>NC_052140.2:8131161-9416588 GCF_016086655.4 Lepeophtheirus salmonis
AGTCAAATTTAATATCTTCCATCCTTCTTTCGAGTGGCGACTCTGAAGTAGTTACCCATCGTCCATTTGCTGTAAGAATAACTATGTTGACTTATGGAAAATTCTTTAGGGTGTTCCAACGCCAATCCTGATTTTGATCCTTAGAAATCGGTTAAATATAATGGATTTGAATTCTTCCCCTGATCATTCATGTTCCTTGAGTGGGTTGATATCCTAATTTTACAACACATAATAATGATGTCCACTCACAATTCTCAACAAAGTCAATCAGATATAATATATAATAATTAGCAGTGCTGTGACGTTCGCGAACTTCGTATCTTATTAGTGAACTGATTTAAGTGATTCAGTTCACTAAAAGCAGAGCCCTATGGGAAGCGTTACATCACGAGATTTAAGCGTCCCCTTGTGACAGATATCAAATGGCCAAAAAAAAAAACTTAATGAAATAAATAAATTAAAAAATAATTTTATTTACCTTAATTATTATGAAAAAATGGAATAATTACTTTAACTTACTTAATTTCGCATACACATTCTTCATCTTCCGAAAGTAGAAGAAGCTGTAAATGTATGTACATTCTTTAGACATAGTAAAAAAATAAAATTTTATGTGAAATTTGGCGACATTTATAGATAACTTAATTAATGGAACCGCTACTTCAGTTATTGAGTTTATAATTTTTTGAATTGATTTCTATAAGATTTGAATAAAGCCTCTATTTTTTGCAAATTGATCAAACAGTTCTTGGCGCAATATATTACCTGGACATCATATAGTTCCTCAACGAATCTTAACAAAAGTGAATTATTAATGGTTTTATTAGACCGAAGGTGAATTTTGAATTTGAAGACTTGCAACATAAATGTTTGTATGGTTTGAATTAAATACCGAAGAGAGGCGCATTTTTAAAGACTTAAACTTTGCTTCTGCGTCCCAAATTTTGACTTCTTTCTATTTCAACTTCTTTTTTAATTCCTTTATTTCTGCTTCATGGACTCCCGAGAGGAAAAGAAAAGGAGTCATCGACAGCTGACAGGGAAATACGATGTAAATTTTTGTGTTAGTAATTCATGTTACAAAGTGATGCAAGCCGTATGTATTTTAAATCACTAAACCCTATAAAGTAGGCAGATTTTGTTGATTATAACATCTAAAGTCCATACAAATTTCATTTCATAATTAATAATGAATTCTAATACACGTGTTTTTGGAGCATGATAACTAGGAATTATATCTGATTTACCTCAGTGTGTATCATGGCTTCTACTTATCTGGGATCATTAGGACTTAGATACTAACGTAAGTATTTCTTCATACAGAAATTATATGATTAGTGATTACTTTTTAATTTATTGAATTAATAGCTTAGAAAACTTTTAATTATATAGGTAAAAGTTATAGTCCCTCTGGTAATGCGTAAGGGCATCAAGGCATTGACAAGGCTTTCTTTTTAAAGTACTAAATACTCTTCCGCTTATGGACTCCGGGATCCCTTGTGTACTATTGATTTGCTCATTTACAGCTGACCTTGGGCACTGATATTGTATTCAAAGCTTTCTATAGATGCGGATAGGCCTCCCATACTTCCACTGAAAGAGGACACGCTGAAGGCTCATCTGTTCTCCATTTATTTTGAATTTTGCTGAACCAACACACAGACGTCACTATTATAAATAACAGTACTGCTCTTCTTTGTGTTTTTTTGTATTATTTTGGAAAGAAACCTGTCTGTTTTTATTTGCTTACATCCTTCTATGTACCCTTGTTGACTACCTCCATCTTTCCAAAGGCTCTAAGGCATTCATAAAGGCCTCTTTTTCAAAGAAATACTACTATTAATACTACTCATTGTATGTGTCTAAATCTAAAGATATTGTATCAAGCAAATGTGCATTTTATTTCTGTATTCAGGTTGAATAAATTATTGAAATAAATCTTCTACATTATAGATGTTGTTTTATTGAAGTCTTATATTTGGTCAAAGAACATTGACTGTATTATAAAATAGTAAGTAGAACTCTCAGAAGAAGATGTTGCTATTATAATAATGGCTTTTGCCCTTAAATGTAATGTACTATAGTATATAAACTGTGAATTATATACTCTATTTATAATTTAAATTTCAAATGGAATGTCTTGTTACAAGAAATATGAAATCAAGTTGAAGAAGTTTTTAGTAAGTAACTATTACCTTGTATTTCATATTAAAATTGTATTTATGCTTTGAATTACTACGTAGGTTATAGAATATGGATGAAGCTGGAGTTTGACGACGTTTATTTTATTATTTGTATTGCATTCAATTATCGTTCTTACACTTTTTAATAATTAAATAAATTTCTGAATTATTATACAATTCACTCATGTTGTTAATATGTATTGTACGTTGTTGTCCTATGTATAAAAAGGTAGTCATTGCTATTACGATATATAATACATTAAGACACGTCTAATTAAATATATTGATGTTTTAATTACATATTGTTGGACGATATTTCATGTGAAAACAACAATATTTGTTTCATTTCATCATTATTACACTGTAGTGGTCACTGGAATCATAGATAAATAGGCCTATATAACTTGGAACGAGTTATTTTCTCAAGTATGTTTATTGTTTTTAAAAGATTTTATACATATACATACAAATTATATAATTAATATTGTATCACGCCACCTTTAATATGAAAATAAACAGATAAAAGGCCCAAAATAAGTTGGTAGTAAGCTGATTTTTCCTGACTAAGAAACTATTATCCAATAATAGTTTGAACAATATCTAAATCAACTAATCAACATTCAGAACCCTGATTATAGGAAAAGAAAAGGAGTCATCGACAGCTGACATGGAAATACGATGTAAATTTTTGTGTTAATAATTCATGTTACAACGTCATGCAAGCCATATGTATTTTAAATCACTAAACCTTATGAAGTAGGTAGATTTTGTTGATTATAACACCTAAAGTCCATATAATTAAGGAAGATTGTTGATAATAATATATGTTATTGTTAGTATTGCATTTCATTTCATAATTAATATTCTACTTATCTGGGATCATTAGGACTTAGATACTAACGTAAGTATTTCTTCATACAGAAATTATATGATTAGTGATTACTTTTTAATTTATTGAATTAATAGCTTAGAAATTTTTTAATTATATAATCATTCATTACAAAGTTTATTTTCTCATTGTTTGATTCAATTACTTAATATTATGACAAGAAAAATGATAGTAGAAATCTTAATTGTGACATTAATATGAAAAGATGAGCTACACATACCTCAAAAAATTGTAATAAAATTAGAAAAATTGTTTAGCTATCTTCTAATCGATATTAAAATTCAAGAATAACAATTTATTCGTCTTAGATTTAATAAATTTCTCTCAGATCAACAAAAAATGCTTATACATTATTTAGAAACTATACGTGGTTAATTGATATATCCTCCAACAAAAGAGTGTATAGAGAGGATTCTGTCCTTCCCCTGAAGTGGCAACAGATAGTCGTGGGTATGGGGTCTCCGCATTCTCTGGGTCTCAAGTAGGCTTGATGCTTCCTTCGTGGAAGGCTGACCCTGTCCTTCCCACGAGGAAGCAACTAATGGTCGTGGGATGGGATCCCAATTAATTAGACTCACTCAATCCAACGAAGCGTTTACAGAAAGCCCATGGAAAAAAATCCTATTCTCCTCCAGAGGAACGACGTTAGTTCGTTCCTTGCTCTGTGAAAGTCCGACTCCGTCCATTAAACGAAGTGGCTCATGTGAGCTCGACTGTCGACCAAGGAAACGTCTACAGAGCGCCTTAGGTATCGAATATTAATCATTTTCTATAATGTAATGTCCTCTAAGGCAACATAGAAGCCCGTGATCCTAGAGAACAAGGATCCTAAGATATAAAGACACTCATCACGGATAAATGATAATAAACAATAAACATAGGGAAACAAGTAGCCAATAGGAGAATAATAATAATAATACTTAAATTCTGTAAAAGAGAAGAAGGAAAATTTAACCCTCAACGAAGAGAAACGAATCAAAACATTTGAACGTACTATGTGTATAATCAACAAAACCTTTCTATTATTATTCTGTTAGCTAGAGCAGGGAGAGAAATGAAGAGCCTACCATTTATTGTTTACTAGTAGATTAGTAGATCTACGTTGTTTTTCCATTTTATTTAATCATTAAATGTAGAGCTCTATAAGTTCGAGTTACGTCACCGGGCTATCCCCTTTGACGATAACTGACTTTCTCAGGTGTTTGAGTCACGGTAAAACGTAAAACGAAAGTAGCACATCGAAGCAGCTAGCCTTTAAAAATTTAGTAAACCCGCATTGCCATTTTTTCTTAAAAAATGTCATTTTAAAAATCACATTCTGACGTCACAATTCCATACATCATGTATATATGTTTTTTTAATGTATCTTTAATTGGTTAGATGGTGTTGCACTGTTTTTGTATAAGTAAACATTATAACATTACAATTACTCCATCTAACCTAGGAATCTTTTGGCGGAATCCATATACATATATGTAGTATATTTCTTTCTCCGAGGAATCACCAGGGTGCGAACGTACACACATCAATTTCACGAGAATAACTCTCGAGTGTGCTGTCCATGAGCTATGGCGATTCTAAATGTTTTGAGCAATTTCTCTGCGGAGGTTTTGTGGGACGCTGGAGCTGTCGTTAAGAGTTAAAAACTTTTTGTAGTGTGTTTACGCGGCGCTCGGGTGTCACCACATTCAGTTACTATCATAAATCCGGCCTTGTTTTCAATCTTAAACAAAATTAGTATTAAGTTTTAATAAATAATCTAGTGTTAAAAAGGAACTAAAGAGTCTAACCTGGATTTAACAATTGTTGCAAGTGGCTTTACAATTTTCTTTTAAATAAGAATGATAAGAAAAATCCTCAAGACTATCACAATTTGAGAGTGAGTCGACACAGTCTATGACAAAAGTAAACGATACATATTAAATATTAAAAAATTTCTAAACTTATTACTTGTGTCAGGCTTTTTAGTTGTGGTTTTCCTTGCCCAGGGCACAACTTAGATGATCTTGGACAATTATCAACGATCATCTTATCGGAACAATAGGATAAATACTCACCGAACGTATCGAACTTGTCAAAGCAATCTGAAGTATATGACATTTGATGTTTTTGATCAAATTGCAAAATTTAACATTTGATTACCTGAAGGGGTTGTGTTAAATGTGGTAAAAGTTGTTGTAGTATCAATGTGTTCTAGGCACAGCTTACATGTCTTTTGGCAGTTCTCGCTAGTATGGTTAAGGGAACACAATTCTGTCATGCTGTTACAGAATGTCCATTTATCTTCACAAACTGAAACGAGAAATTTAAATTTAGTTATTAAATATATTAGTATCCGGAATATCAATTGAAAAAATACGTGCGTATGACATGCAAAAACGGGTAACCTGACTGATAAAACTTTAAAAAAGTGTTTGTATCTTTATTTATTTGGGGATATTCATTTTTACCGTGTTGTTAGTTATATATTCATCCCTGGTAGCGGGTCGTTTGGAGTATTAATCTATTCAATTTGAGTACTTTTGTACACACGTGATAACTAAACCATAGAATAACTTCATCAAAAACACTTGGAAATTCGAAATGGTATCTCGCAAATTTTGTGTTTGGACAAAGGAAACTGCAAGCCTTCCCTCGACATGTAACCAAAAGATGTAGTCAAAGGGGTTGGCATCAGAGATGTAGGGGAGGGGGCCAAAAGTTCCAAAAAAAAGTAGTATTGGAACGAAAAAGATGGGGTTCTTTTATTGATGGTGTCAAAAGTGGCCTCTTTGCCCTCACAATGTTATTTCCATCCACTTTTTTTTATTGTTCTCTTGACAGTATGGTGTGAATCCCCATGATCTCTTGTATGGACCCTTATGGGATTGAGGGAAATGACGTCGGCAGTTATCTTTAACTCATCTGGATGTAGTTTGAGCTTCTTGACAGAGCCCTTCTTCCTCTTCGACGTTCCGGACTTGCCGGCGCCGTAGAAAATGGAGCTGGAGACTCCCAACTCCTTGTAGTGTACGAATGAAATTTTGTCGACCCCATTGAACCAGCCAAGCGCAATACTGTCAATAAAGCGTTCGTAGTACATACTCACACCTTTACAATGCATTATCGTATGATAGAAGGTGACCAATAATGAACAAGATATACTTATTTTAAAAAAAGAGCGCGGGGAAATACGAAATTACTTTATCCTTAATTTAATATCACTTCTACATGCTACAAAATTAATGAAACTACCCTTCTTTCTTCAGATCAGTCGTTCCTAAACTTTGGGACGTGACTCTAAAAAAAGGGACTTCTAAAAGTTATTGTATGATATCAAATCTCCTTGTGTTGTATTATCGTATTAATATCAATATTCTCTAGTTATAATAGTAAACTAAAATAATATTTATTATATAAAATTTCAGATTGCCCATGATGAATCTATTAGTATTAGGGGGGGAAAAAATCTGGGAGGAATTTTTATTTATAGATTTTTTGTCATAGCGTTGCTATACATTTGTAATTCCGTTCTACCCTAGCTATTTTAGAAACAAACACCAAAACTTAACAATAAGAATCTGGTCACCCTGAATTTCTCACCTCTACGACATGTTTTACTTCTCTTACATCCTCCTCTTTCTGTTGTTACCCTTTAAGAATCAAGACGTATAAATATCAATGGACAGTAGTTTAATTAAAATTTAATAAACATGAATGAAAAATCTGTAGAAATAACGACGCAGGTCAATCTATCGTCCTTCTATACATGCTGCATTAGCAAGTCCTTATCATCTTCGGTGGAAACGTTTGCTACGTACAGGGCAACCCACTTAAAATCGGACGCGAAATTCAAATCCTTTATGGATGAATTTATAGCTATGCTTTTAATAAAATATGACATTAATATATTAGACTTAGTTGATGTCTACCAATTCCTTTTATAGGTGAACTATGAATTGAAAAGCGACAATGGTTCATTTGCAATGACATTATGTATGCCGAATCAATGAAGCTTTAAAAAATAAAAATCTCTTTTGATGCTAAACATCCTTACTTTGCGAGTACTTTAAGAAAAAGCTGATGGTGTAAAAAAAATAAACGAGTTGGTTTTTGGTGGCAGATACCAACAGCAAAATATGGAAGCTTCATTTTTGATATTGCTCATAATCTCCAAAGCCAAGCAACCTCACACCATGTCCAATGAGTTGCTGTAGCTAACAACCAAAACCATTTCTCTAGTTATGCTAGGAGCTCAACATGGTAACCAATTAATTACAATATACTTGTCGAATAACACCGTCGCTAGTTAGCTCCAAAAATGCAGTGAAATCAACTAATTTTCTTTTCTTGGGATCACCGCAACATGGTAAATTTGATTTTGGGGTCACGGCACCAGAAAGGTTGGGAACTCCTGCTTTAGATCTTACAAAATTTATTATTTACTAATTTTCGTCTATATATAGTTAATCTTTTATGAAGTGGTAAGACAAGGAAAACGGACAAAGACATCGCTCAGGGCCTCCTATACCAGGTTTTCCATTTTTTAACGTTTCTAAATTTGAAAACTGGATATGACAGCTTTGTGCAGTAACTAAAAAAAAGACAAATCTATACTGTCAAGTTTCGGATCCAGATCCGAAACTAACGTTAGACATCTATTTGTTTCAAATATTATTCAGATTTTACCAGAAGTTTGGACCTAAATATAAAAGGATGCGGATAAAGGTTACTTTTTACTGATCACTGATACGAAAACAATTAATAACCTAATGTAATTACTATTTGAACATACTAGTTATTACTGTTATAATAACAATGGAATAACCACGTGATGTAGTTACTTATGTTGATGTCGCTTCAAGCAACAATCAACATAAATAGATATTATCAACAAGAATTTATATTCCCCAAGGTGAATAGAAATACAAAGTAATACCATAACGCCTGTGCGACGGATGTTTGACTTCCACCACGCTTTTTAATATTGACGCCATAGTGTATGAGGGGTTGCGTATGTTGTCAAAATCTGTTTTTCTTGCCCAACAGCGGGTACAATACATTAAATTGAAAATTCTGGCAATAGTGACGTCATAGTGGTTTTTTATTCTTGGTGTATGCTGAGAGCAAGGCCTGTGACAAACGCCACCCCAACATTGAGACCCTAAAAGCCTCTGTCGATGGGATAAAATTGTGAAGGAACGAACTATAAAGGAAGTCTTGATTTGCCTTCAATCTCAGGTTGGAGAAAACTCTGTCCCCCCTCCCCTCTGTCATAGACCTTAGAACGTCATCTATGTAAGTTTTCTTTACACAATTTTGAGTATGATTTATATAATTTTCTATGGTTCTAGTATAAAAGAGCTCAATAAAGTGTATACACAGACTTGTAAATACAAGGGATACTTTGAAGTGATCTGCATAACTTTATTGGTTATGCCACTGTAGCGAAGTGTAGTGTGTATACCATAAAAATAAGTCCCACAGTTGTTTTTAAATTTTATATTTCTGTTAAGAGCTTTAAAAATCCTATATTATTCTCAGAGCCATCAGTCAATGTTCATCGACAAGCTTGTAAACATTTTAAAGATAAATTTCCTACACTGGGTCATTAATTGGAAGGAGCTAAAGGGCATGCCAAAAAGTGACTAAAAAAAATGTTTCGAGGACTAGAAAAAAGGTTTGCATATGTGTATTGAATCCAATGGAGATTACCGTGAAGAAAAGACGATAAATTTTAATACGAAAGTTGGGTTTTATTTAACAGTTCCTGAAACTCTTTTTTGACATAATGTATCAAGTTTAAAATCTTTATTTAGATACGTATATTGCCACCCCTCCCCATCCTGTGTGCCCTTTCAAATACAATCTGTCATTTTTCTCATTTTATGTTGTAACAATCAATTTTGTCAACTCCAGTGAAATTTGCGACACATTTCATCGTAATAATGTGTTGATTAAACTTGATAATTCGTCCAATAATACAAATGTCATTTTTAAGAAAATTCATTCTAGCTTGCTTTTGTATTGACGGAACAAAGATATAGATCCAATATTGACTTTTGATACAATATTGTGTCAAAGCCTCAATGCTATCAAATCTCATTATGTACTTATTTGTTACTCATAGTTAAATAGAATTGACTTAGATTATTATGTAAATACCCTATATAATTGGCTTCTAGAAATAATGCATATATTTTTTAAACATCTGATGTGCATGTACATCCAAGTCAAATATACGTTGTGTTGCAGATAAATTTGTACCAAATTTAAAACCTTAAATACTTTTTATCAAGACTAGAGAGATTCTGCAAATGATCATAAGGAATTATCAAGGGGTATGAACTATCTTTGGAATGGGAGATGTAAGTGAGGGAATGTTTATATCTAAAGGAAGTTAGAACCTATGATATGTGTATTGTTACTGACGCTGCCATATAACCATCTTTGTTAAACAAAATAACATTACGACATATTATTGTATATTTCCTAAGATAATTGAAGTCCAAAGACCAATTGTGCCATTCAGATTGAGGTAAACTACGGTTTCAGTATAATTGTGAAGAAAGTGTAAATAATCCCGTAAACTAAACCCTTAAATTAATGTCTTAATCCAAGAAATAACAAAATAAACATACATGAAGTTATCAGAGCGCTTAGTTGTAAGCTTCTGACTAAGGCTACAAAAAGTGTTCTTACTTATCGTAAATCATCCGGTACTCTGGAAGTTGTAAGTTAATTTTATAAAGACAAATGTGGAGAATGCCCTTTTGCTGTTTAATAGAGACTACAAATCATTTCTTGTGGGAATGCCCTCCCACAAATTGAAGATATATAGACGTTCTTTTGGTTTAAGATAACTCTTTTGGGTGCAAGTTCCAGACATTCAGTGGGACAGACAGTCCAAAAGTTAATGCTGTCCTTACAAAAGCACAGCATATTTTGTACGCCCGTAGGTGAAGTAAAGTGAAAGACATTGGAGGGATTTTAAACATTGTAAAGCTGTACACGGATATTTAAGTATATTTGTAGTAGATTGTTGCATAGGGACTAATCAATTTCAATGTTTCATTTTGTATATATTAATTCCAAGTCGATGCAAGAAAAAGAAAGGAAAATTTCATAAATTAGGTATAGAAATACTCATTATTTTTGGCAAAATGTATTTTTGGTTTGTATATCATGATTCATGAATCATAGTAGGTTTGAGTCGTTCAATTAAGATTGTGTAATTATTTAAAAGAGTTTATCCTGAGTTTAAGTTTACTAGCCGCGTTTATAAAAGGATATTGATTAACAAGTAATGATTTATCAACCATACCTAGTAGACGCTCCTGTATATTCGGAAGCGTTATAAAGTGATAATGTCCTTGCTGATCATGAAATATTGACTATTAATCGTTATTTGGTTAACATTGTTTGCGAACGAAAGTCGATATTATTAGTCAGGGTGTTCGTGAATGACACTACATTAAGCAATCTTCAGTGATGCATAATTGGAAGTAAAATAAATATTAAAGGACTCAAAATAGGTGTATAAAACGTTTTGTTATTTTTTTACATACAGAAAAACTTCTAAGAATGAGTCATTTAAATAATAAAGTGATCAATTTGTATCAATAAGCCTCATGGCATCTCTCCAATGTTCATTAAATGGATCCAACTAAAAGTCCTAACAACCTCGCATGCTCTATACAGAATGGATCGTAATATGATGCAGGGACCAGGGTTTAAGAATAACTGATTTACGTAGATTTAGTTCCCCTCTCTTTTCTCCCAATGCACAAGCGGATAAAGAAGGGGCTTAGTTGAACAAGTAGCATATGTTTCAAATTAAGTTATATTAAAGTTACAAAATATTCCTTCCTTTTTTTTCTATTTTTTTTCTATATGTTCTGCTTTTAAAGTGAATTTATGTATTCCCAAGTGTAGGTTTTATTAAGAGCGCACCAATGAGAGTCATAAGAGCGCACCAACTCACATGTTTTTATTTTTCTTCAACTAGATAAGTAGTATTCAATACTGGGTCGCAATTGGTTTATGGAATATGGGTAAGTTTTTAAAATTTTAAACAATAGAGACATCATATATTTTCAATCATTCTCCAAGGGGTTTAATCGGATGGCCATCTGACGCTTAATAACAGTATGGACAAGTTGGAGCCAATGCCGTTTTAAAATATTATTTTCAATATTAAACTATTCTAAAAATTCTTTCTGATTATCTCTTTGATATATTTTACTTTAATGAACATTGTTTTTATTTTATTTTACATACATATCTCTCAATTTCTTAAATTTTCATATATGAAAGTATATATTTGTATTCAAAGCGAATATACAAAGGGAGGCAGAGAGCAAATAACTATGGGGAACATGGTCAATAAGGAATCCCTGTTTAGGGAACCTAAAAATAATTAAAAGAAAATGACAAAAAATTACAAAAATCCTTAGCAGGCGAGGGTGGCCAATTCCCAACAGAACAGAGGTTTTCTGCAACTTTAAAGTATCTGCCTTCCTTATTGAATCTATTAAACATGGAAAAAATTCGACTTAGGCTTTTATCTCTAATTTAACACATTACTGACAACAAACCCTCACATTTGAATTTCAGCATCAATACTTGGATTCTCTTTTCTATAAATATGGAGAATAGAAAATAATATTTCACATTTAGCCACTCATATGAACGTGCAGAATTTGTTCCAGGTAGATAAACTACATAATGATTCCATCAATCATAGCTCAAAGCAGCTGTAGTGGTAATATCTAGAAATGTGCCTTTGGCCTTCATGACCATGAAGCGATGCAATCAATCATATATTGATTAGAGATCATCCTTGTTTATGGAAGGTGAGCTTTTATATTTACAGGAATCAATATTTCAAAGATTGCTGTTGGCAAAATATTTCCACTAAAGTAAGTAAATAATTAGATAATATAAACTTAACGATAAATATTTACTCATTTAGGCTGATGCAAGTTCGTACGAGATAACAAAGAAATGGAAATATTTAAGGGACAAATTTATGAAATAATTAAAAGAAAGTGGAGTGGAAGTGCTGGCCACCCTAGAAATCTACTTGCTTACATTTCTCTTCCGTATAGTTCCTCAGGGATGAAATAAAACATAATAAGTATGAAACATTATCATTAAGAATGAAAGAAATTAATATTATAAATTACGAGGATGGAAACCAACTTCAATAATACGACAACCCATTCTGATGTTGTAGTTAATAGTGGAAAGATGCAATTGTTACAATATAATGTGTTTTTTTTTTTTTAATTGACACCATAGTCATATCTTACTAGAAAACAAAGTAGTTTAATTGCCGATACCCTTAAATTGGATATTGCTAACAACTTATCCAATTCTGAAATGGGTCATGTATCATCATATTTTAACGTTAATAGCTCTGCCACTCTGGATATGGGCGCGATATCACCGTATTTGGGAAATAACAACTCTGCACCTTTGAATGTTGTTGAAACAAGAATTCAAAATTCATTAACAATCCAAAATCAAAACTTTAATAAATTGATTGTATTCATGATTAGAAAATTACTTTGCAATCTGAAAACGAATAATAGGAGACAAACCAGTGTTAGAATTACTCTGGCGCCTTTGAAATGCCATCCTTTACCCGTTTAGACCCTCTTTAGTTCTGCAACGTTTTCACAGAAAAATGCATCATACTTTTCAATTTTTAGATACGGACCGACCATACAAGCACAACGCTCAGATTAGCTTAAACAAATATATATTTTGTTTATTGAAAAGGATTTGAGATCGATAGTGGAAGAAGCTGGCAAGCGACAACGCAGTTTATTCGTTGTCATGAGGGCAGTAAACGAAAATTACTTTTGCTTGAAAACATCCTTTGCTATTTAACTTAATGTCAAAAGTTACAAGACCTGTTTCCTCATAGCTTCCATAACATCTGAATGTATCATCTTTGTTTGGCAATGATTTTAAAACCAAGTCAATTACGGTATCAATGGTGTAATCTTGAAATATTTTTTCCAATGAATTAGTATCCAAAGAATATTTCCATAATGCCAATTGAGTTCTGCCACCCGTAAAAATATATCCATTATGATAATCAATAAATGTTACAGGTGAGCTGAATTGATTTTTTAGATCAAAATAATTTTCAGAAGTCAATATAGGGGTGTAAGTTTTTATGTCTGAGTCTATTCTTCGCCGCTTTCTTATTTTATTAAGAGCCTCTTCAGGTATTTGATATATCTCAAACTTGTTATCTTCTCTCGGATAGATGAATATTCCTTTGGTTCTTGATATTGGAACGATGAAATTAAAATATTCAAAGTCAGATGTGACATGGGTGATTTCTCTCAAATCATATATTTCTCTAAGTTCCTCATTAAATCTAAAGCTTAATAGCCTGTTTTTATTTGTAATTAATATGAATATATTCTCTTGAAAC
The DNA here is from genome assembly GCF_016086655.4 of Lepeophtheirus salmonis. NCBI lineage: Eukaryota > Metazoa > Arthropoda > Copepoda > Siphonostomatoida > Caligidae > Lepeophtheirus > Lepeophtheirus salmonis. The sequence continues at coordinate 8,144,666 of NC_052140.2, forward strand.
ATGAGAGCCTGACAAAGTTCTCCTTCTTTGTTGATCAATTTTATGGAAAACGATACCTGGGCTTTATTTATAAAACGAATCCAACCAGAATTATATCCCAAAACTTTTTGCCTTCATATGAATCCATACAAACCACAGCATCATTTTCAAAAGTTGGCATTTTGTATTGCCCCGAAATTTTATGGTATCGATGATTGACAACATCATTAAAATAGTCATAGAAATTTGAATTAAATGATTTAAATTCAAAGCATCGAATACAACCATCTGAGCATCCAATTAAGACTTCAGATTCTGATAAAAATGATAATTTATTCCCTGTAAGAGTCAATGAGGGTGAACCAAGTTTCCAGCACTTTTTCAGCGTTAAATTTATATCAGCAATATAAACGTAGCCCTCAGTATCAGAGCAACTGACAAGTATCCCATCATTTACATTCAATTTGACAGCAATATCACATATGGCACTTTTACAACACAGCCCTTTTGGGATACCTCATTATCAATAATATTTATGCGCAACAATTCGCCTCCCCATGTTCCCACTAAAATTGAGGATTCATTAACTGGAGTACCACAGGATATGGGTAATGAGTGAGAAAATTTACCAGTCATTTTAAATTTTCCTAAAGTTGAAGAGAATACAAAAAAATTACCATCAAGTCCAGTAGACACAATACTCCTTGACAACGGCATCAAAAATATGCTGGAAACGGGCTTCAAATGGATTTGAGCATGATTAGATACATTTATCCTTTTATTTATGTCCCAGAAAGATACTGTTCCATCTTGTAGACCTACAAATATTACTTCACTCCCACGGACAAATGATAAGGAGGTTACAGGGGAATGAACGTAGAGACCAAACATAGTTTTATCTTTTTGTTCGACGATGACACAGTCATCTGTCCCATAGATCCATATGTCTTCATATGTAGCCGCACACAAAATTATAAGCTTACTAAAACTTGTCATTCTTTCAATGTCTGGAATCTTCATCGACATGTCCTTATTCAAAATTTCGAGCATGAGAAATGTTGAATTGTCTTTACCTCTATCATGATTCATCTCCAAAAGACATGTGTGCCCCAAACCATCCACTAAAGACGAATTTATCCCGTGCTGATAGGTGAGCATTGGGCTGTGAACTAAGGATTCTGAGTAGATTTGTAAAAAGTTTAGTAATTGTCTGTCAGCTATTTTTGATATTACGCAATGATGATAAAAATGTTCCATGGATTCAACTCCATTTTTCGCCTAATAATAAATAATAGACAAATCCCTCAAAAATAAATTATTACCCATGGAAATACATAATTGAAGAAGAGAATTCAATAAATATGGATGAATGCAATCAGAATTCTTGATATCCTCTTCAAACTCCATCAAATAGTACTTGAACAACAAGCTTCGATATTTATCTTCATTAAGATAGTTTTTAAGAAAACTGTTTTTAAAAGAATCTTTGAGGAAAAAACCTTTTTTAAGGGAGGGCTCCATAAAAATTTCTAGTCTATTAAGAGATCTAAGAAGTGATATAGAAGAAACAGTCTTCCCTAAAATATTTTGTGTTGCTCTCATAAGTTGATTGAAGGATGGACCTTCACATTCATATAAAATATTAAGAATTGGCTCAAGGATATGACTATCTTCATCATCTCTTTCAAGAATATAATGATATAAATCCTGAAGATTTCCAGGTATATGTTCTTTAATCATTGTTTTTTTCATTCCCATTCACTATTGCATCCGAGGATACAAGAACTGAGCAGAGTGTTTTGAGGTATTTAATATTCCCTGATTCTTTCTTGGATGCAGCTAAGCGAAGCACATTATTAAGAGGAGCCTCACTTAATACTTTATCCCCCATTTTTTCAAAAGTTACTAACCAGCTCCTTCTTTATTCTAATATCTTTAATATCATCTAAAGAAACAAATACATCCAAATGATATTTTTGCGCCTTGACAAGAGATGTTTCTTCATGAAAGAGTCCGATTTATTAGACGAAACAATAATACGAACTCCAGGAGGGAAATTACAATAAGGAATCCAAGAGACGTTATCTTTCGGTGGTTCGTCAACAATAATACAAACTACCTTTCCACATGTTTGAATTTGACTGATTAATTTTGCAACTCTTATAAAGGATAAGTAGCTATCATCTTTAGAGCTTTGAGTGTAATCATCAATATTAATTTTGGAATGAAGTTGCAGAATTTGATGCTCCAAATACTCCATGATACAAAAGAATCCATGACCCCGTCAGAAAAAATGGAATGACGATTACATCTGACGTATTGGACAGAATAGTTGCCAGTTTACAAAGAAAAGCTGTTTTGCCTGTACCCTGAACTTCAATACATTTGAATTTATTTCTATGAGATAAAATGATTTCGGTCATCTTTTCAAGTTCCTTAGTCCTTCCAATAAACTCTTCAGTCTCTTTTGAAATAAATGAACTCATGAAATCGACACGAGTGACCAATTCTTTCGATGCAATGTCCAATATATCTTTCCAAAGTCTGTCAATAACAGTCCTCACAAAATCCTCATCAAAGCGAGAAAAAACAGAATTTGAGCTACTCTTACTTAAGGATGAAGCTCTATAATTTTCATAAAGTGGACAACCTGAATTTCTTATGTCTTCCTTAAGTTGGTTCAAAGCCCCATTCTCTTCTGAATTAATTGACTCACGAAATTGTGAGATGTCATTTTCAGACTTTATCAAACTCAGAGTTAAAGGATCTCTAAAATAAAAATGGGCTCTTGTCCAGCCTCTCAGTCTTATTTCCAATTCTGTAATAGATATAGAATTTTTCTTGAATCTATCAATAACGGCTGCATTGCCAGATAAGAATTGTTTTTCTATTGGTAGTGAGTATCTTGGTTTCCACCCATATCTCTCACCAAGAAAGCAGATAAATATATCTGACTCTTGAACACGTTCTAAGCAATATCTTGTCATGCTTGTTTCTAAGCTTTGATCCTCAGGAATGCCCCATCTTAAATCTAGAGGTGTTATTTCCACATTAATGTTCCGACATCTACGCCTAAGCTCTGGAAATACACAATAGTTTAATAAGTTTCTTTCACCAAACATATCCAAAAAGTTGAAGACACAAAAATTTTAACTCTAGTCCATTGTATTCGAGATTTTGGACGAGCAATTGGAGTAATGAGAGGCTTTTTGTTATAAATTTTATACTTGGAATCAATGCTTTCAACTTCTTCAAGTTGGGATTTCCCTGAGCTTAATTGGGATAATGTCTTCAATGCAGCGTCTCCAAATCCAGAGATGGAAACATTTCGACTATTACTTTCTAATGGGAAAAGATATGGCAAACTTCCATCAATCGTCAATAATGCTAAATTCATCATAGATGAATAAACTGACGTACGACGGTAATAGTCGATAAACTTAATAAATTTATCAAGTGGACCTTTTTCCGGAGGGTTTCGGAAAATTATAATCAAATTGTCTATTTTTTGTTTGTCCTTAATACTATACAAGTAGTTTCCAACCATTTCAATATTTCCACAATTGTCCCACACATGCTGAAAATAATTACTTATATAAGTAGAAAATATATTTTTATTTAATTTTCTCTTTCCAAGCTCCTCTACTCCATTCTCACCACAGCTTAGCAGCTTACATGACTTGCATGCTTGTGCAATCATTAAACCAGTGAATATGCAGATACCATTGAATCCAATGAATCCATAATCTTTCCAAGCATCATCTTTGCTTTTATAATTGACGAAAAATATTACAGAATGTCCCTCAATAGGTGACAAATTTCTCAAAATTGATGACTGAGCAGTTTCCTCTAAAACATCTTGCAATTCAGATGGAAAATCTATATCCGATTGAGTCCAATTTTCCTTAGTACTACTATTTTTTCCTTTCTCCGTCTCCTCATTATCCTATACTTATGTTCTGATAGTCCTCCAATATAATTCATCGCACTATAAGCGCATAGATACTGATGCAGAAATACTTTGGAAGATCGTATGGAACTTAGATTTTTAATACTGCAAATGATATCCTTTAGCTGATGCTCATTAATGCCGGATAAGACCATATTTCTTAAATTACGAATAATAGCCAAATGTGGTATTTTTTTGCTCAAAATCAGATCATGCCATACTTGCGGCTTGTTGCCGTGTCTACATATTATAAGGAAATGTAATACAGATTTGTTAATCTATAATGATTAATTAATCAAATGAGTTGCATTTACATACATAGAAACTTGAGTTTCCCAAGTGAATGGAATTTGTAAACGCATTCTTTTTCCAGCCTTCTCCGGTTGAAATTTCCCTCTTAATTTAAGCTTCTTAAATTCGTCTTCCGACTTGGGATATTTTTTTCCTAGAAGACACATTACGAACTTTTGAGGATGATGAATATGCAATAATCTTATGAGCCTTTTAATATTGAAACTACGAGATGATGGAAGGTTCAAATCATCATTGTTGTCGTCATCTGATAGCACTACGTCTTCATTGATTGATGATTTCTTTTTCTTAATAGACAACAACTTTTTTAGATAACAATTTGTTAATTAATAATCAAATAAATTATTACCTTTCTTGAACATCCTTTTTGTGATATTTGGCAAGTTGATATTCGTCAAAATCAGAAAATTTCTTAATCATAGCTATTCTGAGCATTGAGGGAAGTGAGGATTTATTTTCCCTCTCAAAAGATGCAACATAATCAGCAATGGATACCCATTCACTTATACATTTTTGAAAGTAGTCATAATAATTGGTTTTATATAAATTACCATGGAAACTAGCAAAAGAAAGAAGTAATAACGATCCTGCTCGAAAATTACATTCCTGTCGACAGTATAAAGCTAGTTAAAGAGAAAAATATAATACTTATTCGGTAAATACACTAATGACTTTCTATATTTGTACCTTAAGAATAAAGACGGAATCGTTAACCATCACTTCCTCACAATGACTAAGTATTTTTTTTTTCGTATAAGGCCTTCTGCCTCATACAATTTGGGCTTGGATAACAGCGATGTTGTACATATTTGCATGAGTTCAAACTGAAACAGAAGGAAAATGCTTGAAATTCAACAAAATCTCAATTTAATTATTATTGCAAACCTTTTGAAGTAGAGCAGGATCCTGTTTTTGAATGGAAATTGGAACTTCTGCAAATCCTTTGTGTAAACTTGGTTTCTCTATCTTTGGATATTCATCTTCGTACATCTTCAATTCAGGTGGTTCATCCAGTATCTCCTCAAAGACTTCAGTTTCTTTATTCGAGGAAAGGGATTTAGTTTCTTGAATTTCCATTCCTTGGAACTTGGTATCTGTGTCAGTCTTACCATTGATATTCTCCATCACATTCTCTGTGGTATTTCCTTGACTAAGATCCAGAAGAAAGGTGTTATGTAGGGGAATCTGGATAGATGTCAATATTTTATTTTTTGTAGAGTTGGAAGAAAGAAATGAATTTTCATGTAGAGGGGATATTCTCTCATATTGTTTAAAGTACCGATTTTCCAAATTAAGTAAGTGACTCTCGTGTGACATATTGATATTTCGTATAAATAGAATAGAATCTGAATGGTTGTCAAGGTTTATTATGAAGGCATATAAATTATAATATAATAAGTTAAAGGTTCCCTGCTTAGTTCTCAAGAATCCATTAATGAGTAATCCTTTTACAATAATAGAAAATAAACTAAGAACGATAAGGTAAAAATATTATAATTTAACTAAATATTTCTAAGGCATGGGGCCCGTTCTGATAAAATTTTGATCATGAATTACTCATCAGTTAATTTATTTGTATGAGGAATTAATCCAAAGAGACTCGCTCAGCGTAGAAAACAAAGGCTAGCCCTTTACTACTATTCAGGGAGAGAAAATACTTGAATATTACTACTAGGTTAATGTACGTACGTTGGTCGTTGCTTGGGAGGGCAGGCAAGGAGAAATTGCGTTAAGATTATAATATTTGCGCATATTTCGTAACGTTGCGTGTGTTTCGTTTATGAATTATTCGTTAGAAAAATAGAATAATCAGTCTATTGATTATTTATAATAGGCTGGAGAGTTTTTCAAGTCAACCCATTTAATTCCTATTTTTACATATTTTGACTCACATCATTCTTAATAGTCTATAGAGTTGGTGAACTGAAATTGTGATAGAATATACTTCAACTCCAAGAACGCATCAATTCTTAAGATACATAACATTGTTAGTAATAAATAATAATATGTCTCATGAGCATATGAAAAGACAGTAAGTGCTTAAAAATCATAGGAAACGTATTATTAGGTCTATTTTCTTTCTTTTTTGAATTTTCATTAATAGTTTTCTATTTACTCCCATAGTAGAATGTCAAATCAAATTGATGTACCTTCATTCTTTCGAATCCCTCCTTTTTTCTACATGCACGTCGTGGATCAAAACACTAACGTTACATCCGTTGAAACTGGGCCACAAACCTACCATGTGAAGGAACATGACGTTGTCCTCCTCCCTCCCATTCAAATGATAGTAATCCCTCCAGGATCTTATTGCGTTGTATCAAACCCTGTTATAACAAAAGATGGTACTATTGAGAAAGATCAGTTCGGCCAAACTAAGTTATCTCATGGAGATGAAGAAATTCGATTACAAAGAGACCCTTTTCCATTATATCCAGGAGAGAATTTGAAAGTTGAAGTAACGCCTTTAACAATCGTACATTCATCAAGTGCACTTCTTTTAAAAGTTATCAGAAATTTTACTGATGAAGACAAAACTGAGCGTCTTGCTGGAGATTTATACTTGTTCGAAGGTCCAGGAACTTATTTTCCTAGAAAAGAGGTAAATTCATTTATTCTATTATTTTATGTACTTTCAAAATACATAATGTTTTTATAAATCTTGTGTAGGTTGAAGTTGTTAAAACTATTACTGCTACAGTCATACATGAGAATGAAGCTTTAAAACTTAGTGCTACTCGAGAAACTTTGGACAGATCTGGTTGTAAAGAGTGGCAGGGGAGGAATGGTTAGTTAGAAAATCTGGAGCTTATCTCCTCTCGCGTATGAAAATGTTCTTATGATAGTTAGAGCTCACATACCACAAACAGATGTTGCTATTTTAGTCAAGGCTAATGCATCCTTTAAAGATACATTTGGAGTTGAACGGAAGAACGGAGATCAATATTTAATAACCCTGGAAGATACATCATCCTTCATACCCGATGTTCAAGAAGAAATTTTGGGTACTGTTGAAGCCACTACACTTGATAGTAGACATTATTGTACCATTCTTAACCCCTATGGCTCAGATGGGAAACCCATGCTTGGTCATCGAAAAATTGTCAAAGGGGAAATCTCATTTTTTCTTAAGCCAGGAGAAATTCTTGAGGATGGTGTGAAGGAAGTTTACATTCTTGGTGAGGATGAGGGTATTGTCTTAAAGTCCCTGGTTAAGTACGAGGACAAGTCAGTGACACCCCCCCAAATGCGAAAACCTGGAGACAGATGGATGATAAAAGGAACTATGGAATATACTCCTACTATTGAGGTAGAAGTCATAGACGTAAGAAAAGCAATACCCCTGCATGACAATGAAGGAATTTACGTTCGAAACATTCAGACTGGTTCTATAAGGTCAGTTATTGGTAAAACTTATATGCTTAAAGAAGATGAAGAACTCTGGGAAAAGGATCTATCACCCATGGTACAAATTCTGTTGAATAAAAATCGGGATGTTACAGCAGATAGAGGTGAATGGATTAATCCTGAAAAAGAAAAAAGAGCTGCTAAAACTGGCTCGACCCCAACAGTAGTTCACGATGTCGATCTTACTCGAGTAATAACCTTCAAAGTTCCACACAATGCGGCAGTTCAAGTATATGACTATAAGAGCCGTCAATCAAGAGTAGTGTATGGTCCCGATTTAGTTATGCTTGAGCCTAATGAGGAATTTACTCAGCTATCTCTTAGTGGAGGAAAACCAAAACGACCCAATCTTATCCGTTCACTTGCTTTACTGTTAGGACCAGATTTTTGTTCTGATAATGTCACTGTTGAAACTGCTGATCATGCTAGACTAGAGTTAAAGCTTTCCTACAATTGGCAATTTAAAGGTGAAAAGAATCAAGATAATGGAGCAAAGTTATTTAGCGTCCCTGACTTTATTGGAGATATGTGCAAATCCATTGCTTCAAAAGTGAGAGGAGCGGTTTCCTCAGTTTCTTTCGATAACTTCCATAAGAATTCTGCGGGGATAATTCGCTCTGCTGTATTTGGAGACAACGATACAAAGAATTCAAAGGGAGTCCTGGAATTCCCCACCAATAACCTTATAGTTACATCCATCGATATTCAAAGTGTTGAGCCTGTTGATCAAAGAACACGAGATTCACTACAAAAGTCTGTAACCCTTGCCATAGAAATTACAACTCAATCCCAAGAAGCTGCCGCTAAAAGAGAAGGAGAAATAATTGATCAAGAAGCCAAAGGTCGATTAGAAAGACAAAGAATCACAGACGAAGCAGAGGCAGAAAAATCTCGTAAACAACTTTTGGAATTGCAGGCTGATTGTGCTATTGTTGAGGCCATTGGTCACTCCAGCGCAGATGCTAAAGCTCAAGCTGAATCGAACAAAATTGAAGCTGAGGCTAATATTGAAAATTCAAAAAGAAAGACTGAAGCTCTAGGTATTGAAGCTGAAGCAGAACTTACTCGCCTTAGAGAAGCTCGCAAAGCCGAAATCGAGTATATTGAGAAACAAAACAAACTAGAAATAGATAAAAAAACGGAAATAATGAGGCTTGAAGTGGAAAAGTTTAAGGAAATGGTGAATGCTGTTGGACCTCAAACACTACTTTCCATGTCGGCTCTTCCAAGGGAGCATCAAATCCAGATGTTAAAGTCTTTGGGCTTGAAGTCAACACTCATTACGGATGGTAAAACACCCATTAATTTGATTGATGCTGCGAAAGGGCTTATTGGAGTCGGCCAAGAAACTGCTGTGCAATAAGAAAATATGTTTTAAAATTTATGTATTAAGATCTCCAACATATTGTTGCTTTCACCTTTACTTTTTTATTTATATATTATTTATAATTATGACCTAAATGCTTCCTATTGATTAAAGTTAATTAATTAATATGATACATTTAGCGATTCACCTTTTTAAAGTCTAATTATACTCAGTTTTTATGTTTTAATATTAAGCATTTAATAAATAATTTTTTTACAATATTGGTATTTTATTATAAACTTAGTAATTAATGTAATTTCATCGAATAGTAACCACAAAATCGAAGATAACGTCAGAGAATTGAGGATATTGAGTAGCTCGATTAAAAACCATGAACTTGTCAAAAAAATTATATTTTTTATTTAGTAAGTAGATAAGAGAAAATAAATCAAAACATTGGAACATACTTTGTGTAAAATCAACAAAACCTCTCTATTATTGTTCAGCTAGCTAGAGGAAATAGTTCAGTCATGTATTTTTATAATTTATAGTCAGATATTCAATAATATCTTAGCACTATCAAAGTATTCACCCTATACGACTACACTCTACTTTAAAGTTAAACAAAATAAAAGACAAATTCAATATAGGAGTCGTTTTCGAGGCTCTCAAGGTTTACTATATATAATATTTGTCATAGCCAGTACATACATTTTAACAAATGAACCACCCTAGCACAATTTTCAAACTGCTTTATTGCAATTCTACTTTTTCGAATCAGTACATATATAAAAATTTCAATTTATGTTGAAAATTTTAATGCCAAATTAAAAATATGTACATACATATAATTGAAATAATATTTAAATTTAATATCATAGCTCAATAAGGAATATCGGTTTGATCAGATTGTCACAGCTTTCTTGTACAAGTAAGTTGTATATTGTAGTACTAGCAGGTTGTACAAGTTACAAATTTTCGCCTTATAAGACCCATCATTTGAATTACCAAATATTTATTAACTTTATAATGTGAAAAGTCTAAAATTATTATTTGTATTAGTCATCATTTGAAAGTCCAATCATTTTATTATCATTTATCTTCACAAGTACAGGAAACGATATCATTTTAAATTTGTCCTCTCATTTTTGGGTTGCAACTTAATTCTATAATATATTTGTATAAGATTGCACCCGGGGACGATATATCAATATCATTAATACAATATGCTCATAAATGACGGAGCGTAACCCTGAAGATTTGTTACGGAGTTATAATGGTAAGTCCTCGTTAGAATTGGGGATCGACATCGGAGTAATATATCAAATGTCATTGTTTATATCATTTTTCAAGTAGCTGATCAAATGAAACGTCATGACCATTATTCTTTCTCTCCTCCAAAAAATTCTTCAAATTCTTAAGGTTGCCATGTTGATTTTTGGTCTTTTTTTTTTAACATGCCCATTCCACACCGGATTAACACTTTTGTATATAATAATTAATAGTATAAACTGTAAGCACAGGCTCAAGGGCGTCCACTGCAAATGGGGTAGAAGAACTGAGAATTTACCACAATGACATAAAATAAGTTAATAAGGATATTCTAGTATTATATTAAAGAAGGGATATGTGTAAAGAAAATACTAAGTATAGCGATTAGAAAAAGAAATCGGTTGATACGTGTGATTTATCTTCTTTTCTGTTCATTATATAATAATAAGCTCCCTTTAAAAGTATTCTCACCCCTATATTTGGTGTAAATTGATTTAAAAATGCATAATAAAATTAATATAATTATAAAATTTCCCTTGTACTAATGCTATTTTAAATAACGAAGGTTCTCCTCTTTACAGAAGTAATTTATTTTCTCCCCTCAAAATCAGATAGCAGGCAGCTGATTTTAATAAGGACCTTAATTCAGTAATAATATATGCCTTGCTCTCGCCTTCTCCTTACCCTCTTACAAAAATCCCATCTCAACATGACAAATGAACAATGATACACGGACTGTGGACTTCCTCAAAATATATTTTCCAGTCTTTTTACATTTTTAATTGGGAGCTCCTGTTGTGAATAAACGTCTCCGTTGATATGAGTACTATAATTTATATTAATTCAAAAAAGTAAGGGAGCCAGGGTTTTTAAGGTTAACTGAACTCGATAAAAATCGGTTATTTGGTAGCACTGGTCATAAAAAGATACTGTGCCGTCATGGCTTGAAAATTATTATTAAAGAAGAGTGTATAAGTATTCACGTTGCGAGAATAACGAAAATAAGAATGAGATTAGCTTGTGAAGAGCCATGCCTCACCAACTCAAATTGATTATATTGATGATATCAAAATTCGATTTAAAGTTCAAATACGGCACGATCAAATTGACTGAACTTGTATATGATAAATTATGTAAAAATTTAAACAAATATGAATCATCTTAATGCCTAACTAGACAGCTTTTCAGTGATTTAATATTATATTTGACTCTTTAAAATATTTTCTTCAGTTTTGTATTGAAGTAAAAAACTCATAATCCGTTTTTCTCTGTTTCTTCTAATATATATTTATATATATTTTTTTTTTTAATAAACATGCTCATATAATAAATCTTAAAAGTATCAGGGAGATGTCCCTCCCGGCCCTCCTGCAAACTTCGCCTACAGAGTGGGGACCCAAAACATCATTTAATTACAATTTTATCCCTGTTATTTTTAATTACGAGGTTTATTAAGTAACCAAAAGACGCTGAAGCAAAAACAAACAAATTTTTGCTTTCATCCCTATGTCTTAAGATATCTTATTTATCTCTTAATCTTAAGAGTCATGGGGCCTGGGCCTCCCACAAATCCGCCTATGCAACGGATCCCCTAAACGTATTTCTTTTTTTTTGGGAATCAAGTTATTTTGTCCGAATATTTGGGTCTTTAGAAAAGACCTTGAGGAACCCCGACTGGGAATCACTAATTTAAAACTAATTTTTGACTCCCGTTTACTACATTGATTTTATTTATTAAAACATTTTTGAATTTGTTATTTCTTTATTTTTAAATTGACTTTTATTATATATTTTTTGAATTGGAGAAAATCACTATTGGCGTTGGATTATTTTATTAAAAGGCCCAATTGTCCTCTTTTGCACAAACATATGATCAGTTTAATCCTCATATGTTTGCTTACCCCATAATAAAACTTGACATTTAATTCATTGAAAAAAGTTCTTGGACGCTCTAACACCGACCGGTTGTAAAAAGAGTACATGTCCAGGAAAAAAGAAGGGGTTTTCTGGACTATAGATCTCTAAATGACTCATTTCCTTAACAAAGCGTTTGTGACGACTTGTCTCAGTTTGTCGAATGTCTTGAGTTCCTTAGAAGTTTTGTCTATTATTTCAAGGAGGAGTGGGCAAACGCGAGTTGCATGTGGCTCGACAAATACTTTTTTGTTGTTTCTTTTCTACTTCACTAACGGGCATTCCATGTCAAATCGTCCAGTGCATGTCACCCGACCCTCTTAGATTTGGATGATTTTTGGCACACAAGCTCAAATTCATGAGTAAATTAAGTTTACCATATTTAAGCTTTTTTACAATTATAATATTTTCATTAATATTATGTTAAACTATAATTTGATTTTTTAACTGTAATCTTTTAAAAATAAGAACTTCCCTAGCCTATTAACACCTACCTTGATCATATGAAGACGGCAATTTTCTATACATTTAAATCAATGTCAGATTAAATTAATAATCTTTATTTTGAAAATATGAAGTATTAACATATATACAAATACTTTTCTAATTGATAAGTTTTTCACAGTTTATACTAATATCTTCCGTAGTTAATATCGATTTTCCCTACTGAATACCCTTAAACTTTAGTTTGAACTTTTCACAAATCTGTAGCAAATTAACTAAAAAGCATTTGGAATAATATTCTTCTATTGCTGTACTTTAATATGTATTTTTTTCCGATGGCTGAAGATTTTATATTGTGAATTTAAAGATAATAGAAAATATATTGAGTAAAATGTATTTAAATCTACTTAGTTTGGTCATATAGAAACAGCCTTTTTCTCTGCCAAAGGACGTCCATTTTCGGTAAAAAAATTTTTATGAAATTAAAAATATCATTTAAAAATTTGTAAAAAATCTGCGTTGTGGTCCTTTCATTGAAAAGTTGACTCACTCCTGCTTTAAAACATTACTCAATTCAAAATGTTTGGGCATAGACAAAATAAAAATGATAAGTTTGATCGTGGTTATTGACATAATTTATTGAGAATAAATATAAAGATAAATTAATCTTTTATAAAGTTAATATGATATTTAATTATATAATAATTACTTTCCATCACAGTATGGATTTGAATCAAATTTAGATCACTCAATGTTGCGTTTTAAGATTCACAGATTTTTGATCCGGATAATGAGGAGTACCTTCATACTGAATATCTGCTTTGTATCCATACTCATCAGCTCTGTAGTTGACAATTTGTATGCGTCCATCTGGAAGATTAACTCTATAGGAGCCTGTAGTTGCAGCCCCATCCCGTTCTTCTTGGACTTCAAAATCTGTATAATGATCTGCATCACTTACTCCATACTGATATTGGTACTTTGGAACGATCTGAAAATGAATCATTAATTGTAAGTTATTGAATATAAAATAGATTTATCAAATTTCATACGTCGTGGTATTGAGCCTCTGGTTTAGAATGAGGTGAATAATTTGATTTCGAAGCTAGATATCCATGACGATGGTTAGGAGTATTGTAGGAATTACCTAAACCATGGTATGAAGACAGAATTGGTTTAGTGGTTTTTACCTTGGATGTAATTGAATCCTTGTGAGAAGGAGATGGCTGAGATGTATGATATGTGCTTTCATGAGATGGTTTAGAGGATTTATAAGAATTAATAAGGGGTGCTTTGTAACCATTGACTTCAGGTGTTTTGTATCCTGACTCTGGAGATTTATAAGAATTGAAGACAGGGGCTTTGTAATTATTCACTTCAGGAACATTATACTGTGGTTCAGGAGATATGTAACTGTTCACTTCATGTGTTTTGTATTGAGGTTCTGGAGACTTGTATTGAGGTTCTGGAGACTTGTATTGTGGTTCTGAAGACTTGTATTGAGGTTCTGGAGACTTATATTGAGGTTCTGGAGACTTGTATTGTGGTTCTGGTTCTTTGTAATTATTTACTTCAGGAGATTTATACTCTGATTCTGGAGATTTGTAAGAGTTGTCAACAGTAGGAGAACTATATGATGGCTTTGGTGCTTTATAACTGTTTACTTCAGGAGTTTTGTATTCTGATTCTGTTGCTTTGTAAATGTTAACTTCAGGAGAGTTGTAAGAGTTGACATTAACATTGGAAGTATATTTTGTCTCTGGTGCTTCGTAATTATTCACTTCAGGAGTTTTGTATTCTGATCCTGGTGCTTTGTAACTGTTAACTTCAGGAGAGTTGTAATCTGATTCTGGAGATTTGTAACTGTTAACTTCAGGAGATTTGTAATCTGATTCTGGAGATTTATAAGAGTTGGCATTCACAGTAGAAGTATATTTTGTCTCTGGTGCTTCGTAATTATTCACTTCAGGAGTTTTGTATTCTGATCCTGGTGCTTTGTAACTGTTAACTTCAGGAGAGTTGTAATCTGATTCTGGAGATTTGTAACTGTTAACTTCAGGAGATTTGTAATCTGATTCTGGAGATTTATAAGAGTTGGCATTCACAGTAGAAGTATATTTTGTCTCTGGTGCTTCGTAATTATTCACTTCAGGAGTTTTGTATTCTGATCCTGGAGATTTGTAACTGTTAACTTCAGGAGATTTGTACTCTGATTCTGGAGATTTATAAGAGTTGACATTCACAGTAGAAGTATATTTTGGCTCTGGTGCTTCGTAATTATTCACTTCAGGAGTTTTGTATTCAGACTCTGTTGTTCTGTATGACACCGGCCTTGACTGAAGTCCATGTAGTTGTCTCACGGGAAAGTGAACTAAACCATTTGATCTTTGATGTTGATGAAGTCTATGAGGAGAATATGGTTTATCGGCAGTTGCTAAAGCCATTGAAAGCGAGAATATAACTATCTATAAGAAATACGTAAGGAATTGTGAAGATATTTTATTGACTAAGTTGATTAAGTAATGTTATTATGTATTTAATTAATTATTACTAATAGTACAAATATGTAAGAATGTATTCATGACAATACCTTGAGGAATACCATGCTTGTTTTTTATTGCTGGTCAATAAGAAACCAAATAAAGAACTGATACATAGATCAGAAAATCTTAAGGGTTTTTATACCTACTCAAAGGCAACGATTTTCGCTGAGGGGTAAGTTTTTTTTATAGTTTTCCATTGTCATGACGCTTGATTGATACTCCCAACAGTCAAGGTATGTTGTATATCCTTATTATTTAAAAAAGTATATATAATACGCTTTGGAAATAACACTACATGACTATTATACGGTCAGTCACATCATACATACATATATATAGAAATCCCCGACTTATAAATAGATCATAATAGATAATTAATGATATATAGATAACAGAAATCAAAGACATAGTGTATTTGATGGGATTTCTGAAAGTTATTACATTCAATCCCTCCAAAATATGAATTTCCTACATTCGTAATATTATTTACAATTGAATAATTACAATATAATGTAACATTCCAAATGTGCATTTATTTCAATCTCAAATAAGATATATTTTCATAATTTTATTAATAATTCCTTTTCCACAATTATTTTAAAGTATTTCAAGGTCAAACAACTTGCATCTATCTGATGGCGTCTCTTTCTTGTCGGCAGAAACGTTGTTGTATCAACAAACTTTTGTGAATTTTCGGACTTCACGGCGATAGCTTCTCCAGGTGTAAAGAATATTGAATTTACAGAAGAGAAACAGTGTTGCACTCCTACGATGATTTTTATCTACAACAACATAGAAATTTCAAATTGGGAGCTCTTAAATGTGACTGGCGTCCCAATTTGGACCTTGGAAAATATTATTCAGGCTCTTCTGGGGACTGATGATTCCAGACCTGTCATCAGCCGCAAAAAAAGTCGACCAGACCACTCAAAGCAATGGAGAAAATTGTGCAGCCTTGTATCCATAAAATCGCTGGAGATCAGCCTTGGGTATGGCAACAAAACTCAGCACATTGTCATTTCTCAGACAGGTAACTGAAGTAGCTGAGTGAGCACGGCTATCACTTCATTGGGAAGGAAATATAGCCCCCAGGCCCCTGGGCCTACATTGAATCTAAAACAATAGAAAATCTCTGACCCTCTGATTACCTCTAGTAAAGCGACAATAACTAACATGCCAAGGAACTACCAAGGTAACGACCCCTCCTCCTTCCGGGCCTGATACAGGCTATGATTGATACTTGAAGTGAATACATTAAATGAGCTCTTTTCAATATTTATATGTTACAAATTGTTTAGTAAATCCGCAGAAAAATGTGGCCTCAGTGACAATTTAAATATTTTTGAAAAATGTGCCGATTTGATCCTAACAACAAGTATTGTAATAGTGCAGACAATTCTGTGTAGTCTCACTTGTGTCTACTTTAATTGCATTCAATGTTGTTCCTTAATGATTATGTAGCTCTAAGCCTTGACAATAAATGAAGGATATAACTATTTCCAATCTGTATAGCAACAACAAGGAAAGTTCAATGCTCTGATACTATAGACTATTATTCTTTTGGGTTATAATTATATAGAAAAAAAGGGTTTTACATATCCCATAAAGATGAAAATGAGACATGCAAGAAGGGAGATGGTTTTTTTGTAACGTATTCAACTAACATAACTCACTCTTAACTAATAACAATTTTGACTGAAAAGTTCCGGACTTAACAAAGAAAACACGTTTTTTTTTCTCTTTCAAAATTGCCTTTTTTATTTTTTGCTTTATGGAGCCGAGTCACTATCACACTTCTTAAGGTATGGGGCATTGCTTAGCCTGAACTGTATTTTTTGCATCAAGAAGCACTGCAAAAATTAAAATACAATTTTTTTTTACATCCATTGTTTTGAAAATAGCAAAAGTAGGTTCTCACTTAACACAATTCATCACAAACTGAAGAACAGATGTACGAAATTTTGGCAGCTGTCTTTTGAAGTTTGGTACTAACTGAAAATGAGGTAAATTTTTAAAAATATAGCGGCATCTATGTGTGAAGCCCGGTACTTTTCCGTCCAAAAGAAATTAGTTAATTAATAAAAAGCATCCGCAAATCCCCGTCCAAAGAATTCATACATTCATGTGCCGCTGAACACCAACTATTTCAATGACTAATAGGGGATGAGCTAATGAAAAAGTATACATATTATTCGCAAGATGGTGTGACAGTCTGTAGTTTGTTGATTAAAAAATGGACCATGCTTGGCACAATTTTCAGAGTGACCTCTATGTGAGTAAAATACATCTATATTTTTTATTAAATAATATTACCATCCGAAGAGTTGTATTATTTCGCCGCAAGACGGGGCCACTCTCTGTCGCTTTCTTTACAAACTAAGTTAAGTACAGAAGGCTTTTGCCACATTTGATAATTGATGCTGCCATTTTCGGGCTTGCATTCGAGTTCCCCTTTTCCTAGTCCAAGTAAAGTATGAGTCCACCAGAGTTCAAGTCAAATCTGACTCTCCACACTTGGGTATTTGTGAGTAGATGAAATAAAAAGTACAAGTATTACGTAATATTTAAATTTGATTGCAAGGTAGTTTTAAAAACCCCAGGGATATGTCATTTATTTATAAAAAGAGGATGCAGTACATGCATAATTATTTCCTTAGAATAGCTAATCGAACATTTTACATCAAATTTAATTAAAAGTATTGGAATGAATAGTAAATTTCTCACAAAATAGAAATATACCAACATGAGTTAGCTAATTTTCCCATTTATTCGTCAATCATTCTTATGAATTGTCCATGCTTAACAATGCATAATTAAAATTCAACCAATCGGGGTTAAAATGAGAACTACAGAAGAACAAAAATCTGAATCCAATGACAAAATTATTGCTATTCTGAAATCATATAATTTCGACTCAAATTGAAGTCCGAATCCATGGAAAAATGACTTGAGTATTAAAGCTTTGGTCATTTCAATTTTTATCTTTTGAAATTATTTATTTACTAGTTGTAGTATCCGGCATTCTCCGGAGTTATTAGGCTTCGTAGAGCGGACAAGCTTAGTCTAAAAAAATATATAATTGTTTTACTGTCAGTTCTTCATGTGCATAATCACATGCTACTTAATACTTAGATGTTCTCTCCTGAAGAATGAATCAGTAATAATAACAGCTTAAGAAGAAAAAAATATTTGTTTACTTATACTTAATCAGTGTAACTCCATCTAACCAATTAAAGGAACATTAAAAAAATATATATATATAAATAAAGTTATGACTTATGAGTGGAGTTGACGTTTTTGTAATGAAAAAACTAAGCTTAAAAGTTGCGAAAGGAAAGACGGACGTTATGTTTGCTCTTTTTTTTTGTTGTTCATTATTGAAATGACAGGTCGTGGTGGTCCTAACTTCTCCTTCTGAAATAAGTATTTTCGCCAATCTTTGGTGTAAATTGTTTAAAAATGCACCAATAAAATAAATGTATATGAATTTAGATATAAGTACAATAGTTTCCCTGTACTAATGCTATTTTAAATGTAGAAGGTTCTCCTCTTTATAGCAGTAATTCATTTTCTCCACCCCCTCCCCCAAAGTCATACAACAGACAGCTGATATTAAGAAGCATCTTTATTCAGTCATACCATATGTCACTCTCTCGCCTTCTTCTCGTGCTCTGTGTTTCCTTACAATAATGGCATGTCTACTTATGAGTTAATACTGATACGTACTTAGGTCTCTAGAGCTCTTCTTGGATGAGCCTTAGCTACCCATGCTCGATGCTACATGTAAAAAACCTGCAAAATATGACTACATTGCTATTTCTTCGATCAAAAAATGACTGTTTCTCATTCAAAATGAATCTATACATACAGACAAACTTTGATTTATAAACATGTAAGACTAATGATTCCCAAGAAAAAACGGTTTCAAAAAATTCTTAATTCTAAAACCGCACCCTGTATATTAACCATACAGATGAAAAACATAATGTCATGATGTGAAGAAGAAGTTGTCTCTGTTTTTTGGGGTTTTTTTTACCTACATTTGCAGTAGAAATAATTCGTGACCGGTTATTTTCCCGCTTATATTTTTGCCTCTACTAGATTTTGCCACATTTTGTATTCGCCGCCTTTTTATGTTTAATATTATAGGTTCGTACTTACCTTTAGTCTTACAGGGTTAATAGAAATACAAGATTAGAGTATCATTTAATCGGGATTGCTGAAATTTTCAATTTGATGTATCATACTGACTTCTGGGCAAGGCGGACAGATTTTAACAAAACACACAACCAATCATAGTCTATGACGTTACAATTAAAAAGCATGATGGAAGTCAAATATCATTCGTACACGCGTTACGGTATAACCTTGTATTTCTATTAACCTTTATCTTTACTATTGTTGGGTCAGCATTCAGCTCAGTTATAGATCGGAAGTAGAAGAATAATGGAAAATAGTTAGAAAATATTGATGGGATGGTGCTTATAATGGATAAAGGAGTCACAGACCTGGGATAATGAGATTATGGTATTTTTTTTTAATACAAAAAATTAAAATTTCTCGAAAAAAAAATTAAAAATTAAATTTTTGTGAAAGAATATTTCAAATAACCACATGATATTGTACCTAAATGACCCCAGAGTCATTTAATTAAATCTATAATGAAGATAGAAACTTAATCATTTAATAACCTCCCCTTGTATTTGGCAAGCAACAACCACTTTCAATCTTATTCTGACATAACATAACATAATAATATTAAATGATTGAACGTAGCAAGGTCAAAAAACTTTACTACATAGTTTCTTTTCTTATTGTATTACATACTTAGTTTATTTTCACGACCTTGAAAAAATAATCTTATCAGAATTGGAGTTAAAAGAAAGAAACAACGAAATAACGCTTCCAACGCAACGCCATGCTATGACAACACATTGACATTATATACAATTCCAAAACTACGTACTATTATTATTTCTAGTGTTGGATTGAGTATAACTCGAACTCGAAATATACTCTACTTAACAAATTAATATAATATTACTATCTCGAAAAATTGTTTGAAATACTCGAATAAACTCAAATGAATCTTCAGTCAAAATATTTGAGTAAACAGAGTGCTCAAGCTATCCATACCATCACTTTGGTCTACTCTCTTGGTCAAGCATGGGCACTGAGGCATCTGATTTTTTTATATATAGCTTGTTCAAACCTGCTCCAGTTGGGGAAAAAATAGAATCAATTGACGAATTCCTTGTCCAAAATATTTGGAAAAAGCAAGGACCCTCCTTGGAATCATCTACATGAGAGACAACATAGCTTTTGTTCTAACTTTGGGACTCAGTGAGCCGTTCGTTTGTAAGGTTAGGAGGGAAGTTGAGGCCTCTAAAGGACTCGGCTCCCTTCTGCACCTCAAAAAAGTCTCAAGAGAATTTAGACGACTTCATATAGTCTCATTTTTGACCTCCAAACTCGACGATCTTATGGATTTTTTTTTGTGTGTATGGAGTGCGATATAACGAGAAACCAAGTAATCCCCTTGAAGCACCTTATCAGTTACATCATATATTTGATTGCTGGATGCCTTGACTCAAAATCGACTGGAAAAAAACTCGACTAGACTCAATGTTCTTTCATTTGATGAAATATTGAATCCAACACTAATATCAGGGGCGTCCACAGGATTTTATATATATATATATATATATATATTATTTTTTTTTTTGAAGGGGAGGGGTCCACTGGTGTTCTAAAAAAATTAAATTTTTGGGAAAATGTTCAAAAATTACGTTACAAATATCAAATTTTTTGGAAAAAAATTCAAAAAATAAATTTCAAATATTGAATTTTTCGAAAAACAATTTCAAATATTAATTTTTCTGAGAAAAATTTCAAAATCTATATCTATTCACAGAAACTTAAATTTTTGGAAAGAAATTTCAAAAATACAATTTCAAATATTAAATTTTTTTGAGAAAGTAAAAATTCCTTAATTTGTGTGGGGGGAGGGCTACAGCCCTTTCGGACTCTCCTGGATATTTAAACCCTTAACAGACACAAGGAGTAAATAATGACTCACTCTCGAGGGACTCATTAGTTATTCCTCTTTTTTTTCTTCGTTTTTCTCAGAAAATGGAGGCATTCAATGAATACATTTACATAATATATATATAAATATTTTGTTGTGGGGAGGTCGTTCTTTACACACAAAAGACTCCATCAGGAGCCATGAGGTCATATTATACCTTTTTTTTTTAAATGTGTTACTATGATTGGTTAGATGGAGTTGCACTGATTTAAGTATAAGTAAACATTATAGTATTACAATTACTCCAACTAACCTAGGAATCTTTTTGATGAAATCCATGTATATACAGGGAGCGGGGATCAAATTGTCGCCTACTTTAAACCTTGATAACTTGAAGACGACATAATCAAATAAAAACCCGGTTACCAAATAGGAAAGCTATTCTTGTCAGCTAACGATACGTAGTTCAGTTAGCATCATGCCGTCATCATATGAGGAGATAAAGAGCTATAAGTGGAACGAGGAGCTTTCGAGCATTGGTTAATAATGGAGGTGAAATCTCCAATTCAACGATTGCTTCAACCTTAACAGTGAATTTACGTACTGTTCAGCGCATCCGTAAGAAGCTAGGGGACACCTGGGATGTTGATGCCACCATAAACAGGGCACCCAAGGAGGAGGACGCCGACAGGAAGGTCATGGACACCGAATTTGTCGACAAGGTGAAGAAGATGGTTGAGGATGACCCAACCAGGTCCATGAAGACCGGAGACAGGCCCTGTGTGTGGCAACAGGACTCAGCACCCTGCCATGTGTCCAAAATCTCTCGGTAGTGGTTAACCGAGAACTGTTATGACGTCGTAACCAAGGATTTGTGGCCTCCTAAATCTCTCGACCTTAATCCTTTGGACTATTTCGTCTTGGACTAAGTCAAGAGACATACCAACAGACATCCCCATAGCACCAAGGCCAGCCTGATGGACTCCATCAAGGAGGAATTCGGCAACATGGACAATGAGATGGTCAGAAAAGCCTGTGGCCGGTTCAGAGGCCGTATTGAGGCCGTTATTGATGCCAACGGTGATTATATCAAATGAATGGCTACTCTATACCTATATGCTCATCATAGTTTTGATGTTCAATAAAATAGTTAAAAAATGTATATTTTGTGTTGTTTTTTGTAGAAAAATATTTTGGCGACAATTTGATCCCCGCTCCCTTTAAAGTATATTTTTTTCTCTAGGAATCACCTGGGCGCGAACGTAAACACATTGAATTCAAGAAAATAACTTTTCCCGAGCGCGTTGCATGGTTTACAGGGATTCCATAAGACAATTTCTCTTCATTACATTTTGAAGGAATATGAAAAGTTGAGTTGTAAAATAATGAGTAGGGTACCCACAAAGCAATAGAGCTATGGAACTCGAGTCTGGACTTGGATATGTTCATTCCATCTCAAAACACTGAAATAAAAGGCAATTAGATTGCATAAAATAATAAATATTAGTTTTGAAGAAGAGCTAGATTTAGAACTAAGAAGACCTCAAGCATTAGATTTTCAAATCACAAAAGCTGTAGACCTCGAATCTGGAATTGGTTTCCCATGAACTCGAATTCGTTTGAGAGTTGGAATCATATTGACTCAGACTTGACTTTGAATTCTTACCACAAGGGTTCGGACTCGGAACCATATGCAGAGGTTAAAATTTTTGGAATTAAAAAAAAAAAAAATTTTTTTTTTTGGAAAAAAATATAATGAATCTATACACATTTCCAAAAAAGTTCATTTTTTTGTGATAAAATTTGAAAAATCAACAGCTGATAACAAAAACTGAAATTTTTTTGAAAAAATTTTAAAAGAAAATTTCAAACATTAAATTTTTTGATAAAAATATAAAATATTAAACTGGAAAATATTGGAAAAAATATAAAATATTAAACTGGAAAATATTGGAAAAAAATCAAAAAATCTACAGTTATTCACTTAAGTTAAAATTGAATTTTAAATATTAATCTTTTTTATCCTGATCAAAAAATTTCTAGTAAAAAGCAAAAATTCCTTCTTTTTTTTTTAAAGGGGGGGCTACATTCCCTTTCTTTCACCCCCTGTGTACTCAAGGCGTATACAGGGGGTGAAAGAAAGGGAAAAAACTAAGATATTTTTTTTAGTTTTTGAACAAAAAAATTTTTGGTTACCTGTCAATAAAGAATTATTTTTTGAATAGCTCTCTCATTTTAACAAAAATATTTTCCAACAAACTTAAGCTCGTCTGGATACCAGTATTTTTCACATTTACATGGTCCAACTTAGCTAATCTAAAGGAATTAATATTATTGTTCATACCACTTGATCTGAAAAGACCCTCACTGAACCTAGAAAACAAGCTTTCTTCACGTTCAAAATTGGCTTTCTATAAATATTTCTTTTTTTCTCCGGAACACATTTCCAGCCCCTGCTTTCCGTGAGCAGTATTTTTTAACATCAAGAAGCACGGTAAAAATTAAAACACAAATTTAATTTGACATCCATTGTTTTGTAAACACAAAAATAGCGTCTCACTCAACATTATTCATCACAAACTAAAGAACAGAATGTCATGAAATTTTGACAGCTGTCTTTTGAGGGTTGGTACACACTGAAAATGAGGTGATTTTTTTTAAAAGTACCATCTATTTCTCAAACCCGGGACTTTTCAGGCCATACGTTTAATGTAATGTCCTCTTTACTTCTTGTCCGGAGCAGCCAGGGGTTTCTAAACGGACAGAAATACAATTTATTGTTGATCCCTTGTCGTATATTGGCCATTTTATTATTTTTGTGAAGACATTTTGCCTATGATATAGAACACAAATGTAAATACAAATTATTATTTTACATAAAATAAAGTATCGAATAAAATAATATGTATGATTTTAATATTATGAAATATATTTATGAAATTCATTTGAAAAATTGTCTAGAAATAATATAACAATTATAGTCTTGGAGTACTTATAAGATAAATAGCAGTTGGTATGATTGACTTATTTGGCTAATTAACAGATGATTTAGGTTGTTTTTTTTTCGTGCTTTTATCTCTAGTTATAATCATTAGTCATTATTTATCTTTTTTTTTCTTTGTTTCTTTTTAAGAAATATAGGAGTTAAATGAATACGTTTCCATATCATATATTCAGTTGTGGGGGTCGTTTCTTACACAAAATACTCTATTAAAAGCCGTTACGTCATATAAGACCATTGGTCTTTATTAAATTTTGAAGGAGTGTGAAGAATTGAGATGTGAATTAACGAGTAGAGATGTTGGTCTACTCGGCACATTTTGTCATAGATTCCAATTCGTCTCAGACTCGGAACTAGATAGTTATAACCAGTAGTGGAGTAGTAAAATCATACTAGGGGGGATGGTCATCGATGGATTCTGATTATTGGGGGCTCGGGGGTTTATCCCCTGATTTTTTTTTGAAAATACAGTTGATTTAAGTGCCGTTCATGTTTAACACACTGCAAATTTTAACATCTTTTTTTTCAAACCTTTAAATATTTAACTTTTTCCTGTTCTCCAAGATCTATAGAAACCAAATATACCATTCATTTGTATTTTGGACCAGGGTTATGCCTGCCACATTGCCTTTGACAATTTCTATTGATGGTGGCTCTAAAAAAAGGCAAAAAAACGGGATTGTTTTATTCTTTTGACTATAACTTCGCGATAGCATATCGTATAGAACTAATATGGGTATCAAATCAAAGCCAGTAAACTCTGCTTTAATTTTTATGTATACATTATGAACCCTTTATTCATACCCATGGGTAAATTTTACCCCAGATATTAAAAAATAATTGTTTTTTATAAGTTTTTCATTTTTTTCTCTGTCTTTGTAGGTTTTCTCCAAAGTTATTATTATCTTGACGTATATGTATACAAAAATAGAATGCAATGGAATCAAATACACAAAAATAAACATTTTCCTTGTCAAGGCTAATAACTAATGAATAGGCCACAATTGAATATATCAATAAAGATGAATTTAGACCATTTTTGTTGGCGGAATTATATATCCCGCCCCTCAATATACAACTCAAGCTCTTGTTATAAGCAGGGCTCAACAGCATAAGCAGTCGGAATAGTGGAAAGTGGCCTTAATCTAGCCTGTTTGGCTACGTAATGCAGTATCTTAAAAAATGCATATACACAGTCAATTTTTGAGCTCAAATCTTAAGTATTACCTTGTATCAACGTCTGATATGTCGAATAGATATTGAAAACAAAAATTGGAGTTGGATTTTTTTTAAATTTTTATTTTCAACAATCAACAGCTATTCACAAAAAAATTCCAAATGCCAATTTTTTGGGAAAAAATTACAAATCTTAATTTTTTTGGAAAACAAATTCATAAATCCACAAATGTACATAAAAAATTAATTTTTTTAATTCAAAAATTACGTTTCAAATATATAGTTGAGTAGTAAAAAAATTTCAAAAATACTTAACTATTCACTGAAAATTAAGTTTTTTGGAAAAAAAATAAAAAAATTTAATAAAATTTTCTAGTAACAAGAAAATATTTTTTTCTACAGCCCCCAAAAAAAAAAAAAAAAAAAAATTTCTTTCCTCACCTCACCTTCCTCACCTTTTCCTTCCTCACAGGGGCTACATCCCCTCCAGCTCGCCACTTGACCACGCCCGTAATACTACGAGGGGGGTCTGAAAAATGTCGGACCTAGCAAAGATACCAGACATTTTTTCTGATTCTTTTATTTTATTTTTCAACACAGTCGCCTTGTTAATCTCCAGACTAATTTTCCAGGGATAATCTTCCATCTTTATAACCCATCCAAATAATTCTCCTATAATTTATCACTAAAATAACTAAACTATAGTTCAAAGTTATTAATACTAGAATTAGTATAATATATTTAACCCTTGTGACTCATATTTAGATAGCTTTTTATTAATAAATAAATATTTTCTAGTTTATAGCTAGTAGCTAGAGTTGTTATTTTCTTGAAGTTATAAATAATAACAAAATACTGGCGGACAAAAATAGTAAATTCTGACCAAAATATTTTTCAACTGTTTATCACTTTTGTTCTCGTTTCACTACTTGGTTTAAAGCTGTAGATGTGACTAGCTTTTATTGACGAGTGCTGCCATCTTCACGTTGAGGTTGGAAACTTTTCGGACCACCCTTGTAGTTCTGTACTACTTTTAAAAAGATCCAATATTTGTAGTATTATGGCTAGTAAAAAAAAAAATTGACACGCCCTGTTGGCTCGTGGTTAACTTTGCTCGAATCCAACACTAATATTATTTCCCAAAATGAAATCCCCTCCCTCAAAAATGAAAGAATTTATGTGTCTCAAAACATTTATTTCCCTAAACTACATATGTAACTGGACATAAGTACATAGTGCTTCTTTCATCATGCACAGGACTGATGAAGTAAGGAAGGGAAGAAGCCCTTGAATCATTACAAGAACATTTCTTCCATTGCACTTTTTCTAATGTAAAAACATACATAATGTAATCTTATATGAATGTCTAAAGAATCTATTAAATTAATTACAGAGTGGTCCATTAAAATCTGAACACTTCAACAAGATTCATTCATTAACAATATAATTTCAACAAAATGAATACTATTAATGGATGTGTGCCTGAGCTCTCTTAATCATAAATGTAGCCGTCCTGAGCGGCAATGATGGCTTTCAGGCGGCGAGAGAATGCCTGACACCCGCATCCTTTGTCATGACGTCTCCGTGCTGGCTGACAGTGCCTTTGAGAGGGCTGGTGTTTGGATAACAAACAATGCAGCCCTTCCCTTTTGCATGCACCCAAATGGTGTAGTCGAGGAGGTCCCATGAGGGCTTTAGGTAGGAGGCTTATGTCAAAAGAGGCCTCTCCGCCCTCTTAAGGCTCTTTCTACCAACTTTTTTAAATCTTTTATTTCTTTATATTTGCACTTTCTGGTATGAAACCCTGAGATCTCTTGCTTTTACCCTCATGGACTAGAGAGAATTGGCCTGGCCTGTTTTCTTTAACTTATCTGGTTCCAGTGTGGCTGTTTGACAGATAACTTCATCCTCTCCAACTTTTCGGACTTGCTGACAGTGTAACCGGCGGTCTCGGAGACGCCCGCCTGCTTGGAGTATGCGAATTGAAATTCGTCGATCATGTTCAAGTGTAATTTTCCCTCATTTCACGTGAGCTAGAGTTTTTTTTTTTGTAACCAAATCTTTACGCCTTTATATATCAAAATATTAAATAATGCCAATCACTTAACCATCATTAATTATTGAACTAGTAAGTGCTCAGATTTCATTGAACCCTTATAAGTATACTTAGGATTTGTGAACGATCCCTCAATAGCTCAAAAAATTGTTTTTTGAGGAAAATCGCTCATTTGAATGGAATTCAAATGATACTTTCGCCATTGAAAATTCCCAGAAAGTTCTGGAAGGTGCAGCTCTTGGAATCAATTTGTCTTTCATTAAAGATAATCTGTCATTTGTACCAGAGGCTGTTACAAAACTTGAAACAGAAGGAATGCCAATTTATGCCCTCTTAATATACTTTATGAAAACGAAAAAAAAAGGTCAAAACAGTTTTTTAGAGAAAGAGAAGAACTACTTCAGAAAAAAATACTTTCTATCATTGACAGAAATCCTGAAAGGTTGAAAGTATAATCAGCTGATAATTATAATTAAATTTATGGACTTTCAGAACATTGATTAGGGAGAAAAAAGCGGAAACATTGACGGCTGAAAACAAATACAATGGATATTTTGTTTAAGCGAGGTAACACCGTGACTTATAAAAAACGTACATCATATATTTTGTTTCTCTCTTTTCGCCGCAAGATGACGGCAATATTCTTGGCTACCTATACAAACTACTATTCAGTAAAAAAACGTGCATTCCCCATGGTATATCAATTCTGCCAGGCGTTTGGGGGAGGGGTATCATTTTCAGATTTTTTTTGTAAAAAAAATCCATAGTTATTCAAACAAAATTTGAAAAATTACATTTTTGGAAAAAAAAAATTGAAGAATTAAATTTCAAATATTAAATATTCTGAAAATAAATTTCTAATATTGAATTTTTTTCGAAAAAAAAAAATTCAAAAACCATAGTTGTTTGCAGATAATACAAATTTTTGGAAATTTTTTTCAAAAATGATATTTCAAATATAAATTTTTTTTGAAGCAAAACATCAAATAATCCATTTTTTGGAAAAAAGTTTGAAAAATCCATAGCTATTCATAGACATTTAAATGTTTCGAAAAAAAAATTCAAAAATGAAATCTCAAATATTTAATTTTATTGAAAAAAATTCAAAAAATGATATATAAAATATTTATTTTTCTGAAACAAAACTTCAAATATTACATTTTTTTTGGAAAAAAAAATTGAAAAATCCATAACTACTCACGGAAAATTAAATTTTTTGGAAAAAGTAATATACATGTATAAGTCGAATACACAGTAAATAGTTTGAGAACCACTGTGCTACTAGACGACAATTCCTGACTTGACAAACATATATCATTTTTTAATATCCTGTTGTAGAAAGAAAAAGATAATGTCAATGTACACTTCAAGGTCATATAATTATCATTTTTTAACGTGGGTCATTTTTAAAGTAAGCAGAACATGCATAGCATTCACTAACGTAGGTAACTAATCCGTGTTATCGACTTTCAGACTAATTATTTACTTGTAGAGGATGCATCAAAGTTTCAACAAATATTTGAGTGAATAATTTATATGTTTGAAATAGTCTAGGCATGTGAACAAATCCTCCAATTAGGGTCTTGTTTCATTTAAAGTAGTTTATTTAGGTACATATTTAGTTAAAAGTAGGACAGATTTCCTCGAATTCGGGTCGATTTGCATCTTTGGACATAAATATTTGGGTAAATTTAAGGTACCCGAACTATCAGATCCAGATCCGTACAGAAATTAGACCGATACTTGTCTCAAATTTTATGAACATTTTAACTAAAGTTCGAACTCTAAAATTGAAGGATTCGTATTACAGTTAGATTTTTACTGATTACGGATTCCAAACAATAAATTACCCAAAGTTATTACTATTAGAACAAAAAATTTTATCCTACATAGTATTTATATAATATACGTATGTGTGTATCTGATTTCCGTTCGTTCCGCTTGGAAAAACAATGATAAAAAAATCAAAAACGGATACAGATACAGGCTTTATACATAGAATAAAAGTTCTTTATAATTCTTAGTTACATACGTAGGTTATGTTTCATTCTGATCCGACCAGATTCCTGGGCTCCGGAGACTAAGTTTGTTTTTTCGTAATCGCATCATCTTTTTTCATAAAAAAAGATCGATTCCCCGTGTCTCAAAGTTTTTTAAAAGTATGGATTGTTGTTTCGAAAATGCAGCAAAAAAAAAATAAAAGAATTGATGTCCTAACAGAAAAAGGGAGAACGTATATTCAATACAGATTAAAAAGGGGTTTGGTAAATAAAGGAAAAAGAGGATTAGCGAGTTAGTCTTAGTGTGTATCTTCAATTTCCATTATGGCTGAAAAAAGAACATGGCAAGTTAGCAATGATAATGACAATAAATAAATCACAAGGTCAAACATTTGAAAGAATTGCTTAATATTTACCAAAATCAGTATTTTCACATGGTCAATTATATTTTACATTGCCAAGGGTGTCAAAAGGGGGTGCAGGTTTGATTATATTTACAGAAAACAACAAAAAACGTTGTATACAAGGAGGTTTTACAATAGAAATTTATCAATCATATATTTATAGTAGATCGTTTTAGTTTAGAGTTTTAATATAAGCAAACTATATATAAATTAGTTGTTTATTTGAATGATTGTTATAATAACATTGGGCACATCCTTAACTTTATTGTATCACGCAACCGTTCATACGAAAAGAAACAGAAAAAAGCCCAAAAAATCAATTGGTATTTGGCTAACTCTATTGAACTATTGAATTATTATACAATAATATTCGATAATTCTACACAGCTTAGTCAAAACTAATTCAAATCCCGCCATTCAATATTTAGAACATTGATTAGAGGGAAAGAAGAATAAATTTCGACAGCTGATAATAAAATAATGTCAATTTTTGTGTTAGTGAGGTGGAATAACCAGAAAGCTAACACAAAAGTAACAATTAACAATTCTGAACAACTATGATGGTTGGAAAGAATGGTCTAAATACCAACTGATTTTGGGGGAAAAGGTTGATTAATAGAATAAGGGTAACGACGTGCCTGATCCAACTGTTTATATAAATGTCACTCCAAGCACAGATCAAATAAATAGAGATGCTAATAGTGATGGGAGGATTAAAAACAAAAAAATCCCAATTCCAATTCTTTAATATCTAAGTAATAGTTGAAAAATAATACAATTTTGCTATGAAGGGCATTTCGATTCCCGATTCCGATTAATCGCCCCATCACTAAATGCTAGGCTAAATGTAGATAATATCCTTTTTATAACGTATCCAGATACGAGTTCAGGACCCATCCTATCTCTAATCTATGGCGGATTGGGGAGAAGTGTTCTCTGACGGATGTAAAAAAATTTAAATCCTGAAACTCTTTTAAATTAATTGCCTATCTATTAAATTGGATTATTATAATTTTGATAAAATGCGAATATTATATAAATATGTAGATGTATATTATCGAAGCCATACTTGGATATATTATACAATTTTTTTTTTTTTTAAAGACAGGACTTTTCATACGGTGGGTTACCACATCTATTATCAGGCGTGAACATGTAATACGTGTATAGACCATTTTAAGGGCATCTGAGAGAGGGTAAAAAAAATAATAATGAAGGATTTTTTTTTTTTTTACTAGAAAATTTACTATTTCAATTTTTTTTTCAAAAAAATCAATAGAATTTTTCAGTTTTATTTTACATTAAATTTTATTTTTGAAATTTTTTTCCCAAAAAATTACTTTTTTGTAAATAGCCATTAATTTTGGAAAAAAAATTCAGAAAAATTTAATTTTTCAATGTTTTTTTTTAAATATATAAATTTTTTCAAGAAAAAATTTAATTTTTTATTAATTTGAAAATAATATTTTTTGAATATCTGTTGTTTTTTGACAATTTTTTTACAAGAATATCTTTTTTTTAATTTTTTCACCAAAAAATTTTAATATTGTATTTTTTTGAAAAAAAAATTCCAAGAACCAATCCAATAGGTAAAAACATGAATACAAATAAATATACTAAAGCAATCATATATAAAGACCATCCGCAGCATAATTTCGCCTAGTACCTCTGGAAGAAGACATAATTCTTGGTATAATATTAGTCAACACTTAAGTCAGTAACACTGAACTTGGCTCCCTTGTGACCTCATCAAAAAAGTTGTAAGCTAACGTCAACCAAACGGCATTGTAAATTTCTTATCGACACACAATTGTTAATTTTTAATTTATACACTGCTGTCCTTGTCGTTGCTGTCGTTGAGAGGGTAGTTTCTAAAGGTGGTCAATTTTTAAGGACATATGCCAGAGTTTAAAAGATAAAAATTTTAAACAAGAAAAGCATTGACTTACGTCAAGGAATCAAATATTTAATAAGAAAACATTGGATGAATCATTTTATGGATTTAAAAAAATATATAATTCCAGATAATTATACTTTATTTATTCTAGTACTTTATTTCTTGGAATAAATAATATAAACATATCAATTTCAGGAATTTAATAATTGCCACTCACTTTTAATTGGGCGAGAAACACATAGGATTTCTTGAGTGGACTCAAGCTTTAAACCAAGTACTAGCGAACCGAAGAAAAAAATTATTAACAGGTGAAAAAAGTCTTGGTCAGAATTTACATTTTTTCCCCGCCAGATGGAGTATTTTGTTAATTATTTCTACCTTCAATAATAAAAATAATAACAGCTCTAGCTATAAACTAAAATATATTCTTGTATTAATAAAAATAGCTAGAGTTGAGTCACAAATGTAGAAAGTAGAATATATTCTATCCTACTAATTTTATTATTAATAAATAACTATTAGTTTAGTTATTTTAGTGATAAATTATACTTTAAAATGTAGAGTTATCTAACAATCCTGTTCTTATCAAATTGAATATCCTCCATTGTTTATCAAATCAACATAAAACTCTGTTTCTCTAATGCTTACAGTTATCGATAATTTTGACATGGAAATTTTTGACATTAAAAGTAAAGATTTTAGGTAAGTGTTTGTTGTGAGATATTTCTATTATAAAACATGAGATTTGCGTTTTATTTTATTAAATGTCATAGTCGAGCATGTTGTTCAATTAATTCACATGCTTGTTATATATTATTAGTTTCAATATTCAGTTCACATCATTTATTCTGATTCCAACACTGTGGAAGAGACTTGGAATATCCCATTTTTATTATATATATTTGTACTATATATATGTTATATTTAATTATGTTTTGTTTTTTGTGTAATTTCATGTTATACTTTAATTATCAATCATAGTAAATAATAAAAATAGATAAATATATTTTTTAAATTATTAAATATGTTCAATGTCTGTAAATGTTACGTTTGTTTATCTTATATATGTTATTATAAGTATTAGTTTATGCTGACAAACTACTATAAAAAGTAAAATAAATGCTTGAATATAACAAATGGCAGTTTTTACATATTTCATCCTGTTGTAAGATGTCTAACCCTACTCTGTACCATGTCTCCTTCTATCTTTTATCATTTCTCTTCCTGGTGTATCAAGTATCCTACTTTTGGTTAGTTTCGAAAACACCAATAAATGCCTATTAATTATTGCACTACATAAAAAATACGTTGGAATTATTTGTCTTAGGTAATTACCTATGTCATGTTGAATTATTTTTTAAATTGTGAAACTTATGACAGTTTTATAAATAAATTGTCGATAGGAGAGAGTGAGTAACATGTATCCTCACTCTCTCCTATCGACAATTTGCAATTTTAATTTATTTCATAAGTGGTTTGCTATTAATTGCGTGTTCCTTTAGTTTTTATTAACTTATATATCTCATTCATAACAATTAAATGTATATGTTAGTAATTTGAATTTATATTAAAGCATAATAATTAACATCATGTTTCGTAAGCTTCTTGTATAAGAGCACATTTAAGGGCAATTTTCCATGGAAAAATTCTTTAAATATAGCCTGTAAGAGTCTCCTTGTCTACACCACTTATCAAATTCCATGTGAAAACTTGGAAATCCAAAAGATATATTGGCAGACAAAAGGAGCGAGTTGATCTCTTCAAGGAAACACGAAGGTTCACTTATCTCAGGAGATACGAATGAATTGGGGTCTTAATAATATAAAAGATATTTTGAACTGCATTGAAACTACTCACCCTGCAATAGCGATACTCAAACACGATGTTTTCAGCTCTCCTGATTTCATCTCTGTAGGTATGTAATTGTATTCTTCCAAGAATGTACAAGGGAATTTGTGAATAATTTTAGCAAAAGTTATTTTATCTCTTCTGGAGACCATTCTCCTTGTTCGAACCTCCCACCCGAAAAAGAAATACCAAACCTGGACGTTGAAGTATTAGTATGAATTTCTAAATATTGATTGAATTCCCGAAGGATAGGAGAGTATGAGTCTCTTAAATTTGAGCATCATTTTACAAAGGACGACTTTGAAGGAAAAGAGGCTACCGAAAGACCTCCTTTCACAACTTCAGACTATTCATCTTCCTCAGAGACCTCCTCATAAGAGTCAAACTCCTCCAAAAGATGAAGAAGAAAATGTTCAACTAGTTCTCCGATAGTCGACAGTAATGCCGTACAATCTTTGCTGGGGAAATGATCGTGAGAGATTTACGATGCTTTTCCAAAATTTTCGTTGCATTCAAGTGAGTCTTAGCATGATCAAAAAGGTCGTCTGCTCCCTTCAAGGACAGGTTGAGGAGCTTACATACTAAAGCAATATCCGAAGAATCCGATACAGTATTCTTATTATCTCAGATATTTATTTTATAATTAAAAAGTTAAATAAATAACTCAATATAACTTTATATAGACTAGAATATCAATATGAATCTAAATAAACATAAAACCCATGTTATCGTCGTCAGTATAAATAATTGAATGATGTAATAGGAAAGCGACATCTTGCGAAAAAACATGAAAAATATTGACCATACCATTTCCTCAGGCTAACGGTCGCGTTTCGCTACTTGGTTTAAAGCTTTAGAGCGGGCTAATGCTCTGTATAATATAAATATTATATGCAAGTCATTTAAAAAGTTGTGGAGAAATAATTTGACTATGATAGTCTCGAAGTACTTCAGAGATAAATAGCAGTTGGTATGATTGACTTATTTGTCTAACTACCAGATGTCCTTTTTTCTGTTTCTTTTTGGAGGAAAGGTTGTGTGATTTGATAAAGGTAAGGACGTGGACATAATAAATTAAATTGTGGCTGTGTGACAAATATTAATTTGGTATTTTCATTATCCCTCCAAATCAGAAAGAAAGAGAGAATTGTTCATATTTGAAGATTATTAAATAAATCTTCATATTTCTTCAATAGTTTTTCATAAATTTTTATGTGAATTCCTTATCTACCCTTCTAAAAGAACGATAAGTGGAGTTACATGAATTGTAGCCTTCAGCCTATCGTCTATTCGTTAGTGTATCACAGCCGCTCAAAATTTCGACTGATACATGGCAAAGTTTGCATGTCCGAATTTCTTTGCCAAAATCCCAAAATTAAATTTTTTTTCGAAAAAAAATTGAAAAATTAAATTACATAATAAATATTTTCAAAAATTAAATTACATAATAAATATTTTCAAAAATTAAATTACATAATAAATATTTTCAAAAATTAAATTACATAATAAATATTTTCAAAAAAATTAAATTACATAATAAATATTTTCAAAAATTAAATGACATAATAAATATTTTCAATAATTAAATTTCTTCTAGACAAATTCAAAAATCGACAGTTATTTATAAAAAATTTAAAAATTCACAGCTGCTGACAGGAAATTAAATTTTTTGGGAAAAAATTTCAAATGCATAATTTCCAAAATCCAAAGTTGTCCACATAAAATTAAATTTTTTGGTAAAATCAAAATTTCAAATATTAAATTTTCTATTAAAAAGCCCTTCCAGCGCCACCCTCTACGGACGCCCCTTCTCGCTGAATGATAAAATTATTTAACATACTATATAGATATGTGATAGAGGGCGCTGTGGAAAATATGTGTTGCAATCCCAAGTTACATACTGTCACACCATCTTGCTGATATTATTGTTTTTTGTTTGCCTATAACCCAATTGAATTAGCAAGGTGAATTATGTTAAAGGAATACAAAACTGCAGACTTTTCAAAGAAAAATCATAAATTGATGTCATCTGTGGTGCTTCAAAAAATCGGGAGAACTGAAGGGTTTTCACTATACGGCTATTTTCTTGAAACTGAAGCCCTTTAGAGTAACTTATATCCACATGCATCACCGTTCCTTTTAAATATTGTGGTGTTAGGGAAATTTTCATATATATATTAAACATGCTCGTGGATTAATGTTCCATGAAGTAATAATCTATTTTAAGCAGAAACACATGATGATTGATAACTAAACATTTATTAGTAATCAAGGATTAGATAAACGTACTAATTTTTTAGATTTATAATCTTACACACACGTGACGTCATTAGTGTAATAACGTAATCAACCAAATTCTAAAATAAATTATGTTCAATGCTGTAGAGAATGCAAAAAAAAAAAAAATATTGATATAAGATAATATGACCAGCAGGGGTGGCTGCAGGATCTATTTTTGTTTTTGTTTTTTGGTGGGAAGTTTGGTTTTTGGAATTTTTAAAATTATATTTTTTTTTCAAAAAAATTTGAAAAATTATATTTTTCTGAAAAATAAATTGAAAAATTAAATATTTTCAAAAACCCATTGCTATTTTTATAAAATTAAACTTTTTGGAAAAAAAAAAAATCAAAAATCCAAAGCTGTTCAGAAGAAAACAGAAATTTCAAAAATTTAATTTCAAATATAAAATTTAAAAAAAAAAAAATTATATTATTCGTTGAAAAATTTCAAAAATCCCCAGCTATTCAGTATTCACAAACAAATACATTTTTTAGGACTAAATGGGCTGACCAGACTTCCTCGATTTCGGTGGACGGTCCCCATTTTGGGTGAACTATCCCTGGTCAAAGGTGCAGAAAACTTCTGACCACTTAAATACTAGTCCTTATTATTGGGGGTATTTTTCTATCAGATATTTAAATTAATTATCCTAAGTTGACTCTTGTATGATTTAGAGCATTTGACTCTACGTCCTTGAACTAAAACAGGAATTACTCAGGATTGAGATTTTTGTATTAATTTACAGGGGCGTCCTCAGAGGGTGGCTGGAGGGGTTGTAACCCTCCCCCCAAAAAAATAAATATATATATATATATATATACAGGGGATGCGGTTTTACAATTAAGAATTTTCGAGACCAGGACATAAACCTTTTTATTTCTTAAATTAGTAGAGATATTTACAAATCCATTTATATACAAACGTAGGGGCCCTCTATGAGCCTAATCATTCAATCCAACCACCCTCAGCCTC
This sequence comes from Lepeophtheirus salmonis, assembly GCF_016086655.4. Lineage (NCBI taxonomy): Eukaryota > Metazoa > Arthropoda > Copepoda > Siphonostomatoida > Caligidae > Lepeophtheirus > Lepeophtheirus salmonis. The sequence continues at coordinate 8,181,456 of NC_052140.2, forward strand.
AACCATGGCCTCCACCCTAGCGCAGAACCAGTTGTACGCCTTGATCAGGTGATCTTTATTCATATTGTTCACAGCCTGAATAATGGAGGCTCTCAAAGAAGCCAAATTTTTGTGAGCACGCTTGTTGGACTCCCTCTCTAAGACACCCCACACAAAATAGTCCAAAGGATTGCAGTCTGGGGAGCTAGGGGCCACATTTCCTTAGACTAGAACATCTCCAAATTGTCCGACGCCAATTTTGTACGCAGATCGATCTGCCTTCTTCCTTGCTGGTGTTCCCATCCCTTCAGACTCCTTGAACTCCTTTGCGACTTTGTACATGGTGGCAGAGGACGACTTGAGAAAGTTCATTATCTCTTTGGGCGCATGCCTTCACGGAGGGAGACAATGATCGCTGCACGAAGGTCGTACTCGGAGGACATTTTCAACGCTTTGTAAATTGAACTTATACAAAATTGTCTGCTGAATCTGATAAACTTGTTTTGAAAGCTGTATGACTAAGGGTTCCCAAGAAAACCCAGTTTAAAAAAATTCTTAATTGTAAACCCGCACCCTGTATATATATATATTTGTATACAATCCTGCGGGCACCTCTGATTTAATTTAAAACAAGGACTTTTGTATAGAATTCGTAGAATTTCTGATTTCTTTTTCACTATGGATCGTTGAAAAATAAATTCCAAAAAATTTAATTTTTTTAATAGTTTTTAATAATTTAATAATTTTTTTCAATAAGATTTAATTTCTCAATTTTTCCTTTCCCTTTTCTCAGTCGAGGTTGAGATATTCGTGGGGGTTGATCAACTCACATTTAAAATATTGTGGTTCCAAATCAGACATTTTAAACTTTTTGGATATATGATATAACACGTCTTTACCTTTTTTCTATAACGCAACCTTTCCTGCGAAAAGAGACATAAAAAAGGCCGGAAATCATCTGGTAGTATGCCAAATAAGTCAATCACACCAATTTCTATATATCTCCTATGCACTCCCAGACTATCACCTTTTCATATATTATTTCTTCACGAATTTTAAAATATATTTTGTAATATTTAAATCTACATTGTACTTTATTTAATGGAATATTAGTAAGCAATACTATATTAATCTAGTATAAGTGTAGCTATTAATTTGTATTACTATATGATAGCCAAAAGGTCATTTTATAAATAATAAAATGACCAATATATACATATATCCTATAAATGACGAGGGATAAACAAGAAATTGTATTCCTGTTCCTTTGGAAACGGAGCATAGAATAACATATTACTTTAATTAATTATTTATCAAAAAAAAAATACATTGTAAAATAGCCATGAGTCATGTTGTATCAAGCGAGATGAGATAATCGACCGCTGACAACAAAAATACTTAGGATATTATCTTTGTGTTAGTGAGGTAACGCCGTGATAAATTCGTGAGAGCGTGTTATTGATTGAAAATCCGTCAGACTTGAGAATCCTGAGATAGATTTATTTATCGCTCTTTTGAAAAATAATTAGCTTTCATTAGAAAAACATTAACCATATTCATTATTTTCAATTACCCACCAATTAATTTTTTTCGATCTAGCATTCATTCATTTTCTCACGCAGACACTTCAGCCGTAAAAACCATATAAAATCCAAAGAAATCATGTAAATGCAAACCATCCCTGGCTATAGTAAATAATATTTACAAAATTGATATAATATCCATTATGTAATTTCCCATCTTAAATTTCTATATAGTTCAAGGATTCTCCGTACTTTACGTATTCAAAAATTACACTGGATAAAGCAATTAGCTACCCCATAAATTATAATAAGTAAACAACATGATTTTTGAATATTTTGGCAAATATTCAAAAACGTAGGTATTTACACCGCATTCCTAACATCAATAGATAAAATAAGAACATAATTGATATGATATTATACTCCTATATAATTTATATCTCTTTTTGTATTTATCATATTTACTTAGCTAGGTAGCTAAATATATAGCCATAAATCAAAATGAAATAGAAGGTGTCAATTGACGTCATTCCTAGAATAATACTGACGTCATCAACTACAAGATGATAAATAAATTACCTAGAGCAGGTTGTGTAGAAGTTGTAACTTGTATAAAAAATTGTACAAGTTGTCTTATCCTTAAAATGCATTATTTAATTTCAACATTGATCATTCTAATAACCAACTATTAATTGATACTATCATTGCAAGGTTATTATGTATTTGTCAGTAATATATATATATATGGGTATTTGAATTTTATAATATACTAAAGTATACTTATACTTTATTAATAACATGCATTAAATACTCTAAAATTACACGTCTAATAATATATCACTAATCTATGGAGTATTGCATGGTCCTCATTCTAAGTAATGTAAATCCTTCATTTCAGCTCCAACTTGTACAGTTTTCTTATACACGTTGCAACTTGTACAAAAAAACAACTTGTACATGAAATATATATTATTAAATTTAATATATAAGCGGGAATAAATAGGCAGTGTTGGCTCCTTGGACGCTACTACTAAAACAAATATCAAATAGGTGTCTTTCTGCTTGCTTGAAACTGGGAGTGAATGAAAGGAATATATTATATGCAGCTGAAGGACGGTTGGGCTGCTTATATATTGTTTTACAGAACGTAGTATTGCATTAGTAGTTAAGCTATTATTATATATTGTGTACAAGTTGCAACTGGTTTAAGGAACTTGTATCAGTTGCAATTTCTTCGTCTTAAAACATTCTAATTACCAATTAAATTCTACATTGATCCTATTATTTCATTTTAATCTAGGCTTTACAATTATTTGGTTATTATGTATTCATGAGTAATGTAATTGTGAACTATATTCCGTGTTACAGAATATACTTATCAATTTGTAATTTCCTATTTTTTTTAAAAGTAAGAGATAACACCATTAATACATTATATCGACCCATTCATGGAACATTCAATTATTGAATGTTCCGGTCTGATCTTTCATTTATATAAGTGGGGGAAAGTCCTTATACGACAAGTCCGAGTTGAGTCTCAAATCTTTACTCTCATATCCAAGTTCTTGAATAAATCCATCGAGTCAAGTTCAAGTCCTCAGAAAATAAAATATACTTTAAAGAGTACTTAATATCCATTTTTTTAAAGATGAAAGAACTTTCCAGTCCAATGCAAGTATCAAAATATGGACTCAAATGAGTTAAGAGTTTTCATAAATCAAAAAAAAGTAAAAAACTACATGATTAACTTATATCTAGAGCGCTTTCAGATGAGGTCAGCATATTTTATGTCGGCCATTTTGGGGCTTAAACAACAAACATCCTTTTTTTCATTAATATTAAGAAAAATAGTGAACTATTGGATGTCAAAATGGGACCAGCAAATAACAAGACTTAAACCTTATTGTCTATCCTTCTACTTCTTAGTTTTATTCTATATCCGATTCCCAAAAGGAATTAAAAATATATGCTTATGCAATTTTATTTCCACATTATTGATAAAAATGAACTATTACAATGGAAAGAATAAAATATTTTCCAACAAATACCCTAAGTTCCTCGTCCTTAATCGATAGAGATATAAAAAATGTACAAATCTAGCCATTTTTAGTACATATTACTTTAATTATTTTCAAATAAAGTATTTAATATATATATTAAGTATTTTTTAAATCCAAGCTTCATCAAGATTACTTGTAAATTTGTCAGTTTTATGCCCAACAAGTTATTATTATCCTCACATTCCAAGTTCCACCGGTGCAAATACTTCATTCAAAATAATTATTCATTTCATATGAATTGAGTTATAAGTTGTACAAGTTACAACTTGTACAAAACCGCAACTTGTACAAGGCATAACGAAGTAATCTAAAAAGAAAAAGGGTGTTCTTTTTTTTCTCTCTCTCTTTTCGATCTTAAGGAGAGAAGAAGAAGAAGAAGAAGAAGCTGAATTAAAAAAAGGAGGAAAGAGAGGGAGATAGAGAGAGAGAGACGTAGAGAGGGAGAGAGAGAGAAAATGGAATTTAAGGAGAATGAGAAGAAGGTAAATTGTTGAAGAATTTTATTCTATGATATCCAAGAGCGAACTTCTTTATTAAGGAATGGATTGGAAGGAGTGTTTTTACTTTTTTTTCTACTAAATTAATAAATGTTTAAAAAACCCAAGGAGCAAATAATAATGTGAAGGATGCCTTTTTTGAGTCACTTGAAGAAGGTCCTCCACTTCGGAGGAGGCTCTGATGGCGGAGGCAAAGGGTTCAAGGGTCGCATCACTCCCAATATCAAAACTGGGCTGGATCCAGAGCAAGAATGGGAAATTGTGGGAGATCTCGGAGATGGAGCGTTCGGAAAAGTCCATAAGGCATGTCATAGAGAGACTGGAAAATTAGCGGCGGCCAAAGTATGTCGACTCACTCACGAAGAGGATCTAGAGGACTTTGCCGTGGAAATCGATATCCTCTCGGAAATGTTTCATCCCAACGTGATCACACTCTTTGAAGCTTACTTCTTTGCTGATCAGCTATGGGTAAATCAGTCCTTATCACCACTCTTATTCACACTCCAATTGTGTGCGCAAATTACAATTCCATTAAACCAAAATTAATCCATTTTTATACAAAAAACCATAGCGGGGCTCTAATCAATCACCTAATTTATCAGTAATAAGCCTATAATTAACGCAAATGTATCTATGAAATGCCTGTGTATATATTGCAGATATTTATTTTACATAATGAAGCATGGAAACTCCATTCTTACACAATGAGTAATGGTCTATTCCAAATTTGCGTTTTACCTTAAATATCACAACTAACCAATTAGGATTTTGCATTTCTCTTTAACTCTTTGTGAGTATAGCAATTTGAAGTAGATTTATCCAAAAAGGATCGTCACATTAAAAAAATGAGAGAGAGGCCATATCGGGATCAATATAAGTCTCACTATTTAAATATAGATTTTAAACTATAGCCTTAATTCATGGGTATTCTATCTCGTCCCAGTAATTTAATAATTAAGCCTTCAAATAACATAAATATCTAAAATATTGGCCTGTATGTATATGTGAAGTAAAAATTTTTAGTCTTGTGTGTCGTTATTTCGTTTATGGAAGAAAAATAAACGACGGGGCAAAATATCATTTATAAAATGAAATTTCCACTCCCTCCACAAATTGAGAAAGGAATCTCATTCATAACATGGATACAATAATATCCCATGCATAGAATCCTTTAAAATGACAATGTAGTGTTTGCATATATTTAATCAAGGGTTATTTCTCATTACCTAACCTCATACAATCATATTACATGACCCTACATTAAACATGTGAATAAGAACGACATTAAATTTTATTCAAAGCCACGTTTAAAAAACAGAAACGTTGTATCATTCAACACTTATGCAAAATTGGTTAATTGAGAGAATTTTAATTTCGTTCCATACTTAGAGGAAGGGATATGTATATATAGCCTTAATAATATTCCTACTATATAAGGTTATATATGAATTTGATGTCCTTATCACAATTATGACCTTGTAAAATAATAAGTAATAAAACAAAATACTAAGGCGTAAATAAGAAACTTACATCTCATAACGTATTTTAATTATTATTCAAATTTATGTTGTTTTGAATATTTATATTTTTGACTAATCGATGTGTAGAGCTTCCCTCATTACTTGTGGCCTTTTTTTGTTGTTGATGTTGTTCTTATTCAATGAATAATCACAAATATCTATACAATATGCATTTTGACAACAAATTGAGTCTCTTTTTATATATATATATATATGTATGCATCATTATTGTAACCAAATACTACTTTATTGCAGATTTTCCTCGAGTTTTGTGATGGTGGTGCTCTGGATACCATAATAATTGATTTAGAAAAAGGATTAACAGAGAAACAAATTGCCTACGTCTGTCGTCAAGTTTGTGAAGCTCTTGTGTATCTTCACAAGAAAGCTATCATTCACCGGGATCTCAAAGCGGGAAACATTTTAATTTGTTGTGATGGAAGTGTTAAATTAGCGGATTTTGGAGTCTCTGCTAAAAATGTTACTGAATCGCAAAGACGTGATACATTTATTGGTACTCCCTATTGGATGGCACCTGAAGTTGTCCAATGTGAAACTGTCAGAGATCAGCCCTACGATTATAAAGTAGATATTTGGTCTTTAGGAATCGCTCTAATTGAATTAGCACAAATGGAACCTCCATATCATGACATGTCCCCCATGAGAGTACTATTAAAAATTCAAAAATCCGATCCACCTCGACTGGATAAACCTTCAAAATGGTCTAAAGAGTTTAATGACTTTCTTAAGTTGTGTCTTGTTAAGTCCCCTACGCAAAGGCCTACAGCAGAAGAATTGCTCAAGGTAAGACATTTATTCTAATAGGAAGGTGAATCCTCACAACTCATATGTTGAATTATTTTTCAGCATCCATTTATCTGTAATGCAACTGACTCAAAACCTTTACTCGATCTATTGGCAGAATTTAAGGCAGAGATTGTCCATGAAGAAATTATGGATATTCATGAAGATGAAAAAGAGGTAGAATTGTATACTTTATTGTTTTTTTTTTTTTTTTTTTTTTTGTGTTGGCCTAAGGAGAGTTTAATCATTTCACTGTTATTCTCTCGTGTTTTATAATATTTTATCTAATAATCAGTTTTGGCAAGTGATGATGCTAAAGTTTGGAAGTTATATATTTTTAATTTTCATACAACTTAATATTCTAATTGCATACTGAGTCTAATTTTGACCGGGTAATTTGTAAGAAATCGTGTCCGTGCTATAATACACTTTCCTAAATTTATTGGGAATTTTGTTAATTATGTGTCATGGATTTATTTCTTTTACTTTTTCCTTTTAAGATAAGGAAGATTGATAATAACTATATAATATGGTGTCCGTCAACACAAAAGCTAGCTTGAAATGTGTTTTTTTTGTTAAAATTGAGTCTGGATGATTACATAATTAACGTCAATTTCTATCAACAAATTATTTTGATTACTCCTTTAGAGGTACTGCAAATGAGATTTAAAGTATAATTTATCGTCACAAAAGAATTAGAAATGGACATCTTTTATATATTTATATATATATTATAGTTAATATTCTTAGGTATCCGAAATCATCCCAGAAATGTAAATACACAGCCTATAATTAACCAATATCCATGCCCATGAAATTAATTATCAATTAAGTATTTGTTCTTTTGTTCATGATGGATTTTGGGTTGACTCACCACATATATAAAATATTTATGATATAAAATAATAATAATCCTACGCTCCTTTGTTTAACTAATATTTGTCTTATTTAATTAATTATTGCACTCAGGATACAAATTGTAAAATTAAACGTTCTAATAGTACTATTCATGGTGAGTTTTGGACGCTCTCTTCTCGCTCCCAATAGATTTATGTCATTCGATTGAATTTTATGTATTCAAAGAAATTACTTTTTTAATTCGTTAAATTTTGAAATGCGCATTTTCCTTCATTAAATTATTATTCTTATTATTTTGAAACCCACCCGTGATATTAAACAGGCTTATTATTAGTTGGCAAGATGCATATTTTGTACTACTAATGGAGATATATTAAAGAAATTGAGAGAGAGAGAGATGAATTGTATCCACAAATATTTTGTAATAATAATGAGATTGCATTTTTTGTTTCAAAATTGAGTCATGAAACGTTGTAAATACATACAATATATTAAATTAACATTGCTTTGCACTGTATAAATTCTTCTCTCACATTTAGATTTGATCAACATTAATTATAAATAAATCACACTGCTTTCCAGAGATTACTCAAAGTCCCATGACGCCATTACATTATATGCATTTAATATTTCGTGAAAAAAAGTAATTTCCCATTTTATTTTTTTCTTCAAAAGTTGATCTGAAGTCGTCGGTTTTTATTTATTTGCTTTTTTGATTGGCTTAATACTCAAACAAATATTAGGTAATTGATATGATATTGGTATGCATATGCTGATTGATATTAATTATTATATAAGACATTATGATTATTATTATTAAAAGCGATTAATTACAATTATTTTTATTTGCTTGTGAATAATGCATTGCTTACTTAATGTTCATTCTAATTGCATGACACATCATTTTTTTTTCCTCCTCAAGATAAATGTATCAACATTACTTCAAAGTAATGTCTTTCTAACTATCTGTATATATTAGAGTGATTACTATTTTGAAATAAAATAGTGCAATTGAAGGTACTCATTTAAAAGTATTAATATGGCATGTCTAAGGATGAAAAAAATAGTTCAAGTATTGTCAAAACTCACTAGAAGCATTTTAAGATTTTGGATGATTACTTCCGCCAACGAAGTTGAACGGAGGTAATGTTTTTGCACCTGTTTGTTAGTAACCAGGATTATGGCAAAAGTATTTTGATCAAACATGGTACGAAGATTATATATGGTCACAGTAAGAGTCCATTAAATTTTGAGAGGTCACGGTAACACAAAACGTACAAAATGCATAGTCGATCATAACTTTGGAGCAAATTGATATACTTAACTCAATTTTATTTTAAGGGGAGGGTTTGCGCTCTACTGAGTGCCCATTCTAGTTTTATTATAAGTTTGCAAGAATAAATTGATTGTAGACAGCAGATTATAGAAATACCTCAACTAATTCGAACTCTTAGTAATATTAGCTTGATGCTGAGCCCCTATAAGCATATAGGTTTGATTATTTTCTCTTCCTTCTCAAAGAGCAATCTTCTTCCTTTCTGCTCCTTTTCTCTTTCTTTCTTCCAACAAGGTTAGTCCAATTCTTCCTTTTTAGAAAAAGTTTAGGCTCGAACTACCAATTTTATCAATATTTTTAGGGTCAGTATAAAAATGAGCTCAAATTAGCAAAGAATCTTGCATTTACTGAAGTTTTCACTAGTATTTCTATATATTTTGTTTAAAGATGGCTGGAAAAACTCTAAAGCATTTTAATACATATTATCGTCATACTTATAACAATGATCTGTCTGATATTTAAGTTACTAGGCACCACTTGTCGCTCCATATATTCCCCATAAAGTCTGCTCAGGGACTTTATGGAGAAAGGGATTTGACTGGTCATCCCCATAAAGTCCGGCTACCCAGAACACTAGGAGACAGTCGAAAAAAAGGTCTATAATTTACACATAATCAAAAAATCAAATTGAATTAACACTTGGTTGAGTGCAATCCTCCACTTATGGTCATTTCCCAAAATAAACTATTGTTTCTTCTCCATTTTAAAGTCACAAATGTGGCATACTGAACATATTGAATTTAATTAAATTTGATATCTATTGAATTCATACTTTAGTATGTATTGTCTATCATAAAGAGATGATTTCAACTCTGTATCTCAATTGGTTCAAACAAGATGGTCGATATTGCATTTCTGACCTTGAATTTTTTTTTGTTATAAACATCTTTATTGAATCTGCATAATGACACCAATTTGAGCTCTGTACCTCAATATGTTCCAAAGTGATAATTGATAGTGTATTTTTTATGTTTTGTGCAACCTTGACCTTTGATCTCTCAAAATTTAATGGCCTCTTACTGTGACTATATATAGTCTTCCTAGCAAGCTATATCAAAATCAATCAGTAATTTTTGCAGTAATCCTGGTGACCAACAGCCAAAAAAACAACAGAGGAAATATTTAACTTCGTTGGCGGAGGCAAAGATACACTTCGAAAATGTCTTAAGAGAGAAGAATTTTTAGTGTGTGTGTACAATTAAATTGGTACAAGATTAGTGAGAAAAACTTTTTTAGATATCGTTGGTCATTAGTTGATTTTTATGACAATTTGACAATGACCAACTTGCCCTTCTCACATCAACTTAAATGTATATCCTTGTTTAGGACATACCTAAAATCAATAAATTATCACAACCTAGTGTTGCATTAGTCTTAGGAATGATTTCCCTAATCAGTCTCCCCCCTTTAAGTCTTTTTTTTAATCGGTCCGATCTTTTTTACCATTCAACGGTCATAAACGGTTCAAAAATAGTGGTCACTCTAATATAAATATATATTATAAATTCATAAAAACATTACGAAACATAAAATGTTCTAAATATACATACATATTAAATAAATTACAGAAGTGATCATAAAAAAATCTTTATATATTCATAATTTGAGAGCTAAGTTATAAATGAATATATGACTTTTTATGGATCAATTTGTCAAAACGTGTGCATCATAAAGATTATTATAGAATGATATTTTCATTCATACCGTTAAAAGATACACCTGTGAGAGGGAGCGTTTTCATGTGAAGTTGGTAAGCATTGTTGTTGATGTCGACCATCTACTAGGCCTAACCAAACCTAATATTATAAGAAGAGACCTCTTTTTATTTTCAAAATGTCTTTGGATGTCCAAATAGGGTCAACAAATGAAAGGTCATAAAATATTTACTCTGTCTATCAAAATTGTACCTTAACCTTTTTATCATAGCGGAGACCCTAGACCAGGGATATCCAACCTGTGCCCCCTAATCATTCTCGCTTCAAGTAGTAACTTTTAGCAAAATTGTCACAGTATCATCAAAACTCGTAGAATTTCGTATTTTCGGTGACTCTAACAGGGTTGTCAGATTGGCCTTTTTTGATGGAGGTAGTTTGGACTAGACAAATTTGATTTTGCCTTTTTTCATGTTTGGCCTAAAGTTGAAATAAATTTGTATTTAATAGTTTTGTTTAAATCCATTTTTCATGAAATTTAATTGAAAAGGTTCTGCGCCCAATTTTAATATTTTAAGTGGCTATGCGGCCCATTATATTCAAATTATACGGGTTTTTTTGTGTGTGTGGGGGGCGGCTAATTTTGCCCGAATATTTGGTTCTAGGATAATATTGAAAAAAAATAAATATTTATGATCATTTTTTTAGAAAATACAGTTTTTGATTACCCGGTTGGGAATCACTGTTCTAACCTCTAGCTTATTTATATATCATTATCTAACACTAATATGTATTGTAAATATGTCATTAAATTCTTAATTATGTACATATTTACACTACATTATTTGCAAATATTTTTCTATAATAATCCCACTTTTTTCGTCGCTTAATCGATCCACAACATACTAATTAATAGAAAAAATATAGTCATTTCATAGGGATTTTTAGTACCTATTAATTATTGGATTTAATACAAATATCACTGTTTTTCTTCCTCATCAAGTTGCATTGAATAAAACTTTGGCCTGCAAATACCCCAAATGGACAATTCCTATCTCTGACATCCTTATTAGTACTTTTATACATACATATAGATGATGTTGTTTTGTTCCCTCTTTAGAACTGCAGTTCAGTCTCGGTCCGGTCCAGTTCAGTCTTAAAACTTACAAAGTTCAGTCCTTGATGACATTGCTCAACTTTTTTTTTTTTTTTTAAATCTGTTCTAGTACTGACAGTCCAAAGGACCGGTCCTCATGAAGTTCTTTAAGATTTATTTTGTAATTACATCAACTTATCTTCGTCTTGCAACAATGCGTCTCTTTCGGGTCATGATGTAATCTCTGACGTCCGTGAAAACGCTCTATACTTCTCTATATTATTACAAATTGTGTAAGGGTTGTTTATAATTGTTGGCTTACTTATATTTTTTTGTGGTATGATGAGACTTATGATGAGACTCTCACTTTTTTCCTCCCAAATGCTGCATTAAAAACAGGGATTTAAAAAAAAGAAAATCTCGAAAGCTATTGCATATCAAAAATCCGACGCCACACCTTTGAATCTCAGAAATGGCAGCATCGAAAAGGTATCATAGGCTCATGAAACAACTGATGAGTGATTTTTGTATAGATTTTGATATACTATCAGTAGTACCCGGCATTACTTGGAGTTATTAGGCGTCGAGGAACAGCCAAACATTACTTTATTAGTATAGAAGAACATAATTCCCCAACAAATATTTAGAGTTAAAAAAACTTGCACGCTAATGCTTAGATATGTATTCACTTTTATTTTATTTTTTAATATGACGCGCTGAGCCTTAGCTAAACTCACTACTTGCTATATTGTTATTTCTTAGATTAAGAAGTAACACTCAAAAATGAGATATCTGAAAACATCTAGAAAAACTTTTATTTATTAATACAGATGTGTGCGGGTTTCTTTGTCAACTATTTTCAATGCCTGGCCGTGTGGAAAAGTGGTAATGTGGTAAGAATGTAAAATGTAATGTCAGGGATATGTTGTACATCCTAGTCAAAGTTTGATAAATTGCTAAAATTAATTATTTAGTCAATAAAAATTAGGATAAAGCATTATTCGTTATTTAACTTGGAACAATTTTAATAGACATTTTTCTAACCTATAAAAAGTATTAATAATTATATCTTCTGTAGTATTTCCCTTTGGAGCAAGAAGAGACAATAAAGTAAGGAAATTTTTATGATCCGCATATAACGCGCATTGTTTTTTTTTTTTTTTTTTTTTGGTATTTTTTACATTCAGAAAAGAAGGACCTAAATATCTCTCCGAACTTTGACCAAGATGTGCGACCTAAAAATAACGACATAGAACAATGCATTTTTGCCAATGTTTTTTCCCTTACCATATGACAACCTTTGCCCACTATTCGTAATCTAAATTCGACAACAACGAGCGTAGGTTCGTGCCCAGGTGATTCCTAGAGCAAGAAATATATTTTATGGAAATATGTCCTTCACACTAGATTCCTACGCTAGTTGGAGTAATTGTAATATTATAATGTTTACTTATACTTCATCCATGCAACTCCATCTATCCAATTAAAGGAACATTTAAAAAAAATCCACAAATAGTTTGACAAACAAACCGCTCTAATATATATAGTTCGATTATAAGTCGATTTTTGGTGGAGTATCAGGAAAAGTGAATCTTAGTTTCACTTTTACTTTTTGTTGGAGACACTCTGCCCTTTTACCCAATTGCCCTATAATTGGGCCTGTTTTTATTTACAAGAGCTACAAGAATCTGCAAATAATTTACTATTAATTAGTAGTAATCACTGATTAGAAAAAGAAACATCCCTAAATGTCAAGGAAAGAGAGTATTCAATGAGTCATATCCGTGCCTTTAACTCCTTCTCGGGAAGAAATTGAGGGAGATGTCAGCAATTCGATGGATTCTCCCATATATTATCCTTTATTCAGTATTTGTTCCTCTTCTCTCTGGATTTTAACCTTAGTGAAACTTGACCTCGTCCTTAAAGAGTACACGATAAAGGATATTGACAATAGGGAAGGATCCATTGGACAATACTGCTCCACCAAAAATTGACCAACTATAGATAGATGTGTAAATTTATATTTACTTATTAATTATTTGCCCTAATAGAATAAAAGCTTAAATTATATTATTACACTTAATATATTGTATCATTTAATATTGTATCAATATAATATTTATATCTGTATCTAATGAATATAAATACATTTTTCAGCATAATCTCGACGGCGATTCTGCTATTAGTAGTTTGATGACTGATTCAAATATAACCAGTTGTAGTGAAGAAGACATTCTTAGCAATATGTCAAACAACTCATCCTCTTCATGTGAGTATATTTCATATCCAACTTACGGAATATTATTTATGTATGTATCCTTCCTTTCAGGTGGTATTGATCATTTAGACCGAGCGGATAGAAAGATATCCGCTCATGCTACGCTTGAAACACCGAAGCAAAGAACGAATATAATAAGTTCTTCCAGTAAACCCATTCTTGTGGACAATAATAGAAGCCATTCAGTTTCCACTCCGCCTAAAAGTTCACCAGGTGGCGGTATTGCACTTCGGCCTAACAAAATTAAGCCCAAAGCACCTGCTCCACCGCGGCCTATTAGTATGGTGGTTAATAGTAAAATCAAAAGTAGTAGCAATGTCGTGGATAGTGGAAAATCCATTAGCACTAATGACTTTAATACTAAAGCTCCTTCCCGTCCACAAAGCATTGCCGATGTGCCCTATCCTCTGATTGAGGAAGAAAAGGAAAATATTGGTAAGGAGGTGGTTACGATCGAAGATAAAAGTAGTGATAATATCATTGAAAATGATGAAATCAGTGAAAGTTCGGAGCAATCTGAATATAACCCTAGACAGAGGGATCGTGAAGATGAAGACTCTAGATTTTCTCCCGAAAAAGAAAGTGCATTACAGACCCTGGACTCCGTAATACAAGAAGCTGAAAATAGTATTATGGGTGAGTACTTGCATAATAAATATATAATTTATGGATACATGAATTATATATATTTTTTCCAGTTGGATTCGATGACGATGAAGAAGATGAGGAGGAAAATATTGAGGATGTACATTACTTTACGGACGAATTTCAAATAATTAAGGAAGAGGAAGAAGAAATTTCTTCGAAACAAATGATAAAAGACATTTTAGAGCAAGCCCTCATTATTCCACCATTACCGCCACCACCGCCTCCTATCGTCGATACGGAAAATAATGATTGGAATAAGAGTAACAACATTTCAGTATCTTCTAGTCCAATGGTGATTCAATCTGTTGTACCCTGTCCTTCAACCCCTTCAGTTACTAAATCCGCAGATGCTAGTTATGTATCTGTTGTTGTCGTGGGTGGAGACAAGGATCACGTAAGAAACGATGGTGGAACTGCTGTCGAACGTTCCTTTAGCAGTGCTAGTCATCATTCATCTTCCTCAATTATATCTTCACCTAATGTATCTGCCTCGATCGTCGTTGAAGGCACAACGTTAGGAGCATCTGATACCGACCATGATACTGCTTTGAATGGTAGAGAGGATGAAGAAGATTTCGAAGTGACGCCTCCTCCCAGGATTGTAACTCCTGAGAAGAAGAAGAATGAAACTCCGACTTCTACCACTGTCATTACAACGTCTACTCCGCAGAATCGTCGTTTATACACCACTCAACAACAACAACAGCAAAAAGTTCGCAAATCTAACACTAAATATAATAACGACGAGGACGATCCTTCTACTCCAGCAAATTCTGCTTCTGAAGAAAATGGGGGAGGAACTCCTCTAGTTCCAATTGTTTTAAGTAGTAACAACGCTTCAAATGAAGTACCTTCGGATATTGGTGCTGCAGTCGAACGCAAAACCCCATTAACTAAGGATGATATTCAGAAGATGAACCTGAAAAAGAAGACTCGCAAACGAACACGAAGATTTGAGATAGATGGTGTTGTCATGACAACGACATCAAGCAAAGTAATTTATGGGGATGATGAAAATGAACGTTTCTACGATGAACATTATTTCCGTAAGCAAGAACTCAGAGAGTTAAAATTGCTACAAAAGCAGGAGCAGAAGCAATTTCAAGACTTGGCGTTTAAAAATAATCTTTGCAAGGAACAACAGGAAAAACGTTTCGAACTGGAAAAAGGAATACTTGTTAAAAATTACGATAATGATTTAAATTCAATGGTTGAGACTCAAAAGAAACAAGTCGACAAGGCCGAAGAACAGCAACATATTGATTTAAAAGCGACTTCAAAGAAAATTAGAGCTGAACAAGAAAAAGAACTCAAGGCCTTCAGAGAAAGTTTAAAACAAGAAATGAAGCTTCTTAAACAAGAAGTTGAGCTACTTCCCAAAGACAGAAGAAAGGAAGAGTTGAAACTTCGTAAAGAGGTCTTGGAAAAGGAGCAACAGGAAAGGGTATATCCATGTCAATTCACAAAATACATTATATAACATATAATCATTCTAATTCATATAGGAAAATACTTTTCTGTGTAAACTAAATGAGTCACATGAGACATGTCTCAGACGATTAAGTGACACGCATAAGGAAAAAATTGCCTTATTGGATCGGCAATTTCTTCAGCAAAAGCAGCAACTCATGAGAGCCAGAGAAGCTGCTATATGGGAGATGGAAGAGAGACAGTTACATGAACGGCATCAACTTGATAAACGCCAATTGAAGGATGTGTTTTTCCTTCAAAGGCATCAGATGCTTGTAAGTACTAGCTTTAGTCTCTATGTTCAAATATAGATCATTGATCACCTACAACTTAAATTGTAATCTCGACCAAAGAGCGTTAAACAAATTGACTTGTTTCTATCATATTAACCTCGTTTTTGCGCTACAATATCATTTGTAAGACAATATGTTTTTTACTAATTACTTTCATAGGTTCATCACGAAAAAGAGTTAGAGCATTTAAAACGGCTTATGGATCGTAAAGAAGAAGAACTTATAAAAAATCAAACTCTTGAACGAAAAGCACTTCCAAAGAGAATTCGCCAAGAAATGAAGGCTCGGGAAATGATGTTCAGAGAGTCGATGCGAATATCTGTTACTAATCTACACGAGGTTTTGAAACCTACAGAAGAAAAAGACAGATTGAAAAAAGTAATGAGCCCCCTTAATTAGTAGGAAAAAAATGTCAAATCATGTCCTAATTTTTATTTACAGTTCCAAGAGGCTGAAAAGAAACGTTATCGCGCGGAACAACAACGTTTTGAGTTGAAGCATCATCGCCAATTAGAAGAATCCAGAGCTTCTTCGCAATCCGCAGTTAAGGAGCTCGAACAGCTTCAAAATGAGAAGAGAAAAATGCTCATGGAGCATGAAACGAGTAAATTAAAAGAGCTCGATGAGAGTTACGCTCTCGAAATCCGGGAATGGAAAGCACAGATCAAGCCTCGCAAGCAGGTAAGACCTTAATTTTTGATAGTTCATCATTCATAAGGTATCATTATTCAAGTGAAGGAGATTCCCATTTTTTAAAGATTAGGGATCTAAGTAAATTATTTTCTATAAAGAGATAATTTCTTTTTTATTATTTCGAAATGGAATTTTCAGGAAAAATGCTTACAGGAAATCAATTTATCTACCAATACTACCTACATATGCATTTCTATTGTTTGAAGTGATTTTAATTTTTTTGCGAATTAAATTTGAGTACAACCTGTGGATTGTTGCAACTGTCCAGTGGATCAGAGGAAGTTGCAACAGTTTAAAAAATATCGAATTTGAGTTAGAAATTAAGAAAGTGAGACTAAGTAATATTTTTTGATTAATAAATGACTAGACCTTTTTAAGTGTTGGATAATAATGTTGATGTGATGTGTGATTGTATAAAATAATCCCAAAGAAAAAGTAATACGAGAAAAATTGCAACAGTCCTCTTTTTACTGAGTGTTGTAATATCTAAGATTTGTCCTCAATGAGTGAGGTTAGTATTTTGATCAATTGATTGAAAAATAATTAATTCAATGGATGTAAGAGTCAGAAAAAAAAAACAATCAAAAACGGGGACTCTAATATGACAATAATATTACCCTTCACTTCCAAAATCCATTTTTGTCCAATATCTCAAAAGAGGGTTTGTTAAAAATCATGGATTCTTGTCCCAGAATAATCTGCATTACAGGTTGCTGAAACATAACTTTCTTTTTCCAAAAAGGCAATACAACAAGTTTTCTATATCAGATTTTTTTTTTTTTTTTTTTTTTTTTTTTTTTTCATAATGATAGCACGCATTTAAAGTTTTGTTTTACACTTACGTATTTTAATATCTGATGATTTTTTTGCTTCTCTTTGAATAACTTATCCATGAATAGGTTTTAGAGGGATAGTTATTTTATACAAAAAGATGCAAAATTTAATTGAGAGGATATCTTATTCCTTGGTTGTGGGTTGATTTGTTAATTAAGTAATTAATTATTGAGGATTCCTCAAAGGTCCTGAAACTGTGGGGTTTTCAGGGGAAAATCCGGTTCCAATCACCCGATTTGGACAACCTGCACCAATTTCAGTTCACTAGAATTATTATCTGTGGATTTATTTACGTTCAAAGATTTTGAAAATTTATAATTATGGAAATTGAATCAATCAACTCATTTTCATCACCAATCTAAACTCCAAAATTTCAAAAAAAAATTCAAAAATTATATTTTAAATATTAAATTTTATGAAATTTTCAAAAATCCATAGTTATTCTCATAAAATTAAATTTTTAGTTTATTTTTTGGGAGGGGCTACAACCCCTCCAGCCCATCTTCTGCAGTAGGGGCTACTCATTAACATGCATTATGAAAAAGGAAGTAATATTGCTGTATATGATACAATAGTTTTTATATTGAACCGTCTTTGGTCTCTCCAACTAAATATTAATTATAATTACTTATATATTTGCGCAAGTTTTCTCATGACAAGACATTCTTTTTTAATTTCATTTTTTGTATTATTATAATTACAGCAATTTGAGGGAGTGTTGAGTGCTGAGTATTGGGCTCAAGCACGGTATTACCAATCCTTATCTTCAGGATCACGAAGTAATGATTACTTTGACTTTCCTCCAATTTATCCCCCTTATTATCAGAATAGCTCTTATAAAAGATCTCCTTCTTGGAATAGCTTGTATTACCCCACAAGCACTAGTTGCAGTAGTTCCTCATCCGGCTTACCTAAGTCCCCTCCCCCACCTCGATTAGTGAGCATTTATGTTCCATTCTTCGGATGCATTGACGCACCTCCTCCCCCTCCAGGCTCGGCTGCTAGAGAAGTCCTCCGTTCTATGTCATATGCGCCAACGCGGGAAAGTTATTCATCTTCCTTCGAAGATGATGAATTTGATGATCATCATAAGAGAAAAGTAACTAAGAAATTACCACCTCCACTCTCTCCAAAATCCCCTCGTCGTCTTAGACGAAAATCCTCTTCTCTGGTCTCACTTATAGCTTGTCCCTCCAGTCCTAGATTTACTGCAAAATTTGAATATTTTACGGATGATATGTTTAAAACAAGTTATCCTACGTATAGTCCTACGAATCCTGTAAATCATTCCGAAAATTGTGCTATTTATATCAATCATCCACCCGTTTTACATCCTCCTCCTGATATTGTTTCCTCCAACAAAGGAGTTCCTTGGATGGCACTTGAAAGCATACGAGAATCCTCTCCCTCTTGTTCTTTGGTTAAATCATCTCATCGGAATCAGCAAGTCAAATAAGATATATTTGGGTATGATATTTACTTGCCTGCCTGCTTGCTTGCTTGATTTGATTTGAAAGCCCCATCTCTGTTTTAAGTGCCTATACCTAATGTATTTGTGTTATACCTTCATAATTTCAAAAGGCTTCAAGAATACCATGACTTCCTCTTGGCCTTCTTTTTTTAGTTTGATGCATGTTTGTTGTTTTGTGATAATTATAATCTGTAAATCAAGGTTCACTTCCTTGGTAACGTTTAAAATCTCCCGCTTTGATCCTTCCCCTCCTTCATATACCTACTAAAACGCGCTTATCATTTAATTAAACTAAGGTTATTCCAGATTTACTCGTTACAGTTGATAGTCATGGTCTTTTAGTAAGCTATATAAATTATTCTGTATTGAGATAAGAAATATAAAGTTTGTGGCTTTAATGTATCAAATCCTCAGCACTTGATAGTTTGTATTCATAGATATATTTCTTTAGTGTGTATATTTTAAATCATTCATCATCCTGATTTGGTTTGTTGTAATGCTTAACTTTTAATAATCATTTTGAGTCATTGGTCAAAGTATAGACTTTGACGGTTTGAAATGGATATTATCTTATAATATACACCGATTTTTGCGACTTCGGACTACAGTGCGTTCAATAAAAACTGCGGAAAGTACGAAAATTGCCGATATCTTAAAAACCCTTCGACCTAAGTTGCATATTTTTTAAATAGATTTTTTTTTAAATTATACATTGAATATTTTTCTAGAATATAAACGATGATATTCCTCATATTATGAATAAGTTATAAGGGTTTAAAGAAGAGTTTCATTTTTCAGCCTACAAAAAAGGAAATATATCGAGTTCAGAATAAGATACAGACTCAATAAAAACACTATTTAATGATAAAAAGCACTTTTACATAAGTTTTTAATTGGGGATTGTTTTAGGGGTAAAACAATCTCTGAACGATAATATATAGTCCCGAATTACCATAATCACAGATATTTCAGAATTCAAATAACTGAGAGAAAAACTGGGATCAGTTTTGGATTCTGCGCTCAAAGATAAATTCCTTTTTTAGCTAGCATTTGTACAAAATGGGTGCTCTCTTGTGTTATTTAATCAGTCATGGATGTGTTGACATCTCCCTCTAAAAGAAGAGTTCTCGCCTACCTAAAATAAATATATATGATTTTAAATATAATTATGAATATTTTAATAGCAGCAATTCATTTTTTACTCCAAAAGTCATAACAGGCAGCTGATGTTAACAATGTGCTTACTTCAGTAATGCCATATCTTGCACCCTTATTAGAAATCCCATCTCTAGTGATTGTATGTCAAACTGTCAATAGAAGTCTCTATGGAGTTAACTAGGAATATTGAAAGGAAAAGACATTTCAATATATCTTTGTATGCTGTATGACCATTTTAAATTAATTGTAATTAGACTAATTTAATCGTTTTTGAATAATATTCTGCATTTTTTTTTTTTTTTTACTAATATATTTGTTTCTAAATTTTAATATATTTTCTACTTTATTTAGGCACTTGAAGATGATTTTTCATTTCAACTGGAAGCGCAAGAGCGTCATTACGGACATTATTTAACAAATGCTCTTGGAGCAGCAGAAATAAATGAAACCTCAACAACTCATCATAATCATCATCATCGTGTCAACGACTCCGCGACAGATAATCATAAAAAATCCACGTCTTCGACTTCTTCCTCATCCTCTTCTTCAGTGGTGAACCTTCGTAAATCTTCCAAGTCCTCTGGTTCTTCATCCTCTTCTTCTACTGGATCCCGTAAATCATCTTCCTACGAATCAGCCTCTCCTAAAAAACTCAGTGCCTCTCGACATAGCCTTATTTCAACTAAAGGCTCAGATATTTAAGTTATTATTATTATTATTGTTGCTATCATTATATTATTATCATTATTATAATTACTATCAATCTTCATCATCACATCTGCCTTCTTTTATTTGAACTCATTACCTTGTAATGAGTACAAAAAGAGATTTTTTTTTGTCATTTATCTTTGTTCGTAGTACATAATTTGTTTGCAAAGATTTTTAATAATATTTAATTAATAGCATTATTCAGAATAAAAAAGAAAATATTGCCCTTTAGATTAACAATTTGAAAGGAAGCCCCCAGAAAAAGAGGAGAAGAAACGCTACAGGCTACACACACTACTTAAGAACCATTATTCAATACTTAGCTTTGGGTTTCATACTAAATTTAAAAATAAATAATAAAATTGTACTTTTAGGTAATGAAAGAAATAATATTGTTTTTAACATTAAATGAACATGGCCTTATTTTTGTCATATACTTATGATATGCCTATGCACCTGCTTTGTAACAGCGTTGATATAAATACGACATTATAAAAGATTTACCTCTGTATACTTGCCGATAGAAAGAAATATTTTTTACTTCTATAAATATTTATATATATTTATATTCTATACCTACATAATAATATATTATATACAATTTTTTCGAGAATAAAAAGAAACAATTGCGAAACTGGATTGAGTCTACTGCTCTAGCTCTTTATTCATACCCATAACACTATGCAAAGAAATGAAGATCTTGGAGCGCCTCCAGGTCAATACCCACATTTATTATTGTTATTTAAGCCGTAGAACACGAAAATGACCATAAAAACTTTTTCAGGTTTGGCCTTTAAAGCTTTTTCAATATGGCCGCCTCTACACGAGGTCGGAACTTGGTGCAGGTTGGCACAATATAATTGGGGAACATGTTGTCCCATTGCTTCTTGATTATGGGCTTGAGCTCATGCACATTTATGTATGATGTCTTCCCAAACTTCCTCTCTATGACGCACTGAAGTAGAGGGAATAGAGTTCAGGACTGGAAGCGGCCCAGAAGTCAATAAATGCTCCTTGCAGGAATTATGTATCTTCAAGGGCGTATGGCTGGAATCAACGCCTTAGGGCCACACATAGTTGTTCTCAGGATAGATAACCTTCAGCAAGGGCAAACTTTTCCACCTCAGGACCTTATAGTAGACCTCCTCCCGATTTACTCATTGGGCTTGAAGAACAAGGGATCCATTTTCTTTCCATCTGAAGCCACAACTCCCAAAAACCTTGTTTGGGTCGAATGTTTTGTCTTGAAGGTGCCCTGGACTTCCTCAGGTGATGCTACTATAAATCTGTCGTTTCTGCGGTTCAGAACCTGGTCGACTGTGAAGCTCTTCTTGTATGAGAAGATCTTCACAGTCGATGGATGACTCTTCAAGTCATTAATGACTTTTTTTTGCATCTCTCAAGCCTTAAGGCCTTCATATGTCGGTGAGGAGATGTCTTGGAGGCCTGAAAAAGCTATTAAGGCCAAGATCATCATGCTACTCTCCTGATGGTGATCTCGTCCACGTTGAATTCGTTAACCAAGCGGCACATTGATGCTGTTGGATCCTTTAAAAAAGGTCAATGTTGATTTATGTTTGGTCAATTTAGTTTTTAATATTTATGAAGGAATTTTAATAAGAAAAGGTGTTAGGCTGGGTTGTAAATTGATAACAATAATATTCCAGGGAAAAATTGAATCGCTTATGCTTTTAAGTCTGTAAATTAATCAATTATTTTGAATATGAAGCATCTATAAACTTGTTTTAATCCCTTTACATCTATATTATTTAATATATTATAAGTTATGAATTGATGAGCAATTCATTTTCTTTCCCTAATATTATTGTAATTTCTACTTTTGTGACCCTTCGAAGTGCTAATTAACCGAATAACTCGAAAAAGTTGAGATCCTTCTCTTCTTCCTCCGTCAATATATTCTTACGCTTGACCATGGAACGCTCACGCCTTTTTATTCATTCCGGCATGAGTCTGACGCATATAAAAAAGGAACAAAATTCAATTAAGAAAAAGAAGAGGTGGTAAAGTTTTAACAACTATTATTCATTATTTTAAATAAATTAAGGAATTATTGACAACTATCGTAATATCACAACAAACTATCGTAATATCACAACAAGACACAACCTACATATATATTATTGGGAAGTAAGTTAAACAATTTTTTTATTTTACCAACAAGATTTTACACTGCCGTGCGTGCAACCTTTTCAAATTAATTTATTCATTAATTTTTTTAAACAAATTCTTGGTCATAATATTGAAAACTTGACAACAAATGCTAAAAAATAAATCTTTAAAAATATGTCCATTAGAACAATTTTGATTAATTAGAATTTTTTGAAAAACCACCATTCATGGTAAATGCTGATGACAATTTGCTTAAATGACTTAGGGAAGGAAGAGTCAAACCATCCTGAGATAATTGACGATATAAAGCTGGGCTGGTGTTATGCCATAACAGAGAAGTAGCTAATAATACAGGAGAGTATTGCTTCTGTTTCGGTGTAGAGTTTATCAAAGCAAGTTGCTCTCTTATGAAAATCAACTTTTTCCGTTTGTGAGAGTCTATATCCGACGGATATAGATTTTCAACGATACTCTCAACTTCATTGATTAAGTGATTAATCATATCTTTCATTGGAGGAAATGGAATACTCTTCATATGAGAGAGGATGTTCTGGAGAAGGCTTACCGAGGTGATCTTTCTATTCGTTGTGAGGTGATTCACGCAGCTCCGATCTAGGTTGACGTTCTTGTAGTATAAATTAAATGTCAAATCACTATTTATCATCACTGAGAATTCGATTTCGACAAAATCAGAACACAGCTCAGATAGACAGTAAAACTGAATTGAATCCTCCGTCTTCCTCCAATGAACATTCGTCGGGAATTTTTCATCTCCACACTTAAGACACAAATCACTAAAGTCAATAACGGAATCTTTAAGGAATAATGATTGTTGAGCTTCAACGATATCTTCATTTTCCTTAGAAATCCTTGCTGATGAGGTAGCTCTCGATGTAGGCCGTTGACTTTTGACAGATGATAAGTATTTCGGAAGATTAGGGAAAATACTAGGCACTGCACCGGGTTTCAAATAACGTTTTTGAAGCTTATTATCTCCAACCCCATAAGATCGATATTTCCTCTTGTGGTCTGCGCTCTCATATACAAAGTCATCCTCGTGAAAATGGAGAGAACAGACCCTTGAATACTTGGAAGGTGCCCAAGTCCCATTGCTGTCCCGTGGAATGGCTCTAAGCCAGGCACCTTTTGAGGATTCATCCAGTGGAAAAGAATGGAGCGATAACCTTGCTATGGGTGGCTTTCCATCATATCCGGAGGTGCACTTAGGAACACAGCACTTATTAGGCATGATCTGAAATATATAGCTAAATTATTAATCCCATATCCACAAATGCTACAGGATATTTTACTTACTGTGCTCAAAAGTAGATCGTAGACAAGATAGAAAAGCCCATAATCACAAGTAATTCACAAGCTTTATTTAAATAAGCAAATATTATATTAATTAACTTAGATTGTTGTCAGCAACGCACGTTTTAATTATGATGAACAAATCTGTATTAAGTATATAGTAAATACGCTGCTGAGTATGAAAACACGAGGGAAAAATAATAGCCTCATAACGGAAATTTTCTTTTATTTTTTTCAACGCGTGAGCGTTCCAGTTATTCTAATTTTCCATGGCTTGACGTACCAAAGGTATTTCTTATTTTTTGAAAGGTTGGAATAATTGAATTCGAATGTTCCGCTGTCTCCAATTTCGAGATAGAAAGAGAAAGGGTGACTGTAAAAGGAACTGTCATCTTTGTCATTGTCAACATGGCCCAAGAGATCACTCTACTTATACTTATAATGTGTCCTAGAAGCCATACTACTAAAAAAAAATGTTAAAGATTTGTATGATTTAGATAAAAAGAATTATATGTATAATGATCAGAATAGAGAAAATAAATATTTAATGTTTTTGATTGAGTAGCACATACTTCTTTATTAATATCAAGAAATGGGCAGCTATTACATCTGTCCTTTTTGCACTTTTTGAGCCCCACATATAACCTGGTAGGCCTATCACTTGGCAGTTCCGGAACTTTGGCCTTACAAATCATAGCTTTGAGATATCCTGGTTGTTTAAATGCAACAATTGGTGGAAATAGGAAGATTTGTTTCATTGTGGGGTCCTTCACTAAATTATTCCTGTGTTTCTGAATAATCTGTGAAACACTTGGTAACTGTGGGTAAAATTTGATGGGAAATACAACTCGATTACATTCCACTTTGACACTGGGTTTGAGTGCTTCTTCTCCTCTTCAGACAGTCTTCAACAACTCTTACAGAGTCACTTCTACTCATCAACATCTCCTTCATTTCCACCATCCTTTGCTTTCTTTGTTCAGAGTCACTGAATATCCTAACAATTCTGAGGGCCAGATTGTAAGAGATGTTTTTAGTGACACGAGTAGGATGTAAGTAAGAAGGAAGCAAATACTGAACTCTGTAATATTCTTTCCTCTAAAGATCAGTAATCAACTTGCCTTTTTTGATGGAGATAGTAGTCTGAAGGAAAGTTGTGGATTTGTTCTGGAAGTCATATGACCAAGTGAATTTTATTGTGGGGTGAAGTTCATTGATCTTCTGCATGAAGGTCTTGAATTCTTCCTCTGGACCAATCAATATCAAGAAGATGTCATCTGCTAACTGATAAATGCTGTAGGAATTGATTTATCTTTTCCTGTATTCTTTGTCTTCTTCAAATCATTTCATTCACCCTTCATGGGGTATGTTGGAATAAAGGCGAGTAACAACCACTGCCACTGGGAAGTAGTTCACCTCTGTTGATTTCTTCTAAGTCTCTTAAGAAGTGTGGAGTGTCTTTGACACAGCATGGGATATCCTTTACTATATCTCTAGTAGAATTATCCATAAGCATAATCATGTTCTCAGCGATAGAGTTGTTCCCACTAATGATCGATCCTGAAGGGGGAACTTTTGTCTTTATTACTTTGTCAACCTTGTGGAGAAGGTAAAACCCGCCTTGGTTCTCTTCTTTACAACTTTGATATCTTCTTTGGAAATGCCATCAGTGACTCCAATTTCCTTTAAGCCTTGAGATATCCTTTACTTAGTGTTTCTCAGTCCTTTCTCATTAATCTTTTGTAGTAGATTGTGTTGACCAGATGCTCCTTTGCTAACTCAATATAGTCCTCAAAGTCCGTGGGGACCCCTTATCAGCAGGCTTATGAATATCACTCTTTCTCTTTGGAGCTTGATCAGTTGTGTCAAGGCTTCTTTTATATAACAATAGATATAACAAAAATGTTTATATCCAAACGAATAAAAATTTTATAAAAGACTCAGATATGGATATGTTCAGATTTATTTTAGAAACTTTAATTAGAGAAATAACAAGAATCATAAATAATAATTGGGAGCTTCCGATCAGGATTCCCTATCACCTTCAGCTATTACTCCAAACCTCTTGATTCATGGTCGTCAAAAAGGTGTAATAAACACTCCAAACAAGGACGTCTGCAGGATTAAATATATATATATATTTATTTTTTTTTTTGGGGGAAATTTGAAAACTTAAATTTCAAATATTAAATTTTTGGAAAACAATTTCAAAATTCACAACTTTACACAAACAATGAAATTATTTAGAAAAATTTTCAACTAAAAATCTAAAATTCCTTAATTTGGGGAAGGCTACAGCCCCTCCAAGCAACCCCCTGCGGATACCCATCCCAAATGAATCAATATTGTCCACGTTACCCTACGGTAACATGTGTTTGTCAAGGAAAAAATTGCTGTTTTTAGACAAGATGGGGACAAGAATATTTAAATGAATTAAGTAATCGCAGAAAATAGTTGAAGTCTTATACCAACTCAATCAAAAATGGTGATACAGTAATCCTAAAACTTGAATCATTAGAGAAAAATTCATGAAAGTTACCAAGGATTACTGAAGTACATAAAAACCAAGGCAAGGTTGAAAATTGAGTAGGATATGCGAAGATACAGGGACAGAAAATATCGTATTCGGACGAACCCATCATTTTCTGGGGTGTCTGTTGGAATCCGAGTCCTTTGCATATCTAGTCTATTGGCAAGCCTGATTATATACACCTGTTTTAAGTGAACTTTCACGTGAATCAGAATAGGGTATTTTTGTGTTAGCGAGATATCGCCGTGCTCCTAATGAAAATAGAACAATAGGGGAGACTACATCACAAAAATAACACGATATTATAGGTCGGTGTTAGCTAGTCTTCCTTGTTTTTAGATTGAATTGTTTATTTTTCTCTTAACCACTCTTTCCCTAGAGTCCTTTATTTTTTCCCAACAAAAAGCAAGGCATGTGTTTCTGTTATTTTTATTACTATACTCGTAATTCATTCGAGATATAGAATTCTTTGCCGATACATACATGTGTTTAATTATTGTCTAGTGTTTTGTTATAGATTAAGTAATTCAGTCCATTAATCTCATTATCCTTGATCACTGAGTGAGGCCTAAATCCAAACAGCAAGGGCTAATTAGAGCTATTCGCATTAGTATTCTTTTTTTTTATTATTTCAGAAATAAATACTTGTTAGGATTCCGGGATGCCACCAAAGAAGTTTAGGTTAGTTGTCAAAAAGCGTGCTTCGAAAAGGAAGACTCTAGTTATTATTTACTATTCGCCGTTAGTTTGTGAGCCGACTGAGACTGTTATAGAGTGTTATGTATTTAATATCTCCTTACATGTTTTTATCTTCTTCGTCTATGTATTATAAGTACTGTGTTTTTACGTGTTATAAATAGTATCGTCTTTTGTAAATATATTAGAGTATAGTTAGAATACACATGATCTAGTGTTACATTATTCCTCCACGTGAATTCTTCTCCTCATTTCTCTCGGTCATCCTGGATCTCTCCACCTTATAAATAAGTTTGTGTCTCTCCCTCGTCAAGACGCAACATAGAGTCAACGGAACGTGATCCTCTGGGTGATGATTTTGAGGATGACTCATGGTTTGGTAGAGAGACTAGGTCATCCAAAAAAGATTCTTAAATAAGTTTCGACTGACTCATCCTCATTTGGATGGTAATGTGGAATAATTTCAGAATCTATATCAGTTGTGACTATGGACTGATTCACAATGATAACGAAGAGCTTTTGAAACATTATTTTTCAATAGAATATCACTGAATTTAGGCCTACTATTTTGTTGGCTTAATTTTATTATTTGTTATAATTGGTCAATAATTGCAATATATTTTTCATAATCATTATGCCAAATGTATAGTATGGTGTATTACAAGAATAGATCAACCACATATACATATAAAGTCTCTAGGCTTCTCATTCATAAAAATGTTTACCTTTCCAAAAGACATAAATCAGAGGAAGTTGTGGATCAATGCCATAAAAACTTGCTAATTGCAATCCAACCAAAAGCTCAAGAGTTTGTCAAGTATTATAAACAAGATTTTTTTACTTGTGATGGATGTAAAAATTAAATTATTGGGTTATTTTAAAATGATGTCACAGGAGTATATATTCTAATTCTTTGACCTTGTTCCCTTTAAGCTCTTTTTTGAGAATACTGTTTATGAAGAAGTATTCAGAGGACGTTAGAGTTGCCAAGAGGAATTCACCTATTCTTCCCGTTGCCTAAGTCTTCCTGTTCCTTCGGAAATAGTTCCTAGATAAGTTTCGACTGACTCATCCTCATTTAAATGGCTATGTGAAATAGTTTCAGTCCTCAGAATCTGTCACTTTTGTGACTAAGGACTGATTCACGAAGATAACGAAGAGTTCACATCGTTTTGGATCAGGATTTTTCAAGAGAATATAACTGAGAATAGTCCACTCATGAATTACTCCTTAACATGTATTAACGGATGATTAACTTAAATAGATTTCTCTGCATAACAGTAACTTCGAGGAGCTTCGAGGAAAGTGACCAATATTTCTTCACAGGAAAGTCAAGATAATTTTTTGATTAAGGAATTATTACTTTTTATTAGTGATGGGAATATACCCTTTTGCTATAAATTTCTATGGATTACAATTGATGAAATGAGTCACCTTACTTTATTTATCTATTGTATTTAATGTAAATAATATTTATAGTGATGTGTCGAGTTTTTAGATGGCTAATATTTTTTTATTTTTTTCATATTCATCCTTAAAAAGGGAAAATTGATTTTAAAAATTAGTATATGATCGAATACTAATAAATATTAAAATTTTAATACTAGAGGAATAGGGCTTGTGTTTAAGCTTAGATCTTAAAGGATATGCCAAATGAATTAGTAGCTAGCAGATTGAAGATCAAATTTGACCATTCAGATTTATATCAAATAGCCGCCCCTTCCTCCTGCATTTAGAAATGTTTATTTATTAATTATCATTCATCTATATTAATGCAGATAAATTTTCTAACCTAAAAATTTATGTTTTGTCGTATGTCTATTGGTTTGAGGAGGAATTTTGAGTGTGTGCTTAATTAACCACGTAATTCCAAGCAATGTCGATTACTCCCGCTTGTCTAAAAAAAAAAAACAAAGATTACTTATCAAACGAACGAAAATTAAGAGTACAAATTGGACAAAAATCAACTGTTTCAACATAAATGTGGAAAACATAAATTCTAAATTTCACAGAGAAAGGAAGTCAGTCTTGGAAGATTTACATGATATAATCGGCTCGAAAAAGACAAACAAAGAATCCCAAATAATAATGCATAAGAATCGAAATCGCAAATTAAACATTACTTTCGCGATACCGATTCCAGAAAAAACATCGGATCTCCGATTAATCGTCCCATTATTACTTTTTATCTCCTAAATAAAAGCACCAACCGATAACCTTCTATTAACTATTAATGTGAATATTTAATACATATATGATGATATGAAGATGGTCCTTTTAAATTTATTTTTGTCTATTGAAGTCTGTTTCAACTTATTGATTTAGCCTATATTTTTTTTTTAAAGTTGTAATTGGAATTATTTATTTTAAAATTCATGGGTTGTGGCTAATTTCAAATTTATTGAGGGTGAGAATAATATCAACGTTATTTTTGGTTTCCGTACTATGTATACGATTTCATAATGAACTACATCAGAAGAGTGATAATGACGATTCCTACAGTTCTTCAAATATTCTATTAGAAATGGGTAGTACCATTTTTGGAACCTAAGATTGAGAGTGACAATGAGAGTTTAAATCATAACAATATTTCAATAATGGAAATAATAAATGGCCGATATTTATATTATACAGGGACTGCTTTACTTATTACTTTGTTTATTTATCAAAAAGAATAATTATGAAATAGCAATGACCAAAGTTGATAATCCTGTATAGAAAAACGCGTGCAATGGGGGAGAGAAAGACCTATGGTATCATTGTTTGAAATACTGGTGTGACTATCAGCTGCCTGCTTTATTATGTTTTTGAGGGTCTAACAAAAGTATTTATTAGCAAAATATTTAATGAAGATATACTACGTATAATTGACTTAGACGTTTTTATCCGTTACAGTAGATTTGAAAACGTTACACTCCATGAAATTGTAATTCATTATGAACCATATTCTGAGATTAATAACTAATAAAACGACAAAGTAGAGTATTTCAAAATATATTTGAAGTTCCAAGTTTAAAAATGAAGGCTTAAATTAAATATAATCTACATACTAAAAATAAACCACCATACATTTATTTTGTATAGATATACAAAATTAAACAATTGTAATCATATAACTAATAATTAAGATCATCAAAAAATATTTTTTCCTCGTTATTTATGCCTATAAAACATACTATTATCATGAAGGATACACACAATTGCTAATTATAATACTACACCCAATGCAACTACCCCCGTTGTTGTGACCATTTAAGCAGTTGTTTTTGCCTTTTATGAGTTTTCTTGGAGCTTATCAACCATAACTAATCCTTAAGTGATATTTATTGACTATGTAATATTGGAAAACCTAATGATCATACCAAAGTCTTTAAGTGAAGAAACTAGTGTCATACAAACTAGTTGCGAACCATCCAAAGCTACTACCCCCATTGTTGTGACCATTTAATGAGTCGTGTGTTATAGTTCTTGATACTTTTAGCTAAAATAGAATCATATTTTATGGTAAGATTTAAAAAAATGAATACGACAAGCCATCGGTTTCTCGTCCGGTAAGTATTCCCAAATTTCTTGGCCCCCATTTCCAGAAATCCAGAGAGAAAGAGACGTTATTTTAGGCATTTTATTCAGTTCTCTATCTACTATCAGTATCTAACATTATATTGATATTGAATAATAAAGGTGGTAATTGATAAAGTTCTTAATAGAAGAATATGTTTATTATTTTAGTCACTGGACAATGATACCATAAGTCTTTCTCTCACCCCCCTCTCCTTGCACGCGTTTTTCTCTACAGGATTATCAACATTGGCAATGACGTATCAAGCGAGAGGAGGGAATCGACAGCTGACAAAAAAATCATGGGGTATTTTTGTGTTAGCGAGTTAATACCGTGAACTAAGGTAACCAACTATTCCATTTTTACCGGTCATATCATGAATTTATAAAAAGATCCCCGGACGAGTTGTAAGAAGAGGATCTGATTTATAAATGGACTTTCTCAAGCTCCGCCTACCGTTTTTGAAAATAAGTGAGACCGGTTAATAACCATAGATGTAAAAAATATGAAAATTGAAGAGGGAGCAAATTTCTATTGTTGCATCTGAAAAGATGTTTTTATTTTCCATAGCTTTTATCATTATTTTTTATTCTTGACGAGAGAACATCGAAGTATAAGTAATCACTAATGCATGAAAGACGAAAAGTAACATTGAGGATTTGTGGAGTTATTTTTTCTTGTTATGATAGATGCTCGCAGCTAATCTAATGAAACGTCATAAAAGCTATGCTGTTCTCCTCCCAAAATTCTTCAAATTTTCTGGATGACCATGTTTATTTTCAGTTTTTTTCGTATAGTGCCCATATAGATAAAATCCATAGAGTGATGATGTGACGAATTAGTTGACGGCGTCCAAAAAGAAGGAACAATTGACCAAAACATTAGAATTGTAATAATTTAGGTTTGGACATATATAAAAAGTTTTAGTCTAGCTATAGATATCATTGGATAATTATTTAGAACCATTTTGAAAAATATTTAGATGTAGGTCAAGAGAAAAAGTGGACGGACAAAAATCAACAGTAACGACATAAATACTAGGCAAATCATTATTATTTACTCATCTCTATTAGGGGTTTGAGTCCTTTAATATCTAATATGCAACTTTTGAGAGGTTAAGAGTCATTTAAAAAAAAAATATTCCGATGAGCAATGTTGAAGATCACATCAATAGCTGTCCATTGGCAATCAACGTTTTGCTAAGAAAACATTGTTTAGTCCACTAATTATTTTGTTCTTTGATTTTTCCTCATGTGAATATCCTCCAAAGAAGATTATACATTTAGGATTTATTAATGATTAGTTGTTATTATAATAATGAATGTATAATTTGTCCACGGGATAATTGTCCTAGAAACACGACTATGCAAACTCAGGGGAATTTTTTGAAATACGGAAAAACTTAAAGGTTCCACCTCTGCAGACGCTTGATATATAATATGATAATAATATTCATATAAAAGTAAATTAACTAATCAAAAAGTACATAATTATTATTTATGTACTTTTTTCGGAATAATAATTTAATTTAGCTTGTATTCAATGAAACACATTCTCAAAACTCTTTGTTTTTATTTTACTTTCTGATTTTTTTGTGTGGATTTAAAGTACTTAACATTGCATAGATATTTAAGTTAAATAATATGTTTAGTGTTACTGGTTGCAATAGTATAGTTTTAATAGTATTTCTATTAACCTTGCCTCTAATTTTTTTTTCATTATCGCCTACAAGTTGGTCTTTAGCTAAAAAACTATTTATTTTTTTGAAAAATACAGGAATAATATATACAAAGGGTCAATCATTTATATTTATAAAATAAAAGACAATATTTTAAAGAGATATTACAGTCAATTAATGGCATTGAATTCAAATTGTTAGGATGAATTAAAATACCCGAGTGTTAAATGTAGTTTAAAAACTCTGTTTTAACTATATTAAAATATTGTCTTCGAAATATAATTTGTTAGTTTTCTAATTCTATAAATGTTGCAGTTAATTTACTTTTAGTACAATGATTCCCAATGACATATTAGAAAAAAAAATGTTGTTACGCCCCAGACATACATAAAAGCGTTCTCGTTTTTCTACATTCAATTTAATTTAGCAATTTTATTTGGAGTATCCGACTTTTTTATGCCTCAAAATTGTAGAGCTTCATTAAACGAGCATGCTAGTGTATGTATGTATACTGTACAAGCCTTGTACTTGGTCTCGAGACTTGCGACTCGAGTTGGACTTGAGTCTATATTTTAAAGACGATCTCACAATCAAAGACTGGAGACTTGACTTGGACTTCATAGCTAAGTCTTGTGACTCGTCTTGGATTCCAAAGCCTAGTATATTGCGGACTCAAATAATCTTTGAAGGCTATGGACTAAAGATATCTGTGGAAAGGATTAGGCACTTACTATAACTCAAGTGTGGACTCATTACATTTTTTGAAATAGGACTTTGAAGACGATCTATCGGATAAAAAAATCCTCCTTTCTACATGTCATGACTTATTAAAAAGAAGCAAATTAAAAAAGATAATGTTCCATCTAGCTTTGTATCCGAAACACACTTCTTAATCTTGCCAAAGGTGACATACGAATTCGGCATATTCTAATTGGAATTATTAAATGCACAAATTGACGTGTTTCACTCCTCTAATCAACTCAACAAGCGCTAGAGCTTACTTTTTATCCTTATCAAAATCATAAAAAGCTTCCAGTGTCAAAGTTGGTGTATTTCGTGAGTTCAAATAAAGTTAGGATTGTTGATGCAATTCATAACGTTACATCATATTTGAAAGTTATTTTTTGGGTAGGAAAACTATAATGTGGAACCAAAAGAGGTGATTACGAAAATTGAGAAATTCCTTTTTTTCTAATTACTCGTATACCAATAAGTTAAATTTTAAGAATTTTGCTCTCTTCACCATAAATAAGGATAGAGAAAGACGAATGATATACAATGAACCTTGTTCATACGTGCTATATGTTTAATAAAATGATATGATGATTTTTAAATTGATTGAATGAATAGCTTACAAACGTCTAATTTCATAGTGAAAAGCTATGTTCTCTCTGTTAATGAGCAAGAAAATAGAAAAATCAAAAGACATAGGGATCCTGGAGCAAATAGAAGAGTGAATAAGCTATCAAATGTATCTTGAATTCATTGTGCTCAATTATTGTATTTAATATTATAGTATTTTATAATATTGATATAAGTAAATGTGCATTTCTGTATTCAGGGTGAAATATTATTTTTAATGCTCAATTTTTTTTTTCTTTGAGATGCATTATTATTTAAACTGGAGTCTTGAACGTATTATTATTGGTTTTCATTGGTTTATATAATGCTAATAAAATGTTTTCTATATTATAAATATAAATGTTTTATTGAAGTCTTATACTTTTTTTAAGAATCCCCATGTATATCAAGAAACATCACTTTGTTCCTTGGCTTGTCCCCAAATCATACCAAATATCAAAGATTTATTTATTGAAGGTTTCCCCTCAGCAAAAACGAGGTTGTGTGATTTCAATATCCGTGATTCATCCCTTTTATTCTAGATTCAATGTCAACCTTGTAGCAGCTGACAATTTTAAGCCAATCAACAAAGAGAAGAAAAAACAAGCTCTTCTTTTACTGAGTGTCCATTCTTTCCCTTGAGTCCTTTAGTATTAAGTAACTACGTAGTTTCAGCTGTTGTAGTTTCCACAAAAGACCGATAAGGACCGGTCCTAAGAATAATAAATGTTTCAGGACCGGATTGATGGGATTGCAGTGTTTTTAGACCTATCCAAAACTAAAGTATTAAAACTAATTTAGATATAATAATTTATCTTATCATATCCATAACGTTGGATGTTGTTAATGTTCCTATTATTTAATAAAAAAAGGAAATTGTTTAGCTGGAATCTAGTCATATTTGGTTCATTTTTATAGTAGATAGTGATTCATAAATCTATAAGTAATAATACTAATTAATATACATTTAACCATAGAGTAATGGGGCCGTAAATGTAATATAACTTAAACGTCTTTAAATTCAATTAGAGCTTATTGTTTTCCACCTAGCGCTCGGTTATACAAAGGATTTTTTAGTGTTGAGACTTGGTACAGCAGAAAACTTTTTTTCGGTTCGGTTTCACTCTATTGACCGATTTTTTTATCATATACGGTAAGAGACCAATTTTTTTAGATCAACCGTCTTTGATGTTTTCATTATACTAAACAGAGACCTTACATAGATGATAAATATCTGGATAACTTCGAAAATCTAAAAAGTACATGATATGTTCTAGTACAGATACTGTATTAATATAACATCGCCCGAGCTATCTTGCTTTAAAATTCGTATGATCTTATTGTACTGTGTTTACAATTTGATTAAAAAAACGTCCAGTTCAGTCCTGCATATTAATTGTCAAACTTTTAAAGTTCGGTCCTTGATGACATCACTCGACTATATTTCTTCTTTTTTAAATCAGATCTAGTACTGACAGTCCGAAGGACCGGTCCTAAGAATGGACTGAACCGTATAAATAAGGACTGACACAACAATAATTATGACTAATATTGTGTCGATCCTTATTTAGGACTGAAGACTACAGTTCCATCCAGTTCAGTCACGGTCTGGTGCAGTTCAGTCCAGCATATCAGTTCTTCAACTGACAAAGTTTGGTACTTGATAACATCTCTCAACTACATGTATATTTTTTAATCAGTTCTAGTACTGACAGTCCAAAGTACCAATGGTCCCAAGGACCAGTCCTAAGACTGAACCGGAATGATCCAAATAAATAGTGACTGATACAAAAATTCTTATGGTTTATGACCTCATGAAAAATTTATATGTAAAATTGGTTTAGACCGAATTTTAAATAAGACTGATTTTTCCTTTGGACTTGTCTAGACCGAATTGTTCCTTTGGACCAGTGGTGCCGGAACTATAGAGTCGTTGGCCCACACCTTTGCAGAATTTTTTATCATTATCACAATACAAAAATTGCCTCTCGTATAAATTTTTCTGAAATGTCATAATTTTGGGGAAAAAAATCAATTCAAATTTTGTCTCTTTCTGAAAAATTTAGCTTTAAAAAGTGTATCCTCGAAAAAAAATTATTTGTTGAATTTAGTATTTATAAAGAACTGTGACATATTCTTGAAATTGTCAAAAAAGTCCAACACCCCCACGCCCTCCCCCCACGAAAAAAACAGTCAACTAATGCGGACTCCCGTGATGACGTCACAGGTATATTGTTTGGCACCTTAAATAGCAAATACATTCCGGTGATTTTGACGGTCCTAACCGAATTTACCTTTGAATCGATCTAGATCAAATTTTTCTATGAGACCATTATACTTTCATAAAGTAATCGGGCTTGCTAGAATTTTCAATTTTATATATCGTACTCACTGCTAGACAAGACAGACAGTTTTTGCAAAACACACAGCCAATCAAATTCTATGACGTCAGTATTAAAACTGTGCGACGGAAATGAAACACCAGTCGTAAACGTGTTATGGTATAACCTTGTCTTTTTGTTAATCCGAATTAGTTCGGTTCAATAACGCTCTCAATCCGATCTAGGATTTTCAGACCCAAACCCAAGACTATTATATTTTTATCATTAAAGGTTATTTAACTTTGCTGTTGCTAGCTAGCTAGACGTTCGGTCTTCTATGATTGAGAGCGCTCGCTCGCATATTTCCTACTTTGAAGAGAGCGCTTAAAGAGTGAACAAAACAGCAGTTTCTTTTTCCTCATCTTATTTCTCTGGTGGAATATTTTATTTATTAGATATTATTTTTAATATGAAGGAAGAACTCTTGTATGTAGTACTAATGTAATGTTCTTCATCCGCCATCATGTCCAAGTCCAGCAAAGCCGAGAAACCTTTCTCAGAGAAACTTAAACAATGGTTCAAGTAAGAATATGCTTGGATTGATATTATTATTTAAGTTCCATCATCATCATCATTTTCTTTTGACTTTAAAGGGGCACGAAATCCAATTTATATCCACATGGAGAGGAAATCCGCCTTAGTGGAGAGCTGGTCGACTCTATTTCCCCTTCCATATCCCCACTCCAGGAACGTTTAAAGATCCTTAAAGACCTGAAGGAAAGCGTGAGGAATGGGCGACTTCAAGACAAAGGAGTTGAGGTCCTTCTCTACAAAACAAAGGATTTGCTGCGAAATGATTCCCCTGACGTACGTCATATTGTGCTATCCTTTTACGAATCCCTTGTCTATGGACAATACTCTCGTTTGGGCCTAGTTCGATCCGCATTCTTCAATATCATCAAGGAAAATCATTCAAAGAGAGGGAGTGCGGACTTTACATATCATATCGATCTATTGTACGTACTAACAGGGAAAGGGAAGGACATTGTGTATTTCGAAGATGAGTTGGGCCCATTTATCAAGGAAACGATTCCCTTTATTACGCCGCAATTACCCTGTACTCTGAAATTCTTGGAGATGATTACAAATTGTTTTATATTCAACGCAACCTATCTGGATTCGGATGTTGTTTTAGCACTTATTACATTAATAAGTAGTCTTTGCACGTCTACGAATGATAAAAATGAAACCAAATCCTGTCTTGAAGTAAGGACCACCCTTTTAAAATCTCCTTTATCATAGTCAACACTTTTGAATTTCAGGTTTTGAATTCCATCATTTGCTACAGTTACATCCCCAAAAATGGACTTTTACTCTTCATTAGCATACTTTGTCGAGTTGTAAATTTAGAAGCGTATGGAAAGGATGCTTGGGACATTACTCGTCGTTTAATGGGTACACATCTGGGTCATTCAGCCTTGTATTGTTTGAGCATGATTGTTCAAACTACTGAGAATCGTAGTGATGTTGCTCTTATACGTGGAGCAATATTCTTTATTGGATTTAGTTTGTGGGGACACAATCGAATCAAATCTTTGGATTATTCCGCTGTCACCATCTTACCTACCTTTGTACATGCTCTTAAATGTAAGCATCATTTGGTTGTTTTTGAAGTGATTCAGCAGGTAATATATATATTATAAGTAATTGACTTGAACATGGTCCAACAATAATCATTTTCATGGCAATTTACAGGTCAAACAATTAGTCACGTTCTATGATAAAGAACTTCATGCCGCCGCTTGTGATGCCATTGTCGAACTCATTGAACTGCTTCTCATTGAAGTTCGTCGATTGGAAAAAAAACTTCAGGACAACATATCCTCACATTTGCATGCAGTTATCACCATATTAGAGGGTCTATCAGAAATGAAAAGGTATGATGCCTTTAAAGAAGAAAATATATAACATTTTAGGGATTTTTATTTAATCATATATTGCTTATAGATATAGTGGAAGCAAACAAAAGTTGTTTGGAATGCTGGACTTGTGTGCTGATCACCGCCCTGAAGAATCTGTAATCAGGCTAATAACTTTCCGTCAGAAATCAATACATGCAGCAAAGTCTAAATGGCTTAACATCTTTTCTGAGCTTGTGGAGCGCTATTACAAAAAGGAGAAACGCGTTAACATTCGAATCAAAACTTTAGATGTGATTTTGGATATTTTCAAGTCTAATCATTATTCATTTGAAGAGGAACTAATAGATAGAATAATTATTCCCTTCTTGGGTAGTGTTCATATGGAACCTGAATCTCGAATAAGAAGAAGGGCTATTGAAGTTTTAACTACTTTATGTTCCCTTTGTCAAACCAACAAGAATTTAGATCTTTTGAATATCCTGGGTTGTATAATGAAAAGGTCCTTAGAACAAGAAGCTGAAAGAGATACGCTATTGAAAGATTTACTCATCGTTGTGTATGGTTTAATTAATGTATTTAAGGACAAATTGCGCCAGCTACCAAGTACTTTTATACTGAGAGTTTTAAGTTTATTAACAACGCATTTGGAGTATCACTATGATCACCCTAACATATTTGGTGGAAAGTCGGATATACGATATGTAATATTTCGCTTATTTTTGAGCTTAAGAGCTGAAGATGAGAGTTATCATTTGGGATTGGAAGAAAGTGATGGCTCGGTGTATTTTAGTCCTTATATTATATGCCGTAGTCCTGAAGAAGAGGAGGAAGCGGAGTTGTTGTGGAATAGACAACAGGAAAGTGCTAGTCGTCCATCCTCTCCTTCTTGTTTATCTGGAACAAGGCAAAAGAGCGTTTTATGTGTATCTTTGAATAAGGCCTGTTTGTTAGTGATAGAGTGTTTGGAAAGGGAAACTGATTGGAACGTTCTATGTCTCGTTCTTACCCGAGTTCCTACAGTGTTGCAAAATAGACCTCTGATATGTCGTTATGGCAAAAGTATCAATAAATTTATCACACCACTCGTCTCTTTCACGGATAAAAACTCAAACTTTCCCCTCCATCTGACTAATACTCCTAGTAAGTTCAGCAAATCCGATTTTCATAACCATATATTCCCTGTGCTGGCAGCTTTAGCCTCTTATAATGAATTCCTTGTCCCTGCATCACAAAGCTCTCTTATAAGAGCATTGGAGTTAGGCTTATTATCCAAAGAATGCAATCGAATGTGTATTGTTGCCCTCACTACATCAGCCCTCGAAATGAAACGCTCAACGCGCAACCTTATACCAGAAGTTTTATTAAACTTTTCCAAGATATCTGCAACAAAGTTTATTTCAACACCCATTCTAGAGTTTTTATCAACAATGGTTCGATTACCCGAAGTCTTCAGTTGTTTTACTGATACAAACTATATAACTGTCTTTGCTATTGCTCTTCCTTTCACGAATCCCTTTAAGTTTGATCCCTATACAGTTTCACTGGCTCACCATGTTATAGTGATGTGGTTTTTGAAGTGTAGACTCTCATATAGACAGAACTTTGTTCAATTTATTATCACAAGTCTTAATTCAAACATATTCGTACCTTTTGAAGAAAATGATAAAAATAAGGATTCCATGGGACGGATGCGGAGTACGAGCTTATCAGCTGCTCGGAGGCCAAATGTGGCTCTTGCAGCTAAAAAGGATATTGTAGCTGATGTTCCAAAATCCACTCAAATCCATCCATTAGCTTTTCATCAGGAACTGACAGAAACATGTCTCGATATTCTGGCTCGATACATGTACGGCAATGTCTCAGTAAAGACCCGTCGCCTAAAAACATCGGATTTTATTCTTAAAAATGGGCATTCAGCGACTTGGTTGATTGGCACAATGCTTATAACTGTTTCTACGAGCTGTTGTACCCATATTGCAATGAGAAATGGTGTATGTGATAGATGTTATTTTTATTGCATTCGAGATGGAACTTTAAGTAAGGATGATATTACTAAAAATTCGGATAGAAGAAGACACATGTCGGATTTTTACGTAAAGCACTTTCTTTTTTATTTTTGTATTTAATAATTATTTATTTTCATTACAGTCCGGTACAAATAAGAGTCAGTTATCAAACTTAAGAAGTGATAAGGAACTTCATAGGCACACTTCTCTGGAGAGAATGGAGTCTTCTGGAGATGATTATAGAGTAAAAAAAGTGCTACCTGAAACATGCAGTTGTTGGTGCTCTGGCTGGGCTGAAGTAATAAAACCCCATATGTACACTACTACATATTTTGCTCATGAATTTAATTTCAGATTTACATTCGACGTCCAAGTGGGGATGTATCCTGGATGTGTAGAGTGCAAAATACTCAGTTGCTTAGTGCGCATACACCCTCAACTAATTTGAGAGAATTGACAGCACTCTTTGATACCTCTTTGAAAAAGGATACATTCAACTTTGATGTGTCGACTGAAAGTGATAAGATTAATGTGGATAATTTAACGGAAGACGAATATAAGAAGTTAAGCTCGGAATTCGTACCCTCTTCAGTTTCCTCTGTATGCTTAATTAACCTATGTTTGATCTTTGTATGGAATCTTTATTAATATATATTTGTAATTATTCTAGCCTTCTGCAGAGACGGATAAAACAGTTTCGGGGAATAGGTCGCACGATGAGGAAATGATCGTTATGTCACCTAAATCTCCAGTTAAAAAGACAAAATCTTCACCTCCTGACACATCATGTCAACCCCTAGAAGTCTCAGATATTAAAAGAAAGAGTTGTGATCCTATACCAGAGGTTGAAGAGGATTTACGCTCCGGAACCGATTTAAGGCGTCGACAATCTGTACGTAGATACAACATTAATTCTTATATAAATATTAGAGTTGGATTCGAGTTAAAATTATCGAGTTCGAGATTTCGATGATTGAAGTAGAGTCGAGTTCAAGTAAGTTGATGATACTCATATTTTACTTCGAGTTCACTATCAAGAAATTAAATAAATAAGATATGTTAGGTTGCTTATTAATTGGATATATACATATTTCATATAATACCACTACTGATAATTATTGAATTCTATACAGTTAAATATTATATTAGGTTACCATGACGTAGTAATTAATCCTGTTTCTCTTCTTAGAAACTATTTTCCAGTTAAATGGCTAACTTAAATAGGTTAGAAAATACGAATTTTCCTTCAGTGCTCCAATACTTTAGTGGGTTTTTATATCGATCGATACAAGGCAATTTTAAATATTGATTCTTAAATAAACATAACGTTTATAGCATAAAAATATTATGTGGCCCATGGCCTGCGCAGTTAAAAATGTCAGTTATATACTATAAGAGTCTGGCGGCCTTAGAGCGAGTTACAATTAGTTTGAATAATTACATAAAAAATATTTGAAAATTTGTATTCCGCAGGAATAATGAGATACTCCTTGATATCGAAAATAAATAACCGGATACTTGATTAGTGATTATTCGAGACTCATATAAATATTTTGAGTTTCTGTGGCTGTAAGTCAAACTATATCGAGTTTTTTCAAAAGATTTTTTGACGAATTCGAGTAATTTACAAAAAAAAAAAAAAAAAATAATAATAATAATAATAAAATGACTACTTATGTCGAGTATTTTTCGAGTTTGAGTAATAATCGAATCCAACTCTAATAAATATTTTATTCTGGCTCTTAAATTATTATTCTTCGAAATTTTTGAGGAACATGGTCCAAAAATGTTAGTTTGTATAAAAAAATGAAGAAATATACGAAAGTTTAAATCATAATAAACCTTGTTTAGAAGATGTGCAGGCCACTTCTAAAAAACAACAACAAAACATAGAATTCTGAACTGAAAATAGTCCACATAAGTCGAAATAGAGCAATATATTATCAATGTGAGAAACTAAATAAGGGTACCGGTATTAATTTCAAATTTCAATGCCGAATGGATATACAAAATTAAATGAGTTAACAAACTTTCAAAAGCTATAATGTTATAAAGTTAAATTAAATTGTATGTATTACATACAAAAAGAAAAAGAAAAGTGCGTGCTATACGCGGTACAGTAATACTTTTGACTAAAAATAATTATTTTAGGGGACAGTTGAATTAAAAATTTTGAAAGATTTTTTATTCATCCAAAATATTTTACTTATATACTAATATATTACTTTATTTTTCATTATGTGGACTATTTTCAGGTGATAATTCTATTTTTTTCTATTTAATCGTATGTTAACCGTAAAGAACTGTTGGACTATGTTCCCTGAACATTTCAAAAATAAATAAATAATAATAATTTAAGAAACAGTCTAATATAAACATATATTTTCATACTAAAACTATAGGATGCATGGAGAAAATCCTTACCACCGAGTAATGAAGAAAATCAAAATAATATCCCATTGAATAGCTCTCCCAATTCTTCATTTGAAAGTAATTTAAATGAACCTGCAATGAGAACAACGCGCTCTCATACTATATCCGTATCGAGTCCGCGGAATCGTGTATTAAACAAACCTTTGCAACCTACCACAGGAATAGTCGGTCGTCCTGGAATTGGTGGCATTGGATCTGGAGAAAAGAATGATAAAGTTTCTGGCATTTCACCGCAATTTGTATTTCTTATGCTTTATCAATCTTCCACATTTGGAAATGCTGCTTCCCTAGAAAAACCTCTTTTACTTCCGTCAAATAAAATTACTGAGAATAGTATTAAAAATCTTGATAGGATCCCGGCGTAAGTAAAGTTTTCTCTATTCTAGATGCATTTAAAAAGTTTAGGCGAATGTTAATTATGAATAGGAATATTTTTTTTGGGATTAAGTGGTTGATAGTAAATTTAAAGGTTGAATAGTCATGATTGGATTACTAAACAGGATTGTCTTTTGGACACTAAGGAAAAGGACAATAAAGTTTTAGTGTATTTTTCTATGCCAGGGGTCACCAAATGCCTCAGTGCATATTGGATTCAAAAAGAATATGCGCGCCATTTGCATATCCCAAAAAAGTACCTATAATTTGTTATGTCTTTTTGATAATGAATCGTTGATTTAGGGGTATACTTCTTATAATATTACTTAAAAATCAAACACTCAACTGCAATATTTATTTCATCATAAGTGCTGTATCGTTATGTATGTTGTAGATTAATAGGAATTATGCCCACAATCCGTAAATATGGAAGCTTTAGGATCGATGTGCTACCTCTAAATATTTATTGATCGAGTTCAAATTTTGAAGAACATACATATTTTCTTATCAAAAAAAACAATTTGCCACTTTGGGAGCACTACTTTTCCAGAAAAAGTTGTTAAAAAAACCCTCTAATACAATATTTTTTATGA
Organism: Lepeophtheirus salmonis; assembly: GCF_016086655.4. Lineage (NCBI taxonomy): Eukaryota > Metazoa > Arthropoda > Copepoda > Siphonostomatoida > Caligidae > Lepeophtheirus > Lepeophtheirus salmonis. The sequence continues at coordinate 8,225,229 of NC_052140.2, forward strand.
ATCTTCTGTTTCAATATGTAATCTTGATCCAATAGACAATGCCCATTAGATGGGGCCAGAGGCGCGAATATTCTTTTCAAACTAGGAGGGAACCACTACTAATATAGGGGGGTCTGAAGGGGTTGTAGCGCCTCCAAATCGAGGAATTTAAAAAAAATTATAAATATAGAAGAAAAATTAGCTCCCAAAAAAATCAATTTAAGAATTCATTTTCTAAAAAAAAATAAAGGAGTTTTTTTTGGATTTCTTTAAAAAAAGAAGGTTATTAGATCACATTATGCTGTGAAATTAAGCACCCCTTAAAAATATAATCCGGCGGACGCCCCTGATTTGTCATTCTTTCAATTATCCGGCCCATTATAGAAAAAGAATAGGTTACTCCTATTCTAAACTATGTATTAATGTATACGAATCAACTCATTTTTGGAGCCGTGCCACTAACATGGCTGGAGCCTGTCTCTGGAGACTATACTTTTTCCGGCTTTTGTTTTTGTTGTTGACCCTAGGAAATTAAGAGAAGGATCCACTAGGGTATCGCTCCCAAGGAGCCTACCTCAATTGTATATCTACAAAGCGACGTGAAATAATTATTGATTTTTATTATATTAATTAGTCACGAAACTCACAAGATTGGAGTTCTATACATTGGACCTAATCAAGTCAATGACGAAGTTGGAATTTTACGCAATATAAGCGGTTCTTCTAGATACACGGATTTTTTGGATGGTCTCGGAAATCTAATCAATATTAGAAATATTGATAAATCCACTCATTTCATTGGTGGATTGGATAGCGAAGAGGGTGATGGTAACTTTGCATATATGTGGGAAGACGACGTCATGCAGGTTATTTTTCATGTTGCAACTTTAATGCCTAATCATGATAACGATCCACAAGCCAATAAAAAGAAAAGGCATATTGGTAATAATTATGTAGCCATTGTGTACAATGATTCGCGAAATCATAGTGAGTCTTACAAAATGGGGACTGTGAGGGGGAAATTCATTTCTGCATGTATAGTCATCACTCCTCTAGATCAAGGCTCCAATAGGGTATGTGTGGATTGCAAACCAGAGCTAAAGGAACCTTTGGGACATGTCATGGTAAGTTAAAGTCAAATAATTAATTAGTTACACAGGCCATAGCTGTATAAAGGGGTCAGGTAAGGGAAACTGAAAAAATGACCACTTATAGCAGGTGACTAGTGTTGTGTCGATCCTTATTTAGGAGTGAAGACTGGGTGCAGTCCAGTTCAGTCCTAAAACTTGCAAAAGTTTGGTCTTTGATGATGTTATTCAACTTTTTTTGAAATCAGTTCGTGTACTGACAGTCCGAAGGACTAATAGGAATCGTCCTAAAGACTGGACTGACAACACTACAAGGGGCTTATTTTGTAACAATTCTAAATTTGATGACTGTGTATGGCCGCTTAGTGCGGTGACACGCTTAGAACAGACCAGAATTCTACCTATTAAAATCAAATCCTCTTTTATCAATGAAACCCTAAATATTTACACTTTAAATAAGTTCTTTTGGCATAAAACCAACTGAAAAACCCAGATGTTATTCCTTTTCAAACAAAATTCTAAAAAAAAAATGGCGTCTTTATTTTTAAATATTTTTAAATTTCCTTAGGATTGGATCCTCACCTATAAAATGCAAGTACTTATTTGAAATTAGCATTAAATTTTGTTTCTGTGGATGATTGATTTTTTTTTTTCATATAAAAAAGTTGGTTCAACCTTATAAAAAAGGTAAAAATACTCAAAAGCTAGGTTTGATACAAAAAAAACAACTAATTATATATTCGTTATTAGCTTGTCAGGTAGTAATAGAATTGAATATGGAATTTAAAATATATTTTTTTGTTGATATATATATATATATACGAGTATATGTTGTGTACAAGTTGCAACCAAAAAATGTGAGGAATCATTTTAAATGAAGGATTTATCGGATAAGGATAATGCAATAATTGAATATTCTATGGATGATAATTTATATTAATGGTGTAGTTGTTGACTGTTTTAATACAAATTACTAAAAATAAAGTATTCTATGGCACATTATAAATTTCAAATGTCCTCAGTTGAATTACTTATAATAACTATCTAATTTGAATAGATCAAAATGAAATTACATTATCAATGTATAGTTGATAATTAGAATCCATTTTAATACGAATAAATGGAATCTTGTACAATTTGCGTATTCTAGCTGCAACTTGTACACAAAACAACTATTCAAAATGACACATTTAATCTTTAGGATCCTAAAATAGTATCTGACAAGAGTTTGTCAATATTAGTTCGCCAATGGGCTCTTCATTGTAATTTGGCGGCGCAGATTCAAAAATCTTTGAGCAATAAAATGCCTTACTCTTCAAACTGGCTCGAAAGACTTCGAGCTATTAAGCGTTTGAAAGAGAAGCTACAAAAGGAAAATGAAATGAAGGAAGAAGAGGATCGTGAACAAGGGTCTGGGCGTCCACAACTGAATGATTTCACAGAATTTGTCATTATGCGAAAAAAGAAAGGGAATGGCGGAAGTGGAAATAGTGTTGGTGACTAAAAAGTATGGCTTTCACTTGATGATTTTGTTACTTTTGAAAATGATTGTTTTATATGGCTTAACCAATGAACTCTGCCAATATATAGTAACTAATATGTGGTTAAATTGTTTTGTGACTGTGTCAAGCAAATGATAATAAAAATAGTTAATATTTTATTTAGATTTTTATATTAATATAATAATTATAATAAGAAGGAAGAACTGGTGCAATTCGATTTACATATTATTTGATGCCTATTATAAGTCCCCAGATGTTTTAATGTACAAGGAAATAAATTTATATTTATATTAACTAATGAAATTTTATTTAAAATAACTAAATTCCTCAAAATAGTAATTAATCATTATTAACATTGTATAGTATAAATAAGTTATTTTTTATCCTTTGGAGTAGTAGTATTTTCTTTCTTCTTATCCTCCTTATCGTCTTTACTCTTTCCTCCAGAAGTAGAAGTAGTAGTCGTCGTCTCCTTGGATGGATCCGACTGTTGATCAACGCCTGGTAAATTCTCAAGAACATTTTGAAGGAATGTAGAATCCTTCATTGCTCCTGAACAATCATCTTTTGAAGCTTCACCACTCTCATCCACTTCCATTTTTGAGGAGTCTTCAGGCTTAGATTGTGAATCTAAAATGCAAAGGAATTCATTAAGATGAAATTATTATTACTCATCGGTACTAACCATTATCTGCCATAGACATACGCATTGCATATAATATTTGTTCTTCTTCCGTCATACTTGCAAGGTCGGGAGCAGTTTTGCTTTCTGCAGCGGGTTCGTCCGTATCCATAGACATAGCTAATGCTCTCTGTAGCAAGGTTTCTTCAGATGTTGCTCCACCTTCTAAAACGGATGACAAAACATTAATTAAATAGAGTTTGTAGATGTTGTATATACGTATTGGGACTCTGTGTCGAACCCATTTTTACAAATCAATTTTATATATTTTTTGACGGATCAAACGGTGGTCACTGTGGAATTACAAGGATGAAAAACAGACTGTCCATAAATTTAATCCTATCTGTATATTTAAAATAGAGTTAGTGTGTGTGTGTGTGCCCACACCGTTGAACCTAGGAGGCTGAAATTTTGCACGGGTGCTTCTTTCGAACCTATTCAGGCTAACACAAAAACTGTTTTTCGGACATCAAGGCCACAAGAAATAGGTTTGAGTTATAAATCAAAAAGTGAACAAGTTATCGGAGGTTATTTTTTCAACGACATTATTATTCATAACTTTTTGTTTTTGCAAGTATGAAATATCTATCGGTAGGATTGTGTTCCTCTTTGCATTGCCACTAAATGTTTAAACTATTTTTTTTTTTTTTTGCAAAGTTAGAGCAAAACAGTTTTTTTTCTTTTCAATTTTCACATTGCTATATTATATTGCCTGTAAGAATACCCAAACACTCGCACGAGTAACACCGGATAACCCTTTGATAGTACATTAATTTTACTAACTATTAAATTTATGAATTTCAATTATAACATTAAGACAAATGCATAAAAGTCAAGATGTAATTAGTTTAGGACCAGTATTAATTTTGTCTACTTTCATCACATTTCGTCAAGAAATATAAAAAATTGTTTCATCTTCGCTCCGTAACTATCATACAAAAACAGTTGTAGGCGAATACATTTCAGCAAGTCATAGATGACGAAATTAACTATGTTTATGACACCCCAACCTTTTAAGAGATAATATTTAAAGAACAACCTCCTTCGGCTGGAGTTGCAGCAGTCGTGGGCTCTCCGGAAGATCCACCCTCTTTACTTCCTTCCTCTGCCTCTTGTCTAGCACGTTGTTCCTCCATGGAGACTCTAAGGGCCAAAGCCAATTCAGGATCCTCATTAGGATCAACTCCAAATTCAAATCCACCACCAGATGGAACAACCCCACTTCCATCTTCCCCTTGAACAATAGGTGAAGATACGAGGGCTTGACTTAGATGCGGTGTGGGAGGAACAGTGACTAAATGGCTTCCAGTTCCTTCTTTACCATTAATGGTCTCCATAAATTTTTTAAGAATATCTGCATTGTCAGCCTGGAATAGAGAAAAAGTAGGAAAGAGATGAGGCGATGTGGGAATGGTATAGTTATGGAATTCTAGAAACATGGAAGTCAATCGACTTCACTTTTTCCCCATTTGTATATAGGAGATCCTTGTTCTATATACGTTATACACTTACTATTCTTAGTATACATTGATACATTTTTCGCCAGTAATTATTTATCAATTTATCTGTGGTAAGTAATGGGTTATTTTTTTTAAAATGTTGTCAAAAATAATTGTAAAATTAAATATTTGTAATAAGAAAAAAAAAAAAAAATGTAAGACGAGCAATCTTCGGTGAAATTGGAAGCTTGACATTTTAGCAATGTTAAACACAAAAATAATTCAGCCCTAATTTTACTCTCATTTATTAATGTACAAATAAAAGAAAAATGAAATCCTAGGGGAAAAGGCCGTTATATTCCAGATATCTAGAGTTCCATGACTTAAAAAAGGCATATATTCCTTACGTCTTCACCAAAACTAATGATATCCACATTCACTTTTTCTTTTTTCAATTTTTTTGCTAATTTAATAGGTATGGTTTACAATTTTGTCCGCACGTTAAATATTTTCTCTAGCTATCTCGAAATTGGAGATAGCGAGAGCGGAAAGTTAAAATTCAATGATCACGACCTTTTAATAATAAGCGATGCATAGGATATACTATTGGAGTAGGAGATGAGGAATTTCAACTCTTTCTAGTAATTTGGACAAGGATCTTGATAGTAGATGGAAGGTCTCATTATGAGGAGGAAGTTGCGAGTTCGTTTCTTATTGAATATCAAGGGATCATTCCTCGTTGATGTTCTTTAAGAGACAAACTTCCACCTTCCTCAAGATATAGAGACCTTCAGTGACTTCGAAAGAGTCGAGATTTATTTCCTACTCCCAGTTCAATAATATATTATAAGCAAGGCGAATGATATAGTATTGGAGTAAGAGGAGAGAGATTTCAACTCTTTTAAGTTACTTGAACAATTAGCTCTTATGTGGAAGAAGTTGTGAGTTTGTCTCTCATTCATCTTTGATACTCTATAAGAGACAAACTTACAGCTTCCTCCGCGTTATGCGACCTTCCATCTACTTTCACGATCTTTTGAAGTGTTAATTGTTGAAATAACATTTGAAATGAGTTCTGATTTCGTTTCTCCTACTTCAATGATAATCCGCGTCGCTTCGCTTCTCTTCGCATGTTATTTCCTAATTAATAAAAGATCCTTGATCCTGACGTGCGGAGCAACATGTAAAGCATACCCAATTTAATGAGGTCTTTTTCTGGTGCATCCAGGATAGGAGATCCGATAAAGACAACGATCCGTGTCTTGTGGTTTTTGCCTTGTCTGTGCTTGAGTGCCAAATGAGCAATTTTAATCCCTGAAATGAGTTGAATGTTTCCCGTTGGAGTCACGCCGTGAAGCTTGGCCAACAGCTTCCCAGAGTCCGTTGTCAATGTAACGAGGACTTCAAGGCAGCCCAGAGTGAGGAGTCCGACGTTGGACTCGGGATTAGAGCGAAGCTTGGATTGAGTGATGAGATTCACGGCGTCCTGTTGAGCCTGGAGGCGGGTTGGAAGGAAATCTCCATTTCGCATATACTCAGAGTTATCCACACTAAACCCAAAATCCCTTTAGTTCTCCTCATTTATTTGAAATTTATATATAATTACCATATAATTGTGCTTTCAAGAACCATTTTTGAAGAGAATATGAAGAGGTAGAAAATTAGAAAAACTGCTTAATAATTCAGACCGTCAACAATAGCCTAGAAAGTCAGTATTGCCAACCTATAATATATCTCAGCTTCGACCTTCCTTCATCTGCGGCCGGCTAAAATAATAATAGTCACTACTGACTATTTAGTATTTACTACACCAGAGAAAACACGGAATAAAAATAAAGTTGGAACGCGCTCTTTTTTTTTTGTATTTGACGGGAGTGCAAAATTATAGTCTCATATAGACCGTTTTCACGTGTTGTCGGTCATTTTGTGGGCATAAACAACCAAGTTGTATAACAATGACAATCCTTTTTTATTCATATTAAGAAAAATAGTCCGCTATTGGCTGTCAAAATGAGACACTTCAATTAAAGGACTTAGCCCTTACTCTCAATCTAAAATATATCCCGTGAATGCATGGCCCTAATATTTATTAAAAATACGTAATTAAATCGTTATACAATCTTATTTCCATATTGTAGATAAAAACTCATTATTAAGATGGAAGGAATAAGATATTTTTCAACAGTTATTCTACTTTTCTTGTCCCAAATCGATAAAAAAAATATAAAAGAATTGTACAAATCTAGACATTTTTAGGGATTTTCATTTTAATTCAAATATCAGTGTCCATCATTCACATCAAGTAGTATTCAATGCTGATATTAAGTATTTTTTTTATTCATAGAGCCATTTGATGGAGTTTTATCAAGATGACTTGCAAATTTGTCTATTTTATGTTATAAAAAAATATAAGCAATGAGCCTTCAAATTGGCGTCTCCTTCAATTGTGATTCAATTTATGACGTCAATGAAAAGGCTCTATTCTAAAGTAAATGGCTGCAGTCAATTGAAACTTTAACAGTTCATATCTATAATCTTATGTTTTTTGTTATAAAATTGTGTTAAATTAAAAATATGTGCTGTGCCATTAAAATAACAATTATTTAAAAATTAAACTTTTCTTTTAAAATAAATTTATTATAATTAAAAATGGGTAAGATATCTGTTGTTAGAGTTTCAATTTAAAACTTTTACTTTATTAAAATGATAAAGTTATTTGCACTCCCGTCAAGTACTTATAAAGTTATTCATTTTAGTGTTAGCCTCATATAGGTAGAAGGAAAAACAAGGGAAGAGTAATTTAGTACTATTACTAGAGAAATTCTTAATTTATGCATAATTGTATTATGACTTGGGACAGGTATAATTTATATATATCTCTTTGTACTATACTCCTATATGAATTTGTAAAAATACTTCATCTATTAAAGATCATTGGAAATATTTTGGAGTACATATGCAATTACATCTAGAGTAAAGGCTTTGATAATCGCCTTAGTATCAATTCTATTCTATTGTTAGAATGCTTCACTAGGATTACTTATAAGTTTACAAATAAATGATATAACAAAGACTTTAAATATGTGTATTTCATTGTGTCCTAGTTAATTTGCTATTAGTCATAACAGCCAATATCATAGTATAGTACAATTTGAAAGAAGTGACATAATTTAGCAAATGGGGTATTAAATTCAGAGATCTTGTAATAGATTATATTATTTTATCTCTGACGTAAAAAAAAAAATGTTTTGAAAGTAATCTAATTTTTAGTTATAGGTCTATGTTCTATTAAATCCCTATCCAAGAAACAATACAAAAGCTTGAGGCCTTATAGTGCCTCATTTTTCCGTCTAGACACTTCAAATTTCAGGCAAAATCCTAATGTAATAAGACCAACATTTTTATAGAGAATAAATGTTCCAAAAATGCATTAGTTGATACATTTTTGTATTAATAACTCTGGGCTAATAAAAAAGTAACCTATGTTCCCTGCAATGATAAATATTTTGAATTATGAGATGAAGGTTAGAGGATTGAATAGGCCACTTCATTACCTTAATGTGTTTTTTCTTTGTCCCTCAAGGTTGCTTTTTTTGGTCATTGTCGTGCTGGAAGACACATTCACAACTCATTTTCACTGCCCTGCTCTGAGAGAAGGAGGGATTCTTCCCCAAGATTTACCGGAACATGGCCTTGACCAATGTGGTGAAGTCGTTCTTTCCCCTAAGCAAAGAAACACGTCTAGAACAGATTTTTTTTACCATCATGCTTGACAGTCTAGATGGTGTTCTTGGGGTTCTATTCTGGATTTTTCTTCTTCCAAACACCTTTTTTTTGTTCAATCATAAATTATATGGAAGAGATATTATGTATCTTACTGTTAACATAAACCTACAACTAAAATTATAGACCGTTCTTTTCTTTGTCAGTGGGCAAACATACAAAATCAGTAAGGGCTCCTTATTTCCTACACTGTTCATATAAGGTATAAATATCTATAATATAATTTATTGATAAATATTAAAGGTACCAAAATTCAAAGGTTCTGCACCAGTGGCGTCGTTACCCCCCAAATGATGTGTTTATAATACTCGTATTTAAAAATAAATCAATATATATAAGTAATTTTATTACAGTGTCGATAATTTTTGTGACTTATCCCCCAAATGATGAAAGTTAGTAGGTCCTCTGATTTGCAGATTGATTTTTGACTCAAACCCCACTTAATATATTGTAAAAATAGCTCTGAGTAGGAAAGTCCTACGTTCATTGTTAACAATTGCAATTAAAAATATAATGTTGATATTCTTTCAATTATTCACTAATCCACTTTTGCTTAGATTCAAATATTAACTAACTTTTTTCTTCAATTTTACTGATTATTGATTAATATTAAGTAATACTAAATATTAATATTTAATATTAAAATGTAATAATTATTACATTTTAAAATATGTCAAGAAGCATAAATTAAAATATATCTTGAGTGAGACGACGTAAATTTGAAACTGTGTCAGAAAATTTTAAAAGAATGGGTGGAGCATGGTCAAGACTAACAAAAGGGTTTAACCGAAAAAAACACATAGACCAAGAAAATCTTATGCCATATGTCATGGATATGATTGACGATAGGAGACGAGAATATTTCATAGAGCTTGGTAAAGCCATTAGCATTCCCTCCGTATCTGCATTTGAGGATCACCATAAAAATATATATGAAATGAGTAGTCTTATAAGAAAGAAGCTTGAGAATTTAGGTGCCCATGTTCGATTTCTCAGCTCTGGAAGAAATCCTCCCGTAGTACTCGCGGACTTAAAAGCACCTAATGGTTAATTAGTCACTAATATTATGCATAATGTAAAGGAATATATAATTAAACATTTTTTTTAGGGTCTCGGAATAAAAAAACACTTCTCATTTATGGTCATCTTGATGTTCAACCCGCATTTAGGTCCGATGGATGGGAAACGAATCCCTTTCAAATGGTTAGGAAAGGAAATAAACTTTATGGGCGTGGGGCTTCTGATGATAAAGGGCCAGTTTTAGGTTGGATACACGCTGTTGCTGCTTTAAAAGACACATTGAATGACCTTCCTGTGAATATAAAGTTCCTTTTTGAGGGTATGGAAGAATCGGGCTCCAAAGGCTTAGAAGATATTCTAGAGAGCATGAAAGACTCGTCCTTTCTTAAAAAAGTTGACTATGTTTGTATATCAGATAGTTATTGGCTTGGTAATCATCATTAGTATCCCATTAAACATTATTCTAAATTATTTTATGCGTATTTTTTAATATGTAGGAAAGAATAAACCCTGTCTTGGGTATGGAATACGAGGTAATGTTAATTTTGAAATCTCAGTTACTTGTGCTTCTCAAGATCTTCACTCTGGTGTATTTGGTGGACCAATTAATGAAGCTATGACTGATTTGATTAAACTGTTGGATACATTGGTCGACCAAGACGGAAGAATTTTGATAGAAGGGCTCTATGATGAAATTGCGCCTGTTACATCCGATGAAATTGAATTATACAACAATGTAGAATTTGAAGTGAACGAATATAAAAACGATATTGGTGTCAATAAGCTAGTGACTGGAGACGATAAGATAAAAACTTTGATGGCTACCTGGAGATATCCAAGTCTTTCCATTCATGGCATAGAAGGAGCATTCAGTGATACTGGTGCAAAAACAGTCATTCCAAAAAAAGTTATTGGAAAGTTTTCCATAAGAATTGTACCGGATCTTACTGTTGAAAAAACAGCAGATTTGGTAGGCAATCAATTATTATTTAATTGTTTATAACTTATTAAAAAATAATTAATTTAAGGTTCAAAGACATTTAAAAAAAGAATATGAACAATTAAACACCCCGAACATAATTGATCTTAAATTTGAAGGCTCAGAATCATGGATAACGTCAACACAAAATAAAAACTTTGAAGCTGCAAGGAAAGCAACTCGAGATATTTATGGTGATGATCCTGATTTAACACGAGGAGGAGGCTCTATACCTGTTGTTCCAATCCTGGACAGAATCATAGGAAAACCTATTCTACTACTTCCAATGGGAGCTTCTGATGACGATGCTCATGCCCAGAACGAGAAAATTGATGTTCGTAATTACATTGAAGGCACTAAACTATTTGCATCTTATTTATTTCACCTTGGACATTGATTTACTTTCCAGAAAGCAATGCAAAACAAATCATTTCATTTTTATTTACATATACAATATTTTAACTATTTTAATGTTGCTTCGAACAACATGTTATTAAATTAAAAAATATATCGAGTACATATATATATAAACAAATTAAATTATTGTAACTTTATGCTGTACGTAAATTGCATTACTCTACGATCGAATGGGCATAAATGTATTCTGCTTGGGTAGGTTTTAGTTACCATAACTAGGATTTTCAAATGGTTAGGGAATTATTCTAAGTATTTTTTTAAAGCTAGGTTGTCAGGCCCGTCAAGTCGGATTTTTGAGTAAGACATTTCTGTTTAGAAATTCCTGGTCATGTTTACCGACATCAACAATGCTGACATTACAGGAAATAAATCTATTATGGAAAAAGAGAAATAAGTTATTTCAAATAAATGCAACATTTTGTAAATAATAAGTTTGCATGTTTTTCCAAAATGATAAGAATAATAACGTATTTCTTTAATTACCCTTCCATTGATGGACTTGAATCCGGAGAGTAACCCCGGATAATTATATATTATAGGAATCTATAGAATCGATTGCATCCCTCAACACTAATTGCTAGCGATGAAAATCCAGTGTATTTTTTAGCTCGCCCGTTTTAATTTGAAGAAAGAATTCTCTTTTCCTCCGCTGTTGTCATTATAATTTTTCTCCCGAGTTGTGTTTTTCATTTTCTACTGCATTCAATTATATTCAAAATCTGATTTAACATTCGTATGTGCTCATAAAAGGTGGAGAGTAACCTTGATGCTTTGTTGCAGAGTTATAATTTCAAGTCCTCGGAAGACGGCCGAAATTTGTGAAAAATGATCGGGTCCCACGATTAGTCGTTATGTAAAAAAAACCAACTGCAAATAAGTAAATAGTGATCATGTCCTATCAGTGTTGCCAGGCCAGCTGATTTTCCACAAAAATTCCGGTCCCACCTCCTAAATAAAATTTGAGCATTTGGTCTAAAAGTTAATTTTTACTTTTTTTTTTAATACAAATGGTTTTTTGGGTTTTTTTCTAGAGCTTCTCCACTCCCCTTCATTATGAGAACAATCCTAACAGTTAAAACAACAACTGTAGAGTTGAAATTTCATTCTATTACAAGTAATGGCGTGACTTATACAAACAAATAATGTTCCACAAGCAAAACTCGTAAATTGGTACTCGAGTTTTATGGAGTAAATAAAAAAAAACAAAAAAAAAAAAAAAAAAAAAAAAAAACGACTCGTGGGCAAAAAAGGACGAGTGTTACTCGAAACTCGTCAAAACCTCGTAACCTGTCATAATCTCAGAACTACCTAAAACATGGATTCTCTGATTTTCTTTTTCGAGTCCATTATAACAATTATATCTTCCAAGACCGTAGTGATTTGTCGTTCGCGAACGTAACGGCTCTATGAGCCAGCTCTTTGAAGTGAACGGCGGGAGCTTAGCTCCCCACAAATCAGGAGTCGGCTCACCTCAAATGGTGGATTTCTTAATTTGAAGCGGAAATAGGAGGAAATCATTGGAGCAAATTATGCAGCAAAGCAAAAAAAAATTGAAATTTTTTGTAAGCCTAAAAATCTAAAGATCCGTTTGGGAGCCAAAAGAGCTGGAATTCCCATTACTACTAGACTGACTTCGTTTCTCTGTTAAATTTATAAATTAAGTTTTCCCAGAATATGTTAACTTTTGTGAAATGTGTACTCTTAATCCCTATTCATTTTAAAATTAATTTTTGTTTGAAAGTTTTAAGTCTAGCGGAAGTTTCTCGACAGAGCTTGGAATTACGCAACCTATTAAGGACACACTCAAAAGTCCTCTTCAGACCAATATACATTGTCTGTATTAATATAGATCAATGAATATTTCTAAATGCATGAGGGAGGGGCCGCTATGAAACATGAATCCCAATATTCAAATCTGATTTTCACTCTACTAGTGACAAAATCGTTTGGTGTATCCCTTGAAGTTTAAGCTTAAACATAATCCCCATTTCTTTTGCAGCATTTCAGAATAAGGGATTTCACTTTGTAACTATAATTATCTTTTTTGTTTAAATAGTAGTTACGTCATGAAATGAATTTATTTGTTAGGATCAGGTTTTTGTATTCAATAAGTAATAATAATAAATTGGCCATGAAGAATTTTAAGGATGAGGCAAGTAATGCTGAAGTTGATGACCTATGTGACTCTAGCAGTCCTGTTTATCTTTTGGAATATCTAGTTGAACCACAAGATTGGGTAAAATGTCAACCTTTCAAATCTTCGACCAGTTATACAAGGCTTTAATTCAAATTATGGAAAGTATGATTTTGTTGGCATGCCCGATTACATGATGATCTAACCTTGTATATCCATTAACTTTGGTATATACTGTTTCTTGCCATCTTTCATTTAACGCTGATTTCAGCTTTCTAACTTTTCAAATGTGGAAGATGAAGATGTTCAAAGTTTTTCCGGATTTGTCTTAGAATCCCTGTATGCTAGACAATATAATATTAACCCTTTTATGTGGAACAAAGAGGCAGATAAATTATGATACAATTATATTTTTTTACGATTCTTATAAAATAATAACAAGACAATGATTATATTATTTATTCAATCTTCTAATGTGCAAAATGGAAATAATAATTTTAAGAATATTATTGTGATGATCAATATGGATAAAAAAAAAGATTTTCAGTTAGCTCATTTTTTAAAGGACAGGCAGAGCAAAATAAAGCTGAATATAATTAATCAATACATATCAATAATAATACTGGTTCAGATGTGGATATTTTAAAAGTCATAAATAAAGCAATACCATATGGCCCAAAAATAGGGCCTGTCAACAAAATTTCTACGTTGTTTCTTTTGCTCTGAAATTTAGGTGATGTGCCTCCGATTGATTTTACCCCAATGACTATGAAAATGACCCTCATAATCTGAAATGTTTGTTTTTGAAAGAAATATTTTTATGCAAGTTTTACATGATTTAGTGATAATTTTCGCCTTGAAAGATTGCTATAAATGAAAAAAACCAATAACAGATATTTTGTATATACGTGTTTCTAGATTAAAAAAATATTTCAATGATTTTCTCTATCTTTTTCTGAATCGAAGAAAATATCTTCTAAAGACAAAAAATAATGAAAAATTGACTCTTTTATTGATCTAATATTTTGTACAATATCCATACGATGTAATGCCATTTTTCAATTAGAAAGGTAGAAATAACAGACAAAAAGCATGGCACTAGGTACTATATCTTAAAACCAATTCACATCAGGGAATCTTTACCTTAATGTATAGGTAAATGAAGTTTATACGTTTTTTTAAAATTTTTTGATTGAAATTAATTTTCCCTTTGAATTTTTTAAAATCAAAATATGGATTGTACATTGCTTTAAAATCCATTAAACAGTTCTTTTCTGTTAATAAAATAATGGAACTATGATCCAATGATATCAATGCATACATACTATTGAAAACTCACAAAGTAATGAGATTGAACCAGGTAATTAGGTGAATATAATTAGAAAAATAAAAATAAACTAACAGGAGAACGATTTGAATCGAAAAAGTGCTCAACCCTTCTCTGTAATCAATTATCACTACACTTGATGGATTATTCTTATCGGAAAAGAAAAAGACTCATGGATTGATGAACAAGTATAAAATGATTTAAAAACATAAAGCCATCATTACTCCAACAGAAAATAACCATTTCATGCGTTTTATAGTAATAGTAATGTCAATGGAAACATTGATGTCAACTAAAAATTAAGAATAAAGACGTATGAACCTCGTTAATTTATATATATATTAAGGCAAAATATCCTCGAGGAAAATTTATTTGAGGCGAAATGACTTAAGACAAAATATACTGAGGCAAAATATTTTAAAGCGAATGTACTGAGTACCAAAAAACCTTGAATAGTGCTGTTTGTCAAGCCGGCACGACAGTGATACCAGGCTACTGACGCATTTAAACCACTATCATACAAATTTATATTAGAATCGGTACTTCCAGCGCCATTTTGTGATACAAATATCGGCCTGCCATTAACGTAATAGACCTTTTCCCATACCCAAAAATACCTTTATTACAAAAAAAGTCAACAAATTTCTGAGCCAGCCCCTTCCCTCTTGTCTAACAAAAATTGATCTGAACTAATCTTTTGGTTTTTATTTTATTCGTCAAAAATGAGCAAAAAATATCGGTATAAAGATCCCATTTTTGACACTGGAAGTTTAGAACAGTGGTTCCCAAAGTGGGGGGTCTGTACCCCTGTGGGGATTGCAGGACACAACAGAGATGATTTCTAAAAAAGAAGAATATTGTTTAAATTGACAATACTTTAAGTGGATCAAAACTCTGTGTATTTATTTTTTATAAGTCTCTTCTGAATCATTTTATACAGTATTTCTCAGAAGATAGTACTCCGCAAATACATAACTCATAACGTTCCTTTTACTGACACAGCTATCGATTATCGACCTTTCATGTGACCAAACACTAAAAAACAGTTTTTGATTCTAATTCATTTGATGAATTCTGGATTTCTGTGATGAATGATTGTCCCGATATGGCTAAAGGAACTTTATATTTAATTTGAACTATGTATATAGGGCTGATATGGACTTTAAGTCAAATATTTGCATAAAATTGACTCTAAATTTTATATACATCTCTCAATGAAAGGTGTAAGGTCACACATGGTCTAGCCAGATATTTTAAGGGTCGAACTAATTTATTTTTTTGGGAAACCATTGGCTAAGAATATAGTTAGTAGGTATGTGTTGGCATTTTGTATATAAGTAAGTATGGCTGAACAAAAAAATGAAAAAAAAAAGGTAACTTTTTTTTTGGAAGTCTTATACATTCCTCATTTTTGATTACAGTGATAAAAATTATGGTTAATGGTAAAGTGAAGAAATACAACTTTATAATAATAATAAGTACTTCTTAAAAAAGTTCATATTTTAAAATTTATTGGGATTTCTTGCTTAAAAAGTAATTTTTTAATATTTATTTAACTATGAAGGTTTATTGAAAGTATACAAGGGCGTCCGCAGAAGAATATTTTAGGGAGGACTTGGTTTTTGGATTTTTTTTGGAAAAAATTTCAAAATCTACAGCTGTTTAAAAAAAGTTAAATTTTTTGGATAAAAATTTCTAAAATCCATATTCATTCTCGAGAAATTAAATTTTTTGTAAAAAAAATTTCAAAAAGACAGAGCTATTAACAAAAAATTAAATTTTTTTGAAAAAAAGTTATAAAAATCCATAGCTGTTTAAAAAAATTTAAATTTTTTTGGAATTTTTTTTCAAAAAACCCATAGTTGTTTAAAATAAGTATAATTTTTTTTTTTTGTGGGGGCTACAGACCCTCAAGCCCACTCACTGGGGATGCCCCTGGTATATGAAATGTGGCTCTCTGTAGGGCCCCAAAGCAGAATATTTAGGTTATAAAGGGATTATCAATCAGGGGCACACCATTTCAATCCAAGGGTAAACATTTGTTGACGAAATCATTAGCTCTGCAAGTAAATTTTACATAAAAATGACTTGTGAAATGATAAAACATTTTATGAACAAATTAATATGATATTATTTAAATTATATTATATCACTGTTTTGTATTCGACGATGAAAGTCAAAATATCTTAAATGAAGATGGTTTCAGATAATATGTTTCTTTCATATTCGATAATAATGAGGTAAGATAGTGAGTTTTGAATTCGAAGAGACTCGACTCGACTCAAGATCCATTTGTCTTTATATGAAACGTTTTACTCCCTACTCGACGTCCAAAGGAACTTCCCGTGTTGGGTAAGCTCTCGTGGAGTGCACAAGGGGTAGATTGAGGTCGATTATTATTTGAGATAAAAGATCCAGACATCGGACCATATGGGTCTACGTCAGAAGAGGCCTTAAAACCCCCCGAGCGTGTACTTCCCCTCCGTACTTGATAGAATGCTGTTTCTTCGTCCTCATGTTCATGATTATAGGTGTCTGTGGTAGTTTTGATGGGATTTCCGTTATTTGTTAGGGATCCATGTCGGCTATTGACATTCTTCACTCGACCCGAACCGAAGCTTGAGCGAACCTCTCTCACCATTTCGCTCCAAACATCCATCTAAAAGTACAAAATATATTTATTGGTATAATGCATTTTGATAGCTTTAATTGCAAATATACTTTGATGTCTACTTTAAATATTCAAAATATTTATAATCTGTTTAATTCATGTAATGCGATAAATCACTCATACTTAGGGGGAAGTGGAGGACTGTTGTAACACATCTTGATTTTGGCATAATGACTGCAGGTCTCAGGGGCGTCTGCAAGGGGTGGGCTGACAAGGCTGTAGCTCCCCCCAAATTAAGGAACTTTTACTTTTTACTATAAATATATGACTGTGGACACCCCCAGACTGGGAGCGGGGTTGAGTTAGAACTAGGTCAAAAATTCAATAGAACATATCTGTATGTTGGCTATTGGCTGAGTATTTTTTAGAAATAGTAATAACCTTTGGTTTAAATTGGATTAAATACCACTAGTCAAATGTTGCAACTCTCCTAATAGCAAGGGAAGGCTGCAATATTTTAAAATATCAAGCTTGAGTTTGAAATCAAGAAAATTACCCTGATGAATATTTTTGAGGAGTAGATAACTAGGCCACGGTTGACCTAGAACTAAAAAAATCAGAATATAGTTAAATTTGACATCCCAACCAGTTTCTCAGCTGTTTGGACATCTTGAGATCCTCTAAAATTAGTTTTAAAAAACTAGAAAAAAAAGTCTCAAACCCTTTCGGAGATCCATGGTGTCATGTATTAGAAATAGAAACAACCTTTGGTTTAAATTGCATTAAATACCACTAGTCAAATGTTGCAACTCTCCTAATAGCAAGGGAAGGCTGCAATATTTTAAAATATCAAGTTTGAGTTTGAAATCATGATGCATTGTATTTTATATCGAAATGCAATGTGTAAAAACACAAACTCTTATTTTATGCACTCTTGTGTCAGACTCGACAGGGTAATTTCAAGATACCCAAATCAAAAAATTAAATGAGAAAAAAAAATGAAAAAAAAAAATGGAAAAATGGTCATGAGCACTTTTGGATAAATTTACCTTTTTTTCATCTACAGTATATTTCTTCATTGTCTGCATATGATACATATATGTATGTGGGGTTTTTAAATAAAAAAGCTATTTAGTTAAATTGGCTTTATTCAACAAAATATTGAATATATAGGATCATTTTTTTCTGTACTATCTTTTTTAGGAGTTATTATGTATATCTAATATACATCACATATTAGTATATTGACAATTCTTTAATTAGCTTGATTATACACATAATCATATTTCAAACAAGTGTTTTTAGGTTTTGTATAAATTACTTAATCGGATGTAGGCTGTTATAGCCCTGAGCAAGAGGTCGTCAAATTTAAGATTGGTATAATTTACTTTGAATCTCTGCCAAATCTTCATAAAGTCTTTGTGGACAGACGTATACGCCTGTTTTCTGTAAATGGCTAGCACAACAGTCCCTCCATGCATTTTGATATTTTGTAGGATATGGACCAATACGATATGAAGTTTTGGAGTTACTTCGAACATAAGATCAAGGAAGTTATAGGCCTTTTAAGGTATTGAATTATTTACTTTTAAATTAATGTATTATAGCAGATTGAGAAATAATAAGTTTTATATTATACAGGGTGTGGTAGCAGGGATGCCCACAGGGTGTGGCTTGGAGGAGCTGTAGCCCCAAAAATTTAGGAATGTTTGCTTTTTATGAGAATTTTTTTTTGGTCAGAATCAAAAAATTTTACTCAAAAATAGGGATAAAAATATTTTGCTATTTTTTTTGTGAATGACTATGGATTTTTGAACAGAGACCGTTGAAATGAAAGAACCAAGACCGATAGAACTGCTGAAACTGAACCGGGCACAACCTTGAAAAGATGGTATTTTAATCTGAATTGGCTGAAATTTTGGTATCGTTACATCCCTATTTTTATCTCTATGGGTTTGAGCCTTTCTTTCCGTTTCTTTTTTGAAGGAAGTTTGCGTGATACAATAAAAGTTACGACGTTAAGTATTTTAGTTTAATATTTGTCATAATGATGTCAAACGTAGAACGTTTTTCAAGGACCAAAAACAGGGGTGGGACGGATTTTAAATGCCCATTTAAGGACCTCTACAACACTGATTATAACTTGTTTAAGTTATTTAATGCAATAAACAGCACCCACGTGTATACATAATGATATTTCGCACTTACAATAAACATACAACAAAAAATACTGGCCTTATTATTCCTTACATTTTCTTCATTGGCCAACTTTCTGGATTTCCATATGAATTCAAAAACAGCAACTAAGCAGGCTATTCCCATTCCTGCCAGTAGAACAACAAACACGCCACCTACATTTGCTAAACTTAATTCATTGGCCTGGGCACGATCATCATCCTTCTGTATCAGAAATAAAGGTATGTCAATGTGATTCGCATTGAAAACTGAATTTAATCACCTTACAAACCCCTCCACCTCTTTCCTCAGAAAACCAGCGTCTTTTAAGTAAGTGAAGACGTCCACCCTCCTGAAGTTTCAGTATGGCACTACTTATAGGCATTCTATATGGAGAGCCTAAAAATAAAATAAATAAAATGTGTTGTTATTTATATTTTAACCAAACAAGTTGATTAATCACAGGACAATAAACTTTATAATTATTTGTTTGATATTGATGTTAAGATGTGACTCTATTTTTTATAGATTCAACTTAACCAAATATTTGAAAATGCTAACAGTTAAATTAAGGGATGTAGCCATCCAAAATTTTTGTCTTCCTGGAAGTTTTTGTCCTAAATATTACAGGCACGTCCGAATTGGACGCAAAAGCCGTCCCATAGAACAATCACCATAGATATTGTAGTCATCGATCAATATTCATCTGTTTCGATAAGAATAATAAATAATATGTCGAAATTAAGAAAAAAGACAAGCTATTATGATTCATGAAAGGTAATTATAGATGTACTAAACTAATTCAATTGGTAAATTGAAGTACCAGGAGACCTTTTAAAATTTGGGACGTTTTTAAATAACAGGCATGGGATTAGGCGTGTCACGCCCAGAACAGGGCGTGTATTAAGGACTCATACAAACTTAGTAACATTTATTACTTGGTATATTTGTTGGACTAGGCTAAATCTTATAGGTTGCGTGTCTACTAAAAATATGCTGTATATATTTTTGTCAGACAAGTCTAAATAAAATGAAGTCCCAAAATTTAATCCCTCGATTTCTAATCTGGGTTTGTCTTAAATCTTAAGGAAATCTCCGAATCGGACGTAAAAAGTACAATTCCATGTTTTTTTTTGCACAATGACGTCATCGTAGATTGATGAGTCAGTGACTCAGCGTATTTTTTAGCTGTCCCGTTTTTTTGGAATTGGTAATCCGAAGAATGAATTTTCTTTTCATTAGTATTATTATTTAATTCCTGAGTAGTGGACATCCTTTCCTAAATAGATTCAATTGTATTCAAAACCTCATTGAACCTTCCTCTGTGCTCATAAAAGACGGAGTCTAACGCTGAAGATTTGTTGTGGCTTTATAATTGTAAGTCCTTTTTGGACTCAGAGTAGAATCGGGAATCGACATCGAAGTAATTCTAGCAAATGTCCTTATTTATATCCTTCTTCCCTTGTCACAGTTGTTTGTAATTGATCTAATGCTACGTCATGAGCATTTTTCTTTCTCTCATCCAAAACATTCTTCAAGTTGCTAGGGATACCATGTTGATTTTTCGGTTTCTTTTTTTTTAAACATTCCCATTCTACACTGTATTTTCATCACTGGTTATTTAAATTAAATGCTTATGAGAATTTTAAAGACTTTAATTCAGTCATTGTTCATAAAATTGGCCTTATATGTCCACTCATTTGGGCACACATCTTTTTAAAAGTGCTCTTTCGACACAGATCATTTCAGCTTGCTTCTTTTTGTCCTGTCACGTTTAGTTTTGCATATTAGTCCTTAAACTTATTAAGGTTGGTCTTTGATAACGTGACTCAACTTTTTTTTAATTATATATATTTAGCTCTGGTATTGACAGTCCGTAGGCCCAACAGCCTTAAGGACAAGTCCCAAGGACTAATAGGATTGTTCATAAGACTGGACTGGATCGAATAAATAAGAACTGGCACACCACTAAATTTACCTATACTTGAGTACTTTGGATCCGGATCCAAGACCCGTCCTATCGTTATTAAGTAATATTATATGTAAGCTTTTTAAGATCTGGAAAATCCCTGGGATGTTTTTTGGAGATCCGGAAAAGTTCAAGTAACCAAAGTTGGTTCGGGTCTTTGATCTTTTTGGATAACAAAAGCTTACATATAACCTACCTAGGTACTTTGGATCCATGTCAAAGTAAAGAGGTTTTTTCGGCTTCATTAATAAATATAGGAAGATATCATCGACGTACTTAAAACTTAATGAATAATTCATTGATACCAAGGTGTATAATTTACATATTCTTGTTATTTTATTAATGCAAAAAATTAAATACAATTCTAAAATAATCTAAAAAAATGATGTTTTTGTACCTGGAGGAAGAGCAATTCCATAGCTCTTTGAATCGAGTAGTCCGCCGATTTGTGTGGTATCACATTCTCTTTCGACAACATACTCAATCGTTGTTGACTCCATTAGAAAGGCATAATTTCCATTTTCCTTCTTGACCCGTTCAATTCCTTCTGGATTTCCTTTTGTAAAGACAACAGGTTTTGTAGATTCCATAAAACTCCACATTCTTTGATAAGTTGGGATCTTTGAGTCCTTTAACAAACAAAAAAAAAGTTAAGATAAGTAACAGTAGTGAGCAATGTTTTAACTTTGCTTTGCCCTTAGGTAAAAATGGTGTGCTCCTGATTTTTTTTACCTCGAAAAACGTAAAGTTGACCAATATATATCATGAAATTTCTGCTTTTGTAAGTGTTTTTTGATAAATATCATATTCCAACATCTATATGATTTTTTTATTGTTATTTTTCACCTTGAAAAATAACAATAAAAGACTATCGAAAATCTATATTAATAAAGCAACGTTTGCCTGTCTATCTGTCTGTATGAATAAATGCAAAACTAGTCATTGGGTGCATTGTATATAGTAGTGATGGACGATTAATCGGAATGGGAGAATTGGGTAATTTTTATGGAATCGGAATTAGGATCGGGAAATTTAATTTGCGATTCCCATGCTTATTTGTTACTGTTATTCAACTATTGATTATTTTTCTAAGTTATGGAAAAAATAAGAGCTCCCCCCGGCCCCCCCAAATTTAGGAATTTTTGCTTTTTTCTAGAAAATTTAATATTTGAAATTTAATTTAATTTTTCAATTTTTTTTGTAAAAAAATTAATTTTCTGTAAAAAACTATGTATTTTTGAAATTTTTGACAAAAATATAATAGATGATTTTTTTTTCCAAAATTTTTTTTTTTTTAAATTTAATTATTTGTGAACAGCTATTTTTTTTGAACTTTTTGCGAATAGACATGGATTCTTAGTTTTTATTCTAAAAAAATAGTTTTTCCAATTTTATTCAAAAAATTCTTAATTTTTGGATTTTTTTTTCACAAAAAAATTTAATTTTTGAGAATAGTATAGGGTTTTTATTTTTTCTAAAAAATTTAATTTTTTAAATTTTGTTCAAAAAAGTTTTGTATTTTTGTTTTTTTTTCCCCAAAAATTCCGAGAACCAAGCCCCTCAAAATGTAATCCTGTGGACACCCCTGAAAGGAAAATGGTATTTTTTAACTATTATTTAAAAAAATAAAGAAATGAAATCGGCATCAGGATTTTTTTTAACCGTTCCATCACTAGTATTTAGTGCTCCATGATGAATATCATACACACATGTTTGTATAAGAAATAATAATGAATTTGTATTAATGAAATATTGCAGGCGTGTCGGTTGTTTCTTGTTGTTTTTTTAGGCGTGTGCGTACAACAAGAGTACTGTTTCTGTTTTTTTGTTATTGCTCTCTTATGTATATCATAATTCAACTGCATTTTCAGAATATGTTAATATTTGAATTAAATATAAACGCTGGTCTGATAAAATGAATTTTGTTTGTTTTTATTAGAGGGTGCTCTAAAGACTAAAGCACTCATCAGTCTCCCCTCTACATATTATTTTTTTTCTCCGTTTTATTATTTTTTCATTCTTGAGGACAGACACAGAATACATATGAATTGATATAAGTATTGAGTAGTTATGTGTGAGTGTACTCATGAAAAACAGGGAGTGACCCAGAGGATTTATTGGGGAGTTATCTTTTATATGAGAAAAGCAAAATTTGTTTTGCAATGGGGGGTACAATCGCTAAGTAAATAAATAAATAAAGGTAATTTTCACGTTTCTCTAGGTACAGATTTGTCAACCAGTGTTTATTGTTATTCTTACTCGGAAGAAAGCACCAGTAGATCCAGATTCAACACAACCATATTTGATCTTTGTTTGTTTTGATAAGTCCTCTGCAGACTCAATTGGGGATTCCATTCTTTCGACAGTTAAAAAGGCTGCTAAATTGGCAGTGTATGAGGAAATCATGATGAGAGTGAAGAACCACCACATCCCAGCAACCATCCGCGTTGATATTGCTCTAAAAAAATTATGGATTTGTTAATACAAGGACACATTTTATGAACTAAAGTTTTACTTTGGCGCTAGATCACTTCCTTGTTGCATCAGTGAGCCAATTGTGAACCACATAGAATTCACCAAACTAAATTCATTGACTAATACATCCGGCTCGTCAGCACATGGATGAGGATTGTCCCACTCATACGGACTAAATCTTGCGAGAATAAATAAAAGTACAGATACGCCTAGATAAGCTGTAGCCATGTAGATCCACACGTCCAGTGATAAAGGGGACAAGAAGGAAAATAGATTTGGAGGCTTCCTAGTAGGCTTTTTGTATAGAATACTAACACCTAGGGATCACATTTAAGTTTTAAAATAATTTATATTCATTGACACACAAAATAAGTCTGGGCCAATATTAGGGTAAAGGCTGATTTCTTGCTTTTGACTGGAGTCCTGTGCTGACTCCAATTTCGTAAAAATGTAAATATACTGTCAAATCCAAATAAGCTTATGGTCAACGTTCTTTTAGATAGCAATTTCTGAATACTTAAAATACTTTGTAAGGGAGAAACACGAAGTAAAAAATCTAACTTTTTTGATAAAAACTTCTCATGAATTCCTGAGGATTTTTCCTTTGTAAAGGTACACATCTTAGTATGACACCAACAATTATATTCTGTACGTTACTTTTGAAATTCATTGCACATTGTTTTTCAATCAATACCGATGAATATGATGAGTACCTCAAAAAAATCTACCGCTGTAAGATAAGATAAATTTCCTCGATGATCTGTGAAAAACAGATCTAACCAAACACTGCAAACACTGGTTACCTCGAAATGGGGAGTTTACAAAATGACTTATGTACATAAGTGCCCAAAAATGGTGGTTTTTTTTAATATACTTCGAATATAAAAATAATCCAGATATAGTCTATTTTTCATATGAAAAATAGCAGTTTCCTTTATCCGTATTTGACTATATATATTGTAAATCTGTTTATTTTAATGAAATAATTTTGGCAATTAATGGGTGGTCCATCAAAATCTGAACACTTTGAATTTTAATCTTAAACAAGATATAATAATATATTAATTAATTAACAACATAATTTCAACAAGATTAATACTATACATAGATGTGTGTCTGAACACTCACAATCATTAACTTAGCCGCCCTTAGCGGCAATGATGGCTTCGAGGTGGCTGAAAAAGGACTAGAATCCGCAGCATATGTATTCCTCGGTCATGGCATCCCAGTGTTGGCTGACAGTGGCTTTGAGGGCCTTGGTGTTTGGATGAAAAACACTGCAGGCCTTCCCTCGACATGCACCTAGAAGGTGTAACCCTTCCTCCTCTCCAACGTTTCCGATTTTCTGACAAGGTAGGCGGTGGTTCTGGAGACGCTCAACTGCTTGAAGTGAGAGAATGGAAATTCGTTGATCACGTTCAAGTGTCTTTTCTCAACTTTTACATCAGCTAAAGAGCTCAAGTTTTTTTGTTTTGTAACTAATTGTTTATGCATTAATACATCGAAATATGAATTAATTTCAATCGTTCAAACATAATTAATTATTGAATTAGTAAGTGTTCAAATTTAAATGGACCACCTAGTCTTTACAAACACAAATATATGCCAT
This sequence comes from Lepeophtheirus salmonis, assembly GCF_016086655.4. NCBI lineage: Eukaryota > Metazoa > Arthropoda > Copepoda > Siphonostomatoida > Caligidae > Lepeophtheirus > Lepeophtheirus salmonis. The sequence continues at coordinate 8,250,418 of NC_052140.2, forward strand.
CCATATAATATTACAAAGCAATATTATAATCAGAGATAAAAATAATATTATCCATCGGTTTGAGTTAAAAAAAAAAAGGGAATTTTTCAAATTGCTGTATCTCGGCTTCCACTTTAAATTTCGCGCGAAATACTGCTTTTGCTGTGACAAGCTGAATTATAACTTTCATATGAGACTTTTTGATAAAGAAAGTCAAGGTCATAAAAGCTGATCGCTGTTCAAAGCTTTTAAACCTCTTAAATAAAAGGGGGTTTCAAAATTCATTGTGGACGTCTATGAGAAAAAGTTTGTATTGGACGAAGAAATAATCGGAAAAATGTAAGAATCATCACCTTTATCTGGACTTGACTGTATACACTAATAATTTTTATTATAAATAAAAAAAAAGGGTTGACCTTTTTTTTTTGTAAAGGTCATATGAAAAATAAAATAAAACATTATTTTATATATAAAAATATCGTTTGATAAGTTAGGAGGTGTGTTAAAAAAGTACGATGACTTTTCAAATTTTGTACCTACGTACATTTGGTATGCTCAATTTTTTATCTTAGTACACTCGCCACTAACATATATTTATATATTAAGTTGCTATTTTGTTTGTGAGTGGCATCATGGTTAGAAGTATTTTGCATGTTTGGCGATTTTATTCTATCTCCATTGGGACAATTGGGATTTGGTTTCGATATCAGAATCATTTACCCATGATTGGCCACCAGTTATGACCCTTTTGGTCAAATCAAAATTATTCTTGACGTCTGTCAACAGCTCATGAGCGATGCTCATTCGACGATGCTTTTGGTCAAAATTAAGCAGGTTTAGAACAAACTTCGCTGACACTCGTTTCATACATAAAACGTTCGATAGAAAATTATGACTAAGCCAACCGATATGTTAATGCCCTCAGCAACTTCTCTGATAGTATTTTTCATCAATGCTTCAACGTTTTTATCTGTGGTTGACGTGTTTGGGCGTCCAGAGCGAGGGTCGTCATTGGCATCTTTCCGGTCATTTTTGAAGAATTTGTACCACTTCTAAACATTTTTTTTCTCAGAACAGTTTCACTGTCTGCCATTGTCAACATAATAAGTGTTTTGGAGCACTTGATTTTATTTTTTACTCAAAATTTGATTTAAATTCTTTTGATCTACTCAAAATACTTTGAACCGTTATGCCTCTCAGAAGCAAACTAAACATAAGATTTAGCTGAAACAGTAAATATATGTTCGTGGGAGTGTACTAACTTTTTGACAGCCCAGAACCCCCCCCAAAAAAAAAAAAAAAAACGTCCCTGAAAATAGTAAGTACCTAAATTCATGTAAGGCATAGTGAAATCAACCGCCTGTTCTCGTTCATAAGTGATTGTCAAGTCTGCGATAGCCAAGTCAGCTTTCTAAAAATAAGATTATAATATTTGATACATTAAGGTTAACATTTGTGTTTGAATATATATTAATATTCACTACCTGGGCCAAAAGTTCCCCCATCATTCCATTCCATTCTCCAGTTTCTTTATTTCGTTTACCATATTTTTGATCATCCACCCACTTGAAGGTGTAGTTGAACTCTGTAATGAAATTTGCATTAAAAGATTATATTACCACCAATTGAACTAATTGACGCCTATTGAACTACCAGAAGGGCCTAATATGCTCAGTGCCTTTATGCTAAGAATATGAAATTTACTAAAAGAATAAAAATCGGAAGCTATGTATGTGATAAATCAGCATTTTCTACTATTCACAACCAACATAAATTCAAACAAAAATCAAGTCTATGAAAATGTCCTATTAATATTTTACATTATAAATAGACACAGTTGAATATTTCATCCATATATTTCAGTCAATTATCCCTCTATTAGTGAACTTACTTTCTATAACGCAGTTAGTGGACTGGCTAAAAAAATTGAATGATTATAATTCATTTTTTTAAGAATATTCCATCCATTTTGCATTCGTAAATATACAAATTGTAACAATAAGACATCGAGAAAAAAATAAATCCTTGTTTGAAAATAATCTAACAACATGAGTTTGGGGGTTTTAACTAAAGAGACTATAAGGAAAAGAGGTGTCATGTATATCGATCAAGAATTTTTTATCTTATCTCTAATTTTGATTCGTCTGAAATTATGTAAATGCGCTTTTTCATCTCTTGCGCAGTTCATTGTTATATCACGTCCTTTGACTAAGATTAATCTAATGAATAGAAGTCAACGTTCCGGACAGGGTTATGTATTTTTCTTTAGAATAAACCAGGAAAATAAACTATTAATTAAAACCATAGTTCATAGTATCTCAATCATAATTATGTTCTAAAAAATTATAAAAGTTATTTTAAAACAAAAATACATCACCCTAATCATCTACGAAGGGTATTTATATTATATATGTTTTGATCGAGGTTACGTGAATAACATAATTCATATACATAGTTTGATTTTCTGTGAATAGCTATGAGTTTTTAGATTTTTTTTCTCAAAAAAATTAAATTTTATGTGAATAGTTTGTTGAAATTAATTCCAAAAAAATTAATATTAGATTTTTTTTTCCAAAAATCCATATCAGTGAATAACTATGGATTTTTAATAGGTTTTCGAAAAATTTAATTTTTGAATTTAAAAAAAAAAATATATATAAAAATCAAACTCCCCCTAAAAAAATGTAAGTATAATCCTGTAGACGCACCTGAATTTGCCGGATCTCGAAAGGATTTATCAGAATAATTTGCGGATGGACATTGACAATATTTATTTGAGGAATACAAATGTAATCCAGAGTCTATTCTGAAGGAAAAAAATCATTTTAACTTGCTTTTGTGTTGACAGGCCACATTTGTACAACAGTTTTTATTTATACGTAATATATTATTTTTTTCATGGCTGTGTTTAACTAATTAACATAAATGCGTAGAAGATAAGTAAATTTTATATATATATTAATTTTGTGTAATTTTAGTAATAAACGTTCACAAGTAATATAATTTGTGATCTTGTGTACAATAGGCATGTTAAAAAAAAAAGAAACCGCAAATCAAAATGGTAACCCTGACAATTGGAAGAAGGTTTTGAAAAAGAGAGAAAGAATTGAAAGAATAAGGTTTCATTAGATCAGTTACAATCAGCTGTGGCAAGGGAGGAAGGAGAAAAGGATATAAACAAGGACATTTGCTATAATTACTCCAATGTCCATCCCCAATTCTACTCTGAGTCCAACAAGGACTAAAAATTATAACTCGGGGTTACGCTACGTCTTTTATGAGTACACACGAATCTTCAATCAGGCTTTGAATATAATTGAATATGTTTAGAAAAGGATGTTCACTACTCAGTAATTAAATAATAATGACAACTGCTAAGGAAAAGAAAATTCCTTCTTTATTTTACCAATTACAAATTAACAGGCAATCTAAAAACACACTGAATTTACATAACTGAATATAATTAACTTTCAAAGTTAAAAAAAGGGTGAAAAATAACTCAATGAGCTATTGAAATCTCTCATAACATTCCCCCCCCTCCGTTATTTCCTAAGGATCATAAACACAGAGGGACCTTCACGGGTCATGGAAACTGCAATTTAATGCAGCAACCCGTGATACATATAACCTTGAGGTGGGATATACTTCACTCAATCATTTTAATCAATATCGTTATATTATTATTTCTGAAAAAGTCTCCAATGGAGACGAAATCGATGAAATGTTACTGATCCTCTTAACAACTATGTTTTATTACGTTGGTTGAATCAAGTTCGTCTTCTTTAAAACATTTTAATCATTAATGTACACAACAAGAAAGGCACATTAATAAAACCATAGGTTATTAAAAAAAGTAGGAAGAAAAAAAAAAAAAAAAAAAACAACACAGATAATAAAAATATCGACCATTCAAAAATACAAAATATATTAAAGTAAACAAAAATGAAGGTAATAATTTTTGGTAAAAAATAAAATAAATAAATAAAAACGTCTTTTATTGTGGAGGTTACAAGCAGCCATCGTCTTGAAAAACGTCATCAAAGTGTTTAGTGCTCCAAATAATTTTGATGAAACTTAGTATATCACTTTTACTCAAACAAACGTCCTCACAATTTTCCCACTGGCTTTTTCTTGACCTGGCAAGAGCATCGCATTCTCTCAGGAAATGGATGGGAGACTCAGATCATTCTTTACAATCTCATCGACTAATCCCATTTTTTAAAGATGCATTTTGATTGGAATGTGGCCAGAAACAAAGCTCACAAACTTTTTGAGGGATGTTCCAGTATGTGATTGCAATTTCCATCCATGATTAAGACTTTTAAATAACCGTTTCATTTGAGGGCAACTTGGATCATTCTGCCATTCCTGTTCCGATTTGCCGGTTACTATTTTTTAAATTTCTACCTCCAAAGTTGTCTGCAGAACTTCTATACAGGGTGTCCACGATAAATTGGAACTACTTTAAACTTCATCCCGATCCATAATGTGGACATTTGGGATTAAATCAGACTAATATAAACGGTTGCGTGAACAATACACTATAACTTCCACCACAATGGTTTTGACAACAAACAATAGTCATCATGGAACAAGCAAGGAGAGACGCCATCCTCGAATTGGCTCGCGCGGGACACAAGCCCTCTGCTATCTACAAGCTTCTTAACTACCCCAAGACCACGGTGTACCGGGTCTTCAATGGCTGGGAGGTTGAGGGGAAGGTCTGCTGCAAGGCCCACAACATGAGAAGTGACCGAATCTGCACTCCTCGCTTCCTTGAAGGCCTCCAGAAGTCCATCAAGGCTTCACTGGGGACTTCCTTGTCCAAGTTTGCCAAGAACCATGGAGTGAGCAAGCAGCTGGTCTCCAAGACTGTGAATGAGGACCTCGGGTACAGGTAATACCGAATGGCCAAACAACACCTCCTCACGGCATCCATGAAGGCCACCAGGTTCACCAACGGTAAGCATCTCCTCAATGACCTGAAAAGCCATGGAGGAAGAATCATCTTCTTCTCCGACGAGAAGAACTGGACTGTCGACAGAAGCTACAACGTCAAGAATGACAAGTGGCTTGCCAAGGAGAGGGAAGAGGTCCCTGCGGTCTTCACCACAAAGTTCCCGGCCTCCGTGATGACCCTGGGTATTATCTGCAGCACCGGTGAGGTGATGCCTCCTTTCTTCTTCAATCCCAAGGAAAGGGTTAACGCGATAAGGTACTGCGAAGTCATGGAGGAGTTCGTCATCCCCGGGATGAAGGATACGACCGCTGTGAGGGAGTTCATATTCCAACAAGACTCCGCACCCGCACACATCGCAATGAGGACCACTAACCTCTTCAACTCCCACGACATCACTTTCTGGGATTGCAAGACCTGGCCCTCCAACTCACCCGACCTCAATCCGTGTGATTACTACTGGTAGGGGAAGTTGGAGAGGGAGATGTGCAAGGTTAGCCACAAGAGCATCACGGCCCTGAAGGGCTCCATTATGAGGGAGTGGAATGCTGTCGATTCCGCGGAAGTCATCAGGGCATGCAAATCCTTTACGGGCAGGATGGAGAAGATGGTGGCTGCTGAGGGAGGACATGTTGAATAAATTTATTGTTTAACATCATGTCTAAATTTTTCATATTAACAAATACACTCCAAATTCCATTTTTATCAAGCAGGTTGAATTTTAAGATAGTTCCAATTTATTGTGGACACCCTGTATGTCATTTGGCAGTGTTGTCGTCATGCCCCCTTACCCATTTTATACTTATGGATCGTTTTGAAATTCCAATCTCTTCCAAAATACATCGTTATTGCTCTGTGAAGGAACCTCTTTTCCTTTCCAATAGCTGCCATACTCTTATCTCTCATGACATATTGAGAGCAAATCTATTTCTTTTGGCTCCAGTTATATTATGATACTTGTAAAATTTACATAAACAAAGTACGATCGTACATTTGTAGGTATAGGAAAAACTATAAAAAAGACTACATCAAAGGTCCTATAGATGAAAGAGTCTCTTTATCAGAGACATTGGATTTTTGAACACACAATAAATTCATAAGCGTATATCTATGTATATTCATATAGAGATAGGGACATAGAGATCTATATACATATACTCTATATTTCTTGAATATCAATCGGATATGTATATCAAATGAAACAGTTTGTTTATATAACTAATAAAAAGTATTATTTGTAAATTGCAAATATAAGTTACTTTGAGATCCATTGTTACACTCTAATTATGACGAATAAGAAAAAATAATTTGATTTCAGGTTCTATTAACACTAGAAGACAGAATATGTAACTCAATGGTGAAATGATAGTCACGTGATAATTTTTATACAAATTTAGTTAGATCGAGTATATTTTTTGTCCACTAGGGGTAATGAGCATCCTCTATGACTAACTATGCAACTCTCAAAAAATAACTCATAGACTGCTCGAATCAATCGTATTAGAACAATGTTAGGCTACAAGACAATTGTAAGGCAAACACAGTAGATTTGTTAAGTAATTCTCCATGTTTCACTTTCTGGTGACGTCATTGGGGGCATTTGTTTGGTATATGTAAAGGACTCTGGGGAAAGAGCTGTCAAGGGAAAAATAAATAATTCAATCTAAAACATAGGTAATAATATGTTCCTAACGTAGTCGCCCTTATTCTACTCTTTTCATAAGGGGGAGAATCACTCTTTCACTTGCCCCCCTCTGGCTGCCTGCCTAGCCGAGGAACATCTATCAGCTTCTAATTGTAAGCCAATCAGAATTGAGAACTATTAACCCCTACCTTCCTTTCCTTGAGTGTCCACTCTTTGCCTAGAGTAAAAAAATGTAGTCATTTAAGTTTGATTTTTCCATTGACTCTTTTATTTATTAATTTATTATCCTTTCAATTATCCTCTTTGGTTATATTCCTGTATTTTGGGGTCCCAATGACGTCATCATTTATGCTAGTAATTTTCAGTGAGAACTGAAAATTGTTGTTGACTTATCTTGATATACTAACATTGGCTCAGAGATAGATGCTTTTTTCGTGCGTATTTTGGAAAACAACTGCTGGTTGTACGAAAGAAGTATGCTAATATCGACAGCTGACTGAAAAGGAAGTTTTTCTTCTCCCTTCTTTACTCTGCTTAATCAATCTAACTGTCTCTATGAATTCATCCTTCTAATTCATGGTAAAAAAAAGTTGATTTTGCAAAGAGAATAAATAAATATATGCCTCACGAAGAAAAAAGATAAAGTAACGTAATTTGTTTGGTATTTCAAAAGGAACATCTTGCAAAGATAAAAAAAGCTCCTCAAGAAATCAACTCGTTTTGTCACTTTATTTTATAGCCTTGGAGATAGTTCAATATTTTGAAAGTAAATAATTGCATCTATTGCAAGCTGATTTTAATGATTTTCTATAAAAAAAAAACGATCAAGAAAATATACTTTTTATCTTTTTAAAAGAATAATTGATAGATTTGGACATGCAGGACCAAATAAGCTCCGTAATACTTTCAAGTTTTCAAATTAAAGGATAGTACGACCCTTTTATTTTCATTAACATTGTTTTGTACTCGCATCAAATAAATATTATATAGCAATTGAATGTAGAGAGGGCTACTCTAGTGGATATGTTTATCTGCAGGTCATACTGTCTCTTTCTATTTCAAAATTGGAGACCGACACAGCGGAATGTTGCAATTCAATAATAGCAACCTTTAAAAAGTTATGGAATAACTAGAGGAGATTGTGATTTTGTCTTTTATAAAGAATCCGGGAAGAGAGGAGAGGGACGCAGAGTCAATCCGGTGACTGAGAGATGAATCCAACATACAAGAAAAAGTCGCAATGTCTTACATAATCATATGTGATCTCATCCGTGGATCGACTCAGAGACTCTCTCCAACTCTATAAGAGACAAACTCATAGCCTTCTCCACATAATGAGACCTTCTATTTACTATCATGATCCTCCAAAGTACAAATTGTCCCAATTTCTCGAAAAAAATTGTCAATCCCTCTCTTCCTTCTCCAATAATTAGAGTTGCCATTTTTGTAAGGAAAAAACTACGTTTAGAAATTGGAAAAGGAAAAACGGTTCTTGCGTAGGGTATTTTTTTTGTTTTTTGTTTATTATTTAATAAGCTAAATTCTAACTTTAAAGCAAACGACTATCTTCGATGCAACTTGTTTTAAAAATGCATAATAAAATAAATATATACCAACTTAAATACAGTTATAATATTTATCCTCTACGAATGATATTTTAAACGTAGAGGATTCGCCTCTCTACAACAGTAATTCATTTTCTCCCACCAAAATTATATTTTAGGCAGCTTATATGAACCTGGGTCTTAACTCAGAAGGAACATACGAGTATGTATCGCTCCTGCCTTCTCCTTGCAGTCTATTTTTTCCTTATAAAAATGTCAACTCTATCAAGAATATATTCTTCCTGTGGTGATGCTTTGTTTCACTTAGTGCATTTATTTCTTTCCTTATTAATAAAAGGTTGCAAGGATTGAATTTCACCTTTCTGCTGATGGAGTCTCAAATTTCGAAATAGAAAAAGAAAGTACGACATCCGGGAAAACTTATACAGTGAGCCATTTGATAAATTATAATTTTTAAAAAGCCACTAACTTAGAATTTCAGCAACTTCTGCTATCAAATCGATTGCATATCCTTCAAACACATCGTTTCCTGTGAGGCGTTTTGATGAGTCGCGATACATAGAGTATGGAGGGCTCTGCAATTAAAATAAAAATAGTTAAGGAAATAATAAGGAACGTGCACTCTTTTAATTTCATTCCTTTTTTGACCAACTGAGGGCTATTTTTTAAAGAGTAGAAGGGTTATGAAATAAAAGAGAGAGTTGAATTAAAACAATTGTGTAATCAATGTCTACTTGAGTTAAAATATTTTTTTGGGTTGATCTATTTATTTGATGTTATCAGAACAATAATTATCAAATAAACTTTTTAAGTTCATGAAGAAATTTATAGCATGATTGTTTTAAAGCAATTCACTCTTTCATTTCATAGCTATTTACTTATAGAAAAGTAGGGAAAATAGCCAGAAAAAAAAGAAGAGAAAATCGTGACTGTTCCCTGTATAGGAAGATATTTATTAATAATTTGTGAATTCTCTTACATATATTGTTGTAACTACAAGGGTTTTGTTCTGCAAGGACTCCACAATTTCAGTATAGCTCTCTGTAAAATTACGAGTAAAATTGACCCCTGTATTATCGTTCCAAGTTCCAACTTTGACGAGTCCATCTTTTTTTAACTCAATTACTTCCAGAACAAAGTCTGTTCTAAGCCCATGTTGATCAAATATAATTTTCCCTGTAAGGCCATTCATTTCCACCTATAAAACAAATCAATTTACATCATCGTATCTTTTTAAATATCACTTTGGCTGACAAGTCCTGGGTTTCCCGCATAGATGGTGCTATTTGATAAAATTCACCTCATTTTCAATTAGTACCAGCCTTCAAACGACAGCTGTCAAAATTTCATGACAATCTTTCTTTGGTTTGTGAGTTTTTGTACAAAGTGTGAACCTACTTTTTTTTAGTTCCAAAACAATGGATCAAAAACAATTTCATGTTCTAAATTTACAATGCTTCTTGATGGGAAAAAAATGCTGTTCAAGCAAAGCAATGGCTTGAAAAGTGTTATGGGACTCTGCTACATAAAACTAATATGAAAACAAAAACAAATTTTTTCTGGGACTTTTCAGCTCCTGCCTTATAATAGGGCAGCGATTTTCAAACTGGGAGACACCTTCACTTGGGGATGAGAGAGTTCTTAAAGGAGGGCGCCAAACCGGAAAAATAATTGTAATTGTAAAAACCGTTAGCCAACAAAATACAAATAAAATGTTAAAATTGTACTGGTGGGCCTAAGAAATGGGATTAGAGGCGCCAAAACCCATTTAAAAGTTGTAGGAAGGGTAGCTTTTAATAATAACGTCATTTTTGGATGAAAACTTAGTCCATATTCGCGCAATTTTTCCTTGTTATTGCATTCAAGACGTGAGGGACAATCATCCCCCTATTTTGAGGCTTAGGGAGTGGATGGAGGGGTTTGCTGGGGCTCTCCCCAACTTTGAAAACCTCTTCTGTATACATACCAATTTCATATAATTAACGAGAGAACTTCCGTGTTGCCATGTTTCGACTCCATTACAAGAGATGGATTTTGTGTCAATACTTCGTGACCGATCTAAATCTTGAAGAGCTTGAGCGAATAAATGAACTGCGTCATACATCAGAGCTGTTTCAGTCTGCCCAATCACAAAGTAGAATGTTATATATACGGAAGAATAAATAATTGTTTAGAGTGATAGTACCTTAATGCCCATTGAGGTCACATCAGATACCCTTCCATAGCGCATTTCCCCAAAAATCCAATCTTCAACGACCTTACGTATTTCAATACGATTGGGATCCAAGAGACGATATGCTGTTAGATTAGTTCCACCATATTTGAATTCTTCCAAGTTTACCATATGTAGATCCTGTAACAAAAAAGAATATTATTTATTTTTTTTGAGAAATTTGATTTTTAAAAACAAACCAAGTGGAGCTCTAATTTTGTACAAAAATATATTAAATCTGCCAAAATGAACCCATATCAAAAGATGATTAATATTTTAATTAAAATCACATTTCTAAAACAAATCCAACAAACTAGAAAGGATGCAATTCGGACAGGGACAGTTGAGTTATACCACATGTGCATGATAAGACTAAAAAAAAACTTCATAGCCATAGAAGCGTCCGCAGGCCTATATTTTGGGGTCATCTTTGGATTTTTTCCAAAAAAGCTATTCACAAAAAATATAACTTATTGGATTTGTTTTTAAAAAATCCATAGTTATTCTCAAAAAATTAAATTTATTGGAAACCAATTTCTCAAAAATCCAAAACTGTTCATTAAAAATTAATTTTTTGGAAAAAAATTTCAAAATTATATTTTTTAGAAAAAAAATTTCAAAAATTCACAGCTATCCACAAAAAATTAAATTTTTTGGAATAAAAAGTGCAAAACTACACAGCTGCTTACAAAAATTAAACTTTTTGGAAAAAAATCTCAAAAACCTAATGCTGTGCACAAAAAAGTTTTTGTAAAAAAAAATTATGTAATATATTTTCTAGTAATAATCAAAAATTTCTTAATTTGGGAGAGGCTATAGCCCCTCCAGTCCATCTTCTGTGGACGCCCCTGAGCGACAGGATGCCGCAGACATCCAAATGTCAATGGCTGGAAACTTTAAATAAAAATTTAGAATTAATTTCTAATTAAAACAGATAAAATGTAAGACTTGCTCAAGATTTCTTGAGCGGACTAATGCTCTGTCTGTTAATATAAAACAATCTTGTCAAAAATCAAGAAATAAGTAAATCCAAAATCATTTTTTTTAGTTAATATATTTTTGATTTCTATTTTTAAACACCGGCCTTTAATATTATTTGAATCTTTCATTATAATTGTACCATAAGGTAAGAATATTTTTTGTGGAAATATTCCATTGAACTAAAATTAAGTATAGTTGGTACTATCTTATTAAGTATTTATTAGAATAATATTCTTTGTAGATATGAGCGGAAAGTGATTAATTAATCAAAGATTCGTATCGAGTAATGTAGATATCGAATGGTGCATTTAAATCTAAAAATTTGTATCTTGTCATTGTTCAAATTGTCAAGATTACCCTATTGATTTTCTAATTCTTGTATTTTTACATACAGGCGTTATCTATTAGTTGAATGTTTGTTTATGGCAGCTGTCGGGGGACAGGGGTAAATTACCCCGAATTGGGTAATGTAAAAACATTTGTAGGTAATTGAGGACAGTGAAGACAATCTTCGTCTATGTGAAATGAAGGAAACAGTCACAAGGCACTTGACCAAACTCGCGAAAAGGTTCCGTGACTACTTTTTAGATTTTTTTTTCAAAAATCTATAACTTTTCATAAAAAATCAAATATTCAGGAAATTTATTTTTCAAAAATTAGATTTTGTTAGAAAAAAATGTCAAATATCTATAACTATTTACCAAAATTCATAGGTGTTCTTAAAAAATTAAATTTTTTGGAAAAAAATTAAGAAATTAAATTTTTGAAATCATAGGTAGATGTTAATACAATCTACCTACTTCTTTAATAATGAATAAAAAAAAGAAAGTGCACACACATCGACCAATTTACCTTTTCTGATCCCTTGTCTTTACAGATAACCCTTCTTTAGTAATGATGTGTAGGCCTCTTTGAAAGTATTGATATGAAGAAGATAACTATTTTTGTATTTTGAATATATTTATGTATGTACGTACACCTAAATATTTATTTAATAGTTGTTAAGTTTCGTTCACTTATTTGTTAAAAAAATGATACTGAACTAACACTTATATAGCATAATCAAGTTATTGATTAATCAAAAAATTCAACACACTTTCAGTTTCCTAATTTAATTTTAAAAGTACTTGAATCTGTAATTAGTCTTTTTTTTTTTGTAACAAATCCTCTTTTGAAATATTTTTTATTTAAGTTTCTTGAGTTTAAAAAAACAAACTTTTTATTAAAGTTGTATCGGTCCTTAACATGAAACTTCAAATAGGTTCCGTGCTTTTTATCCCTAATTTTAAATCACCTTCTACTATGTATCATTCTGACTAATATTATAGTAAAGTACCTCAGTTTAAATATATAATTAATTTAGTACAACTTTAAGCTTCTTTCAAGCTCGAATGGTACAACTTAGCTCAATGGAGAACGCACTCTGGAGAAGTTATTATCTTAAACTCAATGTGCGTAACTTTCAAGTACGTGAATGGTTTACCATTATGAAGACTTTTCAACATTCAAATTTTAAAATGTAACAAAACGTTCCAGCTTATAAATTTAATTAGTTTGATGTTACTTAATATTTATAATTTCTTTCCATTTTGGAGGGATAAAAGGAAAAATTTATAGAACTGAAAAAATTAAGCTGCTTATTAAAGATATCCATCGAACAAGTGTTATGTATTAGTAGGGAGTTGATTATTGGTTAAATTGTGGTGTGGCATAAATTTAAATAAAAATATATGTTATTGAGAGCAAAGTATGAATGATCCTATTAATTATTCCTTTCTATTTGGAAAATTCTAACATATCAACGAGCATGGAAAACTATAGTTTAAATTATAGCTCAAATATATGTGTATGGAAAAGAAAATAATATTTGACCATTCAATTAGCTCCAAGAGCCACGAACAAAGCTTCAATAAATGATTCAACTCCTTGCGTCGTATTGTAAATCCTTCTTAATAAAATTCCGTATATGATATACTTACAAATGATGTAATGAGGTAATTGTGATAAGGTGTCATCATACCGATTTGTAAAGCTTGTTTGAGTATAGTTTGAATCTTCTCAAACGAACAGTCCAAAATGATGTGAACTTCCCCAGTCTTTTTCACTTCTTTAAGTAAAGCTCTGTGAAAAAAAAAAAAAGATTATTAATGTCATAATTTATTCTTAAATATATTGCAAAGCCATTATAGTGTCATGATATGCGCATCGAGTATTCATAAAATAAAACCCCTTGCAACTTGGCTTAATATTCAAATAATTATGTACATATAATAATTTTTTTCCCCATGTAATATAATATGAAAACAGAAGACATTAAAAAAAGCATTATCACATGTTATGAGTCCAACCAGACAATAGAAATAACTAATTGAATGAACATGATAAAGTTTTCACCATATAAACATACTCGTATTATAAGTCCAAACTAAGCATTGAAAAACTTATAAAAACCCTTTTTCATAGAATGTTTTATTTGTTGAGAATTTAAAAAAATTATTTGAAGAATGTCATAGCTTATATTATGGAAAAATATTCAATGTACAATTAAAAAAAAAAAAGTATTTAGAAACTATGCATCTCCAAGGATTTTTACCCATGTTGTAGTGATCCATTTTGTATCGGGGAATATTAGGAAATAGTCAACATTATCATAATATTTTTTCCAATTTCAATGCGAATTTCATGCGGTCATGTATCGGAAAAGGAAGATACTTCTAACTTGATTATCCATCTAAGAGATGTACAAATTCAGATTTCAAATTTCACGAGGAAGGACGGGAAGGGAATTCCTCCGAGGAAAACTCCCGGACCTCATAAGGGAGTAGATTGGACTCTTTCCTTGGGAATGAGATACCAGGATCGAAACAATAAAGCAATTCATTCACGATGAGCAAAGAATTTTAATACTGCAATATGGGATCACTTAAAAAATATACCATGGAACAAGAATTCTTGGAGATGCATATTTTTGAAAATTATACACTGAATATTATTCTATGATACCGTCCCATTAGAAAGTCTTGGAACATAATGATCGTTTATTAATTAATTACACATTGCGGTTTGAAATGAAATTCTAAACAATATTTTTTTATTGGAACTTGTTTATTACTCATTAGAGAACATTATTTATGAATTTGAGCACCTTCGGCCTCAATCACACGCTTCATGCTATCCCAGAACGCTTTGCACACGTTGACAACGTAGTGCATTGACATTTATTGCCACTCTTTCTCAACGGATTGCTTTAGGGACTCAATACTGCTGTGACGTTGTCTACAGGCCTTGCTTTCAATTCACCCCCAGAGGCTTTAATCAAGCGGATTAAGGTAGGGAAGAAGTCTTTCTGCCAGAACTTCATTTTATAGGCCATCAAATACTTCACTATTTTTTCCGTATTTTGCAGGAGCACCGTCCTGTTGAAAGCAATAATCGGCTTTCTTTGATTGCTTTGTGATCATAGGGAAACACTTTTGTCTGCCAAATCATTAAGTAATCCTTGCTAATAAATCTGTATCAAATTGCCTTCATTTTGTAACCTTCAGAGGAAACAATACCGATCATCATTATTGAAGCAGAATGTTGGGTAGTGGACACTGTATGGAGGTTCTAGTTGACTTTTCCAAAACATACAACCCGATAATTCTGCAGATTGTACACGGGATCCACTGTAATATATTCTCGTCCGAAAAGAACAATATTCGGTTTCTGTGATACCTCAGGTAATTGTAAAGCTTTTTGCGCCGATCAAATCGTTATTGTTGTTGTTAAGTGAGCAAGGATCGTTCAATATGTCGGAGAGACTTGCCACCAGCTTTTTTACGCTATTGGGCACCGTGGAACGGCTCACAGGTCACTTCTTCGCTAAGTCCGTCTTTGTCATCTTGGAATTTTTCAAAAAAGCTTTTTTTTTGCCATATCATATAATCGGCCTTCCACTTTTATGACGATCACTGATGTCTTTACTGTTGTTGTCCTTAACCCTGACTCTCAAGACTTTGGTTCTGCAGACAAGGATCTTTACAATATCAGAATTGCTAAATCCGGCACAGACTAAACGAGTCCCTTCTTGCCTTTTTTACTCCATTTTCGATAATATTTAGCCTAGAGACTTGATAAATAATGCTTTCAAAAAGTAGTTAATCAAGTATTCTTTTTTGCAAACGCAACTTTTGTACATAATTAAGCAAAACCTCTCAAAATGCAACTAAAGTTATGTTTCAAAACTTTTTGACCGCCCGATATAAGCTATGATATTCCTCATCACTATGTATTATGAATATGTAAATTTCCAGCCTCCAAACAAAAATATATTAAGTTCAGATATTCTTCTTCAAGACACCTCAAATTGAAATGTCTATGGGGTCGAGGTCATGGCTAAAGTAGTATTAATGTAAAGCCTGGGCTAGTGTAATTAATTATGATCAATTTTATCCACAAAAATAGATATGTGTTCAAAGAACTTTAAGGCACTAATAAGAACATGGATGTGGGATGAGTTCATTTCCAAAACCACAATTAGAACAATGATATGACATAGGTTCACAAAGCCATTTGTCAACCACTTGTCTTATTTTTATGGAAAACAAGATGCCCTGAAGACATCCGTTAATCGGCGGTGGAGGATCTTGGAAAAAGACTACATTGCTAATATTTAAAAGGTGTTCCGGAGGTAGTTGGAGGCTGCCACTGATGGTGGCCAGATTAATAATTAATGGGAATTGTTGGAGTAAAAATATTATAAAATAAAATTTTCTATGTACAACATTATCCTCATCAATTATGAGTATTGAAATGACTGCTTGGAGGCAGGTATCAGTACTTATTCTACACTCGGTATTTCCAGGGAAATAACTGGCTTTGAACCTAATCAGTACCATTAGAATGAACAATTCGGCACGTCAATCAGAAAGCTAGTTTGCTAATTTTAACCAATAGGACTTCAAAACTAAAATACCTTTGGAACAAAACTCGGATGAAATCAACTGGTTTTTTAATAAATCATGAATGACTCTGTATATTATATAAATAAAGCTGATATAAGAAGAAAAAAAAACTATGAACTTGTACCATTAAACAGGTATATCAATGTAATGAAACGGAAAAGTGAAAATATGTTTGGTTGAAAAATGGTTAAGGAAATGAACTTTTCATATGTCAGTTATTTCATTTGATTGCAAAAAACGGAGTTTGTATGAAAAAATGTACTTGTATACTAAATTTAATAAATTATGAGTTGTTGAGGGGATGAACTTTGTATTGATTTGATGCAGAATGACCCACATAACATATAAAAAGAAACAAACTGAATAAAGATCTATTTTTCTTACCTATAGTCATCATTGATTGGCAATTGACGAACTGAAATTTTTACGTCAGAGTTGATTGGAGATTTGAGAAGTTCTTGAAGTCGCATCAAGCCTTGATTGTCTTCATACAATATTGTATACGACATCCAACCAAAGGATTCAATCAAGTCCACATATGCCTTTGTGTAGGAAGATGAAATGCAAAATATCAAATCCCTTTTTGATTATCTGATTCTTACCTTGGATATAGTTTTTGGATGAGGATATAAATTGACTGAGTATGCATCATTTTTGAGCCTATAATCCCAACGTGTTTCTATGTGAGGGATTTCCATGGCATCACAAATGGATTGGACATGACTTGAGGTTGTTCCAGACTGTGGGCCAAAGAGTGCTGCCACACCCGTTCTGAGTAAATGACAAACTATAATAACATGAAGGAATTTTTAATTAGGCTATTAAATAACACAATAACAAAAAAAAAAAAAAATAATAATGGACAATTGGTAGAGCGCAAACCTTCTCTTAAAATCAAATTGAGTATTCGATGTTAATTTTTTCAACACTGAAGTCTCGTCGATTATGGGGTTTTAACGTATTGCATGACCTTGACCTCTCAAATTTTAATTTTAGTTATGTATTTAAATTTATTCAAAAATTATGGTCAATTTTGTGTTTTTTCTTACTACAATACCTCTGATAAATAAAATACCATGTCACACAACAAGCTGTGAACGTACAATAAAATAAGCAACCAATGATTCAGCTCAAGTTTATGGACAAGAGATACGGGACAGCTAAATTAGAGAAAAATTAAAATTGGGTTTTTATTTTCCCTATTAATGAAACAAAAAAATAATTGGAATAATTTTCCATTCATAGTTTCTTTTTGAAAGATTATCGAAAAGAAAAGATTAAAATATTCATATTAAATGAAAAATATCAAACTTATAGAATATAAAAATAAAAAATATGCTTAAATATAAATAAATGAACCCTAGAAATTAAGGAATACTAAAGAAAAGGTCCTATTTTTATGAGTTTATAGACATTTTTTGTTGTCCATAATTATAAATTGGTAGAATAAGTTGTCTTATTTGACATAAATGAATAGCGAAAGTATATTCGATAATAATATATTAGACATTTGGTATCAAAAAATGGGATTTGAGTACTAAAAATGAAGAGAAAGTCAAAGTTAATGTGCGTAATACACTGTACCAAAAGAGAACATTTATTTATTGGCTGCATGTTTGGAACTATAATATTCATACCATGAGTTAGAGAAAAATTGATAAAATATCGTTTCAATATATAAATGTTTAATCTATAATACTTAAAAAAAATCATTTTACAGAAACAACATCAAAGTTTCATTTTTTTCGACATTTTACAGATTTTTAAATCAAAACTTGTACATGAAGGACCATTTTTTTTTTTTTTGATTTTGATAGTTATTAGTTCGAAGAATAAAATGCAAAGTAAAAAACACCCGGGGATTCCAAATTCCCTACTTTTGTCATTACATTACTATCTAATATACAATCTTCCTACAAAGTTTAAAAAAAATAGAGTATACTTAATCCTGCTCTACTAAATCAATAATAACATTTTTTATGGCATATACCTCAAAAAATTGAATAGGCTCGTACTGTGAACATTAATAACCTTCCTACAAATTTTCGCCAAAATTGATTTATAACTTTTTACGTAATCCTGCTGAGAAACAATCAAATAAACAAACGTAGGTTATTTCATAACTTTGAAGTAATAATTAAATCAGCTCAAACTATATGGTATATATTGCAAAATATTTGGGTAGAAAAGGTTTAATTGAATTCTACAAATTTAATTAGGATATGATGCATGTAACACATCATGTCGGGGATATTTCCTTTCTTATTTGAAGGTTAGCCATTTGTACATTACACATTAAATTAAATGGTCAGCATATTTTTAATACAATTAATTTTTAAGGGATATCTTTCGCTTTTATATTATGTCCAGAGATGTAAAAAAGGTACACATCCTAGAAAGTGTGTAGATTTAAGAAATCGAGTTCTTAATAATTAAATTTCCTATTTTAAGGTTTGAAGTGTCATAAGGAGACAAAGGTATTCGAGTAATCTCTGTCAATAGATATGTCGTCTCTAAAAGTTACCGTATTTTTTTAACATCCTCTCTAACGTCGTTTTTAGGTTCACACCATGGGTTCAACCTGTTTCACATCGTCAGATCCGTGACTAGGGATCTCGTCATACTCAGACAAGTTGGTCTTAATCGATAGTGGGAATATATATATACGAGGGTGTTCTGAAAATCTCGAACCTCGATCTTGTCAATTTTTGCAAAAAGAACTCACATCAACTCACTCAAATGACTATTATACAACAACTCCGACTCCGAAATTGCTAAAAAACTTGGAGTGTAACTCTCAACAGATGCTAGATAGATGTGAGTAGCTTTTATTTACGAGTCTTGCCATCTTGACGTAGAGGTCGTACATTTTTTAGACCCCTCTCGTATATAATAGGTTGGTACATAGAAATCAATCATTTTTCCAATAGATGCCTTTAGTAATGTGTATCTCACGGTGTAATAGTGCGTTTGGTGTACGTTAGATGACGTAAAAAGATAATATTTTGCACTAAAAGAGAAAATACGCCATATTTAATAATTTTTCCTCGAACAAGGCGAAAGTGCAATCAAAGTTGCTAAAAATGTGAATTGTATTTCATATTCCTGAACCGTTGACATGGTTTCGTCGATTCTATTCCGATACTTTTGATGTCAAAGATACACCATGCTCTAGAAAACCAATTGTCAAAAATGAGGATAAAATAATGGAAATCTTAGAGAACTGACCGTCATGTGAGCATTATTTGAATTGCTAAGGAGATAAACACTAATGAAAAATAAAATCCATTGAAAATAATAGATTTTTGGAATGTAATTTATTTTTACTTAAATTTATATTTTGATATTCTATGGCGTACTGTTTCCATTTTGATTATTCTCAATGTAAAATGACCTCATGTATTATTTTATAACGATTCATGCGATATTTGCTTATTTAATCACATTTGCTACCAAAGTTAAACGAATCTCTCCGTAAAGGATCGTTCCCTACTTTTCAAACTATTTAGAATCTCCATGCGTAAACGAATTAGCTTCTTCAAGACCTCTCTTAAATGTATCGTTGATGACAATATCTCGTAATGGGGATTGGAAAATGGAGAAACGATGGAGTTGGACCCAGAGGTGTATTTACAAAAAAATAATAATTGTTGTTTTGTCCAAGTCAAGGTCAAGTCCTCACATATCTATAATATATCGATTAAAGGCAACTTGTTTGCGTATGTGAGGATTCCTTTAAGGCAAAAGTAAACATTTGACCTATTTTTGATAGAATGCTATGCAAGAATTTTGAATGACTTTTTATTTAAAAAAAGAAGAAAGATAAGGGGTTACCTTAATTTAACTTTGTGATATTTTTTGGCAAATGTATTCTGAATTTGGATATTTAAAAAAAAATTACTATTAAATACATTTACAACAATCACTGTCTTTTGCTTAATATATATATGTATAAAATCTACAATTTTTTTAGGAGGGCTTACAAATTTTGCTTTCGTAAAATAGAAGATAACATCTTAAGAAATTCTTAATTTTACCCTCCGCATTTCATGAGCACACTCACACGTAGCTACACATGTATTATTTAGACGTTCTTTCCTCAAGAATAAAAAAAATAATAATAGCAGAGTCAGAAAAAAAAAAAAAAATTGATGAGCATGGAAATTTCATCTAAAGTATAATTCGTTATATTTTTAAAATAATTCATTGGAAGACCGGCTATTTAGGGTTATATTTGAAGACTAATCATGAATTAGTAACCCAATTTCCTTGGGTCATTCTTAATTATCTATGCGATAAGTTGAAATAGAATGAGAAAAATGAATCAAATCTATATTAATGACTCATGGTCAGCGATGAATATTATTAAACAATTTACGGGGATGAATATCCTCAATTCAAGTCTGAGTCCAACGTGGATTAACATCTATTACTCCGAAACAAATCATCAGTGTTTCTCTGCTTCTTTCATAAGCTCACGCAAATTTTCAATCCGGCTTGGTGTCTATCAAACGGGTTCTCTATGGTATTAATCAAATATTAACACATGATCTTACCTTGTGTTTATCAGGAATGAAGGTCTTGTCAAATAAGATTAAAACGACCCATAATGGTAACGCTCTGAACAAATAAAAGGAGAGAGTTGATGATTTGGATCAAGAAATTGCTGTTCATCTATCGAATTCTGAGTCATCAATACGTTTTTGTAACAGAATTTGTGTTCATATCAGTAATTGCTAAATCGCAAAAATGATTAAATATTATAACAATTTTGTTATTCTTAATTGCAAAATTGTTATCGGCAAGAATTGGATTTAATATTATGAAGTACCGTAAAAATCACTTCCATTGTCATTGTTGAGACCATTAAAATTATAAACAAGATATTGAAATTTAAATGCATGTCACACATTTATCAGAGTTTCACTTATACATAAATGAAATTGTTCACTGTACTACTTAAAAATAAAAAAAGAAGATCTTTATCTAATGTTAATTTGATAGTTTGTAATCTTCTTTTTTTTAAATTAAAATATTTAATTGTCAGATTAAGTGTTTCTTTTATTTATAATTATTATAAAAAAAATTAAAACAACTAATCTACTTCAATCTGTTGAATCACTCCAGGATCCTTCCGAAAGACAGAAACAATGCTAAAGAAATATGGCAAAACACTCCAATATCCCTTTTCTCAAAAAAGAGTTCCTCAACACCATCACTCTACTAAACAAAAGAACCAAAGCAGAGTCAACTGAACTTTTCTTGGAGCTTTGTTTGAGTAAGAAGATAATTCCACCTAGCTTCAGAGTGAACAAGACCCCTACTAAGAAGCTGATTAAAACAGCCTGCAAATCATGGGACGCTGCATCCCTTCAAACATCTCTTTCATATCTTAAAATACGATTTTTAAAATAGAATTTAGAGTCAATAGTATGAGATTGATTTATCTTGATCAAAAACTCAAGCTTGTTCACATGGCATTAAATAACGAAAATTAAGACAAGCATAAAGTTCATAAACCTCGTTGACAAAAGGGAGTTCTCAATGGAAATATCTTCCGAGGACAAAGCAAGGAGGAAGATTTTATGGCGTAAGTCAAAAGGAGACTCTGATCCAACCAAAATTAATTTCCAGAACTTTAATCAAACTCCAAAATCTTCAAAATCAAATGGAAGAAAGTTCATTAAGAGAAGAAGATAAAAAATGCACCGAGATAGGAAATAGAAGGAATCCATCTACCTGATCCGCAACTTTTCCAAGTTTTCATTCTGTGACCGCATTACAGTTGAATCTCTCAGAAGTTATGGGGGACTTCAGAAGATTTGAAAGACGACTCGAATGGAAAGAGTTTTTTCACTTCAAAGAAGATAATCAAGAAGAAGAAAAACCTTCACATTCCATCTTAGAGAAAGATAAGACCAGCATACCTTCGAGCACAAGTACAGAACTCAACATGTTCTTTAATATTTATTTAATATTCTTTTGTATTTATTTAATGCTGTGAAAAGTGAAATTATTGGATCACAAAAGAATAAAGCCATTTCTAACCTGAACATGGGAAAGAAGCCATGATACAACTGATCAAGCTCCAAAGAGACCGAGGTACAGTCATTAGTCAACTTCACCCCACAATAAAATTCACTTGTCATATGGCTTCCAGAACAAATCCACAGCTTTCCTTGACACTACTATCTCCATCAAAAAATGCAAGTTGATTACTGATCTTTACAGGAAAGAATATTACAGAGTTCAGTACTTGCTTCCTTCTTCCTCATATCCTGTCCATGTCTCTAAAAACATCTCTTACAATCTGGCAAACAGAATTGTTGGGATATTCAGTGACTCTGAACAAAGAAAGCAAAGGATGGTGGAAATGAAGGAGATGTTGATGAGTAGAAGTGACTCTGTAAGAGTTGTTGAAGACTGTCTGAACAGAGCCATGACCCTAAGAAGAGAAGAAGCACTCAAACCCAGTGTCAAAGTGGAATGTAATCGAGTTGTATTTCCCATCACACTTTACCCACAGTTACCAAGTGTTTCACAGATTATTCAGAAACACTGGAACATATAAGTCAAGGATCCCACAATGAAACAAAACTTACGATTTCCACCAATGGTTGCATTTAAACAATCAGGAAATATCAAAACTATGATTTTTAAGACCAAAGTTCCGGAACTGCCAAGTCATAGACCTACCAGGTTATATGTGGGGCTCAAAAAGTGCAAGAAGGACAGATGTAATAGCTGCCCATTTCTTGATATTAATAAAGAAGTATGTGCTACTCAATCAAAAACTGTAGTACATATTCGTCATTTGGTTGACTGTGAGACAACTGGAGTAATATAATGCATTACTTGCTCAAAACCCACAAGTGGAGCCCAATATATAGACCAAACAGGAAGAAAAATCCAAAGGCAGAGTGAGAGAACATATAGATTACATCAATAAATGAGAGGAAGCTACTGGATTATATTTCACCGGTGCCCACAAGATGCATTATATGAAAGTACAAATTAATGAAAAGGTGACTCCAAATACGGAAGTGTAGAGATTGACCAGATATTATTTTCGAAATAATCAGGACCGAGAATTATTATTCTGTTAGGACCATGAGCTAGATATGTGACATGCAACATCATTGTAAAATGTTGTTGAAGGGTTTCGACTGCTTTAATACAATATCAAGCTCCGTCGGTAATATAAACCGCTCATTCTTTCGCCTCGGAAATCTGTGGCAACACTTGTCATAGTTTTATTGTTGGCTTTTGTAACATTTTCCAAATTAATGAGATAAGGAAGACCCAAAATATAACCATCAAAAGGACCAACCAACAAACACTGCAGTTATGAACCACTGTCGAGTGTCTGTAGTTTCGTCCAATGTAAGAAAAATATCCATCCCTTCAAGATTTTTTTAAAAATCTTGGTCAACACTACTTGACTTTGAGACTCAATTGACTTGGTGATGGAAAAGCGAGAGGGAATGACTTTTCCATGAGTGTAAACTTCCAGGAACTTAACAAAATTTGGCTAATAACCAATATGGAGTGGAATATTGCAGGAGATAAACATTTTGGTTATATCTAGAGTAAAATTGGAATTAATTATATGACTTGTATACAGTTCCAAATTCCTTTTGTGAATATGGTTTTTACTATGTTGTTCTACTTTGAACATCTTCAAAACTATATATATATAGAATCCTCTTCGTAACTCCGTATATTTTTACGACCATTATCAGCGATTCAGGATTTTAAATTTTTTCCACAAGAAATTTTAAGGATCTAATACAACTTTATTTATCAAAAACAAGAAAAACAATGAATTATTGTACTTGCAAAACCAAATCTAAAGTCAATAATTTATCTCAAACTTCACCAAGAAGCAACTTTACACCTTTCTAAAACTTATTAAAATAATAGATACGTAGTTCGTATTTGAAGGCTACTTTTTTATTTATGATGAGTGATTATGAATTTTGATGTTTTTTTTCTCTTCAAGAATGAAGAAAAAAGGAAGACAGCTTCTAGTATTATAAGGATTACTAACAGCAAAAAGGGTCTCCCGCTTTTGAGGACATATACTATCCATGTCTGCTCATGGTCTACTTTCAATGAACTATCACATAATAAAGGTAGAAAGAAGATCCACTGCAGATTTACTCGTATAAATAGAGTAACCGCATTTTATATTTTATCAAATATTTAATATAATGATGACTTAAACATTAAATTGCACAGCTTTATATTAATGAAATTCATAGAAAAGATACGTTATCAAAAACCATACATTTTTTACTATATTATTATTTTACCGGAATAAAAATAAATCTCAGGCTTAAGTGTATTTTTTTATCCATGGAAATTATCAGTAATTTCTTATCAAGTAAAAAAAAGCTAGAAAAAAAAAAAATGAAGTTTTCTCCTTTTTCTCTTTAAAATTCCTGGATCTTTTTATGCTGCCTCTACAGATATATCCCATATATAAATATTTTTTTGGGGGGCTAGTTAACCCCCCTTACCACCAATGAAAAATATTAGCATGGTTCTGATGACTGTGTCACAACAGGGCTAAAAAGTCCTGGGCTTAACCAAAATAACACGTTTTTTTTTTCGTTCAAAATTAGCTTTTTTAAAATTATTATTAAATTCTCTATTTTATTCGCTTTATGGAGCAGAGACGTACCCATAACACTTTTCAAGCCATTGCTTAGCTACAACAATAATTTTTCCCATCAAAAAGTAGTGTAAAATTAAAACACAATTTTTTTTAATCTATTGTTTTAGAAATAATATAAACTCCGTTACACTCAGTGCAATAACTCACAAATTTAATTACAGATTCTTATGACATTTTGACAGCTATATTTTGAAGGTTGTACGCACTCAAAATGAGGTAAATTAAAAAAAGCGTCATGGATGTATGAAGCCCGGGACTTTTTAATGTTACATCACCTCTAAAAATATTTTTTTTTTCGACTAGAGCTTACTAATGAAAAATCCTAGTAACTGTTCTAAGAACAATGACCACTTACCTTGTTTGGAAGCGTGGAAGGAATCTTGAGGAGGGATTTTTTCAATTTGAGCTGAGAGAATGGAGTTTGGAAGTATTTTACGATTTTGATTAACTCGTTCAACGGCATAACGAAAGGCTACTTCTTGTTTACTATCCGTGATATCAAAAAGTCCACCTATGAATTAAATAATTATTAATACAAAAATAACATACTAGATGTGTAATACAATATTTATAGCGCGTAATGGAACTTTATAAAAAATATGGAAAATTATTTGATTGTCAAGTTTGTAAAAAATTACAGTATATTTTGTTGTCAGCTGTTGATTTTTATTTACATCTTTTCCTTTTCTCATTGCCCTGAATCTCGATTTATAGAATTCTATTTACTTCTTGCTCAACTGTGAATAATTGCACATAATGATTGAATATTTTATAGTTGCGTAGAATTGGCTAACTGTTAGAAACTGATTTTGGACCTTTTCCCCCTATTTCTTGCTCGAGAGGAAAGGTTGCGAGACACAATAAAGGTATGAACGAGTTAACTATAGAGATTTTCGTAGTTTTACCAGATTACAATTTATATTTATATTAATCTACATTCAAAACGCTTATCACAATATTATCGCTACCCCACTAACAATTCTTCTGGATTTGTATGTCAGTTGTGGATTTTCTACTTGTAGTCGTAGACAACTAAGCTGCTCTCTTCAAAAAAATTCTTCAAATTGTATGGGTGACCATGTTAATTCTTTTAAATATTCTGACAGATCTTGATGTATTGATGAAACGGGAGTAGTTCTTGATGACAGTCTCGTTTAGCAGATTCCAGAATTTCAGGATATCAATGCTGATTTTGTGGTCCAGGGGACTACTGGTGTGCCACTCAACTTCCCCCATCACAAAGAAGTCCATGGGGATGAGGTCCGTTTGAGCTTGTAGGCCAACCACTAGTAACAAAAAAAAATAAATCTTGACATACAAGTAATCGTTTTTTTATGTGTGGTGTGGATTAGAGTCTGTTGCCAGACGAACGACCTCCGTTTGCAACTTGTACACAGGACCTGTTCAGTTTTAACAATTTTTTTTAATTTCAACATTATCTCTTCTGGCGCAGATTGCAACAAGGAGAATCTGTCCTTTCCTTTCACAATTGTTGACTAAATACTTCATTGATCGATGGTTTTTTTAAACAGCAGTTAAACACTTCTGTCCAGCCGCCAAAACAACACACAACGTTCTAACTAGGCATGCGTTCAAAGTTCGTTGTTATACAACGGCGGCATGCTGTCGATATGCAGCCTTTTCTTTTCGTTTTGAATATGAACCACTGAGCTTTACCTACAGAAATCCGTTGCTACATAGTTATTTCTTAGATGTAGTAAGTACACACTTATAAGATATTAAACGACCACTCAAAAATTTGTCCTTCAAAGACAGACAAAATTTTCTTTATAATTATAGGTGATATGTGCTACTAATACCACTTATAAATGCAATGATAATCCAAAAGTAAATCCGTGTGTAAGGTGTGGAGGTGTATTTCTTTGTGGAAAATGATTGTCCCTGTAGGACAATGACTCATATGATATTATTGATCCTGATTATATTGATGGATATATAATATATATGTATCAACTAATATGCCATACCTACCTCTTGTTTGGTTGTAGGTAACAATCCGTAAAATGTACCCCTCTATAAGAAACCCATTATTCCATGTCACATCTGTATGTAAATATAAACATGTTCCCCTAATTATTTATACATTCATCAATAGTCAAAAGGTTCTATTCATCTATTTGTGAGCCAGGGAATGCACATACAACTTCACAAATATGAATAATAAATACATATACAGGGTGTTACAGAAAAAAGTGTACACACTTTTACTAAATCCATTACAACAACCTATAGCAAAAATTACATTTGATTTGACAATTTTTATACAAATATATTTTAAAGTAAGACAAAACAACAATACTATTTTTTTCAATATCCCTCGTTTTGGATGTACAGATAGCCTCTAATTTCTTTCTAAAGTCCTTGGAGACAGTCTTTATATAAGCTTCAGACATAATGGCTCATTACACATTGAAAGTGACCTTTAGTGTAATCAATATTTGGATGGTAAAGTCTGCAGACTTTCTTCTGAATTTGCAGTCAAAAGATATAATCCAAAGGATTGAGATCCAGGCTGTACATGAAGGGTGGGGGGATATTAACTTTCACCGGTGTACTTCATATAATTCAAAAGTCCCTGGACGTGTTGGAGATGAAAAAATTTAGTTTAAGAGGATCGGAGAGGTCTCACTAAACTGACAAGGGATTTATCATTTTGTCATGTTGAAATTATTCTGCATACTCTTCATTGGATCGTCTTCATTGACTCCTTTACAAATTTGAGACCCAATTTCGAGTTCTTACCAGAGCCAGAATATCTAACTATGCTTTCATCGGCTATTATCTTCCTTTTGACATTGTAAACGTTTTTCTAGCTGTGTCTACACCCCTTGTAATATCTGATGTAGTAGTTCTCGCGTGGATAAATGTTTTTACATTTTTGATCTGAAAAGGCAAAGTTTACGGGCTTTCTTCTGAATTTATTTCAAAAAGGCATAATATAGAGGGTTGCAATCTCGGACACATTAACTTGTTCTGGAGGTGTTCATAAAATTTCAAAATCTATTGACACCTTGGAGATGACCACATTTGGTTTTAGGAGTAAGGAGATATCTCTCCAACCTGACCAGGGATTTCCCACCTATTTTTTTATCGTCTCTGATATTGTCATTTTAAAACGTTGGATTCATTTGTATAGGACCACATACTCTTCAGTGGGCGGCCTTGACTGGGCCCTTTACATAATTGGGGCCCAATTTAGGCTTCTTATCAGAGTCAGAATGGCTATCCAATGTTTTGATTGCCATTCATCCTGCTTTTGAGATTATAAACTGTCTTTCTTTTTTTCCTATTTATCGATGAGTGTTTGGTCAAAGATATAGCACCCAGTACTGTGTATATATCAAAGGAAGAACAGCAACTTTCAATGTTTTTTTTTTCAAAATGATAATTAAAATGTACAATTAGAACCATTTTAATTTAAAAAAAACCATTAAAAAGTTATTTATTCATCAAGTTGTTTTACCTTTATTGTATCCCACAACCATTCAAATGAAAAGAAAGAAAAATACCATGCCAAAAATCAGTTGGTAATTTTGGGTCTATTTTTTCAAACCATGGAGTTCTTCAAATAACTCTCAAAAAATATAAAGAAAAGTTCACAGCTAAACACGAGCTAATTTTAATTAAATCAATCAACGTTCAGAACAGTGATTAGAGGAAAAGAAGCAAACAGATCAACAGCTGACAACAAAATACACTTTATATTTTTGAAGTAAATCGGTGTCATAGCAATGCCATCTTTATATTGTGTCTCTAAACCTTTACATATACAAAAGAAAGAAAAAAGGTCTGATATCAATTGTTAGAAAGCCAATCATTCCTGCAGCTCTCGGACAATTTTTCATTTAATTTACATCACAAACATACTGCACAATGGTTTCAAAGATATATATCTCCACCAAAACTGTTATGTATTTTTGATTATTTTGTTTTGTATAAAAAAAGATATGTAGGGATTCCAGTTTGGCATCGGTTGGGCCACATAAAGGATTTGGATGGTGCACAGGATTGAGGATTTCATTGCTCTTGACGACCTTGGACTCTTTGATGGGATCTGTTTAGAGCTGTTCGAAGCTACACACATAGGATAATGTTTCTTAGTCCATCAGAGTATTAAGATACATTTAACCTCTTGGCAAGGTTACTCATGCTCGTTGTAGGCGATCTCACAATGATGGCTCTGATGCCAGTCAGGAAATTGGTAGTCCTGTTTTTTTGTACTTTAGAATTCCTCTTAAGGACTTGCCTTTTGCTTATAAGCTTATTTACCTTCAGGGGCGTCTGCAGAGTGTCAGCTGGAGGGAATGTAGCCCCTACAAATGGAAATGATCTTTTTTCACTATAAAAAATTATTGCTCTGGAAGAAAAATGTAATGAGATAACAGGGATTAAAAAATTTCTTTAATGTAATACTGCAGACACCCTGTAAAATAAAACGGCATGAAAAAAATCGACAGCAAACAATTTTTTTTTCTTGTTGGTGGTATTAGTCTATAGTAGTAAAAAATAAAACGTTAGTCAAGTGTGATATATTTTGTAATTGCAAACTAAGTAAAAACTTCTTAATTTCGAAGGCTTGTATCATTTCTCTTTAAATAGAGCGAACATATAAATATAAAGAGTGTTAGCTAATGGATAATAAAGAGTAGGGGTGTCACTAAACCCCCCTCCCCACGCTTTTTTTTGTGGGTGGGGGGCTCAAAAGTTTCTAAAGACCCCGAAATTTTTTTATCATATATATAAAAATTGAAAAGTTGTACAAATTTCAATTTTTTCGTCTTAAACTACATTATTTAATTAGGACTTTGGTTATTCTAATTACTAACACTATGATTTATTATATCTATTAAAATTACATGGTTATTATATATTTATATGCAATATAATTGTGGATATTTGATACTGATCAGGGGCGCCTGTAGGATTATATTTTGGGAAGGGCTTGTTTTTTGAAATATGAAAAAAAAAATATATATATAAGAATTAAAATTTCTTGTATCAAAATTTGAAAAATGAAAGTTTTAAAAAAAAAAATTCAAATATAATATTTTTTTTTTGTAAAAATTTCAGATATTAATTTTTTAGAAAAAAATTTCAAAATCTAAAGACTATTCACAACAAATTAATTTATTTGGAAAATAAATCAAAAAAGTCATAGCTATTCTCAAAAAATTAAATTGTTAAGAAAAGAATATTAAAAATCCAGAACTAGCCAAAACTGGAGCTCTGGATCAACCTCCTAGCCAAATTGTTGGTATCCCTTGGTCATCTCCTAGGAAGAAGGTATCTGCCCATTACATAGACAAATGGCAGGCACTTTGGTTGAACCTTTACTATTGTCGTCAAAGCCGTGCGATGCTCCCAAGAGTTCCACTTGGGAGATGGAAGCATTCCTTGGATTTTTCGAAGGAAAACTGAACTCTTTGGTTCAGTTTACACTGCCCATTGTCTCCTAAACCAACCTATCACCTTATGCACCATGAAGGTAGCCCACTATGTCGTGGGTGTGGTTAAAGAGATGAAAAACCAAATCATCTGGGTTATGAATGTCCTAAATTTATGATAGAGCGGACAAAGCTTTTAGACCTTTTCAAGGTTATTCCGTCTCCAGCCTATACATTTTTTTTTAATGAATTCTGATATCGAGGACTGGCTGAACAATGCACCATCCCTAGAACACAAGTTAAAGTTATTTTTATATGTTCCTCTACTGATTATATGTTTTATATGATGTGTAGTAATAAATGGTTTAATTAATTTAAAAAAGTCATATTGTTTACAACTATAGGTAAAAAAATATGTTATTAGAAAAAAAAAAATATATATATATCATTTTTGTGAAAGGATGTAATATCGGCATTACAATAGTACAATGGAAAAAAAAAGCCCAAAGAGTGTTTCACACCCAAATAATAATTAATTGCTGATATTAAAGAGAAGTATTAGGTTCTTATTTTCTCAATGAAATGAGGGATTATTTTGTAATGGGATGGACCTTAATTCTAACAAAAGAACAACAAATAGTTTTTTTTAATTCAAGGAACACCTTCTATAAAGCATTATTTATTAAAGATAAGTCCAATTTTATACGTGTGTTATAGATAACTCATGTTTACAAGTTGTAACTTGTATAAACATTAGCGTGTTGTGTTTTCAAACTTTTTTCAAATTTCTATTACGACTAGTGCGAAAAAGTTGTCATATGATAAGAAAATAACCATGCGCAGAAAAATGCCCGTGGAAGATTGCCCTGAAGAAAATTGCCTGTTCCAAAAATTGCCCGTATTTTTTTCAAACTTCATGATGAATAATAACACATTAAAAATCCGCTAAATATTATTAAAGACAAATATCTAAACATATTTGTTTGATCTATCCCCCAAGGGAGTACCTTCAACTGTGAGACTAGTCAGTCACCAAGACGAAACATCTGTTCTCTGTGATGATGTTGTGGGTTGGGGTATCAACTGCAGAAAAAATAGTTCCAATTTGGTTTCCTGTTGGATACCCGTTAACCTACTTGGTGTTGTTGAAGGGAAATGGGGTCCCATAGACTATGAAGAAGTCCAACAAGGTCACGTACTTATTTCAGTAGGACTGGGCTCCGGCCCATACTGCTAATATTGTACAAGAGTGGATGGGTAGCAACATGAACTTCTGGTCCAAGAACCTTTGCCCCCTCAGAGCTTAGATCTGAATCCACTAGATTACTCTAGTCTGTCACCCGAATATTGATGCCCTGAAGACCTCTGTAAACCAGCACTTGAGGTTCATGAAAAATGATTATGTTGGCATTGTGTGCAAGGGGTTCCGGAGGTGGTTGGAGGATGTCATTGAGGCTGATGGTGTCCAGATTCATAATTATTGTAATTTGTCATAGTAAGTGTCATATACCAAAAGGTTCTATAATCTATTATATCATCCTGATCAATTATGAGTGTTATAAAGTGTATATGAAGAAATTTTGGCTACTATATACAAATTTATAGCTACGCTCTTAATAGAATATTACTAAGCAATATTCTAATACAGTATGGAATAAAATAATATGTAGATTTTAATATAACGAAATATATATCTTTAATTCATTTTAAAAATGATGAAGTATGACGGTGATAGTCCAGGACTACTTAAGAGATAAATGGCAGTTGGTATGATTGGCTTATTTGAACAACTACCATATGATTTTTGGCCTTTTTTCTGCTAATTTTTGGAGGAAAATGCGCGCGCTATACAATAAAAGTAACAATGTGTTAGAGACACGCCGTAAAAAAAAGGGGATATTTTTGTTTAAACTGTCGGTTGGTTGAGTAATAAAACCTCGTAATGAAAAATAACTGGGATAAAATCGTAATTAAATGCTGCTACATGTTTTGAGTGTCTGTATTTAGCCTTTTTACAGGTTTAATATTGACCAGCATATTTAATGTACTGGAACTTCTTCGGAACAAATTAACAGAGACGCCTACTCACTGACTTGCTGCAAGTATGCAGAACATCTTCCGGAATATTTTGCCCACGTGGCCTTCACAAACACGATTTCAGAAAGTATCATTAGTGGGTCATTTCAGAGACTAAAAACTGCATTAGCCTCCTCCTTGACTATACTATGGAAAGTCGAGGACGTCAAAGTCAGCTAACGATGGATGCCAAAAGTTTTCAATGTTGTATTTGCATCATGATTGTATTTCATTGGCAGTGGTGACAGAGGCTCTACCTTGCTATCCCTCTATTTCTGACTCTACACACAATAGTACTTTTAATAGGTATCAGCAAACTAAAAAAATTGAACTATCCGCAAGGTGGTGTGACAATCTGTAGCTTGTTGTTTAAGTAAAATGGTCGAAGCTCAGAATAATTGTCAGATCGCCTCCTTATGTGGGTGATGTAGTTATGTAAATTGTGTTTATTTTTTAGCTCGCCCGTTTTTTTTTGGAATTGGTAATCTGAAGAAATTAATTTTCTTTTCCTTAGTTGTTGTTATTATTATTTAACACTTCCTTTTCAATTATATTCAAAACCTGAGTGAACATTCGTATGTGCTCGTAAAAGATGGAGAGTAACCTTCAAGACTTGTTGCAGAGTTGTAGTTGCCAGTCCTTTTTGGACTGAGTGTAGAATGGAGGATCAGCATTGTATAAATTATCCCCAATGTCCTTGTTTATTTCCTTTTTCCCCTCCTCCTCGTCACAGCTGATTGTAGCTGATCTCCACTAAAACATTCTTCAGATAGTCAGGGTTACCTGGTTGATTATCGGTTTCTTTTTTTTAACATGCCCATTATAATTATGACTTTCATCACTAAACATATTTATGTTATTTTTAAAAATATAATATTATTATTCAGGGAGTTGCATTAAATTGCCGCAAGACGGCGTCACTCTCTATGTTACTTGGTTGACAAACTAATATAAAGTAATCATTTAGTTAGTTCCTCAACTCATGAACCACTCAGTATGCATTTATAAGTAATTTAATTATTTGTATGTCTTGCAAAGAGTCTCTATAAAGGTCTCTGTACTTTTAATTAGTGTTCTTTTCATGATTAATTAAGATTCCTATGAAATCCTAAATAATATTGTATGGCTGTGTACAATTATATCTGTATTGTTCGCATATATATTTAGATACATTAATATTTATGTATAACTTCGAATGGGTGTAATTTTGATGAATATCAAAGGATGAGATGCATATAAATAAATTCTATTGTACAGCACTGAAAATAAAATGGTTGTTCGGTGTGTTAGAATAAAAGAAACTGGAAATTAAGATAGTCACACTAACAATTTCAATAATGTTTGAGAGGAGCTCTCATGACATGTTATTGAATTAGCTGCAAGTAACTATAAAAAGCACAAATTCAACTCTGAGTCTTTCACGCGTCGGAAGACAAATTTACCTCATTCAAATTATAGTCATTTAAGTCGGACAATTAATAAGTTTAAAGGTGGAACCAACAGATAATTTTTCATAAGAAATCACTCTACAATTGGAATGAGTCACTCAACTTATATCCGGGAATGATATAGGCAGGAATTACAACGTTGTTCATCCTTAACTCTATTATTTGGGAATTAGTTAGATCCGAGATAAGCATTCTGAGTACCACCATTTGGGACTAAGTTGGGTCTTATGCCAAGGGGTTAAACTGAAGTAATTGAAAAACGACTTATTTTAGGGCTGAAACTTCAAAGAATAATACTCATCTCGAAATTCCTACCCCCCAATTATTTATTTATTCATTAAATACTATACATCATACAATAATAAATACAAATTAAAATTTGGTAATTATGAACAAGCTCACTAAAATAAAATCAACATAGTATATGCATAATTTTTGGTTAGGAATTTAACAGTATTTAATTATTAGCACCAGCATTTACAACTTTAAATCTTAATATATGGGTTAAAAGCTCAAAAGAGTCCAAGACGGAGTTATACGCATAACTCCACAACAAAACCTGAGAGTTACTAAAATCTTTGTGGCACCTGTGATTGATTTATACTTATTGTTCTCCCTTGAAGAATAATGATCACAACTTTGGTAAAAAAAACTATTTTCTGGTAGCAATGACAAAAACAAGGCACTCTTTAAATTTCAATTTCTTTTAACCTTACTTCAAATCGTAAGGGTTACCTAGTTTAAAAAGTTCTTTTATTTTTAAATACCTGCAGAGTGATGTAAATCCTCGAAACTTTTTGACTATACCGTTTTTTATTTTTTTGAGTTGGTAAAAAGAAGAATGAATTTTCTTTTCCTTAGCAGTTGTCATTGTAAAATATTTCCGTAATAGTGAACATGCTTTACTAAGTTGATTCAATTATATTCAAAACCTGATTAAACATTTCTGCGTGCCCATAAAAGACAATGTCCTTCTCCCTCTCCTCCCTGGTCACAATTGATTATAGCTGATCAACTCCCAAACATACCTCAAATTATTAAAGTTACATGTTGATGTTCGTTTTTAGTAGGCCTATTATAAACACGACTCTCATTTTCCCTATTTATGCATCTCTGTTTGTCTACCAATTAATTACCACCCTTTTTTCTATTTTTTGAAGGGAAGTTTGGGAGAGGTGCCATAAAGATTGCTATGTGATGAAAGGATTATTAGTTCCTTTTTGAAAGTTATGTAAATGCTTTAATGTGCACACCTATATAGGCATTAGTCTCTGGCTCTATTGTGTGCCATATATGTAAACAAAAATATTAAGTAAATGGAAAAGCTTAGTTTATTTTTTTAAAAGATGTTGTTTTGATTAAACAATGAAAAAAAAAAAATATATATAAGGAGTACATTTTGTCAGATAAATGTTTCATATGAGGGTTCCATTTGTATACATTATTTGTTTTAAATTTGTCCTTAAACTAAGACACATTTATTACAATTCATATTTTATTATTATAATCTTTACAAAAAGCTACGCCTAAGCTTTTTAACTTGATGTGAGCACTATATGAACTTGTGTACAAACTATTAAAAGCTGAAATGAAAACAATGTATTTGAATTTTATCATATTCACTTTTTACATATTTTAATGTTTGTGTTATCATTTATTTGCTTTACAAAAAAAAATAAAAATAATAATGAAATTTGTGAAACAATTGCTTTATCAATACAGATTAGGTGATTATATCAATATGGCATTGGGAGACAGTTTTAAGGCACTAAACCTTTTTTTTTTTTTGGTATGTGACACTTTCTATGGAAAGAAAATACCAATAAGTCCCTCACGCCTATTCTGAATTATCTCAATAAGCATGAAGAGCCTTCCCAAGAGCTGAAGGGTGCATCCAATGTCTATCAATATTGCTGTGAGTGACTTTTGGGCGTTCTCCTTTTTCCGTAGAAAATGCCAACTATTGTCAGATAACAGCGAAAGGTCTAGGGCTATCAGGGGTAAGCTTCTCCTCAACTGGATTATCTACTCATTCCTTCTCAACAAAAGCCTTCAAGTTTTTTAACAATTTAGGGCAGGGTCATACAGGCTTTCTTCTCTGAGAGATCCTAACCCTTGGGGCGCCGTCGAGAAGAAGACCTGTACGACCCTTTGCTCAAGTGTTAACAACTTGAATGCTTCTATTGATAAGGAATATCTACTCCGTCAAAACACGTGTAAGTCATTCAGGCTCCAGATTGAGGGCATGGTTGTCACTGATGGAGGCCACTTTGACAAATAATCAATTTATGTACACTGGCAAGAAAAAAAAATAGAATTTCACTTATTTTTCTAATTACTAATCATCAGGT
Source organism: Lepeophtheirus salmonis (assembly GCF_016086655.4). NCBI lineage: Eukaryota > Metazoa > Arthropoda > Copepoda > Siphonostomatoida > Caligidae > Lepeophtheirus > Lepeophtheirus salmonis. The sequence continues at coordinate 8,286,663 of NC_052140.2, forward strand.
AACACAGTCATTAAGCTATTAAAATGAAGAAAAATTGGGGTGTTTGCTGTTGGGTTCTCTCCACAATCCCAAAATGTAACACTCCTAGCAATGGTGAAAAAAAGCCCGGATCGTGCCAAATTCCTTTCCAATCAAACTCTTAGCCTCCCCCATTACCAGATCTGAATCCTTTGTACTATACTATCTGGTGGCAACTAGAGTTCCAGTCCTGCAGAATTCAACACCCAAATGTTGAGCCCTTAAATAACTCTGTCAATTAGAAGTTGTCTGCTATGTCATAGGCTTACATCAAAAGTACATGCAGCAAATTCCTACGCTGCCTAGCAACCGTTATTGCTGCCTTTGGGGGTCATATTCAAGATTAATTATCCTTGATATCATTATTATACTAGTAATACTGTTTTGGATATTAAATGTACCGGGTTGGGCAGTAAAACGTGGACTCAATAGGTTCCTGCCCTTCATAACCTCTGTGGTTGAAGGTGGTATGGGATCCTCAGGTATGAAGAAAATCCCAAGTTGTCTGTCACAGCCCTCTTGATTGCCCTAGCAGCCACGGAGAAGTAGTGGGCTAGACGATTCATCGATTTGGTATGGTCCTCCTTGATCTTCTATTCCAAAGTGGACAGGAACTCCAGATCCTTCCTTAAACTGTGCCCTGCACTTCCTGCTTTCCTGGAAAAATATTCACCATATTTTCTCATCTTGGTCACCTTGAAAACCAAGCTCGTGGAGCAATTTACAATATCCAAATTCTTAGCCCTTTCAATTTCAGCATGCAGGAGATCTGAGATGCGCTACATTTTTGCAGCTTACTCACTCATGATGACCCAATGACGAAATATTTTCATAATTTATTTATGCACAAAATTTGGCTAAACCAGGATGTCAAAAAACAATCACTAAACCTTCATATATTAATGAGAACATTTACATTAATTAACTGTCCTCATTTTGCTGTGCAACTCTGACTAGGAAATAATATATTATTTCCTAATTCATTCATTTTAGTCTGAAAATTTTTGAGGGACTCCGTATATGTATAAAATAATTAAATGCGGGAGTAAAAGAGTTTGAGAGCCACTACTAGTAACCACGTAGAAGTAGATGGCTTGCCAATTCATCGATTCGATGTGGTCCTCCTTGATCTTCTTTCCCAAGTGGACTGGAACTCAAGATCCTTCTTTAAACTGTGCCCTGCACTGCCTGCTTTCCTGGAGAGGTATTCTCTATCATTCTTCATCTTGGTCATCTAGAAAACCAGGCTCCTGGAGTACTTCACAATTTCCAAATTTTTTGTATCTTCAACTTCTTCATTTAGGAGATTTGAGATGCGCTGCCTTTTGGCAGGTTGCAAACTCATGATGACGATATGACAAAATGTTTATTATAGTTTGTTTATACACAAAAAATGGCAGAGCCAGAATGTCGAAAAACAATCACTAAACCTTTTATATTAATGAGAATATTAACATTAATTAACCATCCACGTTTTGTTGTCCAATTCTGACTAAAAAATAATATATTATTGCCTAATTCGTTCATTTTAGTCTCAAAATTTTGGTAGAACTCTGTGTATGTATAAAATAATGAGATGCAGTAAGTAAAGTAAATAGTTTGAGAACCACTGCTCATCAATATCTTTTATATAAATGTTCACTATGTGTAATGGGTGTATATACTCTATTTACCATACCAGGAAATTCAATGGCTCATAAGTATTGTCAGATAGAAGATACTTAATAGCTTCTTATAGCATATATGAAGTCCTCGTTTTTTTTTATCCCAGATTTGGTTGTTGAAGCGTAACAACATATTTATATTCTTCGTGAAGAAATTACAAAAAATATGTAGTATGTACGTACAAAAATTGACTCAATGAAATTGTAGTTATTCATATCGAGAGTTGTCAATCCTGAGCATTTTTTAGCATGTGTGTTTTTTTGTTGTTGGACACCATAAATGGGTTTTTATCATCCAAATATGTTATCTTTAGTGATGATTAATGTGTGTTTTGGGCATGCGATTACCAAAAATCAATATGGTAACCATGATAATTTGAATAATTTTATGTAGGAGAGGAGCTTAGTTGTCATGACTTGTTATTAGAACCAGATACAAGACGTTGTGACGACAGAGAAGGGGTTGAAGGAAATAAATAAGAACATTGGCAAGAATTACTCTGTTTATAAATCCTCAATGGTTACTCTTCGTCACAACCGAATGTTCAATTAGGTTTTGAATATAATTGAATGTATTAGAAAAGGAAGTTCACTACTCATGAGTTCAATAATTATGCAAAGACTTCAGGGTAATAAAATTCATTCTTGAGATTAACCATTCAAAACAAAAAAACAAAACCAATCATGTGAGCTACAAAATGTACACGATTTTCATCACTACTAGTTATCATTGTACTTTCATTCTTGAGGAGAGAACATCTAAGTATAAAGTGTAACAACGAATGTGCGAGAGTAATGCTGAGGTGTTATAAAGAGGTCAACGCCGTTATTACAAAAACGCAACAATTAATATATGCAAAAAAGACTAAGAAAGACTTAAACCTTGTAGAGGTCATTCCTATTATTAATTTACACATCAAAGTCATTAAAAAAATGGACTACTCCTTCAGTTAACTGAAGACTACGACACTAACATTATTTAATTTTAATTATTCTTCTGTTTGTTTTTATTTTTAGTTCTTTTTTTTACCGGTTTTTTTTGTAACCTTAAAATTTTATGTTTTATGCTATGTGCTAGGCTTTTGGTTTTTTCGAAGAAGTATAACCCAGAGTGTTTGAGAGTAATGCTGAGGTGTTATAAGGAGGGCTTCCTCCGAAAATACCCTGACAATTTAAATAATGTTTGAGAGGGGAGACACTTTGCTATCATGACTTTTCATTTAATTAACTACAAGCAGCTTTGAAATGAAGAAAATAAACACAAACTTAACTCCCTATTAGGCAAGAAGGATTCAGTTTTTGATCCTAAATTCTACTGGGAGTCCAAACAGGATTTAAACTTATAACTCCCTTATAACAGATCCACTACGTTACTCTTTCTCAAGGACAGATAAACATTGATGTTGTATCGTTATTAAATATTCCCATATGTATAGTTTTATTGATTGTATACAAGGTATCTGTGCCGTAAAAAGGATATTTTTCGAATGCAACTTTCTCACCAATCAGTTATCAGTTTAAAAAAAAAAAACAGATTCTAAATAGATAAATTTTATAAAATAAATTAAGCATCAAATACAGGCTCTATACCATGCTGAAAGGGTGAGCTGGCCTTTGTCAAATCCTGGATTTCCTTCTTGTCTGACTGATAAGTTCATCTTGGTTTTGCAGGGGGTTTGCATAGTTTGTATTTTGATCACACCCTACACACAAAAATTCATCGGATTCAGATCCAGCGAGTTAGGAGGTCAAAAGTCAAGTGAGATGAAGACGTCTAAATTGTTGTGGAACCATTTGAAACTCTTTATTTTTTCTTTTTCTTTCTGATAGCCTCAAAATCATCTTTATAGGCCTCAAATTCTCGTTTAACCTTCACTGGATCCCAGAGTTTGAAAAATTGATATGTTGTTGCTCCTGGTGCGGATTCCCGGGAGAGCTCTGAGCCTTTTTCAAATATTTGGGGTAACGAATTTGTCCAATGGATACAATTTTTGTTATACTGGTGCAAGTTTAAACAAGTTATCTAACAAGAGAAACAAAAAGAAAGGTCTAAATCCCTGTATTTGCTCAAGAGAACATACCAAAGTAGAGGCATAGATAGCTTGCAAACTCTCTATCTTAAGTGCGCAGAATATATAAGTTAACCTCTGTTAATAAAATTGGTGAAAGACTCTTTAAGTCCATATAAATCGCTAAATTTATTTTCAACTATTTCAATTATCTAATTTCTAGAGTAATGTCTTTATCAAACTTATTCTACCCTGAGAGTAATTTTTTTTAAATCTACAACTAAAGGATTTATATATTATGGTTTTTAGTACTTCAGGCATTTTTTATTGGTTTTAAATCAATTTATTTGAATATATATATATATATATTAATTTTTTTGAAAATACGAACAAAACCATATCTGTACCTACAAGTCTTTAAATTATATTTATTACAAACTTCTTATTTTTACGAGACTCATTTTGATTTTTCATAAATCCGTCGTTTAGAGTCAATTTCTTATGACTTTTTGTGAGGGTAATAACGTTGATGGTGATATAATTGGAAGTATTTATGATAAACAATTACTCGTTATTTTATCAATCACTAAAGATACAAAAACAGGGTGGGGATTTTTAATCCGGACAAGTTACGACATCAACAACTTGGCAAACTTGAAATCTATGTTTGTGAAAGCGTGCTCATCTGATCCAACTGACAACTGAAAAAGACTGTAGTAGAAAAAAATACATAATCGTTTATATATCCTCCGAATACGAACGTCGTGCGTTCATTATTGTGTGCACATACCAAAGGAGATTAATGAGATTAAAAAGCTGTCCAAATCAAATGTTTACGAGGTTGACATGACTTTTGAGGAGTCTGATGGACAGGAAACACCTGCGAAGAAGACTCATGATAATTCTTAGAGCAAAAAATGCATTCCAGTAAAGCAAATGTTTTGAGTAAAGTAAATGTGGGCTCCTGTCTCGCAGGATATGAACACGTTGGACTATTATGTGGGTAGCGTCATCCAGAGAGTCCAATTAACAAACACATAAGACTATAGATTCTTAGGGGGCTTCCATTCTCGAGACAGCAGCCAACATGAACAAGAAGTTCCTCATCAAGGACCACACCAGATTCAGTCGGAGGCTGTGGTTTTGCGCGTTATTAATTTCACCATGGACCCCTCATATAAAATTTAAAGATTTGGGAATTACTCCATTAATTTCGGGAAATGCTTTTAAATATACATTAACCTTAAATTTTTCGGATTTGTAATCCTCACTCTGTATAGCCTATAGAAGAACTTAAACAGGCCTATAATGCACCTAATTCGTATTCCTCTATCTATTACTGAAGGAGTATTATGCCTTACATAATTTAATGTTACTAAATTTAAATTTGAAAGAGTAATTAGTTTGAATATTGCGCAACATCCAAATAGTAAGATTGTTGACAAAGTAAAAGTGAATATTTAGTCTGTTCCACGGATCCAAAACCGGATAAAAGGTGAGGAGGACATTAATAAGACCTCAATAGTTTGAGAAAGACAATGTATGGAAGCCCATTGATCATTAAAGATGATCCAACATTAAGTTTGAGAAATATGTTAAAATTGTGAGAGGAAGAATTTCACGTATCCGTTTTTGGAGGTAAGTACAGGCTGTATGTGTCTTTGAAAACGCCCCACTTTAGTTTAATAATGACGCTATGTGGAGAAAATTAACCGTATTTTGTTCAAACTTCATGATGAATTTTAACACATTATAAATTCACTTAATATTATTTATCACAAATATCTAAAGATATTTGTTTGTTCCATCCCCCAGAGATATTATTAGTATACAATTTATTAAATTCAATCCAATCTTCTAAGAAATGGATTGAGAGGATGGGTAAGGAGGGGGGGATAAATAGCTTAGGACCTCGTCAAATATGGTTGAATACGTTAAGATATATTAGGTAGAAACCTAGAATCTTACATAAACTGCAAGACACTTTGATGTAATAATTTTATTGGGAAAATCAAGGAGGAAGGCTGTGTTCTTATTAATGTGGTGGAATCGACTCGCAACTTCATATTTATGAAAGTGTGAAATGAAGACAAACTAAAGGCATCTTGCATCCAAGATAAATGGGAAATTAAAATCAATAGTAAGGGCATGGAATCTCATTTTCGGACCTATGGAAGGAGACAGGTAGGCGGCCATAGAAAGAAACTTATTAATTTTCATTAAAAAATCATTAATAATTAATAAAATGGATGGATGCCCGAGGCCTTTGGAGGCACTGAAATGTCGCCTGGCTTTTAGCTCATATCAATTGTATATTTTAATGTAGGAATATGGTTCCTACTTGACAACTCAATCTTACAATGCTTCCGACAAAACCAATAATTTAGTTCAGAAAATTCCAATTGTTAGTGTATATATTTTCAAGATGCGTCTGATGCTTGAATGGGAGCCGTTCAGGAATAGAAAGTGATTGGGTCTGGCAGCTACTAGCATTTTGGTTTAAAGCCTTATCTGAAACACAAAAGAAATATTCAACTTTTGATGGGTAATTACTTAGTATAAAGGAAAGCATTAAACATTTTCTGTGGGCATTGGATGAACAAAATTTTAAAGTATTCAGAGATCATAAGCCTTTATTGTCGGAAATAGACATCCACAATCCCTCCTGAACATAAAGACACTTCCATAAATTTGCATATGTAGCAGACTTTATTGCAAGATTGATCATGTTTCACGAAAATTAAACAACATCGCGGATATTCTTTCGAAAAATGTCAAAAACATAAAATTAAGTCCCAATTTTCTTCAAGATGTCATTGACTATCAAAGACTACATGCCCCTAAATAGTTAAATTTTAAAGTTAAACCTTATCTCAAGTGTGTTTCAGGAACTTTACTTACAGGCTTCGACAACAAAGATTTATTTCGTGTCGTAGTGTCCTCTCCAGAACTTCGCCGACGACTTTTCATTCAAGCTACAAAGATAATCATCGGGGATTCAAAGAGACTGTTAGAAGGGTATCACTTTTCTACGCTTGGCCTATATTACGTTCTGATATTAAAAAAATTAGTAAAAAATGTATTGCATGTAAACAAACAAAACCGTTTAGAACGTCCAATCCCACTTCCTCTTCCGATCCACCATCAGCGAGACTTGCCTTAATCCACATTGATATATAATTGGTCCTATGACACTCGTCAAAGGACACCGCTATGCCTGGACTATTATGAATTGGTATACGAGTTGGCCAGAAGTGATCCCAATTCCAAATATCACCTCTAGTACATTGGCTTAAGCTTTCTTCGACGGTTGGATATCAAGATTTGGGGTGCTGGCCATCATTGTGTCAGACAAGGGGACACAACTCACAAGTGCAATTTGGACGTGTGTTTGCAGGGCACTTGGAATCACGAATAAGACGACCACATCTTATCATCCTGAATCAAACAGTCTTATTGAACAGTTCCACAGATCCCTAAAAAACTGGGCTAGTTGTAGGGATACTAGAGGAGAAAGAAAATTGCACTAATGCTCTGCCTGTTGTTTTGTGGGATTGAGGAATTCAGTACAAATGGATCAAGGATCTAAATATTCCCCCTTCTAGTTACTTACTTGTCGCTCGGGATCTTTGTCTTCAGGCTTATTCGATTCGCCTCCTATTCTTAAGGCAGATGCCGATGTGGGGAGCTTCTTTGAGTCGATAGAGAAGGCGGCTCACGTTCCCCTATGAGTAACCCAAAGAGAAACGTACGACAGTCGTCTCAATAAGGCCGACTACGTCTTTTTCAAATAAGCCCATCAGAGAATCTATTTCTCCAACCTTCTTGGGTCCTTTAAACATCTTCAGAAAATACGATCGTTATTTTAAACTGAACTTGGGTGCCAAAGTCGACAATGTCTCCAAAGATAGACTCCGTCCTGCTTTTGGAATCGCCAGGATCCTACCAGAATCTCCAACCATGCGCTGTACAAGATCCATTATACCAATTAATTACGGTTTTCAGTTTATGTTTCTTGATTATTTTTTTGTTTATTTTCCTTTGTACTAGGCGATTTTTTTTGTGTCGTCTAAGGGGGGTTTACTGTTGAAGTTTGATTTGATCAAGTTGATCACTTCTCCTTTCTCGTCTTATTATGAATCTAAGTTATAATCAATATATATATCAACATTAAATACTTAACATATATTTTCAACAGTTCGATATATATATATACTAAAACTTTGATTTGTATTTTTTTATCAGGCTATAATCATATATACATAAATATCCGACTTTTTGTTATAGTACACAGTAATGTTTATAGGTTATTAATAAGTGTACAATTTATACAGATAAAAAATTGGCAAGTGAATAGCCATAACAATAACACAAGGAACTATAAATAAGTATATTTATTTTCATTATATTTGTTCTCATTGTGAGCTTTATATTTTTCTACTTAACTACATAATATAAGAGATGAAAGGCCATTTACTATCACAGAAGAGAAGTGATTTTCATTTTCTTCAAATATCTATATGTATGTATGTATATATGGCTGTCATATTTTTGTCATTGTTGATGCTTTAGAACCATTTCTGATCAATAAAAATAAATTGAAATGTGTAGAAATATTATTTTTTTTTATATAAGGTGCGTAAGGAAATTGTACTGCATCAGTCAGAGATCCATAAAGTCATTATTACTTTCAATTGATCTTGAGTTATTGAAAATAAAATGTTTTTGAAATATTTATAAGCTTTCATACATTTTATTATTAGTTGCGATACGTTAACCCAGAATTGTGGCAAAGGGGCAACATATTCCAGATCTTCTCCGCCCCATCAGTCTGTAAAGGAAGTTGAGGACATTAAGAGTGGTGGGACTGAAAGTAGAGGACAAAACAAGATTGTAACACAAGACTTCTTGACCGCGTGGCCCTTAAAATTGGGGGCCAAGGAGTACCAAGAGGTAATGAAAGAGTTTTTTAAAGTCCTGGTTGCATGCCGAAGGGGATTACTGTTGGCAAAAGAGTATTTGGATATAAAGGCAAAACTTGCAGAGGATTTTTACCTTTTCTTTGTTGGCAGGCAAAAAAAAAAATGGCTGTTTTAAAGGCAAGATAGTTTTGTGTTAATTCACCTAATATTATCTAAGAGAGTAGTTCCCAAACTTTTTTGAGGTCGACCATTAAAATATATTGCTAGATAATGTGCAGCTCCTACACTTGTCATTTAGAGATGAACATAACATTTGGAGTGGATCTTATGCAAATAGATGACTTCAAGTCCATATCAACCCTTTAAAGTTTCCCCCAGAGGGAAATAATTATGTTATTTAACTTAGTTGATCAAAAATATAGATTTTAGTTCTAAATTTATGGAAAAAAATCAGGAAAAAAGAAGATATAGAACAATGCAATAATCAAATATTTTTGAGAGGTAAGGAGTCATTTTTTACAATGTTCCGATGACCAATGTAGTAGCATACATAATTAGCTGCTGATGGCTAAGAAATTTTTTTCCAGGTCGTCACCATGACCACACAGTACGGTAAGAGGATTTAGATCGTAGCACTCCTCTGACCTAGATTGTCCCAAAGGCCGCCCAGGAGCAAATTGGTGCCTCAACGAAGACAATTTACAATGTCTTCATGCGGTGAAGGTTGGGCAGGACCTCAGGTAGTCTCCAGGAGCAGGCAGAAAATCCTACGTGCCATCCAGAGGGCCTGCTGCAGCTTCCACCACCACCTGGAGCTCACTATCAATTCTGATACATTGACTAAAACATATTCTTTGGGTTTCAATTAATAATTAATAGCTTATAAACTTCTTTCCTAATTGACCCAGGATCCTGCCATGGACATGTATAAATTGTGTGTTAAAATAGGTAAATAATAAGTTTGGTTTTGGTATGTTCTACTTGAAATCATTTCTATAATATCAATTCTCTTTTTCGCGGTAAATAAAGTCAAAATGGAGACTCACTAATTAATTACATAACAGATTGTGGACGTAAAAATAGGCTAATAAACAAATCAATGTCTTAATGAGACAGATGTGCACTGTACATTACGAAAAACAGGTATATTCTCTGTTTTATTTTAGACACAGAAATCGGAAGGGCATCCTCCAGCCGCGGTCTGTATTTATTTTTGATATAAGTTTTATCAAATAAACAATTTGAGCCAAATAATATAAGTAAATCTTAAGCTACTTTAACCAGCAAGGGTTACTCATTCATCAAATAGATCCAGATTTTGTCAAGTGTTTAAGAATCAAAATACGTTGTTTAGTGTTTGGTCACATGAAAGTTCGATAAGCGTATCCTCCATGTCAGCCGACAGATGATTAGCTGTGCCGGTAAAATGAGTGTATACAGTTATGTTTTTGTGGAGTACTAACTTTTGGGAAATCCTTTTTAAAATGATCAAGAAGAGGATTGTAAAAAATATGATCATTCATGATTATTTAAGTTTACATGCCACTCAATGTAATGTCAATTTAAATTATATTCTTCTTTTTTACAAATCCTCTAGCGACCCCCACTTTGACCCCACCCCTGACCTAAGGTATTATTTTAAATATTTGATGGAGGATATTTTTTTTGTTTGATAATAAGGAGACTCACTATTTTTTTTCTTTATAAATACGACTTCTCGCATAATTAATTTATAATAATCCTATTTGGTTAAGTCATATACAAATATATATTGTCAAGTGTTTTGTATTTGCAAATTATTGCAAAAATCTATTAATTACAGATTGTTTGTAAAAAATAAATGCATATAATATTTAAATTATAAACATCTAAATATTGAACAAAATAATAAGTTGTGCCTCAAGTAGCACATTGTTATTGACAAGATTTAAACATTATTAAAAACATAATGATTAGATCCCACTCAAAAATATTAATATACAATAATAGGGTGGTTTCTTCTTTTAAATTTTTTCGACTTTTAATTACAGATTGTGCGAAAAAGATTTTGCTATGAGGTAGGATATTATACAACATTTTATTGGTCTAGGATGTCGTCTTTAAGTCGCACATGTGAGTCGTCAAGGTATAAAAGAAGGACAAAAATTATTATTTAGTCAATAAAGATTGAAAAATAAAAACAACAACATTATTACTTATTTTTAACAAAATCATTTTGATAGACATCCTTTTAAGCTATAAAAGGTAACAATGCAGTTTTTTTCTTGTAAGATCATGTTATAGAATAAAAAGTGAGAATAACGTAAGAAAATTTAAATGATCCGCTTATAGCACGCATCAAACTTCTTCGCGAGAGAACATGTAAGACTGATAAAAGAAATAAAGAGATTAATAAGAACATTCAACATAAATCAGATAAAATCCCCCTGTTATTACACAGGTAATAAATATGCTAATGCACTTGCCAAGAATGGGTTAACCATCCTTGAGGAATCTGATTTGGAAGTTCCCAAAAGTGCAGTATTATTTGAGATTGACAGTATAATGTTGTCCAGACAAATGGGGAAGAAATCTTTAAAGGCGTATAACGTTCGTACTAGAAATGGTAGAACTATAATTCTTTTTTTATTTGAAACCTACATTTACTAAGATTTAATTATTGATAGTAAGATCCAGCTCTCTTCATAACCTCATCCACAAGACACCGAAAGTTTTACAGATCCAGCTTAACCATTCTACATGTTTCGTACTTTCAATTTACATCCCCTGGACGGTTGGAATAGCAAAAGAAAGAAATCACAGCTTCCAACAAGACAGTGCACCGGCTTACTAGGCTAAAAAATGCAGGATGATCTGGTTCCAAAATTATCCTAAAATTGAGAGTCCAGCTTTTTGTACTGCAAACAGCGCATAACTGAGCCCTTACAATTTATATTCAAGGGGTGGGGGGGTCAAACATGAGGCCTGTGCCAAGTATAATTCGTATATGAAGAGCCTGAAGAAGTCCATTAGACCTAATATGGCAAAGTTGAATCCACATGAGGGCGACAAGGCCTACTAAAACTCCGGGGCCATATGGCTGGAGTGATCATGAGAGGTCAATCTCATTATAAATAATTGAAGGTTATTAAATATAGCTTTCAAATGATACAAAATATGGTATCTTTAAATTTTTTTTCAATTTATCTGGACCACACTGTACATAAGGAAGACATGGAAACAGGCATGAATAAAAGATCCAGCATGTCGACAAGCAGAATTCGTTTTGAAGGGACCTAGTTCGGAAATCGTACTTTTTAAAAACAGAAAAACATCTATAAGAATTGATGATTGGCTTCATTTAAGGACCTATTCCCTTAAGAAAGCATCCAAAGAACATGGGAATGGTGGAATATCGTGCAAATATAACAGATACTCAAATTCTTTTTTGTGCAGAGTGTGAATTTGGACAACTCGTCTGAATTTAATAAAATTTTTACTCTTTATGGATGCCATTAAGAAAAATAACTGTTTTAAATCGGTCCCATTATTTGATAAATTATTTTAGGGTTGGTTTTTAATATGTTTTTAATTCAACATATGTGATTCTCTTACATGAAAATATTTCCAATCTTAGAGGTATATCTCACACTGGTTGTCGCATTTAAAGGGGGTTTGTAGCTTTAAGGGGAGGTGGCTAACCCGTCGACGTTTCCCCAAGGCGTATAGTAATAAAAACAGACGCTTCTTCTATTTTTTAGATTTTCACAATAGAAATATCAAATTATATATAGATATATATTCCAAAATCAAAAAAAAATCTCTTTTAATGAACTTTAGAAAAATATTATTGGTTTGAACTCAATGTGCGTAGGTTTGACTCATTTTGGCTCATAGAGAATGATGTATACATTATGATGATACAGTATATGGATTTCAAAGACAGTTTTTAGGCTAGATGAAGTAATTTTAATGGTTAGTTAGTTAAATATTTATTACTGCTTGCCATACATACAAACAATAAAATTGTACAATTATAAGGCAACGAATACGACCATACAACGGGGGTTATTTGTGCTACTACAGCTGATTCTAAAACCTAGTTGACATTAAAATTTTGGTCAATAATATTTATAATTTTTTTATATCTAATAAATTTTAAATACAAATGTCTTCGTTTTCCTCATTCATGGCTTGATGTCTCTCCTAAGATAGGGCAGAGCATCTATTGATGAGATGGTCTGTACTTTGCAATTGTAATGGTATAATGTTTACCTAAAATTACAACTTTATCTAACCAATTACGCTATGTAACAGCATTTTTGGCTGCCGCCTAAAACCCACATCTATTATTGTTATTTAAGCCATTTAAGACAACATTTATCATTAAAACCTTCAACTGAAATAGGTTTGGTTTTAATTTTTTTGTTCCTTTAATTGGTTAGATCGAGTTACACTGATGAATTATAAGTAATAAATTATAGTATTACATATACTCTATCAGAGAAATCTTTTGGTGAAATCCATATACATCAAGTATATTTATTTCTCTAGGAATCACTAGGGCGCGAAGGTACACAATACAGAATAATTTCTCTCGACCGCATTGTCCATGAGCTACTGCGATTCCTTTGCTTTTCGATAATTTGATAAAAATCACAATTTTAAAGTATAGTTAGGATTCAGTGCCATATTTTGACGTGAAATAAATATGTAGATGAAAATTTAAGGTGATATTAATTGATAAACAGAATTCCATCATTGGAAAGATAAATTATTTACCAAATTAAATGAATGGTCGTATTTGTTAGCTCATATTTGCCTCATATATTTTTAAATTTTAATAAGTAATTCATATTTTAGAGGTAAAGAGATTAATTCCATTTGGATATACTTCATTTCTAATGGGAGTGACTAATATTTATAAGAGATTTATTTAATCTAATGGACTTATTTATAATAGGCGAAGTAAAAAGTTCTGATATTTTATCCACATTAATTTGACAACAAAATTAACACAGTTTGAATTATCCGATTTAGGTAGTTCCAAATTCTTTTCTCTTATATTAATATTTTAATCTTAAGTGACTAGATAAATAATTTTTGTCTTTTTTTTTTTCAAATTTACACCAAAGTCGTGCCATCTTTAAATGACATTGTAACACAAATTCAAATCCATAGGTTATTTTTTTACAGTCTAAAAAGTTTTGGAATTAAACAGTTATTGAAATCCAAAAAAAAAAGTTCAAAAAAACAAACCACCCGATGGTTGATCTTACACATAAATGAAAGAAAAAAAAACAATCAAACAACTAATGAATTCCAATTAAAGTTAAACTTAGTAGACGAAAAAAAAATGAACAAGAATTGAAATTTTTTGACACAAAACAACAAATGCTTTCTAATTATGAGCTTTTATTTAAGTAATATATGAAAATATATTTTATAACCGGAATTTGAATTAATTCCATATCTTTTCCCTCCCCCTTTTCTCCTCAAAATGGAGTAACTCGTGATTATTTTTTGGAGGGAGAATGGGTTTGCTTTTTGACAAAATGTTATTTGTATAAATACAAAATTTGTGATAAAAAACCTCCTAATAAATTTGTTAAAGTAATTTGAAAAAATAACTTTTTTTCATTCAAAGCTAAATTATAAAAAAATAAATAAATTTTCGAAGATATGGACCTGCAAATTTATTTAAGCTATACGATTTTATTTATTGCTGTGCCCATCATTTTTTTTTAAAGTCGGGAGCAATGGTCCTTTGGCCTCTATAGTTCCGGCACTACTGTTTCCAAGAATCCATCCTCTTAAGGATGAGTACTAAGAAATTTGGACTGGACCGAAAAAATAAGTCCCGATTCAACACAACTTGTAGTTATTCTATTCAAATGTCAAAACAGCTAAGCTTCTTTACTCCTAAATTTTCTTCATATTTGTCAGATTTCTTTCAATATTTCAATTAAATAGTAAGGATAAATGAATTGTTGAAAGTAATGGATATATATAAATATAAACTTGCGATATATCGATACCAAATTTTCAGCCGATTCTTATCTCATACCATCTTTATGGGCGATTCCAATTCCTTATTATGTGTAAAATAATTTCATAAACAAATAACCAAATTGTTTACTTTTTTTAACGTTAAACTTTTTATTAATTACGGATAAAAAAAATAAATATATATATATAAATTTATCAATCATAATTAGTTGTTAATAAAATTAATTTTAAACTTTAAAAGTTAAATACTCTCCGTGCTCAGAAGTGAAATAATTTGGGGTTGGTTTATACTTTTAAAGTTTGTTAGATATATTAATAATCAACCTTCTCTTCCCCCGGCCTCTCTGATCTAATTTCAACTGCTTTTCCCCAATAAATAAACTTGTAACACTAACAAAAGGTTATTTATTATTTTACTGGATTGGGCCTCACGAGATCAAATGGTCTTGAACTGTCCCCAGTTCATATCCTTGACCTTTTTGAAATATTTATAAATCAGTGCTTTAGTCCGGACTTGTGTCTTATTTCATATACTTGGAAGGGATTATGAATGCTCGAGCTTGACTAAAAAAATATGGACACGACTTTAGTTCTGTTATAAGCAGTACTATTTAACAAACATACAAAAAAGGATTTAATAATAAAGTTATTGAATAGTTTTAGAGTAAACAGCTTAATTCAACTCCTACCGTTACGGAATTTTTGAACGACTCATGATGGAATTTAAATGTATGATGCTCTAAAAATGTAGCTATTTCTTAATTGTTACATTTAAGTAAATTTTTTGTACAAAGTCGTAAATTTATAAAGTCTTTTCCCCCTTTTTCTTTTGAATATTGTCTGAAATACGTCGTTTATTCTAGCTATTTTATTGATTTGTAAACGTAATTTTGTCTTCAAAATGTGCTCAAATAAGTCATATTGTCAATATAAAGAATTATGCGTAGGTGTCCGTGGAATCGGCATTTTTGAGACGATTCCGAGAACTCAGGGATTCTCAACCTTTTTTTTAGTGATGTATTACTTGTAAAATATTTATTTAACTTAAGTACCCCCTAAAAGGCACAACGCATTTTTAGCTTGAGTGACAAGGCCGTCTGCACCTATATATTTTGGAGGGGTTGGGCTTAGTTTTTGGATTTATTTTTGAAAATAAATCCAAAATTTATTTTTCTGAAAAATAATTTTAAATATTAAAATTTTTGGAAAAAAATTTCAAAATCCATTCGGCTCAAGAAATTAAATTTTTTGAATTTTTTTTTCAAAAATCCATATCTATTCGCAGAATTTCAGTTTTTTGGGGAATGGAGCTACAACCCCTCAAGTCCACCACCTGTGGATACCCCTGAAGCGTACCCCCATTTGAGAACCACGCTAATCACCGATACTTTAAAAAAGGTTGCGGATGTTTGACAATGGATAAAACATCAGAGTCTGAGGAAACACGCTTCCCGGTAACTTTGACAATTTGAGTCATGTATATAAGCTCTCCTGATATTTCATTAGATCAACTAAAATCAGCTGTGACGATAGGGTGAAGGAAATTAAAAATATATGATGCACCTTCGTAATAACTGCTAAGAAAGTCATATTTCCTCAAGTTATAAACAACAAAATGCGCCAAAATTCGCCAATGGTGTTATATATTGGACCAATTGGATAACTATGTATAAAACATGTGGTGGTGGGGGCCTCTTAGTTGTTTTTTCAAGTATTGGCGGTAAGTTGCTTCCCATTTTGGAACCTGGCGGTACTCGAAAACATCCCCAAATATTCGGGATTCAATTGGTGGGATTGTGAGGGACTCTTAGTAGTTTTTGTGGTATTTTGTAGTATTGGCGGCGGGTTACATCCCGTTTTGGGAGGTAGCAGTAATCAAAAACACCTCCAACATTCAGGGTAACATGGGGAGGGGGTTGAGAGAGGCTCTTAGTAATTACTTAAGTATAGGCGGTACCTGAAAACACTCCCAAAATTTGTGGTAGAAAATGAAAATTCATACAGTCTATGCCCGTTTCCTCATAAATCTAAACGAAAATGTTTTAACGAATTGTCCTTATGCGAAGCTCCCTATTATCATGTTGTACAAAGCGTCTCGAGTTCAAGGAGAAAATGGTAGTTTGTTTCTTCTTTGGTCCGACAAAAGCCACATTTGCGTTTCTCTCTGTAAAATAAATTTGCCCTTACTTCCAAAGTATTCTATAGGTCATGGTTGTCGTGGAATTTTCGGTTTCTTTATTTTTTATATACTAAAAGTGCTTAGAATTTACAGTTCTAACAATGTATACAATATCATTCTATCCTTTTTTTTTTCATTTAATGTTTACCATTTTGATAATGCTCTACTCTTCCCATAATCTAAGTATGTATGGAAAGCCGTAGCTGGGAGATGCTCATTGAGTACTTTTTAACTATCAAGTACATTACATACGAGTATAACAATTAAACTCAGTTGGTACCTTTTTTCTGGCACTATAATATTCAACTGTGTTGTGTCATTATTAATACTAAATATTAGGAACTCTCTCGTGAGAATGTGATGTTGTTAGGCTTTCTCAAAAGAACTTTTTTTTGTATCCCTCATGAGGTTTTCTTTTTTATGTTTTGTTTTCATTAATAAAAGTAAATCTGCATTTAAAATGATATTAGAACCGGAAGTAAACGTCGGAAATGTCTTTTCGTATTAAAAAAAAAAAAAAAAAAAAAAAAAAAGAAGCAGAAGAAAGAAACAAAATGGAGACATTAAAAAAATCTAATGCTATAATTTAAATGTCTTTAATTCATTATTTACTACAGGAAAGACATAGAACATATTTCATAATAGGGAACATTGAGGTCGTAACCCTTATTTTTCAATTTTATTCGATTAGAATAATATATAATGGTAAGAGGGGAGACTGGGTAGAGTTACAAAACTTTTCGATTTGGTTTCATTAAATCCGACTTTGTTAAACAGTATTCAGAAATTATTAATTTTTTTGAAAAAAAAAAATCAAATATTCAAAAATCTATAGTTATTATCCAAAAATTCAAAAATCCACAGCTTTTTACAAAAATATTAAAAGTTTTGGAATAAAATTTCAAAAATTATTTTTTTGAAAAAAAAAAATTTAAATAAATAATTTGATCAAAATAAAATTTAATAAATCAAGTTATTTACAGAAAATTAATTTTTTTGGAAAAAAGTATTTTAATATTAAATTTTTAGGGAAAAAAAAATCAAAAATCTACAGTTATTCACGAAAATATTAAATTAAAAAAAAAAAAACAATCAAATATTTATTTTTCTGAATAAAACATTCCAAAAATATATAGTTATTATCCAAAAATTTAAAAATCCACAGTTTTCACCAAAATATTAAAAGTATTGGAATAAAATTTCAAAAATTATTTTTTTGGAAAAAAAAAATTCAAATATTTAATTTGATCAAAATAAAATATAAAATATCCAGTTATTTACAGAAATTTTTTTTGTGAAAAAAATACTTTAATATTAAATTTTTAGGGAAAAAAATATCAAGAATCTACAGTTGAAAAAAAATTGCAAAAATTGGCATTTTTTGAAAAAAAATTCAAATATTTAATTTTTCTCATTTTTTTTTGTTTTAAATTCTTAGGTGTTTACAGAAAATTAAATTTAAATTTATTGGCTTAAAAATTTCAATATTAAATTTTTTGAAAAAAAATTCCAATAATCCACAGCTTTTCACAAAAAAAAATAATTTTTTTGGAATAAAATATAAAAAATTAATTTGTCTGAAAAAAAAAAGTTCTTAATTTTTGAGTTAAAATTTCAAAAATCCCCAGCTATTTATATAAAATTTAATTTTTTGGAAATAAAAATTGAAAATTATATTAAATTTCGAATATTAAATTTTCTAATAAAAAGCAATTTTTTTTACTTTCATTCTTGAGGTGAGAATAAATATGAATTCATATATTCATATGGAATTTTACGTGTGAGTGTGCTGCTCATGAAAAACGTAGTGTAACTCATCAGATTATTGGATCAAAATTCGTTAATTGTTATTTTGTTAATGCTGCAAACTACTGTCAGTTAAAATACAATTTGTGAAGTAAATTTAATTACTTTTTATTTTTAAATATTAAACAAAAAATACTTTTACAAGTATTTCTCGAGTCACCCCTATATAACAAATGTAATTAGGTGCTTATTTTTTTTCTATAAATATCCTTTATCATTGTCGTGGAATAAAAAATTTGGAAATCATTACATTTGGAACAAATACATCTTACGAGAATGTATTTTAATAATTTGATTAAAGTGGATATATTATTTTATTTACTGAATTAAGGTCATTATTACTTATATTTATCTCATTTTAACTTCACTGAAACCTACTAGATTACTTTAATTTAGCTACTCATAACTTAGATTTAATCAAGTTATTTTATTTTTTCGGAAAAGTAACAATAAACAATTCAGATTTTGTACAAATTTGATGAATTTCATTACTGCAGTTGAGAAAATAAAATAATTGATACATGCAAAGGACTGACCTCCGCCACACAGCCGCTATCCTGGAAGGAAACAATGTAAAATCATTTCATTCTATCAATAAGGACAATAATGTTTTTATTTACTTCCACTAATAGTTCAATTTATCTTGCTAAATGTTGAGGATCCATCCATGATTTATTAAATTAATATCGCTCGGTCGACTTTAAATAAAAAGTATAGTGTACAGAAAAAAAAAATATAAATATAAATCAAATTGAATTTGTATAAATAAACTGTAAAATAGGTTGTGAAATTATTAATAAAAAACATTATTTTGGTAGTAATTACAAAAAGCTCTTTATCTCAAACATTAGAAAAACTAACACCATCAAAATTATATCACAATTGTACCAAGTGTAAACTAAGAATTCAAACATTTTACAATTCCAAATTCAATGGTTGTAAGTGCTCTAATTTTAATAACCATTGATCGATAGTAACTATTAAAAATTAGCTTTCATTCTCAAAAAAATATCTTTGTTGGAAAAAAATTTCAAAAATCAAGAGCTGTACACAAAAAATGAAGTTTTTTGGAAAAAAAAAATTTAAAAATTGAATTTCAAATATGAAATTTTTTGGGAAAAAATTTCTAAAATCTATAGCTATTTACAAAAAGTTAAATTTTCCGGAAAAAAATTTGAAAATTTTAGTTAAATTTCATATTTTTTTTTTCAAATATTACATTTTCCATTAGGAATAAAAAACCCCTTGATTTGGGGATTACAGCGCCTCAACCCTGCCCCTATATTCAGGCCTGCAATGTGGACACCTTCTGCATATATGAAATAAACCTATATATACATAATTATACAACGGTGTTGATAATTTTTGGAACTAGCAGCGCCTTGATTGTAGATATTTGGAAATTTGTAATAATGTGAAAGACTATTCCTTGTCAAATTTAATAACGATCAAACGTATTTTGGAGGTTTTTAATGCAGTTTCTGAGTACTTTTTCCTTTATAATCGGTTTCCTACCAGAACCATTCTGCTTTGGAAAGTTCCCATCACATTCAATTTTCCGTTTCATATTGTAGACAGTCTCCAGGGAGACACTAATTATCCAGGAAATTTCAATTGGAGTGTGATCCGAACGAATTTATGTTGAGTCCTAAAGATATGTTTTCCACTCCCCTTAATTTTTTTTCATTAATGAAAAAAAATTAAATTATATTTTTAAAGAGCTGATATTTCATTGAAGAAATATACATTTGGAACTTTTGAAGTCAGTCATTTCAAATCCCTGGAGCTCCGAATCATTTGAACATATAAATGTCAAGTTTCCAACCAATGTAATGTAATGTAAATTATTATTGATTTAATCAATAATTTTTGCCAACTTTTCTTCGAAATATAGGATAAAAACTGTTTTTGAGGGGTAAAATTAGATTTTAGAAAAATAATTTTTTATAATAATGCTGTGAGTACTTATATCATTTGACTCATTTATTATTTTTGGGATCTAGTGATATAATCTTATCAAAATTTAAAATTCACTCATTGTGGACGAATTTGAGATATTTTAACACTTTGTCCGTTTCAACAAGTTTTATTTTTTCTATTTACAGTATCATTTTATAAATTTATACGTAATATATAATGCGTGTTATATGTTGTCAGAGCAAGACCCTGAGGATGTTTTTGAGAGAGAAAACACACGCACATTAAATTGAAGATCTATCATACTAATCAGTAGTTTAAGGCAGTTCCTATTTAGCAAAGGAAGAATTCAGTAGCATCCAGTTAGTTTTCGGTACAGCTCAGTTCAGTTTTGCATATCAGTCCTAGAACCTCAAGTTATCAAGTTCGGTCCTTGATGACGGAACTCAACTTTATTTCTTTTTTTTAAGTCAGTACTGAGAGTCCGATGGAGCGAGGCTATTAAGGACAAGTCCTAAGACTCGTCCTTAATACATAAGGACCAACAAACACAGCCTGATCAGTGATCTATAAATAATATAAATCCTATTATATAGGAAGCGGGGATCAAAATGTCGCCAAAATATTTTTCTACAAAAAACAACACAAAATATACATTTTTTAACTTTTTTATTGAAAATCAAAACACTGACGAGCATTTAGGTATAGAGTAGCCATTCATTCGATATAATCGTCAATAACGGCCTCAATACGGCCTCTGAACCGGCTGCAGGCTCTTCTGACTATGTCATTGCCCATGTTGCCGAATACCTCCTTGATCGAGTCCATCAGGCTGGCCTTGGTGCTATGGGGATGTCTGTTGGTATGTCTCTCGGCATAGCCCCAGACAAAATAGTCCAAAGGATTAAGGTCGGGAGAGTTAGGAGGCCACAAATCTTTGGTTACGACGTCATAACAGTTCTCGGTTAACCACTGCATGGAGATTTTGGACACATGGCAGGGTCCAAAGTCCTTATTGTTTTCTCATGGCAGGCCAGATCCCTCGCCATGGCCTTCATGGACCTGGTAGGGTCATCCTCAACCATCTTATTTACCTTGTCGACAAAGTCGGTGTCCCTGACCTCCTGTCGGCGCCCTCCTCCTTGGGTGCCCTCTTTATGGTGGCATCAACATCCCAGGTGTCCTCTAGCTTCTTACGAATATGCTGAACTCCTAAATTCACTCCTAAGGTTGAAGCAATCGTTGAATTGGAGATTTCACCTCCATTAT
Source organism: Lepeophtheirus salmonis (assembly GCF_016086655.4). NCBI lineage: Eukaryota > Metazoa > Arthropoda > Copepoda > Siphonostomatoida > Caligidae > Lepeophtheirus > Lepeophtheirus salmonis. The sequence continues at coordinate 8,308,435 of NC_052140.2, forward strand.
TAACCAATGCCATGACTACGGCGGACCTCGAATGCTCCTCGTTCCAATTATAGATCTTTATCTCCTCATATGATGGTGGCATGATGCTAACTGAACTACGTATCGTCAGCTGACGAAAATAGCTTTCCTATTTGGTAACTGGTTTTTATTTGGTATTGTTGTCTTCAAGTTATCAAGGTTTAAAGTAGGTGACAATTTGATCCCCGCTCCCTGTATATTTATCTGTAGTAAGACATTGAAAGTTAATCATTCCAGACATTGAAAGGTCTAGTGATTTATTCTCAGAAGAGTAGTACTTCGTCTCATTTTCTTAATCTGAACTCAAAGCCGATTTTCTAAAAAGACTAGTGCAACGTTTCCTGTCTATAATGAAATTTGTAAAATTTGATGGGTTGCAGTCAAATACTGTTTATGGGAAAACTAAAGGATTGCACAATCTCTAAATACAGATAAATGTGGCTTAACTGCCAATGGTTTTAAGTGTTTCACTGGACTACGTTTTTCAAATTTAGAACTCTTACAAAATAGGTAACCTGGCTTGAAACGTCTCCTGCACTAAGTGGACCCTTTTTCAGCTTCCCTTGACCGACTGATTAATACAACTTTGACTGTAAATTAATAAAATGAAAAATATTTGTAAATACATTTATGGTAATTTGTGAAATTATTGGAATTATTTTACGGTAAATTTTGTCATAAAATAAGTTCAACCATTTTTAAATTATTTACCAATAGGAAAGTTTATCACAACTTCCTTTGTCTCCCCTAGCCTATTTGAAAATTATAGTATGATTATTTTTTTTTTGAATTAAAATAAAGTTTTAATTCGTACATTTATATATTTTTTTGCAAATAATGAAATATAATGTTGGAATATCTTGATTACTTTTTTTTGCAAAAAGGGTGAAGTTTTTAATAGCGGATAAATTTGACTTTATTGTGTTTTTAGGTTGAGATATGACACATATAAATATGAAATTGTGTAAGTCAGTTTTGCAAATAAGTTTAATATGATTTTTTAATCAAATTTTATTAGTGAGGACTTGAATTCCATGCGTTGAAAAATGTCTCGACGTATAATAAATAATATAATTTTAAATGTGTCAAATGATTTTTTTTAATACGAAGTAAGGGCTCCTCGGTTTTTACACAAAATGCTGCTTTCATCTGATGTTTAACTAAATTTTGTCCAAATTGTGTAAAGCTATATATGTACTTAAATCATTTTTAAATTAAAACATATTTCACATCGAAACCTTTTTTCGTAAATAAAAGCCAGTAACATCTACGTAGCATCAGTTGATAGTTAGTTACCAAAGATTCAGCCGTTTTTGATACGCAGTTGTTTGAGTGAGTGTATGTGAGGGTTTTTGTAAAGTATTTTTTCTGAATTTTGTATTTTATTATTCAACATTGTTTTTTTGTAACTCTTCACACCTAGTGAAGTTACAGATGGGACAGGGTACAGACATTGGGATCATCTATGAGGGAAGTGTGAAGTAACAAATTCCCTTGCTTTTGCATTCTAACGAATGTTCTATAAATTTTGAAATGAAATAAAATGAAAATTTAATTGGCTTGGTAGGTTTTATTTTGTAGAGATCCGGTTCGAACTTTTTAACATGATGGTTTTAAAAGTGGAGTCAGCTGTTTAGGTAAGAATAAATACACTCAGGTGGAAAATGAAAGCCTGAAGAAACTAGGTTTCTCTTTTAATCCGCACTGATCCTATCAGCATCATGAACATGCTCTCAGTCAGCAACCAGACGGTCCGGAGTGTCATGAAACGTCTTGAAGCTGGATATAATATCGAAGACAAACTTGAAAGTGCTCAATAAACCAAAACTAACTCTAGAGGCAGCCCTAGATGCCTTTGAAGACAATCCAAAAATGAAAATGACTGAGCTGGCTAAGAAGAAACCCCTTGCCAGGTACATAGAGTCAAGAGCCGTAAAAATCACTAGTGGCAAGTTCTTGAGGCTTCAGAAATAACCTTTACCTATTCGAGTTCAAACACAAAACAAAAAAAACAAACCTTCTCCCCTCCAGCGCTTTAAACACATTCTGAATTATGGAAACCAGGTCATTTTGTTCAGTGATGAAAAAACCTTCACTGTTGATCCTGTTATTAACAGGCAAAATGATAGATTCAAAACCCTTGATAACTCCTGGGAAAATAGTATCCTAAGAGAGAACCCCGTTTCCTGATCCTTTAGACTATCTGGTTGCTGACTGATAGGATTTTATTACCTTTGTGTGCTGGTGCAGGCAATTGTTCGGTAGCTTTTTAATTTTTTAATTTATCCTACATACATTTAAATTAAACAGATCTTATTTTAATATTTTAGAGATTTATATTAAAAAAAACCAAAAAAACTACTCATCAAAAAAGTTATTACGGATGTTTACACAAAAATGCCAAGCTAACCTATCAAATTTATATTTAAATAATGTTCCAATACTTCTTGGTTTGTACACTTATGAGTCCTCAAATATTTGTAATATTTATAATTAATACGTTACAAAATTCGGCGTGCTTTTGGATATTTTTTTCGCAAAAGAAAAAAATCTCTGATATACTTTGTCTATAGTTATTTTGAATTCAACAAAAGCTGATTAAAGTTCAAAAAATTAATTTTCAGAGCACTGTCAAATGGGTTAGATACGAAAAAATCGACAGTTCATAACAAAATAAAAAGAGTTTACCTCTTCTAATTATCAACTAATTTTGGGGCTTTTTCTCTCTTTTTTCACATCGTGACATAGATATAAATTTGATAATTCATATGCTTTTCAATGTTTCGAGTTGAATGATTTTTCCAAGAGTTTTTGATAATGCTGCTTAGAATAGTTTACCAATATTATTATGTATTTTCTTAGAAAATGCGTTATACTAGCGTAGAAAAATTAATAATTCTATTTTTTTCTTACTTGAGTATGTACTGCTGCATGCTCAAAACGAAAAGTTACTAAATAACATAGATATATTATTATATATTTTCACTTTGCTAAGAAAAAATATATTGTTGCTTTTTAGATTTGGTCGATAAATCATAGTTTTATTCAGAGCTATAGACTACAAAAACGTGTCTATATCATAATATGCATTTTAATACACCACACATATATTCTCAAGTGTCGGAAAAACGATGATGCATTAACGAAAATGAGAAGCATATTTGCTACTCAAAGCACTCAAGTTTGCATCATTATAAGTTATGATTTCTTTTCTTTTCTTTTTAAAGTTCCCTCCCCTAAAGACCATTGAGTAAACACGGAATTGACATTGAATCAGAGCCTTTTCATTACAGGCTCCTCCGTCTAAAATGCAACACTTTTTTTAAATGCCACATTAAAGGCAACCATATTAATCGAGAATATAAGAAAGGTGTCCCTTGATTGTATATATTAATCAAATTCTCCTAACTCAATGATATTTTTTGAACTATAACCATTTTGGTAATTTTCAAAAAGTGTTGCATTTTAGACGGAAGATCCTCTAATTGAGTATGTGACATCCACTTATGGATTATTGAAGTCACAACATTTGGACTATTTATATAATGACTGCAGCCTGTTCATTATTTAATAAGTCCTTTGATGTGTTAACATCTCCCTCTAAAAAAAGACTTATCGTCTACCTTTGGTGTAAATTGATTTCAAAATGCATAATAAAATAAATCGTGACGGGTAATTTCATTCCCGGTAAATTAATTGTAAAATTCATCCCCGGATATTTTATTCCCACTTTGAAGAGGGATATCCCAACTAAGTATCCCTCTTCAAAGTCGGAATGAAATGTTGGGGAATGAATTTACTAGGAATTAAATCACATAGCACCAAAATAAATAAATATGAATTTCAATATAATCATAATAAATATTTTCCTAGCATTAATGCTGTTTCACATGTGAAGGGTTCTCCTCTTAATAAAAGTAATTCCTTTTCTCCCTCCAAAATCATAAACATCCAGATGATAACTATGAGGTTCTAAATTCAAGCGTACCATATGTCTTACTCCCTTCTCTTCTCGTGCTCTTACAAAAAACAAAGATACCCAAAGATGCAATTATGTAAAAGAACTTAAATAGATGTTTACAAATTTGGTGTCACGTTAGAAATTTTATGTGTACAGTTGGTTCAAATCAAGGTCTTTGAATCGGATTCATTTCGAAATAAACAACAACAAAAAGACATTTCTAAGATCTTAATGTTTTGAGCGAAGGAAATGCAGCCTTCTAGTTTTCTGGAACTGAACCCCCAGTACTACTATGTGTGGGACATCTTGGAAATAGAGTCCAATATACGTGCACATGACAGAGTTGACTTTTACAGGCTTCCACTCTCGAGTCGTTGTACAAGTCCAACATTGAGAAGAAGTTCCTCATTAAGGCCTATACCAGATTCAGAACCAGGTTGGAGGCTGTGGTTGAAGCTGGAGGAGGTTGGTTTGAGGAATTGATTTCACTATGGACCACATCATGAATGAGCAAAGATTGGTTAATCACTGCACTAATTATGGGAAATAAATTGTTCATAATCTAAATTTTCCGTATTTAAAATCCTTACCCTGTATATTTTAGAATCTAAAGCATATCTGCCACTTCTGTAAAGACTTTTATTAAAAGGGAATACTATTTATCTTAGATTATGACAGCAAGATAAAAAAAAACCCTACAAATTTAACAACTTTTTCGATGTAACCTCTTCAAATATTTTATTATGTTAAACATTTCTCTTCTGATTTGAACATATAAATTCACTCTGACAAAATATGAAATAATATTTTAAGTAAAAGAAAATTAAAAGAACGAATCAAAAAGTTTCAATAATAATACCATACGTATAATAAGATAAGGCCTAGGCTTATGCTTTATTAAACAAAAGGGAGCTACAGATAACAGGTCTTTAATAGTAAGAATCCAACTGATTTAAATGTTAATTATAATTAAGTTGACTAATAAAATATAAGGTCCAATCGTCATCAAATTTTTAATCAAGATTGAGTTCATATTTGCAGATAAATAAGAAACAAATTCGGTTACAGGAAAATTCAGACGCGCTCTTTCCATAACTGGAAAATTTATTCCCTTTTCCCCTCTAGGTAAGTTCAACTCAGGACAAGAGCAAAAGATTTGAAAATTGCTGAATACATTTTGGGGAAATAATTGTAGTTAACAAATATCCTCTCATTTTTGGGCTTTAGAATTCTCACTCTGAATGTCTTTTTTACTGGAATTAAAGAATCAATTTTGAAAAAAAACACTGTCAAATTTGCAAACTAGAAAAAAAAGTATCGCACGCGTTAAGGATATATTTTATACAAATCTAGAAATAAATATATCTATTTCCCTTCGATGTTATTCAAACGTTCATGAGACTTCCTTTACCCCTATGGGAAAATATATTTTACTATCTTTATTTTTGTCATAAACATAAATAATGTTTGTACTTTGATTTCGAAAGGATATTTCCGCTTGAATAAAAAATTACTTATTCAATAGACATTTTATGATGAGCTTTTAAAGAAGTCAGATTAAATCATATTTACAATCAATTTTTGAATAAATAGTCGGTTCGATTATTATTATTATCATAACTTGTTTTTTTTTTTTCAATAACAAATTTGTACACTTATAAAAAAAGGAAAGGATTTTTCTATTCAGATAAATTTATTTGTACATAACGTATGGGTGGCAAAATGTGGACTGTTAATTAATCTTAATTTTATCATTAATATGGAAGGTTTAGTGATTGTTTTTTGACATTCTGGCTCTGCCATCTTTTGTGCATAAACAAACCATAATAAACATTTCGTCATATCGTCATCATGAGTGTGCAAGCTTCCAAAAGGCAGCGCATCTCAAATCTCCTAAATGAAGAAGTTGAAGTGAAGAAAAATTTGGAAATTGTGATGTGCTCCAGGAGCCTGGCTTTCAAGGTGACCAAGATGAAGAATGATAGAGAATACCTCTCCAGGAAAGCAAGAAGTGAAGGGGGCAGTTTAAAGACGGATCTGGATTTCCAGTCCTCTTGGGAAAGAAGATCAAGGAGGACCACATCGAATCGATGAATCGTCAAGTCAACTACTTCTACGTGGTTACTAGTAGTGGTTCTCAAACTATTTTACTTACCGTATTCAATTATTTTATACATATACGGAGTCCCTCAACAATTTTAAGACTAAAATGAATGAATTAGGAAATAATATATTATTTCCTAGTCAGAGTTGCACAGCAAAATGAGGACAGTTAATTAATGTAAATGTTCTCATTAATATAGTAAGGTTTAGTGATTGGTTTTTGGCATCCTGGTTTAGCCAATTTTTTTATATAAATACTATTAAAAATATTTCGTCATTGCGTCATCATGAGTAAGTAAGCTGCAAAAATGTAGCGCATCTAAAATCTCCTATATGGTGGAATTGAAAGGGCTAAGAATTTGGACATTGTAAATTGCTCCAGGAGCTTGGTTTTCAAGGTGACCAAGATGCAAAAATATGGAGAATATCTCTCCATGAAAGCAGGAAGTGCAGGGCACAGTTTAAAGAGGGATCTGGAGTTCCTGTCCACTTTGGAATATAAGATCAAGGAGGACCACACAATATCGATGAATCGTCTAGCTAACTACTTTACCGTGGCTGCTAAGGCAATCAAGAGGGCTGTGAAGGACGACTTGAGATTTTCTTCACACACTAGGGCCCTATACCACCTTCTGGGAGAAGTCAAAAAGACCAGGAGCCTCTTGAGTCCACGGTTTACTGCCCAAGTCTACACATTTAATATCCAAAACAGTTTTACCAAAATGATTTATAATAATGATATTAAGAATAATTAATCTAGAATATGACTCCCGTTTGAAGCAATAATGGGCTCAAGGTGGTGGAAGAATTTGCTGCAGGTGTTTATGATCTAAGCCTCTGACATGGCAGCCCACTTCTTATTAATACAGTTATTTAAGGCCACAACATTTGGGTGTCCAGCTTGGAGAAGGAGATAAAGGATTACCCCCACCAAATCAATGAATTGTCTCGCTTAACAGCTTCTACATGGCTCCTAGGACCTTCAGGAGGGCTGTGATGGACGACTTGACATTGCCCTCATACACAAGGATCCCACACCACCTTCTGACAGAGGTCATGAAGACCTGAAGGCTCAGAATATCACGTTTTGCTAACCAAAAAGTTTTTAAAGATAACTTAACCAACCATTTAAGAGCTTTTGTTTTTCACTTATGTTTTAAAGATATAATAATACAGTGTGCAGTAATATAATTACCTCTTTTATATGCCAAATTTCAACACATTACTTTGAGTTGTTTATGAGATATAGATAACAGCTTCAGTGACTTTTTGCCCCAAAATTTTGAAAGTTGCTCTAATGTCTAATCATCAAACACTACTTTTTCTTGTGTATTTTTTTTATCTAAAAGAACTTTCCTCTAGAAATTTAGTACTTAAATATTTTGAACTATATGAATTACAAAAATGAAGTCAAAATTAGAAAATTTAAATTTCTTATTATCTCAATTTTGATAAAAAAAATAAAATATGAAATACACCAGCAAGTACTTGATCAAGAAAAAAAAATTGTCCAACTCCTATGAATCGTATAAAAATCACTTAATTGTTTCAATTTCTAATAAATAAAAAAAGATTTTTTCAACTTATTTTCTCAATTTGAAATTAGCAATTTTTTTTAACACTACAAATAATTATGATCGAGAGCCAAAATTGTTATCTTCATAATTATAAATTAGTGCAATTTATTTCAATCGATAGGATATATTCTGGAAAGGGCCACATTTTGAAGACAATTGCGAAATCAACCATTTCTAATTATTTCATTAACTAATCATTCCTAAATATGATACATTGTTAATTCAATTGTGGATCGTTTTGTCCAAAATTCTATCCCTCTTGGACAACAACACCCTTCGTAGAAATTATTCACTTGGACTCTTGAACATGCGTATGTTCGCACCCAGATCATCACTAGAGAAAGAAATATGCTTTGTGTATTTGGATTTCACACAAGATTCCTTCTTTAGATGGAGTAAATGTAATACTACAATTTTTAATTATACTTAATCAGTGCAGCTACATCTGACCAATTAAAGGAACATTAAAAAAAAAAAACTTTGTCAAACCAAGCTTCAAATGTTTACTATCATTATGAAGCAAAAAAAAAAAAAAAAATGCTGATTCATGTAACTTGTTTAATTTCTTTTGAAAAAAAGGACGTTAAGTTGCTGCACCCTGTTTAATATCTAAGTTAATTAAAAATTGATCTTTATATCATCATCTATAATCTCATAGGAAAAATACGGGAAAACTCTTGGGATTTTGTTTTCCTTTTTTGTAATTTTATATTTAATCTAAAGTGGTTTTAGAATATATTTTATATAATGGAAAATTAATTATTCCACAAATAGGATATATAGTCCTACATGGTGTAAGGGTCAATTGATTTAAGCGTGTCACCCCCCCTAAGTGCCCTATACATTTTCCATGCAGCTATGACATATCATTATAAAACGGTATTTAGTCGTACATTTAAATCTTGATAAAGGAAACTACTATTTTTCGGATGAAAGTAGACGACTATATCTGGATTTTTCTTGTATGCGTAATGACGGAAAAGTAATGCAAGATGAATTTAAAAATAATCATACTAATAGAAATTCTTCATTATTATGAATCAGGAACTATGTCTATCAGTCTATGGAGTGAAAGACAAAAAAATTTGACTTTAACTTATACTTTAAATCATGTTTCTTTTAAGCAAAATGTTTTATGTAGTAATAAATTGGAATTTGAGAGAGTTTAGACTATAAACGTAGTTTTATTATATCCATATTGTTTATATGCGGATTGGACTGTAGTTAAGGCAGTTTTTACTATTGATAGGACACTTTCAGAAAAATTCCCGATGCCAATTCCGATGCCAATGCGATTCTAGTAAAAATTCCCGATGCCAATTCTTTAATATTTTAAATAATAGTTAAAAAAACATCATTTTGCCATCACGGACGTTCACAGGATTATATATTTTTAATATGAAATTTAGGTAAGTGTATAATCTTTCGAAAATATTTACATCTTTGTCGCAAAAAATCGCTAAATATAAGAGAAAATAACATTGATTGATGGGAGTATATAATATTTTAGTACTGCGGTCCGCGCACCAAGATGTTTCTCTTTTGCCTTCATTGTACTTGATACTTGGATAATAAAATATACATATACTGTATATAAAGTATTATTCAAAAATGGTTCTACTTTGGTTTAATAACTTTTTTGGTATTCAATAGTGTGTTATAATCATTACTTTTTGTCCAAACATTCCCTAAAATAATCAAACTAAAGATATTTTGGAAAAACTTTACAGCCGATGACGTAAGGTATAAGACATACTTAGATTAATAAAACAATGATTTTCGAGCTTCTCATATCTTAAACATGGGGAAAAATGCAGAAAAATATCAAAAAGTATATTTTTTAATAGGTACTTCAGGTTCCAACGTTTTAAAGTTACACATATTTAACGTGAAATAATTCAATAAGAGATGCAAGTTTTGTTATTGGTGGGGTTGCGTGATAATCGAATAGCTCAGTCTCCGTCCAGTCCAATTTAGTCCTAAAACTAAGAAAGTTCGGTCCTTGATATAATCACTGGAACGTATCTCTTTTTTTTAAAAATCATTTCAAGTACTGAAAGTCCGAAGGATCGGTCCAAGGACTGGACTGAACTGGACCAAATATATGAGGACTGAAACAATACTAATTTTTACCCACTCTCACGACATGATCATCACCGATTTTGATATTTTGCGTCAGTGTGTTTACTGTGTATAGTAACAAAAAAAACAGCATGTCTACAATTTTATTCTTGTGGAATCACAACGGCTTTTTTGGAGTCCCTCAAAGCCCGCCCTTTTCTAAGGATCCTGACTCTTCAGTAGTACATAATTCCACTAAGAGTAAACTGATTTATACAATGTTTGATTCAAAATACTCACATGAGCAAATGCTCTAATTTCTTTTGTATTAATAAAATATGATTTATGGTAAATTTACCAGGAAGTTATTATCGCAAAAATTAAAAAGGGTGCCCTAGCCAAGTCGAAGGTTTCATTTTGTCAATTTTTGTAGGAACATTAAGCTTCTAATACCTAAGAGTATATAAAAATTTAGTGGGATCTCATTAAGATCATTTTGATTTAGGCCAATGATTGGAAAAGGTCATATTTGCAATAATAGTTCATTCCCTATGTTTCTTATTATAAAAAATATTTTTTTCTATCGGCAACATGCCCAAAATGGAAACCAAAAGAAAACCTGAGATTGAAATGTCCTATTGTAGGAAAAACATCCTGGACATATCAGCAGGGATATGTCCACCTACAGTTTACCAGATTATAAGACGCTATAAAATTTGAAGAAAATAGTACTAGAAAACCTAATAAAGGAAGGACGATGAATATTCATACAAAGGCTGTCAGATAAACTATAAAAGATCGGATTGTACGAAATCTGCACTTTATGATCAGATGGACATGATCAAGTTTGCAACAACCATAAATGTTGGATCTTGGAGGTATGCAAAGGGCTACAAGGAAAGAAACATTTGATAAATGACAAGACAAAGGGCAAAAGGCTTGTCAGATTCAAAATTTATCTTCAGTCATTAAAGCATCACCAATTTTTTTTCGAAATTTTTTTTACTTTATATGAATAGCTGTAGATTATTGAAATTTCTTTCCAAAAAATTAAAAATTTAATTATTCAAACTGTTTCCCAATAAATATAATTCTTGATATTTCAGTTTTTTTCTAAAAAATAAAATATATTAAACTTGTTTCAAAAAATTTACTTTATGTGAATAGCACCGACCTTTTGACATTTTTTTCCAAGAAATTTAAAATTTAATTTTCAAATTGTTTCCAAATAAATTTAATTCTTGATATTTTAGTATATTTTATCTAAAAAAATAAAATATATGAAACTGTTTTCAAAAAATTTACTATATGTGAAAGCACCGACCTTTTGACATTTTTTTCCAAGAAATTTAAAATTTAATTATTCGAATTGTTTCCAAATAAATTTAATTCTTGATATTTTAGTATATTTTATCTAAAAAAATAAAATATATGAAACTTTTTTCAAAAATTTACTATATGGGAAAGCACCGAACTTTCGAAAAAATTTTCCAAGAAATTTAAAATTTAATTATTCAATTTTTTTCCCAACAATATATAATATTTGATATTTAAATTATTTTATAAAAAATTAAAATGTTTGTAATTTTTTTTCAAAAATATCATTTAAAAAAAAATCCCTGTATGTGAATAGCTACAAATTTTTGAAAATTTTTCCAAAAAAATTTAAAATTTGTATTTTAATTTTTTCAAGTTTGTTTCCAACAAATTTGATATTTGAAACTTGATTTTACCAAATTTTTTATAAATAACTATGAATTGTTTAAATTTTGATGTAAATAACTATGAATTGTGTAAATTTTGATGAAAATAACTTTAGATTTTTGATATTTCTTTAAAAATTATTAATTTCCTTGGATGTATTGGCGGTGATTTTTAGCAATGTCACACTATCTCCAGGCCAATCTCAGGGCGGAGGGCATTCAACGATATTTTAATAGGCCTTGAGCTATTTATTCCCCCACCTCCTCCTATATCGTGATAAAATTACCCGCACATGAAGGTACTCCCTTCGGAGATAGAATAAACAAATATGTTTAGATATTTGTAAAAAATAAAATTAAGCGAATTTATTATTCATTATAAAATTCAAACAAAATACGGGCAATTTTCTTAACTGGCAACTTGACACTTAACTAAGACTCAGATATCGGTTCGCCCAGAGAGACCGCCAGCTCCTTCCTTTGTGGAGATACCCTTGGAATATAGATCTTTATTTTGTGTAAACAAATTTTCCAAACTGAAATACGATTTTCTTATATTTTTATGATGTAAGTTGACATAAGATCTCAAAATCTCACGCAAGGATAAGTTAAAAACTTGATAAAACCTGTCTTCAAGCTCAAACTAATTATCAGGATTAACTGGATGATATAATAAGATACCTCTTAAATCCCCAAAGACAGTGGTTTCCGGTGCTTATGGCATTCCAAATAAACATTTCTTGACATACTTATTTTATTTAAACAAATCATTTGGATTATTATCAGCTATTGCAAATAATGTATGGTTGACAGAAATCGTGCAGCACACTTGAACTAGCCATAAATTGAATTTAATTGTAATCATAAATAGTTGTCAAATTCAAATATACCTATACGAGTGAAAAGGGAGAGGAACACACTCATTACTTTAAAAAGCGAATGAGATCGAGAGCTCGCTCAGGATCTCTTGAGTGGACTAATGTTCAGCTTATATGTTATGCACAGCATTTTCTTCTACCAAATACTTTTTTGTTAATATAATGTCACTCACTATAAAAATAAACCTACCATTATAATTATATACCGTCCTTTTCTTTGTAAGTCGGTAAACTTGCAAAATCGGCAAGGGATCCAAAACTTAGTTTCGTCGCTGTATATATGTATATGACTTCACGATTGCTAAAAAAACTTTGTCTTACCTGAAATAAGAAAAATTAACATTTAAATAAACATAATTTCGATCTACTGCCTTTGTTTATTGAACATTGACATAACACCTCGGCATTGTTTCTTTGAATGATTTAAATAACGATCCATGATTATCATATCCAATTGATTAACGATATATTTAAATAATGAAATTCAATTTTATTACTAATATTACTTTTGACATGATTAGTGATGTGAAAAGTGTCGATTACAGTTGACATACTTTTGAGTCATCAAGTCACTCAACTAGGTGTATTATAGATTATATCCTGTTAAAACTGTTATAATTCTTTCTTTGAGGACAAATTTGGTATATAAAACTTTTTGTTTTGACATTACAAATATACTTTTTTTAATTTGTCTTTAATTGGTTAGTTGGAGTTGCATTGATTAAGTATAGCGGTAGTTACATAAATACGCGGACTAATTTTTAAACGCTTATATCTCGAGGTTCCGTGACTGGGAAAAAATTCCAGCACAAGTAACTCGGTAAACCTTTTGGCTTTGTTTTTCTTTTTCTTACTCGCATCAAACAAAGTCGTTTACGATGAATGACGAGGCCAAACGTCATACGGTTGGCACTCTCCTCCGCGCCTGTAGGTCTGTCTACTTGGAGATTTTGAAGGACAAGGCCCTTCCATAGGCCCTCAAGATCTCTAATGGAGGCCCTTTATCTTGTATCAGGATGGGGGCACCTGCCCATACCTCTGGATTGACTCAATGTTGGCTCACTGCCAACATGTCATTTTGGAACAAAAACATTTGGCTACTTCAATCACCTGATTTGAATCCCCTTGACTACAGTGTGTGGTGGCAAATTGAGAAGAAGGCCTGTCCTACCCGCCACCCGAATTTGGACTCATTGAAGGCCAGTGTCAATGAGCAATGGGCAGCCATGGAAGACCATTACATCATCAATGTGTGCAAGGCCTTCCGCGGGCACTTGGAGGGTGTTATAGCAGCAGATGGCGGTTATATTCAGTAATTATATTAAATTTTTTTAGCAGAATAAATTTTATATTATATAATTCACAAAAAAAGAAAAACACGTCATACGAATTTTATTACACATTTAATTATTTGCCACAAATAGTTCGCGTATTTATGCAACTACCGGTAAGTAAACATTTTACATTTACTCTATCTAAACAAGGAATCTTTTCGGGAAATCCATATATATAAAGTATATTTCTTCCTCTAGGAATCACCTGGGCGCAACCGTAAACACATTGAATTCAAGAGAATAAGTTCATTATAAATATACTTGAAGAAATGTCTAAGTTATAAAATTTTAACTTATTTAAATTTTAATTTTTAGGCTGAAAAATGATGAAAAACGACACTGTTCTTTCGAACCTTATAACTTATTCATAATGTATAGTGATGATGAGAAATATTAGAGAAAAATATTCATTTTATAATTTAAAAAAAATTACTTAAAAAAATTCCATCTCCAGGGATTTTTGTTCAATTATGTTGTGATCCAATTTTTCTATGGGGGTGTACTCGAATAAGTCAACATTATCAATATATTATTTCGATTTCAATCCCAATTTCATGATGTCATGTCCTGTAAAAGGAAGATTGATGCAATCAATAGATAATACTTCTAACTTGATTATCCATTTCAAGGTATGTTCGAATTCTAAATTCCACGAGACACGACGGAAATAGAATAAATTAGAAGGAAACTACCAGACCTTATAAGGGAGTATACAATACATATTGCCCAAAATAATCTAAGTCAAATGGATTAAAAAACAAACAAATATATGAAACCAAAATGATTTATTGTTATACATTTACCAATTTTATTTAAAATATGATTTGCGAACAAATATAACCACAACTTTATTAAAAAAAAGCTAACTAAATACTTATTATATAATCTTATTTAGTTACTAAAGTTTATAGAACATAAAGATATGATCAACAACTGTTTTCCTTCATTTCTTTTTACGACTAAAGTTATACAAATAAATATTTACTTCAATTTTTTTCCTTTTTAACCAGATATTTTTTGATAACTGACATTATTTTGTATCAAATCAGCACTTATGAAATCTTTCATATTCGTATTAATGCACTTGAAGACAGTGACTTATTAATGCAAAAATGCATTGAGTAATTCATTATTTATATATATTTGTTTTACTAACAGCAAACAATTGCATTAAATGTTATAGATGGTTATAATAAACTTTACTGATTTATCCGTTAAGTTTTTGATTAATATTTTACAGTTCATGAACAAACTTTTTTTTTTTGTTAAAAATGAATTTACCTAATGAAATAGCAACAACACTCCAATTATTGTAATTTATCAAAAGTTCTTTTAAAATAAGTCTTTATGGGAATATTGTAATTACAGGCCTCGGAGATGAAATCCGCGCCTGCCTCTCGTATTTATAAAAAGCAACAAAAAATCCATTACTTTCAATATTTTTATTTCAAATAAAAACAAAGTCATTCTAGGTAATGTGTATTGAGGATAACTTGATATAATTGCCTTCAGCTTCGATGCGGCCTCTGAAGCGGGAGAAGGGCTTAATAAAGAGTTCCCTTAGAATGGATGCTATGCACTCCTTGATAAGGGCCATCAGACTTGCCTTAGTTTTGTGGGGATGCCTATTAGTGTGTGCCTCAAGGTTACTGCATTAATCCTTGGTGACAAGGTCATTGTAGTTATCATCAAGACAGGCAAGAAACTTGTTGATCACATAGCAAGAGGAAGAGTCCTGCTAACTCACCCAGGAGCCAACGTCTTCTCCGTGACTGATAGAACTATCAAGATGGCTGTGAAGGGAGACTTGTGATTTTCCACATACATGAGGACAATCCACCTCCTTCTGGCTTAGGTCGTGAAAGCCAGGAGGCCTTCCTTGCCAGATTTGCATCTTATGTGTTTTTCTGTGGCGGGCCCTTTGGAGAGGGAAACCAACAAAACTCCAGAACCAAATGGCTATGATTCATGCTCAAGGTGGCCATATTGAGTGAACAAGTCTATAAAGATCTTGCGTACAAGTTTTCTTAAAATTATTTTTTGTCATTATAGAAAAAAAAAATATTGATGTATTTCTACAACAACTTTTCGGGTCCACGTTTTGCTGCCCAAGCCTGTTCTAATGCGAGTTCAACGTTCACAACAAAAGGGGAAATGCAGTATTTTATATATTAGGAGAATAACGCTTTTATTAGGTAATAAAATGTATATATATATATTTGAAGTTAAAAAAACACAACAAAAAAACAAGTCTTTGTCCATTTTTATTTCTCCGTTACTTTAAAGGAGTAACGTACTTGTAACGTTTTCTTTTCTTTTTTTAAATCTTCGTTACTTTACTGGTATCTTCGTAAATGCAAATTTTTTAAGTGGTTCTACTATTTATTAGCGATTATTTTCTCCTCATTCAAACGAAATTTCGTATTTATTTTAATTATTCTAAAACCAGTTCTTCTCTAATATTCTGGAAGTTATTACACTGTACAGGCAAAAACAATTCTTGGAACACTGACAGAGTAAAAACCCGCATCATTAATTTTATTATTGAAACCGTAAAACACGACAATAACAACTTTATCTAGATGAAAATTTAAGCTAATAGCAATTGATAAAAAACATTTCAGCAGCATTTCAAAGATCAATTATTCAATAATTTATCATGATTTTCTTTTCTGTTATTTCTGCTTCAGACCTTTAGTGGGAGTGTCCTGCTTTAAAATGTCTTTACTCAGCTCCTAGAGAGCTTGTAAATGAACTCTTGGGGGACTCAGTGAACATAAAATACTTTGGTCTTGAATATTTTATCTTTATTTTCTGTTTTTAATTTTTGCGCTACAATTACAAATGAAAGAAAACACGTGGAGGAATTGCATAATAACAAAATAAATAAATATTTTATTTCAAAATTAGCCATCCGGAGATAGACCACTTCTTTTGTTCGTTTTTGTTATGTCCCAATTTCAGAAATTCTATAAAAACATGAAATATTCATTTGACAATATTGGAAATAAAAATATAAAGAGTCAATAATAACATATACAAGAAAATACACAAAAATATTATTTAAAAAATGAACACAAATACTAAGAAAACGTTAAAAGTTATAATAAAAATTCCCACAGTTTTGTCTTATCTGAAGAATGAGGATGCTTTCTAAAAATATTTATAATATACTTAAAATTTTTCAGGTGACGTTTTGATTCCAAGGGTATGAACCTCACTATGTCAGAGGCAAAGTCCCAAAATTGTCCATAGACGCTTGATATTTTGATACTAAAAGCAACGTATCTTGCTGTGGCATTCATTAGAATGCCTCTAAAATGTTCTACTCTTATCACCTCTCTCAAATTGAGTTTTTGGCAATATATACATTGGGATTTAAAAGTCCATTGAACAGTGCCTTGGTTTTTGGATACTAATTCCTTCTCACAGATAGTCCAAAAAGAATAGTGGCCCATAGATAACTTGACTTTGTATTTATGAGACCATTCATATATTTTGTGATCCAAATAGTCTAAGTATTTTCGGACGAGGGCACTCGACAAATACGTGGATGACTTGATTATACATCTTCACACAGTCTTTTTAAGGTTCATAAAAGGAAATATACCAAAATCAATAACTGAGTCGCAAATTTAAGACCGCCCAAGATTCCACATGTGGATCTTAGTATTGGGTTGATCCAGATTTCTGCGAGTTTTAGTAGTTATATATATTCTTAAGCCACTTTAATTGGTTTGTCTAATATAATTTCTCCATATTCTTGTTTCATTGGCCAAGATGCAGGGGATTGGTACCGCTTGGAGCTTGTTATTAACAGATATAGTAACTTCCATTTTTACATAATTGTTTGTGTGGGTTTATATGTTTTTTATTATCCTATCTTAACATACATACAATAAAATTTTTCCAGTGTTTCCAAATAATTATAATTCATTAGGATTATTAAAGAATAAGAAGTTATCTTGAATACAGTTGATACAAAGTGTGTATAATCATACAAAAATCTAAAAGAAAATGACTGATCATTTGGAAAATAATCTTTTTTTTTTTGCAAATTTCGTTCAACTTCTATATATTGTAGCAAAAACTAAAAACTAAATCTTATATTACCAAAAAAAAAAGAAAAAAAGTTTAATTTTGATTGATTTTCTTACTTTAATTTTTAGATATTTTCTTTCCAAATATTTAATAAATGAACAATAAAAAAGTTTGCATAAAAAGTCTATAAACGAAAAATAAACAAAAGTCAAATGGATGAGTTAATCTGTAATAAATACTAATCAAATATAACAAGTATGAAACATACTTAAATTGGGCTTAATTTTCCTGCTTCTAAAATATTAATTACTTATTAAAATGAAATAATTATCGACTTAATTATATTTAATTTCGAAATATTATGACATGCAATTGTACAAATGCTTAATTATTAAATGTTCTAAAAGAAAATTAAAAGTTTAATGGGTAAAATCATTTATAATTGAACTTTTTATACGATACTTGAACAAAAATTATTATTCTCTAGATATGCCCATTCCTAGTTATGATCTAGCATGTTACCAAAGCCTATTTATAAAAATAACAATCATATATATCCATTGGGATCTCAAAATGCATTACTATTAAAGTAAATTTGGTTGATTTTGCAGGTACATTAATTCGTATGTATCATCATCTTAATAAATGGTTATTTTATTTTACATTAACAACCACCACTTTCACAAAGTAAAAACTGTTTTCATTTACAGTTACGCTATCTATATGGCAAAAGCTTTTTTGCAAACGCCATTTTCTCTCCAACCAGTTATCTGATCAAATAAATAAAAACAGACTATGAAAGCTGGATATATTCTGATTCATTTTATTTAATAAAATAACGTCCAGCCACAATTACAGTTTCGATACAAGGCCAAAAGCCACTTCACCATTTGGTCCCTAGGAAAATCCTAGAATTTCTTCTTGATCCAACAGATAAGTTCGTCTTAGGTTTTGCAGGAGTCAATCCCGCTGCCACATGTAAGGGCTCCATTGGCAACCATGTCGATTCAAGGATTCACCTTGGTCTGTAGCACTTCCAGATATATATCAGTGATGACCAAGAGGCCTTGGGGAAACACATGAGGACATATGACCTGGTTTTCGTAGCTTACCACTCCAAAGAGCATGCCATGGGCTGAGAAATTCATTTGCATTTTGACAAGCACATCTTTGGAGCAGAAGGCCAACCAATAGTTGTTCTTGTTGTTGACCTACTGGTCCTAGCAGTGTTTGAGAAATTGTTATGTTATCGCTCCCAGTGTGGATTCGAAGGAGAGCTCCGTGCCCTTCCCAAATATTTGGGACAAAACATTCGTCCATTTTTAAAATAACTGTATTACAAAAAAAAAAAATAAAAAGAAGCTCAGCTGCCTAAGTGCTTGTGTTTTCCCAAGAAAGCACCCAAACTGGGCGAAGAGATAACTTGCACACTCTGTATATATATATATGAACAGGGGTTCTTCTCATATAAAAATATTTGATTTTAAAGATATAAAAAATAAAATTTAATAAATTGATTCTCCTTTCTATTTTTTTTTTAAAGCAATATGTAAACTTCAACTTGAGCCTCCTACTTCCATAAATATACATTATAGTGCCCTTTTTTCAGGGTTTTTTTTCTCTGTAGCAAGACCTTCTCTACTAAGGGCAATAAAAATGTGACTTTAGGAAAGTTTGAGGCCTCTCAGACCATTTTTGGCGCAGTTACAAAAATTGTTCACCTCGTTTATACTTATGTAAAGGGCCTAGGCTGTGCTAAATAATTTGTGGTTTTTGCGGGGTTTATCAAACATTACACAAGATATTCTTCCCCCTTTTCTTCAATAACTAACCCTTCAACTAAATAGTTTAACTTTGATATGTTATGTTAGATAAAACAAGGAAACTCCGAATCTTTCAGCCTATCTTAGGTCCATAAATTATTTTTGGGAAGGTGCATATATTTGTAAATGATTGGGCGAAACCTCAAAAATACAAAAAAGGACTGTTTTTTTCTTATAGCTTCATATTTAACACAAAAATACCCCTTGTATTTAGTCTTCAGCTGTTGATTCTCTCGTCTGACTTGATACCTCTGGGCTATTTTATCATTTATGTCCTTTGATAAATAAACAAAGTAATAAGTTATATTTAATTCTTATGTTCCGTTTCCAAAAGAACAGGAATACAATTGTTTGATGATCCCTCATCGTAAATATATATATATAAGTATAGCCTATCTTATTACTACTATGAAGAAATTTTGGCTATCATTTCTAAATTTGAGTTGCACGCTCTCAGAACTCATCGTTCTAATATCCTATGGCCATGGGATACATAGACAATCAAGATAGTGTTTTTGATTTAAGAATACTTTCTTCATTCATTGCTTGATTGGTGTTCATTTGTATATTTTTCTTTACATTCACAATTGTAATTTTAGGGATTATCATTATATTACTAAGCAGTAAGCAATATTATACATAATACAGTACCAAATCAAATACTATGTAGGATTTTCATAATATTAAATATAACACATGGGATGAAAAGTCCCAGACTTCACAAAGAAAACACCTTGTTTTGACAGCTGCATTTTGAAGGTTGGTAATAACTGAAAATGAGATGAATGAACAAAAATAATTACGCGGTCTATGTTTGAAGCCCGGTACTTTTCGGCCCATATGTTATATATATATGTAATTCCTTTTAAACTTTTTGAAGAAATAATTTAAGAATAACACCATCTAACAAAATTACAGTTATTTTAATGTACAATAAGTGTAGTATTAATGTACAACAGCATGGGCTGTGTTAAGCACTCGGGTTTTCTTCTTCTCTGTCTTTGTTTCCATGTCTTCTAGCTGGGGCATGCGAATACTTATGCACTCTTATTACGAAATCAATTCAAAAATGAGTTTTTTCTTTGAAATATTGTCGTGGCTTTATCTCAAATTGACAACGATATAGAGCGTTTTTGGAGAGGCTCTTGATTTTTAAAATTAAAGTTTATACTTTTAGCTATCCCATGCAATACTTTTAAACTTTTTAAACCTATTCGTCTTGAAGCTATGCTCCTCTGAATAAAAGCACCTATTTTCCACTTTTAACAAACATGACTTGAGTTATAAGTATGATGCATAAATTTTAAATTTAGGTTTAGAATTTTTTAAGATTCGGCTTTAAAATATATTTATATAATTTATCCCTTTCTTCAACACCGAGGGCTTAAAATAGCTTTGAACCTTACAAATAGCCAAAAATAACAAAAAATGTATGGCCAATTTTTCTGAAGGCCACGAGGCTATGAGAGGAAAAATAAGGTCATACTTTGAATCAGGGGATCAAATTGTACCAAGTTAGGCATATACTGTTTTTGTACCAGTTTTGCTGTTGAACAGTTTTTGTGAGTACTTAAGAGATAGATAGCAGTTGGTATGATTGACTTATTTGTCTAAATACCAGATGATTTTGTGCCTTTTTGTTTCTTTATTTTTGTAAAAAGGTGGTATGATACCATAAATGTAACTATGTTTAGTATAATAAATCCAAAGATTTTGATTCTCAAATCCCATCCCCCCCCCCCAACCGAAATTGCATGAATTTTTTCGAAACATTAAATATTTGATGAATAATTTTTAAAATTTTTTCCCAAATTTTTTTTTGTAAATAGCTGTGAATATTTGGATTTTAAATTAAAAAAAAATGATTTTTTGTAAACAGCTGTATATTTTTGGAAAAATTTCCAGAAAAACTATTGATATTTATTTCAGAAATTATTCTTAAAAAAACTTTATTTTTTTGTAAATAACTCTAAATTTTTGATTTTTTTTTCGAAAAAATTTAATATTTAAAATTTTTGAGAACAGCAGTGGATTTTTGAATTTTTTTTCCAAAAATTTAATTTTTTACTCAACAACTGTGGATTTTTGAAATAAAAAATGAATATTTGAAATTTACTTTCGAAATTTTGGGCAAAAAAATTATTTTTTTGTTATTTGTGAATGGCCTTAAATTGTAGATCATTTGTTAGCAAATAATTTTATATTTGAGGAAACACAAATATTATCCATAACACGGGACAGTCTAATGGACATATTTATCAAATAGGGAATTCGATACAACAAAATATTTATAGAATATTTTCTTTCCTGCTCTTTCGGCCAAGGACATAGAAATTGATGGTCATACATGTTATGTTATGCTATGTTATATTATGTCATATATTGTATTATGTATGTAAATATGAAAATTGAAAATATTAAAGGGGCTCTGAGAAATAAAGAGAGAGAGAGAGAAAGAAAATCAAGACTTTTTTTTAATGTTTTTAAAGGGTTTATCACGTAGAAAGTATACGACTCTACGCTTGAGCACCCTTTTCCGCATTTTTATTTCACTTATTATTCTATATCATGAATGTTCTTCCTCAGATTTGAGTGGTAGGGAAGGCGGGGAAAGGCTTTGCGACTTTATGGTAATGGGGTCCATAACTCGAATACAGTTAATCATTACAGTTTGTGATTGTTTGATCCCATTTGAAGGTATTACAAGCGGGGCTGTGGAGTTAGAAGTTTGTGTCGACTCCAGATTTTTTTTTCAAAAATTCACATCTATTTATTAAATTAAGTAAAAATTAAAAAATATATTTCAAATATTTAATTTTTATCAAAAATTCACCTCTGATCACAAAATATTAAAAATTTTTTGCTAAGAAAATCATCAAAAATTTACAAAATTGACTTCCGAGGTAGGAAACCCTTACACACTCTGATGACATACTCATTAGACAGTGCCATATACTTTCGCTCAATGGAGGCCTTCAGCTCAACAATATTTCTGTGGAGGACAGCCCAGGCATTGGCCTTAATGGGAGATAAAATATCACAGTTAAGTGGGTTCAGATCTGAGGCCACAATGTCCAAGGCTAAAATCCCCCTTCCTCCAATTTAGGAGTTTTTTGGCCTTGGTCAAGGATGGTGGTCTTTAACGATGCTGTTATGAGCCGGCATTTTGACACAGGTTGCTCTTCAGGCCCATGTCTTTCACGGCATTCCTGATCCCCCTTCACTGACGTTGTTTTTTCTTGTAATGATGCGCATCGAAGTTTGAGGATTTGCCTCAATACTATCTTCCATGGCACTCCTGAACTCCTTCGAAGGCTTTATATTGTAATCCCTACTCCCAGGCTACTATTCATAGCTGCCATTAGCCTCAAACGCCTTTCTGATCCTCAAAAAAGTGGACTTGTTCACTTCCACAATCTTGATCAGCTCACAAACAGGAACATCGTGGTGGAGTAATTGAAGCACTCTACGCTTTTTCGACAACATCACAAAGCGGACTTTGTTGACAAAAAATTGTAACCCGTAAAAAGGAAGGTTGCAAGACTTTTCTATCAAAAATGTATGTTTTATTGCCCTACGTTATTTTTGTTTTTTTAAATTTATTTAAGTTTTAATGCATGATGCATGTTTGTTTACGCAGATCGAGTAATAGGTTTAGACATTTATCAAGCTGTAAAAGACTTAAGTGAGTTCAATGCTGAGTCCTACTGTTTATTTGATTTTTTTATCTTTCTAAATTGCATCATATTTGCAGAAAAGAGCATTCAAAATAACAAAAACTTAATTAAAACGACTAGAAGTGTCATTAATTTACATTTCATTCGATTAACATATGCAAATTTCTAACATTAAATTAGCCTTGAGTGAAACTCCATCTATAGAAACTGACCTACGGTGTGTGTCACTTACAAATTTTGTTCATTCTTATTAGATTAAACTTAGAATAAAGCACTATTTAATCGATCAAATCTATAACGATGGGACTATCTCTTTAGAGTGTTTTTTGTAAAGTAGAAATTGAAGCAATTAACTTATTATGATCAATTGCACTAATAAGAACTCAGAAACTTAAATGAGGAAGTTTAATTTCATAAAATATTCTGTCGAATCATTTTTTAGCAATAGAACGGCTAAGTAATGCTCCTCACTGCTTCAACACATAAGAGCGACCGACTCTCTTTCCATAAAAAGGTTTTAGAATCTCCCTACGAGAATGAAACAATGTCCAACCCGCTACTGTTTCTACAACCTGACTGCCACACATGATAAAAAATGAGGCAATGTGTCGCTCTCTGTATCATACAAAGTAATATAATTTTTATGGCAATATTTGTCTTGATATAGGAGAAAAAGGAAACTTTGAAACTGTCTCAGTCTTCCCTAGACATATGTATATCATGAATGGTTTCATTCCTTCAATTCATTTTTGTATATTAACACTTTACATATTACAATACATATGCGCCCGTATATGACCTAACAATGCCCGCTTATACACATTATATGCTCATACAAATAACTGATAATTTTTGAAAAAAATAGTTTAGGAGTTTTTATAAGTCATTCTTAAGTCCGTATAAAGAATTTCATCTCAGTTGACATAATAAGAGAGCTCTGATGTGCTCTCATATTTATTGTGAAGAAAGCAAATCCACAAATAAGGACACTTTTTGAGGGGTACCCTGGGAAGACCAAGAACACTTCTCACTGGACAGACTGAAAAGACGAGTTTTTGAATAATATCTTTTTTTAAGGGAGAATAGGTTTGAAATGAAAGACATTAAAAACCAAGTACAAAAATTATGTAAACATTGTCATTTAACTTTTTTAATTTTATTGTGTTGGGGGTAAGCCACAAACCATCAATTATGAGTGGTAAGATTTCTTACCACACATTTAAACATCTTTTATGTCATTCAAGTGAGAAATAATACTTGGGTGAAACAATGTTAGTTACATGTACATAAATGGATATTTTCTTGAGGGCTTAAACATGCCCAGTTATGCTATTCGGGATCATTTTGGGCGTGTTAAAAAAAAAGAAACCAAAAATCAAACAAAGAACTTTGACAATTTGATTTTATTTGGAGTAGAGAAGCTTAGCCCTCATGAAGTTTGATTAGATCATCTACAAGGAGAAGATGTCAATCAATAAGTAAATAAACAAAAATGACTCTAATATTGATCATCAATTATACTCTTCAGTTCAACAAGGGCTTAGGATTATAACTCTGCAACAAATCCTCGGGACAAAACCTGCAAACTCAGCTGTGCCATTAAATTCTGGTCTTTTATCGAAGTAGAATTTAAGAGCAACAATGGTAAACTAATGAAAAATGGCATCTGCGTACGTCTTTTATGTGCATATAGCAAAGTTAATAGAAATAGAAGGATAGACCATCATGTAATCGGGCTTGCTAGAATTTTCAATTTGATGTTTCGTACCGACTGCTGTGCAAGACAGGCAGATTTTGACAAAACAAGCAACCAATCATAGTCTATGATGTCACTATTGCTACAATTTTCAATTTGATGTTTTGTACCGACTGCTAGGTATGAAAGCCATATTTTGACTAAACACGCAACCACTATATAACACCTAATAACGTCAATTACGTTATTTTGAGAATTCACTCATTATACGATTTCATCACTGTTCAAGAGTAAAAATGGCGGAAGAGACTGAGAGAGTCGAATTTGCGTACTGCAACGCCTTCAGATAGTATTCATCAAAAGAACTATTTTGTAATTATTCATGGTAAGCCCTAAAAGAAGGCATAGTGTTTTACTTAATGATATCCTCCGGCCTCATCACTTAGTTCACAGATCGATTCCGAGCTCTCCCACGACATACTCTGTAAGATACCCACTCACAAACTCTTTCACATAATAAGACCTTCCATCATCCGCCAAAGTCTTAATTGTCCTAATCTCTCGATAAAGCCGAGATCTCTCTCCTTTTACCGTTTTGCTTCAACTGGCAAAGTTATTTATTTATTTATTAAAAGTTTACGACCCTTGAATTATATTCTGATACTGAGGCGGTCTCCAATTTGCAGGTAGAAGGAGAAAGTAAGACGTCATTCAATTATATTCAAAACCTCATTGAACATTCGTGAGTGTCCATAAAATACAGGGAGTAACCCTAAGGATTTGTAGCACAGTTATAATTGTTAGTCCATGTTGAACTCGGAGTAGCATTTAGGATCAACATCAGAGTATTTCTTAGCAATTTTATTCCCTCCTCTCTCCTCACAGCTGCTTGTAACGGCTCTAATGCACCACCATGACAGCAAAGTAGATCTCCTCTAAAACATTATTCAAATTGTCAGGGTTATCATGTTGATTGTCTGTTTCTTTTCTTTTTTAACATCCTCAAAATAGACGCAATTTGTATCACTACATATATTGTAGAGTATTCATTGAAAGAATGAACTATCAAAAATAAGTAATAGCAAAGATAGAACACATGGTCTTTTTGGTTTACTCTTTGTAATAATACACGTATGAATAAAATGAGGAAGAGGGGATCTTAATTATTTTCATTTTTTTATGCGTGTATATGGTCTTTATCAACACAAACATGTGTGTGTGTATATATATCACTCCTTGTCCTAACAAAGAAAAGAAAGGCAATACGGACAGTATTATTATTATTTTTTTATAAACGATTCCATCAGTGATTTATCAGGGAGAAGGCATTCAATCATTCAGGCTCATTCTTTTATCAGTCTTTCAGTCTCTTTATATTCTTTTAGAACTAAATTTGAATTTATGAGATTATGCAAATATTAGGAGTAGTAAAAATAAGTCCATTGTTTTTGAATGGATAATTTTTCGATTAATGTTCATCTCCTTGGCAATCAAAACAGTTTTTACATTAATGGCTCCCAAACTTGTTTGAGTTCGACTCTTAAAATACGTGGCTAGACCATGTGCGACCCCTACACCTTTCATTGAGAGATGAATGTAAAATTCGGAGTCAATTTTATGCAAATAGATGAGTTAAAGTCCATATCAAGCCTATAAAGTTCAAAGTAAATCTAACGCTGACACATTCATCACATAAATCCAGAATTCGTAAAATGTTTTAGAATCAAAATCTGTTTTTAGTCTTTGGTCCCGTGAATGTTTGATAAGCATTTCTTCCATGTCAGACAATAGAAGATTAGCTGTGGAGGTAAAAGGGTGTATCCAGTTATGTATTTGCGGAGAACTAACTTCTGGGGAAAACCTTTTTATAAGGATCCAGAAAAGACTCGTAAAATATGTCCATTCGTCATGATTTAAGTTATGATGCCACTCAAAGTAATTTCAATTTAAAATATATTCTTTTTTTTTTTTGGAAATCATCTTGAAGCCCCTCTGATGTGTCCTGAGACCCCCCCACAGGAATCACAATCCCCACCTTGGGAACCTCTTGCATAAATGACAACGATTTTATCAACATTTCGACAATGTGCCATTCAGTGCGTGCTGCATCTGTGACATCCAATTTAATGGAGTGGAATCGACCAAACCAAAATACCATGGGACTGCCTGTTGAAGTATAATGAGCAACAACATTGTTCTCATATTTAGCCACTTGACTAGCGTTTTCGCTTTGTTAGAAAAAAAACTGTAAAATATGGTTAAAATATGTAAAATATTTTCTGTTTGCTGGTGTCCATTTTTGATGACATCTCAAACAATACCGAGTCAAAAAATCAATAAACTGTTTAAGTGAGTTCTTTTAGTTCGAAATCTTATCTTTCTAACACTATCCAGCCTAGACCGATCATACTTATAAAACGCAAGAAACACATTACAAAAGCAATCTATGAGAAAAAAAAAATAGACTTTTTTTCTACTACACATATTATTCTATACCCTATACACTGTTGTAGATATTTGGCAAAACAACTTTGGCAAAATTTGAGGTAATGTTATCACGTTTTGAATATTTTGCAGGGGTTGTGTTTTTAAAATTCGTATAGTTATTTATAATTAAATGTCGATAAAGGGAAATTCACAAGGAGTAGGGTATGAAACTTGCTTACATATATTAGAATGTAAGCAAAGCAAAATAATTACGCCATTTTTGCACAAACTAACACAACTCCCTAAACGATCATATTATTTATTATAAAATATACTCACATAGATAATGTACTAAATTGTTATATAATTGGTAATTAAGAAAGAGTACCTTTTTTACTTAATTTATTTTATACGCTCAAACACTGATTTGCATCGCAAATCATCTGCGACACATTTCCTGATCAGCCTTTCAGAACAGTTAAGATCCATGGCAATGGTTTTCATCGATTTGGATGGCAAGGCATAATTATTTTTGCAAATTTGCAATGAAATCCCAATTCCTCTGAGATTCTGACCTCATCTTGTGATTAGCACGCTGCCCTTATGATTCATAATCACCTTCAGACTCTCCAGACAAAGGCCCTGTATAGGTTTAAGAAGTTTGCAATCTCAACATTGTCTAGTCCGGCACGGATGCTACAAGGACCCCCTGTCTTTTTCACGATTGTGGTATAAATATTTAGTTGATTGATGCCATTTTTTTTTAATCGACGGCAAAAACTTTTGGGTAACCGCCAAAACAACAAACAACCTTCTGCATTCACATGCACTCAAAGTTTGTTGTTAAACAATGGCCGGAAGCTGCGTGTACGCAGATATACAACTACTTAATATAATATTTTAGTTGTATGTTTGTATGTCCATGTCCTCTCATAAAAAGGTAAAGGTTATTTATTTCAAAAACAAAGACAGATACAGACTTTAAATATAAAATAAAAGTTATTCAACTTTCTAAGTAGCGTACCGCAGGCAATGTTTCATTCTGAGAGGAACAAATTTTTGGGCCCTAGAGGGGAAGTTTTTTTATATAATAAGTTGATTTGTAATTTAAAAAAATCAATTCCCGGGCTGGAAATTTTTTTAAAGGATAAGTTGTCGATTCGAAAATGCACAAAAAAAAGCCAAAAACAAAACAATACGGAATTATTGATCAAACAGAAAAAGGGAGAACATATATTGAGTACGAATTAAAAAATGGGAAGAAGAGGATTAGCGAGTTATTCTTAGTATGAATATTCATTGTGGTTGAAGGAGGGACATATTTCTAATTATTACATTGTCTATCGACAAGTTGTACTAAATTTTGGAGTTATTTAAACCATTAATAAAATAATTCAAAATAAAATGTATAATACAGGGACGTCCTAGCTTATTTCTTTGTCGATATCCAGCTTAATAACTAATTCCCTGGAAATGCAAATCCATAGTTTACGAGTACATATGTATATGTGTATAAACCAATAACCATCCATCTTTCTTGAAGATTAAATTACTAATTAAGAATGATTAATTCATTTATTGGCTTTATCTCTATAATTGTATAGTTACCTTTGATTAAGGGAGGGAAAAAATTAAGATTAGTTGTATATATGGAATAACCGCTCCTAATGTATCATTTAAAAATGGATCTTCAGCTCCAAATACGATATTTTTAGAGAATAAAGTTAACCAACTTTGGTGTTTGATATTGATAATGAATACCAAAGAAAAAAAAAAAGAAATACAAAAGTTAAGAAGATTTAACTTTTAACTTTTTATCTTATATAAACTTGATGTCCATTAGAAAAAATGTTTAAATGCTTCACATTCCATTTGAAATAATAGAATTAAGGAACATTTCTACACGTTTGCTAAGGAAGTTATCTTTACTTAGGACAAGCGGCTCGTCGTTATGTCCCTCAAGGCAGCCATCAAGCGTGTTGCTCCAAGGGTTCCCTCTGCAGACATCATCAAACACCACTGAGCAGTTCATGAGAGAATTAAAGCAATGATGGAAGCCAATAAAGGTCATATTTAAAATTTATATGCCAAGAAAAAAAACACAAAAGTTTATCACAATGCATTTGTTTAGGATGTGGAGAAGGACAAAGTTTGTTCCAATTTTAGTACACGACCCTGTAAATCGCAACTTTCACAAAAACAAAAATCCAAGATCATTTATGAGTTGCTATGGAATTACTATGGAACTGCTTGATAAGAGAATTCCAACAATCAATGTTTAGAAACATTAATAAGAGGAAAATAAGTAGACAAATCAACAGCTTCCAACGAAATAGAGTTTAATTTTTATGTTAGGGAGGTAACGCCATGACAGACTGTCGTTGGCGTCATGGAGATCTACAATATAACATTTTTATCCTTCCCTTGTACCAGTAGTAGCATAAATACGTGGACTATTTGTTGCAAATAATTAAGTGTGTAATAAAGTTCGTATGGGGTATTTTTTTGAGAATTATGTAATAGAGAATTTATTCTGGTATAAAATTTAATATAATTACTGAATATAACCACCATCAGCTGCTATGACACCCTCCAAGCGCCCGCGGAAGGCCTTGCACAAATTAATGATGTAATGGTCTTCCATGGCTGCCCATTGCTCATTGACACTGGCCTTCAATGAGTCCGAATTCAGGTGGCGAGTTGCACAGACCTTCTTCTCAATTTGCCACTACACACTGTAGTCAAGGGGATTGAGGTGGCCAAATGTTTTTGTGAAAGCCTCCTTCACCTCATCTACGTTGATTTTCCGTGGTATGCCGGTCCGAACACCCTCCTTCAGATCTTTTCCCTCCTTGACAAGCTTCTGGACCTTGAACATAGTAATCCTGGATAGTCCAGTGTCCTTGATTATCTCCTTGACAGATCTACCGCCGCGGAGGAGAGTGGCAACGATATGACGTTTGGCCTCGTCATTCATCGCAAACGACTTTGTTTGATGCGAGTAAGAAAAACAAAAACAAAGAGTTCCTTGTGCTGGAATTTTTTATTTCTGGTCACGGAACCTCAAGATAGAAGCGCTTAAAAATTAGTCTGCGTATTTATTCAACTACCGGTATTTACGAATGCTTTTTTTTCATAACCGAATTTGTGTTTTACACTGATTAATATAATATGTGTTCGTCCTGTAAAAAGTTTCTTTGTGGTTAATTTAATTACTGATTACCTTAATTGTGCCATTACTCTGCTGGTTTTCTTTTTCAAAGAAAATAAACCTAGTGCATCCCTTAATCAAAAGATCATGGATAACTTAATAACCACATTAATCCATTTATCCATCAAAAGAGGTGGAAACTAACCAAAATAATATATAGATCCTTAATGATAGTATAATTCCTGATAAATACCTTAAGTAATTTGTATAAAGCTTCCTATTTAAGGTTGATATCGAGAAACTACTCTAGGGGAAATAATGTGTAAATTGTTGTAATGTGTTAGTCTCAAACGTCAGTGGTTGTAAAAGAGTTATAAATAATTTTAAAACAGAACGATAGCTTATATACATTATTGAAATTTATGTGGTTTTTGTTCTAAGATGTAGAAGAAGACTGGCCGAGACTTATGGCTATGGTACTAGTGAATTAAAAACTTTTATAACATTAACTGTCTCTAAAAATAATTTGGGAAGAAAATAATATTTTACTGCCAAGTAGACGATAACTAAAATGGTAAAATATTTAACATGCTACTATGTTAAAAAAGTTGACAAATGACGTGGTAACCCTGTCAAATTGAAACATGTTTATGAATAGAGCAGGTGAGATGTCATGAAGCTTTATTTGATTAGCTGAGATCGGCTATAACAGAAAGGGAATAAACTCAAATCCCACTCCATATTTATCAAGTTCAGAGGCAATAATTATTTTTGATGGTAATTCACAATTCTACTTCAAGTCGAAGTAGGCCCCACACTTATAACTCTCCACCAAGTCCTTTGTCTTACTCTCCGTCTTTCATGAGAACATACACTAGTCACTACATTATATTTAGATGTTTTCTCTTTGAGAATAATATAATAATGAGAATAACTTTGGAAAATCAATTCTTTCCATGTCACCTTTCGGTTTTTCTTTTAGCATGCCGTCAGGTCATATTTTATACAACTCTCTCAAGATAATCTCTCTTAATGTAGGTAAGAATTCTTCTTTTCGACATTATTTATAAATAATGACAAAAGTACGCATCATTTTTCTTTTTCTAGTAAATCATACAACTATAATTTTATCTACGATAATCCAATCCCTTCTCCTACTTTAAAATAGTGGTCAATTTGACTAAATTCTTAATGATTTATGTGGTGAAGGACACTTACCTACCGAATGCTACTCTGAACCTTAAGCTCAGTCCGTCATATTAAAAAAAAAGTAAATATACAAAATAATGTACGTGACTCTAAAAGAGGCTTAGAAACGAGGGTGTGTACGTATGTTTAAAAAAATAAAAGGGTAGTAAAAACATTTATGGTTCTAAAATTTTTTAGCTTGGATTTTTTTTTCTTGTTAGCATCCTAAGATATATTTTTTTATCTCTTAATCTCTGAGAATTTGTTGAGGAATTATCGCCTTCGTTAATAAATCAAATTTATATTTTTACCTACAAAGTTTGTCTGTTTATAGACACCTAATATCTCCGAGGAATGTTTTGTACTACTGATAGTCTTAATTAATACAACAAAGTTGTACCCCTTCGTATTTATAATAACATCAACTCTTGCTTTCTTCTATCTAAAAGGATGTTTCATTAAGGGAATTTGGGCATTTCATTAAGTGACCACCATGAGATACAATTTGAATATTCAGAGAGTTGATACAATTTAAGTGAACTGAGTGTAACATCTGTTCTCTTGCAAAAACTCTTGCTGATTGGAGTGAAAAAGTAGGTAAAACATTCATTCAATTTAAGGGCCATCTTGCGGGTAAAAAATGTAACAGACGTCACCGGGTGCACAGTATATATTACTCCCCAATTTATTTGATACATCAGTACTGTATAAATAAAAAGATGTATTAAAATTTATATGGAACACTATATTAAAAAAAACTAACCTTGCAGACGCTTAGCTTAACTCATATTAAAGAAGGAAAAGAGGATGATAGTACTTTATAAAAAAAATGTGTACTTTAGATGGGGTTGAGTGACTTCTTGGCTTATCATATGAATTTTTTCATTCATGAAAAAAGAACATTAAAGTTATTAATGAGTAGTGAGTGTGCTCATGAGGAAAGGAGAGTAATATCAAGGATTTGTTGAAGAGTTATATTTAATGATGAAAATTCAGTGTGGCATTGACATGCTGAACCCCCCCCCAAAAAAAAAAAAAAAAAAATCAACATGGTAACCCTGACAATTTGAAGCATGTTTTGGAGGAGAGAAAGAATAAGGGTTATGACGTTTCATTAGATGAGGTACAATCAGATGTGACATGATGGAGGAAGGAGAAAAGGATATAAATTATGAAATTAGCTAGAATTACTCCAATGTTGATCCCCAATTCTGCTCCGAGTCAAACAAGGACTTACAATCATAACTCTACAAACAATTTTCTCAGGGTTACACTCCATCTTTTATGAGCATACACGATCAATATTTAATCAAGTTTTGAATCCATTAAGGAAAGGATGTTGACTACTTAGGAATTAAATAAGAAAGACAATAGCTGCGAAGGAAAAGACAATTCATTCTTTAAAAATACACTGTATTTTTATCACTGGTTATCTTTAATATTATTAAGGTAATGCTTCTCTGTTGTTCGACAACACAATACTCGAGGCAATTCCGAGTACTATGCCTACTTACTTATAAATTAAAGTATTAATAAACTAACATTAATACAAGTAAATTATACACCTTTAATAAAAGGGAAGATGGAAAGAAGGACTAACGAAAGGATGATTAGTGATGCTTTAATAGTATTTTTATTCGTATCTAATGAGGCATATTGAAATAAGATATTCATGAATAAAAATGACTCTTAGTATATGAATGAGTGTATATTTATATACAATCTACATACAAAACTGTATATGCATCATTAGCCTTCTAGATGAGCTATAAGACACAGTCTCTCCATAGAAGTACACATGAATAAATTATTCGTATAATTTGCCTATGGTAAGTTCATATACAAATATCCATAAAAAATAAATAATTTCGACTTATTATTACACGGCCTAATGCCCTACTAACACGGCGGGAATTACAGTCTATTCTTTTCTCAGCTTTTATTTTTTAGTCAATTCTTGGCTATTTATGCAGGAATTGACCTCCACTTGCCACCAGAGCTGAAAATAATCCACCTGGCTAAGGTCTGGGCTCTAACGGGGAGGGCAGATGTTTTGTGCCAATAGGACTTGCTCTCGGTCAACCAGAACTGTACTTTCTTCGTGTAGTCGGCAGGGAAATATCATCCTTGATGATATTCATAGAAAATTTACGGTGGGAAAATATTTCAACTACATGTTCTCTTTGCTTCCATTTCACCCATGCTGTCTTTTATCACTATTTTAAAATAATGACAAACTTCAATGTAAGTCATTGTGTTGCTTTAAACGTGGGAATATGAGGTACGGGACTGTCCTTTATCACTATTTTAAAATAATGACAAACCACAATGTAAGTCATTGTGTTGCTTTAAACGTGGGAATATGAGGTACGAGATATAATGGAAAAATCCTGCACTTTTGATCTATCTACTATAAAATTACCATAAAATGTTCATGCTCTAAGATCTATTCAAGAAACAAAATGCTGACCAGCAAATACAATCACAAATTATATATTTTACTCAATATACCCTCTGTTGGCCTCCATTCAGGCCCTGAACCGTGCTTAGGCCCTTGAAAATTAGAGCCCGATCTGAATTCCTCTATTCTACGACGATACAGTGGATCAGCGACTTTTTGGAAATGTGAGGACCTCTGGGTACCTCTAGACATAATAATCCATCTGATTCTGGTCAGGGGAGATATGTGTCCAAATATCCTGGGACACCCCAGCGTAGCACTCCTGCAGCAAATCCTGAGTAGTTTTGGAGGTGTGCCAGAGGACGTAGTCCTGTTGTCAGACTCCCTTGATTCAGTAAAGTACCGCAGACTCTTTCAAACCCCCAAAATCCTCACAATAGCACACCTGAGTTCGGCCTCTAAAAATATAATAGGCTTGAAATCGTATGTTGTTGACTCCATGTTAAGACCACTAAATGAAGCGTTCATATGTATTTTTCACAAGAAAAATACAAAAAAACTCAATCCTTAATTTCTTTATCATATATGAAGGAAACATATATTTAACAACCAAGTTCAACAAAATTGCTTTTCTTATAAATAAATCATCCACTTTTAATAAAAACCAACGCAAAAGATAAGCTGGATAATTTTTCTATTACTATTCAATATAAATACCATTGGCCTCAAAAATTGTCTCAATTCCACCACAAAAACGGGAGTAGGTCTTGATGAAAGTCTCTTTTCGAAGTTCCGGATTTTTTCCCAGATCCTGTATATCAGCTCGGATTTTGTGTAGCAGGAGGATCAGTTGGTGTGTCACTAAACTGTACCCCCCTCCCCTACGAGGAAGTCAAAGAAGTATTGGGGGTCTGGTGAAAGTTAAGTTTGAGGCCAAACACATGGTCCAACAATATAAAAAAATAATCTGTTTTACCCACCCCTTCTTGTGATCACTACACCAGACCGTTGATTCCTAATCACCTCCAGACTCTTTTAGTTCCTTTCGTACTCTCAAGACAAAGGAACTATCCAGGGTCAATAAGTTAGCAATCTTAACATTGTCTTGTCCAGTGCAGATTCTGACAAGGACATTCTTCCTTTTCCAGGATTGTGGAATAAATACTTTGTTGATCGATGCGACTATTTTTAAATGTCGCATAAAAACTTCTGGTTATCCGACAAAACAACAAACCACGTTCTACCTGTGCATAAGTAGATATTACAGGCGCTCAAAGTTCGTTGTTAAACAATATTTGTACGCTGTAACTAGCTACTGTAAGTTTTTTCCCCAAGAATGTCCTTTGCTTTTTTAAAAGCCGAGATTTTAAGAGAAAAAAAAAAGAGATGTTTTTCGATACACCTGGTAAGAATATAATAACTACTAATGGATTAGGGCCTCTGTTCCTTCTTCATCTTTTGAGAAAATCTACATTGATCAAGGAAGATTTGTTGATCAAATGTTGGGTGGATTACGTAACAATTATATCTTATAAAGGACATATTATGTATTTTTTTAAATCCCTTGGTTTTTTAAATTGCAAAAACAGCAGGTATATTTTTAAATAGTGTGAGAGTAGGTAAAGTTGCAAAACATTAATTTACTAAGGGGGGGGGGCCCTAGTTTTTTCACTTCATTAAACTCAGCAATCCTTTCAGAGGTTGTATATATGGCTACACATCTGTATGTATCCATAACAACCATGGAAACAAAATATGAACCAACAACAACAAAAAAAGAAAAAATTGTTATACCCCATGGGGATGTATGTATGTATGGAGAGATGGAGATATGTTGAGTAAACACATATGGAATACATTGTATACTATGAATGTACAAAGTTATTCCATTGAAATTAAAATTAATAAAAAAAGATGTAAAAACAATTCATTACTACTTTTAATGTATCCTTTTTGGGAGGAGTATTAATTCAATTAATGGACTCTTTTTTCTTCCTATTGACTTTCATAGAGCATTTTCACTCACGTCACAGACAAGTCTGCTTTTGCCGTGAGTGCCCCCAGGGGAAAGATATAAAGTGGTTAATATAAGTATTTGATCCCTAGCTGACTATGTAAATTTGCTCTTTGACAAAGAAAAGGATGTTATATAATTTTAAAACACGAATTTTCACCCCGGGAAGTTACGCATCTCATATAAATATGATAGGAAAAACGTAGATTAGCACCTATTTTTTCGGGCTTAATATGAGTCTTCCTTCACTTGCTGTTATTCATTTTTCAACTTCCTTTATACTAGTAAAGAGACCTTGCGAAGACAAATCACCCATCAAAGTCTGAAGTTTGTGAGCAAGTCAAATTTAAAACTTCACGCGTAATACTGAGGGATTTCTTGGAGATTACTTATATCTGAAGCGACTTCGAATTTGGATAAAACAACTTTAGCCTTAGGTACTCCAAAGCACTTATAGGTTGTCGAAGAATATACGATATTGGTGAGGGAAAAATGCTCAAGTACTTCCCAATCCTACTGTACGGACTTTATATTTAATGTCTCTCGAATATACCTTGCCAACCAATGAAGAAATCTTCTTGCTATGCGACAGTAGGCAATTCGATGAGGATCGTATATTAATTTTTGTAGCAGAATGTGGGATTCTCATTCTCGTTAATTAAAAGCATTGGGTCAAACTCTGAGTAAGAGCTGGTTTACAAATACCGTGTTGCACTGGTTATTGGTGTGAGACTCGGCAATACTTTACATTTTTGCCTCCAGACTCTAAAGTAAATGTATAATGGTGTTCAGGCCTCTTTAATTTTTTTAGCAGGTTAACTTTTCTACTTTTATCGTAAACACATATATTCAAGTGTCTTTGTTAATTTTCCGTCTACTCCAAAAGAATATAACATTTTCCATTCTCATTTTTTGCTCCTCATCACTTTTATTTTTAAAAACTGCCCTTTTTTCGCTCAATTTTTGATTTGCCTTAGAAACAGTATTTAACATCAATGTCTTCCTTCAATAAACAACTTACTTTAAAATCGAACAAAAATGCATTAGCCAGACTTGCTCCCAGATTGGAGGAGATATCTCCCTTGATCAGCTCCATCGCATACCTAGGAACCTTTTTAAAGGAATATATATTTATCACCTTCAAAAATAAAAATAAATCATTTTCTAATGGAGTGTTTTGTGATTAGGTACCCTCAAAAGTGTATGAATAATCTTTCTGTGGCCTTTCAATCTTGTCTTGCATATTTTTGAGCATTAATTCCACCACTTTGGTACTTTATATAATGGCAAACGTGGATTAATTTGTCTCCAGATTTCAATAACATCCGTAGAAATTAGATTAACAATCCCATACTCTTTTTGCATTCGGCTTACTTTAAAAAAAAAGAAGCTAGATTGAATAACTTGACGGACGGCAGGAAGATCTGTTTCATTAAGAGGACAAGGATGACCACCGAACTTTTTTAAACTTTCACTTTTTCTTGTCTTGAAAAATAGATGTTTCGAGAATTAAGTTTTTTTAAAGTTCAGAGAACTCTCATCGTAATCTTTTGATATCCCTCAAATGGTGAGTCCATAAGAAAAAGGGAAATATAGATTGCTATGTTTTACAAATCAAAATCCTACTATCTAGGCCTTTCCAATGGCCTAATTCCAAAATCGAAGTACCCTATTGTAGAACATGTGTCTGCTTTTCTCAGTTTCTAATCCATAGAAGGAGCGGCTCCTCTTCGTTGCATCTGAGTGTCACTTATTTAGAAATAATAAGGAGGTGTACATTCGATACTGGAAACATTTTTTGCTGGATTCCATGAATGGATTCATCATATTTACTTGGGGCGCGTATTCACAAATTTTCCCCAAAGATCTGACTATGTATTTTTAATATTTTGACGTTTGACTTTCACCTCTCAAAACTAAATGACCCCTTACTGTCACCATGTATAATATTTTTATAAAGTTAGATCAAAATCCATCTGTAAATTGTGCTGTAATCTTGGTAAGCAACAGACAAACGAACAGAGGCAAAACATACCCTCCTTTCAACTTCGTTGTTGGATCTAATAAGTTTATAAAATAATAAAAATTGTCTGTGTCCTCTGGGCTAAAAAGTTTGAGAACCTCTGTTCTAAATTGTAGATGAATAAAATTAATGTATGCACATTTAAACGACGTAGCAGTAACACATGATGGTATTAAAAAAAAACCGCTCAAAAAACCATATGCTTTAATTTCAACCCTCAATTATTGAAGGCATTTATATGTAAATATAATATGCAGAAAAACCTCAAGCAAAAAAAGCAGAACATATGTATAACATAATAATGCAAAAAACTTGATATGTGATCCATGCAAAACTACATATATATGTTTTTGCCATATTTATTTATTTTCGCATTACATTGATGTAGTTGCATGTAATGTACAAAATAAAAGTGATTTTTTTATCATTTATTTTTTGTAATCAGTAGAGTTTTGCTTTATTTTTGATAATGTCTTAATTTTTGTTGATTGAGCATTTTTAGTAGAATGATGAAGTACAACATATTTTGTATACAAAGTGACATGACTTTAAAACAAAACAAAAATACATACACAAAACAGGACGATTGGACCAGTTCATGATTAATGGATTTAACTAGGGATGGAACTTCAATGAAAAATATACCTGGATAGTGTATAATACCAAGTGCTATGATAAAAACTGAACACTAATAATTTTAAGCTTCAGGAAAAAATAATTTATTATTATTTTACAGTAGAATTTCAACCAAATTAATACTATGTATGTGTCGGAACTCTCTTCAATATTAATGTAGCCGTCTTTAGCAGCAATGTGTCTTTAATGTGGCTGCGGAAGGCCTTGCAGCCGCTGTAGATGTAGTGTCTGTCATGGCGTCCAGTACTGGGCATCGGTGTTTGGATAGTGGACAGCAACCCTTCTCCTGAAAGTTGTAGTCGAGGAAGTTGACATCAGAGCTCTAGAGGGGTCAAAAGTGTAAAAGAAGATTTCAAGAGACAAATTTAAAAGAGTCTTGCAACAGAGGAGATGGATTTCTTTCATTCCCAGGGTAAGAAGTGGTCTCTTCACCCTCACAAGACTCATTCCACCCACTTTTTTGGTAGCTCTCTGGACAGTCTGGTTTGAAACCCTGAGATCGCTTGATGGGATTGGCCTGGGCTATTTTCTTTAACTCCTCCAGGTCTAGTTTGGCCTTTTTGACAGAACCCTTTTTCCTCTCCAACATTTTGGACTTGATGACGGCGTAGACGGTGGTCCTGGAGACGCCCAATTGCTTATTGTGCCCAAATGGAAACTCGTTGATCACGTTCAAGTGTGATTTTCTCAAATAGTACCAAAGCTAGAGAACTCAGATATGTAATGTTTCGTAACTAATTGCTTATGTTTTAAAATAACGAAATGTGATTTAATTTCAATCACTCAACCTTAATTAATTATTGAATGAGTAAGAGTTCAGATTTTAAGGGAACAACCGGTATGATGTCTCAATACCCCTAGCAACCCTTGTATATTCCTTCATTTTTTTACAATAAATTATTTGAAGATATTTTGTACTCTCAAGTAGTATTGTGTCTATTGTTATTTAGGACTCAAGACGCAAGTCCCTTCTATTCAGTCTCAGTCCTTAATTAGTTCTGAAAACTTATACAAGTAGGCCCTTGATGACGTTTGTTTACATTATTTCTTCATTGTTTAATTTGTTCAGTTCTACGGAACGACAGTATGACAGACTGTTTCCAAATACCGAAACGTCTGGTTCTAAGACTAGACTGAATTGTGCTGACTAAATAAAGACCATCACAACATGCTGGACTCAAGAGTTATAATGATTTTCTTTAATTGTTATTTTGTGTTAACGTACATCAATTTTATTATAATATTTACGTAGTTAATTTACTGTTTATTTTATACTAGCAGTATGATTGTTATGAAGCGTCGTCGAACAGATACACTTTGTGTAAAAAAATATAGACAATAACTAACCCAAAATTCCCAGTGTTACTCAAAGGTTTTCACGAGTACACTCACACGTAGTTACTCAGTACATAGGTGATAGATGTTCTCTCTTCAATAATTAAAGATTAATAATAACAGCAAGGAGAGGGTATTAATATGTAGTTATTCTTTGTTGACATTGTAGTATAACAGCTGGGATACTCAAATATACTGATTCATTATTGTTTAATATTTATTGATTATTTTATTTAAAATGAATGGAGTAATTAGTCTGTATTTGGCCTAGCCTTGGTAGGGTCGATGCTACATGCAAAACGCATGTGAGATTTTATTAATATGATTACATTGTTATTTCTTAGATCAAATATATATATATATAAATATATGATTTATGCAAAGGAGCACTATCTACAGTCCACTTTGTATACACTCTCGATGCTACATGCAAATCCCCTGCAAATTTTCATATCTATTTCATAGACAATCTTATTTCGTAGATAAAAAAATCTCTACAAATATGATATATTTTCATTCAAAGATCCAAATACACACTTATACATACCGATAAACCTGGCTTGTTAATTAGAATATACAATATTTAATATTATGGTAACTTCAATAGTAGCAGGTTCATCGTTTTCAATCTAAAGGATGTGGTCCATTTGTTAGATATATGGGAAAGTCAAATCTTTTTTAATTTCACAACTCTACTTTTACACATCCTTGTGTCCGACCTTATTCATAAGAGTAAATAAAAAAAAATCACTTACATCGGGTTCTAAACCCAGTCATTAATGGGTTTCATAATTATGAATGACTTTTATTGAAATAGATTATAACCAGGAGCAAACAACTTCAGATTACATACATCTTATGAATTAAAATATTATTGTTGAGAATCGTTATCTATTCAATGTATTCGTTCTTAACATGGGAATGTAGATTTCACATTAAATATCTACTTTTTTGTCAATATATTTATTCAATTCTTAAAGATGATTTTACAAATGTCTATATATGTCAGCAATTTATAAGAAAAACGGATTTATAAGTCACATAACAATCTTAATTATTCTTTTTTATCCTACAGGTATGTTATTTGGAGTAAAATATATTCAATTAGCAGTTATAGGAACAATAAGTGTTTTCTTACCTTTTTCAAATGATGTCACAAAAAAAAAAAAAATCCGTAATATACTCAAGGAAAGCAATAGTCCAATATTTTATCCTTCATATTAACGTTTAATGTCAAAAACGCAGTTGTAGTTTTAGTTAATACATATGATTCATTCTACATTTATTTGATAGACAAATAATTGTATTAAATATTTTTATTACTTATTAATTCACTTGTCAATTGTAGTTTCTATAAAATATGGCCTGAAAAATCCCTTGCTTGATAAAAAAACACGTTTTTTTCGTGCAAAATTTGCTTTTTTAAAATTATTATGATTAATTTTTTTATTTACTTTATAGAAAGAAATACCCTTATACTTTTCAATCGATTGCTAAACTTTAACGGTACTTTTGCTATTATGGTACACTGTAAAATTAAAATACGAAATTGCTTTTTATCTATTGTTTTGGAAATAAAAAGTGACGTCACACTTAGCACAATAATTCACAAACTAAGGATGAGATTGTCATGACATTTTGGAAGCTTTCTTTTGAAGGTGGTGAAGTTAATTAACAAAAAAAAAAAAAATGCCATCTATGTGACAATCTAAGGACTTTTCAGCCCTTGTGTTAATATACTTTTAAAATCATATAACACTTTTAATGTTCAACAGAATTTAATTATATGATAAAAAAGTTACTTTATAAAAAAAAGTTGTATTGATGTAAGTTTGTATTGCTTTAATCAGCAGTTTCAAGAGATTATTTAATTACAATCATTTTCAGTATTGAAGTAGACAGTTTCAATCAAATCATATTAAAAGTTTAATAGATTACATAATCGTTAATTTATAGTTGAGTACACAATTTATTTTACACTTTTTTAAATGAATCTAATACCCAATAAATAAATCTATTTGAAGATTACAAAAATAATTATAAAATTTCCTTTAAAAAAAGAAATATTCTGAAATTTTGTCTTTGCCTCAGGTTTCATTTTACAATATATATTCAAGTTAATTGTTATTTTATGTTATAGGTGGGGATTTCTTATTGGGCAAGGTGAAGAAAGGAACGAGACTTATGGTATTAATGAATTAAGAGCTATCAGCGGTCTATTATATAATTTTTGGTGAGAAAATTTGTAGTAACATTTATGGAGGAAAATATTGTAACTATATTAAAATTCAAATATATTATTATTCTAGGAGGCCTTTAACAAAAAAACTAATCCAAATGCAGCGTGAATTGATTATTCTGAGAAAAATGACATCAAAAGCAGACGAGAATTGATCATTTTGAGATGGATGTTAACACCACTATGATCTATATAGAAACTTTTTTTCCATTATAATCTCAAAACTCTTATTTTTCTCTACGTTTTACTAGATTTTAGTTATGGGCCCATTTGGTTTACTGGTTAGTCGCTTATTTTCTAAATATTTTTTTTTAATTTTCTTCATCTTCCGTAAAGTACTAGTGTGCAAAATATATACACTTTGAAAGGTCATAGAATGACAGTGCAGATATAATAGTGCTTTTATTTACGTCATATATTGTATCATAATTGGACACCAATTTGAGGGCTCAAAGTTGATATTTTTTTACTACATAAAATGAACAAACTTCCAACAAATCTTCATGAAACTTTAACAAATGTCTTAAAATATATATAAAAAAAATTACTATCTGCATAGAATCATACTTGTTACAAATGATAAAAACTGATATTTGAATGAAATCTAAGTAAAATGTACTAACAATCTCTAAATACGCCTACATTTGTGCTTTACTTTTTGATCAATTAAGGACGGGACAAATAAGAGTATTAGAAAAAAAAATATATAATATAATAGTTAATTTTTATCTTCAATATGAAAATAAAATTGTATCAGTAATGTAATAACATATTTTGCATAAATTTAGGCTCCTATATATAACACAACTATGCAAGAGAAAGATTAACTTTTCATAGAAAGAAACGTTTAAGCTATTTTATTTATTAGTCTCATTTGGACATCCAATAGTTCACTATTTTTATTAATATTAATAAATAAATAAAAGATTTGTTTAGGCTTCTAAAGTATCCGGCTTCAACAATGCTCACGTCGCATAAAAATGATTGCTACAAATATGTTGTTATGTGCCATTTTAAGGCTGACACTCAAATTCCGAATATATTTAATTTTGTATACTATTTTTTGTCTGCGAAGTATTTATTTGATTAATTACACCTGGAAACAATTAGAAAGGTTGGGAATTTTATACAGTTGAAGACAATAATCTAATTTATCTATGAGTGCAGAATCCAAAACGGATCTCAGTTATTTAAATTCGTAAATATATGGGATTATCGTAATTTAGGACTATAATTCCTTCAGAGTGATTTTATACCTTTAAAACAATCCCCAAATTAAAAGTAGGATTTACAAAATTGATGTAAAAGTGTTTTATATGATAAAAAAATATTTTTATTGAGTATGTACTGTGTTCTGTACTCGATATATTATTATTTTTAGACTGAAAAGTGATGAGAAACGACACACTTCTTGAAACCCTTATAACTTATTCATAATACATAAGGATATCGTAGCTTATATTATAGAAAAATATCCAACGTATAATTTAAAAAAATAATTAATAAATATACATCTCCAAGGATTTATGTTCCATTTGCATTTAAAAGGTTTTCAGGATAAGGATCTGAAGTTTGGAACAACGATAATGATAATAAAGAAAATATTTTTATATTTAAATTTTTTCAGAGGCTGTGGACGGTTTCATTGATGACTCAACTTTTTTAATTGTTGTTTTTACTGTTTTGAGTGAATTTATACAATTTGGTTAATAACCTAACCTAAACC
The DNA here is from genome assembly GCF_016086655.4 of Lepeophtheirus salmonis. Classification (NCBI taxonomy): domain Eukaryota; kingdom Metazoa; phylum Arthropoda; class Copepoda; order Siphonostomatoida; family Caligidae; genus Lepeophtheirus; species Lepeophtheirus salmonis. Next base: position 8,352,447 of record NC_052140.2, read on the forward strand.
ATATACAATATTATTATTTTTTCCCAGCATAATATTATCAAAAAAAAAAAAAGAAATTTTTCCAAAAATTAATTCCAATTTCATTGTACCTATGTACCCAAATTAATATTTCACAAAAGATTTTTAATTAAAAGGACGGAGTGAGGTTAATATATATATATATATATAGGTACAAAATATATGTAGGCTTAAATAAAAATAGTGTAATTGGTGTAGAATAAAAATCACATTGATTAGGGAATGGAAAAAAAGATTACATGTACTATTTTTGCAATAAAAATAAGTAAATTTGCTTATATTAATGAGAATATGCAAAGCTTGAGAGCTGTAAAAAAATTCCCTTATTTATACAAATACAAAAAATCCATTCAATGCAATAAAAAGGAGTTAACAAAAATATATATTTAATACTATGAAATTAGAGAACCAAACGTTTAAAAGTTCTTTTCATGACGATTAAATGTTCAATAGGTGATTCATTTTCTCCTCTGAACCAAGATATTCGTAAACAAAATAATTGTTCATAGATGTGTCAGTTATGATTCGACGAAATATGTTCATTGACTAATTTTTTCTGAATGAAAATAACATCAACCAAAAACGTATCCAAAACTTGTAGTAGCATGACTCAGATGAAGAAAAACGTGATTATTATGAAATTAAGAAGAGACAACTCCAAAGCAACTTGTGAAGTGTTTAAGTGCTAAATTTATATATATTTTTTTATACAATATATCTCCCTTTACATTTAATAACAGCCCGGAATCACTGGCCAACACATTGTGAGCTTTTAACAATGAAGGACGTTTCCATAGCGTACCACGCTTTCATGATGACAGCTTAGAAGAAATCCTAATTTGAATGAGGCATTCTTCTCTAAGACGTTTTAAACTGCAAAGTTATGGGGGTTGAGGTCAGAGCATTCCTGAATATGTAGGCAGTCCAGGTAGACATCCCTAAAGCTATAAACTAAGTAGTGAAACGAGCATGAAAATAATAAACAGTTGAAAAATGTCTTGGTCAGAATTTACTTTTTTGTCCACCAGGGGGAGTATTTTGCTATTATTTCTACCTTCAAGAATATATCAACTCCAACTATAAACTATAATATATTCGTGTATTAATAAAAAATAGCTAGAATTGAGTCAAAAGTGTAGGAAGTAGAATATATTCTAATTCTAGTATTAATAAATATCTATTGACTATAGTTATAGATGTCAAACCTGGACGTTGAAGCATCAGTATACATTTTCTAAATATGGATTGAATTCTTGGAGGATAGGAGAGAGCAAGTCTCTGAAATTGGCAACGATTTTAATTCACTCAGACTCTTAGATCACAATCTAATTGATGGCTTATAAGGGGTATAAAAGTGGCTTCTTGGCCCCTGGGCTTCAGTATTTCTTATCTATTTCTTTAGTTTATTCTTTAGGAAGTCCGTTATGACCTAATATGTTTGTGGGTCATCATGTAACGACCTTTTTGGGGGTGAGGGTGGACTTGCAGACCTTGTCAAGGTTTGTTATCAGTGTCAGGACTCATCTCCTGCTCCCTTCTGGCTGTTTCTAAGCCTTGACTGTAATCCTTCTCTTTGATTCAACAACACAACACCCCATACCTTGGCCTCTCCCTTCATACCATAGTTTTTATCAGATTATGGTTTAAACTCAGAGGACATGGATGGAAAAGCATCGGGCTTTAGATACTTCTCAGCCTTTGATCATGTTTTTGGAAAAAATATTTATTGTTCAAAATGTTGACAACGTATTGATAAATCCACTCTGTCTACACGAGTAAATGCTTAGAATTGACAGCCCTAATTTAAAGATGATCTGCATGCTTCGGTACCGTGACTATCAATTAGATCCAAAGAGTCCTCACGTAAATCAATAGTAATTCTTCAAATATTAGGGATGAACGTTAGTTTTATTCAGTTTATTGAGTTTAAAATTAGACACTTAAAACATTTAATAAATTTGAAGGCTACGTTTGAAGCTAAATGTATACTATTTTGTTTAAAAACCTGTTCACCCAACAGCATGACCTGAATTCAAGTAAGGTCTACCTTGATTTTTGAGTTCTGCGTCAAGTTACACCCGTGCTACTAGAATAAACCAATTTCGAGATTGGTCAACGTCGATTTTTTTAGCATTTTCACATATTTATGTAATTTCGTTCCTCCTTTTCAATAGGATTGTGAAGACGGAGATAGATAACTATAAATAGTTGGTGTTGGAATTGCTTATGTATGGTTCCAAAAGAAGAACCGATTCCAATAACATATTATGACGTCACATACACTTTTTACGCATAAAGTGAAGATAGATTATCCTAAAACTCTGCTTAGTCGAAATCATCCCTTATATAAATATTATTTATCGGAGTTGAGTCAGAGTCCAATAACTCCGACTATTGTCGGAGTAAGACTTGGAGTAAAAGTCTAATAATTCATATAAATCGATTCGGAGTTGCAAAAAAATCCTTCAACTCCACCTTTGCTTTAAAAAAAAACAAAAACTTTCCTCTTTTAATATGAAAGGAATTCATTACTTTTCCTTTCAGTGATACTAGAAATATTCGAATCCAACACGACTAGGAACAATATTTGTAATATATCCTTGTATTTGTGATCATTGATCGTAACATATCCAACTGAAAAATTATTAAAGGAAATTAAGGAATTAAGAGCAGGTTTTTTTTAATTTATAAAATATGCTTTCGAGTTGTTTTAATTTCTTAAAATACATTTTTAATTTGCAAAAGAGATAAGGCTATATTTTAATAACTAATTCTTCAAATATGCTTGAATCTAAATTTTAATATAAATCTGTATAATCTTTAAATATTACAACATAAAACACATGTGTTTTGACATTATTTTGCAATTTAAATATGTAAACCATTATATCATACCCTTTTTTTTGGTCCCTAGAGGCACTGCAACAACCAAGTAATTTCAAGTTCTCAATCGGGGAAAATTGTGGTGAACAGAAAAAATGAGGGTATTTACATATACATTGGGTTATAAATCGTATGCACTCCTGATATACTAAAAAAATTAAATCGTAAATTGACTTGGTAATCTTTATAATTGGAATAATATTTGGAGCCCCCTGGATATATATAGAGAGTAGGGACCTACTACTGCCAATACCATGACTTAATTCCAAAAAATGATTGTTATGGAATTAAGGAAAGGTAACTCAATAGCAATTGGTGATATTTTTTAATACAATATTTGGCTTTATTTCAACTTTTTTCTTTCACAAATAACATCAGCTTCAACACGTTGGCGAACAGATTGGCAGCTTAAGACAATGAAAGCCGTGTCCATGGTGTTCATCGTCTCGAATGATCAAGCTTCCCTACAGTTTCTGATGCCATCAAAAATTTTAATTTTATAGAAAGAAAAAATGGAATAAAAGGAACCAGTTTTAGAGAATAGTAGATTGGCATATAAATATGATACGTTAATCAAAAGAAAGATTTCGTTCTTACGATAGGTTTTTAATAAAAAAAAATTGAATTTACGGACAATGAGATGTTGGAGATAAATAATTTTAAAGAGGTTTGTTTTTAGCAGAAAATAAATTGACCTTAGGATTGTATTTTTAATTGTATGAAAAGGATCAGAAACATTAGGCTGAGAATGTTTTTAGTGACAAATCAACACAAAATCAATTTCTAGATTAAATAAAGAAAAAGAAAGATAGGGTTGGTTCTAATGCCTCGGCCGGGGAGATAAACAGAGGGCTTAATAGGATGACTGACTATTCATTATTTTGGATGAAGTACAGAGTGCTTACCAACTTACTAACCTTGGCTAGTATATATTGTATGTAGAACAACGGACAGAGAGAACATGTTTCTTCTGTAAACAATCATTGGAGACATCCCAACATTTATTATTCGAGTGTACTCATGTAATTAGTATAATGAACCATGTGATTGAGTTTTTTTGGTTTTTTTTTCAATTTTAAGTAAAGTCTTGTGCATAAAGATTTTTTTATTTTTATACCAACCCATATCAAGTGAAAATAAATTACATAACTGCAAAAATACAAGTTCTGATTTATAAATTTAGATGCACAACACTGTTGCCTAAGGTTTTTATAATAATATTGCAAAATATTGTATTTAATATGTACTAAAATTGAAATTATTAATTTTATAAAATAATACAAAAAAACAATTATTTTTTTACTAAGCTCCAACTTTATAAAAAAGTGATATACTATAAACTAATCATATTTTTATTTTAATATGTTCACTTTTAATCAATAATATGTATAACTATAGTTCCGTTTTCTTTTGTCGGTCTATATAAATCATAAAATAAGTTTAAAATATAAAAACGTAAGTAAAATTCAACAAATTTCCGGAAAAAAATAACCTAAATTAGAGAACACACCCTGGGAGCTATGATAAAAAAACCAACACGATTTTTGGTACAGTGATATCCTCTATTTATGTAAAACATATGTCGAAGTTTCATATTCATAAAAATTGCGCAATTTTTTTTATTGTTGATCAAGTACTTGCAAATGTTTTTCAGGTTTTTTTTTTTTTTAAATCAAAATTGAGATCATAAGAAGTTTAAATATTCTAACTTTGACTTCATTTTTAGAGTTCTCACCCATCAAAATGGTAAAGTAGCAAATTTCAAGAGGGGAGCTCTTTTGGATATAACAATATATAAAAAAGTAGAGCCCGTTAAAAAAATAATAAAGTGACGTTTAAAATTTTGGTCTGAGACGAGTATCTATATCTCCGAAGCAACTCAAAATTAGGTCCTGAAATTTGGCACAGTTAGTCTTCTCATGAATTTGAGCTTGTGGGCCAAAAATCATCTAAATATGGGGAGGTCGGGTTACATTTTTATATATTTTCGTGATATGGAATGACCCAAAAATAAATATTCATAAATATATTTCAAGAACATTAGCATCACATAAATAAAATATGTATAAAATATTAACAGAATGAAACATAAATCATACATTAACTCTCACATTAATTCCATTCAAAACAGAAATCAACAAAACAAGCCACTAAAATATCAATATGTTGTAGTTTGAGCAAAATCGTACTTTAACTAACAATTAGTTGTTTCTTCAGGGTCTTTCTAAAAAGTAAGGGGTCCTTTGATCTAAAATGTTCATTGGTTATTAAGGTAAAAATTGGACGAACAAAAACTAGTAACCTATCATTTCTCTCCACTAACAGGGGAAAAAAAAGTTACATATACTCTTTATTTTAACAAGGATAATTGTTGAGGTATTGAAGTTAAAATGTAGAGTTTTTATGAATAAATTGTTCAAATTTTAATGGACCACCCGGTATTATACTTTTGTATCTACCGTTGTAATCCTCACAAGTTCAAATATCATACATATACATAACGGTATTAAATCAGAAAAATTCTGAACGAAGGCCTTTGATTGATGTAAATTAGTATAAAAATCCAAATTCTACATAATATCTATTTTGAGTTCATATTACATATCAAGAGTCAACTTATGAAAATTAATGTAAATAGCTCTAAGGAAAATACACTAAAACTTTGTTCATTTAAAAGAGCAAACCCTGTCAGCCCTTACATTGACAAAAAATAATCTTTCAAGAAATTAAAAGAAACCACTTTTAAGCAAAACAGTTAATTAAATTAACTAATAAACAAGTCATAAACAAGGCATTATTAAAACAAAATAAAGAACTGCATATTGTCACATTTAATGTGCAAGGAACATACAAAAAAATATTGACAGTAAAATGTAGACTCAAATAATTTTTTATCAGTCTCAGGGCGGATAATATCCCGGCTCACTAAGGGAGAGTTAACCCTTTTTTAATTATTATAGTTCATTCCGACTTTTCCATCACAATATACATAGACACAATTGTTATTTTTTCTGCACTTACAAAATATCCCACTAAGGATTCATCATTTAAACTACAAAAAACAAATGAATCAAAAACTTAGTTGCCTCAAATTATTTAAAAGTTGTTAAAAGATGGGGTTGAAGTTCTCTTTATAAAATAAACATGTTTAGAATGTGTAACAGTTTAAAAGTCCATTTTTACTAAATTCCTCATGATTGTTGTGCTTAGACCTGCAGGAAGAGGAGTCCTCCTTGATCTGCAAGCATTAATAATCATGAGAGTATTTGCTGTTATAGCCTCCACTTTAAAACCATTCTCTCCTCTCATTGCCAGAGCAATGAGCCAGTTTGACGTCTTTAGAATTATGATAAACCTATCGGTAACTATACCATCAACAATAGAGGTCTCATTCGATCACGGAAATAAAATATGTGGAACGAAGATTTATCTGCTTCTTTGCAGAAAAAAACATCCACGGTCCGTTGAATTTGACTTACTGGTGTATATCGAGGATGTTGCCAACTTGTGCAGAACCCACTTTTGTGACCATGTAAAAAAGGGACATGAGTGTATTAATCTTAGGTTAATTGCTTCTTCTTCCATATTAAGGTTCTTCCGCGCTTTGCCACCAACAAACTAGGTGTTAAATTTTTTTTCCGGTCATTATATATTTTTTTCTTTTTCACTTAACCAATTCCTATAAAGAGTGGGATTGACGTGCCTTGTTGCCGGAAATTAATAGCAGGAGTCATTAAAGTAACCCATGCGTGAAGAATCCAATCGGCAATATTTTTTGAGAATTGTTTCACCTCGCCTGTTGAAGTTAGTGCGTGTTATTTATAGTACTGATCTACACTTCTAAAGCAGGGGTTAAAGTTGAGAGGTTCATCTGGACCTAAGGTAATGAGAGTATCAATAAGAGTTCCCCTGTATCCATCAATTTGAAATATTTATCATCTTATGTGCTTTTTTTAATATATAATTCAAGAATAAATTTATAGTAAAACTGATAGTGTAACTACTATTTCGATTTGCCAAGGTAAATAATAAGATTAAAAACTACAAGGTATTCTATTCTATCTGATTTGCATTTGAATACACAAACAAAGAAGTAGACGGCTCAATATATCTTATCTATGTAATCATATACATAAATCATGTGCCTACTTTTAGTGTTGGGTATGATCGTAAAATCAAGGACCTTTCTAATTTTTTTCGTAAAAGAAAGCTGATTCGGTAGTAGTCGAATTCGGTCAGCACAAAAATATCGTTTGGGGGAAAAAAGATTATCAATCACTGTGTTTTAGAAAAAGAATATTCTCTCTACGACTTTTTTTTAATTAACAAGTCTTTATTTAGGATATAGAAAGCAGAATTTACATTCTGTTAAAAAAAAAAATTCGTACATGAAACAATATGAAACTACTCATCCGAATATTTTTTCCCATAAAATTGTGATGGGAGAAGGAAATCAAGAAGGACATGGACAGAAATGACTCCGATTTCAATCTTCAATTCTACACTGAGTCCATCAAGGACTTGCAATTATAACTCCCTAACAAAGCTTCAAGGTTACTCCGCGTCTATTATGAACACATAGAAAAATTCAATCAGTTATTGAATATAAAGGAATGTAGTATAAAAGACAGATCACTCCTAAGGAGCTTTAATAATAACTAGAATCGTTTTCTCCGGGGTTGCCCGGGACATTCAAAATTATTTTACTTAATATAAAACAAAAAAATGAAGACTGTAAAATTTTAAGAATGATTATCTTTACATGTTGGTGTTGGTTTTTAAAGGGAGATTCTTTGTCCTGCATTAATTTGTAATATATATCATCAACATATACAATTAGTTTTAAGAGATGCATTCAATTCCACTTAAATACTACAAATGAAAATGTGTGTGTAGGCAGAACAAATTTCTGAATATAGATCCGAGTATTTATTCATTTTTTATTATCCAAGTATGAAACAATTTTTACTTCTTTTGTTTATTTGATAGTAGCATAGGTATTTTTGAAAGACTTTATAGAAAGTCAAAGGATAAGTAAAAAGCTTAATTCCCTTTCTAATTCAAAAGTAAAACATATTCATAATATATAAAGGATAAACCTAGGTATATTTAAAAACCTGGATTACATAATCTATTTTTACGTATGTATGTTAATATTAAATATATAATATCCGGAGTGTCTTACACAAGTAACTTTCCACTCGAAATAAAATAAAATTCAAAACCAATTTCCATCTCTACCTACATACATAAAAAGTCAGCCAATCAAAACTAATGTATTTCAGTATGGTTGTGAGAAAAAAACATAGACGAAGTTTTAAATGAAAAAGAAGATAATACTATTTTTCTCTTTTACATCATAAAAAAGTTTAAAAGGAATATTGAAATGCAAAGTTCAGTTCTAATATTTAGATAGAGTTGCATAGCAAAATCATACATCTGTGCAAAAGATGGATCACTTTTGAATTTTGCACCTTTTGTTTTAAACAATTCCTCTTTTTTTACTATTATCAACTTTAATGTTAAAGAATGGATTACTTACCGTCTGGATAAACTATTCATTTCCAAAATCAAATGACCTTTATATTTTGAATATGACTGTTTTAATTCAATGAACTATATTATTTAGAAGTTATATCTTACAAGAATAGAAGGAAATTACATTTTAAGAAATACTTATATTTATTTCACCAATCTGAGTGCTTTTGGAGCACTCTTTCAAGGTTCACAGCCAGAAAATGAAATTTTCCGACTAAATCTTCCGTTTTTCCACATCTCCACCATTAATTACTTGAATCACAAATGAGGGTTTTTCAAAAAATTTAATTTTTTGAGAATCGTTTTAGAAATTTTTAGTGGTACTGTTGATCCTTATTAATATGAATGAATATGATAATATGTAGAAAAATAAATGTTTTTAGACGGCTAATATTTCTTAATTAGATATTCCTCCTTAAAAAGGGAAAATTGATTTAAAAAATATTATATGTATATAATTAGTACATTGTTTATATGAACTTATTTTGTAATTTTTTTTATCGCGGCTTATTCTTAATCATTTCCCTATTAAAATCTACTATTTCAAAGATGATAAATTTTCACGAATTAAAAATAATCTTAATAAATAAACCATATATAATAAGTAATGTACAATTCAAAAGTGCAATTAACTTAAGAATAAAAAATATATTGGTATATTTTTTTTTAAAGATATTTTTAACTAAATCTAAGAGGGATTAATACAGATTAGCATTAAGTTGAATTAAGTGCTCGGCATGGCAGTCCATTAGTTGATTTCTTCTCTCAGTCAGAACCTGTACAGCTGTAGAAAAAAGACGTTCTGATGGTACAGATTTCCCCTGAACAATTAGATATTTCAATGCTACACTTGAAAGAGTAGGCATATGTCGTTTGCGGATGGTCCACCACTCAATAATATCTTCATATTCATTAAGTTCAGGCTCGTGGATGTAGTTTTGCTAGTCTTTACATACTTTGATGGTTGGTTCATTGAGAGTAAGATTGTCTTTTTTTTTTTAAATGTTCCAAAAAGTTAATATCTGTATTCTCTAAATCCTTTTCTTTCTACGAAGGATATATTTTTTTTTAGATCTGTGATCGGAATCATACTTGCCTTTCTATCAAGCATTTCTTTTCGAGGGCAAGACAACTTTTTTTTTTTTCTGGATATAATCATAAACTGATGGTTGTAAGGTATTATTTTTGATAAAATAGTTTAATGCAATTTCATGGATGTTTTCCAAATGGTGTTTAATTGAGGTCGTGCTGTTGACACCAGTAACTTTTATAATTTTGCTGCGTAGATTGCAAACCCCAATGTTTTTATCCTTCTTAGATCTGGTAAAAAAATTATAGACAATGCTATTTTTACCCTCTCTCATTTTCTTACTGGATAGAGTATAAACTTGGCATCACTGGTAAGAGATGCAGGGTTGACTATTTCACAATCTTCAGGTTCAATTAGGGATTGCAACGATAAACATGGCTGTTCGACTCACATAGATCTCCCACCAACTTCACCATTAAAATTCTTAATGACCAATTTTTCATTATTCACGGCCTCAACACAATACATTAATTCTTCGTCTTCAGAAAAATTGTTGATCGAATATGAATACATATTCAAATTTGAACGAATAAATTCACTCGAAGATGTAACTACTATTTAAACAAAGAAGATGGTGATAGTTTCTAAGATAGTATCTAGTAGTACTGAAATGCTTCAAGTGTTCCAAGAATGAGGATTATATTGGAGCTTAAATCTCAAGGGATATACGAAACGAATTAATAGCCAGTAGGTTGAAAATCAAATTTGACTATTAAAATTTATGTTTGATAGCGGCCTCTCCCTCATGCGTTTAGAAATATTCATTACTGATGCAGCCAAGTTTGTGTTATGTCTGTTGGTGTGAGGCGGATTTTTGAGGGGTTCCTTAAAAAACTTCGTAATTGAAAGCAATGCCCATTAGTGATTACTCCCGTTAGTCTAAAAAAAATCAACCAAAGATTACTTTTCAAACGAACCTGAAGTAATAGTACTCATTGCAAAAAAGTCAACATGTTTCTTGATACTGTTACCTGTGGGAAAAAATAAACTATAAATTTCACAAAGAGAGAAAGTCAGTCTATGAAGATATACATGTTATCATGGGCTCGAAAAAGAAAAACAGAGAATCCAAAGACTTGACGAGTAACGATTTTTGTCGCGTTCCAAACTTTTGACGAGTTCCGAGTAATACTCGGCTTTTTATGCATAAAACCCGTGTTTTTTGTGCTGTTTTTTATTTACTTCATAAAACTTAATTTTGCTCGTGGTACATCACTAATATAGCCATTAAATATTGGCCTTTATCTATGGAATTTTCTTTTTCATTTCATTTTCCTTCAAGATTGGTTTTATATTGACGCACTACATATATGAGTGTCAAGAGTGATTATTGTCCAATGATTATTGTCCCCTGTCCACCCTTACAATTAAACTTTATATGAGTTTACAATAAATCTATCGGGAGCAAGAAAGAATTTTCTAGAACTTTTAGGATTAAGAAGTCATTGGACTTTATGTACATACCTATGTAGGTGTCTTTATCTGTTTATGGTGTATCTACGAAGGTGCTTTTTAATACCAAAGGGTCTCATTAACTTTTCTGTCTTTATCGAATTACTACTTCCTTAAATACATGATGTTTTCTTTTTAATAAAGTTTTTATTTACTTCAAACATATATATGTATGTACAAAGAGGAAGCGAATTGACGGATTTCTAATTATTTTTTTACTTACATTTGAGTCAAAAATAAATAGGGTAGACAGTGGACCTTTTTTGAGGAAAAAAAAAGAAAAGTCAAGAATTAAATTTCAAACAGTTTCAAAAATACACAACATTTCACAAAAAGTAAAGTTGTTTTTAAAAAATTTCAAGTATTAACTCTGGTTCGATTTTTTTTCTTCAAAATCCATAGCTGCTCAAAGAAAATGGAATTTCAAATATTGCTCCAAATGCCTCTTTTAAGAGAATGAATATTTCAAAGAAATATAAAAAAATGCACCCCTTATTTTAGCGTAAAATTTTTTCCTCCTTACCAAAAAAAAATTATATTAAAAATTCCTTAAGAATTTGACAGCCCCTGTAGCCGCCCCTGGTTCTTCTTTTTGAGTCACTCCTTTGATGCAATAGCCGTATTTATTTGTGGCATTGTCGTGTCGGAAGACTAATTACCCCCAAAAAAAAAAAAAATAAAAATAATAATAATACAATACAATATCCGGATCCATCCTTCATTCGATGCGGATTATAATCAGTACTCTTCTTCCATCAATCCCTTATTTTAGTTTATATAATGTATCATAATGACTTAATTTTTGGTGCTCATTGGCATATTTATTTCGTAACTGATAATATCACATTATTGGGCAATAGTTTTTTATTTACAAAGTAAAAAAATTAATTATTGGTGTTCATTTTCTATGAATTATTTACCATAGTTGATTAAATAAGTATTTGATCCCTTGCTTATTTAGTAAGTTAATCCAATGATAAAGATTTTCTATGGACTTTGGTTCAGAGACTGGCTAAACCACTCCATGATCTAAATGTGCATCTTCTTGAGACACTCCTTTGTTGTGTTTGTCCATGTTTTGGCTCATTTTCAGTTATGCTAAACGGATAATTGAAGCTAATCAAAGTCCAATCATAACTCCGCAGCAAATCCTCATGGCAACTCTCCGTCCTTTATGAGCACACGCAAATGTGGAATCCGATTTCGTATCTACAAATGAGGTGTTGTATATAGTAGAACGGGAAGTTGACTTCTCTGGGAATTAAATAATAATGCTTCTAAAAAAGTTATTAAAGGTTCCCAACTTGCCCCTCAATTTGAGGAGAGAAATTGAAAAGGCCTCCAAACTGTTTTTAATTTATATTATATGGAAATTCCGGAAATTCCAGGGTACTCTATAAATCTACTTTAAGCAACACTATACAGGCTGAAAATTCCTTTGTTACCTTAAACTAAATTAATTTTCAAATACTCAGTCCTCTTCGCTAGCTGTGCTTGAGGTCATACTAACTTATGAATGTAATTCATATATTGGCTTTCTATATCTCTGTGGACAAATAAGTCTTCAAAAGGAGATAATTTATTCGACTGATACTGTATTTCTTTTAATGTAATGTCATATGTGATAGTTATGGCTGACAAATTTCAAAGTTTAATTGGGTTTTTATTCATTTTATAAATGAAATACATTGTATATTATATCTATGAAAAAAAAAAATCTCTGTCCCCTAAACTTGATAAGATTTTGCAATTTTTTCTCTTCATATAGCAAAGGATTCCCCTTTACTCGGGACTGTAAATTTTAAAAGAGTTATTTATAATTTACGATGTTTGAATATATATGTAGAACAAACGTATTTTGCCGGCATTATCTGTGGCTATAACAGTACTTTTAACAACTTTTATTATAAACCCAAGATAATTGTGCTATTTTATACCTGTATTTATTTGGATTATGGGTCATCCTGAGGCCTATATGTCATTTTTTCCCGATGGTGCAACTCGATCTATCAATGTAATCATATTTTTATGACATTCTTTTAGGGGTAGTTTTTACGTTCATTGCAATTTGAACAACATTTATATCCCTACTAATGATATTTATAACTACCGTCATAAGTTTCGACTGGGGCTCGAACCCATACACACCAACTTCAGAAAGAATAACTAGAATTGTAAATAGTAAGCATTTTCCATACGTAAAAAATAAAGCACAGACGCTAGTGGTTGCAAATTATCTGGGGCGTCCGCAGGGGGTGGGCTGAAGGAGCTTTAGGTTTTATACTTAAGGTTGTATATTTTCTTCCTCTCACAGCTTCTCGCAGCTATTATAATAAAAGGTCATAAAAGCTGATCTGCTCTATTCCTCTTATTTTAGAGAATTATACTAAGATCATTACAATCTAGCAAATCTATTAGACTCAGGGGCGTCCGCAGGGGGTGGGCTGTCAGGGCTGTACCCCCTCCCCCCTGAAATTAAGGATGCTTTATATTAGAACTTTTTGCGCTCAAGATGAAAAAAATTATGTAAAAATAATGGCAATTTTTTTGTAAACAGCTGTGGATTTTCGAATTGTTTTTTCAAAAATTTAATAATGGAAATTAAATTGTGAAATTTTGTTTACAAAACAATTAATTTTTGAAGTATATTGTTAATAGCTATGGATTTATGATATTTTTTCAAAAACAAAAAAATAATCGAAAAAACAAAATATATATATATATATATATATAATCCAGTAGACGCACCTGTTTATACTTATATTGTCTCTGCTCAAGAATGTAAGAATCATGATAACAAGCATAGAAAATGATAAAACACTGTTCAAGCTGCCAACAGGAAAAACGCCCACGAACGGTAGAAAATAACCTCAGGGCTTACAACCCTAAGTATCACTTCTCCCAGGTTTTTTTAACCATGATTGAGATTGCTCCTTTGGTAATAGCTTTTTTTGATTCTCACGAAAAAAACTATATTCCAAATGTGACTGGTCTCCCCTACTAAACATGTACTTTTCGTTATGTCAAATGTGAAAGGACTCACTACTTTGTACAGTCTACAACCATTATGTTATTAACGTTATCATCTATATATTTTTCTGTATGATTTTTCACATTAAAGTATTATTAATGTACCTATATTTAGTTTCCTTCATGTTAAAAATGGGAGTAGTAGATAGGAACGTGCTAAGATGAAAAAAAGAGTGACCTTTTCGTTATTGTAATCATAATGAAGATAATATTGTAGCAGGGACAGTAAAACCTCAGGTTGCGAGTGTTTAATGACACTCAAGTCATTTGGAGATATTTTTTAAAATTTTTATATAGCATATAGAGTGAAAAATACTGTCCTTCACCAATAGATAAGCCTATTTTTTTAAATTCACATCATTTGTTTAGTTTTGACCAACCTGCAAAAGACAGCTCTCAAAATTGAATGACAACCTGTTTTTTATTTTGTAAGTAATATCTAAAACAATGTATCAAAAAGAATTTCTTATTTTAATTTTACAGTGCATCTTGTACGGAAAAAGTAACGTTCCAGATCCATTACATACCCATAAAGCCAAGAAGACCCAAAACTTCTGTGGCTCTCCACCAGCCATGACCTTAACCCCATGAACTTTGCATTTTACTTGTGTCTTGGAGAGGAATGTATGCCGCACCTTTAATTCAAATTTGGATTCTCTTTAAGCTCCCATGATAACAGCATATTAAGCCATGGACTCGGCTTTCATTTTCAAGAGCTGTCCATCTGTTCACCGGCGTGATCATTTTGTGATTGCATGTAAAAGAAGACACATTGACTAAAAAATATAGCTAAATATAGTATTTAACCATGACATCAGCAATTGGTTTTAAAATTCGTTTCTTGATATATTTTTACAAAACAAATTTATTCTGGTACACTTATATAGACGAAAATATAAATCGACTTTTCTTTAGGCCTCAAACTACCTCAGACGTCATTTTTTTCTGCATAAAATTAGCTCCTACGAAAGTATCTTTGTATTTTTTTTTTTTCACATTAAATTTTGAATTTATCTTATAAAATTTGGCTATATATGTAGGTATTTGTTGAGAAAAAGGCCATAAAGACTAAAATAATCAAATTTATTACTTTTTTGTTGATATAAGTAAAAAATAAACGTACTTGCAAGCTTTGGTATATATCAGTCAAGTCGTTTGTATGTGATACAATTACGAACAGATAAATAGGCAGAAACAAAATTTGAATTATAATTCTTTGGAAGCAGATAAATACAGTGTGTTCATACAAAATTACGAAATTTTTTTGATATAAATTTTATTAAACTAAATTTGTTTACTTTACTAAATGCTGTATAAAGTAGTATACAGATGATATTGAAACATAATCACGTTTTTAATACAAAACTGTAAAGTTTCTAAACTTTAGAACCATGCCTTTAAATATTAATTTATATGTCAATGATATTTTTTATCAGAAGGAACATTTTGTAAACTTAATATATTTACTTGTTTTACATAAAGTGAAATAATTGACAGAATTAGATATTTTCAATAAAGTGACCGTGACATAAAGTTATGACAAAGTCATTTTATTAAAGAAATCGCACAAAACGTCATTTTTTTTACAATCTAAAAAATGCAAAACAATCAAACATAAATGTCACCTTGTCTGTAAAAAAATAAGCTAGCATTTTACCTTTGTTTTAACCCCTACTCATGGTAAAACTAGCTTCTAAAACTGGGGTCCTCGCTTTAACTTAAAAATGGAAACCCCGTTTAAAGTTATTTTCTTTAAAAAAACAATGTTCCAAGAACTTTTCTGAAGAACAAAATTCGAAATTGAATTCAACTTAGAAAAAAAGGAAATAAATTATTTTCTTTGCCATAGATCCCATTCACGGTAAAACTAGTCGTGACTAGGATTAGGCTGACTGGTTCCTATTATTTGTTTTTTTCAGAATGATTAATTTTTTTTATTAAATAAAATTTTTTGTCACTTTTAACGTAAGATTTTCGAATAATTTTAATAAATCAAAAATATTTAATATGTGCTAAACCTTAGAAATTTTGACAGAATAATTTCATTTTTTTACTATTTTCTTACAAGGTGTGAGAAAAACAATTGGTTTTTAAACAATATATGATAAAATTTGATATTCAAAAGGTATCCCCCTCCATACCTAGAGCTGTAAATTATAAGGACATATTCGCATATGATTAATTTTGTAGTTGTCAATCTGAATCTAATGAAACCATGAGAGTAGTTAATATTCTTAAAGTTGATCAGATTACGATACAATTTTTTTGTTTTTACGTATCATGAATTCATTGGATTTACAACTTTACCCAACACTTGAGTTGTATAAAATATGACTAAGCAGGTGTGTAAGAAATAAACGTAATATGACATGATAACCCAGACAATTTTAAGATGGTTTTGGGAAAGAGCAGCTTAGCTGTCATGCTGTCTCATTATATCAGCTACAAACAGTCGTCAGAGGAAGAAAATAAACAAAAAAAGTTATTCAGTATCTAACAAGGCCATAAGAATAAATGGCTCCAGTTTCGATCCTCAATTCTATTTTGAATCAAAAAAAGGAATTAAACTTATAACTTCACAACAAATCCTTTGTGTTACTTTTCGTCATTTATGGGAACACACAATTGATACTCAGATGTTCCATCCTCAAGAATGAAAAAATAATGATAACAGCTACAGAAAAACAATAAAAATAGAATTCATTCGAAGCTGAAAGCTTAGGCTTGTTTGTGTTTACTAAAAATCGGGTTGTTTACATCATTATCAATTATTAACTTGAGCAAAAAAGCTTGGAATATTTTAAGCAATTTTTTTTCTGTCAATATTCCATAGGAATATTTTATGTCCTCAATACAAGTGTAATACAAAAAGTGCGTGCAAAGTCCAAGAGATGGCACTACCGATGCGTATCGATGTTATATTTAGTTGATAGTATCGCTTGGATGAGCACACACCAACTTACATCCATATTGGTCTATTTCCTTCTGTTTGGCAGTCGTTCGAATCGAGGAAGTGGAGTGATTTTCAAAAAATGGACGAAAAGACCTTCGTGAATTGTTTAAACATTATTTTATGAAAGGTAAACGTCCTTCAGGAGACTAAAAAGAACACTTTGGGGACCTTCGATAAGAACAGTTTATAATAAGTGGTTTCAAAACTTTTGGAGTGCCCATTTGGGCACAAGTGACGTTCAACGTTATGGACGCCCCCGTGGAGGTAACCACGCAAAAATGATTAATGAAATGCATGATATGGTTATTGAGGACACAAGAGTGAAGGTGTGTGAGAAGGCTTGTGCTCTGGGTATCTCGAGTTGGATCCTTATTTCCATTAATTTAGTGCCCACAACTGCTAAGGTGTGAGGTGGTGCACTGACGTGATGGAAAATAACTTTTTTTGTTGGCGAATCGTGGGCGTTTTTCTTGCAGCTTTGTTTTCAAACTGTGCAATAACGATGAATAATATGCAATTATAATATTTTTACATTTTTTCATATAGTTGATGAGAATTATTCCTTGCGATGCCAATCCAAAATATACTCACCGCAATCTTTCCAACCGATTCCTCGATTCAAACGAATGCCAAACAGAAAGAAATAGACCGATCTGTCTGAAAGTTGATGTGTGCTCTTCAAAGAGATATTAATAACTAAACATAACCTCGATACGAGTCAGTAGTGCCATATCTCGGACTTTTCAAACGACTCTCGTATGACCTTCAAATTTTGATTAGTTAATTAAACTAATAAATACTGTTCAAACAGTTTGAAATTAAAGTTTAATTTTGTCAAAAATTGCAAAATCTTCGTTGTGTTGTTTCAATCAGAGCCCCCCCCTGTGCTAGACTGTCGACTATCTAATATATATATACAATATACATACATAAGAATTAATTTAAAAACTTTTCTTTGTTTGAGAGTGGAAAACTTCATCAAGCTTAATCCCCATGATTTCATTTTCTTTCAATATATTACCACAAAAATACATAGACGAAAACTTTTATTTACTTTTTACTACCAATTTGTGGTAGAAGTGAGCATCATTTTTTTATGGTGTTGTATTGAGATTCTATCTTTTGAGGGTTTTTTGGTTTAATATGGTTTTCAAAATGCTTACAGTTAACCTAACTGTTGTTGATTAGTGAGTTAAAAAATTACATATAAAACCAAGCCCAAAAAAATGCACATATCAAATAGTTATATATAAAGAAAAAAAATGACAAAATTTAAGAACGTAGAAGAAGGACCATTAGACAATATTTGGGAATTGTTGATCAGGGGGATATTTACATGTTGTTGAACTTAACAAGAGCTAATATTATTACGGTAAAATTTGTATCTACAATTTATAGACTCTTATCGATGAACAAGAAAAGCTCTCGATGGAGGTTTTATTAAAAATGAATGGTATATTTTAAACGATAAGCTAATCTTAGATTTATAAATATTTTATTTTGACATTTTAGCATTCATTTTGTTTGAAATATCTGTATTATAATTATTTTAGTTGTTGTGTTGTTTGTTTTAGGGAGTAGTTTGGTTTTTGATACGTTTATGTGTTATCTAAGAGGATAATATCGAACCCAAATTCCGACCCAAGAAAAAAAAAAAGAAGTTTGAAGAGGAAATTCATTTAAAAATTAGGTATTTTCTTTAAATTTCTTTTATAAAAATGATAGACCTTTTCGAAATACGGACATTTAAAAAAGTAAAATTAGGCAGTTCATTAAAAAGGCCGGTTGAGAAAATAAAATTTTAATATTTAGCTAAAAAAATCTCACATTTTAATTTTTAAATAAAAATGTTAAAAAAAGGATTCCAAATGATAGTTTAGAAATAAAATATAAGGTCCAAGACTAACAAATAACTAATTTTTTGTGGTTGAAAATTGACTTCTGTAAATCTGTAGCGTAGGGGCACTGAAATGAACACACGGCCTCTCCAGGGAAGATTGGGCTACTCTGCTATTACCTAGGATCCCTTTTGAAATTACATTTATTAATTTGTCTTATCCCAGGTGGTTTATTGATCTAGGGCGTGTGAATGAGTGAACACAATTTACAATCATGTCTTTTGTTACAACAGTTTTGTCTTCTCTTTCCTTAGAGTCTATGGGGTTGTGTAGTACAATTGGAACAAACTTTGACCTCATCCAGATCCTGAACAAATGCAGCGTGTCAATTTTTTGGTTTTATTTAACAGCATATTAGTTTTCAATATGATCTCCATGCCTCTCAATCCTTTCCTCAATTCTCCCACAGAATGACTTTTTTAATTTATAAAGAAACATATTAATATTGCATAAACTGTACCGGAGTTACAATCAAATTATGATGTTATGATAAGTAGATCTTAATGAAAAAAATCCAGAGTTTCAAAACTGCTTTAGGGCTTGTAGTACCATTTGAAAAAGAAAGTTTTCAGACATTTTAAAACTTAACCTCTTTTATGAACTGGAAAAAACCCACAGTGATGTACTCATACAGTGCCAAAATTAGATAAATTTTGTTCCAATTGTAGTAACCGACCCCTATATAGATCAGTATTATTCAAAAGTTTGAAGAGGTAATATAATAAATGAGAAGTTTCGTTATAGTTTTTTGGACTCTAAAGAAAGAGACCACAAACGTATTCATGGAAAGTATAATTGTTCATGACGGTGTACAGTAAACATTATCATTATATTTTTTCGGATTGAAACGTCATGACGTCATGTCTCATAAAGGAAGATCGAGGCAATCGAAGGAAGATACTTTTAACTTGATCATCCATCTCAAAACATGATTGAATTCGGATTTCGAATTCTATGAGGGACAACTGGAGGATAATAAATTGATCATCCATCTCAAGAGATGTTTGAATTTAGATTCCGAATTTTACAGAGGACGACGAGAGGAGAATTCATCCGAGGAAAATTACCAGACCTCATAAGAAAGTAGAGTTGACTCTTTTCTTGAGAATGATATACCAGGACTGAAACAATAAAGTGATCCATTCCGGATGAGTAGATCATTTTAATATTTCAAAATGGGATCACTTAAAAATAAGAGCAAACACGATTGTTTAATCAGGTTTTGAATATACCTTGAATCTATTTAGACAAATGATGTTCACTACTCAGGAATTAAATAATAATGACAACTGCTGAGGTAAACAAAATTCATTCTTTAGACTACCAATTCCAAACTAAAAACCCAGACAAAACTCTTGTTGTTTGTGACTCTATCTTTGTAGGTTTTTGTTTTAAACAGCCCAAAAATCCCAGTAAAAGATTAAGATTTACCTTCACTGCCCTAATTTTTGTTGCTGTGTGCTTAAAAAAAAAAATATTAACTAGAAAACCAGAGCAAAAATGTAAATATCAATTTGTCATATTTAATAACCAAATCTGCAATATATTTTCGCATTGCATATTTTGGCTTTAATGGACCTACTATTAAATTAAATTAGATTTAATTCATTATTTATGAAAAATATATCCTTTAATTTTGATATATATACAATTATGGGGTATTTTAACAAATTTTTTTATATTTTTGAAATATTTTGTTAAGTAAATAATATAATTATAGATGTAAATAATATCATTCGCACGCATGTTAAAAAAATAAGTCCAAAATTAACGTGGTCAGCCTGATAATTTGAAGAATGTATGGTTAAAGAACAGCTTAGCTGTCATAAAGCTTCATTAGATTAGCTGTGAGAAGCTATGATATTTAGAAAATAAGAACTAACTTTACTCAATATCTGGTGATATATATGCAGGAATGTTTCCGAGGTCAATTTTTAATTCTTCTCGGATTACAACAGGAATTACACTTATATCGTCAGTGTTAATTTTCGTCTAACACTCACTAGTAATTATTTTATACTTATTAGTTATCGCTTTAAGGATATTAGAGAAATGATAACAGCTTTAGAAAAGAAATACAACAAAATATACTTAGTTAGCAAATACAAATGCGAAAAATATTATTTCATCTATGATCATAACGAAGGCATGTCGATTCATTTCTTTTTGCTTTAGGATATAAAGCCAAAAATCCCAAATTAAATAATAAACAACAAGAGATAAAAAATAATATAGAATTGTACTTAAAAACAAACCCAGGCAGAAATTAAACCTCTACTCAACTGTGTTGACGGAAGTAACTGGAAGAGGGACTCAGAAGGGCGTAAAGCTCTCCCTAAAATAATCCCTAAAAGGAGGGCTTTGGTACGGGATAGTATACGGCTTAGAAATTAGATGACTTTTATAAAAAATAAAATATATTTTTGATAGTTGTTTTTTTTATTATATAAAAAAATTTTGTTTGCTTAGGGGGGTTAATAATTTGGGGTTACGTCATTGTTGTGGCGATTTTTTGTATAATGTAGTGGCGTTGAGAGTACCAAAGTACATTCTAAATTTGTTATTATCTTAGTTCCACTATAGAACCGGTAGGTCGAACCACAAAAATGCTTAGAGTAAATCTTTATTGGCAAAGAACTACAAACATATATTCATTTTTATTTGACAAAAAGTCACTTATTTTGCGAATAAGAATTATAGATTATTTATTCTTGAAGTAAGAACAAATTCCGTAGATTGTTCATTGAAGAACAATTTCACCCAGTTGCCATAATTTTTGAGGTCATTAGGAAGACTCCTACAACGCTTCATACGAAATTATGGATCCTTTTGAGCCGAGCATGGCCTCTCAACAAACTTCTTTTACTTCCACGCAGCAACTTTGATCATAATTGACAGGATATTCTTATAGTTAATACTAATCTTAGCAAAAATCTAGACAGTAAGTGAAAAGAATATTAAATATAGTCGGAAATCAACTAATTTGGCAATACTGGTGGGAGGAACGACTACAGTAGCGCAGGCAAAACAAACCAGAAATCAAAGATGTATAATACTGGCACAGAAATTTGTTTTGGGTGACTTAAGGAACCGTTAGATTTAGTGTCATACTATTAATTTATATAACTCTCGAAATAAGTTTTTCATTATGTTTGATATGATATTCAAATTCGTATCAAAACCAATTCCCAAACCCATGCAATTGGGGTCGAGGCCCACATGTTGTAAAACACTGCTCTAAATGAGGATGCAAATTATACTTTTGCGTGTTCCACCCTGTATGTTTGTAAGAACTCGAGTTTTACATATACTTTTAGGTTTGCAAATTTGACTTTTTTCGCATTGTCTTTTTTATTAGTACATGATTCTACGTATGCAAAAAAAATATTTGCGCATTACTTTGATGATTTTCGCAACAAGAGATAGGAAAGCAGCATATTTAGGACTTTGGCAAAAAAATGCTTAATCCTCAATCAATCTTTTTTCTTTATTTTTGCAAAAGAAAAAAGGGGCAAGAAAGGAGTGTATGAGGCAATTTATCGGTATTTTACGTTCCTTAAAGGATAGAACACTTCATGAAAAAAAAAACCCACATCTTTTCTCTGAAATTTATATTAATGTATGTTCATAAATAGTTTTGCCATTCGTATTCAGAATATGAATGTATATTCATAGATTATTTCAGCTTCAATGATTTCTTTTGAGTAGCCTCTGATATTATGAAATATTTATTACCTTCAGTATAGAAGATCCAAATATAAATAAGAGAAAATATGATACAACTTGCAGATGTAAGACAAAAAATATCAAGGAAACTCATGGAACGATAAAAGAAAGTCCCCCGCCCCCCCTGCTCTTTCTCAATAGGATCTACATCATTGATTTCTTAAGTCATACTATAAAGAAATCAATGTGCATATTTTTTTTTTTGGTAGAAAAAAGTCATTGTGTAAGAGGGAAAAAAACAGCACTTTTTTTTTTTTTTGACTCAAGTCCCAATATTTGCTTATATTCAATCACTTGAACATTGCATATCATGTCTGGCAAAACAATATATCTATAAAATTTTTAATTTATATTTATGGAAATATAAGTTTTTAAGGTCCTCTAGAAACCAGGGCTGGTAGTGAACATTTCAACATCTCTAGACGTAGCTATTTAAAACACAAGATTAAAAAAAAAATATACATTTTAAAATTGATATATTCAATAGACCACGAGACCCAACCCAACTGTAAGCAACCTTCTAAAATATCTTCTTTAATTCACCATCCCATCAATTACCTCTTTTTATATTGTTAACCATCGACAACCCATTTATAATTTGTCAGAGTCTCCAGTTCAGCCAATTTTTTTTCAATCAGGCTTCCTTTTTCTTTTCTTGCTCACCAAATGATTGGTTATTCCTTGAAAAATATTAATGTTACAGAAGTCTTTATTTAGTACTAAATTTATATTTATTCTTCGTGAGGTCCATTTACAGTAGATATATGAAGGAATATAGTGCCACCCCAAAACCATTGTATTTTCTTATGTCCATCGTCCCTTGTTCATTTTCATTGATGCTTCTTACTAAAATTTTGAGTAAATTTGCAATTTAAATTCGTCTAGGGAGTTTAATCTGGTAAATTAATTTATAAATTAACTAGGATTTCGAACAAGAAACCTTTAACAAATACCTCATCCAAAATGGTTTTTTAATACTCTCCAGTATCTTAACTCGATATTCTGATCCACTCTTATTGACTTTAATTCCTAATTTTTCAATTATCCTTTGCACCACAAAATCTTTTGTACTTTTTATTTGTCTTTGTTATGACAAATGTATTACACATCTTTGAAGTCTGCCTTTACACCAATACGGGATCTGGATGAGGTCAACGTTTGTTTTTGTAAATTTGTGGATTATGAGATCTATGAATTGTCAAATGGAAATAATTGGTACTTCAATGTTTCAGATATAATAGAAAAGCTTTCTCAAGAAATGAAAGGTTCTCCCCACAAAGTGTTCAATATTAATCAAAGTTAATGAATCAGCCAATCACTCAATATTAATCAATAGTAAGGGTATCACAAAAGGTCATTAAGTATAATTATTATTGGTCTATTAATAATAGTATTCATATATGATTAATGATTACATATGGAATACAGATGACGTATATGTGTACATTGTATTCTGGGTCTTTGATGCCCAAACACACAAAGGAGTTGAAAGACATGTGATATTATAGAGTAGATAATATTCAGTCAATTTATTTTTGACTAAATTAGGTACGTTTCTAAGAAATCCAATTTGTTAATATAATAAAATAATAAAAATAAGTACAACGAAATCTGGATGCAAACATAGGATGATTTTCTCTCCAAGGACAATTCAGTGATGACAACTAATAAACTCCCGCTGAAATTGCATAAAAAGATTTGACCTTGAAGAATACTTTACCAATCCTGATTGAAAATCAATAGGGAACTACTGTCTTTCCCTTATATCAAGAAGGCAATCAGCCTTCTAAAAAATTTTCAGATCTTAGATGGACTTATAAGGATCAGGGGATTTATAAAATCGTCAAGTCTGTAAAAATGAGAATATACCGATTCTGTGTTCATCCAATGAATAGAAAGGACCAATAAATGGGAATATGTCTTAAAACTCTAATCTCTTAGGTTCCAGAAAATAATAAATAGACGTGTCAATCCTCCAATCTATTATGGACAGCAATTTGATACAAATGGATGATATTTAGACTGATTTTTGTATGTATGTATTGTTAAGTATGCTTTTGTACAAGATTCGGCACCTTTTCATTCCTAAAAAAAAACAAAAAAACCACAACATTAGTTGGAGTATACAATTTTCACCTTAGGAAATTTGACCGCCTTGTTCACCAGATTTAAATCTTATGGGTTATTTTACATAGGAATCTATGGTGAGATAGGTTCATCAATCTAGATATCATGACGTCTGCTCTTTAAAACGTGCTATTCTACAGGAATATAAAAAAAAATCAGCTGTTCGTGTATCTGCTTCTTTTCTCCTTATCAGTGTTCTGAGCGTGGATTGGTTGAATTTGAAGTATCCCTTTTTAAGCTGTGAACAATCCCCAACAATAACAACAATAATCACATAATTGGGATTAATTGGCTAAATACCAACTGATTTTGGGCCTTTTTTCTGTTTTTTTTTTAAAGAAGAAAAGTTGCTTGATATAATACGGGCAACAACGTGCAATATATATTCTATATGATAGAAATTCAAATACTACCACATCAAGTTCAACCCGATACTGGGGCTGAACCGCAGTTTGCGAGGTAAAATTGTTGACTTTTTGATAACGAAAAACGGGTAAACTTTTGGAAGAATTAAAAAGAGTACACCATTGAGGCTTTATCACAGACTTCTTTGTTGACATATCTATCTATTTTTCTTAATGATTTCTTGGGCTACTACCATGGCCACTTAACTGACCATGAGGCGCCGCAGCACTTCTTGATGAAGTACTCAGACATAACTGGCCACTGCTGCTCGACGTAGGAGATTGGAATTTAGGCGAGGTGTAGCACTGGCTCTCTTCTAAACTACGCTGCAAGTAGCATAGTCGAAGGAGGTACCGTCAGGAGAGGAATGTGGCCAAACCAACGTTTATGCTTTAAACAAGCCAACACTTTCTTGCCTCTTTTGACCCGGTTGCCATTGGTTGCTGTTGAAAGCAGTTGCTGATACCGTCGTACATAAGAGGCCTTCCCCAAATCCTTCACATACCTCCTCAAAGTCTAATCACTGACATGAAGAGCCTATATCCTTTATGATCCACGATTTTACGGCGTCTATTGTAAAAGGGGCCCTCTCAAGGTTCTACCCTGAACCTACCATTATTTTAATCCTGTAAACAAGACTCTGGGAGCACCCAGCGATCTTTGTAATCTCCTGAACACTTACTTGGGTGTGGAGGAAATCAGACAACCTTTACCTTTTCGCCTCAATTCTGACAACTGGGGATTTTAAAAGTTTTTTTTTCTCCATTGTTTATTAACCGGAATAGTAATTACTTTTAATAAAACAACTTATTATTTTATAATATCCTTGCTAAAATAATCCAGATTGATTTAAAGTTATGTCGATGACTTTACCTCGCACACTGTAGACCTTTTAAAATCAAATACATTTTTTATATCTTAAATATTATCAATTATTATTTATGAAATACTTTTTTTTCCCCACTTTATTCTTTTCTATCTAGAGTTTCTTTCCACTTAATGAGGTCTAAGCTTTCAAAAATACAACAGATTCATGGGGGATCCCTTTTCATCATCTACAAGAATAAGTTTGTGATTATGGTAAATGACATGTATTTTGAGAAAAATACATACGAGTAGATAGATATTATATGCATATATTATTTTAATAGTCTTTGTCTTTTCCTTCATTTTGGGGTACTTTACAACATAATACCATATACAAGGTGTGTAAGCGGGCAATAGGAAAAGTGCCCTGGGGGAAGTGGAAGATTTCCATTGAAAAAAATTGCCACTGAAGAAAATTGCCCGTATATTGTTTAAACTTCATGATGAATTATAATATATTATAAATTAGCTTGATATTATTTACGACAAATATCAAGACATATTTGTTTGTTCCATACTTCAAGTGTGAGTCATATTATTCCAATAACATTTTTTTGCAATTTTTTAAATTCAATCCAATCTTCTAAGAAATACATCGAAAGGATTTTTAAGGAGGGGACGGGGGAAGGAATAAACAGCTTAGGGTGTCTTAACATATGCTTGAATAACCCTCCCCCTCCGTATTGGCCCAGGGGAATGGTTGGAGTGCTACAAACTACATCAAAGAATACCAAAAATAGTTCCAAGCCATCGGATTCCTTGAACGTATTGTCGGAGGTTTTTAACAATCCTACGCTACCTTTGTCATACTGGCCAATCTGACAGTAGAGAGTATTCAACCATATTTTAAGAGGCCCTAAACTATTTTATCTTCCTATATTGTAATAATATTACTCACACTTGAAGGTACTCCCTTGAGGGATGGATAACACAAATATGTTTAGATATTTGTCATAAATAATATTAAGTGAATTTATAATGTGTTATTATTCATCGTAAAGTGTGAAAAAAATAACGGTAATTTTCTTTTCTGGCATTTTCCTCCATGGTAATTTTCTCCAGAGTAATCTTCCTTGGGCAATTTTCCAAGGTCATTTTTCCAGGCACGGCACAAACTATCTATAATACCCCTTTGACACACTCTTATGGACAAACGTAGGTACTTGGGCAGCTGATTTTGCTTATCTTAGAAGGCTTGTTCAAAATTGCACCAGTTGTGAAGAAATAAAATCAATTTAGGAATTTGTTGTCCCAAATATTTGAAAAAGGCACATAACCCTCCTTAGAATCCGCACCCAGATCAATCACATAGCAATTGCTCGAACTCTGAAATTCAGTGAGACATCCAATGGGTGGCCTTACATATGGCAGCACAAGAGATACTGTAATTGAGGTTGGAGATGATTTTATTGAATGTAATAAATTAAAATATCATATGTTTTCCGTTTCTGGGTTTACTTTTTAAATTCGGTAACTGGTTGGAGAGGAAATTGTCTTTAAAAAGGATTCTTTTTGTGGCTCGAATATCTAGCGCACCCTGTACATACAACTTAATTATTTATTATATCTTGCATTAAATGAATGTGATTAAAATGATACCTTATATTATAATTAGTCATTTAATTTTTAGTCAGATAGTTAAATTTCAGATACGTATATAAATAAATTATTCATGTTGAGCCTTACATACATGTATATTATCTACAGTGTGCGTCAGCAAATATTACTGTTTTAATAGTTTTTTTTTTGTTTTTTTTAATGTTTCTACAATTGGTTAGATGGAGTTGCACTGATTAAGTATAAGTAAACATTATAGCATTACATTGACTCCATCTGACTTAGGAATCTCTGGGTGAAATCCTTAAAAGAGAAAGTATATTTCTTTCTCTAGGCATCGTCTGGGCGCGAACGCACATTGAATTCAAGTGAATAACTTCTTCCGAGCGCTTTGTCCATAAGGTACGGTGATTCCATTTGTTTAAATCAACTTCATCATGAACAACATGTATATTAGACCGGTTTGTTTTTCCTTTTTTTTCGAATTTCGATTACGGCTAAGTGGGAAAAGTTGTCAGTCATGTGATAAAAATATAACCTATGCAAAATTTAATATTTCTACGATGTCTCCTTTAGGTAGCACATTATTTATTTCAAAGTTTGAAAGGGGATTAAAATTATTTATCTCCCCATTTCATTATTTTACATTGTTTAATTATGATAGACATAATTCTAACCTATAAAATACATTTTTAAGCTTTTTTTGTAAAGCTACACTCTGAAGTAGAAAGAGAGAACAACATAGACTACTTGATGTTGTTGGCAATCCGGATGGAAATGCCAACTGTCTCTGCAGCCATCTCAGGACTAGCATGGGTGTGGAGGAAATCTCAAGCGCTTTGGCTTTTTTGTTTTTCCACCAACATTTTTACACTTAGAGACATGGCATTAAAACGAAACTTGTTTATTTGTGTTCCAGCTGTTGTTTGTGTGCGTAATGAAATATCATAATTAAAAATAACGGAGATATAATTGTAATTAAATGTTACTGCAAGTTTTGAGTACCCACTTTGTAGATATGTAAGCCATGGTATGCCACAACGGTATTCTCTAAGACATCAAAAACTTTCTCTAATTTAACTTCTTGACGGCCATTGATTTATTTTTTCTTGTCCCTAATTAGTGTTCTGATTGATGATTGGTTGAATTGAAATTATGATTCTATTTCTTGTTAAAATGTAATCATATACCAATCAAATTAGAGAATAATTCAACAGTTAGAGTGAATGTTAGTATCATTTAATATTGAGCATTTTTTTCCATTTTCTTATTTGGAGAAAGGTTTTGATTTTTTAATGATGATTGCTATCTGATAAATTTAGCTCATAATATCTTTCCTTTTTATGGACATAAATTACTTTGACTTTTATAAAAATATTGTTTTTTTATAGTTAGAAAAAATAAAAACAAAATATAATGTGCATTTATTGACCAACTATCAAATGCAACAATATTATACCTCGGTGCTTGACCATTATTTGTTGCAAAATTATAATCGAAAACTGTCTACATCCTACATCTAGAACACGCAAACACTGATATTAGACTCAGCTCTGACTCAACTTTTGTATGTTGGAATTCCAAAATTTGTTTGAATTTAAATACAATTTTAATTATTTGTTTGACAATGAGTTGATTGCGTGTTACCAGAGTAAAAAAAAATTATTTAACATTTATCAAATGAATTTTTTGCCATTAAATATATTAAAGAAATAAAACTTTTAAAAAATATTCATTTTTTGACCACTAAAAAAATTAGAAAACAATAGTTTTGATGGCGATTTTTAAGATTTCTTGATACATATATTTTATTTTAGAAAATCAATTATGTACAAAAAAAAATTTATTTCATTTATAACACATTCGGGACAAAATTTAAAAAAAAAATCCCAATGATCTAGACAAAACTTATTGTAATATCACATATTATGAGAGTTTTAGTAAATAGTGAATCTCGAGTATCAAATTATTTATGACATGTGAATCGCCACGAAATCTTAGTATATCTAAATGGCTTGGTTTTTTAGCTGTATCTATCATTAAAATGAGTCTTTTCGACAAAACGGAGAATGGTCAGAAATTTGATGACTTTTTTAATTCTTGCTTTCTATTATTAAAGAAAGTTTTGTTTTAGGTAGGGGTAGAAATTTAAGGGGCTACATCATCAGCAGGTCAACTTTACTAAAACACTTACTGGAGGTTCAAGTACCATTTCAATATTATTTCAGCATAGTAACCTTTTAAATGCGTCCGTAACTTGTTACCATTATACCGGTAGGGTACTTCGAACAACACTATTTGATCCTGGGTCATTATAAAATATGTAATATATTTGGACTTCAAAGTCAAGTGGAGTGATTGTAAAAATAAAATATTTACTTACAATTAAATCGTGCAACTACATCACCACTAATTAAAGGACATTTAAAAATAAAATTATAATAATTGGATTATAGTTATTGCAACAAAATGTCAAAATATATCGAAAAATTATCTTTGTATAGAGCAGGCATAACAAGCTTATAAACAGAACGGTCTTTCAATCACATTTCCGATTGGAAATTCCTACTAAAACTCTACATGACAATGAAGCATTATCCTTCTTGATTAAATATGTTGTGACGAAAAGTACTGTCATTGATGCTTTCTGCTTTGTAAACAAAACATGAGAGGACGTAAAGGCAGAGGCGTCCGCAAGAGGTGAGCTGGAGGGACAGCACCCCACCCCCTCCCCCATAAAGGATTTTTGTCTTTTTGGTAAAATTTTAATTTTTTTTTCACAAAACTAAAATTTCATCTATTATTTAGAAAAAAAAGTTTAATTTTTCAATTTTTTTGTAAAAAAATTGAATCTCTGTGTCGATAGATTTTGAAATTTATCTCTAAAAGATTTAATATTTGATTTTTTTTTGAAAAAAATTAGCATTTGCAATTTAAAAAAAAAGTATTATTTTTTTTTTTTTTTTTTGAAAAAATAGAATAAAAGAAAATTTAATTTTTAAACTTTTTTTCTTTTAATTTGATATTAGAATAGAAATTTTTGATTTTTTTTTCAAAAAAATGAATTTTTGTTTAATATCTGCAGTTTTTTAATTTTTTGTTAAGATTTTTCTAGATTTTGGAGTTGAAAAAAAAAAAAAACAATCACCCCCCCTCCCCCTAAATATATATCTACAGTTATATATATAAACCTGCGTACTGTTAGGGAAAGGGAGTAGTATTTTTGTTTACAATTCCTAGTTTAATCATTCGAAGAAACTGAGTTTTTTTTTTGTAGATGTGAAGATATTATAAGGATACACAATATTCAATATACGAGTATCTGGGTTATATGTCACTTTGACTTAAATAATTTTTGTTACAAGAAAATTGGGACATATAACTTTTTTCGCTATAGGTGGGGTGTTATTAAAAGTAAAGTTATCTTTTGCTTAAAATGTTCGAATATAGTTTTAATATAATCTATATAACACTATATTTTTTTTATTATAAATATATATTTACAATAGAGTTTTTGTGATACGGTATATTAATAATATTTTTTTAAATATATGTATTCTATATTCTTTATCGGAATTATGTACATATCTATTAGGAAATATATTGTTGCTGGAGAAGTTAAGGTTCTTCTTGGTGTTTGGGTCTATAATGAACTGATATTAGAATCAGTCTGTATGGAGATGTAAACGGTCTCTACAGGCTTCTACGCAGAAACACCGGCTTTGATGACATGTGTTGTCTTTTTGTTGTTGCTGACACGTTTTTAAACTCAGGGACATAGGATAAACACAAAACGTGTTTCTTCTTTCATTTGGCTGCGTAATAAAACCTTGTAATAAAAAATAATGGGATTAAATCGACATTAATCCACCTTAAATTGGTTTGGTAGGATGGAGTTGCACTGATTAAGTCAAAGTAAACATTAAAGTATTATTATTACTCCATCTAAACTAGGAATTGTCTTTGATGTCCATGTACATCACCTTTTGAAGGAACGAAATAGAAGCGAACCTACGCTCATTGAGTTCAAGAGAATAATTTCTCCCCCGTGCGTTGTTCATTGAACTACGTCGACCATTCGCAATTAAATACTACTACAAGTTTTGAGTCATCACTTTGTAGTTACAGATCTGTTCTATTGTTTAAATTTGAGCTTGGGGCTTAGACTAAGTTTTCCCAATGGTCCTCCTTAAAACCGACACTGATTTGATAGCCTTTCGATTTTTGTATAAAAGATTTAATTAAATATATGATATCGTTTAAAAACTCTGCTACGGGAGCTCCCTTTGGTGTACGTGGAAGAAAGTAAGAAATACATTAAGGCTCAATTATCATATATTCAGTTTGGGTATAATGGTAATAATTGGAGATGTTCATAATTATTTATCAGGTGGTACAGATTATAAAAAGAATAAAAATCATGGTTCTATGGGAGTGGTTCTAAACAGGAGGATTCTTTAAGTGGAGAATTTGAGACGATTTTTATAGGGAGGTCTCCTATTAAAACACCATCTATGTATAAAAGAAGATACTAATATATGTTCCTTAAAGAAACCATAATAGTTTTTATGAAAGTACATTAACATTTAATTAAATATATGCTTAAAGATAGTTTAATTTAATTAATTGAGTTTTATTTAAAAAAAAGTCATTTTATTTCTGAGCAAAAAATCTTGTGTTGGCAAAAAAGGCTTAATGGATATTTTAAAATTGTTATGGAGGTAAAACGATTAAGAATCATTATTACCATTTCTTCTATCAAATATAGTTCTTTTAGATCAAACAACATTGATAGACCATTACTTCAGATCCAACTAACTGTTGTAATAATTCAACTTTGTTGAAAAAATAGTTTGAAGCCAATATATATTTAGTAAACATATTTCATGTATATTGAAAGTCGAGTTGACATTTTTGTAATGACACATTTCCCATTTGCAACAATTTATAAGGATTGCATATCATTTTTAGTGATGAAAATTGTGTGCATTTTTTAGCTTGTTATCCAAAGAATGCATTTTCTTTTCCTTATCTGTTGACTTTATTATTTAACTACGTAGTAGTGAAGATCATTTTCTACCACATTTTATAGAGTCCTCATTCAACTCAAAGTAGAATTGAGGATCGACATTGGAGTAATTCTCGTCAATGTTCTTATTTATTTCCTTCTCTCCCTTCATCATAGCTCCTTGTAACAGATGGAACGAAACATTACGATAGTCCTGGTTTCATGGCCTCCACATCCGCTACGAATCTCACAAAATGGTTCAAGTTGTGGCCGCCAATAGCAGAAGCCTTTTCAACACTATTCCCATCCTTTCGTAGACAGTCTCGGCAGGGACTGTCTACTCATATGTTTTTTCACTTAGAGACATGGGATATAAACAATCTTATTTGTTTGTGTGTCAGTTGTTGCATGGTTGCTCAATGAAATCACCTGATGAAACATAATGGTGATAAAACCATAATTAAATTTTCTGCAAGTTTCGGGTACACGCTCTGTACAATGTTAGACTTGTTATGTATTTAAATAAAATACTCTTTGAGGAGGGAAGAAACAAAAAGGATGGAAAAATCAATGTTACTAGATCTAAGTTTTGGCAACAAAAAAATTGCTGGGTTAGCACAGCAGATTTATTCAATATATATATATCTCTTTCTATTTCTGGTGAGATAATTTGGACAATTCTTGGTTATTAAATAAGTACTACATAAGTTTAAGAAGTAAAAATTTTAATAAAAGTTATCATTATCATAGAAATGATGATTTGATATTTTACTTAATATCATGCCAAAAGTAAGTTTTTTAACTTAATAAATTATTAAAGTATAGACATAGCATATCTAAATAAATAATATGTTATGCTATTTATGATTTTTTATATATTTAATTTAATTAGGGGACTAAAAATAAAGGCGTCTCTGCAATGGCTATTTGTAAAACCCCAAGGGGCGTTTTATACCTCCGATTCCCAAAATAACTTTTAAGAGGGAAGGCTTCTATTTTTCCTTGTCCAAGAAAAGACGAATTCAATATTCAAATTCATTTTGATCCTTTTTGCTTGATAATCTATGAATGTTACAAACTTACTCTTGACATTATGTTTAATAAAATATTGCTGAAGAAATATTAAGTAACCACTTCTGTGATAATGATATCATTGACTTAAATTTTTACTTTAAAAGTTTACGTAGTATTAATAACAAACACTCGTCCCAATGACGTCACGATAAATAAAAAGAGAGAGAGAGATTTATTTAGTAAATCTGATGTCCTTGTCCAGACGTCCCTTGGCTGGAAAACCTTGTTCTAGTAACATTGTGAAAAATATTCCTCACTTGGTCAAAACAATAAAAAATGGTGGGAAAAAAGAGTGCATATAATAATTGTTAGATGTCCTCGATAAAGCTTTAAGCCAAGAACCGAAACGAGGACTCACGTGATCAATATCTAAAAAATGTATAGTGCACATAAACTTTTTTTGTCTGCTTGATGTACTGTTTAGTTATTATTTTGAGATCTAATTAGGAGTTGTCTAATATATCTTACTTTTTAAAAAGATACTCATTCATGATCCAGAAGACGAACTTATCTTTGCTAGAGAAGATTTTATCATATGGAGCTTTGTTAACCACGTAATTTGTTTATTCGAGTTCAAAGATGATGATGATGTATTCTAATGTAAGAATATGTACGAGTATTCTATAATTAAATTAAAGAGTCCAAGTCAAGTCTCGACTCCAAGTTCCCATCCCTGACAATAATTGACCATTTCGTCTTAAATATTCATTGATTGTTATTCTATTAATTATTATAATGAATAACAATCAATAAATCAAAATTATATTATTGAAAACTTCTCTTCCCTGGGATATTCAAAAAAGGAAAAGTCAAAGAACTCTTTATCCTCATTTGAAAGCGACACCTTGCAAAAAAAGTTTTAAAACGCTGCACCATTGCATCTCCTCTGACTAGCGGTCACTTTCGTTACTCAGTTTAAAGATTTAGTCATATAAATAAAGAAAATAAACTTTTGAATCTTCCTCCTCCTCCTGCTGTGCTGTTTTTTTTTTCAGGTAGTCACATTTTTTGTTCTACATTCTAATATTAAAAATTAGATGGGAAAGGGAGATTGCATTAACCAGTTGCTATAAATCTTATGAAAGGCGGTCGAACAGATTCCAATCAACATCGAGGAGAATTCAACCTGCTTAATAAAGTTAAATGAGTTTAGTGACATTGGATTGAACAGGAATTAGTTTACATAACATTAGTAAACAAAGGTCAATATATTAACACATCGGTCAATAAGTCTTGCGCTAACTGTCAGATGGCGTCACTAATAAAATATTTTTGGAAGTACAAACATTCAAAAATTTACTGTCAAAATTTCATGACGTTTGGTTAATCATTTATCGAGTTACAGTGGTTTAAGTGACGCTACTTTTGTGATTCTTAAAAACTATGGATTTAATTCAATTTCGTGTGTTGATTTAGCATTGCTTTTTTTTTTTTGGGAAACAACACTGTTCAAGCCCAAGAGTAGCTTGAAAAATATTTTCCAGACTCTTCTACACCGAAAACAACCATCAAACAATGTTTTGCCGATTTCAAACGTGGTTGTACGGACACCGATGATGCTGAACACCCTGTTCGGTCAGCTTAAGGTGGTTATTCCGGAAATCATTGAAAAACCCTGAAAATCATCATGGGCATTTGCAAAGTGAAGTTGCAAAATGTAGTTGACACTCTGAAGTTATCTAAAGGTAGTGTTCACACCACCATACACGAACATTTGGCTATAAAAAATCTGTTTTCCAAATGGGTGCTGTTTTTGCTCACACAAGAGCAAAAGTAACAACGAGGAGATGATTCAAAGAGCATATTTGGAGATGTTCACGCGAAGTAAAAAGGAGTTTTGGCGTTGCTACATCACAATGGATGAAACATGGATTCAGCACTTCACTTCAGAATCAAAACAACAGTCTGCTGAGAGGTGTGCAGACTGAGAAATCCGTCCTAAGACTCAAACATGTGCTGGAATTCGGATGGAATTTTATTCATTAACTACTTGCAATATGGAAAAATAATCAACAGCGACTATTACATCGGTTTGTTGGATCGTTTGAAGGCCGAAATTAACCAGAAAATACCTCATTTGAAGAAGAAAAGGTGTTCTTTCACCAAGACAATGTACCGTGTCACAAGTCAATAAAAACAGCCGCAAAATTGGTCTAGTTGGGTTGCGCCGTATTCTCCATATCTGGCCCCCAGCGACTACTAACTTTTCGACAAACTCAAAAAAATGCGCCGTGGTAAAAGGTTTGTCTCAGATGAGGAAGTGATTGTCGAAAATGAAAAATATTGTGACGGTCTCGATAAATCGTTATATACCCCTGGTATCGAAAAGCTAGAGAAACGTTGGAATGATTGTATCGTTCTAAAAGGAGACTATATTGATCAATAAGAATGAA
The DNA here is from genome assembly GCF_016086655.4 of Lepeophtheirus salmonis. NCBI lineage: Eukaryota > Metazoa > Arthropoda > Copepoda > Siphonostomatoida > Caligidae > Lepeophtheirus > Lepeophtheirus salmonis. Next base: position 8,388,466 of record NC_052140.2, read on the forward strand.
TTTTGGCAAAAAAACTTTGTTTTCCTAGCTAAGCCCGGGACTTACTGACTGATGTTTTATATTGTTGTAAAATTAACTTTTTTTTGTGTGTAAATAAAAAAAAAGAAACATCAATAAAAAATAATATTAATCATAAATTTGATTTAGGAACATACTGAGAGGATTGTTACGTAGAAATCTGTTCATTGTTTACTGTTATTGACTATTTCATTTATCTAACTTAAGCAACTGGTATTTTGGCACCTTCACTTTTAAAATGGTTCACGTGTGACTGCAAATTTGTTTGGTCATTTTCAAAGAAGGCGTTACTGTGGGAGTATCACCCCGCACACAATACCCGTTCAGGAGTGATTCTGACAAATTTAAACTTTTTTGTATCAAATTTTTAACTTGAGTTTTGCTTATTTTCTTGGTTTTATGGATAAATATATTGGGTTTTTAAATTTCAACATGAATTATACACAACCAGCATTTTATGTCTAAATGCTCATACTAGTTAATATTCAAATAAACTGCTTTTCTTGCAGACACACGGCATAATTACTTTGAATATACACAAAAGCAGTATTAATTAGCTTTATTTTTCCAAGACAAATGTACTGTGGTACATTTATATAGACAAAAATGGTAAAAGCACGCGTATTTGTTCCCTCCTTCTTCTCGTATTTCTTATTTCATTATTTTATATCCTCATTTTCATCGTTATTTTATGTAAATCGTAATTATCAAAGGGTGGTGGGTGCTTTTATGACTTAATCAACTTCCAGCCTCTCTCTCTCTCTCTTCTGTGTCTCTATATCCTTCCTTCTCCATTCTCCCCATTTGCAAATTTAAAACAAAAAACAAAAAGAAAATACCATAAACTCAGTTTTTATGAATATTTGATCTCAGTCATGTCTTATTGCAGTAGTATTGAATCCCTTCTTCTCTATGGATGTAGTCCTCCTAATATTAGACATATAATTTTTTTATCCCTTACACCCATACAAAGAAAAAGGGAGGGAAAAGAAGAGAAAAAAAGAAAAAAATCCTCGTTAACTAAAAAACCATCCTGGGACTCATAAAGAAAGAATGCACTTCTTCGAAACTACCAAATGCTACACGTTTTCTTATCATAGATATTAGGGTGAGGCGAATCTTCAAAGAAATCCCTTACTTTTGACAAATTTGTAAACTTTTAACCTGTCAGGTAATATTTTATACAACTCTATATATAAGGCTAGGTCAGGGATGGGCAACTTCTATGATAAAGATGGCAAAAAAAAAAAAAAAAATATCATTGGAGGGCCATATGACCACACACTTGGAATAAATGGATCTGACATACACTACAATTGGTTCTCAATATGAGCACATTTTAAATGTATTTATATATGCATGTTTATTGTTCCAACATACCAACTATTTTCTATGGCTAAGGATAGCCTGGGCTCTGCTATTTTTCGAGTATGACGCCCTCTATCGATCAAAATTATAACAAGACGGTTTTTTTCTTCTGTTTTTTTTTTTTTTTAAATATTATGAATTGTTATTGATTTATTTGATGGTCACCCTGACTGAGAACAAGGGCCGTTGGAGGCCTCTGGGCGCCAGTTGCCCATCCTTGGGCTATACCAAAGGGGTTATAACAAAGTTAGTCAGCAATAAGGATCGGACATACGCACATTTTCTCAGATCCGGCTTCGGTTCTTATCTTAAGTCTGATTTACTCGAGTAAATTTCGGATATCTTAACTTTAGGATCAAGATTCAAAATTAAAATTGGGTGCATATACTTGTATCAAAATTTATAGTTATTTTATGCGCAGTTCAGACTTAAAAATAAAATAGGATTAGGATTACATTTGCAGGATTATGCAGGGGTGTTCACAGAGGGTGGGCTGGGGGGGGGGGATGTAGTTCCCTTTTATGTAGGAATTTTTTTATTCCTACTAGAAAATTTAATGCCTGTAATGTACTTATATTTTCCAAATTTTGTTCCAAAACATTGAATAGTCTGTGAAATTTTTCTCCAAAAAATTTAATTATTCAATTTTTTCCCCTCAGAAATTTAACTTTCTTTTCTTTTTTTCAAAAAATTCCGAAACCCAAGCCCCCAACCCCCCTAAAAACACAAATATATCTAATCCTGCGGACGCCCCCTGTATAAATATTAGAATAAGCGGAAACTTTTTAGTTTTTATTAGATTATTTTCATAATAATATTGGACAAGTCATTACCTTGATTTTATCTTGCAACCTCTCAATCTGTAAAAAAAAGGACCCAAAAACAATTCTTTCAACACTGTAATTATTATTAAATAGTAGCTTATACCTCTTCACAGCTTAATAAGAGCTCGTATTCAACTAATCAATGTTAAGAATACTGATTAGGGGAAAAAAGATTAAGATACAATTTAGTGTTTTTGTAAGTGACGTTTCGTCAATAACACAAAAATATACATTGTAATTTGTGGTCACCTGTCTATATTTTTGCTTTTTTTCTTGTAATCAGTGTTCTGAACGTTGATTGGTTGAATTATAAGTCTTTTAAACTGTGAGCAATTCTAAGTAATCATTGAACAATAGTTCAATAATTGAGAATTATTGGCTAACCACCAACTGATTCTTAACCCATTCTTCTGTTTCTGTTTTTTGGGGGGAAAGTTGTGTGAGGCATGGGTCGGAAAGATTATGGCTACTATCTTTTGGATATACAAGGAATAATGCTCATCGACTATGATGAAAAACGCCCACGATTGGCTCATAAAAAGTAATTATCCATCACGACATGCACCAGCTCACACCTCAGCAGTTAAAGTTTGAAAAATTAATGGAAATAGGTCTCCTAGCGCTATGAACATATTTTGGCTTGCATTATCGTTAGGGATGGGATTTTTGTAGATAAATAAAATAGTTTTATTCTCCTAGCATTTTATAAATATGTTCTATTCTTGGTCATCTTTGGATAGAAGGTGTGTGAACGAGTGATCATCATAGAGATATATTTTTTTATTAATTACTATTTTAAACAACGTTACATCACTAACACAAAAAAATAGTCTAAGTTTTTTGTCTGCTGTCGATTTTTTGCTTCTTTTCTTCAAATCAGTGTTTTGAACATTGATTGGTTGAATTTGAATTACCTCCTTTTGAGATGTGAACCATTCTCTACAATTATTAGAAATAAATCAATCAATATTTGGGAGGAATTGTCTAATTACCAAATGATTTTTGGCCTTTTTTCTATTTGTTTTCAGACTAAAAGCTGCATAATTCTATAAAAGTAACGTGCTTTACCACCATGTTTCCTTTTTCCTTCAAGTCTCATTAGTAGTGATAAAAATCCTTTGTATTTTGGGCATTGTAGAAAACAAGAAACCGAAAATTTACATAGTAAGCATGACATTTTGAAGAATGATTTGAAGGAGATAACTAATCTCTCATAACGTTTCATTAGATCCGCTATAATCAGCTGTGAAAAAAGAGGAGGAGAAGAAGGAAATCAACAAGAATATTGACAAGAGTTACTCTTATGTCGAATGGCGATCATCAATTCTAATCGGAGCCCAACAAGGACTTAGAAATAAAACTCAGATACAAATCTTTTGTCTTTTATGAACACATGTAAATGTTTAATCAAATTTTGAATATACTTGAATGTAGTAGGAAAATAAGTTCACATCTTAGGAGTTAAATAATAATGACCAAATTTAATCTTCAGATTACCAATTCTAATATAGTGTGCCATCTAAAAATACACACGATTTATATCACTACTCAATAGGTAGCACTTGTTTTAAATGTATTAATTCTTCTTAAAATATAAAAAAGAAATGATTCAATTTCACTAAAGTGAACCCACAATTTAAAAAAAAAAAAAAATCCCTAGGAAATGAGAAATTCTAGTTGATGTACAGTACTAAAAAAACGTTAACGCTTGTATTGACAAATTTTTGGATATCAAGTTCACCCTAGTACATATAATATATAATAATTATATGTCGTGTTATAAAACGAAAAAAAAAAAAAAAACGATGTTAAGAATATTTTTTGATGAAATAAGAATTAAATGTATGACGAGAATAAATAAAAATATGAGAAAATATTAATCATGCTTGAGTTGATTTAAGGAAAAATATATGAAAGCATTAAAATGGTTGTATGATTTAAAAAAAAATATACATTCTGTCAAAAACTAACACAACGTGATTAAAAATACTACGCCTCTTAATTTTTTTCATATTCTTTTTTTTTTATAAGTTATGACTTTCTTCTGTTTTATAAGCACTTAATACGAGTATTGGCTATTGAATGATGTAGGTTATGTAAAAGTTGTTACTTCTACGAACATATTGTACAAATTATAATTTCTACGTCCCATAACGTATTATTTATTTACATCATCAGTCATTTCAAATGCCAAATATGAATATATGTTATGTTATCATTTCATTTTGATTTATTAAAAATCAGCGTTAGTACCTTGCTGCATTGCCCATAATTATTAGGGGGCGATGAACATACAAATGTTGCTGAAATAATATGCACGAAGATAACTCCTTAACAAGCCATTCTTGTAAATACCAATTTTCATGAGCACACTCATACGTAGCTACTCAATACTTAGACGTTCTTTCCTCAAGCAAATAAAAAAATAAAATAATAATAACAGACTGGGAAAAATATGATAGGATTTGAAGAGTCAGGGAAAAATTAAGCACATTGCTACACCTCATCTAAAGTCTGATTCATTTTTAAAAAATTATATATAAAGTACTTCCTTTTGCTTCTTCTTTTAATGCGAGTTAAACTAAAACCCTGAGAGATTTTTTTTCATTTTATATAGTGATCCTCTTTTTTTTTCTTTGTTATACACAAGGAAGCACTATATAAAGTGCACCCTATGACTATTTATCATAGATATATACAGTTCAGGACAGCGAAACGTGCGTTGGAGAGATAGTGAATAAAGAAAATGTTTACAAAACATGTATTTAATGTTTTTGCAAAACATTTTCACTCAATATGGCCTCCTCCATTATGAATTACAGGCATTACACTTTGCCTAAAGGCCATACAGGAGTTGAACACAAACTCCTCTGACAAGTTGTCCCGTGCAGCCACTATGGAGGACTTCAGTGAGTCCACGCATAGTTTCGCGTAGTTGGTCTTCAGCCATGACAATAAGTACGTTATAGTGGGCCTCCTAGCCGATTTTCTGTCCAGTCTTGAAAAATAACTTTCCATGAGAGGCCACAACAATGAGGACCATTTTTTTGGCCAGATATTTGGTGTGGTAAACGCATTGGACCTTTTCTTTTGTTTCCACAAGTCTGCAAACGTTCCGACGGTTGTAGAATTGATCAACTGTGAAAATCTTCTCGTCCAAGAAAATTTTCACAATTGATCCATTCCATGTGAGGATTTTCTTGGACACCTCGAGTCTCCTGGCTTTTATTCCTACTGTCAAAAGGCGGTGTGGGGTCCTTTTGAAAGAAACTGATCCCAAATTGGGATTTATAGGCCTCCTGATGGTCCTAAGACCACAGAGAAGTCATTGGCGAGGCGATTCATCGACTTCGTGAGATCCTCCTTTATATTCTTCTCCAAACTTAACAAGAACTTCTTATCCCTTTTTAAATTATGCCCTCTACTTCCTGACATCCCGGAGAGGTGTTTTCCACTTTTTTCTCCTTGGCCAACTTAAAAACCAGTTCCTAGAACACCTACTGACTAAATGATTAGTATAGTTTGTTTATGTAAAAAGACGGCAGAAAAGAATATCTAGAAATAATAACTAAACCTTTTCATTATAATGGGAAAATAAACATTAATTAATTGTCACGTTTTGCTTGCCTACCCTGTATATTCATACAGACATCCATATTGATAAACATTGTTCTATTGATAGAGATATCCATCTATTATGTACTAGACAGAGTACACGATATGCTTGGAGTGCTTAGACGTCGAACAACAGACACACTTTTTTTTATTTATATAGATTAGCATTCCCCTATTTTTTTATTTTTTTATTATAAGGTGTTAAACTTTAATTACACACACTCATTGCTTCTAATTTGTTATTCCGTATATAAAGTAGTCAGGCATTTGTAAGTTATGAAGTGAACATTCAAAAATGAGTCCTCAGCAGGAAACCCATCTTTGATACAATTTTATGGATATGCACAACTGTTAATTTAAGCAATATATTTTTTAAATATTGGAAAATATACTAAATATAAAGTTCTATAGAACTATTAAAATCTGCAAACACAGTTATTAAAAAAATCTTATTAAATAGTATTTTTTTGTTCTATAATTAATAGGTCACCGTTGTTTTAACTTTTCTCTCTGAAGTAAGCATTCACACCTTTCTTTGTGGTAAATTATTTAAAATATGCAAAATAAAATACATATACGAGGTGTGTTCAAAAAGTAAAATAACTATTAAAATTTCGCAGGCAATGTACATTTAGGATGCTCCATTGTTTTTCTATATATTTGTACACTCGCCACGAACAAATATTTACTCTTTGAGCTATAAATATGTTTAGATTTTTTGTTAGAGGCACAAAGGTTAGAAACATTTTGCGTGTTTGTAGATTTTTTACCATTCAAAACATTGATAAAAGAATTATACATCAAATTTGCGTTAAAATATGAAATTAAGTGCTCCAAAACACTGAAAATGTTGACAATGGTAGACGGTAAAACTGTTCTGAGTAAAAAAAAAATTTAGAATTTGTAAAAACTATTCCAAGATGTCCACGAAGATGCTAATTAGTTGTTTCACTCTTGACCCCCAAGCACATCAATAACTGATGAAAACGTTGATGTAGGTAAGATTTTGTTTTTTTAACGTTTTGTGTATGGGACGTGTGTTAGCGAAGTTTGTTCCGAGACTGCTTAATTTTAAACAAAATAATCTTGCATTTTATGGCCAAAAACAACACTACAATAATGCTCTAGCCACCATATTTACCAGATTTAGCCCTATGTGACTCTTCTTGTTCCCAAAACGGAAGATCCCATGAAAAGACGGAGATTTGCTACGATTGAGAAGATAAAGATTGGACCACTGGAATATCTTAATGATATACCGAAAAGTGCTTATTAGAAGTACTTCGAGGATTGGAAAAAGAGTTGGCACAGGGGTCTTGTATCGGAGGGGGATTAATTTGAAAGAGCCAACATAAATATGGAAGAATAAATAAATAATTTTTTGTAAAAAAAATACAAAATCTCCTTACATACATGCCTTTTTAATGAGAATTACGACACAAATAAAAAACAAAAGCATGTTTTGATTAATCTGTATAATTCATATATTATAAAAATTATTATAACGTATACATATATACATATTTTTGACATGACCTAAAGGGAATTTTATTCAGAAACTATAAATGAACATTATAGAATGGAAGTTAAATTAAAACAATTGTGCAATCGTTTTAGCAATCTTTTACAACCTTGGGGGTGCTTTCCCCCCTCAGAGACAGAAATATGATTGGAATGTCTTTGTAGGATTATATTCAGACTCAAATGTAAATTTCTTTAAAATAAGTGATAATTTGGTCAGCATTGACTTGGCCAAATGTAGTTGTCAATCAATGTTTTTTGCTTCAGGATTACGAGATACAGACGAAAAAATCAAGTTTTTTGAATGTTTTGTCTGACTAAAAACAATTTTTTATTTTAAGGACGAAACAAAATGAGACTAGAGTGGACGCTCAGTAAAGTGCAACCAACAGTCTAAATCATTTTCCCTAATTAAGGTCGATTAAGTGTATTTAACGTTTTCTGTGAGCTTGACATTTGTGTGATGAATCCTAATTTTTTCAAAATTTTAACGTTTTGTAACTTTACCTTTGACCTATCAAAATAAAATGGTCTCGTACTGTTAACATATATAACCTTCCTACAAAGTTTCACAATAATCGGTTTTTAACTTTTCCTGTAATCCCGCTGAAAAACAGACAAAGAAATGACTTTGATAACGAAAAATTTAATGGGATGTACCTGTTAACATATATTACCTCCCTACAAAGTTTTTCTAAATTCAATCCTCGACTTTTTCATTAGTCTTGATACAAACAGACTAATCGCGGCATATACTAATGAAATTTCAAAGGCAAGTAAAGTTTGGGGTTGGGAGAAGCATTGACCTTATTCTTAAGATCCTTTCACCAAAAATCTACATCTTTTCCATCTTTTCCCCAAAAGTTAAGATATAGTGCGTATACATTGGCTTTATGGCTGAGAAGTCGGGTAAAAGAAGAAGTTTGTAGCCCTTTCTAATGAGAGTCAATATGGGTCCTGGAGAACTGCTAGAAGTGGCAAAGCGGTTGGGATGTTTCTGGAATCTAATATAAGACTCGTGGGAAAGAACCTTAGTTCCCTTCTTACGCCACAGAGGGGCGGGGAAGATCCTTTTAATCCCCGCCTCAAATCGTGGGGTGAATTTTTTTGGTGAGACGGGATAGAAGACAAAGCGAGAATATTATTTGGGGTGTTTATTGTTCAATAAAAAAATATTTTGAAGGTGAAAGAAACAAATGAAAGGGTAGTAAAGCATTCATCTACCCACTGACTCCATTCTTATTTTACTTCGGGCAATGATCTCAAAAACAATAAAGCACGAATTGAAAGCAACAGAAGCTCAGAGGTTAGACAGGAGTTAACGAGGATCCAAAAACCGATTTGGGGAAAAGTTTGACTTGTTACGAACAAAAGTGGTTCGGATATCGAATGGCTGCATCCTCACTCAACACTAACAAATCAGCAGTTACGAATAAATACTGTACTTTCTGTATCTTGACGATTGAAAACTCAGAACACCACTTCGTCCTATGTACGTTTGTGAGGAAATTAATTAAAATAATGAAGTAGATAGTAAAAAAAAATGGAACAGCAGAATTATGAAGAGGGATTGGCTTGTGTCAACGGCATCAAGTCACCCAGAAAAATACAAAAATAGAAGCATTGATAGCAAAATGTACGTGGCAAAAATTTAATAAAAAAGATAATACTGCAAGGAAGGGATTCTCAACCTGTTATTTTTTAGTGAAGTACCACTTGTGAAATATTTACTTAGCCCAAGTACCTCTTACAAGCACAAACCATTTTAAGATTCTGTGACATGGTGTAAGATTATATTTTGGAGAGGAAAGGGGGGGGGGTTCTTGTTTTTTGGAATTTAAAAAAAAAAATCCAAAAATTCAAATTTTGTATAAAAAAGTTTCAAAAATAGATATCTATTGTCAAAAAATTAAGTGCTTTCTGGAAAAACAAAGCAAATCCACAGCTGTTCACACAAAAAAAAAAAAACATTATAAATTTTTGAAGAAAAAAATTTCAATTGTAAAATTTTTTGGAGAAAAATTAAAAATATTAAATTTTTTAAATAGTGATTCAAAAAAATTCAAATATTAAATTTTCTAGTAGAAAGGAAAAATTCCTCCAGACCATCCCAAAGAAAGAGAAAGAAAAGAGAAATTTCTTTTCTCTAGCTCCCTCAATTTTGCTCGGATCGTCCATCGCAGGTTTGAACCAGCACAGATCTGTAACATTCCGGATCGATTGGTACCATTTTTAGCGAAATTTGATGACAAAAAAAAGTATTTGTTTCAAACACGACACCTTGTCCCCACCACCTAGCCGTGGCTCCCCAGGTCCTGAGTTATGCATCACTTTTAATATATTCTTTCAAAAATTTGAAGTACCCCCTAGGGTACTCATAACCGTATTTGAGATCCACTGCCCCAAGCGATATAATAGAGGGTCAAAAGATAGATATCAATAATAAAAAATTTTGATGAGAATGTCATACTGCTTAAATTTATATACAGAAGTAGAAGGGAGACATGTATGCTGAACGAATGCCAGGGAGCAACATAATAATATGTAATTTTAAATTGTTGAAATTTGTGCATTAAGCTTTGTTTTTATTTTGTTACATTTTTTTAAAAATAGTGATCCTATTAACATTTTTATTAGTGGAAGTATTTTTGTGATTATTTAAGTATTACTTTTAATTTATAATGTTAATTTTACGTAAATATATTTAGGAGAAATATAGCCCCTGGATTTATGTATAAAGCTTCGTTCTAGTATATGATTCATAGGACATGTCCTTCAAAGATCACCAAATTCTGTCTTGTGACACTTTCTGTTCAAATTCAACCATCTTTGAATATGCACCCTTCAGATGTTTTCATTCTTTTCAAAATAGCAGAAAATAATTAGAAAGGATTATCTTAAACAGTTCTTCATTCAAGTATCACGTTTTAAATATTCATTTCCAAGATTTAGGAAAAAGACTCAAACTAAAGTCCTACATTATGAGAGGAAGTGAATAAATAACCATTGCTTCCTTCATATTTTATAAAATATATATTACAGGGCTACTATAAATTACAATCCCATCAAAATTGGCTCATTCCGCTTCCCGAATAAAAGTTACCAAAAACTATATCAAAATAAGATTTATTTTCTATAGAAGACACATTAACAGTATAAGACTACGGATTTACTCAATGTGTCCTCATTTGTCAGACCAATTGTCAGTTTGTCATTGTACAATTCCTTGTAATTATTTTAAATATTAAAATAACTTTTCATAACTGTTATGAACTTCCTTTTGTATAAGATTCATTTAAATTCAAACCCTGATAGAACATTCTTGTGTGCTCCTAAAAGACGGAGAGTAACCGTTAGGGTTTGTTGGAGAGTTATAATTGTAAGTCCTTGTTGGACTCAGAGTAGAATTGAGGGTCGACACGGGATTAATTCATGCCTATGCCCTTTTTTATTTCCTTCTCCCCCTCGTCACAGTTGATTTTTAGGTGATCTAATGAAATGTCATGACAGCTAAGTTGATCCCCCCAAAAAAAAACATTCTTCAAGCTGTCAGGGGTTATAAAGTTCTTTCTTTTTTTTTGACATGCAGAAAATAAACATGATTTTCATCATTAAATATTATTTTTTGGTTCGGTTTTAAGTGATTTTCTAGACCGATTTGTACCGATTTTTCGGTCATGACCGCGGGGTCAGACCGTAGACCAAGGTTTTTTGGTCTCAGTTTGTAGACCAATTTTGATTCGTTCGAAATTTATGGACCGATTTTTTTCGGTCTCATATATTATGAGATAACTTTTTTTTTTTTAAAGATCAACTGTCATTCATTTTATTCAAAAAAATCTCAAAAGCACACTATAAGTTCTAGAACAAATACTCTACACATAATAGGAGATGGCAGGATCAAAATGAATCTGAGCTATTTCTGTTTAAACTTCGTATAACGTCATTGTACTTGGAAAAACATATGATGTCATGTAACAATTTATCTGTAAAATCGGTCTAGACCGATTTTTTTTTGTAACCGAACTAAACCGATTTGTTCCTTTTGACCAATTTTCACCGAATTTTTATATGAGACCGGTCCAGACCGAGTTTTTTTGTTGGACCGAATTAGTTGGGTCCAACAAGAAATACAACGGTCTCAGTCCAAACCCAACACCAATGTTCACAGTGTTTTAAAAATGAATAAAAAACAATATAGCACAACCTCAACATAAAAACAGGTAAACATCTTTTTTGAAGGGGTGTTTCTTCTTTCCTCTCTAGATCCTCAACCACTCTTTTCCTTTTCTCCATTATATGATTCAATCTACATATATGACGTAATATCGATCAACTCCCTGTTGACGTCACGACGCGGGAATCCTGCTCATTTATTTAATTCAATAGTTCGAGAATATTTGTTGATTATTTTGATACTAAAGGGGGAATCCGGCATTGCTATATGTTATTAGGTGCTGATGAACAGACAGACTAACTTTACTTCAATAATTGAAATATGCGATAATTGCTTCCAGGTTTCAAAGAGCTAAGCTTCAGCATTTTTGTGAAATAGTTGCCTATTCGTGCTGCATAAGCTATGGCTTAGTTATAAGTTCACCCAATTCTACGCATTTTTTAATTTGCAATCTCTTTGTTATTTGTTAATTAGATTTATTTTTGTCTGACAATCAAGTATTAGCTTATTTCAATTTACAATTTTATAAATTATTAAAATATAGTTATTTACGATTTGAATAGAGTTCCCTGACCAAAATAACACCGCTCCCTCGTTATAGATTATATTCTCAGTTGAATCTTATGCGTATTTTATTGAGTAAATAAAATAACATATTGTCTGACTCAGTTTTTTATTTTGTATAAAATGACGATATTTCAGTTTGCAAATCAATTTAACTCCATTTTGAATATTTATGATAAATTAATAAATAAACGATGTATAAATACGTATGTATTTCGCTCAAGGCCGGCCCTTCCATAAAAAAATTAAGTTAATTAAAAAAATATATTTTGTAAAACATATAATTTTCGAAAACGGCTCCTATTTTTTACGTTTTATGTAGGATATAAATGAAAAAATGGGAAAACATTTTGTACCATTGAGGTTACATTTATTTTGAATAGTAATATTTGAACGGAAGAGTCTCTGGACTCATAAAATGATGGCGCTGTTCTTTATTTAATTTACCTCATTTTCTTTTAGTACTATTCTTCAACAGACAGCTGTCACAAATTTCATGACAATTTGTTCTTTAATGTATGAGTTATTACGCAAAGTGTGACGACACTAATTTTGTTATTTCCAAAACAATTGATCAAAACAAATTTACTTGATGTAAAAAATACCATTCAACCTAAACAATTGCTTAAAAAGTGTTTAAGGAACTTTGCTCCAAAAATCAAATAAAAAAATATCTTAATAATAAGTTTTAAAACGTCAATTTTGGATGAAGAAAAAATATTTGTTTGTTTTTTAAGCAAGGGACTTTTTAGCCCATTTACTATCTTTGATAGAACCCTGTGTTTTAATGACTGTAATTATTTTTTTTACATCATTTTTTTGAAAGTTTTTTTTATTGAAAATACATGAAAAAAATAGTTTTTTAAAACAATTTTTATGTCATTTTATTAAGAAAATATCTATGGACATGTGGTGTCAATATAAAAACCATAACACCCATATTGTTTGCAAAAAACCCCGTACTTTTCTTATATAAACGTCATAGTGAATTGCTCAGTGTATAAGTAAAAAAATAATAGAAGTAAAAGTCCTTTTTTTTAAGCATAATGAACCATGATTTTATTAGAATGATGTATTTTGTGAGACACTCTACTCTACAAAACACATATTTATATACAATACAACTGGAACATTTAGAATACAAATAAAGGGTTGTTCCATTACAGCATATTATATATACTCTAATACAATTCTACAAGGGTTTTTGTATTACATTCATATATCTACATTGTACATATAACTTTGTTTTGTTATAATGTGCTATTTAGCCCTGACTAATGTTCTTTCAAGACAATGATCATGCTACTAACTCCCTTTCGTTTATTCTTGTGTGTGTGTGTGTGCTTTTTTTCTGTATAATTTGTCTTTAACTTTGAGCTATAGAAAGAGTGATGCTGACGAGATAACTAAGAATAATTTGTATATTTAGAAAGCTTTCAACATTAAAAAATGACTTTTTCAACCCTCTGTTATTTCACTTGAAATGGAGATTTTGGGCATATAAACCTTTATTTGCTCTTAGTATCTGTTGTATAATACAGGGGGTGAAAATTCCAGGGCTTCATACATTAATTGCCTTATTTTTTTTCTTTTTTAAACACACCTCATTTTCAAAAGACAATTGTCAAAATCTTTTGTCAATCTGTTCTTTAGCTTGTGAGTAATTATGCTATGTGTGACGCTACAATGGATCTAAAACAATTTCATTTTTTAATTTGACAAAGCTTCTTGAACGGAAAAATACTATTTAAGCTAAGCAATGGCTTGAAAATGGTTATAAGGATTTTTCTCCATAACGCTATTTAAAAAAGCCAATTTTGAATGACAATAAAAAAAAACACCCCAAAAAGACCACTTGCTTTCCGTGTAATACTTGATACTTTTCACACCATGTGATCTAAAGGAACATCATTGACGAGTGAATTAATAAATTATAAACAAAATTATTTCAATTATTTACTGATCAAAAGAACGTAGAATTAATATTATTTATTTACTAACACTAAAGTATCCGGGAACAAATTGAACAATTGTCTGCCAAAATATTTTATATCCTTGAGTTCAATATATAAAATAGTATTAATTTTTTTCAACTTTACAGGGTTAATTATTTTTTTTATTAGTAAAGTTATGTCAGTGTTTATTTAAAAAATAGCATTCAATCATTATTAGTGATGTCCCGCGTGCAAGGGTCGTCAATTGGTACTCAAATTTTATGTAGTAAACAAAAAAAGACACCAAAAACTCAGCTTGTGTACGTAAGAAACGAGTTTTTTCTCGTGAATTGTTCAAATATAGGATTCCCCCCCCCTTAACTTTTTTGAGGGCATTATATTATATAACAAAATTTATTAATGATAATTGAGTATACATTTTTTTAATTATAACTAATCAATTTTTAATGACGTTGATCTACCTCTAAACATGGCTCTATTGGACATACCCTTTGCCCATTGTATTTTTTTGAATATAAAAGAAACAATTCTAACTCTAAAACTTGAAGAATTCAACAAAATGAAAATATTACATGAAAAATCTTTTTGTTTTGCGTTGAAATAAAAAACAGAAAATATAAAACATTTATCGTAACATATTAGTATAACATATGTAGTAGTTTTCTTTTCATTTACCTAGCATTGTTATTCAAATTCTAAATACTTTAATACATAAAAGTTTCTGTTAGCAAATTGAGTTTTTCCAGTAAAAAGTTATTAGCATAAAAAGATGTATTTTGAACTATTCTTGTGGTAATCAAGGAAGACGCCCCTTTATTTTTTTAATTATTAACAATTATTCACATTTTTAGGTCGTATAGCTTTCTCTAAACATTATTCAATTTCGCTCAAACTTTGCCAATGGTATTTTTTTAATTAAAAGGATCGGATTTTGTGCCGTCGATTTGGAACATCTTCATATATATATATATTTGATATTTGGTCTTCACCAATACATTTTATCAAATAATTGCTCAAGAGACACTTATTGCTTTGGGCTCAAATGCTCGTAGTTGGATTGACTTAGACGCGTCAAATTATTAACACAAGAAGCTTTTGTTTGAATCTATTTAAAGGTAACACTTTCAAAAACAAAATTGAAAATGACACCTCGAACCTACATTTTGTTCATTTTTACAAAAACAGTACCACCAACTCACTCAAACGACTGTTACAAAACAACTTCGCGTCCAAAATGGCTTCAACTTTGCGGAGTAACTGTCAACAGTTACTAAATATATTTGACTAGCCTTTATTTACGAATGATACCATCTTCACGTTGAGGTTTGGAAACTATTCAGACCACCCTCGTATAGCTCGTGATCCATCTAGTGGTTTTTCAAAAAAAAAAAAAAAAACTCGAGTAGCAAAATTCATCTCGTAGCTCATCACTTATTATGATCAAACAAAAATTCACACGGGAAAAAAATTTCTTTATTTTTCTTTTCATCAAATTTCTTTCATTTTGATATCCTAATTGTTTTTTACGTTTAATTTTTTTAAAACACATGAAATAAGGGATATTTTTTGAAAGTAATCATGTATGAATTTTTTTTCTTTCTCTAAAAGTAGAAGATATATGCTTTGAAACTTTAGATATAGGTCTTTTTATTCCATCTATATCTTATTTTTATCGTAACCATTATTATAAAAGCCATAATATAGACAATTTAAAAGGATACTCAATTTGAGAATAGATATCCATGTACATATAATATTAGGGTGCCAATCCGTATACATGTAGGGAATACTTAGTTTTGAATTCATTGAGAGTGTTAACCCCAATTTAAAAAATTAACCCCCCCCCCCAATTTGTTCTTTTTGCTTGGGAACAAAAGTTTCCTACAGGGTATAACAATAAAAACCTGCACTTTTGATCTTTCAAAACTTTAAAATAACATGAAATGACCATGTTTTAAGATTTTTTCAAAAACAAAAACTAAACAGCAGATACAATCATAGAAAACATGTTTCACTCAATGAAACCTCGGTTGATATCAATAACGGCCTCAATTTAGTAATGAAATGCACATAGGCCCTGGAAAATAGAGGCTGATCTAAATGATTGTATTCCAGAACGACGGAATAGATCAGTGAATTTTTGGTAGTGTGTCTATTACCTTTGACTCAAAGTAGCTTTAGAAAAAATAACCATCCAGTTTTAAGTCAAGGGATCGAGGCGGCATAAATCTTCTTAGGATACCCAGTCGTAAGAAGAACTAGAACATATTTGGTTCCTTGGTGATTCTTGAGTTTATGGTACAGCTTGGTTATCTTGACAGGTCGCCTGTCCTTAGTATTTGCAGTGAAAAAGTGACCAAGGCTTATAGTCATCTCACAGATTTTCATGTACACATCGACTATCCATCTTCTTATCGGTGTTCAGCTATTATGTCATGCCTTCAAAATACCATTTTGGGTCAGCATCAACCATTTTCTGCATTTTTCTTTGGGAATTTCTTGGTATATACGATTCTTCTGCTGTGCTGGACCACCTCTGTTCTTGTGATTACTCCCCTGGCGTCCTTGGTCTCCACCAACCCCTTCTTAAATCCTGCGACTCCTCTCATGTCGATCACAGTCATAATTGAGAACTTCATTTTGGTTATATCAAGATTTTTGTTCACCCAAATCATCACAGTAGCGCACCTCCCTGCTGTATTGTAAAATATAGCCAGATTTCCTTGTTAAACACAGTACATTGAACTACTATACAGCTACCAAACAATTAAAAGAATTTAATGTGCACAAAAATAATTGTAAATGTTATATCGAACTATAAAGGATATTTTTTTGGTTAAATTAAAGAAATAAGAGGAATAGAAGGTATTCGGGTTTCTTATTTTCCAGAAAAAAAATTGATCATTGATTGGTTGACCGATCATTTAAGTTCAAAAAGGACTTAAGTTAATATTCAAACTCAATAATCGTTATTTTATTAAAAAACTTATTCGGACAATTATTTCCACAACAAAATGCAAATAAAGCTTATGTTTATGAAGTTTTTTGAAAACATTTAACGAGAGTAGAACACGGGTTTCGAGAGTTTCACATATTTATAGAATGACAGTTAAGGATTAGTTTAGAGAAAATATTTTTCTTTCTTAGTAAATTGATATTTAGCGGGATTCCGTTAGTAAATAATACTTTTTGTAAAGTTTAACTATTTCTTTTTATACTTAAAGTGTAAATAATACATTTTAAGCTTGACTTACACCATAACATGTTCTCAATTCACCTATACTTCATTTATATCATTAGTTCAGGGGTTGTTGGTTTATAGAGCCCGCGAATCCAGAAAAACGCAACCCGATCCAAATAGTAATTAAAAATAATGAAATATTAAGTAATGAAAAAACTAAATTTCGGTGGATTTTATATAATGAAAATAAACTTATATTATGAAATAATCAAGCTGGGGGTTCCTGAGAAATTGTCCTAGTGGTGAAGGTCTTGAAAAGGAGATCTTGATAGTGAAACTCCAGTTAATATATGGGTGGGGATTTTAATTCGGGAAAATTTAAGATTATTATTTATTTCTCAATATTCAAAATCTTTCGCTGTTACATGTAGGGGGTCATAGTGAAGTCAATCACTCAAACTAACCACTTCCAGCTTCATAAGAATGCCGCCCTTAGGTTATTATTAACTGTGTTATTTGGTGTTTATTTCACAGGATTACAAATTACTTCGAAGCAAGGTTTAGTATTAAAGTTATGGTACACCGTTCTACTTTTTTAAATTATTAATGGAGTTTAATGATTCAAAGTTGTTAGAGGGGAATAACTTTTTTATGCAAATAACGCAAGTTCATTTCAGTTTCGAATCAGCTGCTTGATATTGACATTTCTATTTTAAACACATAGTAGTCCAAGGGGTTCAGATCCAGTGAGATAGGAGGCTACATTTCTATAACCCAAGTTTTAAAAGTCTTAGAAATATTTATTTTTTTTGGGAATGAGTCCAGACAAACTGCACCAATTTGAAATTCAAACATGACACCGGATCTGTTAATATCAAAATCGTCATATCTATAAAATCCATAAAGATTTTTGCGTTCTTAAGTTGTTCCCGGAACGAAAGCCCACAATAACGGTCCCAAAGGTGTTCGTATTTAGAGAACGTATCGATATTATTACTTTTTTGCATGTAGTTTTATTTGCTTAACCTAATAATCACTCTTTTATAAACATCGATCCGAGGTTTCCTGAGATATTGAGGTCCACAATTGTTTGGGATTTAAAATTATGGCCTTCCATATGTTATAGATTAATTCTTTTTAACTATCCTCATACTATAAAGACAAAATTACATTTTAGGGGAAGGTTGTAATATTTTGGTACTTCAAAGCTTAAAAAAAATTGTTTGGTTGTATTTGATTTTATATTGAGAAATTAAAGAAAATAGGGAATATGTTAAAGAATTTTCAGATTCGACATATATGGTCATATTAATACTACTTTATTCTCTGCCAAAAGATGTTTATATTCCAGGGAAAACACTTCATCTGTTATTTTCATCTATATTATCTAAATTATAAACTTTAATTCCAGAATCATTCGAAAATATTCATCGTCCTTAGTGAGTTAAAGGCGAGGAACAATATCTTATCTTTTAGGTACACTATGTAAGCATTCCCGCACGTCATCCTTTCTCTTCCTATCTCAAAACTGAAGACCGTGACAGTGGATACTTGACATTTAATCTGTGCAACATTTATTAATACGGGGAGAAGGTTGTTGACTTATTCTAGATGTTCGGACAATGAACACTTTGGAGAAGTATTAAAGTAGATGAAAGGTCTCATTATGTGGAGAAGGGTGTGATCTCTGGCCTCCTCTCTCAGACTCCAGATCGATTCCAAGTACCTCCTTCATATCAAATACTCCATAAAGGACAAAATCACAACTTCTCCCCCATAATAATAAGATATTTTATCAACTGTAATGATACACAAAAGTTATAATCTTCCAAATATCTCGAAAAAGTTTAGACGCCTCTCCTCCTTCGTTGCGTCGTATTGCTTCACTTAGCAAGGCTTTTTCCTGATTATCAAAAGGTTGTATGGATCTCCAATTTCGAAATTGAATGAGAAAGTATGATGTACGGACCAGCTTAAAAAATGTACCCTATAAATGTATTAAGACACCGTTAGAGACCTGGGATATTATGTACCACGAAATTTATAAAAAGGCTTCTAATTCCTTTAAATATCCATTTAATCGTCAATTCTTTTTCAGTTTGCTCCGAAAATATTAAATCTGATTATACGCAATAATTTAATTATCTTGATAATATTTTGCTTAGATTTTACAGGTAGATATATTAGAAAGGGACTTCGACTTGTTCGAAATGTTCGGAGAATTAGCACTTTGGTGTATCATGAAAGTAGATGGAACGTCTCAATATAGATTTGATCACTATGACTTCCATACAAGGTATTCCTGAAAGTAATTATACCATAATGATTCATGGTATATGCAAGACCAAGTCGACATAATGAGATGTTATCTCCTCATCCCTCAGTCCTCAGATTAACTCCGAGTCCCACACTCTTCGGAATAATTAATGCAAGGCAAATTAGCAACCTTCTCAACATAATGAGCCGTTCTATCTTCTTAATTGATCTACTAAAGTGTTAATCATTCGTAGTAGATCATTTCATTTATAGCTGTATGTCCAAATGTTTGATTTTCAACTCTCCATTGCCACTGTCTCCAATTTTGAGATGGAAAGAGAAAGTCATAATCTTATACATTGTAGCCAAATATATATTATTTTTTGATTGGTACTTTGATTTTCATTACCACTTGCACCAATTTGGGGGAAACACCAATAAATAATTTATAATTTAGTTCTTACTACATATAAATTGCCACCCTACTCGTAATATATATATATAATTGCTAGTAGTAGCTTTAAATTACACCGATGAAGGTTTTCACTAACGATCTTACGTGCTCACCACATTTTTTTTTGTGTGTGTGTATGTCTTATCACTATTACTATCTTATTTTTTTACTACACCTTACTTACACTTTCATAAGAAAAAAAATCTCAATTACCGATAGGAAAATTTCTTTAGTTTTTTTTTAATAGATGATTTAAACACATAAAAACGCGTACAAGATAAGGTGGTCCATTCATGGTCGTCGACATGGGTAAAAAATAAAGTTGCGAACCCTTGGTATTTTTAGCGAGTTAGGTTTTTTTTTGTTGACCTTGGCAGCCTGAAGAGCTTTTATTTTATTTTTAACCCTCGTGTGGTCTTTACTTTTTATGCAAACCTGTTGTATGGGTCGAAATGACCCACTTTCACAAATATTTTATAAAACCCCGTGTATAAAAGGTTTTCCAATAAGAGGTATTGTTTTGATTTTCAGAGAAAAATGGTATTTTTTGAGATAATTGATCAGATGTTTATTTCAATGTAAAAAGAAAGGTATGATGTTAATAATGGAAAACAATATCAGCCAAATGGCTGCCAAAGTAACGTTTACAGGACCGTAGCCTTTTTATGAAATTTTCTTTCACCAAATCGTCAAGTGACTGTTGTATGCTCTCAATAGCTTCACGAATTCCAACTTTGAGGTATTGAATCGACGCTGGGCTATTGTCGTAGACCTTAACTTTCACGGGCCCCAAAGTAAAAATTCGCAAGATGTTAAATCACAAGATCTTGGTGGCCAATTGTGATTACTTCTTCGTGAGATAACGTGGTCCTGAAACTTTTCCCGTAAAAAAACGATGGTTTCGTTGCTTGTGCAGCACTTAGCGCCATCTGGTTGAAAGTAAATGTAGTAATCTTGAAGCAACATTAAGCTGCTCATATTAATAGCGGTAGATAGCTCTTATGATAAGGCAACATATAACCTGAGGGAGGTAGAGAGTTTTACTTATTTTGAAATTATGTGTCTTTAAACTTATGTAAATGCATGTTTTGGTCTTTGTCACATCCATAATTTTGGGTAGCGCTCATTTTCATAATATTTTGGCATTATATCTCTTCGGTGCTCTAAATCTACTGTTTGATTTTTTTATTAATTTACAGTTCTCTTTTTCTGGATCTAAAACTACATCATATGGTCATATTTAGTTTGTGACAGAATATCCATAAATATTTGATAAGATTTTTATGTTGTTCCTGAATTTTTATAACATATAATATCATTTATATTGGGACACCTCCAAGGTACATAAATAATGTAATTCATGACTTCTTCTATCAATATTGGTATGATCAATATAAGAAAGATCAAAGTATGAAATATACACATACTATGCATGATACGCGGAAGTCGAAGTTTATCAAGCTCGGAAGAGAAAATTGAGACTCGTTGTACATGCCTACACCACTGGACAAGGCCCTTTTCTAGCCCATCGAAGTAAGTGGAAATACAAAAGCTCAACGTGCAATGTCTGTATGGAAGAATTACAAAGTGCAGACCATCTCATTACCCTATCTCACGAGAGACATCATGCAAATACTCAATTGTGTGGTTGTGTTTGTTGCCTTATATTTGTACAATTTTATTTTATGTATGTATGGTAAGTGTTAATAAATATTTACCTTATTTAATTTAGTATCATTTATAATAACCAGGTTACAATGACCCGTAAGACAATCTATGTACAGAAGATAATTTTAGAAAAAAAAATAGTAATTTTTCCACTATCCCTAATGTTGAGTTTTATTTATGAAAGTAAATAAATTGAAAGTTCGAAACATTTCAATAATTATTATTTTTGATGGTTTAAAGTTAAAAACGCATTCAATTTTACTTATAAGACTTCACTTGGCTTAAAGCAATTATAATTATGGTTACATTCTTGAGGGAAAAACGCTTTCATTAATCACAAGTCCATGCGTTCATAAATGATGGAGAGTAACACCAAGGAGCTGTTGGAAAGTTATAAAGGTAAGAAGTCCCCCTTGGACTCAGAGAAGAATTGAGGATCAACAATAGAGTAACTATTAGCGTGAAGGTCATTTTTTAAATTTTCTAAATATAATGTCCTTAAGGTCTCAACTTTTCTCTTTTCTTTTTTAGTTTATAGATATCATTGACTGATTTTGAACCATTTTGAAAAATATTTAGGGGTAACTCAACGCTCTCTAAAGGTTTTATAATTGTACACTTTATTAGAAAAATTATATTTTCGTGTTTGCCATAACAAATTTAGCTTAATTAAATTTCTATTAAACATATTTGATAATTTTATATAAGAATTCCGTATCTACGTTTCCTATTGGACAATAAGTGTAATCAAATACATGTTAGCTCTCCGTCCATACATTTGTTCGTTAGGTCAACTAATACATACTCAAAATTTGAATGTACGCATATTGTTTACTCAGATAAATAAAAAAAAATTAAATTTTGTTGATCTTCATTTGGATAAATTTTTATGGCCTTTATTTGATGAAAAATATCAATATAACTAAATTTTATCAAAGTCAGAAATCAGTACAAGTCACTCGTATACAAAATTAACTCCGAAGGTCTAATGTGTGCTATATACATACATAGATGAATTTAAAACAAAAACCGATCTTTTTTTCAAATGTATACAATTTTAAGATCGCGGATCATCCTTTAAATATTTTTAAATGGTTTCAAGTTAATGCCCTCGTCTTTCCAAATATGAAGAGGGATTTGTGTTTATTTCCTAAGTATTATTGCTTTTACTTGTTAATCAATTAATATGTCATCATAGCTTAACTGCTCTCCTACTAAACACTTTTCAAATTGTCAGAGTTCCCAGGTTAATTTTCGGTTTTTTTTACATATCGAAATCAATACGATTTACACCCTATATATATTAATCTTCGTTTGTCCTACAACGTCAGGCAGACTTGACGTGACGAATATAAATTTAATTTATCATTATTTCGGCGTTGCTTGTCCGATGCCGGTAGTCCTTTGGTCATAATTGTAAGAATTATACTTTATACGTCACAAAATTAGCTGCAATTTACAATCTTTTTTCCATGGAAACTTTCTCCTTGATATACCTCACATCTAGGTATATCTTGGACACGAGAGAGTGTGACATATATAGTTTAGGATATTTAATAACTAGAAAGGTAATTTCATAATTTAAAAGAGATGACTTTATGATAGCAAGTTATAGTTCTTGGCGGAGTTAGCAGTGAGGGTCACGTTATGCTAACCCTTCATCTTCAAGCAGAGCCTGAATGCCAATAAAAAGATAAACATCATTGTTGTTCGTACCAAAGTATTTTCCTAGGTACGCAGAAGCATGAAAAACCAACGATGGATCCGGTTGTAAGACAAGGCACTTTGTCACACCTGCAAAAAACCATTTGATTCTGTTATTCTGAGAATGTGATGTACGTTCCACTGAGTTCTTGGCTTCCTATTTCCCTGAAATTGACCCATATGACCACAAAATCCTTGAGATCTTGTGTAAGAAAGGAATTTCGGACTTTACCCTCTAGAAAAAAGGGAATGCGACGTGTCCAGGGAAGATGTGGAAGTGTGGTTCAAACTAACGGGGAGTTTATAAATCAAATGTAAAATTTATCTTATAATGTTAATTTTTGTGAAAAAAAAAAAAAAATTAGTTTAGAAATATAGTCACAGAAGTTTTTTACTTCTTTTTTTTCTCTCGGTAAGCGGAAGTTTTGATCAACATGAAAAGTTGTACACCATTTAATTATCCATTTTTTGCCGAATATTAATATTAAAAAACTATACAAAGTTATTTGACGGAATCGGAATTGAACCACCCACATAAATAGAATGAAATGTCTTACCTATTTTGATGATATCTGGAAGACCCTGAATCCTTACAATTAGTAGAAAAAGCACCGCAAAATTTTGATTCATGATGATGTCTAAGGATATAGTTTTTTTAGAATGTTTTAACTGTAAGGATGGTGAAGATTCGAGTATAATAACACATGCCCTATGTCTAAGGAGTAAAAAAAAATCTGGTATTTTGCTCTTTTAATAGTTATGGAAGAGTTGTTGGTAGATAATCCTAATTTAATAAAAAAATGTTTGCTTAGTGTTAGTAGTAGATGTACACGTTACAAATGTCAACCGTACACTGACTCTCAATGTAAAATCTGAAGTAAGGGAAAAAACGGAGTTGTCTTCCTATTTTATTTGTATCGTGATAATGAGGTGGCCCGTTCAATAAGATAAATTTTCTCGTTGTATATTAGTATTTTTTTTTTTTTGAGGAAGCGCACACGATGTATACTTTAAAAGAAGGGGGATATAGTTCCCTTTCTTTCTTTTTCAAGATCCCCCTCCCCCTTGTGTGTACTCCTTTTTTTCTCTGAGTACAACCAATGGATGAAAGGTTATGTCAAAATATATCTAAATACATTTTGGATGTTGATTTAAAATCCTATAAATATTTTATAGGATGGATTGATTTATCCAAATATATCGTCTCATCTTGCTCGACCCATCAAACTCTTGGTCTAGTTATTTTGACCAAGGCAAATAAATCAAAATTTTATAGTCTAAATTAACATACATCTTTTCGTCTTGATTTCTCTTGAACACGTGTTTTTTTTTTTAGTATTGGTATTGTTGCTAAGAGTAAAACAATTAATAGGTACAAGGACAAAACCTTTCAATGGATCTAATGCCTCCAGCAGAAGTGGTTCTGGGATTTTTGATGAAGGGGAGCTTTGATATTTGAAAATGTCTTCAAATATCAAAGCTTGGTTGATTCATTTTGTGTACAAAAAAGGACGTCATCTATCTGATATAATTTTTAAAACTGTCTAAAACAAACTTAAAACCCCTAAAAAAGAAATAATACAAAAATCTGATAAATAAAACTTGTTTATTGCCTATTGAAAAGAGACGTTATTTTGTGGTCTGGTACTTTGGCTTTATTCAGAATAAATTTTGTCGTAATATTTATTAAACAATTTTTTTTAGAAAGACTTTTTTTTATAAAAAAAGGTAGTCTTTTTTTTACCCTTTTTTAATGAATTGCGTCAATACTTTATTTATTGACATTTTTTTTCTATTTCTAAAATTGCCTTTTTATACAAAAAAAAAAAGATCAAACTTACAACACTCTGTAAAACAGGTTGGGTGAAAAATACTTCATGGCGGAAAAAAATGACTGAGTTTACATAATAAAGTTTGAATTTGTATGTAAAAATTTAATTAAGAGCTAAAACATTTGTGGAATTTCATTTAATGAATAAAATATTAGAATGGTTTATTTTTAACTCTGAAGTAATATAACTCATACATCCATCCCCCAGTTAAATCTGGGCAGGAAGCTGTACCCCTTCTCCTGATGTCTACTTTTTACACTCTTGTCATATAAGGTAAATACTAATATGTATTGTATTCCAGTTAAGAGTTTTCCCTGTTTATAAAAATTACTGAAAAATATATGAGTACATCTAGGGATTTTTATAATCATCATTAATTATGCAGTTCCTAACTAACTGAACATTAATATAAATACCCCTAATGAACATAAATTAGTTAATTTAAATCATTTCTTGGGAAATGAAACTAAGATTTTAGAAATTACACCTTAGTGACGACTTTTGATTAAATAACTCTGACATATTAACAGCACTAAAATAAATATATTTTTATTAATTTATTAGGTTAAGTAAAAAGTTCTGAGCATTTTTCGCTAGATGTCTTTAGTGAGCTATATCTCAAAAGTAATACATTGCATGAAAAAATGAAACTTAAAGTTTTGTTAAAAACTTAATTTACAGTTTCGTGTTTAGTGAACCCCGTTTTGTATTACAGCTTTTCAAAATGGAAGTAAAATAATATATCTGTCGAAGCACGCTCTGGTTGGCCAATAATCGAAAATGTCAATAAAATAAGGGAAATCCTCGAGTATCAACGGGGTGTGAACACTTATTCTATTGCCCAGGAACTGAAAATTAAGCAGAAAACCGTTTGGAACCATTTTCCTAAAGTGGTTCTTAAGAAGAAACTCGTCGTATAGGTGCCACACGAATGGAAGAAAATAATCTTTTGGATGGAATTGATGTTGACGACGATAAAGTAAAATGCAACGAAATCGATCAATTTTTGAAGCGTATGGCAACTAGCGATGAAAAATGAGTCAAATAGTTGAACAACAGTAGAAAAAAATCGTAGTGAAAGCACGGTGCAGCGGTTCATGAGATCGCCAAGCCTGGATTAACGACAAAGAAAGGTTATGATTTGTGTTGGGCGGAGTTGGAAATGAATAATCCATTATGAGCTGCTGTCATCCTGCAAAACAGTCAATTCAGACATATATTTTCAACAATTGACCAGATTTTAAGCAGGCGATTGACTAGAAGCGACCTGAATTGGCCAATAGAAAGGATAGTGTCCATCAAGACAACACCAGGCCACACACATCTTTAACGACGCGCTAGTAGCTCTGAGAACTTGGATAGGATGTTCTATCGCACCTGCCGTATAGACCAGACCTTGCAACAAACGATTATTACCTTATCTAGCATTTGTAAAATTTTCTTGATTGTACTAAGCTGGGGTCGGGAGAGGCTTATGTCAAATATTTTACCGATAAACACGAAGAATTCTTCAATCGCTGAATTATGAAATTACCTTCAAAATGGATCAACAAAGCACCGTTTTCTTGGTCCATTTTGAAAGTCATTAGAGGGCCAATTTTCGAAAATATAGATATAATATTAGACATCGTCAAGTTCAATGTAAGCACTGTTTTGATTCCAAAGGACATACACATTAATGGAAAAAAATGATCTAAACCAAGTAATCCTTTTTTTCCATTAATTCAAACGTATGCCAAACAGAAAGAAACAGGCTGATCTGGCTCAAAGTTAGTATTTATTATTCCAAGATATGCTACTTACTAAATAATTCTTGATATGCACTAGTAATCCCATCTCTTGGACTTTGCAAGGACTTTTCAAACACCCCTCGTATGGGTCACAAATTTAGATGAATTAATTAAACTTACAAAACACCGAACAAATAGTTGGAAATAAAAGCTTAATTGGTCAAAAATCGCAACATCTTCGTTATGTTGTTTTGGGTACTTTTGAATGGTTGAATAATAGACTATTGACTATGTACTAAATATATACAATATACATACACAAGAGTTTATTTAAGAACTTTTCTTTATGTGAAAGTAGGAAACTTCATCAAGTTTAATCCTCCTGATTTTTCAAACGACCTTCCTATTGTTTTATATAAAATAATACCTGCCAGAATGCAAAAAACTCGCAGACACCTAAAAGTGACATGGTAATTCTGACAATTTGAAGAATTATTTTGAAAAGAGCAGCTTAGCTGTCATGAAACCTCATTAGATCAGATGCAATCAGCTGTCAGAGGAAGGAAATTATACAATATAGTTTTTCAGTATCTAATAAGTAATTCAGTAATTTTACTATGAATCAAACTTATAACTCCTCAAAAAAATCCTTAGTCATTTATGAGAACACGCACTTTATACTTAGATGTTCCCTCCTCAAGAATAATAGAACAATAATAATACTTTGATAGATAAAAACAATGCTCATTTTTTTTACAACTCTAATCATATACCCTTAGGAAACTTCAAACATACACATTTGGAAAGGAAAAAGAGAATACCCTGTCATTCTTTATTTATACATTTTTTTTAAATCTTAATTTTTATCATGCAAAAAAGAGTTGCAAGTATTGCAAAAGAAGTTCGGGTCCACCGCAGTCCACTCCTCGTCGATGGAGGCATTATTGGCTTCAATGTTTGGTTGACAGATGTAACAAACCTTCCTCTCGATATGTGGACAGAAAGAAAGGTCGAGGGGATAGACATCAAAAACTTTATTGTAGCCCTGTTCTATTGTCCTAGTATGCGGTGTTTTTAACGAAATTTTTTTTAGTAATTTTCGAAATGTCAGAAGGGTTTCATCTTACTGAAAAACAACGTTCCAGTTGGAAAAATTTGCCTGGGCCCAGGGGAGCAGTTTGGCCTTGAAAACATCGATGTACATGGCTTTCATGATTATGTAACCCTCAGGAAACCAGATCAGGAGTCAACAATACTGTTAGAGGGCTTTTTCCAGAGCCCTACTTCTTCCATATGGTCTCATTGTGTTCGAGCCTCTTATTAACATCTTAAATGGTCTTACGGGCCATTCAGATTACCATGGCCATCTTTGTTGCAGTTTGACCCGCATAAAGAATATTATAAATATATTACAAGCGTGTTAGCTTAAAGTTTCCATCGGGTACTGTCAGTAACGAAATTTTTTAGTGATGATACTTCATTAGCTTCCTAATTTTTTTTAATAAAGTTTAGTATGGAGGTTCCAATCTACTCCAGCGATTAATATGAAAAAGTGAGATCAAAAGGATATGTCTTATTCTTTATGGAAAATGTATTTTTTTGATAATAGTTTATTAATTAAGAAATAGTCTATCTTTTACAGTCTACAAAATTTAATATTATTTTCTTCAACTATTTTTTTTTATTACTAATTCACATCATATGAAATATGATGGTATTAAATTATTCCATTGTTTCGCTGATACTTATTGTAGATACAAAAAAAAAAAAAAATCGGTTAAAAACTGTATTATTTTGCTAAAATTTCACTTTTAATGTTGAACTAGTTAAAAACCCCAGATTTTTACTTGTGTTAGGATTTGAAGGGGGGGGGAATCAATTATATATTCCATCTGAAATAGTTTTACTCCATCAACATTGAGTTAGTCGTGCCGTTACAAACTAACACAAAAACAAAAAGTATATTTAGTTGTCAGCTGTCAAGGTTAAGCTTTTTTCTACGATTCAATGTTTTGAACTTGATTATATACCTCCTTATATGCTGTCAACGATTCTCAACAATTATTGAATAATATTTCCTTGTTGGGAAGATCTGGCTAAGTACCAACTGATTTTGGGTCTTTTTGTGATTCTTTTTGGAAGAAAAGTTGTTTGATAAAATAAAGTTAACACCGTGTTGCGGAATTAATATAATCATTATACGAAATTTCCCCAAAAAAGATGTGCAATATCGATTACATTACATGAAAATAACGAAAAAATATATTCCATTTTTTTTAAAGACATATTTACTTCGTCTATTTTTCTTTTTTGAATTATTGTAATTTAATCGTAAATTTGTTATCAATTCATATTGAAGAAAATATTAAAAGATACATATTCATACTAGGATTATAAGTTTTAAGAAATCAGAAAAATAAACTTAATTTATAGCCAATAAATACTATGGATAATTTATAACAAATCCGTTTTTCCAAAGATTCCCAGTTATATTTTTTTAAATATGAATGTTTATTGCAAAAGTAAACAAAAATTAATCAGAGCAAATATTTTTGGAATGATTTTGTATATATTTTTTTCAATAATAGGATGTTCTGGCGCATATTGCGTTCAAAAATCATCTTTTAGATCTTTCATACGACATTATCTCGCGTGCACAATACGCTGTATTTTATTGTAAGCTAGCGATATTTTTTCACTCTTTAATCATAACTAATTCAGAACATTGATTGGTTATATTAGAATTTGTTTCTTTTAAGTTATTCATAAATCCCAGCAATTATTATATAAAAATTCCATAGTTGCGGGAAATAGTCCCTGATTCTATGTAGGACCTTATTTTTTATTTATAAATCCAGGGCCTACAGAAAAAAGTCATTTTTATTTTCGATATTTTGCTGTTGTTAAGATACGAAGCTTTATAAAGCCCTTTGTATAAAAGATAGGGATGACTGATGTAAAAATATTTCAAAATCTAATTAAGGAAAATAGAAAAACTTTCTCAAAATGGTCTTTATCATACACCGTCCGTCAATTCCCCTGATCTAATCTGGGCTCTCTACTCTTTAAAATACCTGAGCGTACAGGTCGACTACTCATTATATTTCTAAAACACGCCTGGTATCCCCTCTTCCCAACACCAGATAGCATTGAGGATTAAGAAGACGCTCACAATGAAACTTTTATTTTTTTTTACAGTTTGAGTCAAGGATCGACGTCATTATGAGCTTCACCTCCGACGCATAGTTAATGCTCCATTTCAAGGCCTCCCTATTACCTTGAATTTTTGAGCATTTGTAAAATATGTGTATGCTTGTATACGTTTCTAATCCACAGAAAGAGCAAATTCTCTTCGTTAGATCTCGGAGTGACATATTTAAAAAAAAAAAAATTTTAAAAACAATCTTTCTCTTTATAAAATAAGGCCATGCCAATACGTTACGAATGAAAACATCTAAAATTGATTTTACAAGAAAAGTTATTTGAAGGCCATCAAGGCGTTACCTTCCTAATACAAAAATATAAATTGTGCTTTCTTTTCAGTTGTGTAAGTTTTTACTTTTTTTCTTTTAATCAGCGTTTTGGATGTGGTTTAGTTGAATTAATATTCGGTATGAACATTTCACAGCAATAAGTTAGTAATTTCATCGTTGGGAAGAATAGTCAAACTACCAACTGATTGTGGGTCTTTTTTCTGTTTCTTTTTGAACGAAAGGTTACGTGATATAGTAAAAGTACCGTCTTGAGCAAGCCATTTAAAATGTTAAAAAATATTTTTTTTTACTTTGTAAATTGTCTGATTTCAAAAACGAATTGGGGATCTGAATTTTGAAGATAAAGTGTTATCATAAGACTTAATTAGGATCCCAACTTTCGAAATAAAAATTATGCAGGATAACATATAACAGGTTGTTTTTTATTTCAATTAATGACAAATATTGACAGAAATGCCTATATACAGAAGTTGACTGGAGTAAAAAAATAGATTTGATATTTTTTATATTTGTTGACTGATTATTACACTTTAAAACTATTATTTTATTTTAAAAAAGCTTAATCAGAAAAGCTTTTTCAACTAAAAACGATTGGTTCTGGGTTAAAGACAGTACATATCCCATTCTTCAATGGCAAATAAGAACTGGAAGGATAATGAGGTAGAATTGAAAGACAGGGTTGATCTTATCTAATGGTACACTTAATTCAAATTTTAATAATTTAGAAATTTATTAATGTTCAAACTCGGAAAAAGATAGGTTATTTGATACAAGGTTACTTAGGTAAAGATTCGACTCAATTAAAAACAAGAAAAACGAGAACGATGCAACTGAAATTGAGCAACAAAAGAGTGAAATTTTGAAGCTTCTCTCACTCGGCAAGTTTCCCATGGCTATATCCAATGTGATCAAGTGCAGCCGGACCACTGTTTATCGTGCATGTGACTTATCCTCGGCCACCATGGTCATAGGTGTTGTGGCCAACATAGGAAAAATGTACCATCCAATTTTTGTGGAAGGGAAGGAGCGGCTCAATGTAGATGCTTACATTGAACTTCTGCATAAAAAATACTACATTGGGGGAGAGAAAAGTTATTGTACAACTTTATTTTCAATCAAGGCAGAGCTCCGTGTCATTGTATTCCTATGAAACAGCCCCTCCTGAGAGACTTTCCGGACTTTTGGGACCTCCATATGTGGCAGCCCTCCTCTCCTAAGGCAAACCTCTTAGAATACTCTATCTAGCTGCGCCTTGACGAGAGGGTGTGTGCTACTTCGCTATGGAGTGACCAGTCTGTAGAGGCTTCCAGCAAGAAGGATTGAATCAAGCTCGATTCTGACTACAGGGTCAAGTCCTGCAAGGAATTTAGGCCTCTTATTGAGACAATTATTAGAGCTGAGGGCTCACATATTGAATAAAAGTTGTGACAATCATTATATTCAGTGGATTTTCTCAAATAAATGTCCTCACAAAACCTCTCGTTTAAAACTTTACTCTTAAAAAAATTGAAAATAAGAAAATTTGTATCACTAGATAAGATCAACCCTGTATAAGGCCAGGAAGCTTCAATTAAAAGTTTCAATTTAGTTTCGGATTAATGGGTTAAGAAGAACTTTTTGGTTAGAAAAAACCTAATTGTAAGATACTTTATTTACAGCCTAATAAATATAAGGATTACTTTTGTTATACCACGGATTTTTAATATGTTTTCATTCACAATTTGATGAATATTGGATAAAGTGAAAGCACATGAATGAAAAAGTTGACATAATATATTTACAATGTGTTACAATGGTTTTCCAAAAAAAAGAGCAGATATTTTATCCATCCAATAAATTAAAATATATATTTGGAAAAAGAGTATATCCATCAACATAAACCCCACTCACTTATATTTCTTTAACAATACTACGAGTTTTTGAAAAAATATTATAATTCATTATTTTTTGAGATTATACTCTTTTCACTCGATACCCAACAATTGGCAGCGATTAACTTCCTAGTGCTTTTTGAAGTGTGCAAGACTCACTCCTAATTGAAAAAAAAATATATTCAATTTCAGTTTAACTTTGCCATCTTTTTTCTCACAATGGTGTCCTACAAACTCAACTCTATCAGCTCTTGCACCAAAATTCTATACAAGTTCATATGAGATCCACTCATAAGTTTTTTTATACACCAACAGAAGATAATATATACTATTATATAATATAATATTGAAAATATTATGTTATTAAAAACACCCAAAAAATTGTCACATTTGTTCAGGATCTGGATTTTTGTTATTTTTAATGTTCCTTTAATTGGTCAGATGGAGTGGCATGGATTAGTAATACATAGTATTACATTTACTCCATTTGACTTAGGAATCTTCAGTAAAGTCAATATACATAAAGTATAGTTCCTTCTCTAGGAACGGCCGGGGCGCAAACCTACGCACATTAAGTTAAAGTCAATAGTTACTCCCATTTGCATTGTCCATTGAGCTACGTCGTTTCAAAAGTGTGTTTCAAGTGTAAGGTAAATTGCGCCTATATAAAATATGGGTATAGAGTGTTTCTTCCTTGGTTAAGAAGTACAAATATTTTATTTGTTTCTGAAGGGTAACATAAACAAAATAAATTTGACTTCCATATCTGTGTATTCTTCCAGATGAGCATAAAAAAATGTGGCTTGTCAATACAAAAGTAAGCCAGAATGATAATCTATTTGTTAGGACATTGGGCCAATCAAACTTTAAAACCTTTACTGCCATCTTAGTTGCAGTGACCAACTAAAGGCAAAACATTTCTATTCAAAATTACTCCACTGACTTAGTGTCATCATGAAGAGTAGACTCAAAGAATCACAAGATCCTTTTTAGCCTTAATAACTATGTGATTACTTGAAAATATTTGTCTTTGCAACTTGTTGATGACTAACTTTGCAAACTTATGTATGCCTCTTCAGGGTAAATTATATGATTAATGCGAAAATTGTAGTAAATGAGATAATCTTGCATAATGCCTTGAATCTTTTACTCCTAAAGAAAGTTATAACTTATTATCGTACTCGTATATAACTTTATTCAATACCTTTTAAAATAAAATAAGATGATTATTTTTTTGCAGAATGACCAATCACTATCTTTTCTGGGACATGCTCACTTTTGACATCATTCCTTGTACTGGAACATTTTAAATACATTCATGAAATCTCCGTTTTAAGAAGGACTTACATATATAGCACTTTAAAAATTGACTTAGATAGAAAATATATTTTTATTTAAAAAAATTAGCAAATCAAAGAAGTTTGTAAGCCAAATAAGTGTCAAACTCCTCAAATCGAGGATTCAAAAATTCATGCATCATATATGATGCGTATGATTTTATACGGTTAATACACTTTCATCTCAGTACATCTTTTGTCTTTTTTCATTAATAGGAATGAACACGTGATAATATTTTAAGTAGATATGTTTTGTATAATTATTATTAAATCAGTCTTGTCGCGTCGTTCCTGAGGTTTTTTTTAACATATTAATGCAAAGCACCCTAAAAATTTGGCCACATTTTTGGTATCAAAACTCCTTAAAGATTAATTTTAATGAGATATGCATTTTTTGTTAAACGTCCATTGGATCATCTAGTTAATATTTTGCCTTATAAGAAAAGTGGAAGATGCAATAGCTTAAAAGCTACCATCTGTTAGTTTTTCAATTCATCAGAACTATTTTCACGTAAAGGACACTCGTTATAATTTTTTCAAATAACTTCAGATTTTATATTTGAAAATATTTAGTTTGAATTAATTTAGCTATCTTTTTTGTAAAATTATTGTATAGTTTTTTTGGTGTTCAATTTTTTGGACGCTCTGCACTTATTGATGTAAATAGTATGTTTACCTTTTGTAGCCTACAAGAAACATAATTTTTGAAGATCCTGGATCAATCGATTCAAATGAACTCAATTCTGGGGATATACTTCTTCAAATTCCTGATGTTCATCATAAACTTATATTTGCCTACAAATCCATTGTTTCTTATGTAGAAATGGTTTGAAATATGAATAACCTACCCTTTCTCCAGTGAACAATAAATGTGACTTTATTTTTCTTTCCAAAATTGCTTCGTTTGGGGACTTTTAAGAATACGAAAGTGAAAATGTAGTTAGCAAAAAAAAAAAAAAAAAAAAATATACATTTGTCGTCAAAGCAACTCAGGTTCAATATCGATACAAAATTCCAAATAAGGCTCTCACTCCAGAAATTTTGTCTCCATACTCTGAGCTCGAATAATTTAAGTTTATTTTAGATCAAAATTTTGTGGACAGTATATTGAATCAAACAAATTTGTATCCCCTCCGATAAAACAAGCAACGGAATGGGAAAGAAAACAAAATATTGGTCATGCTTTGTGTTTTTATGTTATCATGTTACTTAAATTTAGCGAATAAACGACTGTATTGGACTCATGATTCAGACAGTCCTCATATATTGAAAAATACAATCTGATACAATAAATACGAAGTAGTTATGCAAAACTTTTATTTAAATGACAATTAAAAAATTGATACAACTATTCGTCTTTACAAACTGAGGCCTCTTAAAGAACATCTTCAATGTAAATTCCTGAAACTACAATATCCTTTGGATAAAAACCTATGTATCAAAGAGTCCATGATTCTAAACTATGTTTTTCATTTTGCAAAATAATTTATAAGAGTGAAACCCATCACACTTGGATACGATAACCGGGCTTTGTTATTCATCGGAAGGCTACATGTACATATTTGACTTGTATAGGTATGGGAACAATCAAGAAAAACAGAATTGGGAGAAGAGGTGATGTAGTGATTAATCTACTATACAAAGATATTGTGCCAGGTGGATCATGTCACAAAATCTATTTTTAACCATTTTTTTTTATATCAATTAAATTTCTGGAAAAATTGTGGTCTTTGAATATTTGTGCTAAATGCATTCTTTATGATCATTGCCTCCTTAACACTCCTTTTCCAAAGAAACGAGGCTTTAAAAAATCATCCTCGGGGTCGTATTATTTTGTTTCATGGCATAAAGATATACAAGTGCACTAAAATAAAAACAAAACAGTGAATATTGCGTCAAATTTTGATAATTCAGATGTACCATCTTAGAAGAAATGTTCAGCAAATATAAAGACCAACATCCGAAATGAAATACAATAATCTGGTAAATACAAGGACGCATCACTTTTTTGCAAGTTTAACATCTACACTATACTTTACTAATAGCGAAACAACGATATACAAAGTACAGAATAGCATCGAGCCTTTACTTCATGCCAAGAGTATTTCAAGACAAACGGAGTCTCTGTAGTCACTGTAATGAGACATGCACACTGAAGCACGCCTTTAGGGAGTGCAAAAGAATAGAGCAAGGGGTGGGAGTTCTGTCGGAGTGTATTCTTCAAAATATTGTGAGATCACCTACGCAGTACGAACTACTTTACGGTTTCTTGCCTGAGAGCGAAATAGTGGCTTTGAAGATAGTGTCCAAAGAAGAGGCAAAGTTTCAGAGGATGGTGGCGAAGAGGGCATCCCTAGGATGCCATATCTCAAGAAAAGTAGCCCAGGTTGCAATAGGTGAATTTAATTTTGAAGAAGTTATTTGATGGTGAATTATTGAGTCATACAAGAGACGTGTGTTAATATAAGTTGTGATATTGTTTATTTATACAATTAGTTTATTAATTAATTTCTTGGAACATTTTTAGAAATCAACAAAACCTCAAATTAATGAATTGTATTTACAAATATTTTATCTTTCCTAGTGTGGTTTTTATTAGCTTTAACGGACTTTCATTAATTATGTGTGTACATTATTGATTATGTTCTATTTTCCTCCAAAAATCATTTACCAGTGATGTTGGTGTATAATTAATAAAAACATCTACACTATGACTTCCGATTGATAAGAAACAATTTGGCTCTTTATAAATCTAAAATATAAAAAATGAAACAGTCCATCCCTCCAAAACTTTATTTATTGTTTAACATTTATGAAAAATTGCTCAAATGAAATATTTATATTGGCCATTCAAACAGAAATTTTCTCGAGGAAATAGATTTTACTCAAATTTGGTATGTAGTTTTATTGACACAGTAAGCCTCCTCAAAAATGAAGTATTGGACACTAACTCAATCCAAATCTTAGTTCTGAAGTCTTAAAAATAAAGAAACTAGCATTATGACGATTTTTTTTTATTTCTGTATATTTTGTAAACCACAGCAATGGTTGACAATTATAGTACATCATGGAAAAGCTTTTAGATAAAAACGAATGTAATAATTTCTTTGAATCTTTGTTATGAAAAGAAAGGAAAACATGTCTTTAGTTTTTAATCTAGTTTTTAGTGTTTTTTTTTATTTTCTTTGAAATTTTATACATATCAAGATTTTACATAGATTAATTTTTCTTTTAAAAGTAAAGAAATGTAAAGTCATGGAATAAGGAGTAATGCTGTGATGTACCGGCCAACCGTTATTATTTATTTATTTCTATTATGCAATTTTTTACAATTTTCTTATGAGCAACACACAATAAACTCTTGTTTTCTACAAATAACATTTTCCTAGTCGACACCAGTAGCACACAGTACGAAAAGAAGAATGAGATAGCAGTAGCCTTCCGCGTGGGATTATCCCAGAATGCCATTGGGGAGCAGACTGTGGAGTTGATGAAAAATATACGGAATACATTGTAAATCGTCTTCCTCAGGCACAAGTCTACTCCGCGATGACCTTCTGGACAATCCTGCACGGAAGAGCACTACCATACCAATTCTCTTTCCGTAACGTGTGTCCCGTGCATTTTTTAATATCTATTATAATAATCAACCTGTTTTTGGTGTTATCACTTATGGAATCCAAAATGGACATATAGATATGTTTGAAATTTACAAAGTAAGCAAAGTTTACTCTTTATATATCTCTCTCCTTCTCTCTACCTTTTCTCCCTCTTTCTCTTTCTACATCCCTCCCTCCGTCTCTTTTCTTCTACCTTCATTCTTTGTTTCTATTTCCCTCTATTCAGTCCTGCAATGCAAGACCCTATGCTAGAGTATTATAAATACCGGGTGCGGCGAAAAAATCATTACACTTCGTTTTTGCTACATCAATCAAGGTTTTTGTGAATGCAGTAAAAATTTTCCGGTCAAATGCTAAAAATAAACAAAAAATATATAAAACAAAAAAAAACTAGATGTTCCTAAGTGTCTTAGAAGCCGAGAAAGTGTCATCTGAACTTGATCAAAGAATATAGGTCCGTGCACTTTCGTTTGCTGCCAAAAAACTAATAGAGATTGAAAATCAGTAGGGGATCTCCAACATGAACCCGGATATGAACGTGGTATTCCTGCAGGATGGTTACATGATGTATATATAAAATAAATATTAAAGGAATACGAGGACACTGTTTTTTATTTGTCAATAAGAAATCTCTACAAGAAGAATGCTTTATTTTATTTAGGTTCCATTAAAAAACACGAAGTGTCAACCAAATAATGTCAAATTGATGGCAGGCAAAAGTGAAAGCCGGTAAAAATAATAAGTGAACAGAATATCAGTTACTGAAAGTCATCATTAAATTGTAAATAAAATACATGAACATGAGATTCACAAATTTTATGTTTAATGAAAAAAACCATTCAATACCAAATATTACAAGATAACTATTTGGCTTTAAAAAGTAACAGTCAGTATTAATGAACTAATTACGCATAAATTATCTTCATTATTTGTACAAAACTATCTTGAAATGGTACTAAAAGGAGCACAATATATTTATAAAAGAAAATTGACTGATTCTTAGTAATTTTTGTCCCATGAACTTAAGCATCTATATATTTAAATTTTCATTTGCCTCTAAGAATATAAAATACTTTAAGATATTACCATAGTGGGTTCAAGGTCGAAATATTTTACTAAATTGCTTTTATACATAAACCAAATAGATTTTGTAATACATGCCTGTTAATTCTCATTTTAGGATACGATTTCATAAAGCTAAGGTAATATCTTTGTACAAGTTCGGGATTTTTAATATGGAACAAGTTTAGACTTTAATATCTGGGTAAGTCCGGGATCTACATATGTGAAATTGAACACATCTGATGAAAAATTACAAAACCCTTGATACATAATCCGAATACAAACGTCGTGGGGCCATTATTGTGTGTGGCCGGTGCCTGTTGCGCGCTAAGGATGTCAACCTGGATGCTTTGGAACCTTGGACGGACCTGGCGGCTTCTGGAAGGCCATATGTCTTCCAGCAAAAATGGGGCTCCAGGTCACACTTCCTATCTGGCCCAAAACTGGGATTCAGACCATTCAGACATGTTTTGGAAAAAGGAAATGTGGGCTGCTTGGTTGCAGGATCTTGGACTACACTGTGTGGTGGTGTATTGGAGAGAGAATCCAATAAACGTGCACATAACACAGTTGACTCCTCGTGGGCTTCATTATTGAGGCAATGGTCAACATAAACAAGAAGTTCCTCAAGGTCAGTGCCAGGCTCAGAGCCAGATTGGAGCTGTGTTTGAAGCTGGAGGTGGTTGTTTTGATGATTGACTTCAATATGGAACTCTACATGTATCAACAAAAGATTTGTGAACTGCTGAATTAATTTTGATATTTAAGTTGTAGTAAACTTTCTTGTAAAACTTCCCAGATTTAAAATACCACCCAGTATATAGATACAAACAGGGAATGTTGTAACACAAGACAGTTGCGACAAGGCTTCAAATATTAAAATAGCTCTAGCCACAAATGTAAATACCAATTATTGTATAATATAATACGAGTTACGGTGAAAATTCAATAAATTTTTCCCAACTTTTGATGGAAATTTTGTATAAAAACTGATTTTAAAAGGGCAAAAGTAACTTTTTAAAAAACAATATTTTTCTAAAAATGGAGTCAGTTCTTCGTTATTTTTTCTATAACTTTTATCAATTTAATTATTATTGTTTTTGCTATCCGTTTATGTAATTTTACCCCAATTCAAAACTCACTAATTGATTATTTATTTAAAATATTGTAAAGCTTAGAATAATGAGGACAGTTGCAACAAGTATTGCAACAGTTATTTTATTATTTAAGATGGTTTTGTTCCTTACATATTATTACTTTACAAAAAACATATATTTGAATTTAGATAGAGTCTTAAAAAGAGGTGTGAGAGGGAATTTTTTCAATCTATAACAGATATAACAAAATTATTTCTTAATCTGCTATTATATGTATATATATATAACTTTTTAAAAAGTCTTGTTACGAGGGTTGTTTGAAAAGTCCGTGCAAAGCCCAAAAGATGGCACTGCTGGCGCGTATCGAGGTTATGTTTAGTTATTAGCATCTCTTGGAAGAACACTCACCAACTTTCAGGGTGATCAGTCTATTTCTTTCCGTCTGGCATTCGTTAGAATCGAGGAAGTGGAGTGAGTTTCAAAAAATGAACGAAAAAGAATTTTGTGTGTTCATTAAACATTACTTTATGAAAGGCAAAACGTCTCCAAGACTCAAATGAAGCTTGATAAACTTTATGGGGACTCTGCAACTTTGATTGGAACAGCTTGTAAGTGGTTTCAAAATTGTTGGAATGGCCATATGGGTGCAAGTGAGACTGCACGTTCTGAACGCCCTGTGAAGGCTACTACTCCAGAAATCATTCATAAAATGAATGATGTAGTGATGGATGACAGAAGAGTGAAGGTGTGTGAGATTGCAAGGGCTGTGAGCATCTCAAGTTGGAACCCTATTTTCATTAATTTTGCGATCACAATTGCTGAGGTGTGAACTGGTGGATTGTTGTGATGGATAAGGACTCCTTGTGGCCCATATTTTTTTGTTTAACATAGTATTAAAAATCATAATTAAAATAGTCATTGTCCATACTTTGAATAATCCGAACTTTGGTATATTATTGCCCCGTGATTTTTCATTTTTTTATTAAATTACTTTTCGTAAAAAGGTTTTAGAGGTATATTTATTAATACAAGAAAATACATAATTTAATTGCCAAAAAGGCTTGTTTCTTTATTGTGAATGATAAATCGGTTAAGTAGCTAATAAATTGCGATTTTTTTATTTTTTTTTACAGAAAAAATGAAATACGTTTACAACTATCTAATGCGAACAAACTGCACTAATTTAGTATCATTGAACAAACGCCAAATCTTTCGCCATCAATTTCAGCTCTTTGACAATATTATTTGTAAAGTTAGTTACGTTTAAATAATCAAGCAAATTTCAAATTATGAAAATTAAATGTTATTTTATGTTTTTTTCTCTCTTTTTTATTATTATTTTTCATTGAGAGATTTTAGAGGAATAGTTTATGCCAAAATGAATAGAAATACAAGGTTATACCATAATGCTTTTCCGACTGATGATTGACTTCCACCACACTTTTTAATAGTGACCTCATCGCGGATATTTGTCACCAAGAGTAGCTATATATCCCCTTCCTACTCTATGACGTCAAAGTACCCAATAAGTACGGTACATCAAATTGATAATTTTATCAAAGTCTAACTTTGTATTTCTATTAAGGTTGGTTTATCCAAAAAAACCTAATTGGAACGTATCTAATTTTGTTGTGTGGGATGATTAGTTGATTAGGTAATTAGGAATTTTGAAAAGTTCTTCAAAATGTTGATTCCAAAAATTGCATGGTATTTTACAAGAAATTTATTGCATTCAAATAATTTTGCAAATTTCAAATAATTTAAATGTATTGGACAACTTGTGTTTATAGTAAAAATTAAAGAAATTAACAGATGTTCATAAATCAAATCAATAAAAACTAAGGATCTAAGTTTCATTTTACAAGACATTCTGTCATGTCATATCATTTTTTGTCAATATTTGTTTTCTACTGACAAACGCACGTTCCTCTCTACTCCAACGCATAATAGCAACTCACTGTATTTCACTAATCTTACCTCTAGTAAGAAACCACACCAACTTTGCTTTAATTTGTACAGCTTGATTGCCTCACACTCGTTCTAATTAAATATGGTATGTTAAATATTTCACATAATACTAACAACTCCAATAAAAGCCTTTTTGAAAGAAAAAACAAACAAACATTCAATGTAGTTTTATTATAGCTATGTGTTTTTTTTTTAAATTCAATAGCTAACTCATTGAACGTATGATTTAAAACAGCTAATTTTACGTATTTTTGATCTCGAAAACAGTATTACATTTATTTATATCACGAACCTTTGTTTATTATTGGTTATATTTTATAAACAGTCATTAATAAGATTACAATATGCATATCTATTAAATATTCTAAAAGAAAATGAAATGATCAATCAAAATCGAACTCTTTTTGACAGTAAGTCTTTAAAACTTGTAATAAAATGTTTATCATCGTTTTTACAATGTGGTTTAATGTAATTGAAAAAAGAAAAAAATAAGTAAAAAATATTAGCCCAAAAATAAAACCTTCATATTACTTTATCTTTGTATGATTAGACCGATTTTGTAGGAGCTTTATTCAAGATAACTCAATCAGTATTTTCTATTTTAAATGCTTGAACGTTTTTATTAATTTTTATTACCTATAATTATGTTCATTTATATAGTTATTACGTTTCACAATATGCCTCTGAATCGAAATTATACTCTCAAAACGGAATTGGAATTAAAATACAGGTCAAACTTGCTTCGTTTGAAAATTTCAAAGATCATTTTTGTGTTCTATTCCTTAAGTAACCCAAATAAATGTGGGTTTGAGCTGGGACGTTTCAAAACATGAATTTTATTCGGCACTGTTGAATGTCCGAGACAAACCAGCTCAAAACAATTGAGAGAAAAAAAAAAAGAAGAAATTAGACAGTTTTTTTGTTCAAATATGTATTGAGGGATAAGGCAAATAATCTTCCCAATTACCATCTTTATTTGAGAGATTATCAAAAAAACTTGAAAACAAACCGACTTGAATTTGTATCCCATTAAAAATGTAAATAAAAAAAAATGGAGTTTCACAAAAAAAAAAAAAAAAACTTTTAAAAAACGTACTCAAAACTTGTGCTTGATCTATTTCGATGTCTTTATTTTCGTATAAATTTATATAGAAATAAAAAACATATAAAATAAATAGAAACTTTAATTTC
The DNA here is from genome assembly GCF_016086655.4 of Lepeophtheirus salmonis. Taxonomy (NCBI): domain Eukaryota; kingdom Metazoa; phylum Arthropoda; class Copepoda; order Siphonostomatoida; family Caligidae; genus Lepeophtheirus; species Lepeophtheirus salmonis. The sequence goes on from NC_052140.2 coordinate 8,430,973, forward strand.
TGTTTAATTATTTTATGTATTCTTAAACATTGAACTTTACAATATATATATGTTATGGGAAATGTTGTAAATTGCCCGGATAATCTATAAAATTTCCAATAGAGTGGTCACTGGTCAATGATCATTTTTACTTCATTTACATTGTCAGATGAACTGATTGTGGGTAATTTAATTATGAAACAATTCATTACTAAGGAGTTTGATCATTATGGATTTGATAACGATACAATTTTATTGATTTTAATGCAAGCAATTTGATACTCTAGTTTGTTTTCATTGAAATATATTTTTTATTATAAGAAATTGTCACGAGCGACTCAATTATATTTTACAAAATATACCTCAGCCAACAGGTTGTGCAGGTGGACAGCTGGTCCCTAAGGGGAATCAAAACCTATCACCATTACTATCCTAAGTATCAAGGATCCCTTCTAATATATATTATAATACATCCGGGCCACAGGTTGTGCAAGTGAACCGCTGGTCCAAAAGGTGGTTCATTACCCACTGCCATCGCTTATTTGAGCATCAAAGACCCCTTTTGATATCCCATAATACACCATACCCACGGGTTAGGGGGAAAACCCCACAAAACACAGGTTCAAGAAGTGGATCATTATCCGGAATCTATCGGCATTGTGAAAACGATTATGGTGAATAATGTGTTTGTAAAAATAACCTTCAATAACTTGTTCTTTTTTGCAAATATTATAAGAATTATTTTATAAAATATTCCCGAAATTTTATTGTTGTACCGTCATTTATAAAAGTCTATTATTTTATGTCCAAAATGTATCGCTCTGTGGCACTTTTTCTGAAAAATTGAAAATTGACGCTATGAAACTGCAAAAACAGAATAAAAAAATGCCTATGCAAACGAATTTCCAGACAAATTTCCTCAAGCTTTATTTGTTCTAAGAACCCAATTCTTTATATAAATTTATTTTTTTAACAACTGGAAAAAAATAAATTACAATTTTTGCATATTTCATTTTTTCCCATAACTTTTTTTTGATTTTGAATAAATTTAAAAAACATGCTTAATTCTATGGTTGTTTTTTGAGATGCCAGTCACTTTTTAATTGACATTTTAACCCCTTAACTTGTCTCTTGGTGCTCCATAAAACAGTTTTTGTCTTTTGAGTATTGACTAATTCCACCGAAAATAGGCCAGACTAAGTTCAAAAGAGTTCCATACATAGTTCCAATCAACAGTATGTGTACCCATAAAAATACACACACAGGAAACTTCATTATATACATACAGATTATATGTAAGTAAAATTAAAATTATACCTAGAAACCAAAAATAAATGTTGACAAATTGCTTTATCTTTTAATCAGAAGTATTGTTCTATAAGATTTAAATATATATTTTATTTTTGGGGTATTCTTATATGTAGTGGATTCAGAAAGCTTAAACTAAGTAAGACTTTTTCCCCTATTTTTTTTTTTAAAAGAACTCATTACAATATCTATTATACTAAAAAAAAAAGTTTATATATTTTTTTTTTTTTTTTGTTAACTAGGAACTCTTAAATAGTCAGCAATATTTTCAATCCACTAATTTATTATTAAAAAATTTATAGTAAATAATTGACATATTTATAATTTCTTTCAAAGGAAATGTCTAATTTGAAAGTGAGGCCTCTTGCTGTTTGTTCTTTTATAATGTTATTAATTTTTTGAATTACATTAGTCGACATATTGTGAGTTCTTCGATGTAAACAAATTACTGGTATAGTTAAATTACCTCTGTCCAACTATATAATATGGAACTTATGTAATCGCATCTTTTTGTCTGCTTGTAAGCAGGATTATAAAAAAGTTAGACAACAAGTCTGATAAAACTTTGTAAGAAGAATATTATAGATGTACATCATGTGTAATTTTTAGTTCGCCCGTTTTTTTTTTTTTTGGATTGGTAATTTGAAGAATGAATTTTCTTGCCCTCATATGTTGAGTACAGGGAGCGGGGATCAAATTGTCGCCAAAATATTTTTCTACAAAAAACAACACAAAATATACATTTTTTAACTTTTTTATTGAAAATCAAAACTATGACGAGCGTGTAGGTATAGAGTAGCCATTCATTCGATATAATCACCGTTGACATCAATAACAGCCTCAATACGGCTTCTGAACCGGCTGCAGGCTCTTCTGACCATCTCATTGTCCATGTTGCCGAATACCTCCTTGATGGAGTCCATCAGGCTGGCCTTGGTGCTATGGGAATGTCTGTTGGTATGTCTTTCGACATAGCCCCAGACAAAATAGTCCAAAGGATTAAGGTCGGGAGAGTTAGGAGGCCACAAATCCTTGGTTAGACAACAAGTCTGATAAAACTTTGTAAGAAGAATATTATAGATGTACATCATGTGTAATTTTTAGTTCGCCCGTTTTTTTTTTTTGGATTGGTAATTTGAAGAATGAATTTTCGTGTGTCCTCATGGAAGGAAAGGAGTAATCTTGAGGATTTTTTGTAGAGTTATATTCGAAAGTCCTTGTTGGACTCCAAGTAAAGTTAAAAATTGACATCGGAGTCATTCTTGCCAATACCCTGCTTTATTTTCTTCTCATCTTCCTCTCTAGTCACAGTTGATATTAACTGATCAAATGAAACGTCATAGCAGCAAATCTACTCTCCTCCGAAACATTACTCAAATTATCTGGGTTTCCATGTTCATTTTCAGTTTTTTTTACATGCCCAAAATAAACACGATTATCGGCACTAAAGATTATATATGTTAACACAAAAAAGAGCAATTTTAAGCTACAAAACATCGGCTGGCTTAAATGAGGGGGCTCTCAATACCATTCAATGTTATCGGAATGAAACAAATGCTGCATTGAGGAATCTGTGACTTAACATAAATATCTGTTTTTGTATCTACAATTAAACTATTTGAGCTATGGGGTCAAAACATTCTGAATTGATTAATTCAATTTGTAAAGCACATTATTTTTTTCTGCTTTATAAAGCTTGCCAAAGTTGAACAACCTTCTGGAAAAATGTTTCACAACCAATTTTCCTATGGTTATTTATTACATAATATATGTATGTTATATTGTAAAAAAATATTTAAAGATATAAAATTGATATTTAAATCCGTATTAAAAAAATTCGAAAAAAATTATATCATTTTTTCTATATATTGCCATGTTTCAATATTCGTTATTCGTACATATTATGTTATTTGAAATAATTAGTTTGTTGATGTTTAATATTCGCTCTTGTAAAAACATGACTTTTTTTTGTTTTGTCGAGATCCGGCCCAAACCTTTGAATTCTGTTTAATATTCATTGACGTATTTTTAGTACACGTATAGCGTCAATATAATTTTCATCCTTTTTTCAATAGGAAGAAGCCATTTTTAGAAACAACACAAATATGTGTGGTGATAACATAAAAGCAAGGCTGTGATACTTTTTCTCAATATTACGACAGTATGATAAACGTATCCTTTGATATGAGTAATTTATAAAACTTCAAAAATTGATAACTTCCTTAGTAATTACGGTTTTTAAGGTTAACAGAACCTGATGAAAATCAGTTATTCGGTTACACTGATCATAAAGGATACTGGCGTGAAAGTTATTTTGAAAGAAGAGTTTATTTGCTAAGTAATCATCTTGCAAGAATAACGAAAAGAAGAAAGGAATTAGCTGGTTAAGAAAAAGCCTCACCAACTGAAATTGATTATATTGATGATATTAAATTAGATCCAATCGTCACCCTCACAACACCAACACCTCCCTCAACACCTCTATCATGGAATTATTCAGCCACGTCCCCAGGTAGGACATCATCAAGGCCTGCTCCCGCCTGCAGCCCCGCCTGGAGGATGCCATCGCAGCTGTTGATTATTTTATCCGTTAATATTTTTTTATGAACATTAATAAAATATTAATCATTAATCAAATTTCAAGTTTCTATCTTTATTTTGAAGAGAGTTATAGAGATCTTAGTAAAAGGTTAAAAACAGGTATCAATCAATTTTCCACCCTGTAAATTGTTCTGACTTGAATCGAAATTATCTTCTAAAAATATTATTTAAAGAAAAAGGCTATAAAGTTCAAACCTACTATAGTTGAAAATTGTAAAGATCATTTTCGGGTTCCATGACTTAAATAAAAATAATAAATGTGGGCCCATGGGCGCTCTAAGATCTGAATTTTATTGCATAAGGTTACTCATCATTCTTAAACTCTTTATAAACGACTCGTCAATGCATTAATTGGATCCTATTTCAAAAATTAAAATATAAAGATTGCTGTTAAAAAAAATAGTTCATATAAAAATCCGTTAACTCACCTCATTTTATTTATTTAAAAAAACCACAATGATTTATAGTATTAAATAGGGAAAAATTTTCCTTTATATATGTACAAAAACTGTGAATAAGCTCTCAAGGCAAGATTCTCTCTCTGTGTTTGACTCTTGGCAATGTAATGTATTTATTTCTGTATGTACGACGTACTCGTACATATTTATATAATGACAATGGAGATCAGTCATTGCCCAAATATAAATAGAATTATGTATTTTTAAAAAAGAATACATATCTGTGTTACATCATTGATCAATTCATAAATGCTAGAGGGGCACCCAATATATATCATTAATGTCATCCATGTCTTATTGGGTGTGTGTGTACAATGTACTACACAGAGTTTCATTAGGGTGAGCTTGATGCTCCAATTTTGTCCAAAATAGCGTAAGCCTTTTTTAGTATTGTCTACTGACCTAGTAGACACTTTGAATTTCAAACAAGATATAATTAATTAATTAACAATAGCATTTCATCAAAATTAATACTATAAATAAATGGGAGTGTGAGCTCTATTCATCATTAATGTAGCCGCCCTTAGCGTCAATGATGGCGTCCAGGCAGGGTAGAAGGCTTGGCCCCCGCTGTGCATAAAGTTCTTTGTCATGGCGTCCCAGTGCTCGTCAACTATGGATTTGAGGGCATCAGTGTTTGGATAACAAACACTGCAGGCCTTCCCCTCGAAGTGCACCCAAGAGTTGTAGTTAAGAGGTTGGGATCAGGGCTGTATGGGGCCAAAAGTGTCTTTAAAAAAAGAGTTCAAAAGAGTTTTGTAACGGAGGAGATGGTTTTTTTTTTTTTTTCATTGCTGGTGTCAAAAAGGGCCTCTCCATCCACAAAAGGCTCTTTCTACCCACTTATTTGATAGCTCTCTCAACATTCTCGTGTGAAACCTGCAGATCTCATGCATAGACCCTCATGGACATGAGGGGATTGGTCTAGGCTGTTTTCTTTAACTCCTCCAGGTCCAGGTTGGCCTTTATTACGTTTTGGACTTGCTGACGGCGTAGACGGTTTACTTGGAAACAGCCAACTACTTGTAGTACGCGAACGGATATTCTTCGATCACATTCAATTGTCATTTTTCTACTTGTATGTACTTAAGCTAGAGAGGTCAGCTTTGTTATGTTTTGTAACTAATTTTTTATGCTTTAACATATCCAAATATGAATTAATTTAAATCCCAAAAACGTTCTTTAACTATTGAACTAGTAAGTGTTCAGATTTCAATGGATTACCTGGTATCTGTCCAATTTTAGGGCAATATGGGGTGGAAGGCTTGGCCCCCATTGTGGATATAGTCCTCTGTCATTGCATCCAAGTGCTGATTGGCAGTGGCCTAGAGGGCATCAGTGTTTGGATGACGGACACTGCAGGCCTTCTCCTCGACATGCACCCAAATGATGTAGTCGAGGGTGTTGGGATCAGGGCTGTAGGGGGCCAAAAGTGTCAAAAAGAAAAGAGTACAAAAAAGTCTTGCAACGGAGGAGATGGGGTTCTTTCATTGCGTCTGTGAAAAATGGCACCTCCATCTCTTTTTTCATAGCTCTCTGGACAGGTTGGTGTGAAACTCCAAGATTTCTTGCATGGGTCCTTATAGACTTGGGGGAATTGGCTAGGGTTATGTTATTTAACTCTTCCGGGACCAATTTGGCCTTTTTGACTGAGCCCGCCTTCCTCTTCAACCTTGCAAACTTACTGACATCGTAGACGATGGTCTTTCTGATACCCAACTGGTTAACTGCATGAATGGAAATTCGTCGATCAAAGTTCATGTGTCATTTTCTTGACTTGAAAGTAAAGTAAAGAGCTCAGGTTTTCTTTCTTTTAGAAATAATTGGTTATCCTTCAGTATATCAAAAGTTAAATTAATTTAAATCCATTAACCTTTAGTAACTTTGCATTAGTATGTGTTCAGATTTCAATGGCCCACAGGGTTAGAACATTAAACACAAAGTAAAAACTAGTTTTTTTTTCTTTAAACCAAGTATTTGTCCTTGTTGTACTCAGAGTATACTCGAGGATCGACATCGTAGTAAATAGAAGTAACATCATTGCTAGAGGGGTTTGTCTTTATTTCCTTCATCTCAAGGCTACTGACAGCTGATCTATTAAAACGTCATAACGTGACAAAACATATACACTCATTGTTTGATCAGTTATCACTAGTACATAATTTATTATATAATGAGTGATTGTTAAGGAGTTATAAACGTGTGTCCTTCTTAGACTTGAAGTAGAATTGAAGATCGGAGTAATTCTTGCCTACAGCTAAGCTCTTTTCCTTTCCACCGAAAAGCGGCTATATCTTATAAGCATCCTGGCATATCATATTATTTTCAATTAAGCCAATAAGTAAAAGTTATCTACTTGCGCTAAGAACATTTTTTGACTCATGTTATTATTAGTGTCGGTATTATTAAAAGTTGTTTGTTACAACAGTCCCATCTGGCTGAAAGTTGGTCGGTGTTCTTCCAAGAGATCCTACTAACTAAACATAACCTCGATCATACCAGTAGTGCCATCTTTTGGACTTTTCAAACGACCCTCGCAGTTCATTTCCTAAGAATATATTTAATTCTTACAAGTTACTAAGAAAAGGTCAAGATGTTTCCCCAAAGCATCTTGGATTAAACTAGCCTCACCCTAATATCCATGCATAATTTACAAAATCTATGTATAATAAATAAGGGTATTAAGATGAAAAACACTTTCCTTACAACTTAAAGTAGTCAAAAACCATTGATTTTTTTTTTTTTCACTTATTTATGAACTGACATGGTTATTATTATTAATAATATAATATTGTTATAATCATGTGTAGCTCATACACTGATGTATTCAATCAATATCCCTGTTGAAAAAAAAAAAAAAAAAAAAAATGAAAGAGGCTTATATAAGGGAAAGAATGAAGAAAATAAAGAAAAAAAAAACTTTGGTTTAAGTGCTTATTCTTTTTCTTAAAGCCTGTTATATTTTCGTTTGAATGAATTAGATCGTTGGAGTAAGAAAACGTAACAAAATACGAATAAAAATTAAAGTGTGTGTGTAAAGATTTACAAAACTTTTTCTTTTCTTTTCTCCCATTTTTTTATTGTTGTTCTTCAACTTCTTTTATCTGCAATTTTTGTAGACAATCACACGTTGTTACCTTAATTGTATCACGCTATCCCTCATCTGAAATTATAAAAAAGAAGGCTAAAATCATTTGATAGCTGAGGTTTTTATAGGGTTTTATGTATATATTTTTTCGAAGAAATACCAAACTTATTTTGTTTTTCAAAAATCTATAGTTATTCACAAAAAAATACAAAAAAAAATTTCAAAAAATCATAAAAACTTTTTGGCAAATAAGTTCAATAATTCACAACCGTTTACAACTAAAATTTTAAATAATTAATTTTTTGGAAGAAAATTTCAAAATCCACAGTTGTTCAGAAAAAGGGGAGGAGGGAGCTACAACCATCTTGCTGCGGACGACCCTATGTAGCTAGACCATTCTTCTCAACTTTAACTCATTGTTCAATAATCATTCACAACATCACAAGAGCTAATTTTAAATTCGTCCAATTAACGTTCAGAACACTGATTAGAGGAAAAGAAGCTGAAAAATAACATATTTCACCAAACACAGTGTATATTTATTTATATATACATAGCTGTGGTATCGTAGGTCTTCATTGATGAGACGATGACCAGTTGAACAGGATGCTTCATCCATGCTGTCAACGATCGCATTCCTCTATATTAAATCTATCTGATGTCCCTGAAACAGCAAAACATTAGTTCATCGACTTAAAATGTAGCTTGAAGCGAAATCATGGTTTGGTGAGCTTCAACCAATTAGATATCGGAAATTGCAATAAGGAATTTATTACCGTTCCCAGTCAATTACTCATATAGAACAGCATTCTCCCAACTTTTCATTCATAAAAAAAGTATTGAAATAAATTAAATGTAGAAAATGACTTGGGGTTTTCCACTTGTTCAACAGAGTGCAGAATTTAATTGTTATCTATAAAAAAAAACCTGCAATACCAAAAAAAATGTTTTATGTTGGATTTTCCGAGTATTTTATCCTTGATTATATTTTTTTATAAGGAAGTCTTTAGTTGTTATAAAGTATTGGATGATATGATTCCAAACAAGATCTGGAGTGATTGATGTATGTATAAATATACTTTTATTGTTCAACTTCCGGCTTTAGAAAATTTCCCTTGTTTTTTTATTTACCTCTGTACTCTAAATATTATATTTGGGATAAAATAATATTATCATTACGGGAGGTGTATCATTTTGCCGGAAGGTGGCGCCACTCCCTATTTAATTAATTTATATTTAAATTCTTATACCTTCTTATGGCCTTAATGCCTTTTTTTAGTCAAGTTTCTGGGTAAAACTACAATACATGTACTAAATACTCCATGAAATAAATATTTAGACGAAAATCAAAGTATATGACAAATTGATACTAACATTTCAGCATTTGAAAAAAGGATTATTTATTAATTTATCTTCATTACAATTGATAAAAAATGTACATAACTGTAAAATTAAATATCATGGAATCCCCATAGCTTATGGACAGCACGCTTAGGAGTTTTTTTCTTGAACTTGATGTGTGTACGTTCGCGCCCAGGTGATTCCTAGAGAAAGGAATATACTTTATTCCATATAGATTTCACCAAAAAATGATTAGGTTAGATAGAGTAATAGTAATACAATAACATCTAATTATACTTAATCAGTGCAACTCCATCTAACAAATTAAAGGCACATAAAAAAAATGAAAAACCTTATTTAACAGCTTATATGTTTTTTATTTCTTCTTGTAGTGAATATTCTAGCTGAAGTTATAGAATAGACCTTACATTTCAATTAAAAAAAATTACCTTTAAACTAAGCTGATTTGGATTGATTTTTGATCAATTTAGTTTTAAATATTTCTTTAGGAATTTTCATAAAATAGGCTGGTTAAGTTCCATTTAATATAGATTACAATAATATTCAAGGGAAAGTAATTAAATTTTGTATGAGTTTTTATATAATGATATAAAATAATTTTATTCATAGTTTGGATTAATTGAAAGATATATACGATAAGTTATTCAAACTTTTTCCCCTCAGGGAACAAAGTACTGAGTTACATAATAAATACATAAAATATCAAAAGCAGTTTTTTCTTCTATAACCATTTTTGATCCCTATTTAAATGACTATATACTTTTTTTTCTCTCTCACTAAAAATTATATTTTTGCGAATATATCTTTTCTTTTCGCTCACACTTTACCCAACTCAAAAAGATAATTGCAGATACTATATAAATAATGTTTTCATCCATTTTTTTTATTAACAATATTCTGCAACACACACAAACAGAGATATAAAGACATTTTCTTACAACTTCATCGACAGCTAAAACTTCTTTTTGCTGTCTTTTCACACTTTTTTGATCATAATACTTTGATTTTTTTTTTTTTTGTATTGATAAGAATAAATAAATTATAATCTTCTTAAAATGAAAAAAAGATTTTTCCTCCTTTACTGAAGAAAATGGTAGTTTCATTTTTTCTTTTATTCAACAAAAGTAGATTTCGTAAGAGCTAATAAATATAATATAATATTTATCTATCATCTATTGAATATTTATCTATAATTGCAAATTATATGCTTTTTGCAATTTTGTCTTTGCTAAGATAAGAAAAGTAAAGTTAATACTTTTAATATGTAAAATAGAACCATTTTATTTGAACTTTATGAGAAAACGTAATTAAAAACTGTAAAAAAATAAAATTTAATAACTATTATTGCACGGATTTAAATATTTTCTATCACAAAATCTGTTCATTTACAAATTAAATGTAAAGTTGTTTTAAGCCTCTTTCATTACTTATCCTTAAAACCATATTGGGTAGTTCAAAAGTATGTCAGCACTTCACTATCAGATTAATTTTTAACCCTAATTTAGCTTTATGCAGTTTAACAGAGATTTATTGAGTATGCATTAGTGGGATCATCAGAAAGTATTGTTTTTTGTACAACTTTTGTTTTTATATTTAACCTCTTCAGTTTCACCATAAAGTAGCAAGTGGACAAAGGTAAACAAATTGCAGAATGTTTGAAGCCGGCAATGATGCTAAGACAATCATAAAACTAACAAAATCTACAAACGACTGAAGCTGGTTAAGGGTCTTTTGCATGCTTCATGTGGTTCCCAAAGAACCAAAAAGTGGGCTGGCCACTTCTTGACTGGGCTCAAGAGGTCCATCAAAGTAAATCCTGTCATTTCATGTGCTGTTTTTTGTGTCGAGGGAGTTCTGGGCAGTGGGCAGTCGGCATTGGTGATGAGTGATGATTAGTGATAGATGAATACTTTGAATAATATTTATACCTTGGAAAATAAAAGTAAATCTCGCCATTACTCATCTTCTACTTTTATTTTCCCGGATATAAAGACCATAAATCATTCATATCCGTTTTTCAACCATCACTAGTCATCAATGACTCACCACTTATATCCAGGCTTGTTTATCAGAGTTTTGTCTGATCGCAGTATTACAATCGGTCCTGATCTTTATATCACAACAGAAATTGCAAAAAAAATTACGATTTGATCAATTGATATACAAACTACATATCATGTAATAGTGTTGTGGTTTTCGAGATCAGTCTATGTCTTGAGACTGTTTTTTTTATGGTTTTGGTCTCGTCAAAATCTTGAAACATCAAAGTCTTGGTCTTATTATTGAGTCTAATACACTCAGTCCTGGTTTTGATTTTCGTCTCGAACTTTATAACCTCCGTGTTGACTTTTTTTTAATCCTTAAAAAATGTTGTGGAAACTGATTTTGGCCGAAATTCATCCATAGGAATTTTTGGCTTACAAATACTAAAGAGTATTTTCTTTACCAAACGTCCCCAAAAAAAATGGATACGGCCAAGCAGGACGTGAAAAGATATCTAGCTGATGAATTTGAAGGTCTGAAAAATATCTTGCCCTACCGGAGGGCCAAAAAGGTATTTCAAAGATACAATGCTGTGCTTCCCAGTAGTCCCAGCAGCGAGGGTTTGTTCTCCAAGGTTAAACAGATCCTGAGGAAGACTAGACAGAAGATGAGGGACAATAACTTTGAGAAGCAGCTCCTGTTATTGTCTAATAAAGAGCTAGAAGATACATAATTTATGCAAATATTTTATTTTGGGCCGCACACTCTATTTTAGTTTTTTTGCACATATTTTATTATTTACCTATTTTTTAGTTTTTTCCACATATATTATATTTTATAATATTAATAAAATTTTGACAATAAATACATTTGAAAAAGGTGTTTAAATCGATAATTTAAGTTAAAAAGGTATATATATAGACTTCAAGAAATTGTATACTTGATTTTTATTGTGATTAATTTGATTGGATCGCTGATTGCATATGGCTCTGATCGTTATATCGCTTTATCGCAGTGAATTTCAGATTGCAATTTTTTCCCTGATCCCTCACAAGCCTGCTTATATCCAGTGCCGACTGCCGAATGCCCAGCCGTCACTCTATAGCCCTAATCCAAAAATAGTAGTTTAGAAACATAAATTGAATGACGTCACAAAAAGATCCCTCCTTAAAGTGAGAATAAAATGGCTGGGGATGAATTTTAGAGGGAATGAAACTAGTAGGATTGAAAAGACATGAAATCAGCTAGCATCGGACACTTTCTTCCAATGTGACTTCACAGAGGATTGGAGGTTGATGATGTTGCTGAGGCAGACTCTACAGACTCTGAACTCAATATAACGCCATATTACAAAGTCCAAAGGATACAGATACAGGCAATCTGGGAGGATAAAAGTATTTGCCACCAATAATTCATGTTTTATCTCATTTATCCAGGCTTGAGCCATGTTTGCTGAATGCATTGTAGCCCATCTTCTTGGAATACCAACAACTTCTTCCCAGAATTTTGAAAGGGTTTGCGGATCAATGCAATATCCTACATCTTCCTGGAAAACTCTGAAAGGATTACAGTTGGATTGACCTAAAAATGCACATTTGGCAGCTTTTGAGGTCAATAGTATTGGTCTACCACTTTTAGGTCCTTCCCCTAGGTTTTTTCCATCCTCCATTAGCTTACTGATCTTGTATACTACACTTTACGTTCAGACTCTTAACAATGTCAAAAATGCTATTGGCGGTTCGGATCCATGTGGCAATATATAACCTTTTTGCTTCCATTTTTGTAAACAATTGACATATAACAATGTTACACTTTCTTTTTGTAAGCTAAGAAATTTAGCTTCAACTGATATAAATAGACAAAATTGATTAAAACTTAACAAAACCTCATCAATCGTCGTCATATAGGTGGTCAAATACTTTTTGAACGCTCAGTACGTGCACACGCATAATAAATGAGTTTATCAACTTTAGCAGCTAAGGAAAATAAATAAAACAACAAAAACAATATTCAGATTGGCAACTGGAAAAAGTGTGACTCGATTTGTAGGTCATATTTCATACAACTATCTTTCAAATTTAGATATTTATCTAAAGTTTTAATATTCCACATTTTTTTTTCTTTTTTTTATTTTGCATTAATTTTTTTTTTTTTTGCATAAAAACAATAGTTTTCCTATTCTTTTCAAATTAATCATAATGTACGAGTATATATAAATGCATTTCATTATAACTAAAAAATAATAATAAGATAATATCCATTGTGTATAACATTTCAATCAATCTTTTTTGTCATAATTAATCAAATTATTTCACAAATTATTACAAAAATAAAACAATTTAAAAAAATCTATTCTACATTTTACAGTTTATATATGTATTGTTAAAGTAGAAAAGTTTGATAAAAATTATAAATTTGACACTAAATAATTAAGTATAATAGTAATAATATAAATCTTAAGATATATTGGAAATGTTATCCGGTAATTTTGCCTCAGGACATTTTCCCTTATAAAATTTTGCCTAAATACATTTTTGGTTTATTCGTTTCATTTTTGCCTCAACGATATTTCGCCTTTATATATTTAAAAAAATGAGATTTATACATCGTTTATGTTATTTTTGGATGAAATTGATGTTTTCTTGGAATTTTTTTAACAAAATAGGTAATGTTTTCTTTTAGGAAATGATAGAATAATGGCTCAAAAATTTCAAAGCATATAGACTATCAAAATTTATCTATGGAATGAGCTCGAACCAGAAACAAAATAGGTAATAAAATTAGTAAAATATGCAGAAAAAAAAAACATGGCAACAATTCATTTTTTTTTGTTAATTTTGGTTGAAATTGATGTTCCTCTTCAATTTTGAAAAAAAAACCCATATTTATTTTCAAAAAGTGCATTACATTTTTGCTTGTTAGTCAATCCATGAGTATTTTATAGGATGAATAATCTATAGTGTCTAATGATCATTACTAATGTAGAAGTGATTAGCCATTCTCATATCGGAATCGACGCCATGTTTATTTATTTCTATTTTTCTTATTACAATCATTTTATTATCTATTTGGTCTCTGGTTCAATATACCTGGAAAAGTATCTCAACAAAGATCTATCTGAAAAAGAGATTAGATATGGATTTACCATTTAAAAAAAAAGGATGCTCTAGCAAATAAATCCATAATTGAACTGTAGGGATGGTGATTCAGGCAGTAGCAAACAACACGGTATAAACACTGGTCTTGTAAAACTAACAATGTCAGAAAAACAACACAGAATATCAACAGAAACCATATGAGTATCTACGACTCTTGTAATCCAATATTATACGAATGTATAGCCAAGATTAGTATTTCTTTTATATATATTTAACATTCAGTTTTTCGGGGTTTGTTCATATAATTATTTGATACAAAGCTCGTTGAAATTAACCTATTTTTAATCATCCGATAATGGTTTGCTACTATTTGATTTTTTTAAATGTTTTTTTTTTCAAGATGAGGATTCTTGAACAGTTGGTTCGAACGCTATTGAAACCGATGTAACCAAAATAATGACAAACGCCGAATGAATATTTTAGAAAGAGAAAAATTGTTAAAGAAGTAAGAAGACACGATACACAATGCAAATGAATTAATCGTTTGGATCGAATGTGTTGGAGCTATATTGTTCCTCATCAAGTCCTAATCGATACTCCTTTATCAAAAAGTCATTTCTGACTCTATATTATCAAAATTGCTTGATGTTCAATCCTGTTTATTACAGATGAACGACATTTGGAATGTAATAGAAAAGTATGTTGACTCCTCAGGAAATTGTTTCTAGTAATTACAAGTTTAACCATCTCAAAGATCCAATTAAACAATTTATTAATTCCAATAGAATCCTCTAACACTATCAGAAAAATATAACCCAATATTAATTGAATTAGTAATTAGCTAAGAGTATTTTTTCAATCTCACGGATAGATTGGCCAGTAAACTATTTTTTTTTTTTGTACGATTATATTTATTTACAATCAATTTGCAAATGACTCAAGTTGTTTGGATTATATACATTATGGCATTAAAGCCTATCTTCTAATTCAGTTTGACGTATGTAGAAAGCTTTTATAGTTACTCTTCAGGAATTAGATAATAATGACAACTCCAAAAAAAAAAAAAAAGGCTAAGCCACAAAATGCACCCAATTTTCATATCTACTTATAACTAGGTTTGAAAGGTGTGTAATGGATTACTACTACCTTTAAAAATTAGGAAAGGAAAAACAGTTATTGCGTGTGCTCTTTATTTCTCTCCATTATTTAATAGGTCGTCATGGTGTTTTATCTCTGAAGTAAGCATTCTTGCTTGTTTGTGTGTAAATTGTAATTAAAAATGAATGGTAAAATACATATACAGCCATAATTCCGAATGGAGGGGGACAAATTGAATAAAAAGTGTAGAAAATTGTTAAATTACCAACTTTTACTCAAAAATTTGCCATAAAATGGCGTAAAATAAAAATATGTTGATGTGATAACGGCCTTGAAAATTTTATTACCCTTTTTATAGTCCTCACCCTGTATATAAATTAAATAAAATTACAATATCTTCCCTGTGGTAATGGTAATGTACATTAATAATATGCTCCTCTTGATAGAAGTAAGTCATTTTCTCATCGCAAAATCAAATAACAGGCTGCTGATATTAACAAGAGTCCTTATTCAGTAGTACTCAAGTAGTCAACTCTTCAGGAGTGCGTAACAAAATATGTACTATTAATTAATGATAATATATTAGTAGTAATGGAAGGTTTAGTGATTATTTTTTGACATTCTGGTTCAGCCATTCTTTGTGCATAAACCAACTGAAATAAACATTTCTACACCATGAATGAGCAAATAGGTAAAAGGTAGCGCTTTCAAATCTTCTAGAAGCTGAAGTGACGGGCATTATTGACATAATGAAGTGATCCAGGAGAGCCTGGTTTTCAAGGTGTACAAGATGAAGAATGATATAAGAGATATCTCCAGAAAAGCAGGAAGTGGAAACCACAATTCAAAGAAGGGTCCAAAGTTTCTGTCCGCCTCACAGAAGAAGATCAAGGAGGAGGAACCCCTGCCCCCAAAGATGAATAGCCTTGCCAACAACTTCTCTGTGGCTATTAGGATAATCAGGGGGATCTTGAAGGGCGACTAGGGATTATACTTATATACGAGGATCACCTTCTGACAGTGGTAAAGAGCCGAATAAATGTGGCTCCTTTAATTGCCTGATTTGACCCCGCTGAACTTTGCTGTGTGGATCACTTTGTGAAGGTAAACCAGCAAAACTCTATATCCAAATGTGAACTCACGTAAGGCCAACATAGTTTCTGTGTGGGGCAACTTGTCTAAGGAGTACTGTCAAGGCCTTCCGTCGGCATATAAGGGCTGTGATTGAATAATGAAATAGGTTTAGAATACTAAAACAGTGAACATATTACCAAACTACAAACACGAAGAAGGGCATATTTTTACCAATTCTAAATATTCATCATGTTTTTTCCGTCGTAAAAGGATCAGCAAAAAAAAAAGAAGAGAGTAAATAAGGAAATACACACGTGGGATTTCCAAAGAGCTCAGGAAAGTAACAAATGCTTAGTACAAACAACCTTTTTTTTAAACTAATTTTATTCCTTATTTTCAGTCCGTAATTGTTTTCTATAAATTTCATAAGCCAATGACAATTATAAAAAGAACTTCATAACCCAACTTGTTTCTGAGCTTATATATTCATTTCTATTTCAACTTTTGTTATAAAACATAAAAGTAGTGGAATAAACTTCATTTTTAAGAAAGAAGAAAAAAGAACTCTTCAAAAATGAATTCCTTTGCCATTTTATTCATAAGGAAAAAAGTTTATTTTCTTTAAAATATATTATGTACATACATTTATAATATAATGAAATATACAATGACTTAAACCATTATAATTACAGTCATATGTTATGGTGGGTTGTAAGTAAAAATAATATCACAAGTCGTTTCTGAAATATATCATATTTTATGAAAGACAAATATTTTGACTTTTATTAATATCTGATCATATCTAGGTTGTTAATAATTAAAAATTTCCGAATTAAAAAAACAATATAAACAATAATACTATGAATGAAAATTTAGGTCTTGAATCACCCATCCGCTAACAAATTTTTTCTTAATGTTAATTTAGCCTTAAAACACAAATAGGGTCATTAAAATAGTTTTTGTGGTTGGTAATCTGAGCATTGTGTTTTCCAATAGCTAATATCATTACTTTATAATTTTTGAGGAGAGAACATCGAAGCATAAAGTGTGCGTACTATTGAAAGGCGAAGAGTAACAAAAAAGACTTGTTTCAGAGTTACAAGTGTAAGTCTTTGTTGGATTCAGAGTAGAATTGAGAGATAGACATCGGAGAAATTCCACCCAATACGTCCTTCCAGTATACGTTGTTGGTATTTGTTAATATTCCTTTATTCTCAAGGCTGTTTGGAGGTTAATTTTCCGCTTCTTTTATTTCAACATACCGGCCGGACATATCTCTTATAATCACCTATTAGTACACTTTATCATTACTGAACACAATCATCTTGTATGACATATTTATATGATATATATATATATATATATAATACACTTACCCATACTAACAAATATAATATCTACGAGTATGAACTACATCAATATATAACAATCCCTTTTCTCCAACGATCATATACTATATAAAAAAACATGATCTGTTTCTTCAGGTTGTTTCTCAATTTCATATTCTCCCTTACTGCCTTCGTTCTTCTCTTCTCCAGCAAACAAACGTAGAAACTTTTCAATTCTCCCATAAGTTATTTTATTTTCAAAACTAATTTAATAAGTTATATTATTTCCTTTTATGATTTTTCTAATATTACTCCACTTCTTTGAAACTGAACTTTAAATCCGCACTTTTCTCTCAACCTTCAGTACTTTTAAACACTTAGAGCAGTGGTTTCCAACGTGGGGTGCATGCCCCAAAAGTGGTACATGGCAATGTTTTGGTGGGGCATGCACAGGACGTGTTTTTTGATATTACTATACCCAACCACATGAATAAATAAACAGACAAAAACGATAATGTGACTTTTAGTTTTGATTATCATGTTGATCAGAGAAAAATTCGGACGGCTTTAATAAATTTTGGTGTAGTTATTGAGCTAATAGATTTGTCTACGTAATATTTATTTAATTGCTTCATAATTTTATTCTGCAGTGACGTCATTACTACGATTACATTCTACATACAAAGTGTAAAACATTCCGGGAAAACATCGTTATCAGAGTTTTTGTATTGTTATAGATATACCAATCGAACTGGGCAATTATGTAAATTCCACAATAACTATGAATAGCCTACTTTGTTAATTAATAATTTCATTTATTTCAGTAGCAAACCCTATGCATAAAATGAGTAGTTCAAGTAAAAAAAAAAGTTCGTCAATATTCAAAAGAATATTTAAAATTTGGATTCATCCCTGCTATACAGGATGAACAGTCATATGTCTGCCTCTTATGCCAACAATGTTTGACCAACGAATCAATGACACCAGGTCGTCTTGAGTTGCATTTGAAGGCAAAACATAGTGGGTATGTAAATTCAGATTGAAATTACTTTAAGTCTTTAAAGGAGATGTTGACAAAAAGATCGATAAAAAAAGTCTATGTTTACTAAACAAACTGTTAGCGTCGGTCATACTCTTGAGGCTAGTTATGAGATATCTTTACTCATTGCTAAATGTGAAAAAAAT
Organism: Lepeophtheirus salmonis; assembly: GCF_016086655.4. Lineage (NCBI taxonomy): Eukaryota > Metazoa > Arthropoda > Copepoda > Siphonostomatoida > Caligidae > Lepeophtheirus > Lepeophtheirus salmonis. Next base: position 8,449,535 of record NC_052140.2, read on the forward strand.
CATACTATAGGAGAGGATTGAATAAAACCATCAATATCAGTATTTCTCAAAACAGTCATGGAAAAAGATGACAACGTTGTTAAAAGGCATGACACTCAGTAACAATACTGTTACTAGAAGAATGGATGAAATGGGCGAAGATATTGAAACACAACTTGTCGAAAAGTTAAAATCTGGAAATTTATCATTGCAAATGGATGAATCTACCCTGAGAGACAGTGAAGTTGTATAGTTAGCATATGCAAGATATATTGATAAAGGCAAATTTGCTGAAGAAATGCAATTCAGCAAATCATTAGAAACCACCACTATTGCTGCTGATATATATGGTAAACTAACTAATTACTTAATTGTCAATAATATTCCTATGGAAAACATAATATCTTGTGCGGCAGATGGTGCTCCAACTATGATAGGTAAGAAAATAGGCTGCCTTAAATTGATGAAAGATGAGAATCCAGAAATGATTCTTGTGTACTGTGTTATTCATAGAGAGAACTTAGTCGCCATGATGCATAAAATTGCTAATTTTGGAGATCCATCCTTATCTTTTGGACATTCAGATTTTCGATCTGATTTAGAGAATATTTATTGAATATTGTTGGGAGTGAATGATGATCAGTGACGACTTCAAACTTTGATTATCCACTCAGATAAATGTGACATTATTTGATTGCCCATTTAATGGCAATGGTTGTCCAACTCTTCCATTGCCTACTACAATTCTGAATCGTTAACAAATCTTGAACCATATACATCTAAGATCCATCTTTCTTCCCGTTTTTGTAGAGGATCCAATCCAAGACCTTTCATTCCTGATGCATCAGTTTCGTGGTGAGTTTCCTTCTTTGGATCGAAAATGGCAAGGACTGGGGAATTCTTCAATATGTCCTTCACTTCTTCCATAGCTTTAGTATGTATATTGCCCATGCAAATTCATTCTTTAATTTCATCGGATGTATTTTAATGGTTCTGCTGCTTTGCTAAATTTTGATAAAAAGCCTGTAAGTTGATTTGCTAAGCCAATAAATGATCTTAGCTCTGTTCTATTTGTTGGTGTTGGGAAGTCATGGATCGTCTTCAATTCCGTACAAATTTTATATCCAACGAAATTGGTTTCTTCACGTGTGAATTGAAATTTTTCCTTCCTCAGCATAATACTAGATTCTCCACGTCTTAATAATATTTTCCGTACACTTTCAATATGTGATTCGCATCATCCACAATGTCGTCAGCAACCGCTTTATGAGCATTATGAATTCCTTCTAAAACTTGATCGTATCTACAATTATTTGCATCACAAGTAGACGCTTAAAATAAAATCTACGTTACGGTGTTATAAATGTGGTTATTTTCTGATTGATCTTATCGAGACGCATTTGGCAATATCCAGTTACTGCTTCTAATTTGATAAAGTATCTTAATTTCGCTTAATTTTATAAATGACCCCTTTAGGTGTATTCATAATGTGAACTAATCTCTTTACTTGAGAATTTAATTTAGTAAAATATATTGTTAACTGTATTTTTCCATTAGGTTTTGGTACAACAACAATTGGATGCCACAATTCTTCCACCTTATCGTCAATCTTCGTTAATACGTCTTTCTTCACCATGTCTTATAACGTTTTTTAACTTGATCCCTGTAGCAAAATGGGATTTTTCTTGATCCATGAAGGACAAATGGCTTGGCATCATCCAAAAGTTACATTTTCCTTGGAGATAATTTCATCATCTTTAGTTCTTTATCATATGTAAATACGTCTGAAAATTCGCCAATCAAATCTTTAAAAAGATGAATTTTGACTTTTTCTGAAATGGTTATATCTAAAGGTTTATTACATTTAATACTTGCATACAATAACGATTGACTAGTCCATTCTTCCTTTAATTGTCTAGGAAATTTTTGTATAATTCCCTATCCTATACACGTATGCTGTGATAAAAACATACCCTACTGGCCAATATTCTTAACAAAATAAACGATCTCTTTATGTTGACGATTACCGAGTCTAAATATTAGTTCAACACTATTAATTACCTCCACAACTTGAGCCGTTCACTCTGACTATCTAGCGGTTAGAACATGGGTGCCATGATCTCTTTGAGGTTATATCTAAATTGTTTTAAACTCTTTAGTTTGCAATACAAGACCCTGTACAACTATCACATATATAAATTTTATTCGCAATGTATTATCCACTTACATTCAGAATATCAATTGGAATTCTATTAAGTTCACATCCACGAACTCAATTGACGAGTAATACTGAACATATGTCCTTGGACATTTCAGTATTCCATTGCTGTAGCAGGGCTTGGTCTTCCATATTGATTCACTTCGAATCCACACTGTCTACATATTCATACTATCTTTTCATACATGGTTTTTCGTGACTCTTACTTCTTCTTCTCTCAAATCCACTTTTATCATTATTGGTCTTTAAAATTCTATTAATACCCTTCAGTACTAAATCATTTAAACAGTTTCGACTGTTTTGCACAAGGTAATGGTCTTTTTCAAATGAAGTTGTTTAGTGTTTCTTAAAAACAAAATTCAAACATCATCGTCCCTGATTCCAAATGTGACCAGAGAGGCTTACCAATCCTGTGATTGCATTTAATAAATTTCTACCTCCTCCGCTAACATCTTTAATTCACAATAAAATTCATCAAAATCTTCAAAATTAGCTTGCTTTCTTCGGACTAATTCATATCTTGCTGCCGCAACTTGTTTTTTATCTTTTAAATATTACCATAATTTTGAATTACTTCCTCCAATGGATTGGAAGTACTAGCTGGAATTTGAACCAAGTGGCGTACTTTGATAAGGAATCCAGGCGAACAACACGTCCACAATATTGCAATCTGCTCTTTTCTGATCTTTTCCTCCACATGAGTAAACTTCACATAATTATCCCTGGTATCAACCCATTTCAGGAAGTCTCTGTGTTTGATATTTCCTTCAATTTGGTGGGGTAATTTTACCTGAATGTTTAGATACCTTACTCTCTTTACTGAAGGGTCTGTTGAATTGTTCAAACAAAAGAAAAGGTCCAGGGGCTTTACCACACCAAATATCCGGCACAAACAATGGTCCTCAGCGTTGTGGCCTCTGATGGAAAAAGATGCCTCTGTTCTTTTTCCATGCTGGACAGAAAATGGGCTAGGAGGCCTACTAAATAGTGCTTATATATACAATCTTATAATGGCTGAAGACCAACTACCTGGAGAGTAACTAAGTGTGGACTCAGGACGGCACACCCAATCACACGTCTGCCAAGTACCAAAAGTTCAGTGGAGATAAAACTGGTCGATTCTGGTCCAAAGAGATATGACCCCCTTTCCCACCAGATTTGAACCCCATTGACTTTTCTATACAGGAACATTGGAGAGGGAAACCAACGGGACCTCACACCAAAATGTGGACCCATTGAAGTCCTCCATAGTGGCTGCATGGAACAACTTGTCAGATAAGTTTGTCATCAACTCCTGCATGGTCTTTAAGCGATGTGTAAAGCCTTTAATTGATAATTAAATTGAGTGAAATAAGTATTGCCAAAATCTTGTTTGCATGTTTTGGTAACATTATTTTTTTGCCTATTATTGAAAATATAAAATTATTGATATTATATATTTAGTTCTAAATTCATCTGTCAAGACCTGTGTTGCTACCCTAACCTGTAGATAAAATTATTATGTATCATAATTCATCCCACAAAATTGAGCAATAGGCTTAGAGTTGAATCAAACAAGTCTATGAAATAATGAGCTGTATGTTCAAATGAAATAAACAATTAAATTGGGGTTTCTCCTTCTTTTTAATTTTTTGTTCAAAATTATTTTAATGATAACACATCACATACTATAATTGTTTTCATAATTTATGATGTTATGTTATGTTTTCAAGACAATTTATTCAAATGAAAATTTGCATATTCTCATTACATAAATAAGCCGTAATTTAGCATGAAACACATTTATAAATATATTAATGCACAGTATGCATTTTGTAATATTCTAATGATGTTGAGTTCCTTTATCTTACAATTGTTTGTTCATACAAACATATGTTAGTACATTTTATTCTTAATTTAAGGCTTTAATCATTTTGTACAAAAAAAAAATTCAAAAGAAGGAATAAATCAGAATTATATTTAAAAAAATTATTTGTTTAATGTAATTTATTTAAGGATGAGGCATTTTGTCTTTGATATTTTTGGTCACTTTTAAGATTCAAGGATTTTTTTAAGGCCTTAGTGTGAAAGATAAGGATATGTGAGTCAAACATATTTCAAAGTCTAATGTTAAAAGATTACAAAGCCCCTTTTTAATTTTATTAATTATATTAATAAACTCAGGTTATCTTTGCTTAAAGTTGTGTGTTTTAATCTTTTAAGCTCATATGTCGTCTCCAAGAAGAATCAATCCAAGTAGTTAAAAGTGCACATTTGATAGATGAAAGTCTCAACGTTGCAAAAAATACTTTTATCGTTGTCAATTTGAGATAAAGACTTCAAAATATTTCAAAAATATAGATTCTTTGAGGCTTGATTTTATAAGAATAGTTTATTTATTAGAAGACCATCACGTTGTTACATTGCTAACACAAAAATATACTGTGTGTTTTGTTGTCAGCTTTTGATTTTATGTCACAATAAGTGTTCTAGAGGTTGATTGGTTGAATTAGAATTACCTTTTCATATGCTGTGAACAATTTTGAAGAATTATTATTGCATAACAACTCCATAGTTTTGAAGGATTGCCTACCTACAAACGGATTTTGTGCCTTTGCTATGTTTCCGTTCGAATATAGGTTAGGTAACAACTTGTCAATGAACGAAAAGGGAAGATAGACAGACAGAAAGAGAGTGGGGAGGTGATAGAACTTAAAAAGTGTCGACGTAAATTCCTGTATTCCTAAATTTATCTGGTTTATATTTATGAAAAGTTTGCTTAAATTAAAGATTTATTAATCATGATGTGATTGTTAAAGTGGTGGGGTAAAGGATTTGTTAACACGTGGATAAGTTAACATTCCTCAATTTTCTACGAGTTGTGCCTTTAAAAATTCGTGGAATAATCGCAAGGGATGTATAAAACATGTCCTAGAATATAATATCAACTTTCTCTACTTTGTAATCTGAACAGGATTATATATTTTCAAAAAGTCGTTGTGATTATTATTTGATTCATGAAGACAGAGTAATTAAGTATAAAGTAAAAATGAATGCGTATACTCATGAAAGACATAAAGTAACAATGAGAGTTCACTAAGAAGTTATAACTGTAAGTCTTTCTTGCACTCCAAGTAGAATTGAGCAAGGATGTGCCCAGTTCAGGTTCAGCGGTACTGTCGTTCCCGGTCTCAGTTCTTTTATTTAAATGGTTTCAGTCTCGCTATGGTTCAGTTCTATGGGTCTCGGTTTTTTTTTTCAAAAGGCTCAGTTTGGTTGCAGGTACTTAAAACAAGGGGTGTTGCTAGAAAATTTGGGCCCAGGAAATTAGATTTGATACAAACATGGCCGTAGCTACCATACACACAGAGTGCGTAGTGTCCCAAGTTCCAGCTATTTCCCCAAAAACTCGTATAAAAGGGGCCTCATTTTAAAATATATAAGTGTAGGGGAGGGGGGAGCTAGACATTGTGAAGTTGGGAGACCCTGTCTTAAGAAATATTATAGTTATCATATTATACGATCCAACAAGCTTAGTATCTGATCTGAATCGATAATCTACCCCACCCATTCCCTCTTGTAATTACACTAACTGGTGCCTAAAACCACTTTTCCAGATCAATAAGAAGCCCTTAGCTATTTGGAACTAAGATACAACTGTATCACCCTGGCAATGTAAAAAAAAAAAAAAAAAAGAATAATTGGAAAACGCTGTAATTTCACACACACAAAAAAGTCAGAAATTTACTTATTGATTTAAAATAATTTATATTTTATTTTCTTTATATAATCTATGTAGGAACAAAATAACAAGAACTGAAACACAATGATTTGTACAAACTGCCAATTTCTGGAGATCAGGAAAGAAACATAGGAGTGAATAAAATAATTTTGCTAAATATGAGAGCCTTACATACATTCCTTGATGAAAAGCCTGCTCTAAGGAAGCCAAGATGTTATTTGTCTTCGAGAAATAAAACCCCCTTATTCCGCATCTTGTTCACCTGAATGTCACTTTTGCATTCCGAGAACTTACAATTATTTCTTCACAGAAGATTGGAGACATCGGAAGGGGGGATTTAGTCTTTAGTCTCAAAGTCAACCGATAACCCCAAGTGTGTAAAGGAATTATCTAACTCAAGTATATGGCATAAAATGTGCATCCCAACATTAAATCGGGGATTTTATTTATTAAATGCTTATGGACCAAATGTTAAATGTTCTGCCTTCTTTCAGGCCATTATCCATACAAGAAAAAACGATATTTATCCACCCTTGATTATCGGTGATCTAAATGCAAATTTGTATCATTCAAAGTCTCACTGCCAAAATCTTCAAGTTCTGTCAAAACTCATCACGGAGCTAAAGTTACGAAATGTCATCATAATTCTGAGTCCAGAAGACACTATGTTCTGGAGAAGTGAGAAAAAATCCTCACGGATCTATAATTCATTTTCCCCTTCCAAATCATATAATAGAGAGCTAATATTAACGAGGGTCTTAGTTTTGCATTACCATTTGAATCTATGTAAATTAGAAACCTTACATTTGACAGGTTGCATTCAAATGCAATTTGTGAAAAAAAACAGCTAATTATTGTTTCAAATTATTATAAATATGAATGGTACGTTCTGTTATGTTGTAGCTTGTCTGAGTAAAAACAGCTGTGATAAATTGAACTACATGCTAAAAATATTGCAATTGTCTCAAGTCTTCCCTCATGTATTAACTAGTGATGAAACGATTAATTGGAATCGGATAATACGATATTTTTTCTGGTATCAGGATCGTCATAAGGCGTCATAATACTTTTTTAAGTTATGAAAAAAAAAAAAAAAAAAAAATATGTTCCTACTAGAATATTTGAATTTTTTTTTCTCAAAAATTTACTAATTCTAAGAAACGTGTTTCTAAGCTTTTGATTAAGTCTAATACTCACTATTAACTATTAATTATTTCCCTATCTATAATAAATTATTAAACTACTTCAGTTCTAATTCTAGTGACTTGAAAAATAAACTACTTTAGGTCTAATTCTAGTGACTTGAAAAATAAACTACTTATGAATATTGAAAAAAAAAAAATAAAAAAAACTATTATGAATACTAAAAAAAATAAACTATTTGAAATTTAATTAAATTTTAAATCTAAAACTTCCCAAATAATTAATTTTCGGAAATAAATTCCGAAAACTTTTTTTTAAAGTTTTCTTTCCAAAAAATTTAACTTTCTGTTAATAATTGTATATTTTAGAAGTTTTTTTCCATAAAAATTCAATATTCAATTTGTTTTAATATCATAAATTTAATTTTTTAAATTTTTTTCAAAAAAAATATTTTAACGAAAAAAACTGGGTTTTTTAATTTTATTATTATTATTTTTTTTTTTGAGAATATCTATGGTGACTTTAACATTTGTTACCAAAAAATTTAACATTTTCGTAAACAGTTGTGAATTTTTGAAAAATATATAATCAATTAGTATATTTGACATTTTTTTCATAAAACTATCATTTAAGTTTAATTTCTTTCAAAAAAAAATTAAAATTTGGATTTCTTCAAAAAAAAAATTCAAAAACGAAACCCCTCCCCAAAAAAGTATAAGCATATGGACACACCTGATAGTAAAATTGGTATTTTTGAACTGTTATTTAAAATATTAAAACCTCGAAATCGGCATCGAGATTTTTTTAAATCGTCCCATCACTAGTATTGTTAAAAAAATAATTTAAAATCAGCAGATACACAATTACACATCTTTTTAGAGGTTATAAATCAGCAGTAAATAAAAGTACATAGGACATTTTTCGTATTAATTAAACCAAATTCACAAACTGCCGCTATACGGTGCGAAAAAAACTTGCAGCAGGCGTGGGGGTAGCCTAGAAATTTTTTGTGAGATTCCCATGACGTTAAAACTTATGACGTACATAAATTTGTAATATTTAACCAAGTCTAATTGTTTTTTCTCAATACCTTACTTTCTTTAATCACACCTTCAAAATTACGGATGGGGTATTATGGATTTAAAAAAAGGTGTAATGGGTTCTAAATCTTTTATTTATCTATTGTCTTTTTAACTTTTGAACCAATTTGTAGATGCAAAGTGTATAAATTTCAAAGCCGATATTAGTAACTTCAATCTTTATTAGTGTGCAATATGAAAGTACTTTGTCTTAATTTTTAACACCTTTTCTTTTTTCATTTTCAAAGTTAATTGTTTTTTATCTGAAGCTAATTAACTAATAAGGCATTTCAATCGCATGTATTTAAAAGGTAGAATCTTTAGCAATGCACAATCATGTATTCTGTAATTTTCGATAATTTCAATCGATTCTCTTTTTGTATACGAAAGTTGTATTATTTTATTGAAATGTCAAATTAGATCAGAGATTTTGCTATAGGCTATAACATAAAACATACAAAAGGTGGATTTGTCGCGTCAGTCATCTACGCTTCATAGCTGTGTTAAATATTTTGATTTAAGTGATCTTTAGATAAAATGTTCGATGTCAGTATGTCTTTAAGAACTCATTTTGTCTTTTTCGGGATCGTGAGGACATCGATGAGATATCTTTTCTGTCTAAAAATACAGTTTGATACATTACATCTCATCATTCGTCAGGTCCATATCACATACCAAAGTGATAGGTTTTATCTTTATATTTATGCTTGAAGACCTCAATGCCTTTTAAATATCAATCAAGTATAGATGTTTTTGACAAACCTCAGATTTCTAGAGATCAGAAAATAAACATGGGAGTGAATAAAATAATTTCGCTAAATACGAGAGGTGGAAAAGATAGACTTTTCAGGCATTCCTTGATGCAAAGCTTACTCAACGAAAGGTCATATGTTATTTGTCTTCAAGTAATAAGATCCCCTTGTTCTGCATCTTGTTCACCTTGCTGTCACGTTTGTAATACCAGAAATTACCATAATTTATTCACAGGAGATTGGAGACGTCGGGAGGTTCTATCTTTATTCTCGAAGTCAATTGATTACCAAAAGTGTGTAAAGGAGTTATCAAACTCAAGTGACTAGCATAAAATATTCATTCCAACAATAAGTGGGGGATTTTATTTATTAAATACTTATGGACCTAATTTTAAGTGTACTGCCTTCTTTCAACCCATTATCAATACGTGCAAAAACGATATTTATCCTCTTTTGATTACTGTTGAACTGAATGTAGATTTGTATAATTCAAAAAATCACTGCTCAAATCTTCAAGTTTCTTCTAAACTCATCATGGAGGTAAAATTATATGATGTCATCAGAATTTTGAGTCCAGAAGACACTATATCCTGGAGAAGTAGGAACAAATCCTCACGGATCGATTTGGCCCTTGCTTCCTCTTCTATATTCAAGAAGATAATAAAGGTACGCTATTGTCCTCACCCTTAATCAGACCATAAAATGATCGACATCGATATTTAGCATAATCGGACTAAGAAAAGGTTTGAAATACCCATCAGAAAGACTCACAAATTTGGTCCAAAAAGAACTATGGACGACTGTAATCAAGAAAATAATTGAAAGTGGCTTAACAATTTCTGACTCACAACAATTTAAAAAAATCCTCCATACGCGCTTCTACAGCCTTTTTGACGGTGATAGATCTAATTATCCTCGATCTAAATCAGGAACGCATACAATTTTTTATAGACTATCGCATTTCCAAATACATAAAGAAATCATTATAATGGTAATACAGCTTCTAGACTCGATGATGGTATGGGTGGAATGATTTTTACCCAATGTGTGGATGACGTAGTTCCCTACTTAGTTCAACTAGGAAAGTCCATGGAAATCTAGGGGAAACTTCTAAAATCAGTTACTAAAGGCTGGATTGTTCTTATTCCTAAGAAAGGTATGGCGAAGGACATTATTAATTAAAGACTGATTACATTGTTCAATGAGAACTGCAGAATTCTTTCTGGTATTCCAACAACTGATATTGAACAAATTTTAAATTCCAAAATTGGAAGGGATCAAAAAGGCTTCCTCAATGGAAAAAATATTTCTAACATTTCAAAGAATGTACAATCTGCCATTTAGATTGTACAGAAAATGGTAAGTTTTGGAGCTATAATTGTTGTTGACTTTAGCAAGGTCTTTGATTCAATTCTACATGGTACTGTCATGAAATCCGTAAAAAAACTCCTTGCTAATTTAATTTATACTTTTATACTCTTCTCTTCAATGGAACATGAGTTATCTCTAAGAGTTAGCCAATAACTTTGAAAGAGAGTTGTCGCCAAGGTTGTCCTTCAGCTCCCTTAGTATTCGTTGTTGTACTAAACAATGCTGTAGGTTTTATTTTAAAGAAATTCACGATTTTTGGAGTAAATTTTGGGAACTCAAAACATATAATTGATATGTAGGCCGATGATGTCACGGTAATGCTTGAGGCTAATTCTGAAAGACAATTACCTAAACAGATTAAGATTGTAATCGAATACTTCAAAAATATGAAGTGAGATCCGGTTTAAAAATCAAAAATTAAAAACCACGATTCTTCCTATTGGTAAATTGAATCTTAATAAAGATGATCAAATTGCAGATTGTGTTGTAAGTTCTTGGGATTGGATGGGACAGAAATGGTGCTTCTTTTTTTAAATGGGCGTTTCTGGATAAATATATTAATTCAGCAATCTCCTCTAGGGTAAAATGTAATTTTCAGAAGAGAATAGATCTGTATAACTTATTAATAATTCCTAATACAATTTACAAGGCAAAAGCTATTCCATGGTTAGCCAAGAAAGCAATCGGAATGGAATCTTGTTGGAGCGATCAATTTTTTTAAAGATTTTTTGTACCTTAAATAAAAAGACTCAAATCTCTCATTAGAAAATGACTATCTCTACTCGCCAGAATAATCCGATAAAATATAACAAATGTTTTAAGTGATCGTACGGGACATCCGAACGTTGAGTGGCGATCCACTATCTTATCAAGTCTGGGTTACACTTGGCTTATGCTTGGAACGGATTTCATAAATAATCATCTGCGTAAATTTTCTACATCTTTATCAGTAATTCAAAGGATTATATGGAAAGGAACGCCGTCTTTTTCATCGTCATCGATTATTGACGTGGTGAGACAAAATCACAATAGAAAGTTTCATTTTAAAAAACCTATTAGAACCCAGAAAATCGGAATGGTTGGCTTTATCAAATAATATTGTTTTGGTTCACGATTTAGGCATTAGTTCAATCTTCAACTGTTGTAAGTTTTTTTACCCGCTCATGAAAGCCGCATAATTTTATATAATGTCCATTCCATGGTATTTAAGAATGTCTTTGGAATCAAATTTTAAGGAAGATGCTGAAGAAATAAGAAACAAGTTTTCAAAAGGTTTAAACCTACTGATATCATGGAAAAAGAGAATTAAGAGCTAATTGCGAAAATTAATAATAGAAAAAGTTTCATTGTGCAATTGCAAGGATGTCTATTTGTTAATGCTCCTTGCAAAGATTGAGGGAAAATATTTTATACAGCAGTACATACTTTTGCTGACTCCCCTTCTCTTTGCATTAAGAAGGAATTTAGTTCCCTTAACATATCTGGACTACGGGAATGGTTCGTAACTCCTCTGCTATTATTCGGGGTCACATCAAATTTTGCCAAATTTCCAAAAAAGACACGTGCCTTGGAGTTTGCTCTCTCGATCTGTAAAAGTAGAATCACTGGGATGCTAACTGAAGGGGAATCAGTCAAAAAGGAAGAACTGAGAGCTATTTTTATTGGGGCCGCTGCAAGATATTTAACATTCAGCATCAAAATCCTTGATCTGGATGGTCTATCGTGGAAATATGTGGGGGATCTTATTCGCAGCTACCCTTCAAGTTCAAATAACAAGAGAAAGGTTCTACGTCACCTGATACGCATCCATAGACAGTTTAAAAAGTTTTGGGCCTTAAAAGTTCAATATTTGTCTTTCTTTATTGTCATTGAAACTATAATTTTTATTTCTCTCTTTTTTATTATTAACTTTTAAATTTGAATTTTATACCTATGGGTATATTTTATTAATCATTTGTAAAAAATGCATGTAATAATCTACATCATCTGTTCCCCATGTTTATAGTAATCATATCTTTTTAGCATAAGCTAACATAAGCTTTAGTGGGAATTTTGGTTCTCCTTGAGGCATAAACCATGATTGGATTGCTTTTTAACTGAAATGTGCCAAAATGATGCACCAAGATCTGCCTTAGACATTGACAAATTTCCCATTCTATGAGGTTGAGGTCTTACAAGGACTCTTTGACATTTAACACACTTAGGAAATATATTAAAGTATCTTTTAGTAATAACATATTCTTCTTACTGAGATCTGTACGTGCAGATCAATTTCTTTTTTTGGCATACCGGCAGGTCATATTTTCTACAACTCCAAATATAATTCAACAATTGAGAGAAGGAGGTAATTATTTAGTTGCCACAGAACCCAACTTTCTTTCTACTTTTGGAAGAGAGGTTGATATATCCAACAATTTGTGTTACTTAAGCACTTCGAATCCTTTAAATATACGGTGTGCATAAGTTAAATCGTATCTTTTTGTTAGAAAGATATAAATCAACTTTATCAAGAATAACATGTAAATAGAATTATTAAGAGTACTTTGTATTATAATTATACCTTATAATGTCAACAATTATTTCTTTAAATGTAGCCCTTCTGCAATTCAAAATAGTCTCCAATTCGGGACTAAAGCTTAAGCACACTTTAACGACGTAGCAATTGAACATATCCCTTCTTCTCAACAAAGCTCCATTTTTGATAGTCTACAAGTTTAGAAGTCATAAAAACGTGAGGTTTTCCTTGCACTAAGCTTGAGTTGCTATGGCCAGACGCTGAGTCTTGTTGTCAACGGTAATCCCCTTTGTGTTAGCTGGCATCCAACCAGAGCTTCACAACTTCTTTCATCGCCGCCTCCTTGTACTCCATGTTCTTCAATTTCAAAGGCCAGACCAGTCAAAAAGTCTTCCATAACAATCTGATTGTGTCCTCAACTTCCTGTCTTCATGGAGAGGATTTCCCTGCTATTCTTGAGTCTCCTGACCTTATAGACAAGCTCAACAGAGCAATTCACAATGTCGCAATATCTTTTACAGAGTGAGAGCAGCAGATAAGATCTGGAATCCGTTCCCTTTTTGCCTCTATATGGGTTGTTTGTTGAGGAAGCACAATCCATATTACAGTTTATAAAAACTTGACCAAAACAAGAATCGCAAGAACAAATGGATTCATGGAGCTCAAATTGGTGTGGTACGATTTCCATATGCACATAGTACCTCCTTCCTACTTTCGTAAAACAATACAATATTGAATCTAGTAATGTACATATTATACTCGTAGGTAGATATATGAAAGATATCTAAAGGTATTTGTTAGTTGTATTCTAAAAGGTTTTTTCCCTCCGAAAAAAAAAAAAAAAAAAACATGGAGCAAATCTACATCTCATTTATCAAAAAATTGAGCACTTTGAAAATAACAACAGCTTTCTTCCCCTTATAATAATTGTTTAACTTCTTGTATACAAAAAACATTTATCTAAAGTCTTTATATATATTACTAACTGTTACTTTCAAAAATGAATTATTATAAATGATACCTTCTTTTCATATAGAAAGGTCACTAGAGGAGACTGTGTTGTAGCTAGACATAGGCTGATATCGAAATATTTTTTGATCCGATATCATTCAAAGTTATTTGTCGATCTAATATTCCTATCCGATATATTTATTCGTATATTTTAATTGAGGTTTAGTGAGTTTTAGTGGCTGTTTTATTTCAAAGTTGTTCCTTTTGATTTCTTGAATTGATCTTTTTTTTCAATTTTTTGAATGTAAGGACAGTGGCGTTTGATATGATTAATAGTTGTTTTTTTTTTTGTTTTAAATGCCTTTTTATTTCCTTATTTGTGTATTATGAGTATATAATCTCATCTCAAAGGATGCTTAATAATTTGAAAACAAAGCATTAAGTATGAGATCTATTTTAGAAACAGATTAATCATATTAAATAAAAATCATTTTTAATTTGTATCCTAATGAAACATCATTTTTTCCCGCCTCTCTGAATAAGACTGTTTTTTTTTTGTGATGTTATCCTTCAAACCCTTCAACAATGGAATGTAACAATCTGAAAATAATCTTTTCGAGATAATCAATGAATATTTTCCCATGTGAATAATGATGTCATAACCTTGGCAGCCGACTGTTGCGTCTTTTCACACTTAAGATTCTGTTGATTGCGTACAGAACACTCGACTGACTCTCGATTAAAATCAACATGGAGATTAATAATCAAGCCAAGTTTCATCCATGGTCACATATTGTCAAAAAAATTGGGATTATTAGGTCCTGATTTCGCTAAATAATTCTTCGAATCATGAAGAGGCTGTTGGTTTTGATCGAATGTGAGCTAACGCGCCACCCCCTTTGTACACAGCATGTCAAAAGAGTCATGCACGATATATCTAACACATGTTCCTATGATATCCGTAGAGTATCAGATATGTTTATCATCAACTTTAGCTTACTATAATTTTAAATTATTTTGTCCACATTTTTGATATTTTTGTGTCGGTAATTGCGTCTTTGGACGTACAAATAGCACTTTGAATTTGACACCCTTTTAAATTTTGCACACCATTTCTTTAATGTTTGATTTCACTTCAACCGAGTCTGAATAAGGATTATCAAGTCAAGTCAAGCTCTTGAATAGTATTCATTTTTTACAAAAAAAAGAAAAAAAAGCTATATCTATTGAACCAATAGTTCGACAGCTGTATAGTTTGAAGGTTGATACTTAAAAGGTTCTAGTATTAGTATTTGCCATGAAGAGAAGGATCCATCATCTGTTACGAGGTGAAGGTTCGATAGACTTGGTCTTGGAGATGGTATGGAATATATAAATCCAAACGTTATTGTGAAAATAGCTATTACATTATACAATACACGCAACCTCATCAAAAAAATAATCAACATGATGTGCCTTAATTTAATTCCCAAAATTTGTATAAAGTAATTAATACTCCATAGAAATTTTTATTAAAATGTAAAAATTTAGGTTATTACTATAAGAAATTAAAATTACATCCTTTTAAATCCCCAGAATCATGTTCTTAAGATTATTTTAAGATAGATCTGAATTTTTTCTCGATTACATACATTCTAGGGATGGCACGCTACATGGTTGTACTGCCGTTTGGCTCGGTACATTCTCGGTGCGGTGTGTTTATGTATATAAATATTATCACTCATTAAATATTATAAAATTTTGGTTATTTTTTAAAATCAAAACCAGTAGAAGGTTATTCAACAATACTCCATCCTCCGGGTGAAATAAATGAAAGATCCTCATCTACTAAAGAAGACTTTCATGGTATCAATATTCAGAGATACCCACGAATCTCATTTAAAATAAATAAAGCATTACATATTGAAACGAAATAGGAGCAGAGATAATGACTTTCAAAATTATAAAATGCTTCCAAGTTGACAAAACCTGTGGTATGATGGAGGGATAATTTAAATAAATTTCCTAATATTTTCCAATTAAATTCTCAACTGCAGTTATATCTGTACCAACTGAAAGATTTTTTTCGAGAGCTGGCGATATTGTGACAGCTAATCAGTTTTGTTCATTACCAGAAAATGTACATAAGCTCATCTTTCTGCGATTTTTTTTATAAACTTATGAATAATAAAACGTATATATTTAATATCAACCTTTGCTTCTTAGAGAAATACAGTTTATTTAGAAATAATTTAAAAATATAATATCTAAAAAACTTAAAAAACTATATTAATTTTAGAAAAAATAACATTTTTCTTTAATACCGGACCGAGACGTGTATCGTGAAGGCTGTGTCACGATTTATACCGAACCGTGGGTTCAGAATACCATATAAGCCCTAATAAATAATAAATTCCTACAAGTTTGTTTTTTCCATTTTAATTTATATTTATGAGTGGAATTGGAATTTTTTTAAACTGTTAAAAAAAATTGAAATGACGTAATTCATATAATCGTTTAACTGTTTATCACCTGATTAAATAAATTTTATATTAAGGTTGCTTTTTGACCCAGCTCACTAACTGCCTCACAAAAAAGATATTCATTACCAGGGGGGTTTATTGATGTTTGTAACTCTATACGCATTTTTCAAAATATTTATTTTATTTATCAAAGAAATGACAAATAAATAAAATGCAAAGGACAAAATTTCCAATGCTTTCTATATTTTCATTTTTGTTTTGAATTCGTATCCATTGATTTGGTGGTATTAGATTATCAATAACGAATGAATATTGACGGATATATATATATTTGTTTAAAAAAATACCATCAACCTATATATATATATATATATTTAGATATACTCAGATGTCATGACAAGTCAAATATTCATAATATGTAAAATTCCTTAACACCCACTCAAATATCAAAAGGGTGAAATGAATATGTATTCAATATATACAACTTTTCTTCTTTCAAAAATGATGCAAATTCAAAAAAGTTATATATCCATTACGGTTGGAATTTACTTTAAATCATACTATAGATTATTTCTGTGTACGGTATTTCACACTAACTTTTTAAATGATTCTGAGATACTTTGTAAAACCCATTTTATCGAAAGCCACATTGCTGAACGGACAATGAAAAATGACTATTGATGGGACCATCGGAGTTATTTGGGGTGATGAAAAAATGTGGTGATGGGTTGGTCGTGTGAGTCCATAACGAATAAAATTTTACAATCTATGATCTCTAACAAACCTTTCAACTTTAATCTGAGGTTTAGAAGTCGGGACAAGTTTTTCAGGGGAGGAGGACTATATCTACAGAGGAGGACAGAAGTATTTATAGTACACTTTCAAGGTCCATAATGTTATGTATTTATTTATTGAGTATAGTTTTTGTACAATAATAATTTGCAACTGCTATTTATGGACATTTTTTTACTGGATGTGGCTTGAATTATAGAGTACAGGCAGCGATGGAAGGCGAAAAATGCGCGGATGACCTCGACCATAGTAAAGGTGGCCATGTTTCGCTTAATGGAACACTTTAGGATACAAGACTGTTATGGGGAGTCTTATTAACCTTCCTCCTTAGCTCAGACTACAACTAGTAGTCACAGAGGTTGATATCTGGGCTGATAGAAGGTCATTCCTCCGGGTTTTCGACTTTGTCAAAATGCTTCTCCTAGAATGTAATTGACTATTTGTCACGAGATCTAGAGCAGAGTTCTAAATCTACATAAATTTGGTTTTCGAAGGGTATTGGGAGACCAGCCAGAGAAAAAAGCTGTTTGAAGAAGCTCCACGAACCCATCTGTGTTCAGCCAGTGCCTAGGTGGAAAGATATAGGGCGGTATCAGGTTTCGGTCGCTGGGGAGTAGTCCAAAGACCATGGCCTTGGCTGGATTCTTGGTTTTCAAAATAGGAGGGACTTAGGACCTCAAACCTGACAACATTCATCGTTTTTTGGGTTGTTAGCACCATCAACAGTGAAGTTGGACTTGTCAGATGTTAATTTGATTATGCTTGGATTTTTCTTACGGATACGATGCAATTTGACCCCCCCCCTCTCCACCTTGACTTGCTTCATCTTCTCTTTAAGGAGGTGTGAGCGGTCTCTGACGTAGGAGGAAATATTTCAGGTCATCCTTGACCGCATGGCCATGATAGACCTCTTCTGCCCATCCAAAAAGGTTGGAGTTGGTTTTTTGGCCTTTTGAGGACCGCATGGAATATGCTTGATTCTTTTAGCCATTTTATAACATTGTACATCGTCTTCTGGTTGTACTTTGTATCGCAGATAATATCCTTTGGAGCGTGGCCGCAAAACTAAAAATCTTGGATCACTTTGCGTCGCTGATCTTGGACCTTCATATTGAAGACTAAGAAAAAACTGAGATTTTCAAATTGGAACAGGATGTGGAACCTGAAGATGACATCATAGGAAAGTGAAATTTTGTACAGGTTATTAGTTTACCACTAGAAAACTTTTCTGCACTCTCCGTATACGAAATTCGAAAAAATTAAAAAAAAAAAAAAAACCCTTAATTCCATGTCCGACCTTTCTTTAATCTTTGGATTTATAAATGTTTTCTATATTTGTTAATTTTCTTTGTCATTTATCTTCATAGAGGGTGATATGTCGTCCTCATATATACTTTTTCCTTTCTTCCAATTAATTTTTAATTGAATGTCTTGTATATTTTGTTATATGTAAACAACATTGTAGGTATTGTTAAGACATATCAACAAAGATTTGCTACAAATTGCTTTGATAGTTCATATATTATGAAGTTTCAATGATGGATAATTCACAGTACTTCACCAACAAGTTGAAAAAAGATGAACAGAGGTCTACTCTTTCTACCTCTTTGTGAAGGTGATATGAGTGATACATGTTACGGAAATGAAGGTTGGTTTCACTACTCCGGCTTACCTAAAAGTAAACGCGGTCATCACAAATGTTATCTGTAAATTATACTTCAGGCAGACTATAGGCTCAGTAATATAGACGTCAGGACCTAAGGATTTTGTTGACAGACAGTTGAGAGCCCTTCTACCGTTTTAGACTTTGTATTATATTAATTTTATTTACCAAGTATCGGATTAAAAACTGTATCATCTCAACTCTCCTCCTTTCAGCTATCTTTTCTCAGGAGAACCAAGTTATTGACACTATGTTATATACAAACTAATTTTTTTTTGTATTATTTATGTTTTATTTTAAAATAATTTTGTATTATATTTTTACGATTTTAATTGTAAAAAGTTATGAACTTATTTACTTACAAAATAAAATTGTTTTTAAATAAAAAAATAACCTAGTTTTCAGATTAAATCAATTCCTATGCGTTTTACCACAAATTGTTCATTATTTAACTTTGGTATGCTGAAGGGATAGTATTTTGTACAAACAAACTTCAATTTAATTGGCTGTGTTTTTTCTTCTGATTTTAACATAATATCAACTACTAGACAAAATGCAACTGATGCCTTAAAACTATGAATATCAAAATATTTATTATCTGTCTTCCTAACGAAGCCAAGCGGCCAAATAGAAATATTTAACCGCTGGTTTACTCTATGTATTAAATCTGTGTAAAAAGATACAACAAAGGTTTTGTATTTATTTATATCAAGCAGGGGTTTCGTTTAGATTTAGATGTGTCATTAATACTTATTTTATTTAAAGGTTACACTTCAACATCAGCTCACTCAAAAATCAGCTACATAACAGCTGCACGTACAGAATGGCTGATATTTTGAGGAGTAACTGTCAAAAGATGCTCGATAGATGTAACTAAAGGTCTCAAGGGAAAGAGTGGACACTCAGTAGAAGAAGATCATGTTTTTCCCCTTATTCTTGCTGATCGGCTTAAAATTGTCAGCTACCATAAGGTCTATTTTAAAGGTCATGAAGGCATTTTATGTACTACTTTGTGGCCTTAATTTAAATGTGTATCCTAATTAGCCAATTCTTATTAATTGAAATATATTTTTCATAAAGGTAACGTGTCTTGCAGGGTATGATAATAATAGATCAACTTTGATTAAAAAGTATTCTGGCTTATTGTCGAATAAAATGTTTAATTTTCCCAAAAGACATCAATATAACGAAATTGTGGATCAATACCATCAAACGTGTGAATTGAACTATAGGAAAAGACTCAATAGTTTGACAAGTAATATAATTAACTATTTTTTACTATGTAAGGGATGTGAAAATTAAATTAATGTCACTGGGCTCCATATTCTAATTATTCATACTTAAATTATTCGTTTTAGGCTCACTTTGAAGAATCAATGCTTCTGTGGAAGTCTCTAGAAGGACAGTGGCGTTTGATACATAATACAATTCCTACTTTATTTGAACATTCTAACATTCAAAAAAATAAATGAAAGCTCCCGTTTAACCGGAACAGAGATGCAGAAGAACTTCATAGGATGCAAATAATTCTAATGTTAGAGCATCCGTACTCTAAAACTCATGGGGCAACAAATAAGGAAGATCATCTTGATCACGCAGTTTAAAGTCTACTCTCATCAGACATTTTTATCCAAGAAGCCCCTAAGATTAAAGTTTTAAAATACGTACCTTGTTCTAATTGTATCATAATAGCGGTAAATAAATCTCTATCTACAGAAATACTACATCTTATTTGCATTTATTTTAATTTTTTTAAACTAAATTTTTTATTTAATTCTTTAATAAAGATAATAAAAGAAAGTATTTACAACTATTGTATAAAAAATAACCGTTTTAAATCTTCAATCATGAGAGAATAAAAATTTTATATCCGTGGGCAGAGTAGTAGTAAATGCAGATCTTATTTATTTCCCTTATATTTTTTGTCTGTCCGCTCTTTCCTCTGAGTCCTTTTGATGTTACTAACTTTTATTTAAGGGGGTGTCATCTTCACGTTGAGGTCGGAAGCTTTTCAGACCACCCTTGTATATTTTTTTATTATTTCTAAAAGCTATTTGTGTATTATTCTTACAAATATTTGCATTTAAAAAAAATCTGAATCTTTTTTTAAAACTAACCATTCTACCTCCTTTTAAACTTGACTTTTTACGTCAAATTTATAGAAACTGATATTAGTTCTATTCTTCATAGTCTAAATTAACTAAATATATTACTTACTTTGATATTGGACCTTAACGATGCCTGCTTCAAAATTGACTTTTTTTCAAAACCTTACAAAATTTGAGATGTCATGCCCTTGTTTTTATTGTAGTTTTCCAGTGACACCTGCCATAGTATTAAAAATTGTACCGAATAAAAGCTGATAATATTGTAGTGATAGTTCGTTTGAAAATTTTAATTAATTTGCAGTTTTTTCAAAAATGAACAATCAAGCCATATAGCTTTTGATGCAGGCATAGTAAAATCCACAATCAAGTTAACTTGTATTTTGAGTTAACTTATACTCTGAAAAATGGAACAATATCAGTTTACACATATGTTTAATAAAAATAAATATATTTGAAGAGGTATTCTGACAATATTAGTTCTCTTCAGGATTAACTCTCTTCCCAGTGAAGTTTCCAAACGATAAAAGGATTATAGATACACTTTATACATGTATTTTTTTCTGGAATGAGGTATTACTATACGACTTGTCAAAATTAACACGAGCCAGGATGACATCCAGCTACCCTTTGACTTCTAAGACTAATATTATAATCGATAAAAATAAAATGACAATGGAAGAGAGGCTGGGGGGTTTTTAAGTTGTTATTTAAATACGTGTTATTATTTTCTAAAGGGGTCATCATTATTACGTTATTCTTGAAGAGAGAACATCTATGAAGAAAGTAATTACTTGTGCATGAAAGATGAAATGTAACCCGAAGAATATGTTATGAAGTTTTAGGTGTAGTTCCACCCCGACTCTGGACTCCGGGTATAATAAAGGATCGGCATCTCTGTAATTTCTGCCATTATCATTTCAAGATACGAAGTGAGGTTTGTTTATTTCCTTAATATCATAGCTGCTCGTAGCAAATTTAATAAAGCTTCATCACAGCTAAGCTTCTCTTCTCACAAACATTCTACAAATTGTTAGGGAGACCATGTTGACTTTCAGTTTCTTTCTTTTAAAATAAAGGAATGTAATATTATTTGAATCTCTGGTATTAACTAATGCGTTTCCTTATGAAACTCGGGGAGTAATATTTCTTCCAGATTTTTAAACCTATGTCCGTCTGGAACTCGGAGTATAAATGTGGATCAACATCTTAATAATTCCTGTATATATCATTGCTAGATACGGTGTGGGGTTTGTGTTTTTTCTCTATATCTCATGCCTTTTTACAGCTGAATTAATGATACGTCATGACAGCTACATACACTGCTCTTCTCTCAAACAATCTTCAAATATCAGGGTAGCTAAGTTTAGTTTTGGTGTTTATTTTTTAACATAACGAAAATGCTTACAATTTACAATCTAAATAACAGCTTTGAAAATATTTCTTTTATAATATAATTTTCGCTTTCTTTTTTAAGCATATCGACAGGTTTTACAAATCTAGTCATTGTTCAACAATCGAAAGAATGGTGTTATTGACTAGTTACCCTCTGTCTAGAAATAAGTGTTTTTTTGTTTTGTGTATTTCCTTCATATCACAGCTTCTCGCAGCTAATTTGAAGCGTCATGATAGCTTAGCTACTCCTCTCCCAAAGATTAACAATTGTCAAGATGACCTTGTGTATTTTTGGTTTCTTTTTTTCACATACCGCTCGATCATATCATTGATAGTATATACATTTAAATCCTTGTAGGCTACGAAAACATAAATTTTGCAGTATAAAAGTTATTTTCATCTCTTTTGAGGTAAAAGAAACGATGAACCAATCCAAGGTAAAATATTTGTTGACTAATGTTACCCCTGCCTACCCGGTTCTAAGAAAAAATACGATTACCCCCCATTCCTATGTATATTAAAGTGTGAAAAACCATATTAAAACATTTTTTTAATGAGGGGGGATCTACAAAAATATTATTTGAAAAATCACGAGGGTAATATTATGAAGTAATTACACACCATATTTCATGTCTCTATCAATAAGAGAAGAAGGGGTCATTTCCAGTTGGCTATATATATAAATTTGAATTTATTATTTTGTATAATAATATTTGGACAGCCTCTTAATGTATTCTTCTATATTTTTCTTGTTATCATTGATTGCAGCCTCTTTATCCTCGCTATTTCTTAGAATTTGTTTCCAATTCATTGATTTGATATTTTCTATAGGATATAAGTATAATAAAAATATGCAGAGTGGCTCAAAGAGGTTTAATGTACACATACATTTATGGTTCGGTTATTAATGTTGTATGGCTTTAGTGTATGTAGGCTAGGGTGAAGCTGATTATCTGTCGAAAAAATTAACAGGGTAGATGAGCAAAACAAGTCTAAAGGATTATCCTTGAAGTGGTAGGTCACTCAAGATCATCCCCGGAGCTGCTATACATTCTATTGAGACCAAAACTTGTATGCTCGAATTCGAGTTTATAGACTGTTTTACCTTGTCAAAGGTGGTCAAAGCTGCTTGGGAGGAAGTTAAAAAGGCTTGAAGAGAGATTATAATACATAAAAGAATCGCTAAGTAAAAATGGTTGGATGAGGCGATCACTTAAAGAAGCAATCATCTATTACAATACCCAATTTGAGGAATACAATACCAAATATCAAGAAAAGCTAGATGTCTTTGAATGAACAAACAGCTGAACCATCTTTAAATAGACCACCCAAACCTTCTAGTAACAACAACATTATCCATATTGACAAATCTTCCTTCCCTTCCAATTTAACACAGGTCATGATCCTCAGCTGAATAAGTCAAAAGTTTAAAGAGTTATTATGCTCGAAATTATATTCATGAATTTTACTTGAACGTTCAACATACTCACTTCTACAAGAGACTTAACGCTAGTCTGATAGCGAGAATAAGTCCAAATATACATGGCTCCACACCTGTTTTTTAATATGTATAAAATGAAATTGTCAGAGTTTCAGAGGATGGGTTTATGCAACTGTACCCTCCACTCCAAAGAAGATTCGATTTTTCAGTATTCTTAAGGATCTGGAGAATCATGGGCAGATTTTGTTACGAACTTGGAAAAAAAAGAGCACAGGCTAATCTATACGAGATTAATCTGGATGATCTCCACGTTTTACATTAAGTTAATGGAAGTACAGACAATGAACTCCCTGAAAAATTGTTAAGTTTGGAAAATCCCACCAGAGAAGAAGTCAAGCGCACAGGTCGTGTATACGAGGCAGCTATATGATGTCAAATGGCAGTGAATCCTATATCTCATAAATCAATTAAGATGAAAAGTCAGTTCTTCAAGGATAGAACTATAAGTAAGGGATGTAAGCTATGCGGAAGTACTATCAAAGATTGAAAGCGTAGTAAATTAATCACATAATTCAAATGTGGAAAACCAGGGCATTTGTCTTCGCTTTGTCTTACCACGACAAATTCAAATGCAATACAAAAGACAATAGTTGGTATACCTCAAGAGTGAACATTCCAGAACATAGTTCATCATCAAACATTTATATAAATCACACTAAAGTATCGATGTCTTTGGAGAGGATTGAATTGAGAATTCGATCGAGTCTCACTGGAAGCTCCGAAAAATTTCAAGATTATGGCCTTGCAAGACACACGATCGTTCAAAAGTATAATTTCCTATGATTATATATGATAAAATGGTTGTTCAATGCAAGTAATAGTCCTATTAAATGTGAGGGCATTGCTCAACTGGAAGTTACACACTCAAATGCGGAGAATATTATGATAGATGCTATAAATACATCGTCCAGGAAAAGGTTAACTCTCATATGTATAAATAATTTGAAGAGGTTGTCGGTCATCACGGAAGGATTTCCAAATGTTTCAGTGACCAAAGTTCAGAGCTTCAGTAGAGAGATGGATAAAGTCATGGAAGAATTTACGTATATCCTCAGTGACTCTCTAAACTCTAAACCAATGTCTCCACCAGCAATAAAAATTGAGTAGGATCACTCAACACATAAAGGCGCACAAAACTTTTATGCCACGTCCAGTATACACATACATACATCAACAAGATAAAGCAAAGACACTCATAGATAAATTGGTCAAGGATGATATAATTGAACGAGTCTCTAACCCGACAGAATGGTTAAGTCCTGCATTTTTTGTTAAACAAAGGAAGAGGCATGGGAGTCCAATTAATTGGAAATATGTAGCTCCTAAGACTGAACAAATCAGGGATATTGTCGGAGAAGCCCAAGTCCGGGGAAGAAAACAAGGAACATAGAATTTAAAAGATGAGGAAAAAGGAATAGAAAGAAAACTATCATATTTAATATTGATGTCTAAAAATGATTGATTTCAAAAAAAAAAAAAAAAAAGATTTAATGTCATTAAAAACTTATGTACATTTCCTTAAAATCTTAGAGGGACATGAGAAGTTGCGTGTTAATATATTTAGTAAGTTCCGTAACGTTTATGCTTCGTCATACATATTCTTATATTTGATTTATGTATATAATAAAGAGCAACACTTGCGAAGTGAAGGATTATTCCAAAGTGCTAAAATATAACCACTACAATCATAAACACATCAGGGCATATTTCAACAGAATACAATAATAATTTGAAAAGTTTATTAGAATATAGAAGATGGCTAGGGAGAAGAAGGAGTAAAAAATACCTTAATGAAAAATCGATCACAATTACAGAAGAGGGAGTCTGTGAAAAGAAACAAAAGCAAGAGAATCCCGATGTACTTACTTCAGTAGAAGAAGAAAATAGGAATACATCAATTACTTTTATGAAAGAAGGCAACACAGAAAAACATCCTTCAAACCCAAAAAGAAAGGTAAAATGGATAAGAAGGTTCAAAAAGAGAATAAACTAAAGATAGGGCAAAATGCAATGGAAGAATATGATTCAGGGATTAGTTATGGGTCCCAAGCCAATAAGAGAGGGAAGAAGGGAAAACAAGGAAATTTATCAAGCGCGGAGAGGAAGGGTGGTGGGAATTTTAAAAATATATATTATTTCACGTTATTAGATTAATACCGATGAACGTAAACGGGCATCTTCCCAAAAAAGAAAGGGAGATTGTTTAAATACTTTAATTTACTCAATTACCCCAATGTAGTATGTCTGGCAGACACTAGTGCAAAGGGAATTTTGTGTGTTAAAAATATAAAGTTCGATACTCTGGTGCAGTTTCAACTCAATATACATATCCTTCGAGGGGTGTGGCGATATTGACCTTGAAAGATTTTGATGCATATTATATAGAAAGAGGGGAGGATGGGCATTTAGTCACAATATCATTACACAGAACGATGCACCCAATAACCTTTATGGGCGTTTACTTACCGTCAGTTCTTACAAAGTTCCTAGCAAAAAACTTTACCTTGAATTCCAATAGATAGGTAGCTCACAAAAAATCAAAAAACACTTAATCAAGGACTTTAAAAGAGTTCCTGCGATGTATATTGAGTGTAGAATTTCGTTGACATCAAATTTACTAATATATTTCTTGGATAAACACTGAGTTATTGCACTTTTCCTAAGCCGAAAATTGAATTTTCTTCTCATACCTCCTCAAAAATGACTTCACCACATCCTCTGGCCAACTACATCTGTATACGTTTATTTTATCAATTATATTACAATGCAACCTTTCATTTAATCTATAGGTTATATCTCAAATTATAAACCAATAAATATATCATTGTATTTAACATAAATATATAAAATATACTTGGTAATAACAATTTTAAATGATAATTAAAAGTATATAACATACGAACACACTTCCTTATAGTATAACATCACACTTTCGATTGAAGGTTTGTTATAGATGACGTCATGAAGTCTCTTTAATATTTGATATTTTGTTTATCAGTCATTACGAACACAATTTTTCAAGTCCAATAATGTTTATGTCAGTCGATCGTGTTTTTTTTTTTTTTTTTAAATATTGCTATTTGATAAACAAAGTCTTAAAGTGTACCTAATCATATCTGTATTTTATAGAAGACTTCTCTGGAAGTTTACCAAAAATAACTTTTTTTAAAAGATGTATTATAAAAATCACACAGAAATGTAAATCTGGTAATCTTTTGTCGTACGTCATTGTTAGAAATGGGATTTTTTTAGATAAAAATAAGAGTTGCATTCTCCTTACACCCCAAAGAACTCTAAAAATAGATGAAGTGTTATGCATCAAGGCTTAAGAGTTTGATAGACACCCGCCTCATCCTAATATATACACGAGCCCTATGTCTGCACATAACTAAATGAATGGTTATGTCCCAATAATAGATTTCACGTCGTGCACAAGCAAATGCTGTATTATTATTGACAGTACATATGTATCTAGCAGTTGAGGCAGACAAGACAAGCATTTTTATGGGCACTATAAGAAATTTAATCTTCATATAATTAAATATACTTATAAATGTATTTATTTGAATATATCCTCCTTTCTGTCTTCACTTTATTACACTGCAGAGATAAATTTTTTGTTTATTTATTTATTCCTAATATTTTGATATTGTACATAATAAAAAGTATGTCACGTGTTTTATATTTATCGTTCATACTCCTGGACCAAAAAAGGAATTGATATTAATCAATCAAAAAAAGTTAGTTTCGGAAAATTTTAAAGGATTTTAAGGATGTTTACAGACTTTTTGTTTGAGGATGATAGAAATGAAGTGAATTATATGTGAAAAATCCTGTAAAGGGATCCTGCCCTGAGAAATTGGCTTCATTTTTTGCTTTCTGTTTTTGTAGTTTTCCCATTTTAATGGGAGAGGAGTTGTAAATTGTTGTACAAGTGGAGTAATAAATAGTCTTAAATTAAACCTCAAAATATGCTTTATTAAACTTACTATAACAAAGTCTAATTTCTATAGGTAACACGTTTCTTCTCTTGGATTAGAATACAAAACAATACAAAAGCATTACGACTATTATATCTAGGGATGTATCAGTAATAAACGGAATATTAATTTGATCACATTCTCCCCGGATACTTTAAAACATAATCTCCGAGATGTTTTAGAGGATTTCGTTGCCTTCCAGATCTTCTCAATGGCTGGAGATTCAAGGAAGTAGAACCATTACCCAAGGTCGATCTATCTCCCGATAATCCATCTTCTGGTATTTCATGTTCAGTATTAGTTGAAGACATACCATTCATAGAAAGTACTTCACAGTCCGCCATAGGCTCACACCCATCAGTGTCTGGTTCATCTTTATTTTCATCAAGATCAGTGTTAGGATTATCTTGTTCATAATTATTCCCTATCGGTGCTAAATGTTTTAAGCTTACATTAGTCTCACGACCATCATTGATTTTCAAACGTACATAATGAGGATTCGTTTCGACTATATCAATTTTCTCTGGTAGGGGATCATACTTGCTTCTGCGAGCGTATTTTCTCATTAAAGCATTGTTTGAACTCGTTAGCCAGGAAAGAATAATCTGGCACGAACTGGATTTCCGTTGAAAAATGAATAGTCTTTCATCAGGAGTATAGTTAGTCGTAGTACACAAGAATGACCTAATACAGTAAAGAGCATCGGGCAAAACTATTTTCCAATCCGACACTTGAATGTCTTTGTTTTTCAATCCAAGCTGTACTGTCCTCCAGAAAGTGCCATTGAATCTTTCGATTTGTACATTCCTCTCAAGATTATACGGCAAAGAATGAGTGATAGCAACTCCTTTCACAAGTAAAAAAATCTTTCAGCTCTTTAAACATGAAAGCAGTCCTCTATCTGCATGTATAGATGACGGCATTCCAAAAACAGCTGAATTAAATTAGTAATCACTGACTGAGATGAAAGATCAGAACATGGGAAAGAAGAAGGGAATCTGGAAAACTCCTCAACAGCAGTAACGAGATATTTATTCTTTGATATCGACGGTAAAGGTCCTTGGAATAAGCTAAGACTTTCAAAAGGTTGTGTTGCTTTAAGTAGATCTCCTTTCATTCCCTTTAAAAAACAAGGATTTATTTCAGAACAAGTTCGACAGTTCAATCGGACTTTTCTTACTTCTTCTATTGTGAATGGTAAATTTCTAACTCTAACAAAATGAGCCAATGGAGTGATTCCAGGAAGACATAAGTTTGTATTTAAACATTTTATATATAGAATATCTCCCTTTTTGAATAAGTTTGTATCCCAGTCCCTCTGTAGTACTGGTATTCCGAACAACACAACTTTACAAACCTGCCCAAATAAATAAAAAATGTGATGAGGGCATATGTTTGAGAAATTCCGAAGATCCTTTGTCTGCAGGATTTTTACTAGTGAGGGAAAGGGTTGAAAATCGGGGACCCAAAACTTGCAGTAGCATTTAATTACGAGGTTGTATTGCGTAACCAAACGATAAGTTAAACAGAAATAAACAAGTTGGTTGGGCAACTTCCTCCACGCCGTTGTCATTGTCGAAGAAGGCTTCAGAGACCCTTGTTATCTTCATACAGACTGTTTACAGTATCAAGATATCAATTATAGCCATTACAACCAAAAAGAAGCAAAATATATGTAGCTACACTATGGCAGACTTTTTGCCTGCCTCCATTTAGCCCTCCCCCAGCCCCAAATTTGGATTCACTCCGAGCTATTATCATGATAGCGTAGTCCATGGCCAGGAGCTATTAATCTGTTCGCCACCGTGTAGAAGCTGTTATTCCATGTGAAATAAGACATATTGAATTTTAGAAAAATAGGTAAAGATGGTATTTAAACAAATCAGATTTGTTTTGAGTTATTTTATTCTTGATTGCATAATTCCCCCCCCCCGGGGTTTTTGGTAATTGAGTCATAATACTGCAAGTTTTGAATCCACACTTTGTTTTTCTGAAATTATTTTTTTAGAATAACTCTGAAAATTTGAGTGATTTCCTCATTAGTGAGTCAATATTGTTATAACATAATGGGCCTGCAAGAATGAGTTCAAATATCGATGGAGTTTAGTGCTGTTTTAAATGCGCCAGTATCCCGGATCCTTTGGTGTGCCGAGATACCGAAAAACACTGGTACATCCACATGTACTTCTCTAATTGAAGATTTTTTGCGAATAAAATAAAAACATATTACATTTTATATGTTTTGTTTTTTTCATAATCGTAAATCATTGCATGAAATGAGATACAAATTGTTTTATGTATTAAAAATCATTTAAAATTTTGTGAAGGCTTTTAAAAAAAAAGTGATATATATGTACAAAGCCTTATTTCACTAGGAACACAATCTACATACATTACATTTTGTTGAAATCTATCAATTATTCTTTTAATTTTCTTGCAAGTATAAAGCAACATTATAGTATTGGACCAATTCTTTGAAGGCAATATGTATAACGTATATTTCCTTCTGTAGGAGTTACAGCACATTAAGCTCAAGAGAATAGCGCTGAACCCCATAAGGGTCCTTCCATTCCCTCCACTCACTTTTTGCAGATTTTCATAAACATTTTATTTAAAAAAATACAAAAATGCTCACTCCTTCCCATGTAGTCTCTCAACAAAAGTTAACGCACTAAAATCAAAAAAAAAAGTTTTTTATCTCGTCAAAGAAAAAGTTTTTTTGTCAGACTTTGGCATTTATAAAAAAATTATTATAATACAGTTGTTGTCCCTCCTGTTGAGATCACCCTTATATCATCGTTCGAAAGATAAACCGTGCAGATTGACTCGAACTACATATTTTATTGAACTTTATACCATTTTTTCACAAAATGTATCCTTTCAATTTTTTTTTTAAAGTAACTTGGAATTAAAATTTACTCTGTATTTTGATGTCAGCTTTCGATATTTCTACACTGTATTTTTTTGTCAGCTTTTGATATATCTGCTTATTTTCCCCTCATCAGTGTTCTAAACGTTGATTGGTTAAATTAGAATCAGGTGTTGTTGTGAAGCTTTGAACAACAATTATTAAAAAATAACCTTATATTTGGAAAGAATTGGCTAACTACCAAGTGATTTCGGGCCTTGTACTGTTTCTTTTTGTTGCAAAGGTTAAATAATATAATAAAGGTAACAATGTGTTTAAATTTTTTAAATACTTAGCCACAACACGGTGGACTTCTATCCTGCCTCTATGTGGCCTATCCACCCGGGACCTCAGCCCCCTGGAAATTGTCTTTTGGAGTGGCTTAGTGTCTACTGCACCTTTAATACAGATTTGGATTATCTTCGTGATGATGTCATGACATTGTGAAAACGACCTTCATTGTCAATTGCAGCCAATCGAGACTGCTATTAATAAGGTAATTAAACATATTTCTCATACGGCCATTCCAATTTTTTAGCTTGCTATAACTTGATGACTCGAACTGGACTCGATGAAAATATTCAAGGACTTAGACTTGACTTGTACATGTGATAAAATACTTGAACAGCGAACTTGGCCTTGTAATATAAGACCTTTTCCCTAGCTCTCGCTTCTTTTCTACTCATTATTGTTTTGAACATTGATTGTTTGAATTCAAATTAGCTCCTCTTGTTTAGGTACTATGAACAATTCCCAATTTAATATCTTATAATAATTTCATACAGAAAAATAATTAACTAACTGTTACCAACTAATTTTTTCCCTGTTCGGATTCTTTTTGGAAGAAAGGTTGCTAAAATTGCCACTTTTAGTGTTAGTGAGTGGGGGATGGAGAAAAAAATAAATTTTTGGAAACTTTTTCTTTCTTGCCTCGTTTTTCACTTTGTAGATATTGAAATGTAGAGTCCAGTCTTTTTTGAATGACTTCTTCCTGTTATTGGTAAAACTACCTATGGTTTTTAAACCGTAAATAATAAGCAAATTTTATTAAATGACGTTTTATTAACTTTTTTAAACGACCTTTCACTATTTTCAATCAATTTTTTTTAACCACAGAATAGTTTAGGGCGCAATCGAGAATAAAGTAAGTCTGGTTGGATCTATATTGATTTGATGTCTTTAGTTGGAGTAACGAGAATCCCTGGAGTAAAAGATTTTAATATGTAACAGCACCATTTCTCAGAATTGTGGAACACCATCAGATCTTATGTTAAAAGGCTTCCCATAGTTAAAAAAAAAACAATTTGTCAGGTATCGTTATAATCGAGCTCCTATGGGCCTCGCCAGAGCTGGTGATGAATTCTGTCGTAGCACTATCAGGCCTTCCTGGTGTCAAGAAATTAGTTGATGATATTTTCATATTGTACTTTTTTCAAGGATTTTTGATGTTTTTACTCGATACGAAATTCGGGGCATTATAATATAAAAGCATAAGTTTCAACTTGGTGAAACTGTTAAATTTACTGGTCATATTCTTTCACCTGAGGGTACAAGACCTGATCCAACTAAAGTTAGTGCTATCAGTAATTTTACATAAACAAAAACATTCATTAACTTGCGTTCTTTCATGGGCCTAGCAAATTAGTTCTCAGACTTTGCACCTGATATTAAACATGCTATGGTTCCTTTTCAAGGTATTTTATTTATAAATAATGCGTGTTTGTGGACTGATGAGCAAGATCGAGCTAAAGTCAAAGATGTCCTTACTAATCATAATGGGACCTTTTTAAGTCCGACGTTCTTTCTCATACTCCTGTTTTTCAACCAGAAGATACATCTGATATACTTATACTCTCTGCGAAGCATCAAACAGAACATTGTATCCTTCTCTGAAATCAATAACTGATACTGCTAACTCTGTTTTCGAATATCAAAATGTTATTCTCGCGTTGAAGGACTGTAAATACTTGAATATTTTGCCGAAGAATCATATTGTTCTGAATTACCGATCACAATGTGATGGATTATCCATCAATAAAGATTATAGTCTCCTTCTTTATCATTCAAGAATTTTTGACCTCACTGAAGTAAGGAAAACTACAAACACATGGGAATAGAAAAAAAACACCTTAGGAATGCACAACAACTTTACTTTAGGACGAAGCTGAAAAATGATTTTGTCAAATCTTGTCTTGAATGTTAAGACTCCTTACTACCTTTACAAAACTTGAGCTACAAATTCAAACAATTGCTTCCCGCCCTTTAGAAAATGTTTTTGCTGACTTAGGGACACAGGATTTGACTAATTATCTTATTCTCGCCAACCAATACTCTGAGTGGCCACTAGTCGAACGTAGTTTGGATACTAATGTAGTTATCTCAGCTCTCGAAGATTGGTTTTAAGATTATGTGAAGCCTCTTAATATAAGATCTGATGGTGGTCCTCCATTCTGAAGATAATTGGAGGAATGGTGCAAGAGTGATAATACTAATCTGGAGCTCTCTTCTGGCTACCATCACGAGTCCAATGGTCATGCTGAATGATCAGTACGTGAAATGAAGCATTTATAAGAGGAAACGAAAAAAAGGCTTTCATTTTGCTCTTTTGGAATGGAGAAACACACCTCATATCCACGGGATTCACCAGTTGCTTTACGTTCAGGTTATGAACGTCTTAATGACTCTACGGTCTCCGTTCATGAATCTATCCGGGAGGGGACAATGGAAAAACAAAAGCAATAGAACAATAAACGATTAAAGTCCTTGCAACCCCTTTGAGTTGGATCGTCTGTATTAGAGCAAACGATTTGACCAAGAGATGGAAAAGGTCTAACGTAGTTTCTCATAATGGGAGAAATTATTTACCAAATAGAAAATTCTTATGTCTGTTACTTAGTCAATCAAAACATAAAGTTACTTTAAATAACAATTATCAGTTTCTGTTTTATTAAATTTACATTCATTTATATACTGGATAGTCGAAAAAAAAATTCCCCACAATTTTCTGGCCTTATATCTCTGGTGTTAGGTAAAGTAAAGAATTTATGTGAATTTCTGCAAAAAGCTCCGAGGATTTCGAATATTTTTTTTATTTTTTTGTCCCTTACGTTAGTACGAGTATTTTTCACGATAGAATCCCGACGACAAAAGAGTTTCGCTCTCCTCGACGCACTCATTTCCACCAATGAGATCGCCCAGCAGCTCAAGTATAACGGCAAGACCGTTTACAACGTTAAAGAGTGAATTGAAGCTGGTCAGGACCTTAAGCGACGCAGTGGAAGTGGGAGAAAACAAAAAGTGGATCCGGTGGTGTACAAGAAGAACGCAATCTCCAACCCAAACTCCACAATCACTTTCATTGTAAAAGATCTCAGGATGGCAAGATCGACTATATCTCTCCAGATAAAAATAATGTGCGGCAAATCCTCACAAGTGTTGGAAAGGCTATATTGTAGCGTGACAAGAGGCTTCTTGAACGCGAGGAAGCGAAATCCAGCCAACATCCTTTTAATTTCAGATAAGAAGACTTTCAAAGTGGATCCGGTGTTTAACTGGCAAAATGACCGGGAATTCACATTCTACGACGTACCCCTGTATGACCACCACAATGCATGCCGCGTTTGTGATGATGATGAGTCTCGTCGTATCCAACGGGGAAAAGATGAAACCAATCTGGTTCCCCACCGGATATCGCCTTAAAGCTGACGATTACCTCAACATCCTCAAGAAGAAGTTAGTCCCATGGCTCTTGTACAGGGAGAGGTCCCCGATTTATTCCAGCAGGACAAGGCCTCGTGCCCACAGCCTAATCCGTCCCAAACTTCCTCAGCAAGGATCTTCCCAAGAATGTTACTTACTGGGCTAAGGACTTTGCACCCCCCCACCCCCCGAGTCCTTAAGTAAACCCACTAAACTACAGCATCTGCGGCATATTGAGGCCAAGGCCTGTAAAGTTTGCAACCCCAGCATGAATTCCTTCATGGCATACCTTTGGAAAACCCACTCCTCCTTCCCACTTCGCCATGAGCGCTGCATCACTGCTGAGGGGCGGCGTTATTGATTAAAAATGGTAATAATAAGGATACAAATTTATTCTATATAATATATTTATATATATAAGTAAATAAACATTGATGCAACAAATGGCGAAATTTTTTTCGACTACCTGGTATGTTTTTTATCAGCTGTAATTTTGAGGGGGTAATGGGATCTCCTTATTTTATTATTATTAATTTACATGTTAAGATCTTCTGAATGAGTTGTTTTCTAGGGACTCACGCGTACACATGTGTCTTATAAAATAAGACTTCATATCGACTTCTCATTTCAATCCAATTCATTCACCACGGAATACTTCAGTTTAAGAAAGGCCTATCCTTTTTATTGAGAACATTTTTTACACATATCTTCCTCGGTGATCCCATGCCGATTTTTTAAGCTTGCTTACTGACAAGAAATAAAGGTCTAACTTTTAAATGGCTTTTTAACATTTAACAGCGAGATACATTATATGAAAAAAAAGATTTTACACCGTCAGGCATGGGAATATAAGTATTATTTTTTGGTAGGGTTTCTCTGTTAAGGAGAAGGAACTACTTCAATACATCGAAGGGAAGATGGTATTATTATTAATTAATTTTTTTTTTTGCTATTAACATCAAATAAAATAGCAACATTTATGAATAAAAAATAGTCTGATGAGTAGTCCACCCTGTATTTTTGTCAAAATATTACTATGTATAGAAGAAAAAAGAACCTTCAAAGATTTTTTTCGTAATTTCAAAACCAAAAAGTTATAGAGAATAATGCTGTTGAAAAAATGACTTTCAATAACTGGTTCCTTTTCGCAAATATTGCAAAAATTGTGTAGTAAAATGTTCTGGAAATTAAAATACTTTATTCTGATTGTATTGTCAAGTCTATAATTATATCTCCAATATACATCGTTTTGTGACATTTTTCTTTAAAAATTACCATCAAATTAACGTTTGATGGGAAAAAATATATATGCAGAAAATGGCAGATATTTCAGGTAAATATGAATTTATATTGGTACAATTTATAAACAAACGAATCTCTAGACAAATATCTGCACGCTTTATTTTGAGTATGAATCCATTTCTTTGCACCCAAAAAAACAAGAAAGCAATTTTTACCAATTTACTTTTTTATACATATTTTTTTAATTTTGGTTCAGTTTAGAGCACGTTCTGATTCGTATAGTTGTTTTTTGAAACACCAGTCACTTTTTGATTTATTACTCAAACCTCTATCTAGTCTCTTTGATCTGCAAAACACCATTTTGGTGTTTTAGATATATAATAAAACAGGGGTACCCAAAAATGGTTACCCCTGTCTTAGACGGACCAAGTTCAAAAGAGGCACCCATGCTAAGTTTAACCCTCCTTGGCCCATCGGTGTGAGCACTCATAAAGAACACAAACACCAACTGTATTATAACTGTAAGAACTGTACTTATTGTAAGAAAGCTATTAATTACTTTCCCATTTCCATCCCTCGTGGAAAAGGGCTTTTAGTAGGGTTGCCAATCTTTTCCCGAAAAACCAAAAATGCTTTTAAAAAATTAAACATGGAGACGTATGATAAAACTTAGCTAATTTGAAGCCAAATGTTGACAATATTTTTTAGACCCTCAAACTTAGCCTTCCCACTCATAATTAAATCATTATTTTCTTGGAGTTTTTTGCAGGAAATATTCTTCCTATTTTTTATTTGTACTCTTCCGATTTTAATATTTACAAGGATTTTGTGTTTCTAGTCAATAAATTGTTTTCTTTTTTATTTGTCTTTAAAATTCTCCAATTTAAAAAAAATAAATAAATAAACAGTTTTGTTTCATTGTGTATTTGTGAAAAATATTTTAAATTAAAATTGACGGAAAATAAAAATTCGACAAAAGGTCTTTGGGCTTAAAACGTTTAGAAACTTCTGATGTAGAACAATGGTTCTCAAACTTTTGAGAACTTGTACCATTTGAAAAATATAAAAACGTCATAGTAACCTTATTAACACCAAACTGAATATACAAGAACAGATTTTTTAATCAAAAAAGATCAAGAAAAGAGTTGAAATAAAAAATAATAATAATAAAGTAAGTGCCTTGTATTGTGATGAGTTAAAAAAAAATTTATTACAGTAATTTCATATTTTGTCTTCTCCTACAGGGATTTGACTTTTATGAAGAAAAAATACAGCTAAATTCTCATTACATTCTACAAAATTATCACTCCTAGTCACTGTTACTCCAATTTTTTTTAAATAAAAAGCTAATTTAGGTACTTGTGTTCTTGTTTCGTTATCATTTCCACTACTATGTCACCTTCTTCCTCAGAATCTTTTCAGCTTAATGATTCTATGACGTTCTTCCGTGTACCAATAGAGGGAGTTTGCATTCAACAGTTTCAGAACCACTTACCTGGACTATCATTATTATTTTGAGACTTGAAATATCATAGTACAAAAATTTCCATTTCTTCGTTCATCCTTCATTGGTCACGAAGGAGTCAGATTCTGAGGAATTTACTTTTTTACGTTCATCATCTAAGACATTTAATCAGAAATAGAGCAAGATGAAGCTCAACAATGGTTGGTGGACTGTTGGATTAAGAATCTATATCCACAGTTTATATATTACAAGAAACACATAGCAGAATTAGAAATAAAAACTTCATCAAGTTGATAAAGTAATAATTTATTAAATATGTCGTAGAGAGATGACTACGACAACTACAGTCTTCACCAACAAGTCCAAAAAAAAAAAAAAAAAAAATGAAACTGAGAGGTTCTGCTCTTTCTGTAAGGACTGGATGGAGTTTTCTTTCCATCTTTTTTATGAATAGGATAGAGTGATAGTAGACTCACAGTAGAATAAAGATAAAAAACGGAGTAATTCATGCCTTCTCGTGTAATTCACCGCATATAAATATATATAGATAGAGAGAGAAAAACGATGTGACAAGGAAATCCTTCACTTTTGATCTATTTACTTTAAATTAATATAAAATAGTCATTTTTGAAGATTTATTCACAAACAGCAGATACAATCATTGAGA
Source organism: Lepeophtheirus salmonis (assembly GCF_016086655.4). Classification (NCBI taxonomy): domain Eukaryota; kingdom Metazoa; phylum Arthropoda; class Copepoda; order Siphonostomatoida; family Caligidae; genus Lepeophtheirus; species Lepeophtheirus salmonis. Next base: position 8,487,143 of record NC_052140.2, read on the forward strand.
ATATAACCCACTCAATCAAGTCCCAATGGTCTCAATAACAGCCTCGATATACAGGCTTGGAAAGTAAAGCCCTATCCAAATTTTTGCATTCCGGGACAATGGAGTCGATCAAAAAATTATGTGGTGTAAGGACCAATGTTCACCTTTGATTCAAGGTAGCTTCAAACAAAATAATCCATCGGATTCAGGTCGGGGAGGTAGGAGAGAATATATGTACTTGGGTACATCCTTCCTAATGCTCTCTACTCTGAGGTCCTTGGTCTCCACTAGGGTTTTTTCAACTCTGCAACCCTTCTCCTGTTAATCCCTGTCCTCTTTGACACCTCAGAATTGTAAATATCGAGATGGTTGTACACAAAAATCATCATATCAGCGTACCTCCGTTCTGTCTCTGAAAATGTAATAGGCTTGAAATCTTTTGCTGTTCACACCATGGTGTTGTTCTGGCAAGTAAGTTAAATGTTTAGCTGTATGGTATATTTCAAGACAAAAAAACATTGTCCACTTTTGTCATCATATATTCTGGGAAAGTCCGGAAATTGGAAGGGTCTGATTTAGTTGCTACACCCTGTTTCAATAATAACAAAAACAAAAGTCATTTCAATATGAATACGTGTATACATATTATACTCGATAAACACATGATTCTCCCAAATAAATAAATTTGATTATTGTAACTTCAATTTGTGCTACGCACACGGGAACATTTTCCTTAAAGTCATTTTCTTGTGTGTTGATAGAATACTGGGTAGAAAATAAACATTTCCCAAATTTGTATTTGATAGTATATATTTCCAATAATCTCCCTACAAAACTATCTACATTACTAAAAGCTATTTCTCTATTTAATTATGTTAACATCGGTTGAGAATATGGCAGCAGTCCTCTTATGAAAAGAGGTAGATGACTCATTTTCAATACAGGCCCAAACGCCAGTAAATTTAAAATGGATCCACATTTTCTTGGATTCAGGTTTGAACTATACTATAATAATTCCATAGTTGGAAGGATTGTCCAACTGCTAACTGACTAATGGAAATTTTCTGTTTATTTTATGAGGATAGGTTGCAAGATACAACTAAGGTAACCACGAGTCAAATGTTATCAAAAAATAACTAATTTTTATGTGTGAATTGTAATTTTATGCCTTGTCCTTTCATTCCTAGTAATTCCTAGATAATTCATTCCCTCTAAAATTCATCCCTAGCCATTTCATTCCCACTTTGAAGAGGGATATTTAGTAAGGTCATACAGTTTATGTTCTAAACTAGTAAGTAGTTTTTGTGTAGGACTGTTGAAGGAGGGCTGGGGAGTGGGCACTAGAGATGAATGATGACTGGTGATGGATTTGAGAAGGAAATAAAAGATTTATGGATCAGAAAGGACGTCATGATAAATCTATAATAGTAAGTAGGATTAGAATCCCGATCTATAAGCAAGTTCCTCAGCCACCTCACTCCCCTTACCAGGATCACTTATTCAATGTTACTAGAACAAGGTTAGGCAACAAGAAAATGGATGTGAGCAAGCACAGCAGATTTATAAAATAAATCTCTCTCTTTCTATTTCTGTTGACGTCATTGGGACGAGTTTTGGTGATTAATACTACCGGGCAGTGCAGAATTATTTTGTTCAGAACATATCGCGGACAATAATGACATTTCGAATGACTTGAGAAACAATTTATTTATACATTTTTAGAATAATAAAATAGTTTGTGATCAAATTTAATCAATGTAGACACCATTTGACTCAATGACACTGGTCAGGCGACGTCTGAAGCTACCTCAGACTTGCTGGATGTAATCGGCGTCCATAGAGGTCCAGGCCTTGTTGACAGCACCCTTTAAGGCATTTATGTTCTTGTGTCGTTTTTTGCAGGCCTTGGTCTCCACGTACGCCTAGATAGAGAAGTCTAGTGGGTTCAGATCTGGGCTCTGAGGGGGCCAGTACTCCTTGGGCCAAAAGTTCATGTTGTCCTTGAGCCCCTCCTGAGCTTTCTTGGAAGCGTGGGTGGGTGCTCCATTAGGTTGAAACCCCCAAAGAGAGTTGCCGACTATGGATTTGATCCACGGAAGGACCTTGGACGCCAGAATCTTTACATAATCCTCCGCTGTTAATCTGTAGCCAGTGGGGAACCATACCAGCTTCGTGGCCTTCCCGTTGGAGGCCACGGGACTCAACATCATCACCGAAGTAGGATGCTTTGTTGTTGCCACATAGCGGTGCTTATCTTCCACATCTCCAAAGCTCACAACACGGTCATTTTGCCTGTTGTTAACAGGATCGACCGTAAAAGTTTTCTTATCTGAAAAATGATTATGCGTCTAGATGAGCTTTTGATATCATTCAAGATTTTCTTGGCACGCTCAAGTCTGACTTCTCGCTGATGTTCAGTTAGCAGAGGGCGTTCAGTACGCCTCAGGGACTTTCTTCCAGCCCTTTTCAATGCCCTTGAAAAAGTTGATCTCGACGTTCCCATCTTTCTGGCCATGTCGGCAATGGACCTGTTGGTACTCCTCTTGAACACGGCTTTTACTTGCCTTGTTGAGACAGTGGGCTTCCTGCCAGCCTCAGGGGAATGCTTGAGGTCACCCCCAGCCTCCAAGCGCTTGGAAACGTTGTCAATTGTCTTCAACGAGGCCCCAACCTGTTCCTTAATGTTGTTATGAGGCACTTCCGCTCGGAGGAGGGCTGCAATTTCGATCCTCTTTGTTTCCTGATTGGACATGGTCTCACGTGTGGAAGTTGTTACGCTCTCACAGGAAGGATTTTTGTTTATTTTAACAGTAAATATACGAAATAATCAGATTGGTTGGCACAAAACCTCTTAAAAAGTATATTTACATCATAGGTAAATAATTTTGCACGGTCCGATATTTGAATTTAAGAAGTAAATATATGTGGTTACTCGATATTTGTTAAGCGATATTTTAGTAAATATAATCCTAAAAATAAGTTATTAAAGTCCTTTATTTACATTTTTACTTTTTAAACTTATGTAGTGTCAATAACCAAAACTCGTCCAAATGACGTCACGGGAAAGTGAGAGAGATTTATTTAATAAATCTACTGTGCTTACCCAACTATTTTTTTGGTGCCTTACTTTGTTAAAGTAACATTACACTTACTATCCCAATAAACTGTATGATGTCACTAAATATCTTTCTTCAAAGGGGGAATGAAATATCCGAGAATGAATCTTACAGCGAATGAATTTACTGGGAATGAAATCTCCTAGTACCAGTAATAACACTGGGGTATTCATTGTTTCAACATCAGTAATCAATCATAATGTAACCTTAATCCGTGTCCTACTTTTTTAAGAACCAAACTTTGTGGACAATACTCGTAAAATTCGAGGCGAGGATCTGTCTAATTTTGTTTTCGGATCTGGATACGAAAGTTCGCCAAAATTTACTCGAATATTTACCTCTAAAGAGTCAAACTTACTTGGATCCGAGAAAATGTGGATTTATCATGTCATCAACACCAATTAGCTTTGGAATCTCAGTTAAAAATTCACCAGGGGCGTTTGCAGGGGGTACGCTGGATGGGCTGTAACTTTATCCCCCAACCCCAAAAAAAAACTTAATTTTTTGTAAATGTGTATGACTTTTTAAAATTTTCTACCAAAAATTTCGGATTTTTGTAATTATTTTTCAAAAAAATTTATATTTGAAATTTAATTATTGGAATTCTTTTCCACATTATTTTTTTTGTAAAACAACTGTGGAATTATTATACAAAAAAATTATAATTAGTAATTTATTTTTAAAAGAATTTAATCTTTTGGAAATACCTGGGGATTTAAAAAAAATTTTAACCCCAAAAAAATTAATATTTGAAACAGAATTTTTGCTTTTTTTTGTGAAAAACTGTGAATTTTAAAATTCAAAATATTTTTTTTTTTTTTGAATACCAATGCATTTTTGAATTTTTTTCCAAAAAAATATCATTTGTTATTTTTTTCCAAAATAATTTAATTTTTTGTGAAGTACTGTGGATCTTAGAATTTTTAATTCAAAAAAATAATTCTTTGAAATGAAATTTTTTGTGAGCAGATATAAATTTTTCCAAAAACAAATTGCACAATTTCTTTAAACATAGTTACGAATTTTTGAAATTTTTTTCCGAAAAAAATTAATTATTTGTGAATACCTGTAGATTTAAAAAAAATTGTAAACAGTTCCGAATTTTTTAAATTTTTTGTACAAAAAACTTAACTTTGGTAAATAGCTGTGGATTTTTGAAATTTGTTTCCAAAAAATTTAATAATTTATTTTCATTTTATTAAAAATCCCCGTCTATCCCCCTGATATAATCCTGTGGACGTTCCTGTTAACCAACATGAACTAAAGCTTTTAATCCTCTCTGATGGCATATTTAGTTTAATAAAATAATTGTTAATATTTCATAAATACTTTGTAGCCCTGGAATTGTATAAGATTGGATATTTTTAGTTTTCACCCCGTTCAATAGACACAGATTTTTTTATTATTATATTTTGAACTCACTCTTATGTTAGTTTTTATTTTCTTTAGAGCATAAAAGAATGAAGATAATGTACATATGTATTATAATAATAACTTATGTTTATTTTACATAAATATAAATGCATAAAAATAAAAACTCATAAAAAGAGAGACCATTTTTCATAGAGTGATATTTTCTTGTTTCATTTTTTTTCTAGTAACTTCTTTTTTAATAGAGGTAGTGCCAAGGGCGTCCGAAAGATAATATTTTGGGGGAACTTGATTTTTTCACAGTTATTTATACAAATAAAAAAATATTATAAAAATTAAATATTAATAATAAAATCCTTAACTTTGCTAAAAAAAAGAAAATATAAATTTAAAAAAAAGTTCTAATATGAAATGTTATGGTAAAAAAATTTATAAATTATTTTGTTTTAAATTGAAAAATTTACAAATTTTCACAAACAATTCAATTTTTTCTAAAAAAAAATTTCAAAAAATCTATAGAATTATTTTTTGTAAAATTTTTTGAAAAATTTATAGATACTCTCAAAAACTAACTTTTTTTTTTTAATTACAAAAATCCATACCCCTTAAAAAAAACTTCAAACAGATCAAATCAATACCGTTCTGCAAATAAACTTATGATAAAATCGTTTTGATATACAAAAAACGTTGAGGCCTTGAGCGTATTGTTATCTAGAAAATTGTGATGATTTTTTTTTTTTTTTTTTTTTTTTGCGGGATTTTAATAGTTGAAATGTTGCTCAAAAATAAGTATAAAATTCATGATGAAAATTTGTCAACTGTGAGATTTGTCACAAAACTATATTGACTAGTCCGTCACATCCGAGATTAGTTGAAGATAAAGTTAGATGAATATCATTAAAAATTGTACTAACACAATGGCTGAGAAAACTCAGGCTTCACTCATACAAAAAGATGAAACCCATCCGGTTCCCCAAAAGATATCCCCTTAAAGCTGACGATTACCTCAACATCCTTGAGAAGAAGGTAGTCCCTGGGCTACAGAAATTGTCCAAGGAGGGATCCGTCGTATTCCAGAAGGACGGACTTGATTTTCACAAACAGCCAAAGCTGTTCCAAGCTTCCTCAGGAAGAATCTCCCCCAAAAACGTTACTTACTGACCTAAGGACTTTGGCTTCGTCCCCCAAGAGTCCACAACTCAACCTACTGGACATACCTCAACATGAATTCCCTCATGGCCACGGTGAGCAAGGCTTAGACCTCAATGTCCACCGCCAAGTACCTTCGGCAAACCTGTGCCCCTTCTAACCTCGCCTTGAGCACTGCATCGCCGCCAATGTGGCTATATTGATTAAAAAATGGTAATCATAATAATACAAATCTATTGTATATAATATATTTATTTATATATAAGTAAACAAACATTGATGCGCCAAATGGGGATTTTTTTTTTAGGACGATCCGGTATATGGCGATATTTTTTTTAAATTCACCTCATATTCAGCTAATACGAACCTTCAAAAGACAATTTTTTGTTTTAATTTAACAGTGCTTCTTGATGGGACAATGAAAATAATAATAATTTTAAAAAGCCAATTTTGAAAAAAGAAAAGAAAAATGTGTTTTCTTTGTTAAGCTCGGAACTTTTCAGCCCCCGTGTTAATTAAAAATCCCATGGGAAGCACAGCGCCACAAAACTTCATTTGATCAGGTTAACTAGTAAAAATTAAGGTTATTCTTTAATCAAATATGATGCCAACTGCCTCGTGTTTTTCAAACTTGAAAAATAAGTCCCCCATTATTTGAGTGTGGTAAAAAAAATCATCATTCTCTCAATTCGTGTCAAACCGATTCGATCATTGTTGGAGTCGATACAACACTAAATTGAAGAAGAACATGAAGAGAAAGGGATGAACAAAGAAAAAGAGTATGAGTTTATTTCCATGGCCTTAATGTCATGGGATTCGAATATATATTTATACGTTTTTATATTCCTATAAAAGACCAATAAAGATGGGGGTAAAAAAAGAGTAATGCTTTATATATTAAAATGTATGACATTACGATTATATAGACTTGTAAAAGCCACATATTACATACGTACCATTTAGAGTCGGGTATATGTATGTATGTATGTACAGAGTGGCACTTACCGGGTTGTGCAAAAAAATTAAGACCATTTATAAAACTAATAAATATTCCAACAATTTGATTCCCTTCAAAGTTGCGACATCGACTATCAGAGACAGCATCTCTTGGCAAAACCACAGAGACAAATCTAAAGAGACTGTGATGTAGACAGAAAGAGTACAGGACTTCAACAAGCGAGCTTTCAATCCAATCCTCACATCAAAGCATATGTACTTGAAATATTGTATCTAGTATAGAGTCTTTTTTTATGTAAATAATATAATGAAGAAAAAAAAAGTATTGCATAATATCAGAGACTCTAGTGACGACTAGAGTTCTACGATTAAAAACGTAATTTCCCAAGTGTCAGATTAAAAAACTGGATCTTCTCATCTCCCATTCTTCGCTCTCTTATGAGAATAAAGTTATTGAGACAAAATGCTGAATCAAAACTATATTTCCAATAGTTTACATTATTCATGTTTTTACATCAAAATAGAATAAAATAATTTTTTTATTCAACTTTATCGTTTTAAATTGACTGCGATTATGAAAAAAGAAAAAGAAAAAAATCAACTCTTTTTTTATAGAGAGCTAAGTGTCTTCTCTTATAGTTTTAGTTAAATTCAAAACATTTGAGCATATTATCATGTCGAAAGAACATCAAAGGCAATAGAGAGCAACCTTGCTTGCCGCCAAAATGTCCCCGAAAGAAGTGACTGCAGCTAAATATGGCTCAATGGCAACCGTTTGTCGTTTCAAGGAGCACCTAGATAAGGTTGATGATCTCATAGCATCCCTTATAAGTGGTAGTCTAAGAAAATTAACTACTAAACCTACAGCCAATGCCTTTAAAGAGCAGCCTGATCTTGGAGATGACCATAGACGACAATGTCTCAAAATACAATGTAGCAAGGTGCACCAAAGAGGACAGTATCGTTTCTCTACGATCCCAAAAAGTATCACTCCGGACAGAAGTAATGTTGAAAAAGCTCCAGCTGCAAATTGCACGTTGTCCTGAAAGCCGTTAGTACTACCTACGGTGGTTATATTCAAGATTAGTTATCCATAATATCATTATTATAAGTTATATTTATAAATTTTTTTTGGATATGAAATGAATACAAAATTATTATTCATTGTTTAATTTGTTTATTTTAGTCTCAAAAAATTTTCACGATCTCATACCATATTTTTTACAGTATGTGAAGCTGTACTTTAGCTAGTATTTAGAGAAATTTATAGAAACCCTTGGTTCCAGAGACGTCCCAGTTAATCAGTAAATAATTGGTAGGTTTTATTTGTCCCAAAATTTAGACTTTGATTAAGTATAAAATATTCTTCGTATAATTCTAAGTACAGCAAAATTTATCCAGATCTCGTACTCCACCGTTTTAAGGATCGAAGTAATTTTTAAACATTCGTAGAATAGTTTAAACGAAGTATTCAAATCTTTATGGTAAAAATAAGAATTTTTCTCTTTAAGATCTGACTGGGACTTGATCGAATAAATAACAAATGTAATTTCAAATTCATCGTTTCTTATCATAGAAAAATTATTTTTCTGTAAAATTTGTGAAAATAGAATATGATTTTTGCTTTTATCTAAGTACTCCTAATGGATATAATGATAATAATCGATATTTATCTCTTTCTCTTAACCCTATAATTTATTGGTTTTTTGTTTGTAAAAAAAGTACCTACATATTAAAAGTCCCCTGATAGATCAATGCACTTAATAAAAGTCCTTGATCAAATAAAATCCTTTGACATTGCTTTTAAATAATTAGTCTTTTTATGTTCAGAGAAAAAGGTGCTTTTTGTGCAACACACGTGACTATTGTACATATTATCTACATTTTATGATACTTTTATGTATGTGGGTGTGAGATGGCTAATTGAATGAGAATGAGATTTGTTATAATGCATGTTATTACATTAATGACAGCAAGCTTAATTAATTACTATTATTTTACAGGGTATATATTTTATTTCTACAACTTTTAAATTCTCCTCTTTATTGCAGTAATTCTTTTTCTCCCAACCAAAATCCTAACACAGGCAGTTGATATTAACATAGGTCATAATTCAAGTGTAACATTTGTGTTGCTCCGGCCTTCTCCTCGCCCTCTACAAAAAAAAAACGCGTCTCTAAGTATGCAGTGAAGTACTTGAACTCAAGCAATTTTAATATTTATCTCCCTTTCCATCATTGGAAAATACTAATAATACAAAATATAAAATGAATACCAACAATTATTTGTCTGAATTGTCTCGAAATTACCTCTTCTTGGTCTGATTTACATATCAGATCTCTAGATCAGACGGGTTTTGATACTTGATATCCAAAACTTTCTCTATTCCTCCGGTTAGTGTCGATCAAAATGTATGAGTCATTGACAAGAGTGATTTCCTTTGAATTGTGTTTAATATTTTCCTTGTCCTTTTCTTTGTAGTGATTGCATGTCCCCATACTAGATAACCATAGGAGATGATAGGTCTGATCATAGCTTCATACGACAAGATAACCTTGTCCGAGGTTAGTCCCCATTTTTGTCCTATGATTGTCTTGGCCATATATTTTTTTTCAAAATGCTCTGCCCAGGTGAGTCCTTGATCACAAGTCACACATAGTAACATCATATGTGTGGCATATTCCATCATTTTGCTATCCATTTCTAATTGTTGAAAGTATTTTGATCTAAGTTTATAAGCTTTTGAAAAGATTATTGCGCTTGATTATGATGGGTTAAAGGTAATACCACTTTCCTTTCTCCATTAAATAAGAGTATTGATTGCCCTTTGCATTGCATTGACAAGGGTGTGGGGCTGTTTTCCACTAATTATAAGGAGGATATCGTCAGCGTAGACAACGACCTTGATTGCTCCTTTTTTTTAATTTATTAAGTAAACTATCCATAATCATATTCCAAACAACGGACGATGGAACACCCTCCGTGGGCTCCCACGGTTTGGATTGACAAAAAATGTTTCACTATTAAGCTTGGTTGTGCCCGTACGGGTACATTGTAAATTTTTGTACTAGGATCTGATATACTCTGGAATACCGAGTTTTTTCATTGCTGCATCAGCTGAATGAAATTGTATATAATCAAATGCACCTGTGCAATCAAAACTGGCAACAAGGGCGCATTGTTGTTGATAGATGTATTTTTCCATGGTATTGGTCACTCGAGAATGAGCCGTCACAGTTAATAACCCCCTTGTACATATATGCATGTTGTGAGTGGAGTGTTGAAATAACTTCTTCAACTTCCCATTGTAAAATCCACTCAAGTCTTTTAAACATAATGTCGGAAAGAGTTATCGGTCAGAAGGATTTGGCAAGGCTGTAATCTTTTTTACCTGGTTTCGGTAGAAAACTTACTTTCATTTCTGTCCAGCATCTTGGTGTATAACCAGTCATGAGGATAACTTTATAAAGCTCTGAGATAGAGGCGACGATGCCGTCCCCAGGTTGTTGCCGTAAATCTGGTTTCAGTTCATCAGGTCCCGAGCTTTTGTATGAGCCAAAGGAGTTAAAGGATTCCCTGACCTTGTTGCTATCCAAATATTTTTAGAAGTCCACCCTCCTTCTTGATGGAAGCTTCTAGAGACTGGACGCTCCCTCTCCTTCAGACCCGCATAGATAGAATAGTCTGAGGGGTTTGTGTCTGAAGAGGAGGGCGGCGATATGTTGAGGTTTTAAAAGTCCGGAAAGTTGTATCCCAGGAAGACCTGGGTCTTAGCAGCTCGATGGCACGTTGCTCCGTCTTGAGTGAAAACAAAGCTCTCCCCGAACTTTTCTCTAGACCAAGGTAGCACTGTCTTATCCAGAAGTTCGATGTATGCACCTGCATTGAGCCACTTCTTCCTTTACACAAAAGTGGAAGGGCAGACTCCACAACTGCCGAGGCCATGGTGCCGCCTGGATTTTTTGTTCTGAAAACGTGGCTCTCTGAGGCTTAGACATTGTCTGCATGTTCGGTTGTGTTGTAGTGGCTGTTTTGCTTATTCACATTAGCATCAACGGTTTACATTTGTAGAAGGAAAAGGTTCCTCAATTATAGATGTAACTTTTGTTAACGACAACGTGCTTCCAAATTTTTCTTTGTGATGTGTCCGAAAAACAATCATTGTCTGACCAAATATATTTAATGTCTAGACTTGAAAATGAAATAGAACCCATATATTGTAAGAGTCTAAGGTCAATAAAATGGCAAGAGTATAAAAAGATGCTATTTCCCCTCAAGGAGGTTCCTACACCTGTATTGGAAAACAACATAGGTGTAGAGGAAATATAACTTCTAGCTACCAAAATATTGAGTTCTTTGGTCGAAACTCTAAATGAATTGAGTAAGAAAAATCCACTGGAGTAGTGAAAGAATTGTTGTAAATATGCCTCAAATCTATGCCTACAAATTAAATAGGAAATTACTCACGAAACATAATTTGTTACTACACACACATATAGAGTTAAAATGAAAAATACACACTTTACATGTATAAAGAATAGGTAAACAAGTAGAACTTCATCAACAACCTAATCTCTTAGTCTATCAGACAAATATTTTTTGACATTTACAATCCAGCCACTTCCACCAATAATCAAAATATCTTCAAGATAAACAGTAATTAATGCGGGATCTTCAACTTTCAAACAATAAAGACAGGAATCTTCAGTTGTTTTCAAAAAATGGAAATCAAAAAGGAACTATTAGCTCAAAATTTCTCCCTTTCCGGTGCCTTTTGTTAGTGTCGTTAGTATTTTTATAAGCAATAACTTAGTTGAAATTAGATCATAGGCTGAGGGGTGAGGGAGCTGATTTTAAATATCCGACAAAGGGGGTAGTGATATATTAATTACTTTACGCAAGCTTCTATTTCTATTTCTTCTATTGTATAAATTAATTGCTGCAATATTACATTTACGCAAAATTAATAAATGAAGAATCCATGAAATCAAAAGGAAAAACAAAGGAATGACTCTTTAGCAAAACTGCTAATTAAATTCACTAAACCTCGATTGAAAATGACTAAATATAGGAATAATTCCTTATCTAGAGATGATTAAGATGAATAAAGAATTCCATATAACCAGATGTAATTTTGTAGAAGAATACGGAAGATTATTGTTGATAAAATGTTGATTTTAAAAAATACAAAGCATTTTTATCAATCTTGGAGTGTAAATATCCTACTTCAATTACAGAGGGTAAGAAATCCCTTGTTTAAAACTGCTAAAGATCGTAGACCCCACCCTCTGTGTTCCAAATTTCATGGGGGGATGTCAAAATCTCACAAAAGAAGTAAATCTAAGCAATGATACCGATGAAAAGCGGTCGAATGGTGATTTATTCTCTTACTAATTGATTGACTCCTACGGAAGACTCTTTTATCTCTTCATAGACAAACATATATTTTTATGAATATTTGAACACATCTCTGCTAAGTCATAAAACATAATTTATCTTCTGCTACAAATCACAATCTGGAAAAATTCGCTTTGCCTAATTAGTACTCATAAAGTACTCAAGATCAACGTATTGGTTGACTTTATTCAATTCAGATTAAGGTACAAACCTCTTAATCTTGCATGAAAATGATCTTGTTCCCTGATCTATTCTTGAGGAACTCAAATATATATCAGCGAATCACAATTCTAATTGTATTTCACATCAATACGCCAGAGATTTTGGACATCCCAGGCTTATTTTAGATTTCAGGCTGATATGCAAATTTTGGGTCCCTACTCTGAATATTTAATGAAATTCTCTAATTGGTGGCTTTTACACTTTTCACAATTCTATTTATTAAACACTTTGTAACTGTTCTTTTATGTTGTTACTACATGCAAATCATAACTAATAAGCTAAAACATATAAGTTGTTCACTCTTTATTATATTCAGATTAAAATAAAAGTTACTACAAGAAAGTATGGTCGTTTTTCTTCTATAATAGTTAAAAAGTATAAAAATAATGACTAAGTAGTTAACTTCATAAAAGTTAAGTACTAAATTACAGTAAAATGAGAGACTTCTATATTTTCTTTTTTCGTATAATTATATTGACCTTTTCTTGAGGTAAAATATTTTATATTTATTTTTAAAAAGAAAAGCATTATATTGTCTGTTTAAGATACAGTCAACCCCCTATTAAGCGCTCAAGCAATAAAAAAGTGACGACTTAGTACAGAGGATCTCTTAAAACCGTTTTTGTATATTAGAACAATTCAAAAGTTTAAAATGGTGCTTCATAAAATTACTATACAGGATAAAGTTTACATCAGGGCAGTAATGAGATACATTCATTCTCAGATAGAGAGATTTGTAGAAAAAATACAACAACATTATTTTATTTGCATGTATACATATTTTATTTTTCAAGAGAGGCTATATAAATAGTGATGTAAATCGTGTGTATTTTTTAGTAGGCCCGGTTTTTTTAATTTGGTAATCTGAAGAAATAGTTTTTATTTCTTTACCTTTCGTCATTATTATTTAACTCCTGTGTAGTAAACTTCCTTTTCTACTAAATTCAGTTTTATTTTAAACCTGAATTAACATTCGTTTGTGCTAATAAAAGACGGAGAGTAACCGTTAGGGCTTGTTGGAGAGTTATAATTGTAATTTCTTGTTGGAATCATAGTAGAATTGAAAATTGACATTGGAGTAATTCTTGCCAATTTCCTTGTTGATTTCCTTCTCCCCTCGTTACAGCTGCTTGAAGCTGATCTAATGAAACGTCGTGACAGCTACGCTGATCTCTTGTAAAAAAAAATCTTCAAATCGTAAGGATATCCAAGTTAATTTTGGGTTTCTTTTTTGCATAATTTATATATACACAATTGTCTACTATCTAAAAGACAACATTCAATCACGCTTTTTCCTACTTTTTTAATATTCCACAGTTTTGTATGAAAGTTGGCAGGAAATGATCGTTAAAAAGAGGTTCATCAATGAACCTATATAGTAGTCAGTGATCCATAAAATACATATGTCCTACCGGTATGTAAAAATAGAAGAAACCGGAAATTAAACGAAATCATGAAATCCTGAAAATTGGAAGAATGTTTCGTAGATGACATATAACTCTGGAACTAACTCTTTCTGTTGCACTCCGCCATTCATGAGCACATACACTAGTTATTACTTAATTCCTATGTGTTCCATTTTCAAGAATTAAATAATAGTGGTCACATATTTTCAAATAAAAAGTCCTGCTTAGATTGCCAACTAAAAAATAGCTGCTCCTGTCCTCTCTAAGATATATTTTATACACCTCCAGTAGTAGTTGTATAATAATTTGTGTAACCACTGGACGGATATTGCAGGAACAAGCTTGTTAGAGTTTTTGACTTTATTAAGCTTTTGTGTGTGAATTGGATATGATGGCTGAATGTGGAGACACGCTTAATAAATCAGTTAACGGTTCGGTCTAGTTTGACTGTATATAAATAGGTTAATAATATAGACAGAATGGTGCAAAAATAGGCGAATAAATACTTTAATATTTAAAGTCTTTCCCTTATCAAAATATTAACATCTTCCCATTAGTATCCAACAAAAAACTTATGCTTTTTATTGAGTCACTTCGAATTCACATCAAAGCACAAAAAACCAAGTCGTTAAACTCAAAGTACATACAAATGTACTCACGTTACGGGTAACATGAGTTTTAATGTTTGATACTTATCACAGAGTACGTAGGTAAGTATTAGAATGATTCATTTCCCGGGATCTCCTCGGGCCCAGTTTGTAAATAATATAACAGATACATTTTTAATATTTCTCTCTATATTTTAAGATGAAAGAATATATTTAAGTCTAGTTCTACCCATTATATGGAACTTCACACAGCAGTTCTTTACAATGCTTGTCTATATGTTGGCGTAAGCTGTGATTATATCGGCCTTCAGTTGATCTTTTATTGTGAATCAGACTTCTGAAATCTTCTGCATGAGGTGGCCATCAATACCACAGTCCAGGAGGAACTGTTGGGGTTGTGGGGAGGCCAAGAGTCTTTTCAAGCTTGCTAAGGAGGATTTTTCGCCGGATCACACGCTTCAACCGATCCAAATGCTTCAAGTCCTTACAAGGAATTATTTTGTATATATTTAGGTTCAAGTTTTGCTTCATTAAGTGGTGCATGGGTCTGTTGGCTGCTATCAAATTCACGAACAAGATCATTAACCATGCCTCTTCTGCCTTCAATATTTTCTTCAACTTACTCAACAAACTATTTTCCTTGATTTGCACAATGTGGAGCCTCTTGCTGTCATCCAGTACGCAGTAGAACGGTTACAGTCCAGCACTTTAGATATCTCTGATATTGATTTTCCACGTGGGGATAGCTCCAGAATTGCACCTCTATAGTGATCCATATTTTTGGGCATCACGCTGTTATTTCTCAATTGACATCCCTCAATTTTTTTTTCGCCATTTCTTTATACAATTGTTTGACAATGGATATAAGCATTCAACATCAAAAATGTTTCTTTATATTTGAAGATGAAAGAATACATTCAAAGGTAGTTCCATCATACAGGGTTCAAAGATTAAATCCTCTTTCGTATTTACAAAAAAAAAAATGACATCCGTATTTTTTTATACTTATATAGCAACATCAAAAAACAAAGTAACATTAGATCATGTATCTTGAAGCTTACTAGAGATAATTACCTCAGCCTCAATCGTGACCTCGATACGATATCTGAAGTTAGAGGAGGTCTTGATGACGAGGTCCCTGGGTATGAATGTGAAGTCATTTGGTATGGTGACTACTATACTTGCCTTAGTTGTGTGAGGGCATCCCCTGTTGAATAAATACGCGATGTAACTGTTTATTTAAATGTGACTCCAATCAATACTAAGATAAATAAAGTGTGTGTTCGATAAAGATAACTTTTTTTTTTAATATAAAAATAAGATAAATAATCAAGCAATAATTGTATTAGCTTTTTAAATCAGGAAAATCCCTCAGATTTTTTTTTATGACCAGTAAAATTTCAGGTACCTCAAGCCTGTTTGAGTTTAGAAACTCAGATTTTTTGAATACCACTAGTATACTTATCCCGTCCCTAGGTACTTCAGATCTAGGTCCAAGACGCGTCCTATCTCTATCTATAATGATTCTTCAATATGTTTTGTACGTTTTATTTATTTAATTACAATAAAATTCGAATATAAGAAAATGGACAACATAAAAGCCCACATAAAGTCACCATTTCACCCCATTTTTGTTTTCAAGGAGTTTTAAAATTATTTATTTACATAAATATCCAAAAATAGTGGTTTTTTTATTTATTTTGGATATAAGAAAATCCGGATATGATCAACTTTTCCTCTAAAAAATAACAGTCTTCTTTATCCGGAGTTGACTCTGTGTATCATTCAATGAAATTTATATTATTGAAGAGTTTAAGAAATAGTTATCGTAGATGTAAAATCCCGGGAAATGCCGGGGAAAAGGGATCTTCTAAAATACACTTTAGTTTGCATATATTTAAATTATAAGCCCATTACATTTGTTTCAAATACCTTTTTTACTTCTGAATATGTTGGCTTTAAATTATAATCATCATGGAGTTCTTTATGAAATAGCTTGGAGGAGAATTCAAGAGAGAAACTTTTGAAATAGTGTTCTTATAAGACTAAGATGTTTCCTTTTTAAGAGTTAAATGATAATGATATCAGCTATAAAAAATTACAAAATCGGTTGAATTTGTATCTACTAAAGTTTTAGGAAAAAAAATTCACAAATTAAATTACAAATATTAAATTTTTTCGGAAAAAAATTCAGAAATCTTTAATCGTTAACAAACAGTTCCAAACAATTATATTTTTTGGAAAATATTCCAAAAATCCACAGCTATTCACTAAAAAAATTAGTTTACTTGAACAAATTCAAAAATTATATTTTCAATATAAAAATTTAATAAAAAAAAATTACAAAAAAACATATCTATTAATAAAAAGTTTAATTGTTTTGGAAAAAAAATTTGTAAATTAAGTTCTTTCAAAAAAAAATTTCAAATATTAAATCTTAAAAAAAATCAAATTTTAAAAATAAATTTCTTTTGACAAGAAATTCAATTTTTTTAGAAAAAAAATTTCATAATCAAAATTTAATTAATTAAATTTCAAAAAAAATTTCAAACGAAATTTTAAAAAAAATTGTAAATTGAAGACAATTTTTTTATCTGTTAAAGTTAGGTAAAACTCCATACTCCTCATATTTTGTACATGAATTTTCAAATCTTCTTTTTGGGAAGTTTGACCATTTTTTTATCAAAAACGTTATGGTTGTAATTGCAAATATTTAGCCAATGGTCATTAGACAAAAAAAAAATAACAAAATTCTTCTACATTATGGTACTTTTTAGTGTTGCCAGCTTATTGTGTCGTCGAAAAATTGCAAACACCACTTGCTTTTGAAAAAAAATCAAATTTAATTATAGAGTTGCTAAATGGATAAGATCCATTTTTCATAAACATCATCCAAAACAGCCAATCAGTTAAATTGAATAATAATAAAATTCAATTTCTAACCAAAAAGAGAAAAGTATGGATTTAAAAATAATTCAAAATCTACAATGTTGACGTTTTTCAAAAGAACAAAAGCAAGATTCCGGTTTTGAAAATTCATCATTTGTGGGTATAAATTTAAAATTTACTCTCTGAACAATGAAAAACTTTCAAAATGAACACCAATTATTTGTCAGTTTTCAAAGAGTTGCTTCCTATTTTTTTTTTTATTATTATGGAGCATAGTCAATTAATCTTTTTATAATTTTGAATTTTAAACTTAAATGCTTTAAAATAGCTGAATTTTCGCACAAAAAAAAAAGGTATTTTTTTTTTTTTTTTTGTATTTTTAAAGCCAGAGTCTCAGAATCTTTCTAAAAATGCATCAAATCCAGATAACCTTAGTGGACTCAACATAGCTCATGGACAACACACTCGGGATAATTTATTCTCTTGAACTCTTATTGAATAATTCCTTCCAGTATGTAAAAATAAAAGAAGCAGAAAATTAACGTGGTGATCCTGATAATTTGAAGAACGTTTGAGCATGGAACACCTAAAGTGTCATGATGTTTTATTAGATCAGCTGCAAGCAGCTGTGAGGGTAAGAAAATAAACATTAATCCTTATCAGCCACGGACATATCAGCTAAAATTACTTCAATGTCGATGCTTATTTTTACTCCGAGTCCAACAAGGACTTCAACAATTAATTCCTTAGCAGACCATCACTTTTACTCTCTTTTCACATGAGTACTATAAGTACGATAATTCATATTAATTCAAAAAAAGGGATAAAGTGTTTATAAGATGCAGTTTTTAAGGTTAACTGAACTTGATAAAAATCGGTTATTTGGTAACACTGATCATAAAAGATACTGTGACGTCATGATGTGAAACTTATTGTTAAAGAAGAGTGTATAAATATTCCCGTTGCGAAAATAAGAAAGGGATTTTCTGATTAAGAACAAGCCTCACCAACTGAAAATGATTATATTGATGATATCAAAATTTGATTTAAAGTTCAAATACCGCACGATCCAATTGACTGAACTAGTATATAATATCTTCATGTAAAAAATTAAACAATTATCAATCATATTAATATTTTTTTGGATAGTTCTTCAGGGGCTTAATATTGTGTTTGACTCTTTAAAAAAAATCCTGGCTTGATTTTATGTTATCACAAAACAAATCATAAATATATATAATATGTTTTAAGAGGTAGATTTGATTTCACTTAAATACTTTAGATGGAAATGTGTCCATAGGTAGATCAAATTTATGAATATACCATTACTTTAAAATTGGTTGGTGGAGTCGCGGCCAAAACTTTTGACGTCTCTTAATTCTGAACCGGAGGGCCAAAAAGGCTAAAATATCGGATTTTTGATTTTTTAATAATATTTAAATATGTGCGAAATCTGAAAAAAAAATATAAGATGTAGCTGTTTTTTGAGTGATTGATTTCATTGGAAACTTTACAAAAATAAAAAAATCAAGTGAATTTTTCTTTTCAAAAACTGTTACCTTAGAAATATAATTTTCGAAATTTTTTTCTAAAAAAACTATTTGTTTGAGAACAGCTGGGGCATTTTAAATCTTTTTTCCAAACAATTTATTATTTGACATTTTTTTCCAAAATAAAAAAATATTTTTATAAACAGCTGTGAATTTTAGAAATTTCTCTTCAAAAAATTGAACTTTTTGTGAACAGCCGTATATTTTTGAATTTTTTTTTTCACACAGTATAATTTTGTGGACGATCCAGAAAGCAAAATTGTATCTTTTAATTATTATTTATAATAATAAAAAATCGGTTTTGGGATTTTTTTACTAGAATCGCATCGAAATCGGCATTGCAATGTTGTTGTTTTCAAATCGTCCCATCACTAATTTTTATCATTTTCACATCCTTAGTAGTAACATCAAAGAAAAAAAAGTAGTTCATAATACAAGAACCAACAATCATTTTGTCTCTAATAAAAGAGCTTCGAGGCAAAAGCATAAACAGTAATATAGCACTGATGCTTGTCCTTAATAATTAGAATTTATTATGTGTAGGTAAGTCCTCATTCATACTTTATTTATAATGAATAAACTATAAAAAAAAGTATCAGCCTTAAAACGAAAAATATATATATATTTTTTTTCATATATTTCATCTAATTATAAGGATTCATTTCATCAAAATTTATTTGAAACTATTAAAAAAATCTTTAACAGATTTTTAGGATCATAAAAAAAAACTTTTAATTCGGAAGATAATTTCATACTTATTTAAATTACAGCAGCCTTAAAAAAAGTATAATATATGTATATTAGACTGCTCCGTTTTTAAGGATTAAAAACCGAAAACTTTTCTCCTAAGGAAAAACCAGAAAACTAACTTTGGCAAAGTTTGAGAACTCTCCTACAAATATTGAAATATTGATTATAAAAATATATATATATTTTTTTTTAAACTGTCATAAGTTTCATAATTTTAAAGGTAATGCAAGGCCGGGCAACGTCACCAAAGACAAATAATTCCAAAGTGTTGATGATGTACCTATTGCAATAATTAATAGGTACTTATTGGTATTTTTTGAAACTTACCAAATGTAGGATACTTGATACATCAATAGGATACATGATACAGGGTAGGATGAAACATGTAACACCTGGAGGAAACATGTAAAACTGCCATTTGTTATATTCAAGCATTTATTTTACTTCTTATTGCAGTTTGTCAGCATAAATCAAATACTTAGAATTGTATATATAAGATAAACAAATAAGTTATTTACAGAAATAGATCATAGCTAAAAATGAGATATTTTTTTACTATTTACTGTGATTGATAATTAAAATATAACATGAACTTACACAAAAAAAAAAACATAATTAAGTCTAATTTATTTTTATATATATAATAAAAATTGGGTCTAACAAGTCTTGTCCATAGTGTTGGAATCAGAGTAAATGAGGTGAACGGATTATTGAAACTAATAATATATTAAATGCATGTTAATTAATGCTTTATTAAAATAAAATTAAAATCTCATGCTTTATTATAGAAATATACTTCAACAAACACTTACCTAAAATGTTTACTTTTTGTGTCAAAAATTTCCATGTTGAAATTCTCTATAACTGTAAGCATTAGACAATCCAAAATTTTGATTTGATAAACAAAGGAAGACATTCAATTGTATAAGAACAGGCTGGTTAGTTAACTTTTATATTTTAAAGTTATTGGCAATGTAACATGTCTCCTCCGTAACAAGTATCCTCACCCTTCCCTAAATGTAATTTTAATATTTTGATGGAAATTGGGCATTTTGGGCCCCATATACCGTCCCAAATAATATGCACTATATACCACCATTAATACCACCAGTTATGCAGTTAGGGATTTATTTGAGGCATCTGGGTCGACTTCAAGGCTTAAAGGCCAAAGTTAGGCTTGATCCATATTTACGTGATTTTTGTCCGGCATTCATGTACAGCTTATACAGGGGTGGACAAAAGTTTACGGTCAATATTTTCATTTAATTTGAAATAATTATATTCAATCCACATGAACCTTGTATATGAAGGATAATGCGGCTTCGAACCATGGCATCACAACATTCTTGGGAAGGTACAAGCCCACTGAGAGGGTAAACTTGAGATCGTTGTCAAAAATGTGAACCGGTACTAATAATCAAGCCAAACACCATTATCTTGGACGAGAACATGTTCTTCATCACAAGTACCCACGTTTGTCCAAGAGCGCCAAAGTGGCG
This sequence comes from Lepeophtheirus salmonis, assembly GCF_016086655.4. Taxonomy (NCBI): domain Eukaryota; kingdom Metazoa; phylum Arthropoda; class Copepoda; order Siphonostomatoida; family Caligidae; genus Lepeophtheirus; species Lepeophtheirus salmonis. The sequence continues at coordinate 8,508,036 of NC_052140.2, forward strand.
GAATGGATAGATTAAGCACCATGTATCAACCCAAAAGCGGAACACTCTAATGTATATATATATATTAAGAAAAAGAAAGGGATAAAAAAATTATAGAGAAAAAAGCTTTTTTTTTTTACAATAATTTTATGACAATTTTTATTATTTATATACAACATGTCTTTGATGAAAAAGGGGTGAAAATACTTATTTTCCATCAAACTCAGACGCATGTATTTTTTCGTGGTGAAACCATCTTTTAAAAGGATCTTGTCATGCTATTAGATTTATTAATTTTTGGAGAGCCTTACCAACTATATTTACACACCCGTGTATCACACTATACTTATAGTTAGGTGAGCCAATGTTTATATAATTGTTCGGAATGTATAATAGAGGGAGTTGTAACACTTTTTGTTTTGATTCTATACTCCAAGATAGCTTTACTTAGAGAGTGGGGGCACAAAACCTCTCGTAGAATGACGAACTTACAAAAAACGTCATTTTTATATAATTAAGAAAATAAAACTTAAAAACTAATTTGTGAAATGTATCAATATTATATTTTATATTCAATGCTTCTTCGTTCAGAAAAAATAACCGCCTACTTGTTGTACAAACTTAAAAGTACTACATCTCCAAGACCATATAGTTTTATTCAACATATAGTATCAATTTTTACAACAAGGAAGACAAACACAAACGACGATTAGTTCAAGGATGATTTAATGTTGGTTTTTTTTTCAGTATGCCTTCATTTTTGTTTAGTCTGATACTCTATAGTGATGTGGGTTTATTTTTTCCTTTCAAATTGTTTTTAAGATGACTTGCATCCAGGTAGAATAGATCATAAATAAAGTTGTACGCATGAAAAATTTATATTTAAAAAAAAAAAAAAAACGCCTGTACTCACGGTTATAACGTTTTGGCAGCTCTTTTTTAAGCCTAATAGACATATCTTTATGTTTATAAATGACAAAAACAAACTTAATAAAATACAATCCCTAAGCATATCATCTGACAAGGGTAAAAAACAATCTGGAAAACAGGGAAAAACGGCACTAAAAATCAATCAGATTGGCAGTTCTTGAAGATAGAGAAGGTGTCCATGGTGTACCATGCAGTCATGATTATAGCTCGGAGTGAATCTAAATTTGCATTAGGGGTGCGGCAGACATTGTTCTGTAGGATACTCTAAGCTGTAAAAGTATATCTAGTTGAGGTCAGAGCTGGAAGAGGCCACATAGAGACATCCCAGAAGTTAGGCATACTGTTGATGTAGAATTTTTGGATATTCTAGACTGTATGAGGTGGTAATTTACTAATTTATCTTATAAGTAGTCCGGACGGGAATGACAATAGATTCTGCAGCCTTTTTGGCACTCCCACCGGCGTGGAGAAGATCGAACTTGCGTTGTCTTTACAATTACAGACATGGGATATAATCACAAATTCCTTATTATAATTTCAGCTGTCATTTAGTTGCATAATGAGACCTCTTAATCTTAAAATAACAGGGATAATATCCTAATTTAATGCAAGTTTGGGATCTTCACTTCGTATAATACGTTGATAGTTAATAATTATATATTCCTTAAAAAAAATATTTACTCTTACTTTCTGAATTTCTATATCAAACTTAACTTTATTTTACCGTTGCAAGAATCGCTAGCTTCGGCTACAGTTGCAACTTTTTGTATGCGATTTAAATGAAATTGTATTCAAAATAATGGAACAACCTAGCTGAATAGACAACGTGCTAGGGATAAATTATTCTCTTGAACTCAATGTACGTTGGCTTGCGTGTCGGTCATTCCTAGAAAAGGAAATAAACTTAATGTATATGGACTTCAAAGAAATTTGCTAGTTCAGATAGAGTACTATAATGGAACCTTTAAAAAAACCTAGTACTCTCTAATAATCTCTTATTAGGTTTAATACATAGCAAATATAGCCCTTCTGATACAAATTAAGGGGCACTAGAAAGAATTGACAGTAATATCAACATTTTCTTATCCTCTCTGATTGGCTTAAAATTGTTAACAGTATATTGCTCCCAAAGGGTATATATAAACTACAAGGAGAGTATACAGGCAGTTCTGATGAATTGTCAGCCTTCTTTTGTGATGCGTTAAACAGATGAAATTCAGGCTAACAACTGATTATAAATATTTAAAGTATGGACCTCAGTTTTGTGTTTATCATAAATAATAGTTATTATTACTTATTAGTTTGGCAATATATATTTTTAATATATCTTCATCTAAAAGATTGAAATGCATTGTTGCTCCGTGTTTAACTGCAAATATAAATCTGATTATAAAAAAATTATTGCAAATTTAAGTTTTCACATATTTTCTAAAGATGAGTTCCTTAAAAGGCAGGTTCATCATTAATTATTGTTATTAACTTACTTATATTGATGAATTGTTATTAATCTGACATATTAACTATGAAAATGATGTTTCCATTATTTGATTTAGAGAGTGGATCGGATACACCGGGAGGACCAGATTGAAATCTTCGAAATTTTACAATTATATGTTCAAGTCACTTTGAGGATATTGTTATACAACTCTCAGAACTGAGCGACCTCGCCTAAAAAAGATACCATTCCAATCACTTCCTCAATCAAGTCCATTTATGGCATATTCAGTATTTACATATATTTAGTGGCCAAAATTATATTTTAAATCATAAGTTCTCCCAAAATCACCTAGAACTATTTTTTTGTGCTCTACGTTGTAGATTGGGGAAAAATTACAAATCAACAGTTTTATAATACTTGTTAAATTTTAAACATTTAGTTTATAAACCCAAATTGATTTCCTCTCTTCAGGGAAGTTATGAAAGGCTAATTGCCTATCAGAAAGTCAAATAAGGGTATTGAAACTGTTTGACTATGGATGACACCATAATGCTTACTCCTGGAAACTGTAAGCAAATTGACTCTGGAGCTTTTTAATAACATGAATATTGTGAGATTCCACCTTCTTTAATCATTTAAGGAAGTTGTGATCAGCTATATGACTAGATTTGTTATCATATAATTGCAAAGATGTTTTTGTTGAATCTCTTTGCAAATCAGCATTGACATATTCATCCAAAGTAGATCAAAGCCATATAGCATTGATTAAAAGGAAAGATTTATGAGGCCTGATAGTTTCTTTACAAGATGTAATTGCAATGTGTCAAGAAACTGAAAGAGTATATGTTCAATTGATTTTAATGTACAAAACTTCTCCTTTAAATAATAAATTAATTTATTTTTTAAGTGTCAGCCAAGTATCAAAAAGAATTAATGAAAAAAATTATTAGGTCTATATGCTCTTAATGAAAAATAAAATGGAAATCCAACAAACAATCAATTTTTGCTTTGATGAGGGAGTTCGTATCAACTTATTCCTGCATTTTTCTAACCAGTTAGAGTCGATGATCTATAATTGCACTCGGAATATGTGAGGAACACAAACTGCAATGGAGCTTTATTTGTAAGACAATATTTATAATAATTTCATTAAACACATAAAAACACAAATTTTATTTACGTAAAATAAATGTTATAAATTAAAAGAAGTACTTATTACATAATCATTGAATAATAATATTATAGATTACTGAATAATAATAGTTAATAAAAATGTTAATAGGATTACTATTGCAAGACAATAATGAAATATAAAAAAAGTTTAATACATTTAGCATTTTACTACTGCATTAAGGTAGATATTTTTTTCTTCTTTTCTATTGTTCCTTCCTTTTATTCAGAAGATACTTTGTCCTTTTAATTTTTTGTCTACATATATGTATTCCTTGATTGTTTACAGTTTGAAATATATTCGTGTTCAACCCCTCTTTGGTATCCCCTATATTTTATGTTCCATTTAATATTAATATTATATGTTATTTAATAGAAATATATGTGCACTGAATTAAAAAATAGCATTTTTTATTTTATAAAGGGGAGATGCATGAATTAAAGGAACATCAATTATCAATTTATTTTGTCCCATTCTTTTTTTGGAAATAATATTAGATTTAAAAAAATAAAAATAGAATGGGACATCCTTTAATAAGATACAGAAAATGTTTTGACAACTTTACTTTTTATAAAAGTAATTTTATAAAATAAAAAAATTGTCAAGTTTTTTGTGAAGTTAATTATTTATTATTGAATTGTTTATACCAATATTATAATATTGGTATAAACAATTCAATTCAATTCAATTCAAATAGGGTTATACTACTCTGATCAAAAAGAGAAGGATATTTTCTAATTTTGTATTCAATTTTCTTTTTTTATTATTATTGTTAGTAGACATGTCCACAACGTAGGACATAATGAAAAAGAACATTGAAAAAATTGTAATTAAATCATACTAATTATTTTGGGTCTTCACACTCTGTAGACTCCCTGAAGTTCAACCCAGCAATCCACCAAATGTTTATTATTGTTTGAATTTATTTAAGAATAGTTTTTTCAACAAATTGCACTTGAATGCAACTCTTCAAATGTTGCGACTGTCCCCGTAGCCAAGACAGTTGTTACAACATTTAAATAATATCAAATTTAAGTTAGATATCAAAAATATTTAACCGACTAATATTTATAAACGAATAAATAACTAGACCAGTTATGATTCTGAATTATATAATTACAATGTGTTATAATATATTAAAATGTATACAATAGGTTAATGAAATTCATTCTTGCTCAGACAATGAAATATGCTTGTTGTAATGTGTAAATTAATATGTACAAATAATAAACAACCAGCTAAAAATTACACAACTTATTTCAAATGACCCCTTTTTACTGAAATTTGCAATATTTAAAATTTCTTGTTAATGAGGGATTTTAGAATTTTAAGGAAATTTTATCGACTGAAAGCAAAATAATATATAGCTTAAATGATTCAAGTTAGAGCAAGAATAATAAAAAACTGATTCATTTATTACAAAATTAATACTCTTCCCAAAAAATTACATTTTTCTCCAAAATAATTAATATTTTACATTTTTTTTTCCAAAAAATGTTTTATTTGTAAAATATTTAATTTTACAAGTATATTTTCCAAAAAACTTTGATTTCCTGTGAAAAACTATGGGTTTTGAAATTTTTCTACAAAAAATTTAGTTTTTGGGAACAGGTGTAGATTTTAGAAATTTAAAATTTATTTTTTCAAAAAACTTTTTCCTAAAAAAAATTTTTTTCAAAAAAATTCACAAAACTAAGCCCCCCCCCCCCCTAAAAATATACATATATATATAATCGTGCGGACACCCTTGCAAAATATACTTGGGAGTGCAGTGATAATATTTATTATCTATAGATTTACAAATGTTTTAAAACACTTTGTTCTTAAGAATATATAAGCCATTTTTGATAACACGTTTTCTGAATTCGTTACTTATAGAGTCGGAACCCAAAGCTTGTTGTAGCATGACTAAACTACAAAAAACGTGATTTGTATGCAATCAAGAAAATACAACTCAAAACCAATTTGTGATATGTTTGAACGCCCGATTATGCCCGACAAATCTCTTACAGATTAATTAATTATCACTCATGATTAAGGAAAGTCTTTAGGGTATTCATATTGGGGGTGATGGACTTGACAATTGTTCGTCTACATTTCACCCTTTAAAATATTATTTGACGGAATTGAGTTCTGGGAATGAGATTGGCTTACTTTTAAAGTTATCTACCTCTTTTGGAATTCCCTTTTGGCCTCATCTCCCTGTTTCGACGATTATCTCATCCAAATAATTCCTCCCAATAGTTTCCAAGCCATATTTTCACATCATGAACTACGTTATATCCTCAGCTCCATCCTTGAATTCATTTTCGATGTTTTTGTTTTGTTTTAAGGTTTAGAAACACAGTTTGCTTATACAAAATTGACAAAGGGTCTTGGAGTAAAGGATTGATTCTTTTCAATTACATTTTTACTTCTTCATGTCGAAGTTCAATGAAGAAAAGTGCACCTTTGTCAAAAGTATAAGGTTTCATCTATCAAATGACAATATTTTGGTTAGTGTGCTTATTACATACAAGTAGTAGTACCCAGCAGCATTGCACAGAGTAATTAGGTGTCGACTAAAACACACATTTTCCCCAGAAATCCTCAGGTTTACTCTCCGTTTTAGATGAACATACTCACACAAAATTACTTAATAATACTTATATCAATTCATTAAGAATCCTCAAAAAATTAAAGAATAATTATAAAAGTTTTGAGACAAATATGTATATATATATGTTGTGATGACTGATGAGTACTTTAGACTTAAGAGCGCCCACTCATAAAAATAAACACCACTCATTTTTTAATACCATCGTTAATATTTTATTCAAATCTTAACATACGAGGGTGGTCTGATAAGTTTCCGATCTCAACTTGAAGATGCCAGCACTCATAAATTAAAGCTAGTCCCATCTATGTATCTAACATCTTTTGACGTTTACTTAACACAGTTTCAGCTATTTTGGACGTGAATTTGTTATATAACAGTCGTTTGAGGGAGTTTGTTGATAAAATGGACAAAATTGAGTATGGAGCTGTCATTAAATATTTCTTCACCTTTAAATAGAATACAACAATATTGGACATATAAAGTCTTGTTGTGTTAAAATTTGAAGGGTCTAAGTCAATCCAAGTCGGTGTAATTGAGCAAAACAAAAAGAGTAGCATAAACAATTATTTTGTAGAGAAAAACGCGGTGTACTATTCGGATAGGTTACATATATGGGAGCATCAATAGGACAAGTTTGTAGAGTTACACAGAGACTATGGTGAAAAATAAACATCCTGAAAAAACCTTTTGTATTTTTTAATAGGTCGGAAAATTTACAGACCCCCATCGTATTTGAAAATGAACATGAATTATGATAAGCATAAGAGACTTTTAAAAAAAACAGAAACAGTGCTCTTGTTATACCCAAGGAGACTATAAGAGAAAGAAGGATCATGTATATCAATCAAGAATGTTTTTTTATCCCTAATTCTGATTCGTCTAAAATTCAGCATATGCACTTTTTCATCTCTTGCGCAGTTCATTGTTATATGACGTCTTTTGACTAAGATTCATCTATTGTAATTTCAAACAAGTCAACGTTTCGGACAGGGTTATGTATTTTTCTATAGAATAAACCAGGAACAATAGCTATTAACTAAAACCATAGTTCATAGTATCTGAAGCATAATTATGCTCTACAAATTATAAAAGTTGTTTAGAACAAAAATGCATAACCATAATCATCTACGAAGGATATTTATATTATATATTTTTGGATCATGGTGACGTGAATCCTGTATCTTTATGCATGTACATCGTCTTTGCTTACTTTTTATTTCAACCATTCTGTCTCCTCTTTCCTTTTTAATCTCTTTTGTTATAGCCACACACCTGCAATATTTCATTAATAACAAGGTTAATAGAAATACAACGTTAGACTATAATGTAATCAGACTTGCTATAATTTTAAATCTGATGTATTTTACCGACTGCTGGACAAGACAGGCAGATTTCGACAAACCACTCATAGTCTATCACGTCACTATAGCTACAATTTTCAATTTAATGGATCGTACCGACTGCTGGTCAGGAAAAACAGATTTTGATAAAACACGCAACCACTCATCTACTATGACGTCAATATTATAAGCGTGGTGGTAGTCAAACATAAGTTGTACACGCGTTATGGTATAAGCTTGAATTTCTATTAACCTTGATTAATACGACTACATTACTATTTTTCATATGAAAAATATTTATATGAGCACTATATATATTGCACCACTGACCGGAATTTACGCCCTGTGCAGTTTCGCCCTGCAGAGGTTTCGCCCTCATACATATATTGTAGCATAAATGTATCTTCCACTTATAATTTAAGGTCTTCCTTTACTTCAACTTGAAGTCCTTTATACTTAATCATGAAATTATGGCATTTGAGTAATGAATATGAAATAATTGTTCTTCCTTAATATAATGAAATGGAACCGTTTGATATGTTTTATTTTAAAATTGAGTTAAATGCACTGATTCTACAATACTGAATGACAAATTGCATTAGAAATTACTTCAATTGGGGGTAGATTAATTTCAAATTATATGTAGAAGATACATTTGTACTATAATTTGTGTATGAGGGCGAAACTTCTGCAGGGCGAAACTTCCCATAGTAAAACTGCCCGGGGTGTAACATCCTAGAATCCATTGCACCCTTTATATACGTACGAGGCAACATATAAACGCTTGCAATACGTCATTAATACGACTATATTTTTTATGATATATGTACATCATATACAGAAGACAAACTTATAAATAATTATTAATTATAGATAAAGTGTTTAAAAATAGCACAAAACAAAAACACAAAGAAAATATTTAAACTAGTGCACCCTGTAACGATAAAAATGTTATATATATTCATCATAAATAAAATCACAATAAACTTAAAGAAATGCAACAAATAAGATATAATAACTTGGAATTTTATTTTAAATTGGGGTCTCAAATCGTGTCTATATATTATGTAGGCACAATAAATATATTTCACGAATGGATGATATTCAGAATTCAATCTACATCCATGCATATTACATATATGTACATAAGGTTGTAAAAGATCGATATTATTTTCAATTTGAATTCAAGTTGGAAAAATGCTGAAAGGCTGTTTGTAGTTTTATTAAGCAATTTATATTAATGCCAATCCTGTTTGATAACTCACAGTGATACTTCAAAAACACAAAAATACGCAGTGTATTTTTTTATCAACAGTCGATATATCTAAGCAATTTCTTCTTATTAGCGTTTTGAACGTTGATTGGTCGAATTAGAATTAGCTCTTGTTAAGCTCTAAGCAATTCACAATAATTATTGAATACTACAACTTGTACGAGGTAAAATCGCGAAATTGACTTTAAGCCCATCTACATTCCTTTTGAGTGAATATTTTAAAATACTAGGTTGTATTATTAAACGTTGCTACTATGTCAGTTAATAAACAATAAAAATAAACTTATAAAGGCAACAGTTGTTAGGATGGAGGCAAAAGGATGTCTGATTTGCTTCCACAACCAAGTGAGTGTTGAGAAGATCATGAAGGCCGTAGGATTAAAATCATTGTGGTATTAGAAAATTAAATTGTCCCTAGGGATCAGTAAACGTAGGACGTGACACTGCTATCACCAGAAGTCCGGTCAAGTGGATGAGGCATCATGTCAAGGCTCTCAATGTCAGTGATTGAACTGTGAGAAGGTATGTGAAGGATTTTGGAAAGTCCTCTTATGTACAACCCTATCAGCAACTGATTTCAACAGCAACCAAGGTCAACTGGACCAATGGAGTCCAGACCTTCTTGTTTTAAACAATCATTTCGCCAAAAACATCAATCACTTCTATGTACGAGTAAATTTTATCACCTATGTATTCGTTTACTCATCAAGCTTAGTAGTGTTCTTAATCCAGATATTTCAAAATATTTTCTATTTAATAGGGGGGAAGGGATTTTTCACACCTTTTAAATATACCATTTGAGTTGAACAGTTGGGAAGAATCTGTGGTCTATCAAGTAATAGTTGTAGACTTTTTTTTTACTTATCTTTTTTTTTTACGTAAGAGGTTAAGTGAGACAAATAAGAAGGAAAGGTTGCGGGATTAAATAAAGGTAACGATGTGAACTAGAGACATAGAAATAATTGGAATTGTAAGTTATAAGTATTTTCTTGCGGGCTAGTTTTTTTTTGTTTTTTTTCTAATATAAATGACAATTTGAGCAGTATTTTTTTATTTTCCAAACCAGTTATCGTTATTCTTTCAATCTTGAACAGAAAATATCGAAGTGTAACTTTCGTGAGCTCATGAAAGACAGATAGTAAAATTGAAGATTTATAAGTGCTTGTTCGACTAATAGTAGTAAGGAGAATCAACCTTGAAGTATTACTAGTATATGAGCTCATGAAAGGCAATGAGTAACAATGGTATGCATTCAGTCCTGATGGACTTAGAGTAGAATTAAAGAATCAACATTCGAGTAATTATACCCTTTACATCATTGTTTTGTTGTTTTTTTCCTTCCCCTTCGTCAAAGCAGCTTGAATCTCATCTAATCAAATGACATGAGAGCAATGCTATATTAAACAACTCTAGATATTAGTCTAAAAATTATACTCCTCATAAAGGATGTCACATTTTTTAAGTGATCTTTTATTATTTTGTAGGTAATCCAATAAAAATTATAAATGTAAGCTGATCTTCTCCTAAATATTCTTCAAATTGTGATGGTTACCAAGGTTTATAGAAATACAAGGTTATGCTAATGTACGACTGATGTTGACATCAACAACGCTTTTTAATATTGACGTCATAGTGTATGAGTGGTAGTGTATTTTTGTGTAGTCTGTCTGTCTTGTCAGCAGACAGTACGATACATCAAAATTGAAAATTCAAGCAATAGTTACGTCATAGAGTGGTAGCATTTTTTTTTGTCAAAATATGCCTGTCTGGTCCAGCAGTCGGTACAATACATCAAATTAAAAATTCTAGCAAGCCTGATTACATGATGGTCTCAAGTTCTATTTCTATTAACCATGATGGTTACCATGTGATTTTTGGTGTCCTTTTTTAGTACACCGGTAGGTGATATTTCGAAAAACTCTAAATTGTATATATCCTGTAAATTGATATTGAATTTGTATTTAAAAAAAGCGCAGAAGAATATTTTCAATGTGTTCTTTATTATAATTAAAAAAAGTTATAATTTTTCTTCTATTTGAAATTCTTGTCATATTGCGTTACAAAAACAAAAAGCTAAATCATATACCCCATTAGTTTTTGGGAAATTATCTACAGGAGTATTTGGGTCATATCTACCTACATCATAAAACATGGATTTTAGCATAAAAAAAATATCTTTAATGAATGGTTTTATTTACTTTAGTGCAATTTTATTTGCAAATAAAAAACATCTTAATGCTGATTTTGTGGCTTGAAAAAAAAATAGTTTGTGAAACAATAAAATAACCCTAATTGATCTTGTTGCATATTTGCAAAATTTGTAAAAAAAATTAACATATATATGTACAGAATCATTTCCTTTTTTCCAAATTGGGTTGGGTGTTGAATATTGTTAGTATTTCGATGATTCGTTTTGTTTCTATTGTGTTACCTAAGTGTAATTTTGATGTTCCGTTGGTTGTTGTATTTTCATGCGTATTAAATATAGTCTCCTTTTGGTACCAAAAGCATGAATTATATTTGCTAGTACGTAGGCTGCTATAAATATTTCTGGCCTAATAATAAAAATGCGAATAGTTAACATCAAAAAAGGTTTTATTGTTTTTCAAAGTATTCTCCAGCATGATTTATATACTTTTGCATGTGTTCAAACCAATTGTCCAAGCTCTTTTTCAACTCCGATTGAGACACTTGCAAAAGATAGTTTTTAAACGCTTCAACAGCATCTTCTGGCGGCGAAAATCTTTGACCACACATTTTTTTTCTTGATGTGCAGGAATAAAAAGAAGTCATTGGGTGCCACGTCGGGGCTGTACGGCGGATACAACGTCGAATGGAAAATATTATGTTTCAAAATATAAAAACAGAGTCTACGACATTTAACTCCAGACCTTTTCCCGCTCTGTATATTTACACCACCACCCCTATATAAACTAACAGTAAGGAGCCCTCATAAACATCCCTTCATACCTCAAAATTTGGGCTATTTTGGGGGCCGCCAAACCACAAAATGAGGTGAAATCCACCGCTGTTAATTAAATTACTTTTGAGGGCCCTCAATTTATTCTGCAAAAATTAATAATTACAGCGTTAATACATATTAAATATTCTTATTTCTTCAATTATTTTATATACATAAAAAATAAACATTATAGCCTACATATATAAGAGTTATGTAAGAAATTTAAAATGTTTTCATGTATCGCTGATCCCCAAAAAGGGATGAAACCCAGCAGCATTAGATAAAGTACCTTCAAAGACCACTACCAACTACTGAAGTTATACTCAGGAGTACCGCCAGTTCCTAAACGAAATGAAACCCAAAATCGTCTGAAATTTCGAAGGCCCATTGGGGTGTAGATGTATTTAGTAGCGATTGGATTAATCCCATTATGAGTCCCAGTAGCACCCCGAAACATCCCTAATATTTTGAGTATAGAGTATGTCCAAAATTTGATATTGGTATTAAAAATATCCGTTTAATAGTTTTAAAAAAATATTTTTGGTCGGAATAAAATGAAATTTGGCTGATACAATCATCAGTCAATATTACATTTTTCTGATGCAATAATTTTCGAAGATTAGATCATACATCAGTATAAAAGGGCTCAGAAAACACCACATGATGTTCTTTGAATTTCAATATCCGAAATAGTGAGAGAGCACTCTTTGGAGACCAAGGCTAAGGCTGTTGGCATGATAGAGGGTAGATTAAGCCAGATAGACGTTTCTCAAAGGTAACAGATTCCTCTCAGGACCATTGAGAAATTGGTGTCAGAAAAGGAAAGATGGGCATACCCTTGCAAATCAGAAGGGTCGAGGAAGGAAGAAAAAAATTAGCAAAGTTTCGAAACTGGTGATTTCAAAATCTTTGACCAAAAGTAGGCAATCAAAAGGAAACTTGAGGCAAGATTGACTTCAAAGGGCTATCCAATGTCAAGACATCTATCTACAACTACCTGAGGTACTCTTTGAATACTTTGCCATACAAGCCTCGTCTACGCCTCAAACTTTCAGAAAGCCAAAGGAAGGCCTGGCTTAAATTCTGTCGTGAACTGAAACACTGGACTGCAGATGACTGGAAATGTATCGTTTTCAGTGATGAAAGCCCATTTGAGCTATTTCATATGGGACGTTTTGTCCACGCACCTTATATTTAAAACAATGAAGTGTTCATAGAGATTCAAAAATATCTAAGGATAGCTGGATTTGGTAAAATATGTCCCAAAGGAAAGAGAATATATATACACAAAATAAAAAGATATGTTGAGCTACAAATTGTGTATATTTTGGACATGTTAAAGAAACTGAAAATTAACATTGTAACCCGGACAATTTAAAGAATATTTTGGAGGAGAGCTGTTTAGCTGTCATGATGTTTAATTAGATCAGGGACACGTGAAGAGAGGAGGGGGGAATGAAATAAACAAGAACATTGGCAAGAATTACTCCCATGTCGATCCTCAATTCTACTCAGAGTCCATCAAGGACTTGCAATTATAACTCTCAAACAAACCCACAATGTAACACTCCCTCTTTTAGGAGCACACACGAAGGTTCAATCACGTTTTGAATATTATTGAAGGGCATAGGAAAGATAGTATAATACACAGGAGTTGAACAAAACACAAACGAATTAGTTCACTAAATATATGCATTTTAATCATACTTACACACTAAAAAATCAAGAAAAATATTTAAATGACATTATGAATACTATATTTTGAAAAAAGAAGTCTCTTGAAACCGGTAACGACAACACCCTCCCTCATTCTTGTTATCAAAGATATTAATTACGAATACAACATTATACATACAGATAACTGCAATTAAAAAAAATATTCACTTTGACAAGTACGATAAATTATGCAGTTACTTTTTTTTTTTTTTTAAAGCTGTTATCATTGTAATTTATTGATAGAGAATAGAATAATCTATTTTAAATTGTATGAACACATGGATAATAGAGAGGAACACTGAGTATTGGTTATTGAGTTAAAAGTTTAAGTCCTTCTTGTACTCGGAGCAGAAGTGTGAATCGATATTGGAGTAATTCCTGCCTACAGTGTGCGGCGAAAAAATCTTTACACTTTCAATCTATAACTTTATCAAGGTGTATTTTAGCAACCAGAGCTAATAGGGTATGTGAATGAAATAAAAATAACTAATATAATGTCTTGGCTACCTTAATCATCGATGTAGCCCCATAGGCAGCTTCATGGTTTCAAGGTGGCCACGGAAGGCTATTGAGGATGTAGTCCTAAGACATGGCATTCCAGTGCTGGTTGACAGTGTACTTGAGGTTGTTATATTTGGATGACAGATGGTGCAGGTCTTGGACTTAACATGCACCCAAAAAGTGAAATCCAATGGATTGGCATCTGGTGAGTATCGACTTCAAAGGGTTGGCCTGGGCAGCCTCCTTGATTTCTCTCAGATTCAATTTTATTGTCCTGCCCGACCAAGCTTCTTTTCCATCGTATCTGATTCCATAAATCCATAAATGGTTGGCCAGAAGATCCCCAACTGCTTTGGAATCTCCTTTGGTTTCTTGCCAGCGTTCAAAATTGTACGGACTGCAATTCGTTGGTCACATTCAGATGGCCTATCCTCGGCTTTTAAGACACTTAAGCAGATATAGTTTTTTGTTTGTTTTTTTATTTACTTTTTTTTAACAAAGGCTATGGAAGAATATATAACGATATAAAACACGCTTTTGTTTCCAGTTCACCTCTGAAAATTATAAAACTTAATTTAATTTAATTTCAAGTATCCACGATAAATTAGAACTACTTTAAACTTCATCCAGATCCATAATGTAGATATTCGGGGTTAAATCATACTAACATAAAAGGTTGCATGAACAATACACTATAACTTCCACCAGAATTGTTTTGCCAACAAACAATAGTCATCATGGAAAAACCAAGGATAGACGCCATCCTCGAACTGGCTCGTGCAGGACACAAGCCCTCTGCCAGGTTGGCCAAGAACCGTGGAGTGAGCAAGCAGCTGGTCTCCAAGGCTATGAATGAGGACCTCGGGTACATGTCATAATGAATGGCGGAACAAAACATCCTCACGGCATCCATGAAGGCCACCAGGCTCACCAACAGTAAGCGTTTCCTCAATTACCTGAAGAGCCACGGAGGAAGAATCATCTTCTTCTCCGACGAGAAGAACTGGACTGTCGACAGAAGCTACAACGTCCAGAATGACAGGTGGCTTGCCAAGGAGAGGAAAGAGGTCCCTGCTGTCTTTACCACAAAGTTCCCGGCCTCTGTGATGACCCTGGGTGTAATCTGCAGCACCAGTGAGGTGATGCCTCCTTTCTTCTTCAATCCCAAGGAAAGGGTTAATGCGATAAGGTACTGCAAAGTCATGGAGGAGTTCCTCACCCCCGGATGAAGGATACGGCCGCTGGGAGGGAGTTCATATTCCAACAAGACTCAGCGCCCGCACACATCGCCATGAGGACCACTAACCTCTTCAACTCCCACGACATCACTTTCTGGGATCGCAACACCTGGCCCTCTAACTCACCCGACCTCAATCTGTGTGATTACTACTGGTACGGGAAGTTGGAGAGGGAGATGTGCAAGGTCAGCCACAAGAGCATCGCAGCCCCAAAGGGCTCCGTTACGAGGGAGTGGAATGCTGTCGATTCCGTGGAAGTCATCAGGGCATGCAAATCCTTTTGGGGCAGGATGAAGAAGATGGTGGTTTGAGGGAGGACATGTTGAATAAATTTATTATTTAATATCATGTCTAACTTTTTCATATTAACAAATACACTCCAAATTCAATTTTTATCAAGCAGGTTGAATTTTAAGATACTTCCAATTTATCGTTGACACACTATACTGTAGATTTTGTAGGCAAGATATTGTGAAGCGTTTGTGCTATTTGGTATTCCGTCTAACATGAAGCAGAGTTTTAATGAGGAAAAAGCAATTAGTGCGGTTAT
Organism: Lepeophtheirus salmonis; assembly: GCF_016086655.4. Taxonomy (NCBI): domain Eukaryota; kingdom Metazoa; phylum Arthropoda; class Copepoda; order Siphonostomatoida; family Caligidae; genus Lepeophtheirus; species Lepeophtheirus salmonis. The sequence goes on from NC_052140.2 coordinate 8,523,733, forward strand.
CAGCCTCACTGTACGTCAGTATTGCACTTTGTTCACTTCAACGGACGAAAAAAACCCTTACCGAACCATCCACCAATCCCATATGTAAATATATATGAATTAAGTCATAATTAATTATTAAAGTCTATTATATATATAATTATAGCACGTTCACCAAAAGGAAGGTGGAATAATTTTTCTCAAAGTTGAACATGGAATACATTTTCCAACAATTTTGAGTTCATTTCAATAGCCAAATGATTCTGATTAATCCTTTGGAGGCACTGCAAACTGCTTAAAAGAGCCAAAATGAACCCCCATATTTATAGAATTAGGAAATTATAATGCAGAGACTATATAGGATCCAAATAAAGTTAGATGGATAAAATGGAGGTTTTAAACTACAGTTAATACTCTTGTTATCTCAATTTATCCAAAAAAATTAAATTCAAACCCTAGAATTGACCGCAATATCTCATTGAAATATTGCCTGGTATTTTATTTTCGTGTATTTTTCATAAAAATAAATAGTTTTTTTAACTATACCCTGACATTTAGGCGACATTGAAAAAATAGATAGCAGCCAAGATTAATGAATTTTTTTTAACTTTGTTTGCAGCCAGTATCGTTAAAAATAATGGGTGGGTTGTTTTTTTTTTGTTGGGTGTAAAATACTTTTGAAATAATTAAGAACGTGATAATTTGTTTCAATGAATACAAGATAAATTAAATTATTACTGCTTAAAAGGGATATAAATAATAGTTATGTACTTTTTAAAGAGGATTGTTACAGCAAATAGGAGTTCAAAAGTAAATCTTTATCAGAAATATATCACGGAATACAGAAAACGAATTTTAGCAGAGAGTTGGTTATTAGTTCTATCTGTCAGAAGGAAATTCAGAAAGACAACTATTATAATCAAGAAATGATACTCGACAGTAATTACTCCGACTGCAAGTATCAAGTGAAAATTGATCATAAGAAGAAGAAAAAAAATTGAACTTTGCTGTTAAGAAAACTTCCTCCGTAACATCCTCAGTCCCTGCTTCCTCCTGTCCAGATGACCCAGCTCCAGTTGAGGCCTCACTCCCTGAACCAAGATCTTAACAGTCCGTTTTGCTGAGGAGAAAGCTGGCGCAGACAAAGACAATAATGGCGGCTCATATAAATATCCCAGCGGGTGGATTTCTCATGGAATAAACTTCCTAATCGTGATATCTGCCAAATTTCCTCTCCCGAGCTGCTTTCTCTAGTCAAGAACAACAATATACCTTCTGCAGAGGACTCTGAGACTAGCGACAATGATCAAAGTGGTGAGAAGAGCAAGACTGAAGAGACAGAGTTTGCGGATGGAAGCCAGGAGTACGCCGATGTCTTCATGAGCCACCTGGTTGGCCTGATACTTATCAGGCGGGAGTCACAGCGAAAGGACATTCAGACCAGGACACAAGTGACAAACATACAGTCCTCAGATAGATGACAAATACTTCAGAGACTTTCAATATAACTGGTTCTGTAAGTTCACGTGGCTAGAATTTGACAAGGTTGAAAAGTCAGTCAAGTGTATTGCCTGTTCCCATTTTTCCATTTCCAACCATGGGATGTTTGAGTTCAAACATTGAAAAACAGTTCCATGTTGAAAGTTTATTCAAACAACAAGAAACACATTCTATCGATGGAAAAGAAGATCAATTTGCTCACATCAAAGAGAAAGAATACCTCGGTTCTCGGCTAGGCTCAGTCTCAACATGCTGAGGAAGTTGTGAAGGGGAATTTTTTTAAACTGTTGGGTGTATTGCAAAGCAAGTATTGGTTTTGAGTGGATATTTCGAGACAAAAGAAAAATTGACAGAAAATAAACAAAAACAGTCAAGGCAACTTCTAAGAGCTTTTGTCCCTGCGTTCACATGACAATCATAATTCTCAAAGATAAACTGGGGGCCAAGGTCGAAAAATTTGGTTCAGCTAGGGTGGGTTTTGCCAAGTAGACTTCAGCTGATATCCGAAATGAACTGAAAGATCATCCAAAGTGACGGAGACTATAATTGAAGATATCAAAACTTGTTGAGCAGGCTATGTTGACTACTGGTTCTTTGTGATTGTTGATGAGAAATCAGATACGTGAAACAATGAAAGGAAGTAGGCCCCCAGTGTGTCTACATCCACTGCTACGTCCATATCATCAACCTCGTAGTCAAGGATCTTCTCTCAAATATAACCCAGTTAAAAAATACAACGGGGAAAGTGAAAATTTTATACAACTTCATTGAAGTGGTCACCAAAGAGGTCAGCAAACTACAAATTGGTAAAGATAATAAGTGAAGATAAGGATCTATGTTAAAAGTTTTAAAATTTATGTTTTTCCGTCTGATGTTGGAGCTATAAAAGGTAATCTTGATCCTGGGTTCAATGTCCATCAGCAGCTGTGAGGCAGAAACAGTCATTATCCTACTCAGAACGCTAAATAACCTCATGAGGACCACCATGGGCCAGGAGAGGGTATCCTCCCTCACTCTCTTGAATATGGAGAGGGTGATGTTGGACAAGGTGATCCATGAAGACATGGACAGTTTGATTGACACCTTTGCGTCAAGGGAAGAGAGAAGAAATGACTTCTTCTAAGTCATGATAAAGAACACATACATTTTTTCCCTCATTTATTTTCTACACATCACCACGTATACATGCGATTTAAGAAAATCAAGACTTGAGAACTTAATCTACTATCTTTTCTATCGATGTAACCGTTTCAAGGTCTTTTATAATCTCGTTCATTAACTTCATCTGTTATTATTTTCCAAATATTTAAGGAGGTTTAAATTGTTTTACTTAATTCTATAGGTCAAAACTTGGGCTCTCATTCTCGCCCCGTGTATTTTATACTCCATTATAATCTTTCATTTCTGAATAGGTCGTCATTGACTCTCCGTATAGAGTTTTTCCTTTTGAATTTAATAGGTAAACAATGTTTACCTGAACAAAATAAAGGCCAAACAGTCCTTATGGACAATAATCTCGCAAGATCATATATGTTCTGTAGCATTTGTCTTGTTTAAATATCCCTTTGTTCATCAATGAAAATTAACTGTTCGCCCTTGTTAAGCCGACCAAAAAAAAATCCCTGACATATGGCACTGTTTATCAGTAACGCTAAAGGGTTTATTACTCAACAGCTCACAAAAGAACAGGGGATTGACGGAAGAAATCTAAAGACTTTCTTGATATTTAAATAAAGTATAATTTTAAATAAATTAAAATCGCTGCTTTAACTCTGAAGATTCCCCCACTGCAAAACCCATCGTGGAATAATACCACCGTCTGAGCCTGATTATTTGTCGATATAGGAGGTATAAGAAAGAAAAATACTGATTGAGTTGTCTTTATCTTATCCTTTTTTATCTATTTGAGCTGTTTTACTGTTTTATTTGTTACGTAAATTAAGTTTTACATATATTATACTATTTGTGTAGTAATATGTGCAGCTTTGTATTCATTAGTTGGTGAAAGTTTGACCAACTTTTTGGTTTTTTAGGTATTTAGAAAGAAATTAATTTTTTACTATAATTTAAATTATGTTCTTATACAAACCCAAAATTTGTTTATTTTGATTTTTGGCAATTTAATATTTATAAATGAAGACTGTTGAGAAAAAAATCCCTATGGTAAGCCGGAGAGTTTTAAGAATGTTGGTGAAGGCGCAGCTTAGCTGGCATGACGTTTCATTAGATCAGCTGCAAGCAGCTGTGACAAGGGGGAATATATAATTATAAAGTGTAACCACGCGAGAATGCCCGTTGAATGATAGAAAGTACAACTGAGGATTAGTTCGGGAGTGATAAACGTAACTACTTTGTGGACTCAGAATAGAAATAAGGATAGATATCAAAGTAATTCCTGTATATATTTTTGCAAGGTAGGGAGGCGAATTTGTTGGGGTTTTTCTACTCTTTCTCATCAGATTGCAGCTATTCTAATCAAACGTTATGAAAGCTACGCAGGATTGGTTTGGGGAGTAATAATTGATAGTCCTTGTTGGACACAGAGTAGAATTGAAGTTTGACATCGGAGTAATTTTTGCCCATGTCCTTTCCTCTCCCCTTCGTCACAGCTATTTGAAACTAATCTAATGAAACATCGTAACAGCTAAGCTGCTCTCCTCAAAAAAAAAAATATACCAATTAGTACTCTGATTAGAATTGAACATCGAAATTATGGTTATTTTCGTCTTTATCATGTCTTTATTCGAAGTAGGACTTGGGTCTATTTCACAACAGCTCGTAGATAATGTAATGACACTTTCTGACAGCGAATCATCTCTCCTCCCAAATATTCTATAAATGCTAAGAGTGACCATGTTAAATTTCGGTTTTCTATTTGTTTAGCACACCGACTGGTAATATTTTTCAAAACTAAAATGATAACTAATCACACTTACGAACAGCCTCGTTGCAGATGTAAAATAAGTTGCAGTTTGAGACATTTTCCTAGAATACAGAGTGTGACATGGAAATTTTACGAAAATTTTACCAAAACCTTAATAACTTTTTATTACAAAAGTATGATTAAAAATGTTATAGAAAAAACTTTAAGCAATCAATCTTGACAAGAAATATTCAATTATTTAATATGGCTGCCTCCCGTCTCTCACAGCCTCCACAGGAGGTCGCAACTAGCCACAAATTACCACAATATAACCGAAGGACATGTTGGCACATTGCTTCTTTATGCTGACTTTGAGCTCCTGCACACTTCTGCGTGATGTCTTCCCAACCTTGCCCTCTAAGACGCTCCACACACTAAAGTCGGGGGGATTGAGATCAGAACAGAAAGAGGGCGAGAAGGTCTTGTCCCAGAAGTCAGCAAAGTGCTCCTTGCAGAAGTTCTGTGCCTTCAGGATCGTATGGGTGAAGACACAGTCTTAAGTCCACACATAATTGTGCTTAGGATAGTTAGCCTACAGCCAGAGCAAGATTTTCTACCTCAGGATATTATATAAGGCCTCATTGGACTTGAAGAAGAAGGGATCCATTTTCTTTCTATCAAACGCCACTACTTCAACGCACATTTTTTGGGCCGGATATTGTGTGTGAAGGTTCCTTGGACTTCCTCAGGTAATGCTGCTATAAATTTGTCGCTTCTGTGGTTCAAAACCTGGTCGACTGTACAACATCCGCCTCGAGAAGATCCGAATCCCTTTGCCCTTTTCATTCCTGTTCTCGCATTTTCTGCCTAATTTTGATATAAAATAATACCTGAAATCTTAATTAGTGCAAAAAAAAAAGATATATATATGACACAGAAAATTTCCCTGTCGCATTCTGTATTATATTAAATATGGGGTTTATTGGTATATTTCATATTTGCAACATGAAATATATACGGATAAAATATCAATTTTATTTTGTTCTTTTTTTATCATAATAAAGTATATTTATTTTTTAACAAATGGATTATATTTTTTTTGTCAGATTAATGACCATTAAAAAGTTCTCTCAAGAATATTACATATACATATATTTTTTCATTGCAGTAATGCCAATCATAACTATATATACTAATAAGTTATACTTAGAATTGTAATATAAATTAGATAAAATACTTTGCAAATTGTGTTTTATTATTGAATAGGTAAATGTTATTTATTTTCAATAGTATTTATATATATATTTATTTTCGACCATCGGTGATAATCAAGCTTATAACAATACTAACTTATAGTTAAGATATAAATATTATGATTCCTAATAAAAAAGATATATTTAATATTAGAATATTAAGATTTTAAAAATAACTTAACAGTGAAAAAAAAAAAAAAAAAATAAAATAATCCCCAAATGTAAATAATATATATAAATATTTCACACACAAAATATTAAGTAAAAAAAAATAGCTTGAGGTCAGTCTCACTACCCCCAACGAAAGCATAAAGGAGTATAATTCCAAATACTAGCCGATCTATAATAAAAACTATACTTGAAATTGTCTATATTTGGTTTTGGGAGGTCGTTTGAGTTGTGATCAAAGAGTCTCGTTTCGTGTAAAAGGTAGCCTTTGTTTAATACCGAGGGTGGGGAAGATAAGTTTAATTTTTTTCTATAAAATTCGGTAGAGCGTAATTGAATCTTTAATTACATGTTTACGATACAGAGTGACAAGGCCAAGTCTTTTGATTTTGTATAGATAGGTGCCCTTATCTCTCAAGGAAGGAAATATCGACTCATGCCTAACTTTTACCACAACTAATGCCTCTTCTAAGGACTTAATTAAACAGTATTTCGAATTATGCCAGATCTCAGATCCGTATATTAAGATTGGGAAAATATTAAATATATAAAGTTTTACCATAAACAAAGGGTTACGAGTTTTGTAACTTATTTTATTATTACTAAGTTTCGATGCAGTTGTTATGGGTCTTAAATCGCAGATCACAAGATATGTAAATTCATAAGTCTCTGCCACCGTAAGACTTGGGTGGATGAACTCTTTTTTTGGAGACAGGAAGCAGGACAAATTTATTAGCAATTAAAGGTATTCTCCATGTAACACTCTGATTAATATATACATCTAGGAAACTAATGAGAGATATTTGTTAGCGTGTTTTATCATTTAGAAAAATGAGGTTTTGTATTGTACGGAAAAAAAAATTAAGATATGCTTATTTCTTTTTTTATAACTGTTTAATGTTGCTACCACATTTCAAGAATGCCTTAGTGAGCCCTTCAAGATTAAAGAGCGGGAGTGCACTCTTAAAATGCCTTATGAGGGAGAACTCGCTCATAATTTATTAATCAGCACTAAAGCTTTGGTTTACCAATTTAAAGTGATGTCATTCCCAACGAGCACTCTGCAAAAGATGGGATAAATCATTATGGATGTAAACGAAAGGAAATCCATTATTTTTTCAATACGTGGCTTTAGTAATGTGTATCACACATTGTATGAGTGTAATCGGTTCGCCCTATATGGCGTTCGAAACAAAATATTTTGTAGAAACAATATTGAATACAGTTTTGTGATTTTTTTTACTCAAGCTTGTTTGAGTCCGTGTCAAAGACGAACACCAGCAAAGAAAAAAAATGAAATATTTTACAGTTTTTCTTCTAACAAGGCAAAACCGAAATCCAAGCGGCTGATTTTATGAATAGTGTTTATGGTTCTGATAGTGTAACAGCCAATAACGCGGTATTTTGGTTACGTAGATTCCCTTCCAGTTATTTTTATGTCAAATATGCAACACACTCTGGAAGGACAATTGTGAAAAATAAGGATAAAATAACGGAAAGTACGACCATCATGTAAGCATTGTTTCGATTGCCAAGGAGTGATTGATTTTTTTTTTTACAGTTAACTAAAAATAATAGATTTATTTTAACTACAGCTAAGATTAGCTGAAATCATTCCTTTTAGGTGGCACTTCAAATTAGACAACTTATATCAAAGATCGATAATAAGATTTTAAGCAGCATATTTAGGAACAACACATCCTTACTAGACACATTAATATAGTATTATTAGTAATGCATCTGCACCACGATCCGAATCAAGAAAGAAGACCAGATCTTAACTCTTAAAATTGTGTATGATGATCACGAGATGAAACAAAATATGTTTTTTTTTATGTTTATCAAAATAAAATGTATATCTTCTTTTCTCGACAAAATAAAGTCAGAAATAATTCTGATGAAGACGGGGCACAGTACATTTTGTACATCAGAGATGGATACAAATTGAAGGCATAAACTACCTATTTTCATAGAAAAGTAAGCACCTTTTGGTTTTTAAATGAAGGAAAGAAAACAATTCTAGCTTCATATCCATACAAAATTATCTTCTTTACTTGATAATCCTAAATATAAATAATTATACATGTACAGGATTGATCTTATCAAGCCTTAAACATTTATTTTTTTCAAGTGTTTAATTTAAACGAGAGGTTTTCTGAGGATATTTATTTTACAAAATCATCCGAAAATAGTTTTTGGCAGAAGTTTTATCCAATATATGAGCACTCATCTCTAATAATTATCTCAATACTAGGCCTGAATCTCTTACAGACCTCGACTATGTAGTCAGACTCGAACTTAGTCCACTCCTTCTTGCCGGAAGTATCTAGAGACTGGGCACTCCAGTTAGGAGTAGCAACAAACTTTCCTCCAGACGCAATTGAGTAAAGTAGTCCAAGGGGTTCGTGTCTGGAGAGGGGGGTTTCAACAAGTTGAAGTTCCAGAAGTCCAGAAACTTGTCTCTCAGGAAGGCCTGGGTCTTAGTGACGCGATGACACAGAGCTTCGTCTTGAGGGAAAACAAAGTTGTCCCTGAACTTTTCATGGCCCAAGGTAGAAATTTCTTATTCAGAAGTTCGATGTATGTACCTGCATTGAGCCACTGCTCCTTCCTATCCACGAAAATGGGAGTGCAGACTCCAGAACGACCTAGGCCTGGTTTGTCAAACGTACTTGCAAAGTTCAACAATTGAAGCCTGATTGATAACAATACCGTTAGTGCCAGATTATTCGAAGCAGCCTCTCTAACCAAAACCTAGATATATACTGTGTATATTTTGTTCTGAAAACATGTCTCACTGAGGATCAGACATTGTTTGGATGTTCGGTTGTGATGTAGTGGCTGTTTTGCTTATTTACAGTGGCATCAACAGTGATAAATTTTCGTCAGAATTTTTGTTTGGCTTGAGAAAATGTAGAATCTTCTATGCCCTTTCCAACCGTCTCAGCTTGCTTTATTCAGTGATAAGATGTCTTGTTGTCCACCTCCGTGATTTTGCACCAATTTCATTCCGGATTGAAAATATTTAAATTGGTATCATTAGATAAGACCAGCCCTTTATTCTCGTCAGAATGTACCGAAATGACAAAATTTGGGAATTTGGACTTGCAGGATTTACTTTGTTGTGCATATAATTCATTAAAACAGATCATAATCATCATCTGACCGAAAAAAAAGTCCTTCATGAATGCTTTTTGATTTGAAAATCTGTAAGATGTCGAAAAAAATGAAATTAATTCTTATTTTGTTACATTAAAATTAGTGATTTAAATCAAGATAAGGGATTTTTATTTTATTAAGTAGAATATATGAAACATATATTTTTCAACAATATTTGTTCAACCTTTTTCTGACCTTCCTCATGATATGAGTATTTTTGTTCGAAGTATGTTGCCAATAAATAAATATTCTCTTTTGGTACAGCATATTACGCGCATTTATTTTGAACTTTATCTTCATTTTATTACTCAAATCTCGTTTTTTATTTACAAGTGTCTAATTTATTATAGTTAAATATACTTGCATTGTTCGTATATGAAAAATAAGAGAGCATATTTATAATTTTGGATATACCAGGAGGCAAGTTAAAGAAAGGTTGTTAAATCGATAATTTTAATGAAAAAACATCAAAATATTTTTTTTTTTTTTTTTTTTTTTTTTTTTGACATTTTACAGATATTCAAGTCAAAATGCGTCTACGAAGGACGTCTTGTTGGGAAGTTTGATTGTTATTTTCATGCTGGTAGAATAAAGTGCACCATATAATATAACCTGCAATACCAAATTCCCAACTTCTGTCATTACGGTTCAGTCCGTTGCTAAATTATGCTCCTGGAACATTGACAGAGTTCCACAAATCCCCGACAAATTCGAATGAATACAAAATGAAGAATGCAGGTCAACATTACTAGCGTCCAAAAAATCCCTAGTTCAAACCATTTTTTGTGTAGAATACCATATTCTTATTTAATAGTCAACATGGCCGAAGAACGTAACAGATAGGGAAGGAACATTGGACGATACACAACCGATTCTAAGTCACATATTTATGACTGTAAAGTCCTTATAAGAATATTATAAAATTTGATAGCTTACATAGAAATGGAAGAAGTTAAGATGAAATCGTCGCTTGCATACACTGGCAATTTTGTTAAGATAAAGATGTCTGATGGCGTTTCTTTTCTTACCTTCAAAAACAGTTTTTTTAATAAAATTTAATAATGTTTTGGGCATCATGCAGAGGGATGTTCCATATATTAAAAAAATTAAACTTACCAAGGAGAAAGGGCGTTGCACAATGACGATGCATATTTAGAGGAAATTGTACTGCCTTGGATTTAGTAAATCGCTGTAGTTGTTGCCATGGGTCTGGATTTTAATATGATTGATTATTTTAATCTCATACAATCAAAGACTAGAGATAATGACCAAAATGCCAAGGAACTACCTCGACAACCCCTGCTTTACTCTTCTGGGCCTAAATCCATGCCGTGTTTGATGCTGGAGGCAGACATATCAAATGAGCTTTTTTTCAATATTCTTAACTTTCATTTAAGCCCATTTCTAAGTAAATTCGTTGAAAGGATGTGCCTTCCATGATAATTTAAAGATTTTTTGAAAAAATGCACCGATTCGATCGTAACGCCCTGTACCATAAAAATTTATTTTATTTAATATATATTTTTTTTTTTTTTTTTTTTTTTTTTTTTAATAGTAACAACGAAAAGTTATAAATTGTGTCTTTCCATTAATTTATTAACTCTGTCATTCAAATTATTACTTTCTTGCTGTATAACTTTATATTTTTTAAGGATGATAAAGCACAAAATAAAAAGGTTAGTACTTATATAAAAAATTGAGCATTCAATTAGATCTAGGATGAAAAAGCTTAGTGGTTAAAATATCATCAAAAAATGCATATTAAAAATACTAAAACAAGGTTATAAGCTTGGTAACTATTTATTTCCCCGATACGATAAATAGTTTGCATCTAAACAAAACAAAAACTTTGCCTATCAACAACATCATTGTATTTTGACATTCCATGTATTATACGTATATAATTTGGTTAGTTCTATATATACCAAAAAAATGCATATAAACTTAATTAAATAAAAGTTTTATTACTAATAAAATAGGTATTCTATTTTAATAGACATGGTTATTTCAAAGTAGTTTTAACCTTTCCGTTACTTGCTTTTTATTTTGTGACTTTTTTTTTAAAGATATCCTAGAAAATATTCCCATAATTAATTTCAAATTGTGGATCTTTAGAGATAGGGTTGTAAATTGATGGTATTTTAATTATATAAAAAACAACAGAACAATTAACATGGTTAGACTAACAATTTAAAGAATGTTTAGAAAAAAAGCAGATTAAGGTTCATGACGTCTTTAATACGCCAATGGTATAGACCTTATTTTCGACACAGCCCCAGATTCCTTCATCGAGAGGGCATAAATCGTGTTTCCAGAAATAGGAAAAAATCTCCTCGAGCCATTGCTGTGTTGTCCTGGCCTTGTGCCCCGGATTGGAGTCATTCTGGAACACATATTTTCCCTCTGGATAGTTGGACTTCACACAAAGTAGGTCTTCAAAGCCTTTGTCCTTGCTTTATCAGTCCTTTAAGTCATATTTAAATAAGTAAAAAAAATATATACTTTGATTTCTTGCATTTGCGGAAAGTACATTTGGAACAGAATGCTAAAATCTCATTTTTAGCGTTCCATGGAACGCTCCTCAATTTTGCGTTCCGTTCACAAGCCTATATAAAGGCTATTGAATTTCTCAAAAAAAAAAAAATCCAGCGCAGCTACATTCTTGAGCATTTTTATTGAAAAAAATTCAAGACGAATATCTCCAGGAAGTTTAAAAGTATTTCATTTAAAAAATTTTAAGAACCTATCCCAAAAACGCTCTATATTGTTGTCAATTTTAGATAAGGCTACCAAAATATTTAAAGGATAACGCTCAGTTTCGAATTTATCTCACAAGAAAAGTCCATATATTTGTATGCCATTGCTTAAAAAAAATGGCACAAAGAGATAGAAACTAAGATAGAGAAAAAAAGGAGGCGGTAGAACTCAAACAGTGTAAAAATCAAATCCTTCTTGAAAGTGGGATCCCAATTCAGGATCGGTGTTCAATCCATATGTGGGAAGGAATCCCTAGCAACGAAATCCTTTGTATCTTACAAATAGCCAAAAATATGTAAGGCCTTTTTCTGAAGGCCATGAGGCCAAAAGAGAAAAAAATAAGGTCGTTTTGGGAATCAACTAATCAAAATCTACTAAATTCATCATATTTCGCGCAGGTACCATTCAGGGTGTTGAACAGTGTTATCACTTCAAAATATAAATAATAGTTAGCTACTATTATTTAAATAGTAATTAATAGTTGGTTACAAAAAAAAATACTGATATGTTTTTTTTCCAATATATTTTTGTCTTTTAAACTGTTCCTTTCTCTTTTGACAGTCTAGGTTGAAACTGGATAAATATGCGAGACGTGAATGCAAGGAAACAATTTAACCATTACTCATCATTTGTTTTACTATTTATATATGCTATTAATTTGTAGGATGGTTGTGTGAGGCTTACATATAATATCAAAGTGAGGTTGTTAGTAGTGATGGAACGATTAATTGGAATCGGAGAACCGGGTGCTTTTCTGGAATCAGAATTGGCATAGGGAAAATAATGTTTAAATTGAGATTCTGATTCTAATCTATTATTATTTATTAAGTTGGTATTTAACTGTTTATTACTTCTCTAAGTAATGAGAAAAAAATTTATTAAATATATCTGTCAAGATAAAAAAACGAACATCTGAATTTGTTACTTGAGTCTTATAATTTTATAAATATTGTCAAAAAAAAGCTCAAATATTAAGAAGAAAAAGTTAAACACAAACTAAACGTGAACAAAAGTGTTCTAACAAATGCAGTAGGTGTATATATTATTATTTTAGTGTAATAAGTTTTGTAAAGAGATATAGGCAATGATGTAAATCCAGTTTGTGTTTTTAGCTGGACCGTTAATTTGTAATTGGTAATATAAAGAAGGAATTTTCTTTTCCTTCGCAGTTGTCCTTATTATTCAATAATTCCTGAGTAGTGAGCATCCTTTCCTAAATAAATTCAATTATATTCAAAACGTGTTGGAATGTTCGTGTGTGCACATAAAAGACGGACCGTAACCCTGAGAGTTTGTTGCGGAGATATAATTGTAAGCCCTTGTAGGACTCAGAGTAGAATTGGGGATTGACATTGGGTTCATTAAAGCAAATGTCCTTTTTTAGATCCTTTTCTCTTTCCTCTCTTGTCACAGCTGAGGTAATGAAACGTCATGAGGGTTATTCTTTCTTTCATCCAAATTATTAGGGTTACCATTTTGATTTTTGGTTTCTTTTTTTTTTAACATGCCCATTCTGCACTGGAGGTTTACCTTTGGACCTAAGAAAGCTCGCCTTTGCAAAATTTGCCTTTCGAAAGTTTTCCCTAGGATTACACGCTCTGGGAAAGTTCGCCTTGGAAAAAGCTTGCTGGGCAGAGGAATCGCCTTTTTTAATTTAATGTAAATATTAATGTCATTAAATAAAGGAAGGTAATTTATTTTATTAATTGTAATTCTCAGAAATTTATAGCAAAACGGTATTCTTTGCCTATTATTTAAAATATTAAAAGGACGGAATCGGGTTTTTTTTACTAGAATCGCATCGGCATTGGGATTTTGTTTGGAATTGTCCCATCACTAGTTGTTAGAGGACAAAGGAGAAGTACTCTATAGAATAAAATTGCTATGTCACCGTAATTTGACATAATTCTTTTTTTCAAACAGTTTTTAATGTTCCATTTTGCCTTTTAAAATTGTAGGATTTTTAATAGTTTTGTATGCAGTTTCGAGTACTTATGTGCAAAAATGGCTATTAAATTATAGTCAAATATTAAAACAAAATATTCATTGTAGCCTCATAAGTACTTTTTTTTACAGTGTATGAATATGTATCGTGGACATACAAGTAATACAACTTCTTTATAAATTCATGCAAGAGTAAAGATTATAATCAACCTCATTTTGGAGGAGTTTGATATTTTGTACGAACAAAATAAATGTACAACATAACTCAGGAAAAAGGAAACAGTTGCAACATTTCTTCAATTACACGGAACTGCTTTGCAGGGCCGTAACAAAGATATTTTTAAGGGGGTGCTGGTCTTTTTGACGAACCTTTGACAATTTTGTCATTATGTTTTTTTTATTGGAATGCAATATTTGACAAATAAAATTTTAAAATAGTGACAAAAGACTAAATTTGTCAAATTATTTTAGTAAATTTTTCCTCAATGAGTAAGTTTTGAATTTTGATCTATTTATATCAGCGGATAGTAAAAGTTCTTACTATTTACAACATACTATGAATCTTTCCCATGTCAAAGAAAGAAACTGACATCTGGAATTAGTGTAAGAAAACGTCTTTTTTGGTTTTAGATTTGATGAAAAGAATTTTTTTTATTCCAATTTTTGAATATCATGACATTTGGCACCCTATTTACATAATTTTCCTAACATTGGTCAACAGTATTGGATGAAAAGTGATTAAAAATTTGACTCTCCCATTTATTTTTTCATAACTTTAATGGAAAATATGACAAGATTAAATATTTCATTTTTAAATAAATAATAATATCATATTAAGTACAAACACCTATTTTCTGTCATTGTTCTTATGTTAGAAGTTTCTAAACAATTTATATTCAAGAGTTGAGGAAACAAATTCAAAATTTATCCAAAAGACAATGTGAAAGTTTAAGAATATGAAGGTTAATGAAAAACATAAATACTGATAATATTCTAAGTTTAAAGTTCGCCATCTCTTTGAGTCATAAGAGCAAGGCTTTCTTTTAAATGACTATCTTTATCCTTAAGTCAAGCAAGGTCAGAGCCATCCCTCCAGAGCATATTCTCATTAAGATCCTCATTCATTCCTTGATGCCTATCCTTGTTGGAGTGTTATATTACATTTAGAAGATAGTCATTATTATTTAAGTTATAATTAAATTGACGGATAAGTGAAGTTAATTTCAAGAGTCTATCCTTTTGAAAAAATAAGAACCGCCATATCATTTTTATTTTTTTATATGTATTTTCATACTATATTTTAAATACATTAGATTACCACATTCAACTATTAAGAATTCCAGTCTTTATTTACATTGAATCCATTATTAAACTTATTTTCTGTCATTGTTCTCAAGTAGGAGTTTCCAAAAATCTTATAGTCGAGAGTTGAGAAAACCATAGAGCAAAGTCGGTCTGTATCTTTCTATTAGGGCTGTGACGTTACGAATCGCAGTACACCCTTCACATTACACGATTCAGTACTGTGTAATAGTAATATGTATGAGTTTTTGTATAGATTGATTGTAGTTTTTCAAGATTTATCGATGTTTTATTCATTAATAAATTTTTTTTCTGGACAAATAAATTATTCTTAAATATACTTAACTTCTACAAAATAAAGGTTGATGTCATAGAGAAATAAATATATAGAGACGAAAAGTCGGGAGATATCTTGTGATAAATTTGAGCTGTTCACAAACAGGGGTTTAGAAAAAGGTCAGCTGTTGATTATTATACAATTTCTTTATTATTTTTATTTAATATTTTGGTTTTTACAGTTTACTTTTTAAAATATCTGGATCCTTATATTTTTATGATTGTTCTATCACTGATATGATGGATCCATAATCTGAAGTGAATTGAGTTGTGTTCATCATGTTTGTCTCGACATGTCACAGCGGTGGATAATACTTTCCCCCATGATTGAATGTCATATGTCTATAAATGGAAGAATAAAGGATCAATCATTTGTTTTAATGATGGAGGATCATTACTTAATCAATCCATTGATGCTATGAGTTATAAACACCTCAGTTAAAGGAAGTATTTGTGAATTCAATGAGATCGATAAAGGAATTCTCTCAAAGCATGAGGACCTATCGGATTCGAATACCTCACAGGCATAATAACTCTGACTCAGAGGTATAGGGACTTGGACACAGAAAAAGAATGTGCCATGACCATCTAAGGATCTCTGTGCGACTGAGATTGCAAAAATGAAGTTATTTATTTTTGAGTGCAAAGTAATAGATATCATCTCCATATATTAATAATTTGCTATGAATTTGGATAGTACCAGAGCTGTGGTACTTGAGTGATTGTATTATAGACTTAGACTCTGAGCATGATGAATCAAACACAAGGGATGGGGACTTTGAATAGTTTTGGATCGTAAATATAACTTTAACACGAAAAATGTGGACTCGACTGCAGTACAAGGTGTTTTGTTCAAATGAAGGAGTATTCAGTTAAAAGGGATTTCATAAATTAACTAAAATGGAACTGAAAGTATCGACCAAACAATGTATCATGAAATATATATTAATCATATATTTTAATTAATTATTATCTTTATTAACATAATTATTGATTTCATTTAAATAAAATATCATAAAAACTGCAAATAAATTACACGTTCTGGAATATTTGTTGTCTGTGCAATGAACTGCAATTTTTTATAACTTTACGACTGTATGTTTTATCCAAAAGGGTCGGAAAGATAGATATTTTACTGAAATAAAATGTATCAAGGTGGAAATAAGGATTATTTATTCCATCGGATGTATCTAAAGAGTGCGCTGATAAACTTACAAATATTGAATTCATGTCAAAATTAGTAAGAACATTAATTAACATTTTTTTATGTCTATGTTCAAAAATGAGCGTTTATAATTGCAAAATATTTTTTTCCCTTAGAAATAAGAGACGGTACATTGACCCAGACGGAATAATGAGACCTTTATCAGGAATATCTCAACAATGTTAAACAGTTCTAATGCATATAGACTATCCTTTATCAATTTTTGAAGAACGAAGACGCATAATAGTTCTTCAACTAATAGTAGGAAGGATTTGTAAATTTTACTCGTTTGACAAGAATTTTAATAACGAAATAGCTTTGCATGTCCAAAATAAAACCAAATGCATTAATAAGAAAAAAAAAAAAAAAATGGAGAACTCATATATAGGTAATTTAAATTTAGATGAATATCATTGAAGCTCTAATTAATACTCAAACAATCGAATTATATTGTGATACATTTTAACAATTGTCTTTAATCAAACAACATCAGTCGTATGGCACACATTTAGTATTTATTTATTTTTGTAAAGATCCCAGATTTTCGAGAGAGTAATATTTCAATATGTCAACAAGCAATTTAGCTACTTGGAAGATTATTTCTGAGTCAATAAGTTTAAAAATTGCTAAGAAATTCAAATATTCCAATAGAATCTACAAAAGTTAAGAAGTCACTTATATTTTTAACATTAAATAGTGTACCCAATAACTATTTATAAGCAATAGCAGAATAGAATATGCATTGCAGACAAAACTATCAAGAAAAGAGAGGCACATTATCTTTAAAGTCTAGAATAATTTTCTACTTGTTTTCCAATCACAAAAGAGACTCACAAGTAATGAGAAATGATTATCCATATAGACAATACATTTCTGCATTATATGCATTAAGGACACTTATCAATGACGAAGCAGGATTTGACTTAAGAAGAAAAGGAATCAAGAAATTCAATTAAGGAGCAGTGGATGGAGGATGAAAGCTATTCATGTTCCTTACTGGAGCTTTCAGTGATAATATGGAACTCCATGGTTCTTATATGTAGAAGTGTACGATGATCTTGGAAAAGATTATGAAGAATTGATGTATTCTTGAGCATAGAGGCTATGACTACCGAGGTAAGAAGTCCTTAATGTGAAACACATTTGCACAATGTCAATACAGGATTATTCCATAACAAGGAGATGAGATCCACCGAGTGAGGCACAAAGAGGCGAGATACCTTCAATATGAAGTTGAAGAGAGGATCAGAAGGATATCCATATGCAATATGAATCCCTAGGAACTCAAAAATGTATATATTCGAATGCTTCGTACGAAAGATCCATCCAAATAACTATGAATTTGATTTATGTATCAGTATTTCCAGGCAGTCCAGAGCATTTTTTTAAGACAGTCACAGTATTAACGAGTTGATCGTTCACATAGGGGGCTATTCTTTTTTCTCTTCCTTTTGGGATATTGTTTTGGCCAATCATTTAATCAATTTCATTAACTCAGCTGATGTAAAAAAACAACAAACAATGAATAGTCCAAATTTGTTCTTCAATCCTATAACATCCATCCCCATTCCATTTTTATAACAGCTGAACTTTCTTCTAGCGAGCTGTATATTCAAAAAGATGGCTACCACACAATGGCAAACTGCCATCAAAAATATCTTGTCGTCTCTATATATTTATTTCTCTATGGTTGATGTACAGAGTGTGTTCAAATTTTTTTAGATAAAAATATTTATTTATTCATCCCCCTCATTTACAATAGACTTGTGCCGACGTTTTTTCCAATCCTCAAAGGACTTCCCATAAGCACTCTTCGGTATAACCTTGAGCATTTCCAGAAATACAGTCTTTACTCCTTAAAAGTTGCAGATCTCTGTCCTTTCATACGTCTCTAAAGTTTTGGAAGCAAAAAAAGAGTCACATGCTGCCAAATCGTGTCACTATGGTGCTGAGGCATGATTTTTTGTTTTTTTGGCAAATAAATTCTGAAACGCAAAGATGAGTGAGAAGAAGCGTTATCGTGATGCAAAGGCCATGAATTGTTATTCCAACACTTTTTTCGTAAGCGGCGCATACCTTCAGGATATTACTCTTTATTCACGGCACGACCATTTGATAGGAACTCCTGATGTACTACACACGGTAGTCGAAAAAAACAGTCATCCAAATTTTGATATTTGAGGTTCATCATTGGAATGTTCCTGTCCATCTTGAATGAGTTTGTACCTCTAGTAAACATTTTTTTTTTTTACACAAAAAAAGTTTCACTGTATACCATTGTCAACATAATAAGTGTTTTGGAGCACTTAATTTCATTTCTTACGAAAATTAGGAAGCAAATTCTTTGATCCATATTTTTCGATAACAAAAAATCGCCGAACACGTTCAAATTTTTTCTTAGAAAAGATGAGCTTGTTTACATTTTCCATTTTATCTATTTAGATATGGTTACTTCTTCACATTTCACTTCTGCAGCTGATTTGCATGAAGTTCAACCATTTGTCTTATGAATATTTCGGCCTGTCTTCGATTATGAAAGTCTTCTTGAATCTTTGGATAGTGTAGTTGACGATTGTTTGGGTCACATTGATATCGTTTTAGGTTTTAACCATGCCACGTTAAGTGTTTTTTTCTGCACCTTATAGATTAATAATGATTTTAAGTTTTTTTAATGTGTTAATTTACAACTCACTTTAGAAAGAGAAAAAAAGCAGAACGGATGCATCAATCATTTGAAATCTTAAGCAATGCTCAAGACAATCAAATAGTGCAATACAAAATAATTAAAAAACGTTGATGTCCTATAATACGTGAGCGGTTCTTGGCTGAAAATATTTTTGCCAGAGGACATTTTGCCAGAGAATAATTTAGGACATTCGGGCCGAAAAGTTATATTTAATATATGTATTGATATATAAAATTATATATTTTAATTCAATTTAAAATGATTGTAAAATATATATGGTTTATTTGTATAGGTTCTATATATGTATATCATAGTATCAAATTAATTTGTGTTCTTTTGCAAATATTTTTAAAAATTATATTCATAGAATGATCATTATATATACTTCATGAAATCATCCCGTTTAGTTAATTGCGCTACATATGGTTAAGGCCAGTTCTATGAGAAGGTCACTTCTCTTGCCACATATTATGCGTCTTTGTCAATCCATCATGTCGAATTATAATTAATTGATGACTGAAAAAAGATTAGCATTTCTTCCATTCAACTTGCTGTTTATTATTTAATTCATTTTAAGTATTACAACGGAAAACATTCCGTGTTTATATACTGAGCATTAATAAATATAATTTTTGTTTTAAATGATCTGCAATAGAACACTCCTTAATTTACCTCTATAACACATAAAGTATGTGAAGAATGCCAAATTATTATACTATCATTTTAAATAGAATTAAAATATACAAATGTATTTTTTAAATTATAAAATATCAATGATCAATTGTCTTAGAATCTATATAATAAATGGTGAGTACTGTAGATCTGTCCTCTATGAGAATTAAAAAATAGTTAGGACAGCTGTAACAAAAAGAAACAACTAGATATAATACAGCTTACCAACTAATATTAATTTTAAGTAAACAATACTTGCGATGAAGACATCTCTTTTTACAACTATAGAATCTATATATGATAATGGAAAGTTAATAAATATAAACTTTTGTATCTTCCTCTGCCTCCATTTCTTCTGCCTAGCAACATTTTTGTTCTACACTCTACTATTAAAAATTAGAGGGGAAGGGAAGATGGCATTAACCAGTTGATTCATTTGGGATTGCAAATGAACACTTATGATACTATAATCTGTTGAATAAAGTAGTAACATTGTATAACTAATTTGACATATTACTTTGGTAATATTTCTTCTTGATGACTTATGACAACATCATCTTGCTATATTGGATGAAGTATAAACATCGATACATTTCGAAACAAACATCACTTCACCGTCACATGCGTCCGTGGAACGGGCAGACTCATACTAGTATGTAATCCAAAAAAAATTCACTATTTATTTTGTAAATTTAATTTATAGTTATGATAATATTAGTGTATTTCGCAGATTATTTTTTAATATAAAATACTTTTTAATTAATTAGCTTATAAATTTCATAAGCAATACAGCGTTTTTTTATCCTCAATTCTACTCTAAACCCAACAAGGACTTACAATTATAACTCTCCAAAAATTATCAAGGTTACTCTCTCTCTTTTATGAGCACGCCCAATTGTTCAATCCGGTTTCGTATATATCAATGATAACGTGTATGTTATAGAAAAGGAAGTTCACTTTTTAGGAATTAAATAATAACGACAGCATAATAATATCCCTAATGATATGATTTGTATGATTTTGAAAGAGACGAATGACCTAGTGGCTCAATTAAAAGAAAGATTACATTAATTACATCAATGCACATAAATTAAATTGGACTTGACACATATTTCCATTGAATGACATACATTTTTATCTATCAGTCCTATTTGTTGCAAAATGCAGGGGTGAGCACCTCTTCCAGTGAACTTCACATAAATTTGTTGATTAAACTTTAAATCAACAAACTAATTTTGATGAAATTTTATGTCAACCCACAAAAAAAATCGATGGAGCAACGTAGCTCAATAGACAACAAGCTCGGGAAAAATTATTCTCTAGATCTCATTGTGTGCAAGTTCAATTCTAGGTCGCTCCGAGATATATTTCTATGAATAAATTTTGGCCATCATATTAAGAGTGGCCCACGAAACTTTTTTTTTTTTTTTTTGATATTGCTATAAAAAAAAGACGGATGGATACTTTTCAATAATTTTTCTTTATTTGAATGCCTCAATATTTGGGTTAATAATAAACCATCACTTTATTCATATGGCCATCGTCGCTGGCCTTACAGTAGCCCATTCTGTAAAACCCAATTTTTCAATAGATTTTTGATTGAGTGAGTTTCAATAGCTGCAATGGCGACTCCAATTTCGTGTTTCAAATCGTCAATTGTGTCTGGATGGTTGGCGTAACATTGATCTTTTACGGTTCCCCCCAAAAAATAGTCCAACAGAGCCAGTTGACGTTGCCGTTTCGGCTTATGATGCCCTTGTCGAAGATCCACTGTACCGTTGGCTGTGTGGCAAGTAGCGCCATCCTGTTGGAACCAAATGTCGTCGATGTCTTCCTTTTCCATTTGGGGAAACAAAAAATCTTCCAACATGGCCCGATAGCGGTCACCATTGACCGTAACGGCAGCTCCTTGCTCGTTTTTTCGCTTTCGGCAACAGCAGCAATGTTTTCGATTGAGTGCATTGAACGAACAAGGGAACGCGTTGTTTTATCCATTAACGAACCAGTTTCGCGCACACGCTTCACAAATTTATCCACAAACTGCCTGGAAGGCGCTTTATTTCGACCGACGTAATTTTCTTGCAGTTTCGTTTGAAGACTCTCCATTTTTGAAGTAAGTCTTCAGTATTTCCCAATTTTCTTCGAGCGTAAACTTAACCATTTCGTAAACCGGAGATCTTTTACAAAATATTAGACACAATGAGAATGTTACTACAGCTGTCAAACGTCAAAAAAATGGTAGTTCAAAATGCAACTGCTAGATGGGCCACCCGTTGGAAATACAAATACTATATTGGATTTTAATATTAATTGGACTAATGATAGTCTGGGAGTACTTAAATGAAAAAATAGCAGTTGGTGCCTTTGACTCATTTATCTAACTACCAGATAATTTCCCCCCATTTTTCTGTGGGTGTTTTTAAAGGAAAAGTTGCGTTATACAATAAAGGTAAAGACATGGCCGATGAAGATCCTCAATTCTATTCTGAGTCCACCAAGGACTTACTATTATAACTCTTCTACAAATGTCCCATGGTTACACTCCATCTTTAATGAGCACACACAATTGTTCAATCCATTTTCGTTTGTATTAATTATAATGTCAATGAAATAGAAAAGGAAGTGCACTTTTTAGGACGTACATAATAACGACAACAACTGAGGGAAAGAAAATTCACTCCTTACTCAAAAAAAACGAAAAAAAAACGAGTCCGTATTTGTTCCAATAGGACTCAGTACCGGCACACAGTGACAAAAGTATCTAATATAGGCTACAAACCAATGTCACAGCTTTTATGGACGTCAACCCCTGGATTTGTACGTCTTGGAAAAGTTAGAAAGCAAGGCATGACCAAATCAACTACCTTCGTGAAGGCCATGATCGTCCGTGACGCAAAAGATGCTGAGCCCTGCTTACGTTAGAAACGCCTTTGCGAGTTTCCAATACAGAATCGAGCGCACGGAGGAGGCTAACGGAAGCCAAATCGAATAAAATGTTATTTTTATGCTGATCTTGTTGAATTTAGGCTGAAGACTTTGAGCATGCTACTCTCGTAATTGATCTTGATGAAGTCAAACTTTGTCCTAATTTATCTGTTGGGCCCTGGAATGCATCTCACTTTGAAAAAAAAAAAAAAAAAAAAATACCATTAAAGTTATGGATGGTTCTTTTCTGTGTCAGTGGATAAAGTTAGTGAATCAGAGAAGGATCAAATACTTATTTTTTACTCTGTACGTCTATAATTTTGAAAGGGACCAATAGACAATTCTTTTCGACATTGTGTATATGTTTACAATGTATAGTGTACACGTATACTAGACGTGGTAACCCACCATTATCCCTAGCAACCCACAGGGATAATTCATGGTTGACTATATTGCTGATCTATTACATAAAGAATAATTGGGATATGCATACCCGTACATATAAATTGTCCCATTATAATGTTCATTCATATTTCTTCCCCCCATATTTGCCTATGTCGAAACAAGGTAAGAAACTACATTAATATTCAAAAAAGATTTTTAAAGTAAAGAGGTCCCATGTTGGTCCTTATAAAAAGCTTTATTATCTCAATCGAATACAGAGGAATTCATTGCAACTATAATCTGTTGTCATAGGTACTTTCCAGAATTATAGTACTTTATACAGATAATGTAAGTACTTACGAGAGTTGTCGGACCTCGTCCAACAAAGTCTGCATTCATTTATTCAAATTATCCATGGACTAATCAGAGCATCATCTTATTAGCAAAGAAGAAAAGAAAAGCCTGGTAGGAATACAAAAATTACCATGTCCTCAAAACTTAGAAAAGTATAAAGCTCTCCAAAATGATATTAAACTTCTGTTGTCTTCGAGTAGACGTAAATTTGAAGATAAATTGTTAGCTAACTTTGATAAAAATAACTTCAAGCCTGTTTTCTCGGATATGAAACACAAATCGGGCCACTCAATAAGGCTTTTAACGAATATGAATTGGATGACAGCACTCGAATGACCGATGAACATAGCATTGGAAGTCTTTTTAACGAGTTTTCACTGAGTTTACTCAACAGATTCTAAGACTCCCTACATTGATCAACCACTCCCAGATAACCCTCCTCGCCTATCCAAGATTTTCTTTGCAGAATCAGTTGTCCTAAAAGCCATTTCCTCCCACAATAATTATTTCTTGTCGGGTCCTGATGGTATTTGTAAAAAGCTTCTTGAAGAAGCCTTGTAATGTTATTTACTTCTCTCTTACAATGACATTCAATAAGTCGATGCAGGAGGAAGTGGTGCCGTTTGACTGGAAATGTGCCAATATTCTCACAAAACACAAAAAAAAAAAGCCATAAGGATGTTCGTAATTACCGATCAATTTCCATCACAAGCCAAATCTCTCGACTAACGGAGAAGCTAATCAATTCTGAAGTGAGAAAATTTTTTGACAAACACAATTTGATATCTCCCAGACAACATGGACTCCGAAATTGAAAGTCTTGTGTTCCAAACCAGTTCATTCTGGGATGATGTCGCCCGAAGTAGGAACTCTTCGCTGGATACATATGTTTTATACTTTGATTTTAGCAAGGCGTTCGACAAGGTGCTGCATGGTGGACTCGAACACAAACTATATTACAATGGGATTGGGGGTGGAATATTGCAGTGGATTTAATCTTGGCTCAGAAATCGAGAACAGCAAGCACTGATTAACGGCATTGGATCAGCTTCAATAGGTGTCCCATCCTCTGTACCTCAGGGTAGTGTCCTTGGGTCTACCATCTTCTCTGTCTATATTAATAAACCGTGTGACAACCTCAGATCCAAAATATATATGTATGCTGACGACACAATCCTTGTTTGCCACTCAGAAAAGGAGGCTAAACATGACCTCAGAGAATTTCTGAGGTGGAGCTACCGTTGGAGAGTTCCTGTAAATCTTTAGAAGAGCTCTTATATGATTTTTCGGGCGGTGCTATTGATCTTGGAGAGATGAAGAATGTGTGTGTCTTTAGGGATCTTGGAATGCTGATATCTACTAATATGAAACTCAGCACTTCACATTTACAATATTGTTAGAAAAGCAAACAGAGCACTTGGGTGTATTAAAAGGAGTTTTAAAACCAGAAATATAGAGCTGATGAAGAAGCGTCTTTAAGGATCTATTTTAAATACCCTTCTCATTTGTGGAATCCAATGTATAGAAAGGAAATCAGAGCTTTTGAAAATGTACAGAAACGTTTACTTAAGATAGTATGCGGCGATATATCGTATGAGGTTGGTTTACATCTAGAGGGGATGTTGTCGCTTGAGCAGAGGAGGAAACTTCCGGATGTGGTTATGATGTTTAAAGTTATTAATGGACTGGTTCATTGTAATATTAAAGCCAAAGTATATCGTAAGGTGTACAACAATAGGTTGTCTTCCGATTTTTACTTAGTTCAGCCATCGGCAAACCCTAATTACCCCCAAAATAGCTTTTTTTAATCGAACTATACGGACATGGAACAGCCTCCCCAAAGAGGCGAGAAGAACGTCTTCACTTTGCAGTTTGAAGAAACTTCCAAAAAATAATACACATCTACTTTAATTCCACACAACATTATATATTTTCATTTTACCATATTAATTCATTAGATAATTTATCATATTGTTTTATTATACTTTATCATAATTTTTATTATATTTTATCATGAGTCGATAATATTGGTCTTTTTTTAGCCACTACTCGAAACCAACCAACTCAACTTATATCATATATAAATATTTATAAATTCTATGGAACTTAAGCATATCGTGTAATTGGTTGGCTCATCTTCCTATGACACTTCAGAGAATCTCCTCTGCAAGATACCGGAATTTGAGATATCTTTGATGGGAAATAATTTATAAACTTTTTTAAGACAATATCATATTTTATCCAAGTTTTTTTTCCTCAAGGGATACAGAAGAATAAAATCATCCATTTCAATTTGGGAGAAAGATAAATTTTTGCTCAGTGAACTATTTCGGAAATCTCAAACGATCACAAACACTTTACTGACCTCCAAATTGCATATAATAATTATGCTTTTATTGTTTTTTTTTTAATATTAACTTATTGTCCTCTCCCTCTAAATGATTTATTGAGTTCGAATAGCAACGTTTGTTATGACAACTAATTTATTGTTCCGGTTCAATCCTTTGTTAGTACATCCCATGGTTCAAATATATGATTTTACACTTTGACAATATTATTTAACTAATTACTTACTATTATTTCTAAATTATAGATTTGTTAAATGAGTAAAAAAATCTTCATTTTGCTTAAATACTCTAGTATAAACCGTTTTTTCCAATATGTGAATCAGGTAGACAAAATATCAATCATTATTGAACACTATCCATCATTATTATTATTGTAATTCCTTTCCTCAATTCACGACAACTTTTTTATCTCAATACAATGGTCGATCCATTTGAGCGATATCGATATCACCCTATATATTGTGGGTAAAAGTGTATATTGATGAAATATTTTATGAATAAAGATAAAATTCAGATATATCATTTATTTGACATATCAAATTACTAAAGGAAATAGTCTCATAACCTCGTAGGACGTAAGATTAATGTATTTTTTCTTTTTTGAAAGGATGATCCGAAAGTTTTCTTTGTATTTCTATAAACGTAGATTCAAATAATTTGAACTGCCCAGGGGGATAGGCAGGATTATATTTTGATAGAGGGTCTGGGTTTTTCTGGGAATTTTTTGGAAAAAAAAATTATAAAAAAAAAAAATTGAAAAAAATTAAAAAAATCACGACTATTTACAAAAAAAAATAAGATTTTTCGACAAAAAATTTCAAAAATTGATAGCTACTCTCAAAAAAATTCAAAAATCCTCAGCTGTTAACAAAAAATTTCAAATATTAAATTTCTTCGAAAAAAAATTCACAGTTATTAAAAAAAAATTAGATTTTTTGAGGAAAAAAATCCAAAAATCGATAGCTATTCTTAAAAAAATCATAGCTGTTCATAATAAGTTAAATTTTTCGGAAAAAAATTTCAAAAATTAAATTTTTGGAGGAAAATTTTAAATAACCAAAGTATTCTCAAAAAATAAAATTTTTTGAGAATTTTTTGAAAATTTGATTAAATTTTCTAGGAAAAAGAAAAAGCTTAAATTTAGGGGAAGGGATACAGCTTCTCTAGCCCTCCCTGCGGACACTCCTCCTGCCGGCATATTAAACAAAAAGTAATCGAAAAATAACTTGGTCATCCTGACAATATTAAGAATGTTTTGGAGGACAACATGACGTTTCATAAGATTAGCTGAGAGCAGTTAGGAGTTTGGACTTTTTTCTGAAGATAAAAATGTAGTTGAGTGTCCTCTTTCCTTTCATTATTAAATAGATCGTTGTGGTGTTAACTTCTCTCTCTGAAGTAAGCATTCTCGTCTGATATAAATTATTTAAAAGTTCATAATATACATGAATTTATATGTTACTATAATATTTTCTATGGACTATTATAAATATTATAATGTCAAACTCACAGCCTCTGCCAGAGCATCAAGGAACACCCATATTATCTCATAATTTCGGCTCTATAGGTGAAGTACTGGGCTGAAATACAGTTTATACTCTACAGCCCTCACGTTTTTAGGCACCAAAGCACCCTTCTAATGTTCTATAAACCACCCAGCCCACAAGTTGTGAAGGTAAACTGCTGGGCCCGAGGAAAGTTAAATTTCTCCACCCGTGCTTTCTTTATCAATCACAAGGCCCACCTAATATCTCAAAATACATCCAGCTTTTAAGTTGTAGAGGTGAAGTACTGGGCCTCCAGGGAGTTTAAACTGCACCGTTGCTGCATTTCTAAGCATCAAGAACCCCTCCTGATATGCTAAAATACGCCCCCCCCAACGGGTTGAGAATATGATTTACTGGTCCTTGAAGCAGGTTCAATTCTTTCACCACAACTTCCTTGAGCATCAAAGAACCCTACTAATATCTAAAATACACCTGGCCCAGGTTTTACAGGTAAATTGCTAAAATATGCTATATTAAGGCTACCATGGGCCCAAAGACCAAAAAATTGTTACCGGAACCCTTTCTGGAGCCTTATAACCTACATCAAAAATTTCAGCAAAATACATTCATTGGTTTGGCCAGGATTGGAGGACAAACATACACACACAGACATTCAAATTTAATATATAGAAGATAACGCCATCTGACCAATTAAAGGAATATTATGATATTAAAGAAGTAACGCCAGTCCATGTCCTCCACAATAATATATGTATTTTAATATTTATATTAGAGGTGGATTCGGTCATTACCCAATTCCGAAAGCCCCGCGTTCAAACCTAAATTTGCCAAACGCTGTCCCCCAAACCTTCCACTCCCACATTTATTTCTAGTGTAATACAATTCCTATACATCTAATCGATGACGTCATTCTCGATATGACACCTTATGAAAAATAAGCTAACGATGACGTTATTGATTATTAATAAATGTGTGACTTACAAAATGAGTGATACTGGTCTCCATAAATGACAAAAAATTATGAAGACACAAAACACTCAAGTGGTATTATCATTTTTAAATTATAATGCAATGTCCGGATGACACAAATATCAAGAAATTTTATATAAAAGTAAAAATTCGGAGAGTTATATTGAAATGACTGGAGATCAAAATATGAACGAATCCTCATCACCATAAAATTATTTAGTTATTGCAGGCTGATGTTTTCAATATATTTAGCTTTCATTAGTATATTGACCTTTATTCTACAGATTCTCATATTTTGGTCCGAAAGCCCGTGGGTTGGCCCGAAACCCGACTGCTTGTAGCATGACTTAGCCAAAATCCCGACTTTTTCTAGACATATCCACCTCTAATTTAACTTTTGCAAATATAAGATTTATAATGTACATAATTTAATGGTTTTTATTTCTGTACATAAAAGAGAAGATTACAGGAGGAGAGATCTAAGATATACATAAATAGGCTCAAGACAATAATGATAAACCAAAAATAAATAGGATAATATTATTTTATAGAAGAAATACAAGAGCTAACATTAGTTTTTCACATTTGACACTGAGAATCTTTATTTTTTTCATCAGTAGATTTATAACATGAGGTTCTTCCTATTATTTATCATTTGGTAAGTGCATTTCTGATGAATTATTGTTATGTCCTGATATTATTTTTATTCTGAAAATGATAATAATCAAAGCATTACGCGTACATGGTGATTAGAAGATCTAGTAGGGACGTAACTAAAGATCCACATAATATTAGATTGGGAAAAAAGTAATCCTGCAGTTCATTTTTTAAGCATTTTTTTAAAACTAAGCATATCTTGTTCATAATTGGTCACATTGAATCATACAATAAGGCCTTGTAAAGGTCTCAGTGTATACTAAAAACACTTTTTGAACAGTATTCGCTAGATTGGTTCAGTCGAGGTCTTATCACTTATGTCAATGCCAAGGGACAGAGATCGTCACCAAGCCCGGACTGACTGCCATGAAGGTGTTGCTGTGTTTCGAAGGATTGGCAAGGAATAATCTACAATGTGCTGATCTTCTATGGCCATACGATTAATTTCTGCCCTCTACTGTGAACAACTTGACCGTTTAACGTTGGCAATTGAGCAGAAGTGGCCAGCACTGGTGAATAGGGAACAACAATACATCATCAAGACAACGCTAGCCGCCCCCCCCAACCACATCTTTGATGACGCGCCAGAAGCTCCAGGAGCTCAGATGGGAAATTCTTAAACATCCACCTTACAGTACGGACCTGGCACTAAGTAACTATCACCTATGCCTTTTTATGGCCAATGCACTTGGGTGTACAAATTTGGCATCAATAGAGTCATGTTAAATTTAGGCTGTCCCAGTTTTTTGGGGGTTTTTTTTCAATAGGGACCAAGAAAGAAATTATAAAGTCGGATTCTTATTTGTAACAAATTATTGAACAGAAAAGTGAGTAAATGGCTAAAATCGGATGATAGTAACACTTCTTAACAAGCGTTAAAATAAAACACAAATATGAAATTACTTTTTCTTTTTTTGTTAGTATGTTCAAAACGGCCATATATTAGCCTGGTAACCCTGATAATTTGTAGAATGTTCGGGAAGAGAGCGCTCTCAAAAAAATTTGATGAATATTTTTTTAAAGAATTTACTATTTTGGCAAATATGAGCTTTTTCAATTATAGGTCTGAATGAAAAACTTTTTTTATACTCATGCGATATGAGTAAGTTAAAATTCTAATAAAAAAATCGCAAAATATAAAATGCAACATGGCTGGGGTACCATTTTTAATATTTCACAATAATTCTCAAAAAAGTTATCATGGTATTTTTTGCACAAATGCTATCTTTTTAATGAAAGTTAAATTAAAGCAATTGCAATACTCTTGTTATTCATCTTGATGAAGTCAAACGATGTCTGGATTTATCTGTTAGAACCTGCATATGAACAAACAAAAAAGTGTTTGAAGGAAAACAAATGCTGAGATTAACCCAAGGACTCCATCCCAACTGTCAAACATGAAAAACATTATTTTTATGAGTTTTTCTCTGCTAATGGAAAATGACGACTTCACCACATCGAAGGGAGGATTGAAAGGGTCATGTATCGGGAACTCTTGGGTTACAACTTCCTTGCATCAGCACAAGGCACTAAAAAAAAGGGGTAGTATAACGTGTCTTCCAGCACGAATATGACCAAAACATACGCCATGGCAACAAAGGAGTGGCTCAAGAAGAAGCACATTAAGGTCAGTCTTCACACCTATATCCCTTAGAAAGTATTTATTAGGGGACTAACTTTCAATATCGGCAAAAGGGATTTCAATTACAATATTACCTTCACTATAAGTATATTGGATTAAGTAAGACATCATAGTTGAAAAATATTAATAACATTTTTTAACGTACTATCTATAAAAATGAGATACCAAAAATTTCAAATGTATTCATATGTAATATATTTATTCGTACAAACAAGAAGTGTATAAAATTACATAATCTTTTCATTCTCAAAAGAAAAATTGTTAATGTTTGAAGATTCTAATTAGTAGAGTTTTTAGACATAAATTGTTCATTTTCTAAACATAATATCAGTTAAAAAAGCTACTATTATTGAAGAACCAGACATAAATATCTTTCGCTTCTGGAGTTGCCAGCCACTAACTGGAAGGAAAGTGTGTGCTAAAGGGCATGTATCCCCTCCTCTCGAATAAGTAAAATATCATTATATCAAAAACCACGAAAATTTTCTTCAACTTCTTCTCTCTAAAAATGGACAAGCCCCCACAAAATAAAATCATTCGTAATCATCAGTTTTGTTCAATTTTATTTTTTATTTTTACAAAATGGATATTTTTTGTTCTTTAAATTTTTTTCTTAGTTTGCAACTTCTCAACTATAAGAGCTCCATATTTTTGTTTTATTTCATTATTTTTAGGTCTCTTAGTATCGAAGAGGTTTAATGTTGAGGAATATTTACAAAAAAAAAAGATTGAATGTAACACAAGCATAGAGGTTAAACAAAAAATGAAAGCCATTCATGCTGTCCATTGATTTTTGAGCCCCTCAACAGAACAAAACAAAACAATATTGGTAAAAATATTTAGCACCCTTCATTTCTTCCCTTTATCCAAATAAATCTTTTAACCCAGGATCAAAGCTAAAACTAAGTGGCAAAAAGACGATCACGATATCAAATCTTGTCCAAACTTTGTTGGCTAGGAAAATACATTTAGTCCGCTAGGAGTACTAACGGGTGTAGAAAAAGTAATTATACTTTCTAAAAATACAGTTTTGAATAGATTTTGTTGATTAAATCTTAAAGTTCTGATTATTTTTTAATAGCTTAGATTTTAAGCCTTTGATTGATGTAAATGTTGTAAACAAAAATTATGTATATGTCACGATGGAGTCAAGAAAAGCCATCAAAGGTAATTTCATCTACATCGGGAGGACCACCTCGGACATCATTAAAGCCTTAAACATCAGCAAGACACAGTTTGTTTGATCAGAAATCGTTTGGTTGATGGGGACAACCCCAAGAGTAGAAGACCCACCAAAGTGAAGCCTGAAGACATCATGGAGGCCTTTAAGGTCAACCAAACGATGAAGATATCAGAGTACGCCAAGTATTGTGGGCAAATCCATCCGAAAGGCTGGAGGAAGGTCGCTTACAAGAAATAAGAGGACACCCCTGTCCCAACGTCAAAAAGAACTCTGTCTTTAGCGATGTCAACAATTCTTGAATTATCTGAAGCACATCAGCAACCTGATAATTTTTTTCCCTCAAGAAAAGACCTTTAACGTTGACCCCGTATTCAACTAGAAAAATGATTGGGTGGTATGCTTAGGCTAAGCTGAAAACAGCATCAGGACAGTCACCAAGACCAAACATCCGATCTCTGTGATGATGTAGGAGGTTGTGGTATCAACTATATCATCACCAATTATAAGTTATTTTAATCACTACTTAGAACCAGGCCTCAATACTTTTTCTACAACCCGTAAGGATATCATGAATTATTGGATAACTAACTATGCAACCTTTATGAATCCACAATACATACGTCACAAGTGACGTGTTCTGTGGAATTCCATATCTCTTTAGCAAATTTTTGCTTTTTAAAAAAGGAATAAAGGATTTCACTTTTTTTTTCCACACAAGAACCGACGAATGGAAAAACTGTGATCGGCTCAAGTTTGATGTGACAGTCAAGAATGTCTTTTAAAAAAACGCCTTCGTCCTCTTTTGAGACAATGCATGAGTGAATATTTTATCTACTCTCAACCTCGACTGTAAAAAGGAAAATGAAACATTTGAAAACTATAACCGGAACTTGGTAGAGTGCAAAACCTCTGCCTAAAACTAAATTGATTTATAGATTAGAGCGGTTTATTTTCTACTTTTTTCAAATTTTGATTTAGGCTAGTACGGAAAATATATGGTATCAAAATTACCTACGCAATATGGCGTTGCTCTACGAGCGAGATCATCTTTCA
The DNA here is from genome assembly GCF_016086655.4 of Lepeophtheirus salmonis. Taxonomy (NCBI): domain Eukaryota; kingdom Metazoa; phylum Arthropoda; class Copepoda; order Siphonostomatoida; family Caligidae; genus Lepeophtheirus; species Lepeophtheirus salmonis. Next base: position 8,556,579 of record NC_052140.2, read on the forward strand.
TTAAATCATTTTCATATACATTTTTTTAAATTATAAAAAGTGTTTAAATTTTTTTTAACTACCCTATGGAACAAAAAAAAAAGAAAAAAGTTATAAAAATTTGATGATCTATGTGAAGCGCGCATATTTTTTTTTTTTTTTTGTTTGACATTTTCAGAAGGCAAAGATGAAATTTTTTTTATGTTATTCACTCTTTTTGGTCCATAGGGTAGCTTTAGAAATTAACTTTATAGAAATTATTTTATATGTTAAAATAACGTCTATCATAATACATTAATGATTAATCCTGTATTTTAACATTTATGGATAAAAATAAGAACTTTCCCTTCTTTCGAACATTGAACTAGATGTGCTACCTAAAGATAACATCGTAGAAAAATAAAATTTGACGTTGTTCACTTTTATACCAAATCACAACTTTTTCGAACTAGCCGTAATCGAAATTCAAAATAAACAAAAATGGAAAAAAATCCACCCTATTCTGTATCTCAATTTGTTGCAAAGTTATGGTCGATTGTACATTTTGTACGTTTTGTGTTAAATTGATCTTTGACCTTGACCTATCAAAAGTTGAATGACCTCTTATTATTAGCATATATAATCTTTGTATCAAGTTTGATGAAAATCGATACATAACTTTTGCCGTAATCCTGGTGACTAGTGTTGGGTTGATCCTTATTTTGGACTGAGGACCGCGGTCTAGTCCAGTCCCATTTGTAGGTCCTTAAAGAAGGTACAATCGATTCCTTGTGACGTCAATGAGGGTGTTTATCCTCTTTCTAATTAGTCCCTTATAAAATAAAATAAATTATGTAACTAAGTATGAGAAATTTAATATTTTTTGCAAAATATTTGCAAAAATCTTAATACATCACTCATATATCCTATTTAGCCTAATAAACCATCGATATTTTTATGAAAAATTGCAAGGACCGACAGTTAAGGACCGGTAGCAACGACTAACAGTCTTAAAGACCGGTCCCAAGGACCGATAAGATCGGTCCTAAGACCGGACTGTGCCGAACAAATAAGGGCCGACATTAGACTGCTTGTTACTAACAAACAAACCAAGGCAAAGACATGACCTCCGTGCAACTTTGTTGTCTGATATAAAGACGTATAGTAGCTAAATTTCTTTTTTTTTTTTTTTTTTTTTTAATGTTTCTTTAATTGGATAGATGGAGTTCTACCGATTAAGTATAAATAAACATTATAGTATTACATTTACTTCATATAACCTCGGAAACTTATTGTGAAATCCATATATATAGCGTATATTTCTTTCTCTAGGAATCGCCTGGGCGCGAACGCACATTAAATTCAAGAGAATAACTTCTTTCGAGCGCTTTGTGTATGACCTACGGTGATTCTATTGTATTTTTCTTTTTTCCAACTGTTAATTATTATTCTGAGAATAGTTATTGATGATTATATTCATTGATTTGATCATTTTATGAAATTAAGTATCAATGATAGAGTATGAAATGTCACGAATTATAAACAAAGATCCTTGATTCATATAAATTAATATAAAAATCAAAATACTATTTACTACCTTTTTTAAGCCCATAATATGTAGAGTCAACTGATGTAAATTAATGAAAAAAGCGGAAGGAAAGTACACTACATATTTGTTTTTTTCAAAAAGTATTATACGCTCATGTGGTACCCCTGTGCAATGTAAAAAGTTATTTTTAAATAACGAACAATTTGGATCAACTGCAATGAATTAATATCTTCGAAGGAAATAATCGTACCATGATTTATAGAGTCATGAATGTTGGTATAATAACGTACATATCTTATTTTATGTTTGGAGTCATTAAAAATTATTAATGTTTTTCATTTCACAAGAAAGTAGAGTATTTTGAGTCTATTATATTTTTATTGTCTTAATGACAACTTTTACATTGTTCCTATTTTTAAATCCTATAATTACTAGCCAAATAAAATAAAGTGCGTGTTTGAATTTTCAAATAATGTTCATTGATTAATATATTTTGGTTCAGGTCTTGGCTCAGCAATCGGTCTGACTTAGAGATGTGGGGCTTCATCAAGATGGTACCCTAAAAATTTGAATAATCTTTTAGAAGAAAGCAGCTTAGCTGTCATGACGTTTTATTAGATCAGCTGTGACAAGAGAGGAAGGATTAAAAGGATATAAACAAGGGCATTGGCTAGAATTACTCCGATTTCGATCCCCAATTCTACTCTGAGTCCAACAAGCACTTACAATTATGACACCGTAACAAATCTCCGTCTTTTATGAGAACACAATTAGTTCAATCAGGTTTTTAAATATCTTAATGCAGTAGAAAAGGAGTTAAATAATAATGACAACTGTTTAGGAAAAGAAAATTCCCTTCAAATAAACAGGTAAGCTAAAAGTTACACACAATTTTCATCACTAAGTATAAGTCTAGTATTTTTCAACCATTCGTGTAGGCTCATAAAAAACGGAGAGTAACCTCAAAAAAGTGTTACTGGCTTATATTTATAATTCTTTGTAGGACTCAGAATAATAATTGAGGATCGTCTTTGGAGTAATCCTTGAATATGTCCTTATTTATTCCCTTCTCCTTCCTTGTCACACCTCCATGTAGGTGATCTAATGAATCGTCATGACAGCTAAGCTTTTCTCCTCAAAGACATTCTCCAAATTGTGTTCGTTACCATGTTCATTTTCGGTTCCCTTATTTTAATATGCTCTAAATACACACAGGATTTTCATCACTAAATATGTTCCACACTCTTTCTTTTGTCCCGTAATAATTAGAGCAGGGGGTCGGCAACTTATGGCACGTGAAGAAAATTTCACTGGTAGTCGCAAATTCGAACATATACTTGTAGTTTGTGTATGGTTTTTACCATTATTGTTGATAGTGGCAGACTCACTGATTAGAAATCTGGAAGTTGGCACTCCATGTCTCAAAGGTTGTCTTCCCCTGAATTAGAGGTTTAATTGTGAAATGATGTCATTCAACAGGCTCTGAAGTGATTTGATAAATGAGTAATAATATAAAGTAAAAAAATGACCCTTATGGATTAACATCTTACCCCACTATCTAAATCTATTAATTTAAAAAAAAATAACCAAAATTTTATAATATCAAAATAATTAATATGATTATTTACATACATACCGCACAGAGGGTAAAAAGGTACCGAACAGAATGGCAGTACAACCTTGTACAGTACCTAGTACATACTAGAGAGAGGACATTTGACCATATCAAGGTTAATAAAAATACAAGGTTAGACCGTAATATAATTGGGCTTGCTAAAATTTTGAATTTGATGTAGTGTAACGACTCTTGGGCAAGACAGACATATTTTGACAAAACACGCAACCACTTATAGTCTATGACGTCACTATCACTAGAATTTGCAATTTAATGTATCGTACCGTCTCCTGTGCAGGACAAACAGGTTTTAACAAAACACACAATCCCTCATCTACTATGACGTCAGCATTAAAAGCCTGGTGGAAGTCAAACATATGTCGTACATGCGGTGATGGTATAACCTTGCATTTCTATTATCCTTGGATCATATAACATATTTCGAAAGTTCCAAGCAGTGATGGGAAGATGCCTAAAAAATTACCGTGCTGATTCTAATAAAAATTCCCGATTTCGACATTATTTATATCACTACTAACGGTTTTTAAACTATTTTACATCTTATCATATTTTTACTTACAAAATAGCAATCACTGACTGGTGCATAATAAGTACACTTGTAGACCGACCGATGTTAACACCCCAATTAGCGATTCTAACCCGTAAAGCGATACATTACAATGATCATACACCTTTATACCGTTCACCCTAGCCTATGACAAAGGGTATAAATGTGTATAATAATTTCAACATCCGATAAAGGAAACAATATGTTAATTTGTCTACTTCTTATTACACCATGTTTTATGAGTCAGTCAGAGTTGAATATTATTTTCTAACTTGGAATTGCTGATAAATAGGATGTCAGGGACAGTTTTATGTACAAGAAAAGCCACTAGGGCGCCCTCTATCAAGTCAGAATCTCAAATTTTAGACATATGAGGAAGTCGAATGTTTGTCGAAAAATTCAAATAACTCTGTGGCATCATTTTTTTGTGGTATAAGTATTACTTTGAGCTTGGATTTTTCTTATTTCATGATGTTAACAGTCATAATTATTGACTTTTGACGTTATACTAGTGCCGTGCATCTGCAAACAAACCGTGCGAGGCGTTAAACAGTACCTGTTAATGCAATAGAAACAAAATACAAAGCTGACGTTATATACCCTTTGTGTCATCTAAAGTACTTTCTTAATCATTTGGGAATCTAGGGCACATTGTTTCCCCAAAATTGTCGTTGTGCGGGATCCAGAGACAAGTTTATGTATTTATTTTTATACTTTCAGTAGAGAGTAAACATTTTAAGCTCATTTTACCCATCCTATATTCTCACTTCTCATTTTTCTTTATCCCTGATAGTGTGTAGATTTTTTTTTTTTTTTATGCATGCAAGTTCCATTTTTTGGAATTCCGTAATCTAATTCAACCTGCAACAAAAAAAAAGTTAAATAGTAGGTGATGAACGACCTAAGTTTTTACTGGGGGTTGCATAATTGTGAAATACACAACCGGACCAGTGGGCTATAAGTCTACTCGTGCATCACTAGAATATATATAACTCTTTTTTCTTTTTTTTTAATACTAACAAAAGTTTACCCGGAGTTACTCAGCAAGAAAAGGAGCGGAAAATTGCATTGCCAATGGTCAATATAGTTCTCTTAATGTTTAGCCCCTTCGGTGCGGGCGAGCGTTAGGATATTACATAATGAATTATAATATAGCACCTGTATATTATGTGAAATGTATTATTATGAATTTAAAAAAAAAAATATTAACTTCAGATAACATACCAATATAATTTGTCAAGATAAGAATTCCATGTTTTATTCTAGTCAAACGATTGCCAAATCGAAATTTGCTGTGAAAGTTGCAAAAAAAAAACCTATTTTGCACTAATTTTGTACAAAAAAATTAGTTAAAATCCTTTTTTGGTATATTAAAGAAAAAAAATTTTATCTACTTGTTAAACAGAAAAATTATAAAGAATAATGTCGTCGAAAAAATAACAAAAAATAACTGGTTCATTTTTTTTGCAAAAATGATGTAATAAAATATTCAAGAAATTGAAAAAACTATATTGTATTATAGTGTAATATTAAATAGGATTATATATTATTGTTGTGTTTTTTTAGACGCCAATCCCTTTTTGATGTAAAATTCAACTCCCTATCTAGTCTCCATTTTTGTGTTTTGCGTATAGAAGAATCCCCTCTTATATTACCCCCCTCCCCTGCAAAACTCGACACCCTTGTCCTAGTGAGACCTTGTTCAACAGAACAAACTAATAATATTGATATGAAATATATAACTGCGTAGTTTGAATATTATTAAATTCTAATGTAAATTTTTATTAGATATTTACTTGTTGCTACAGTCATCCTGGTTTACCCAAAAAATTTTCACGTTCATTGAAATTGCTAACCTTTTTGGCTTACATTTTATTATTAAAAAAACCTTAGCCACTGCCTACAGAGGAGCTGCTGCATGATAGTCATAATCCACCACCAAAGTTACACATACCTTTACAGATACCCCTAAGTATAATGACAGAAAAAGTTTAAGATATCTGCGAATAACAACCCACCTCTTTGACCAGCGTTCACTTGCACAACCGTGGGTGGGGTGTATTATAGGATACCAAAAGGGGTTCGCCATCGTAAGTCATTTTTTGGCAGAATTTCGTCAGTGCCGTAATATAAACATAGTTAGACTTTGTCATTGTTTTGTCGTAGTTATCTTTTATTTCGTCAGAGTTTTGTTTTCGACAGAGTTTCGTCTTTGTCTCGTCTTTTTCATGATTTTTGTCTGATTTTTGTCTTTGTCTTGTCTTCGCCAACGTTTCATCTTCGTCACGAAAAAAAAGTTTGGTCAACGAAATGTTTTTGTCTTGTCAGGCATATAATGTTAACACTGGTGGGCACCCATAAAGGACACATACACAAGTTCAATTATATATATATATAGATATACAAGTTAGGCTTATACTGCTTTAAAAACACATTAAAATCCAAATACGGAACGATAAAAACATTTCATGTATCATAAGTTATATAAAATAAAATACGCCAGACAAATTACAGGTAAAATTTAAATTTAATCGGGCATTTATTTGATTTTTAATCCAGTCATTTTAATGGACTGTAAAATTTAAATAATTTGAGCTGAACCAATATTTATTCAGCAACCTATTTAATGGAAGTTTATATAATAAGTAATGACCAAACACTTTAAGGACGTTTTTCAAGACGATGACTGCTAGTAACCTCCACAATAAAAGAAGTTTTTATTTATTTATTTTATTTTTTAATCAAATGTTATTTACTTTGTTTTTACTTTATTTTTGTTTACTTTAATATATTCAGTTTTTATGAATGGTCGATATTTTTATTGTCGGTGGTTGTATTTTTGTTTTGTTTTTCTTCTTACTTTATTTAATTACCTACGGTTTTATTAATGTGCCTTTAGTATTGTGTACAAGATGCTTAAAATGTTTAAGTGAAATATACCCCACCTCAAGGTTATATGCAACACGGGTTGCTGCATTAAATTGCGGTTTCCGTGATCCATGGAGGGTGCCTGTGTGTTTATACTCCTTGGGAAATAACAATGGAAAAAAGTAGTAACTATAATACTTACTAAACACTCTCTTCCCTATGCAAAATTATACATCACTTCTATTACATGAATATAAAGCGAACGTTATGCGTTTACCTCCTGTTTATTGGTATTCACTATAAATTATAATATATCTTTTGCCAGAGGTTAAAAAATATGAAATTTGAAGATCACGCTCTATTTTTCATTCCTACCTCAAGACAAGGATAATGGAAATATAAGTGTAGACCATCATGTACTGTGATGTCAATCCGGTGTGTTTTTTAGCTGGCCCGTTAGCTTGTAATTGGTAGTATGAAGAATGAATATTATTTTCCTTAGCAGTTGCCATTATAGTTTAATTCCCAAGTAAAACATTGCACAATTCCTAAATAGATTCAATTATATTCCAAACCGGATTGAACATTCGTATGTGCTCATAAAAGACGGAGTGTTATCCTGAGGACTTGTTACGGAGTTATAATTGTAAGTCCATATTGGAGTCAGAGTAGAAGTGGGGATCGCCATTGTAGTAATTCTCGTTAATGTCCTTGTTTATATCCTTTTTTCCTTCCTCTCTTGTCACAGCTGATTGTAGCTAATCTAATGCTACGTCATGAGCATTATTGTGTCTCTCCTCCAAAACATTCTTCTTTTTGTTAGGGTTGCCATGTTGATTTTCGGTTTCTTTTCTTTTTTTAAACATGCCCATTCCACACTGAATTTTAACCTTTAATCATGTAATAGGTCTTGCTAAAATTTTCATTTACCGACTGCCGAGGAAAATAGACAGATTTTGGCAAAACAGGCAACCAATCACACTCAATAACGTCACTATTGCTAGAATTTTCAATTTGATGTATCGTACCGACTGTCGAACAAGATAGACGGATTTTGACAAACACACAACCAATTATACTCTATGACGTACTTAGTAACAAGCGTGGTGGATGTCAAACATCAGTGGTACACGCCTTATGGTATAACCTTGTATTTATATTAATATTGCCTGAACATAATTGTTTACCTACTAAAGCTGTCATTATTACTCTTAATAAGTGAACAATAATTATAAAGTCATTACTAGCGTTCGATAGACGAAAAGTAACTCTGAGGTTTTGTTGGTAAATTATAATTGTAAGTCCTAGTTGGACCCGGAGTATAATTGAGGATTGAAAGGGTTGTAATTCCTCCCAATATCATTGCTAGATAGGGAATGAGATTTTTATTTATTGTCTTTATCTCATAGTTGCTTGCCGCTCATTTGATGAAACATTATAAGCTGCTCTCCTCTAAAACACTCTTCAAATTGTCAGAAAGACCACGTTTATTTTCGGTTTCTTTTTTTAACATAACAGAACTCTTACTATTATTTTAATCTCTGGTATGAACTAAGGCGTGTGCTTATGAAATACGGAGAGTGATAATGATGCTTTGTTTGGGAGTTATAAGTTCCTTCTTGGGCTCAGAGTAGAATTGAAGATCGACATCGCTGTAATTCCTACCTATGTCATTGCTGGAAAAAGAGTAGGATTTGTTTTTATTTTCTTCATCTCATAGCTGCTTGCAGCTAATTTAATTAAACATCATGGCATGATCTTTTCCAAAACATTCTTCAAATTGTCAGGCTGACCTAATTAATTATCGGGGTTTTTTTTAGCATACCGACATTTAATAATATTTGGATCTCTATATTTTACTGTATGTATGGGATAAAAAAGATTAAAAAAGGTTCCATCAAGATTTTGGTGCTTTGTTATACATTACTTATTATCAATTGCCTTTACCGAATCCCTTATAATGCAGAATTTTTTTCAAAATTTTAACATAGTGATTATTGATTTAACTCTCGTACACAGACTCTTCATAATTAGGTTTCCCACGTTGGGTATCGTTTTTGATACCAACTGAAAAATTATATATATATATATATGGCCAATCTGGTCTTGATATGGTCTTCCAAATAATATCTACCAATGGTTTTTTTTTTTAATTTGGACGGTCAATTTTGGTTACTTTAAGTGCAATTTGCGGATCCTTCAAAGGTGTTATACTTTGTTCACAGAAATGGAAGATAATTCGTAAGACAAATGCAATTCACAACTACATTTTGCGAAAAATCATTCTATCTTGCTTTTGTGTTGACGGGTCACAAATGACCTTTTCGTTAGAAAAATGCATTTTAGTTCATGAATTTACCTTACAGTCTTGACTTCCTTTTTATAATCACGCCTGACCCCGAGCAAAAGTTAAAATAATTATTATTCGAATCACTCAACCCTGAAAAATGTATTCTTACTCTACTGACTAGTTACACACGATTTCTTATGTCCTTGTCATATCAAAAATTTTAAATATGCAATTCAAATTATGTAACTAATATATATTCAAATAGATTGTCAATTATTTTTGACAATCTATTAATAAAATAAAAATCATATTGATCCCATTGAAATCAATTAAAACAGATCAATCCAAATAATATTTTGAACTAAAATTGACAGAGATAAATAAATTAACAAGACTAATAAATGCACAATCATGTAGCAACAATAAATGTTTATTGTTATTATTCTATATTAAAAAAATTTAGATAATGCACAATGCTTTAATCCTGTAAATGCTTTCTGTTACTAATATGAAACATACTAACAAAATATATATAATATAATATTATAGTATCTGATCAGATCAGATTCCCAGGCTCTGAAAGGCAAGTTTTTTTTCGCAAATAATTTCATTTTTTGCATAAAACAAGATCAATTCCCCGTGTGTCAGAGTTTTTTTGTTTTTTTTTAGCTATAAGTAGTCGATTCGAAAATGCACTAAAAAAATAAAGAAAAAAAATTATTGCACTACCTGAAAAGCGAGAACGTATATTGAATACGAATTAAAAAAAGGGAATTAGAAAGAGGATTAGCGAGTTAGTCTTAGTATTTATCTTCATTATGGTTGAAGGAGAAACATATTTCTAATCATTATGTTGCCTATTGACAATTTTTACTAAATTCTGGAGTTAGTTAAACCATAAATTCGAAATAAAATATATAATACATACGAGTGGGTACGTACTAGTTAATTAAAATATAAAACGAAAATATCTCAAACTATAACTTGTGCAACAACCATAGAGTAAGAAAATAAGAAGGTGACAAAATATTGTCTTCAGTTGTTAACTTTGGTATGCTATTTTAACAAAATAGCCATAAAATTAATAGGCTGATTTTTTCTCCAGATTTTAATTTAATATCTTCTAGTAGACAAAACACAACTGATGTATTAAACTTCTCAAGATCAAAATATTTATTCTAACGAATTTTAATCGTTACTCGCTTAAATAATAGTTACTCCCCCTAACACTTTTGTTTGCTAACAAACTCGTGAGACAAAAAAAATCATATTTTTTTAATTAATTATTAAGCTAAAATTACAAAAATTGTTCTTGTAATTAATTTTCCAAGATTCACTTGAATATTAGTTTACTCTCAGATGTAACTACGACTATTTAACCAAAGAAGATAATGATAGTTACAAAGATAATACTCTAGTATTGAAATACTGCAAGTGCTCGAGGAATGGGGATTATGTTTAAGCTTACATTTCAAGGAGGGATACGCCAAACGAATTATTAGCCAGTAGATTGAAAATCAAATTTAACAATTCAAATTAGGTTTAATACTGCCCCGTCCATCATGCATTTAGATATATTCATTAATTTATATTATGGCAGTCAAGTTTGTCATATGTCTATAGGTCTGAGGACGACTTTTTGAGTTTGTACTTAATAAACTGTACGTAATAATACTCCCACTGGTCTAAAAAAAATATTAAACAAAGATTACTTAAAAAACAAATTGGGATTAAGAGTACCCATTGCACAAAAGTCAACTGTTTCTACTGGCTTTTGATGAATTTCGAGTAACACTCGGCTTTTTATGCCTACGAGCCGAGTTTTTTCTGTCGTTTTTTATTTACTTCATAAAGCTCTAGAAAATCAATTACTCCGATTTGGATTTACTTAGACGGGTCACATTTTAATACAGCGAGCCTTTGTATGTCTGTTATTATTTGAATCGATTTAAAGGCTACACATTCAAAAACAAATATTTAATGACAGCTCGACAATCGATGTTTGTCCATTTTCACAAAAGCCCTCACATACACTCACTATAACGACAATTACATAACAAATGAGCGTCCAAAATGGCAGAAACTTTGGTGAGTTACAATCTACAGATGTTAAATAGATGTGATTAGCTTATATTTATGATTGTTTCCTTCTTCACGTTGAGGTCGGAAACTTTTCTGACTACCCTCGTATTATCTCTCGGTATGTTAAAAAAAAAATAACCCAAAATTATCCCAGTCACCTTAATAATTTGAAACATGTTTGAGAGAGGAACAGCTCAGCTGTTATGGTGTTTAATTAAATTAGCTTTGAGCAGCTATGAGATGAATGAAATGAATACAAACCGAACCCCGAATCTAGCAAAGAAATAGGAAGAAATTACAACAATGTTGAACCTTAATTCTGCTTTGAGTGAAAAAAGAACTTTCACATATATCTCAGCAACAAATTCTTAGTGTTACCTATCGTCTTTCAAGCACTAGTGATCACTTATACTTTTAAGTTATATATTCTCTCTTCATGAATAATGAACACAGCTTTGGAAAAAAACATACCTTAATAATATCATTTTCATCTAAACTTATTGTTCTATCTTAAAGAATAATGATTGCAGATTTTGAACATAAAAAACCCCTTTTCAGTTTGCAACGTCAAAATTAATTTTCATTTTTTTAAATCTCTCGAACTGAGTTGCTATTACAGGGGCGTATGCAGGAGCATATCAAAAAAATTTAATTTTTTGAAGAAAAAAAATTTGAATCATTAAATTTTTTGAAAAAAGTTGAAAAATATTAAATTTTTTGAAAAAAGTTGATAAATATTAAATTTTTTGTAAAAAAAATTCCAAATTTCACAGCTATTCCAAAGAGTTAAGCTTTTTTGAAAAAAGATTTAAAAAACTAAATTTCCTTTAAAAATTTTTTTGAAAAAAAACTTTAAATATGAAATATTTTGGAGAAAAATTGAAAAATTCATAGTTATTTAGAGGAAAGTAAATTTTTGCGGAAAAAAAATGAAAAATTTAATTTAATTTTTTAGAAAATAAAAAGAAAAATTAAATTAAAAAAAAATTAAAAATTAAATCAATTTTTTGGAAAAAAAAATCAAAAAGTAAAAACAAACCTGAGATTTATATTTATAAAAGTGTGATCATCAGATTTAACTGACAAAGTTGTACACAATTTTCACCACTAATTATATGGATTGGCCACTCAACAAATAGAAGCAAAATTTAAAGCAATACAATAGCATTATTCAGAGCCAGTTTTATCGTGAGTGGGACAAATGGTCAATGAATAAGTGACTTTTCTTTCCTTTTTTAAAATTTGAATTCAATTTTGAGTTTTTATTGAAATATTAGAATCCTTGAATAAAATGGGGTGCCCTTTTTATGGTTTTTTTTTTTTTTTTCAACAAGAATTAAAAATTGTAATAAGCTTTTTTTGAAAAAATATTAATGTAAATCTCAGGGTTGCCCCTCCTCCAGAATCAAGGATTTTTTGTTTTCTACTATTTGATTTTTCTTTTTTCAAAAAATGTAATTTCCTGTAAATAGCTATGGATTTTTCAATTTTGATGTATAAGAAAAAACGATAGGATCAATTAATTGTGGGTAATTAAAATGACTGATGTTGTAATTATATAAGTCGTTATGAGGTGGAAAAATGCTAACTTGTACAGTCTGCTTATACAAGTTACAATTTGTACAAAGTCTTTACTTGTACGCTACATGTATTCCCAAACTTAAATATTTTTTACTTAATTTCATATGTTTCAAATGAGTTGTTAGTATTGTTTATCTCAACATAAGGTTTTGTGTACTTAATATATTATGCTAATATTTTTAAACAACATAATATTATTTCTTTTTATGTATACACATATGGCAAATTTATCGTGTTTATTATGGGGATATAAAAAAAAGAAAACGAAAATCAACATGGTAACCCTGACAATTTGAAGAATGTTTTGGAGGAGAGAAAGAATAATCCTCATGACGTTTCATTAGATCAGCTACAATCAGCTGTGACAAAAGAGGAACGAAAAAAGAGTATAAACAAGGACATATGCTAGAATTACTTCGATGACGATCCCAATTCTAATTTGAGTCAAACAAGGACTTATAATTACAACTCCACAACAAAACCTCAGGATTACGCTCCGTCTTATATGAGTACACACGAACGTTCAATCAGGGTTTGAATATAATTGAAATTATTTAGGAAAGGAAATTTAGTTCACTAATCAGAAATCAAATAAAAGTGACAACTGCTAAGGAAAAGAAAATTCCTTTTTTATATTAGCAATTATTAATTAACAGGACAGTTACAAAAGCACATCGAATTTACATCATCGTTAAAAAGTCTTGGAACATAATGAACGTTAATCAATTATTTACACCATGCGGCTTGAAATGAAATTCTAAAGAATTTTATTTTTAATTAGATCTTATTTATTACTCATTAGAGAAAATTATTTATAAATTTGAACACGTTCAGCCTTAATTACAAGCTCCACGCGATCCCAGAACGGTTTGAACACGTTGACAACGTAGCACTTAGACATTGATCCCCACTCTTTCTCAACCGATTGCTTTAGGGACTCTGCTGTGACATTGTCTAATAGATCAAAATAAATATTAATTTATCAATTGAATAGACAAAATGAATAATACGTGTTTCTGATTAATAATCAAGATGGGGAACGATGAGCTTCGAGTTGAAGTTAAATGCCCTAAGAATTAATTAATTACGGTCGACCTAGAAACTGGAAGCACTGAAATGGTTGTAAACACAAAATATAAATATTTATCCGGTTCTAAATTGGCCATATTTACACATCACGGCTGTCATATAATGATTATAGGTCAAATGGAAGTGGAACCATACACATCTAAAGATACTCCTATGATCATGTATTAGAATACCTATGCTGCTTTAGAGTAGTTACGTAATGAAACGGAGAAAGAAAATGAAAGGAGCCCAATTAATATGGACGTTGGACCCACAAAGTCCACACTTTGCCGCTTATTATTAAATTATGCTGTACGTATGGGAGGGCGTCCCATCCATGTTGACCTTGACGTTGGATAAGGCTCATTTTCACTTTATGGAACCATTGGTTCAGTTCTTGTGTAGAGAACGGCTCTTATTCAAGATGACGGTTTCTTACAAAATGTTCCTTTGGGATATCATTAGGGCAACAAAACACGGGGACACAATACAATGATGTTGAATCGTCTCGCTTCAGAATTAAGAGAAGTTGTAACGGAAATAATGCGGACCAATAGAATGGTGTTTCAGGTGTCGTAATAAATATTTGTGGTCGGGTTCGTAGATAAGGATACAATCAAATGAATGATATTGTTCAGGCTTTCGAAGTAGATGTGATTGTTGTTCTTGATCAAGAGAGAGAGTGCAATGATTTGGTTCGAGATAATCCGGATTTGGTAAAAGTTATTTGGCAGCCAAAATCTGGTGGAGTTGTTGTATGCCTCTTGGAATGAAACCAGAAGACAGTCAGACTAAATTTGTTCTTGTGCCTTTGACAGCTAGGGATTTGCCGAATCATATTATTTCAGCTGCATTTACTACAACGCCATAAAATGATCTCATTCTGACTAATATTGCTAGACATATTTGTGTTACTGATGTCCATGTAGAAGAACAAAAGCTAACTGTGCTGTCTTCTCCACCAAAAGCTCTTCCAGATATTCTGTTATTACTCTCAGATTCTGAATTCTTTGATTCAACTATCTATTTATCTTTTATATATTTCTTTATTTGATAATTATATATGTACTCGATATTTGTGAAAATAAAGCTGCGCTTAATTGCAATTTAAATGAAAAAAATAATAATAATTTATGCTAATTAGAACGACCAATAATCTAAATAAGTAAATGCATTTTAAGAAAAAGAAATTGTAACTTGTACAACGGGTGTATACAAGTTGCAACTTGTATAGACGTCGTAGCTTGTACACAACATATATTTAAAATATACATGTAATTAGATAAGTAATAATATAAGGGTGTTTATAAGGCATAACATATAGGACGGTTTTTTTACTAACTGCACAATCTCAGCACAGTTATAACAAATATTACCTCATTAGTGTTCATAGAGTAAAAATTATGAATTCGCGCAATAATACTTTTTAAGTTATCGTCTCGACATTAAGTCTACACAACAGGTACCTCTATTTATCTAAGATTAAAGGACAAAATAAAAATGACACTCCAATATATAGTCAGGTAGTATATTCGACCGGCGAATGCGATAAAAATACATACATATTGAGAAGAGAAGTATATGCCAATCAATAACCTTCCTTCACACTTGACCTAACAGCTGACATTAGCAATCCTCGAAAAAAGCCAAACAGATATATTAGTCAAATGAATCAGTTAAGTACGTAGAACGGAATATATACCTTGAGTATATATATTTTTATTTAGCTCATGTAAAATATAACGTAAGTATTGTACGAATAACTTATAAATAAACTGTTACAACTTTAAAAAAATTAGAATTAACTCCTCAAATTGTACACAATTCATGATTTACAAAAACGATATTATTATTATTTAATGTGAATTTACCGAGGTAAATAAAAGTAGGTAGGCCTCCGCGAGACACAGTAAGGATACATTTATTAAAAAGGGAGAACTCTAATCCCGATCTCTACTATAAGACCTTGATCTGGATCTGGATACGTCTCTGGATCGTGAACGAGAAGCATCTCTGGATCTAGATCTGTAATAAAAAATATATCCAAATTAACAAATGATTAAGGACCCCATTGAAGATTAATTACCTAGAGCGAGACTGAAACTTTTCACGCGAGTAAGAACGAGAGCGTCTTGAACCAGAACTAGATGATCCAACTTCTTCATAAAGTTTAATTCTTCTACCTCCCAGGTCAGTGTCATCTAATCTGTCTAATGCGTTCTCCATTGCGCGTTTGTCTCCAAATTCAACAACACTAAACGGATAAAGATTATGAATAGCAGTGCATTGGGCGCAAAATGGAAAAATATTATTACCCCTCATTATTCCTTGGCTTATGGGCATTGGTGTAAGTGATTTCACCACATGAGCGAAAGTAATCTTTAAGATCCTAGAGAAACAAATTAATATTAGACAAAGAAATAATATTTTGTAAATATAAGCTATGTGTTAGAAATACAGATATATACATATACATATTTTTAAATTAAAATGCCTTATTACAGTAATAAATAAATATTATAAGAAATTAAGATGACTATTCAACCTCTGATATTTTAAAAATTACGAATAGTTCATATTTGAAAAAAGTAAGAATAAAATGAAATCCATAAACTGACTTGTGTAATTATGTTAATGCCGTAAGAGAAAAATCAGAAAAAATGGACCAATATTTCCCTTATTATCAATTGCTATTTATAAAAAGAAAGTTTCTGTTTGAGTAAAAAGTGAGAATCAATTATTTGAAAAAACAGTAAAAAAAAATCGACGAAATGATAACTATTCTCTCACTTCTTAATATGTAATGAAATATATATATATATGAAATCAAGAAGTCGACTTGAATAAAGAGTCAGTTCAGTTCATTATCACTCATTCACAAGAAGTTTAAAAATAATCAATTAATATGAAAGACTTTTCAACATATAAGTGAATATTACCTGGCCACAACAATGAACGGGTGGGCCACAATCAGTTATTATACATGGGTAAATGAAATTCTGGCGACGGCGCGTCGTTTAAGAAAAAATTCGGAATTACGAGTGGTTCCGATGAATTTTCCGGATAATATCCAACCCGAGCCTTAAGTGGATTACTATTTAATTTTGTCTGCTCATCATCCCACGATGAAGGAAAAGGAAATTAGGTTTCGGAGGATGATCATCCCAAAGTCTACTTAAATAATCTTTTCCACGGACTCTCGTAAATACCCCCTTTGGGATGGAGGGTGAGACAAAGTAAAGGTAGAGGACTATCACTTCCAGCGGAAAACAGGAAATAAGAAGTGAACCTCCTCCCTCTCCCTTTAGACTAGCTTTACCTGCCACGATGTACGAGTAGAGAGGTTCTCCACTCGAATCCGATACTGTGTTCGTCGCCCTGGGGGATTCCTCTTCATTGGGGGCCCTCTCCGACCACGGGGAGGACTGCGACGGGATTGATAGCGAGAATTCCTCTTTTCACGGGGACTTCTCGCAAATTCCACACGGACTCTGAAGAAAAAAAGCAAGGATCATCATTACTCATTTTATACAGGACAAAAAGTATCGATAGGGTTACACATTTGCTCCTCATATCAAAATACTTCCTCTGCAGGAATGTGCGAATTCAATCCTTACAACCTTTTCATAATGAAGAACATCGCTAAGGGACACAAAGCGAATTATTTTATACTGTATTCAAGGGATTTTGACTCTTTTAGAGCGTTTTCTCTTTGGGTATTCTGGAAAGTAGATGAAAGGTCTCTCTCATTATATGGAGGAATTATGAAGTATCACTGGATCATCGTTCAAGTGACGGATCCAGTCCATTCTTCATGCTCTTTAAGCGGCAAACGCATAATGAGACCTTCCATTACTTTCAAGATATCCCCAAAGTGTTAATTGTCCAAAAATCCCTTTCCTACTCTCAATGTAGTGCTATATCATTCGCGTTGCTGCGCTTCTGTTCGCTCAGGGAAGAGATTTCCTTGGAAAATAAAAGGTTGCGAGGATTGAACTTCAACTTTCCGCTTTCGCTGTCTCCAATTTCCAGAAAGAAAGAGAAAATATGACGTACGGACAAAATTGTAAACCATACCCCAAATGCCAATAATAATAATGGTTTAATGTAGCCAATATACCTAGATCCGTTCATATCCTTCCCATCCAAATCCTGGACTGCATCGTCCGCATCTCTGTGGTCCTCAAACTCGACAAAGCCATAGCCATTCTTCAAAGCAACCTCACGGAGCTTACCATAGCCCTTAAAAAACTTCTCCACATCCCTCTCACGAGTATCGTCGGATATATTTCCGAGGTAAAGTCGATGATGATTTCCAGGCATTTCTTAATATTCTGGTCACAAATATAATACTACTACAACAACGCTCACAAACACTTCCTTCCTCAGAATACGAAATTGGTATTTAAAATGGCAACAAAAGCGGAGGGAAGAAAGAAGCAGAGAGGCAAATGAGAAAGAAACAAAGCTAATGGCTCTTCTGTTCTTCACACTCCATCTACAACTCAACCCATCTAGCACAGCCAAGATTTGCCTCATTCCTTTTTTCTTCTCTCTTATTATTATTTTCCGTACGTACATTTTGTATGCTGCTAGCTAGCTACTCAAAATAACGCTACAGCAGCTAGAGTACAGTCTACACCTACGTGCTGCAACGGGAAGACAGCTAACTAGTTATTTACTAGAGCAGGAAACACTGAAAAATAAATATGGAACGCGCTCTTTTTGTGCTTGACGGAAGAGCAAAATAAATGTCCCATATTCATAAAGTAAATGCAGTCAATTGAAACTTTAAAGGCTCATACCTTACCCATTTTTAATTAATATTTAATTTCTTTTTTTTTTAGAAAGTTAAAGGATCAAACAATTACCATGTCAATGGCATAGAATATGTAGTCATTTAGCACAATTTTTACAAGGAAACACATTATTAATTATGTATGACCTACACATTTAATAACTAAGTGTTGTGACAGTCATATTTCAGACTATTGTCCTTTCTAGTTCAGTCCTGCATATCAGTTCGAAAACTTCGTTCGGTCATTGATGACATAACTCAACTATATATATACATTTTTTTTAAATCAGTTCTAGTACTGACAGTCCGAAGGACCGGTCCTAAGACTGGACTAGACCGAATGAATAAGGACTGACACATCATTACTTATAACTGAAGATAAAATTGAGCTTATTCTCGTTTCAATATAACTTTTATTTTAAATTAGCAATTGAAGAATTTTTTGAAATATTTGTTCTCTATTTATTTGCAAGACGTTAACTGTTCGCTTCAGAAACAGATTTTAACTTACATATTGAAGAGTTTTAATTAAAAAATGTGCTAAGTAGGAAGTTATAACGGTATAACAATTTTTTAAACAATGTTACTTTAATAAGAAATTGATTTGCTCTTTCTCGTTTCCAGAACTTGCCTTGGATATATATTAAACATAAATCATAATGTGATATTAATTATAAAAATTGGTTTAAATTAACATATATTATTTAACAATCAAACTATTTATTAAAAAAGCAAAACTATTTATTGAAATGGGTAAGATATGAGCTGTTGAAGTTTCAATTTACAGCATTTACTTTATGAATGCAAGACTTTCCGTTTGCACTCTTGTAAAAAAAACCGAAAAACCTCGTTCCACATTCATTTCAATGTTCCCAACGACTAGAGAACTCTATAATGTCTTTAGTATCTACTCTTGCAAGATGTAGTTATTTATTTTCAGTGAATATTTTTACAAATTTAAAATCATAATGCGTTCTTGCGATGAAAATTTAATCTTTGGATAACATTTCTATTAAAGCATTATTCTTTGCCTGTATTTTTTTGAATGATGTAGAACTGTGATCAAAATTAAGACAAAGTTTTGAAATTTAAGGTCATCTTTTTTTTTTTCAAAAAAGGATTTTCTTTAGTTTGGAACTATGTGTAAAATACAATTAAAAAGAAGTCAAATATAAGATGTATATCTTAAAAGTAACATAAAGACTATAACTGATGTTATGAAGTATAAACTTTCACATATGTTTTCAATTTTGTTATACTTGGATGATGAATTTTTATAGAGTAGGGGGGGAAAAAAAACTGGTCAACGAGGATTATATTACGCATTATTTTATTTTTCCCATTTGTAGACTGATGTATAGTATTATATTATGTAATTACTTATTTATTCGGTGCAGTTCAGTCTTAGGACCGGTTTCATCTGTCCTTGAGACCGGTCCTTAAGACTGGAGGTCCTTCAAAGTTAAACGGTCAGTACTAGAACTGATAAAAAAATATATATATATATTATTGAGTGACGTCATCAAGGAATGAACTTAATAAGTTTTTAGGACTGTTATACAGACTGAACTGAACCGGATTGGAGTCTTCAGTCCTATCTATGAACTGACAAAATCCTATTTATATTTAAAAAGTGCACTAGTTTTAACTTGTATGAGCCAATTTTTGAAGTTTCAACCCAAAAAATGAGATGAAGAATATAAAATAAGGTCTTATGACGAGGATAATCAATCATATTATTGAACATTTTATTTTTCAATATATTAGCAGGGCCGTAAATAATTTCTTCCGTAGTGGTAATTATTACTTATTAGCAGTGATGAAAATTGGGTATATGATGGGTATGTTTAAAAAAACGAAAATCAAGATGGTAACCCTGACAATTGGAATAATGTTTTGGATGAGAGCAGCTACAATCAGCGTGTTCAAGGGAGGAAGGGGATAAGGAAATAAACAAAGCAATTGGCTAGAATTACTCTGCTGTCTATCCTAATTCCACTCTGAGTCCAACAAGGATTAAATTCTAACTCCTCAACAAATCCTCAAGGTTACTTTTATGAGCGCACACGATTGTTCAATCAGGCTTTGAATATAATTGAATCCATTTAGGAAGGGATGTTAACTAATCAGGATAAAATAATAATGACAACTTCTAAGGAAAAGAAAACTCATTCTTCCGATTACCAATTCCAAAAAAACGGGCTAGCTAAAAAAAAAACACAATTTACATCACTGCTTATTAGTGATAAATTTTTTTTTGTATTTTAAACATGTAAAAAAAAAAGAAAAAGACGGAAATCAACATGGCCACATAGCCAATTTGAAGAATGTTTTTGAAAGAGAGCAGCTTGGCTGACATGACTTTTCATTAGATCAGCTGCAAGCAGCTGTGACTAGTGCTATGTTGGTCCTTATTTAGGACCGAGGACTGCTGTCCCGCCCCACTTATCGGTCCTTAAAGAAGGCAAAATCGAGACAGGCGAAGAACATCATGTAGAATGATGTAAATCCGTTGTGTCTTTTAGGAGGTCCGTTAATTTGTAATTGATAATATAAAGAAAAAAATTCTTTTCCTTAGCAGTTGTCATTATTATTTAATTCATAAGTAGTGAACATCCTTTACCTAAATAGATTCAATTAAATTTAAAACCTGATGAAACATTCGTTTGTGCTCATATAAGACGGAGCGTACCCCAGAGGATTTGTTAAGAGATTATAATTGTAAGTCCTTGTTAGACTCAGAGTAGAATTGCAGAACTCTATCAAATATCCTTGTTTATATCTTTTTCTTCTTCCTCTCTTGTCACAGCTAATTATAGCTGATCCAATGAAAACTCATGAGGATTATTGTTTCTCTTCCCAAAACATTCTTCAAATTGTCAGGGTTACCATCTTGATTTTCGATTTCTTTTTATTAACATCCCCATTCTACACTGGATTTTTATCATTAATCATGTATATTGAATTGAACATCCCTTCTAATGATGTAAATGAACTTTCGTAGGTCGACTTGTTCGTCTTCAGAGTCTGTCACGAGCCGTGTCAAGTAGACAGTCAGCAACAACCAGAAATGATCTGCATGACATACTTTTGAGTTTCTTCTTAGAAGGGAAAGGCAATTAACCCCGCAACAAAGTAAACTATAGTAGTCATTGTCTCCAGATCTGATTTTTCAAAGCTGTTTCTTTTCGAATGAAAAGTTGTGTGGTAATATAAAGGTAACAACATTTGAAGGAAGAACATTTAAGTATTGAGTAACTACGTGTGATTATGCTCATCAAAAACGATGACTAATACTCATATTTTCTTTAGGAGTTATCTTCTATATTATTGAAACAAAGTGCCTCTGTTTTTTTATGTCTAATTACTCAGACAATGCTGGATACTACAGTTAGTAATAAATAAGTATTTAAAAAAAATCGAAATAAAACGATAGGATCAATTAATTGTTGGTAATTAAAATGACTGATGTTGTATTTATATAAGTCGTTATGAGGTGGGGAAATGCTAACTTGTACAGTCTGCTTATACAAGTTACAATTTGTACAAAGTCTTTACTTGTACGCTACATGTATTCCCAAACTTAAATATTTTTACTATATTTCATATGTTTCAAATGAGTTGTTAGTATTGTTTATCTCAACATAAGGTTTTGTGTACTTAATATATTATGCTAATATTTTTAAACAACATAATCTTATTTCTGTTTTTGTATACACATATGGCATATCACTATCAGATATGAGTGGCTTTACTCAGCTGCACAAACACACACAAAAACATCTTTAGCTACTTGAAAATATAATGATTGATGAATGAGTTCACCAATCCCTCCCCTACCCCCAAACAGATTTTTAAAATTATTATTCTTACATATAATATGATTTCTAATTGACATTTTTAAACATAGAACATGGGGAAACATTAACAACTAAAATAGGAGGGAACTTCTAGGGGGGGGGGGCATTGCTGTAGCTGTTTTAGTAAACTATCGATATTTTTACAGTTAAGGACCGGCTTCAAGGACTGACAGTCCTAAGAAGAGACTGGACGGAATACATAAAGACCAAAATAATACAAATAATAGGCATGTTAAAAAATACGAAAATCAACAACATGGTAACCCTGACAATTTGAAGAATATTTTGGAGGAGATCAGCTACAATCAGATATGACAAGGGAGGAAGGGGATATGGAAATAAACAAGGATATTGGCAAGAACTACTCCCATGTCGATCCTCAATTATAACTCTGTGTTAACAAGGACTTACAAATTAAACTCTGCCACAGATCCTCAAGGTTACTCTCTGTCTTATACGAGCACACACGAATGTTTAATCAAGGTTTGAAAATAATTGAATATATTCAGCACGACTACCTTTTTTATCCACACTCAACCTCGACTGTCAAAATGTAAAGAACAGATTTGAAAAAAAAAAAAAATACAAAGTATTGACACGAATTTAAAAAAAAGGCCATTCTTGGATATAAATTATTTTAAATATCAAAATCCTTTGTAGTACCTTTTTTGAGTTAATAATAAGTAAAGTCAGCTTTTTTAAATAATACAAGAGTAAACTTAAGAAAATTAATAAAAACAGCTCAAAGAACGGTTAGTACGTCTTTGTATATTTAAAACAGTGAGCTGTGTAGCAAAGGATAAGAAGTGTTGGTTTGGTCTAAAAAACAGAAAAGACTGCATTCCTATCAATGTGGTCCTAATAAAATTTGTCAGTAATAAAACCGGTCCTTCCCGGTATTGTGTAGAAACTACAACAGCTAAAATTACGTAGTTACTCATAAATATATCATTGGAGTCGCTGAAGTTATTTCATAGTTCATAACCTCTTTCTATGAGACCTGTAGGAGATGCGTGGGTAAAACCTATTATTATACGTTCTAGCTATTATTCTTTTTTCTCTTAGTTCTTATATTCTTCAATTCTAGCTATGAGTGAAGAAAATAAAAAGATAACAAGGACTGTGGGAATAAATACCGATGTATTAGTCTTTAGGACCGTTGAATGGTAGAAAAGATTGGACTGATTGAAAAAAAGACTGAAGAGGGGGGGAAGGAAAAATATATCATTCTTACCAATTCCAAAAAAACAGGTTACTTAAAAAAAAAACGATTTACCTCACGGATTTTTAGTAGGTATATATTTTTTGCGATTAATAAAAACCCAAAAAAAAAAAAAAAAAAAAATCCTCAAATGGTTACATTTTAATCTTTTTTAGGCAAAACATATTTGTTTATTTTGATCACTATAAAGATATCGCCCGTATAGTTCTGGTGTCACTGATCCAGTCATGACATAAATCCAAATTTTCCGACTCTTAATAATGTACCCTGTGGGGGATCCGGGTAGCAACGCCCATCCTGAGCAAATAAGGATAAATAAATAAACGGCTTTGTACTTTTACAGATTTAATGTTTCATTCTGATTTAATAAGTATGTTTGAATATGGTTCAAGCATCAACAATAATTAATTATGAAGGTTAATAAAATGTATTAGCAAAATAGTGATGGTACATAAGTAAGATAATTAGTAATAATAATAAAATTTTCTTTATCAAATCAATCATATTAGTAAATTATAATAATAATTATTATGCGTTTTGTTAATTTTTGTGTCTTTTCTGTTGACACAAAATCCTGTTATTTATTTTTTTAAACATAAAGAACTTATAATTTTTTTAATCAAACGGAAGCAAAGATTCGATAACAAAGAAATCCTCTTACGGATATAATAGTTTGAATCACAGAAATAACAATCGGAACTCCTCTTGATATAGATGATGTTGTTGAAGAAGGTGACAACAATGATGAATCATTAGAAATAAGTTCTCGAACACTATGTTCATCGTTGGTTTGCAATATAATTAGATTAGATGTATCGCTAAAGCCTGCAAGATTCCGGGCTCTTGCTCTTACATGATAGCATGACTTTGGCAGTAGTCCATTTAAATCATAAATACTCCCCGGTTCTTCTGAAAATTAAATAATAATTCGTCAATTATAAAGATATGTAAAGATAAATTTATAATTTATATAGCCTTACTTTTGTCAAAATATTCGTGGGTAGCATTTTCCCATTCTTGCGACTTAAGTTTATACTCTACTTTAAAGCCCATGATGCCTAGGAACAATTCCGCTTTTGGTTCCTGTAATGATATCAAATTATATACACATGAAGAAGCAAACATTAATATTTTAGGACACCTTCCCCTGCGCAACTATTCACCAACCTTTCATCTCCAGACGTTTATATTAAGACAATTCATCAAATAAACATTCCCTTTTCTTATGACTTGAAAACTATGGGGAAAGGCGTATGGAGGGGTGCTACAACCCCTCTGACTAAAATTTCGTTGTCAAACTTGTCGAAAAGTATATACATTTAATGTTGTCAACATTAATTTTTTTTATTAACAATATCGATTCTTGTCCATCAATATTTCTAGAAAATAGTTATTTATTGAAATGATCTTTTCTAAATAAAAAAAAATGTTCAGATTTATTTAATCACGGAACCATTTCTCAAAAAAAAAAGATAAAAAATCCTAAAATAAGTTGGTAGTTTGCCTAATAACCAGAGCCCCATAAACTTTTCTTAAAGCCTCTGCTCATAACTAATAAGTCGATCATACACATTACTATTTATCTCTTAAGATCCCAGGATAGACCATCATTGACATTACCATATTATTTTTCCATAATTGTTAAAATAAATTACATTAAAAACCTGCATTGTATTTTATTCGATACTGTATTATAATATTGCTTATTAATATTTACTGAAAGCGTAGCTATATATTTGTATACGATAGCCAAGATTTCTTCATAGAAATAATAAAATGGCCAATATATATATATTTGTTGTGTAAAAGTTGCGACTTTGTACTAGCTACAAATCGTATAAGCTGCAACCTAAGAATGAGATAAATAATTTGAAATGAAGGATTTAGAGTCCTTGGAATGAGGATAATGCACAATAATTGCAACTTGTATAGACACCGCAACTTTTACAAAACATATATGACGAGGGATACACAAGAAATTGTAATCCGGTCTTTTTGGAAGCGGAGCAAAAGTATTTATAAGCAACTTAATGCTTCGTTTATTTATCAAAAAGAATAATTATGAAATAGCCATGATGTATTAAGTGAGACTTGCGAATCGACAACTGACCATAAGATACAACATTGTGCATTTTGTATTAGCGATGTAACGCCGTGTATTCTATACAAAATGGGCAAATTTCGTTACAGAGCCCATATAGATAAATTATATTAATAGCTCTAACTCTTTCTATACTAATTGAGGACAGAGATTGATAAATTTTGAATATGGAAAATAAGTACAGTGATTAATTAATTAAATCATTCAAACAGCGTACATAAATATAATAAATAGTAAATAACCATGGTTAAATAATTGAATTTCAATTGAAAATGCAATAAATAATTACATTTTTGTTTTGTCATCCAATGTAATGATTTATTTTACTGTCTTCTAGTCAAAGCAGAACTATATCAAATTTTAAAAGGATTATTAAACTTGCTGTCATTTTTCACGTGTAATATGTAAATGATTACATATAAGTTCATTTTGCTTATTCACAAATTTAGTTACTGGTACACACTGGTCGAAATCTACTGAATGGAATTTATATGAAAGTATAGCTAATATAAAATATACAGTATAAATATAGGGATCTATGCCATTTTAACAATATTATAATAAAGTTGTCGTCAAACAGTTTGTGATTGTCGAAAATAACATAAATTAATGAAATATCCAATTCATAGGAGGTAAAAGATTAGGGGTGTTGTAATAGGTACAGGTGATAGATGTTTTATAATCATGTTATTCATAATAGTAACATCATACTTGAATTTTCATCTTTGCACTTTTATGATCAATTTCATGGATTTCGATGAAAGGTATCCCTGGCTTTGCTCCTTCCGTTAGAGTAACTACTTTCCGTAAGGTTCCCATCTTATTTTTTGCAATACAAGTGTAGTCTCCAAACAAATCGTCATGATCGATCGATATCTATATAGAAATAAGAGCAATGAATTAAAACAAGATTAATAAATAAAAAAATTGAACAGTAACTGATATCATTATTTATTATTTAAAAATTAAAATATATGTAGAACTAACACTTAGCAAGCTTTTATGTCCTTGATTAATGACGTTTCCATGCTCCACTTCGTTGTTATTTTTGTCTAACCAGCGAAATTGGGCAGGAGGCTCTGCTTCAGCTTCGCAAGTTAGATTTGTTACTCCCGAAATGAATCCATAAAATTCTCCTCGATGATTGGCAGGCCAAATAGGAGCATGTTCAACTTTCAAATTAATAAGCATATCTTGAAAATCGGATACACCATCTGCTGACTGAGTTGCTTTGCACTGATATGCTCCTTCATCACTCTTAGTGATATTTCTAATCAGGAGGCCAGTAGGTAAGACTTCATATTTTTGTCCTCCACCCCTTATGATTCTCCCACGAACGTTCCAGGTGATTTCTGGCTTAGGATTACCCGAAACTTTACAGACTATCGTATAAGAGAGTGATCCATCTTCAACGGATTGAACATGCGGCGTGTTTTCAAACGATATAGGTTCTGGATAGTATTTAATGGGTATAAAATAGAGCTTCATAATACAAATAATTAATTACCAATAACATTTAAATTGAAGATTCTTTCTTTGTCCCTTCCGTTGAGACGTGCCATACACTTATATTCCCCTCGATCCGCACTCTTTATACTTCTGAAAACTAAATCTAAGCCCCTACCGTCCGGGCTTTGTTCAACGTGAACTCTGAAATAATTTAATATTACAAACAAATAAGACGTAAAGGACCATTTAATTAATTAATATTTGAATATTACCTCGAATGTGGCAAACTTCCCATTATAACCCATTGGTCCCCTTCCGGTGGTTTCTGTTTCTTCATCCATCTTAAATCCCCAGCATGAACCCTTGAGTCCCCCACGGGACCTCTAGATGCATGAGGAATACACGATATGAAAAATGAATTTTCTTCTCCAGCAAGTCTAACTGCATTGTTTAAATCTGGATTAAGCTCCAAGTAATCAGAAGATGACTCGCCTGAAAAAAAAAAAATATATATATATATATTGAATTATCAAGAAAATATATTTACGAAGGAATACCTCCTTCCTTCAATAATTATTAATAAAGAAACTTTTAATCTCTTTCTTTAGTTAAGGTTGTCTTGTTTAATCCTTAAATTAAAGAAGTGAGATATTTAGTTATTATAAAGTACTATTTCTTTCTGTTACGACTATAAAAGACGCATGCTCTCAGTAAACGTCAAGCAATTGTCTAGGATAAAATGAATATATACACGTCTGTAACTTTTTTACTTGCTCTGGTTGTGACCGCGGAGTCTTTTCATTACAAGAAGAAATTCAAACAAGGAGAGGACTATGGTGAAGTGGATGGTGCGGTTCGAGATGATAGGAGAGATTTCCGGAGATCTTGTACAACAGTAATGGACGACGTCTGGGAAGAGAAATGCAAGACCTTGTATAACGAGAAGTGCGACACCAAGTATGAGAAGAGATGCGCAAGTGTGAAAGACATTGAGTGTTCGACCGTAACTCAAGAAGAGTGTAGTATTGTTTTTGAGGATAAGTGCAAGACTTTCAACGTGCCTTATTGCGACGTTAAAATGGTCGATTCTTGTTCAACTGAAGAGGAATGCAATCCTTCGACTCAGCGAGAATGCGTTAAAATTCCCAAGAAGACCTGTTCTCAAGTCCCTGATGAAGAAATAATAGTCAATCAAGTTCCACTATCTCCTGAAATTATTGAAACTGAAGTTATTATTCCGGAGGTTCCAACGTTTGAAGACGGAGAAGAGGTAGAATATACTGATGAGTATGTTACTCCTAAGCCTCACGCGGAGCACGATATAATTAACGATGACTCTGTTGCCGATACTAGATTACAAAAACGCTCTGCCAAAGCTATTGCAAAAGTGATTAAAAAAAAGTTTGGTTCTAAACATTCAATCATCGATAAGAAGAAGGCTCTCAAAGGCTACGAAATTGGAAGTAAACACTACAAGAAGTCAAAAGACTACGACAGTGATTCATCATTATCTATTCCAACTCTCAAACTAAAGACTGTCTGCAGAGAATCTGAAGAGGAAAGCTGTTATGACCGTACCCGTCAAGTTTGTAATAATGTTCAGAAATGTACAAAGCTTCCTAAGAAGTCTTGCGGTTTCAACGCTACTAAAAAGTGTGCGAAGTTACCTACTCAGAAGTGTTCCGATATTCCAAAGGAAGTGTGTAAAGACGTTCCTAGATCCGTCTGCCGGGATGTTCCAAGGGAGGTATGTTTGCCTTATCCTGAGAAGTCTTGTAAGAAGATAATTGTTAAACGACCTAGAGAAGAGTGTAGACCCGTAGAAGGCTACTAGAATTATAGTTTTATACAATTTTGTTTTGGTGCTACCCAATGATTTGGGTATTTTTTATTAATTTGATCGTTAATAGTTTTAAAATGATTTTACAATGATTCTTTTTATCATTTTTCATATAAATTGATTTCCTAGTCTTAAATAAACATGTTCTTAATCTTACTTGTTCTAGTGTTCTTTCATAAGAGGGGGGATTTGTTAACAAATCTATAGATTTGTGGTTGAATATGTTTATTGTAAACGGTCTTTATTTTTTCAGCGGCCCTTTTTTATGAGGTTTGATATTCTGTAGGATTGGATAATATTTAATTATATTCTGAACCTGGTTGAACATTGCATGTGTTCTTGAGACTGAGAGTAAGATTTATAATTTATGACTATTTTAAATCTTGATTAACTCTGGTGGGATTGACATCCGAGCAATTCCTGAAATTATCTTTCTTTATTTTCTTTCCCCATCCTCCTCGTCGGAACTAATTTTAGCGGATCCAATGAAACTTCATGACAACCAAGCTTCTATCATCCAAAAAAATGTCCATATGGTAACTCCATGTTTATTTTCGGTTACTTCTTGTCAACATGCTGATAATAAACACAATTTTCTATCACTAATTATTTTTGGGGATTTATCATCTCCTTCTATCGACAAATTATTCATATTAACACTTTGGGAAGAGCCCAAACTGTACTATACGTAGGCAAAATGGATCATTCCCAGAAAATATGATAAATTGAAAGGAATTATTTGAAAGACTATATTGGGCCAATACAATTCATATTTCTAATAAAGGTTTAAAATAATTATTTTTCATTACTCATTCCACAAATCCTATAGTGGACTCTCACATGTCTAGGAAATATTGTACTTTTTACATCAAGTAAAATAATAAATTGGTATTTACTCGTTTTTCTTAACATGTGTACAAGATTGGTTTTAGGTGTAAGCACCATATTCTCTTTTCCGTGTAGATGTCGTTTTTTGATAATTTCTGCTTTACTTTAAAGACTCTTCTGTGACAAACTATTAATAAGAAATGTAGGATTTACTTTGTCGAGTACAACTAGTAGATCCTTCAATCTTATTGACAAAGTGTATTCAGGTTTTATGAAAGAAAGGTTACAAAAATCAAAAATAACTGAACGAAGGACTTTAAATAAGTTCTTGCCATGTATATTGAGTGTAAAAATTTTCACACCAAAAGGACTTTTATTCGTTGGATAAGCGCAGAGTTATTGAGCTCTATCTAAGCCATAAATTGAATTTTCTTATCACCTTTCCTATAATAAAATGACGTCACTTGCTCTTTTAAATTTAACCCGCTTACTACCAGGGAGGAAGTCAGAAAGTGTAAAGAAATCTTGAACAAAGGAAGGAGTGAGAAGAATATATATTTTGATTGGTGTAACGTTCATTCTGATATTATTACTGGGAATTAATTTCCTGACTACCTTATAAAGAGTGGTAGTGAGAATAAGGATCGGTAGTTTGTGTAGAATTTCCAAAAAATATCAAGGGATGAATCTCATGCTAAAAGAGACGAAATCGAATTCTATCTAACTTGGACGTGAAAGGATGAGAATAATGGTTCAAATTACAATGGTCACGGTCCTTTTTGGACCATCTTAGCAAATCGAAGAACATTAGTGAAATATGTATTTCGAAAAGCCACAATGTGCAGACACCCTCATTAATAGATGTCTGCATCAAACAATGCAAAAAGAAGAGGAAGAACTATGTATTTTAAAATTTATGAAATGTACAATAATAAAAAAAATTATTGAAAATATATTTAGCAACAAATAGGTTTAAGAAACTGTTGTAGTAGTAGTATATATACACCTTTGTGTCGTCCTGTGCATTGCCATATGTTTATATTGTTTTATTGTCGTGTATGTATATATGGTAAACAGCAAAAAATTATTTCACTAACTAATTAAAAAGAAAGGTAGAGGCCATATTCTAAAGCCATCCCCATCTGTTTGTTTGTTTTACTATTTATATTCCAACACAACCTTTCATTAAATTACGAGGTTATAATTTAAATTATAAATTAATAAATATATTATTTTGTTTAACATAAATATATAAAATACAGGGGTAAAAACTATTTTCAATTATATGTAGTTAAAAAACTATAAACAAACGAAAAAAATTCCTTGTAGTATGACAAGAAACTTTTGATTGAATGTTTTTTATATGGATGATGTCATGACGTCTCGTTTATATTTCACACTTTGTTTATCAATCATTGTGATTAGGAAACAAAATTTCACAAGTCCAATAATGGCTATATCAGCAGATATAACTTTATGAAATTATTCCACTTGATAGATAAAAGTCTAAAGTTTATGGAATCCTTCCCGTAGTTAATCGGAGATGTCCGAAAGTTGACGATAATTAATCTTTTTTTAAAACATAAATTTTGAATGTATTAGAGCTAATCTAAATTAAATTTTTCTTACACAGAGTTGTAGATGAAGAAACAATTTATTCGTAGTCACAGAAAATGTATTCTTTATTCTTCATAGCCAACTATCTGAATATGTTATTAAGAATCAAATTTTTGCAATTCTTATAATGTTTATGTCACCTAAAATAATTTTATAAAATATTGACAGTTTATAGGCAAAAACCTAAAGTTTTCTGGATCATACCTTTACTTTACCGGCCATGTCCGAAAGTTGACAAAAATTAACTTTTTTAAAAACATTTATTTTAAAAGGTTAAATTGAAATTTATGATAGAGTAATTTAATATAGAAGAAATGCTTATATATTTTTTTTTTTTAAACAAGAAAAACCTATAAAAGTTAGTAGGACAATTTGACTGTGGCACCCTGTAGAATTGTAATCTACCTATTCATCGGAGTATGTATTATTTGGATTAAAACAAAATCGTGTATATTTTGGGCATGTTAGAAAAAAAGAAACCGAATATGATCATGGTAATTTTTTAGGAAGAGAGCAGTTACAATCAGCTGTGAGAAGGGAGGATGGGGAGAAAGAAATAAACAAGGATATTAGCGAGAATGACTCCGATATCGATCCTTCATTCTACTCCGAGTCCCAGAAGGATTTACAATTATAACTCCGCAACAAATCTTCAGGCTTAGGCTCCGTCTTTTATGAGCACACCCGAATGTTCAATCAGGTTTTGAAAATAATTGAATCTGAAACGGGTCGTGCGAAATGGATGTACTACTAATCAACGTAAGCAAAGTTTTGCTCCCTCTGAGTCTCAATTAAGTTAGACACGATAGATTCTTAAAGACATTTATTAATCACACAATGACATATATTATTTCTGAATGTGACCGGCATTGCTCTCAATGCCGGTCTTCAAGCGACCCGAGAAGGTGGAACACTCTCTGGCAATGTAGTCCCTTCTCATAAGCTTCCACTCCTTCTCCGCAGATGACTTCAGGTTGGTGGCATTGGTGTGGCGTGATTTGCAGGCATTGGACTCGACTTGCCACCAAATAAACTAATAAGAAGGATTAAGATCAGGGCTCTGGGGAGGCCAAAAGTTCTTGGGGCAAAAATACATGTTATCTTTCATCTTGGTTTGCACAACATTGGCTGTGTGGGCGAATGCCCATCCTGCTGGAAGACGTAGGACGCCTTGCCCAACTTCTTGGTGATCTTGAGAACCTACGGGAGTACCTTGGTCTTCAAGATCTCGAAGTAGTCAAGTAAGGTATCGTACGTCTTCCAAGAGGTCGGGGCACCCGCCCACCCGTCCTGAACACGTGTTGGAGGTCTTCAGAAGTGTCTACAAAGGAAACAACCCGATGGTTCTGCTTGTTGCGTTACACCGCAGACAGAAAGATATACAGACCATTTTGTTGTAAGCTGTTACTGTCTATGTTCATTTTATCCGGTAATCAGTCTTCTGAATATTGATTCTTTGAGTTATAATTCGCTCTTTTTAAGCTGTGAACCATTTTCAACAAATGTTGAATAATAATGATATGGTTGGAGATAATTGGCCACGAATTAGCGAAATACCATCTAATTCAGGCCTTTCACCCGGTTTCGTTTCGGAGGAAAGGTTGCGTGATACAATAAAGGTAACTACGTGACATATTCCAAGTTGTATCCGTTCATTTGAGCAACATTAATTTCAGCGATTGTCATCTTGGCAACATTCATTTGAGCGAATTTTTCATATAGTGGGATGACATTAAAACACTTGTTCGATAGGATCTTTAAAAAAGGATGTACATTCTCCCATCATATTTGTTGTCCAATGTTATGATGGTAAATCTTTGATTCATGAACCCTTTTTGACTGAAAGGCTGAATAGGAGTTTGGATGGATCCATTTGGGTGCTCTTTTATCACTCTGTTAGCTTCAATAAGTGAAGAACTATTCAGAATTCTTAAATGACAAAATAATCTATAGATAGTTCCTATAGTCTATAACAACTTTTGGTTATAGAAATGAAAATGTTGCTGAAATGAAAGACGCTCAAAAGAAACTCGCCCAAATAATTACTTGATAAAATGAATGTACGCACTTAAATGTGTCGATAAATCAATAGCATCGATGACAGGTCGAAATATGCACGGTTCAAATTAATGAATTCCATGCAATTAGCTAGATTGGACTACCTCCAAGAAAAAATCATTGGGAAACGTGCTAAACATTAAGGTATATTTTTTTGAGACGATCAGAGTCAATAAAGATTGTCATTTTGTCTGACGATCCGGATTTAAATGAATTATATGTTGTTCTTTTATTTGTTACTTGAAGTTTTTATATTTAAAACTACCACAAAATGAGTAATTCGTAGTGTTGAATCGGTCTAAAAAGACTGCAGTCCAATCTGTCCAGTCCTAATAAAATTTGTCAGTTCTAGGACCGGCGCTTAGTGGTCTTTTATGGTAACTATAACGTGAAGAATAGCTATAAAGATAGCTAGGATCGTAGGACTGGAGGAACAAAGTATCGGTCTGTAAAATTGTTGAACAGTAAAAATGTCGGACCGATAAATAAAAAAGACTGAAATGGGGCTGGGGAAAAGACTTATTAAGAAATAAGTCCTAGGACCGATCCAACATACCTGAAGATTAATTGAGTGTTTCAGTTATCTATGACATGTGAATTTGCTTCGGTGCATATTAAATTTAAAATATAAGCTCTTTATGATGTAAATCGCATTAATTAATTATTCATTATTTTATATTAACTAATGATTTTTTTACGAATAAAAGTGTATGCCTATCCTAGTTGAAATTGATTAATTATTCATAGTACTAACACCTTCACCTTTTTTTAAGATAACAAAATGAGGAGTAATTATCCCGGTTGAAAAAAGTTTAATAACAGAAGAAGTAAAAAGGTGTTATTTATTTTTTAAAGCTGCAATAATTATTCTTTTATTCATAAAGAGAGAACAATACGTATAAAGTAAGCAGATATGATATGAAAGAAATAAACATACCCCCCCCCACCCACATACTAATTAGAAATTACAAAGCCATTAACTACTACCATGAGGATCATCCTTAATTATACTCCGAGTCCAACAAGGAAATCGAAATCGGCATTGAATAGAGGTGCTCAACTTGGTTGTTTAGGGCCCCAAAATGGTTGTCTTCAACCATGCTGACGTCACGCAAAATTGCACTATTATACAAATATTAAACTTACTCTTAAAAAGTGGGGGAGGGCAATGGGCCCTTGGCCTAAAGGTTCCGGTACCACTTGTCATAGATTATATAATTTTTCAATTGGGTCAAAAATAAGACGCAACACTGGAAACACAATTATGAAGAATGTGGGTGTATAAGAGTGAAATAAATAGTGATTTAAATCGTATTTATTATTTAGTTTCCCGCTTTTTTGGAATTGGTCATCGGAATAATGCATTTTCTTTTCCTTAGCTGTTGTCATTAGTATTTAACTCCTCAGACGGAGAGTAACCTGAAAGATTTGTTGCGGAATTATAATTGTAAGTCCTTGTTTGGGAGGAGAGCGGCTTAGCTGACATAATGTTTCATTAAATTAGCTGCGAGCAGTTATGGGATAAATAAAAATCCCATTCCGTATCTACCAATGATATTCTTTGAAAATTCGGGCAAAGAATTACAGCACTTTCGATCTTCGATTATATTCCAAGTCCAACAAGGATATATACTTATAATTTCACAACAAATCCTCTACTTTACTTGTGTTATGATGGAAAATAAAACTAAACCACATTCTATACAGTGCACCCTGTAAACATTCCCAATACTATATGCAAAACACCTTCGAAATTTCATTAATATGACTACATTATTATTTCATAGATCAAAACAGACTGTTCTTCATTCAAAAATATATACATACCGACAAACTTTATTAATATAGATATTATCATTGACGTAGTTGTATTATTTTGCTGCAAGAAAGAGCCACTCTTGTTCATTTTGTAAACAAAATAATACTAGTAAACAACGTTCATGACCCATATATAAATTTTTCATAGGCGTCCGCAGGATATAAGGTTTTGGGAATCTTTTGGAATAAAATTTCCAATTTTAAATTTTTTGAATATTCAAAAAAAAAAAAAAAAAAAAAAATTCAAAACTATATACAGAAAATTAAAATTTCTGGAAAAAAATTTCCAAAATCCACAGCTGATCTCAAAAAATAAAATTGTCAGTAAAAATTTTTTCAAAAGTTAAATTTCTAATATAAAGTTTTTTGAAAAAAAAAAATTGAAATATTATATTTTTCACAAATTTAAAAAAAAATTTACAGCTTCTCACAAGAAATTAAATTTTTTGAACAAAAAATTGAAAAATTCCAAGTTTTCAACACAAAATTTCAAAAATCCACAAGTGTTCACAAAATATGGAAATTTTTGGAAAATTAAATTAAATTTGAAATAATAAATTTAAAAATAAAATCAAACATAAATTTTTTATTAATAAGTTAAAATTCCTTAAATTGGGGGAGGGACCACTGCCCCTTAATCCCACTCCCTGCGGACGCCCCTGTTGTCATAACCAGAAGTAATGTAAATTTTTTATTTTAGATTATTCATATGATTCCTTGGTTATAATTTGTAAAAAATTGCAAATTGTCAACGACATTTATATACTAATAAGAAAATCAAAGAATTCGACACAGCCATGTAACATTTACATAATTATTAGTCCCTTAATTCGTTTTAATTTGTTTCAGCCTAGATGAATTCGTCAGGGTACCTCTGGGAGTACTAGAGAGAAAGAGAACGCACACTTTTTTAAAAGAAACTTTGTCAACAAATATAGTATCACGTTGCCTTTTTAGTCATTTTTTGGAAATATGATTAATTCAAATTTGCAACGTCATACAATTGAGCTTTAATGTACTCTGATAAGAAATATGTACAGAGTGTGGGTGCGGGGGGTTGAATGCAAAGTACTTTAGACTTAAATAATTCATTATGCATTTGCTTCAAAAATCGAGGGAAGATAATGATCCTAGGAGTAATAGTAATTATACCCATTACTAATTTAGGAGTAAAATAGGGGCAGGAAGTAGAGAGGGACCCTTGTCCTTATTATTCTACCATGGAATTGGGCCAATTACCCATTGGGAATTATGTAGGTATCCTCCTCATTATAACACAAAAATGTTGAAGCCGCCAGTTCAAAAATTTCAGGGAGAAATGAAAGTGCACTCCCTCAATCCCAGACCAGAACACCCTTCACTAATATTGTTGGTTGTAGTCGAAAGTAGATCCAACAGTACCAGACATCCAAATTTAGAGGCCATAAAACAAATAAAATAGCTTTTCCAACTCTTTAATACTAACTGAACATGTTAACACAGTATGCATACACAGGGGCGTCTGCAGGAACATATTTTGCGTTGGGATTGGGGATAAAATAAATTTTTTGGAAAAAATTTTCAAATAATTAATTTTTTGCTCTGCTGCATAATTTACCCCAATGACGAATAATTTTTCAAGTTAAACAGCAAAAATTCATTAATTGGGGGGGGCAGCCCCTCCATCCTCCCCTGCAGACGCCGTTGGTGTGTGCAGTGGGGTTACGTAATTGGCGGTCCAATATTTTTACTACGCAATGGCTCTCCAACTACCGTTTCCAAGAATAATTAAGTATAGTACCGTTTTAAATGCAGTAATACTCTTAGTTTCCATAAAATACAGGTATACCATACAACACTAAACTCAAAAACAGTTTCAAAACCGGTTTCAATGGGGACATGAACATTCTTATAGTGTTTTTGCTTCTTCTATAATTTGTCAGATGGAATCTCACTCTGATTAAGTATCAGTGTTTTAACATTTACTCCATTTAATCTAGGAATCTTCTTTGAAGTCCATATACATTTATAACATTTCGTTCCCTAGACCGACCGGGCACCTACGCGATTGAGTTCAAGAGAATAATTTATCCCGAGCGTTTGTTTCATTGAGCTACGTCGTTCTGGGGCTCATACCTTATATTTTCACTATAAGTAAAATTGACAAATTTCCATTAAATTTGATGAAACTCCATCAAATGTCATTATGAATAAGAAAGTCTATACACCTGCACTGAATACTACTAGATGCCTATGATAAAAAGTGATATTCGAATTATATCAAAATAATATGTACTAAAAATCCCTACAAATGACCAGCTTTGTTCATTTTTTTATTATTGATGATGGACGAAAAAATAGTTGGGAAATATGAGAAAAATATCTTATTCTTTCCATTATAATAGTTAAATTATATCCCCCAATATGAAAATGACGTTCTAAAACGATGTAATGACATATTTTAAATACATTTTAGTGTGCAAATAAATGCAATATAATCAGGGGTTTATCGATACATATTTTTGATATAGGGTAAAAATTTAAGTCTTTCTATTTGTTGGTCCCATTTTGACATCAAATAATTGACTATTTTCCTTAATATTAATTAAAAAGTGTTTTTCATAAATGGTCAAATTTCAAAATGGTCGACATCAACAATGTTGACGTATATTTGTTTATTAAGAATTACTGCCCTTTATGGATATTGATGTTGTGTTTTTTTAGTTTGATCATTATTCCCTATTAGAGGTTCTATATAATTTAATATTTTTATTGAAGGTATGATTCATTTTTGTTTTCAGTTATTTAAAGCTGAAATACAATTATTAACCAACTCATCCGTCGGTAAATTAAAATAACTTATTTTGTTTTACATATTTTGAATTTGAACATAATTACAACATTATCTCATTTAAATAATAAATTTGTGGGAACGGATAGTAATTATAATTTTCATTTGAATAATCCAGAGTATATGATACTTCTGAAGGGAAGGATTGGATCACCTCCTTTATTTCTTGACTCCATCTCTCTAGGTAGTAAAACTCGGTCAATGGTATGAATGACTCCATTGGTTGCTACAACATCACATGTACTTATTTCCGCATCATTGGCAAAGTAACGTCCCCCTACAGACTTCCGGAGAGATACAATTTCGTTGCTCATAGTTCT
The DNA here is from genome assembly GCF_016086655.4 of Lepeophtheirus salmonis. NCBI lineage: Eukaryota > Metazoa > Arthropoda > Copepoda > Siphonostomatoida > Caligidae > Lepeophtheirus > Lepeophtheirus salmonis. Next base: position 8,594,899 of record NC_052140.2, read on the forward strand.
CTTTCCGGATGTATCAATGAAAATATTCCTTGGAGCTATACTAGCACAGCAATATGAATCACTAAGGATGTGTTTTTCAACAATTTTTGGTACCCAATAGGTTCTATTAGAGTTGATCTTAGCCATCACTTCTTCAGACAAGGATTCAAAAGCTGAGTTTGTTGGAAGGAGAAGAGTATATTGCTCATTGGACATATCAAGGCCAGACTCTTCAGCCAATTCAGAAAATTTGGAATATTTATCTTCGGATTTTAAAATCTCTTGGATACTTCCAAAAGGAGGGAATAAAACTTTGTCCACTTTGTGAATCATTCCTCCACACATTTCAACGTCTCTCTTTGAAATCCGTGCACATTGAACAGTTGCAACATCAGGGGCGGGTACTCCTAGTAAAAAGGCTCCTGATCCATTATAAGTATTGATCTTTAATTTCTGGTCCTTTCTTGCTGTGGATAGTTCCTGATCGTTTTTAAATTCACATTGGCAAACTTTGGTGTTGGCAATATGATACAACAAAAAGTCTTTAAGTTTCTTTTTATCGGAAACAAAATCTCTGGAGAGAATTTCTAATGCACGATTGGTGGGAGCAAAGATTGTAATATTATCACGAGCGTCTAGTGCCTCCAGCATGTCAACTTCTTTCAAGTATTTCTTGAATGTATCCAAACTTGCGTCTTCTAATACATCCTCAACTAATTTGGATGATTCAGGGATCAAAAATTCTTCAATTGCGTGTAAAACACCGTTTGTTCCAATAATATCATTGACAAAAACAGGGATATCTTGAACTGTTAATTCCATATCATCTTCTTTGTTGAGCATAAGATACTTTCCCAAAGTGTTGACTGTTCTAGCTTTACCCTCAATCACTCCTGAGCAAATTACATTTGGTAGAATATGATTTTTGAGTATGTCAATAGCACAACCACTCCCAGAGCGAAGCTTATCCTGGATGCGTTTACTTAATTTTTCAAAAGCAGCATTTGTAGGAGCGAAAACAGTGAATTGTCCTTCCATTTCACTCAGTTTCTTAATCGTATCATCCTTGTTAGCAACGGATTCTATAAGCTTTTTGAACTCTTCAAACTGGGGATCAGAGCCAAGTAATTCAAGAATAGTGCTCTTCACTGGTCTAATAACCTTATCAACAACATGTACAATACCATTTTTAGCATAATTATTTTGGGAAATAACTTTAGCACAATTGGCCATCCAGGTTTTTTTAGGATATGTGTTATAGACTGTCATTCTAATTTTAGAAGCATCTTCTACGGAGGGAAAAACATTTTCATCGTGAACGTCGGAGCTGTCAACAAATCCATCTACAATATGACCCTTAACTAAGTTGGAAAATGATGAGCTCTCGACAGCATATCTTTTATTCCGGGAGATCTTATATTTGACGTCGGATCCATCAATATCCAATGCATTGATTCCTTCAATGTCTCTCTTGTAGTCCTCTACAGCATCATTGTTGGGTACAAATATCGTATAGTTTCCGGATTCAATATTAAATTTGGTACTTTGTAGGAGTTTCAAAAATTCATCGGATCCAAGCTTTTCAATTGTTTCTTCAAGAGTCGTCATGTCAACTTTTTCGCAGCCAGAGTCATCCTCCTCTCTACGGACGTGTCCGTAACAGCAGGAATGGGTGACAACAATTGTTTTCTTTTCCCCATTTTTGTTGACTGTAGTAGTACACTCATGTAGATTGATTTCATCCCTACATGAAGTCATGCTAAAATCCATAAATAAACGAATCCCCTTCTGCGTTCGATTCTCATCTTCTTCATTGGCAGAAGTAGCATTTTTGGATTCATCAATTACTTTACGCTCAACACAAACGTTCTCACCATTCCACCAATTCCGTTTCGTTGGGAAAAGGGATTGAGGCATTTTGAAAACGTTTTGAAATAATTGGTTTAAAGGGAAGGACTGCTGATGGAGCTGTGGTGTATTGGTGGATGGCTCTTGAGAGTCTTTGTCAGAGTCAACATTATCATTGCGTCGTCGTTGAGGCTCAAATATGTCATCTAAAGCCTCACCTACTTTAGCTTCAAGAGAAGTGGCCCATGGATTGATTTCTTTATAGGCACTATCATGAATAGTTTCAAATCCGTCATAGATTTGATCCCAGAGGTGAGTGGCTTCATTTGTAAACTCATGAGCTCCATGTGAAACCCCGATTATAAATGTAATAATCCAAAATAGCCTCATTTTAGGATTGAAATAACAGAGCACTGCAAGAAATAAAACCGTCTATTATATAATATTTAAATACATACAAATCAATTTAATTAATCAATTGAGACAATCACTCTAGGAAGAGGATCATGTTACAAATATTTGATGGAGTAATCATAACTCATGAAGGGTAAAGAATAAAACTTTGATATTGTGTCTACCTTATTGCTTTGATTGAAATAATATATGGTTGTCAATTGATACAGTTATGAATCAACGTATGGACTGTAATATTAACAGATACGAGTTATTACGTTGTGCAAAATAACTAATAAGAGAAAGTTTTTAATCTAGTATATATAATGTATGTTTTAATGGAGTATATATTATATTATCAATATAAAATAGAGGTCATGATACCAGCAAGAAGGTAGGGTAGACCGGGACAGTTACAATCCAGGACGCGTACAACACATACCTTTTCTCAAAAAAAAAAAAAAAACATCACAATTGCATAATATAATGCAGATCATTGTGATTAAAAATCAATGATTTTTTTCCTAGTACAGCTGATATCATTTAAATGATTGATTATTGACGTAATTTAGTCCGAATTATAAACTCACTCAGTGGGGAGAAATTTAAGATATTGTATTGCTCAGAACAAATGGGTCAGTTGGAACAATTGCCGTAATTGTACTCGCATTTTTTATTATTCTGTATTATTTTATTAAGTGTGTGGCAACAAAACTTCCTTATTCCAAAAGGCAATAAAATAATTTTCATATTGATAGTACACATTAAAATTTTAAGTTCTGCAATTAATATTCCATATGCGACATCCCACGTTCCCGATACAGTGAATAAACCGGATTTTGGTATTTTAATACCCGGTCATTTGTTCATCTCTGTTTTAATAAAATTTCATTGAAAGGTTTTAGAGGAATAAAAATGTAATCAGCAACATATCTTATTTCAAAAGTTGAGGGTAACTATTTCAGTAAGTATTTAGTAATTGGCGGTTTTGTAAATGACTTAAAAATGCCGGTTTTAATCAACTAATGTTGATAAAATACAGCAATTTCAAAATTTTCCGTAACAACGGATTTAATGATAAATATGTTATGCAATTTTCAAATAATAAAAATGAATTGCAAAGTATAGTTTTTTTTTAAATTAGAAATTGAAGCAATGAAACGATTTAAAAAAATAAAAATGCACCAGTAAAAAAATGAGGCGCTAAATTACGATTAGTTTAATTTTAGAAAATATAATATTAAAACATTTATTGCCAATATTTATTTTCGACAGCAAATGCACGCTCCAGGCTACTCCAACGCATGATAGTTACTAACTCTATTTACAAAAAAACTTTAGAATATTGTTAATTGTATGAAATTACATCCACCCCGCTTTCTATAGCTTAATCGCCAGGCATATGAAAGAAAGAAATAAATAAATTTGTATTTACAACCTTCATAGTTTCATTTCACATCAAGAATGTTTATTAGCTCTGGGCCATGAAGAGTTTTTGAGGGTGAATTTCTCTGATCTTTAATATAAATCTTAATATTTCTTCATCTTTTAAAACACATTCAAATGTAATATCTCAATTTATTCGTCAAAAAATATAATCAAGTCTAAACTTTTAAATTTCTAACAAAATATGCCGTTACCTTGATTGAATCATGCAACTTTTCATCTAAATAGAAACAGAAAAAAGGCTTAAAATCATCATGTAGTTTGGCAAACAAGTCAATCATGCCAACTGCTATTTTTCTTTAAACTACTCCCCGACAATTTATGTATTTCCTGCTTACAAAAACAATGAGAAAAACGCATTTATTTAAAAGACAGAGACACATTCAGACTTTTGACATAAAAAAAAAGTTGTTTAAAATTTTAAGATACGTAAGTAAAGCTATGTTTAATTCTGATCATACCAGATTCCTGGGCTTTGGAGGGTCAAGTTTGATTTGTCAAAAATAAGTTAATTTTTTTCGCCAAAAAAAAAAAAATTAAATATCCCAAAAACGAATTATTGTCATAAAAGGAAAAAGGGAGAACGTCTATTAAATACGAATTAAAAAAAGGGAATTAGCATGAGGATCAGCGAGTTAATCTTAGTATGGCTCTTCAATCTTCATTATGGTTGAAGAAGAAACATGGCATGTTAGCAATGGCGTTTATATCGCATTTTTCTATATGATAATAAATTATAAAAAAAACTACATTTTGAGTTAAACAAGAATTTTGGATGTTGTTGATGAGTTTGTTACGAACAATCACAGCTATATAAAGTGTATTTTTGTGTTTGCAAACTAACGCCGTGATAAAAATCTTTAAAACCTTGAACTAGTAAATGAAATGTGAATAAAATATCATGTTTTTTTGTCAATTGAAAGGAAATTAAGGATATACATTCAGTCAAATCATTGTATGTGTTTCTGATTTCTCAATTTTCATCAATACACAGGGCATTAGTTATAATATATGCATTGTTTCATGGCGTCTAAGTCAATAAGAGAGGCCTACTTTGTCGAGGAAGGGGGAAAAGTTCATTGTGAATGTGTGTGTGGAGGGAGGGGGGTAGAAAACTAAATAAATATACACATATTATTTGAGGACTCCAAAATTAATTATACATTGTATGTACATCCAATCGTCGGCCTTAATTGAATTCCAATGGGATCTTTATTGACTTATTAGAGGCAAAGGAATAATATATAAATAATATTTAACTACTATCAAAGTCCTACAACGTACAGTAATAAATATGCTTGTACAATATGATGACTTAAACTCCAGGTAATACATTGAATAGAAGAGTATATGTAAATATTAGCGTATAGAGCCGTATCTAAATAATTTGCTAAATATTTATAATTAAAATGTACGCAAATCATTGCGAAATGAACCTTCTTTCGGCGTAACTGAGTGTAATTTCGAAAGTAAAATTGAGTAAGAGGCCATTGATGTCTTTTTTTTTAATAACAAAAAGCAGTCCCCCAAAATGTTGGGCATCATGTGGAATTATGTTTTCTAAATTCAATCATATATATGTACATATAAGGAGACGACGCCATTTTGATAGCTCAAAGGTGATATTTTTACAGCATAAAATGGAGAAATTTCCAATAAACCTTGACAAAATTCCATTATATGGCTTCTTGAATAACACCTGCAATGAATACTACTTGGTATCTATGATAAAAAGTGATATTTGAATTAAATCAAAGTAATATGTAGTCAAATGGCTGGATTTGTGCAATTTTTTAATCGATTCGGGACTCTCTATAAAAGTAGGATTGTTGGATAAAAATATCTTATAATAGTTCATTTGTATTTAGAACATTGAAATCCAATTGTATAATGATGTAATAACAATTTAAAAATACCTTTTGAGTCTGATATATGGTAATAAAACTAGGCATTAAAGGGATATATTTTTGATAGAGAGTAAGGTTTAACTCCGTTTATTTTGTGTGTGTCCTTTTGACATCTAATAGTTCAATATTTTCCTTAATATGAATGAAAAAAGGAGTTTCATTGCCATAAGCAATGTTTAAGCCACCCCAACTGGACGACATCAAAATTGTGACGTCACGCTAAAACGCTCAATATAACTGGGAAGATCAAGTGGGTTCTCCGCCTTCCACGATCATGCCCCTCTTTTTACATCCTATTGTGGGTGTCCAGAGTCTTATTAAAAAAGGGACTTTTTTCCCACTCCCCCCCACACACACACTTTCTACAAACTGTATGAGGCGTTCGGGACTTTTTTTTAAACATAAAATTCATGAAATCTCCGGCTTACTGACATAATTTTAAATAAAATCTCAATTAAAGAAAGATCAAATCCCGAGTATTTAAAATAAAAAAGCCAAACACAGAAATTTTATAATCCGAAGTTCAAGGTTCGAAGGATCTTTAGTGAATAATAAATTATTTCTCCTGAAATTATTATGAATTAATTTCAAAATTTTAAATAACCCTTACGTTTTCCAAAGCCAAGTAGTCTCTTTTTTTTTTTTTTTTTTTTTTGAAATAATGAATTGTCACTCTCAGAGGCGTAAGAGAGGGGATGTGGCAATCATGACCCCTCCCCCCCACGGTCCCTGAATGTGTTTGTGCATGTTGGGGAAAAATTATATAATGGGGACGCGTCCTCAGAGGAGTCCATATAATTATTTTTCTGGGGGAAAGGTAGGGCCGTTAGACTTTTTGACAATTTTGACGAAATGTCTTTGTTTTGTTTTATTTAAAATCCCTAATTTGACAATAAGTTCTTTTAGTAGAACGGACAATATACTTTTTATTTTAAATTGCAAATTTATTGGGAAGAGACTAAATTTGAACGAAAAGTCAGACGTTTAAAAAATAATTTTAAAGTTAAATATTTTGTAAAAACAAATTGATTTTTTTTTCCCCCGTAAGGTAGTATATTTATAATTTTTGAGACAAAACGAATATGCTTATTGCAATAACTCTCAAAATTCTTCAAAAGTTTAGGGGGAGGGGCAATTGCCCCTTGGTTTCTATGGTTCAGGCCCCACTGTTCCCTCCCAAATGCTGGAAAACTATCTATAATCTGTCAATTAATATGTAACATTTCGGGCAATATGTAATAAAAGATTCTTTTTTTTTTTCAAATACTGGACCCCAATATTTGGCTCACTCTAAGAGTTTAATACACATAATATCTCAATTAAAAATTGGGGATTGACAAAAGAATCATAAATGATTCAACTTAATAGTCATTTCCCGAAAAATATAAAATAATAATAAAAAATTTACCTAAGAGCTGTGTTAGTGTCAATTGAGAAGGTTAAAGTCTGCCTGTTCGGTACGAGTTCCTGATTCTAACTGGATATACTATCCAGCGTCCGTCTAAAAAGGAAACCTTTTTAAAAAGAGAACACACACACAAAAACAAAGATTTCCTTTGTGTCGTAGAGATTTCGGGATTTCCTTGGAGAGATTTCTATTACTAACTAACAAAGAGAATTTCTATTTACCCTTAACATATACATATATTATGTTATATATATATATATAGGAGTTTTATATTACATATATTTAGTTATTGACGCGCCCTCATCGAGTTTCTGTCTTTTTTTTAACTTCACTTCTTTGTAGTGGATGATTACTGGCACTCCTGATTCTTGATGAACGTGATTTTTTTTTTGTAGCGAAATGAGTATATATACTACATATCGTATACATAACAAAAATTCATATAATTGCACATAATTAATAAGGAACTGACGGATTATAGTTAATAAAAAATAAAATCATAAACGTTTGAGAACGCTCTTGAAGCTTTGCTCACCCTCGCCGGGCGGCCGTTAAGTTCATTTATCCCTTTCCTTTTTCCTGGTTCCCTGGAAAAAAATACGACGCAAAAAGTGAAAATTCTTGTACGGGGTGAAAACCAAAAATGATAACAGTTTGCATATTATTCTTAAATGCATTATGTGGAAGGGTGGTCTGAAAAATTTCCGAACTAACGAATATAGAAAATATAGTCTCCTAGTAGCTCTGCACACTTTTCCGAGCGATGCACCCATCTCTGATACCCCGCCAAATAGTACTCGGCGTTTTTTCTCTGTACAAAAGCATGTGCATTTGACGAAAATCGTTGCAGTCCACTATTTGGACTCTATTCTTGTTTTGGACGTATAATGGTGTATCCAAGTTTCATGTACAGTTAATAATCGGCCTCAATATTGCATATTATGGCTAAACGTCGCCTACACAGTGATACTTGTTCACAAAAAAAACCTCACATCAATGCACTCAAACTCATAGGAAATGCACGTCCAAAGTGTCTGAAACTATGGTGAGAAGCAGTCAACAGATGATAGACGGATGTGACTAACTTTTATTTACGAGTGTTTATATCTTCAGATTTGATTGGAAACTTTTCAGACCACCCTCGCACATACAATCAAATCTGGATATAATAAAAAATGCTTATAGAGCATTTTCATTGACGTCATAAATTGAATCATAGTTGAAGCAGAGGCCATCTGTGGGCAATAAGTTGAAATTTTCTAATGAACCTTGATTAAACTCCATCAAATGGCCGTATTAATAAAACAATACTTAATATCTACATTGAATACTGCCTTACTGAAATGATAAACACGGATATTTGAATGTTAATTTAATTTGAGTATTAAGTATTAAAAATCCCTTAAAATGGCTAGATTTGTACAGTTTTTTTAAATTATTTGGATCGATAGTACGAGAAAAGTACAAGAATAATAGAAAGATATTTCTTTTCTTTCCATTGATATAGTTAATTTTTATTTCCAATATGGAAATAAGATAGCAAACGATTTAATAGCATATTTTTAATAAGATATTAGGGTCTGATGCAAAATAAGACTAAGCGTTTGAGATATAAATGTTTGATTACAGTAAGATTAAAGTCCTTTTATCTGTTCACCCCTTTTTGACATTCAGTAGTTCACTATTGCCTTAATATTAATTAAAAAATGATTTTTCTTGATATTTCCTTAATATTTGGTTGTTTATGCCTCCAAAAGGCCAACATCAACAATTGGGACATCTCGTGAAAACCCTCGATAGACAACCTTTTCTCTGACACTAATTTTTTTACTACACAAAATATTGCATATTGGAGAAACACCAAGATAAAAAAGGTATAGAAGTCCAATTTATCATTGCTTTTTTTGTTATCAACTTTATTGGAATTCATGGGATTGGCGAATTCCTATGAGGATTTTTCCTCTTTATAGATACAAATCTTAGGCTAGCACAATCACATATTAATTGTATGTTTTCTTTCAAGCAATTCATTTCACATTGCTTTTCAATGAATATCAGGGGCGTCCGCAGGGGTGGACTGGAGGGATTGTAGCCCCTCCCACCGGAAAAACACTTTTGTTTAAAGATAAACTAAAAATCCTCGATGATCTAACCAAACCTGTTTATCTGAAAAATAGCAGTTTCCTTTATCTGGTTTCTACTGTATTTCTTTAAATATAGAGTAAGTACTCAATTATCCTATTACTATGAAAAAGTATCATAGTATCACAAATTAAAAATTAAGCGCTTCCTTAATATTCCTACATTGAGTTTAAACAATCTGTTGTCGCAATAAGATTTCCAGATCTTTGCTAAATACTAAAGCTTGTATCCTCCATCCCCATAAGTTTCTCGTATCCATAAAACCTAAGTTATAGTTAGCATTCTTGGGTATCTTACCTGATCCCAGATATTTGAAATCTCATGATTGTATAAAATATGACAATTAATTATGGGGATATATGAAAAAAATAAATTGGTATTCCCACAAATTTTCTGGATTTTTGTACAGATTTTGACGCACTAGATATACAAAACTATCTCCAATACTGTCTGTTAGCTATTTATCTATTTAATTCTGTCACCATGTGTTGTTACATTGCCAGTATCATATTATGGAAGGAGACGCAGGACCTACGGATGTAGTCCGAATCCATTTCCACCGAGGCTACAGCTATCTTGATTAAATCTACACTTTGATGACGTCATCTACATGCCTCCATCTCAAAATGTGGGTAGAAGGAATACTCCAGAGGGTTTGTATCACAGTTAATAGGTTGGAGGTCACTTTAACGTTGTCCAGTAGTTCATATTTTTAGCATGATTAGATCCTTTGGGCCGTGTGATTAGGAGCTATTTATCTATTCAATTCTGTAACCATCTGCTGTTATATTGGGATTAATCATATAACAGAAAGAGACGTAAGACTTATGAATGTAGCACGGATCCCTTTAAATCCAGGCCAGGTCAACGGTTCCCTTAATTGACTCCACACTTTTGAAGCGTTATTTACATGCCTTCATCTCAAAATGCGGGTAGAAGGAATGATCAAAAAGGTTAGCATCACGGCTATAGAGTGGCAGTCACTTTAACTTTGCTCAGTAATGGCTATTTTTAGCCATGAATGGTTGAGTGATTTGGGCCGTGTGTACAGGAGCTCATCCTGCTAAAAGATTACATTGCCATCAGGAAGGTGTTGTGATTTTTATAAGTAGTGTTTTTGGTAACTAACTCTAATTAGCTTTGAAATCTCAGTTGGAGGAGTGTGCTGTGTGACCCACAGGAAGGAAAGTTGTGTCCCTGAGTTTTGTGTCCCACTCTGATGTTATTCTTTGCTCAATTAAAAAGATGTAAATGTTTGCTGACAACTGATACTATTTAGGTCCGGAATTTTTAAAATCAGTCACTTACAATCTCAGAATTTTAAATTGGAAATTAAGTAAACTTTTGGTTTCTACCCGGTATGTTTCATATTTTACTTTACAACCTCAGAATTATGAAAATTGTATAATTGTTTACTTCTTTAGTTTACACCCTGTATGTTTCACATTATAGTATTAGATCCTTATTCAAAGATAATAAATAAATAGGAATATAAAAACTATTACAAAGAACAGGGATTCCCAACCTTTTCATTCTTTTTAATGTTAAATAGTTGGGTTTTTTTTAAGACTATGCTAATCAAATGTTGCATTTATTACTAGCAGAGATACCCAAACTTATTCGCGGATTAAAGAAACAGTTTAATTAGTTGATAAATTCAACTTTGTGGTACACTTGGATCAAATGCCCCAGACATGGCTTCAGAAGGAGTTCTACGACTTTGTACCCTCCTCCCCATAGCTGATCATACTGGACTACTTTGTTTGGTCATACGTCGAGAATATTACCAACATGGCCTCCCACGACACCAAAGTTAGCCTGATCCCCCCCCCATCCGCCAAGTATTTGCCGAGTTCCAACCGGCGGTTGTGCAAAAGGTATGCTCCCGCTTCCAGAACCGTATCGAGTCTAGGATTAAGACTGAAGCCGGCTACATTGAATAGATGTCAACTCTATTGCAGTATCAAGCTACTCGTAATGATTTTTTCTATAAAAGTTTTAAACTGAAGCTGTTGTCTTGTTTTCTTTAAGGCGATAATTTTATCGTTCCACCCTGTTCATACATGGTTTTTATTAATTTAGATATTTATGTACATATGTCCACCCTTGACCACCCTAATGGTCTTGATCCTTGGCCGGAAGGCCTTGCAGGTCTTCTTTACGTATTCCTCCAGCATGTCAGCTCACTCTTTCTCCACAGTAGCCTTTAGGACCTCCAAATGGTAGTTGATCCATAATTTTTTCTCGATGGTTCTCCAAATCCCAAAGTGTTGAATTCTAGTGAGGTCTGAGAAAATATTGACCACATATTAGCCAAGTCGTCTTCACGCCAATTTTTTTCGAGTTTTTTCGCCCTTATGACCGAGGTGGAGTCTTGCTAGAACACTTAATGGCCCTTCAATTAGTTGGCTTTCAATCAGAGAAATAATACTTTTTTCTTGGCCTCCATGTACAGGTTTGTGCTGATCTTGAGACACTTTGAAAACCGAAAAGTCCAGAGAGTATGTTGTGTTTTTAACGGGTTTGCCCTTAATTTCCAGGATTCCTTTGAAATAATCTCTTATTCTCGTAATTGAGTGAGTGTTTTAATATTGTTGATGAGAGCTTCGGAGTAGGCAAAGATAGTACAGGAGATATCGTCATACTCATTCTTGCGTCAAACAGCACTGACAAACGATTTCTTTGGGGCTCCTTCGAAGTTTTCCTTGTCAAACGATAAAGTTTTGTTTGACAATAATTGTGTGCTTTTATTGCTCTACTTGTTGATATTACGGCAAAAGTTCAGCAAATTATTTATTAAGTTACTAAATCCTTTCCAAAGGTTCACACTGTAGTTTGTCCTTGACGAAGCACCGTGGAGTATAAGCATGAGCAAATTACCAACATGTAAAAAAACATTTCTTTAAATATTTTTCCAATTTAAATTAACAATTTTGTATTAATGTCTTTTTGAATTTACAAAGCTAATAGAGAACGAGGTTTAGGTAATTTATGTATACAACTTTCTCTTAAAAAATAATTTATTAGTGATAGGAAGTCATCAATGCCATAAAATGTCCTTGTCTTTCAATATTATGTACCTACATAGGTAGAACATACCCAGTCGTACATAAGGTCGATCTCATTCAACCTAAAACAATGTGAATTTAAATAATAACAGAACGTTCCTTTATTCGTTACAGGTGAGCGCGAAATAGAATATAGATATGTGATGGGAAGGTCGTGAAAATTGCCACTTTATAAGGATATTTAATATTCATTATGATAATAAGGGGAGCTGTGGCTCATCAATAAACTGCGATGAAGCACGATTAAATAAATGTGATTCAGGGAAAGTTTCTACCTTGTTTGTTGATTGTTTTAAATACCGGTAAATTAATTAAATAAATACCAATCCTCGTTGACTCCCTCAAATCTTTTCTTCTTTAAAAAAAAGACCTAAAATTAGTTAATGCTCTTAGCCAATGGGGCATGAATGTTGAGTGGTGTCGTCTTGCGGTAAAATAATGCAACTCCCTGAATGATAATATTATTTAATACTTGGAGTAGTACCCGGCATTGCCCGGAGTTAGTAGGTGTTGTCGAACAGACAAAGGTTGGCTAAATAATATAGAATATATCTACATAAGAAATCCTCAGTACTACTAATCGTTTTTTTCTTGATTACACTTACACAGACAGAGTAATCGCCTTCCTTTACTCTATCTTTGGTAATTCCTAGAAATTTATAACAAATTTGTATTTTTTAACTATTATTTAAAGAATCAGTATCGGGAATTTTTACTAGAATCGCATCGGAATCCGATTTTTTTAAATCCTCCTATCACTGGTTTCTGGGAAGAAAAGGTAGACAAATGACTGAAAATACATGCTACTTAATTAAGAAATTCATTTCAATTTATTAGGATTTTCAAACCTGAATAGTATTTACAACCTGTAAAAAAATAACAAATTCTGAGGTATAGGGCGAACAGTACTGATCGTTTTAGCGTGGAATTACCTTATACCAGTATGAAAAATTAACTGTTTTGTATTTATAAATATTCTATTCTGGTTTTTTTTTTGCAAAAATTACATACGTATTATTGTTAATACGGCCCCTTCTAAACAATTTAGTTTCTTTAATGTAGCCCAATTCTAATGCAAATATTAAATAGAAAAAATGAATAAATATTAATTTACACATATCTACGAACATTGTGTTCGAGACCATTTTATTCAACTTAGAAGTATTAAGCCCAAGATAAGTAATATTCGTCTTGTTTTATAGATAGGACATTATCTAATCTAGTTGCATTGGTTTTGATAACGAGACAAACACATTAAAACAGATCTCCTCACAAACTAGAGCCTATGTCGAGTTCCAAGTCTCAATTCAATTAGATTTAAGTTCAACTCAAGTGCATGTGTATCTCCACAGCTGGATTTAAAAAAAAAAATATTTGAAAAAAGTTTAATTTTTTGTGAATAGCTGTGGATTTAAAGCTTTTTCCAAAAATTTAATCTTTGAAACTTTTTCTATCAAATTGAATTTTTGAAATTTTTTCCAAGAAATATAATTTTTTGTTCTTTTTGTTTTTTGATAGTATTAGATTGTTTGAAAGATTTCCAATATAATCAATAATGAAAATTTAATTTTCAACAAAATAATCCAAAGAAATTAATTCTATGTGAAGAGCTGTGGATTTTTAAAAATTTCTTCGAAAAAAATTTAATATATGAAAAAAACTCAATTTTTTATGAATAGTTGTGGATTTTAAACTTTAAAAAAAAATTTAATCGTTGAAACTTTTTCTATGAAATATAATTTTTGAAATTTTTTCCCAAGAAATTGAATTTTTTGTGAAATTAGTAGTGTTTATATGCTTTGGTAACCAAACGTCTTCATTGTTACAAATTATATTTTGATACTTGTATTAATCATTCAAACTCACAAACAAAAATTACACTTTCAAAAAGAAAAAAATACAATATTTGGTTTAGCAAAGTATTCTGAATTTTTTATTCAGTAATATTCTTTAGCATATTTTTGTATTGATTTAATATGATTTCTTAGAAACGTGTCTCTGTTTCGTTATCACATAATATCTTATGTATGCATATACGACACAAAAATAAGGATATGTACAAAGAAAATCGTGTTGAATCAGCAAATTCACTTCAAGTGTTTCTTTTTTATGATTATTCAAAAATAAAATAAGGAAATGTTGAGAAATGAAAAAAGACAAAATATATCAATCTTTTAGATCGTTTCTCATCTATACAAAAATGTTTGGTCCTGTTATCGGATATGTTCATTAAAGTCTAACATAGTAACAAGACTTGCATGCAGCTATAAAATCAATCCTTATAATTATATGCAAATGGTATTTTCCAGTGAAGAACCCCTATTATGTTTTATGTAGTATTGTGTCTAGTTTAATTTCTTTCCTTATTTATTCGGTTCAGTCCAGTAGAGTTTTAAAACAGGTACTATCAGTTTTTGGGAGCGGTACTTAGCACATTAATTTCTAATTAGTACATTTTTCTACACCGCAATTTAGAGCAGTAATGTGAATTTTTAATTTATTTGAACTTTTGTTTTTCCTATGGGCGCTCATGATGATCGAGATAATAAGTTATTTTTATATGTTTTAAATATGAAGAACTTTCAATAAATATTTGCAGGCATGTAGATTGGAGTTTTTTTCTGATCAGCGATCAATTGTGATATGGCGATATTATATCGCTGATCGTAGTATCGCAATTGGTCCTGATCTTTATATCGCTATATCACAACGGAAATAGCAAAGAAAAAAGCGATCTGATCAATTTGTACAAAATTACATATCAACTTATCTCCCTCAATTCAAATTAGTCTTTCTTACAGAGGACACTCAGGAAAAAGCAAAACAGTTCGCTCTTGAAAATATCCTCTTATTTTAAGATCAGTTATCTAGCCAAGATGTCCTGAAAAAGAGTAATTTCTTCTCAAATGTCCCAAAAAGATGGAACAGGCCAAACAGGAAGTGACAAGATACCTTGCTAATGACTATGAAGGCCTGGAAATGATCTTGGCCTACTGAAGGTTCTAAAAGGCTTTGAGAAGCAGCTCTTGTTAATGTTAAATTAAGAGCTAGAAGAGAAATTATTTATGTAGTATTATTTGCCGGCAGACTATATTTTAGTTTATTTTATAGATATATTTTTTTAAGTATAATAAAATATTGTAAATGAATACATTTGAAAAAGGTTTATTAATCGTTTATTTAATTTAAAAAGGTATATATATATATATATATATATACATATGTAGGTTTAAAAAAGTTGTATATTTGAATATGATTGCAATTAAATTGATGGGATCGCTTATTGCAACTGGCCCTCATCGTTATATCGCAGGGAATTACTGATAGCATTTTTTCCTTATCGTTCACAAGCCTGAATATTTGTAGCTGTATTCATACGAGCAAGTTCAAATATTTCAAAATAATTTCTTTTTTCAAATATATACAGTGTACATCCTTGAGGATATTTTGAAAGAAGCAACATCAGGTGTAATTCAATCTTTCTCTATTGCAACTTATATTTGTACATATGTATTATGACACCAAATACTAATTTTAGACCAGAAGAATGAATGTATATTATAAAATGTATGACATCAACTAACCATGGATATTTATTACCCCAAAGAAGAACATTTTTTTATGAATGAATAAAGATATAAAAAAAAATTATGAAAAAATTATGATGTTTACTCAAACAAAATCATTCGTCCTTATTTTCCCTTGCGTTTACATTTATTTATATCGCAACCTTTCTTTCAAAAATAAACAGTAAAGAAGCCAAACATCAATAGGTATTTAGTAGTGTTGTTCTTCGATCCGGATATCCTAGAGTAAGATCTACCATAAAGAGCGATCCAACAAAATAATATGAAGGTGTTTTTTTTTAGGAAAAACAAAAAAAATGTTTTTTGTGCAATCTTTTTTTGGTTGGGGGGACTTTACATTGATTTTTTCCTAACCTGTTCTAAATATTTTACCTGTCCTACAGTTTGAGGATGCGGTATACACTTGTGTTAGGCTTTGCAATTGTGCAGGATGTGCAAGTTGTGCTTTAAGCATGTCAAAGAGCCATTAGGCTGTCGATGTATGTATTTGTTAAAATAATATGGTTTCTGTTCGGATCTTTAGACCAACATATACTCTGGGGTAAATTACGAGTACCCGAAGTTCCAAATCCAGATCCGAAACAAAAATTAAACGAATACTTGTTTCGACTTTTATAAGCATTTTATCCAAAGTTCAGACATAAATAAAATGGGATCCAGGTCAAGGTTACATTTTTACTAATTACTGATGCTGAAACAATAAATAATTTATATCGCAACCTCTCAATCCGAAAAGAAAAAGTCACAAAATCTGTTGGTAGTTGACTCATTTTTCCAATCATGGAGTTATTATTGAATAAGAACTCATTCGTATCCAACCAATCCATGTTAAGAACACTGATTACATCAAAAGAAGAAGAAACTTCGACATCTAACAACCAAATACAGTGGACATTTGAGTGTTTGTGTGGATGGCTTTAATAAACAAACACACAAAAATACAGTGTACTTTGTGGTCAGCTCTCAATATTTTTGCTTCTTTTCTACTAATCTGTGCTCTGAACGTTGATTGTAAATATTATAATTAGTTCCTTTTAAACTGTGAACAATTATACACAATTATTGAGCAATAGTTCCTTAGTTGAGAAAAATTAGCTAAAAACCAACTGATTTTTAAGCCTTTTTTCCCTTTCTATTCGGGGGAGCGGAATTGTGTGATACATAAAAGGTAACGACGTGTGATAATCACACAATGCAATTATTTATAGAGATATTGCTCCTGTTCGATTTTGATTAATCTTTTTTTAAATAAGATTTTTAAGATCCATAACATCCCTTGGATTTTTTTATGACCTATAAAAGTTCGGGTAGCAAAAACCGGTTCGGATCTAAAAGGTAGCCCCCCCCCATATTAAGGATTTTTTTATTCTTAATATAAAATGTAATATTTGATTGTTTTTTTAAATTTAATATTTGAAAGTAATTTAATTTCTCAATTTTTTTTTTTCAAAAAGTTTAATCTTTTGTATATAGCTGTGGGTTTTTGAAATTTTTCTCGGAAAAATGTAATATTTAAAAGTTTTTTCAAAAAATTTTATAAATGATATTTAATTAAAATTTTGTTTTTAGAATAACTATGAATTTTTAATAAAAAATGTAATTTTTCTTTTTATTTGTCAAAAAAGTTTAATTTTTGAAATTTTTTTTTAAAAATCAATCCCCCCAAAATATGATCCTGCAGACCCCCCTGTAAATCAAATTACATTAGTTTTTATTTTTTGGCAAAGTAATATCGTTAATAACATTACATTAACTTTGTTATCTTTTGTAAATAGCTATGGTTTTTTGAAATTTTTCTCGGAAAAATGTAATATTTGAAATTTTTTTAATAAGTTTTTTATTTGTTATATAATTTTTTTTTAAAACAGCAATGGATTTCTTAAAAAAATTTAATTTTGTAGATTAATTTTTTAGAAAAATTTAATTTTTTGGATTTATTTTTAGAAAAATTTATCTTTTTGGATTTATGTTGCAGAAAAATTAAACTTTTTTCCAAAAAATTCAAAAAACCAAGCCCCCAAAATATAATCCTGCGGACGCCACTGAAAATTAAATTATATTACTTTTATATATTGTGGAAAGTAATTTTGTAATTTCATTACAGTAATCTCGTTACCATTGTTCAACTATTTATGAATATGAGTATATTCATTTAGTACAACGTTATTTTGGGAATAGTATCTTTATGAACAAAATGATATCTTTGCATATTATGTCCAGATGAACAATAGGAATTTTAAAAGCTTAATTCACCATCACCAACGTAAATTTATTTATTTTATGTTAATTATTATTCACTTGCTCGTTATTAAGTAGGGTATTGAACATGAAATAAGTAAGGTAGCCCAGAGATGCTTGCAACGAGAGTTGTGTATATAGCATCCAACGTGTATACAGAATGGACTCTATATAGATATCCATTATGATTTTTATAAAGATAGTTGACACCAAATTAGGACCTCTGCAATAAAAGTATTTATTCCTGGAAAAGATTCAACCTTAAAAAAATGGGCGAATTTTCTTACATTTATGAGGTTTGAAAAAAATATGCAGCTATCAAAATTCTATCAATGATTCTATCTGATACTATTTTTTTAATAGCTCTTAAAAATAACCTTTTTATGTTCGATCCAAAGATCCGAATTTTGTTGCAATACCCTGTGATTAAATAAAAACTTATATAATTCAATAATATAGTGCAGGATTTCCAGTAGCTGTAAAGACCCATGACATCCTGGGATCCCTTGAGAGAAACCCTAGTACCATTTGAGCACACCCATTTATTAATGAATCCTTAACATAGGACCAAAGTTAATAGAAATCCAAGGGTAGAACATCATGTAATAGGGCTTACTAGAATTTTTAATTTAATGTATCGTACCGACTAGTGGGCAAGACAGGCAGATCATATTTCATGACGTCATTATTGATATAATTTTCGATTTGATATGTAGTACCGACTGCTGGGTACGAAAAACAT
Organism: Lepeophtheirus salmonis; assembly: GCF_016086655.4. Taxonomy (NCBI): domain Eukaryota; kingdom Metazoa; phylum Arthropoda; class Copepoda; order Siphonostomatoida; family Caligidae; genus Lepeophtheirus; species Lepeophtheirus salmonis. The sequence goes on from NC_052140.2 coordinate 8,613,657, forward strand.
ATTTTGAAAAAACACGCAACCACTTATCTTCTATGACGTCAATATTAAAAGCGTGGTGGAAGTCAAACCTCAGTCGTACACGCGTTATGGTATAACTTTCTATTAACCCCCCCAAAGGACTAATTTCCTCCCTAGATAATTATACAGCCTACGGACGTTGTTTAACAACGAACTTTGAGCACCAAAGACAGATATGTTGGCACAGGTAGGACGTTGTTTCTTGTTTTGAAGGTAAGCCAGAAGTCTTGGAATCGATCAATTAAGTTTTTATTATACAATTGTGGGAAAAGTAGAGAGTTTCTTGGTTGTGATTCGTGCTGGAAGAGGCAATATAGAGATTGCTAACTTCTTTCACCTGGCAGGTGATTTTTGAATTTTTTTTAATAAAAACAACACAAAAATTTATAATTTTTTTCAAAAATTATAAAAATTAAATTTTTTGGAAAACAGTTAGAACATTCTTGTATTGAACTCGATATATTTTCATTTTTAGGTTGAAAAATTATTATAAACGACACTTTTCTATCAACCCTTATAACTTATTCATAATATGTTAAATAGTGATGTCATTGCTTATATTATAGAAAAATATTCATTTGATAATTTAAATAAAGATATATTACAAAAATTTGCATCTCCAAGGATTTTATTCCATTTTGTATTTTTTTAAATGATCCCATTTTGAAATATCAAAATTATCTACTCATCGTGAATGTATTGCTTTGATCCTGGTATTTCATTCTCAAAAAAGAGTGCACTCTACTCCCCTATGAGGTCTGGTAGTTTTCCTCGTATGAATTCTCCTCACATCGTTCCTGGAAGAATTCGGAATCCGGATTCAAACATCTCTTGAGTTGGATGATCAATTTAAAAGTTTTTTCCTTCGATTACCTTGATCTTCCTTTTACGAGGGATGACGATATTTCAATTGGCATTGAAATATAATGTTGAATACTATACTCTAGTTGTACAGTCCTATAAAAAATGGGATCACTACAAAATGACATAAAGCCCCTGAAGATGGATATATATATATTTTTAAATAAATCAATTTTAAATGATGCATTGAATATCCCCCCTCCCCCTTTCCCACCCTAATTGTTGCCTTCTGTAAGTTGTTAACTTTTTCAACAACCACATAATCAAATTTAATAAATGCTCAACATATTCTCGCAGCATTTGTTAAGGGCCTTAGCAGCATCCTCATAAACACCGGAAATTAAATTTCGTTTATTCAATCATCATCAATATATTCATTACTATTTTGGTGGGCCTAACAACACGTCATTCATTCACACACCGTTAAACAAAATATTATGTAATTAGATCATTATGTATGTAAATATATTTATCTAAAAGTAAAGTGCTAATTAAGTTGTGAATATTTTCAAAAAAACCTATTAAATCAAGTTAAATCTAATATTGTACATATGTGCATAGTCCACACGCACACACATATATATATATTTATTTACAGGGTGGATCCTAAATAATTTAAAATGGAATAATCGTAATTAAATTTAGTAAAGATACTGCTGAATATTATAAGAATAGATGAGAAAAAAATTATTCAAAATGCTCGCCTTTTATGTAAATTAAAGGCTTGAGTCTAAATTAGTCTTAAAAGTTTTTTTTTATTAGAGGAGAACTCTCAATTTCATGTAGTATAATCTTATACAATCTCGTGTTACAAAGGAAGTCAGACGAGGACACAAGATGGGCGGCTTGTCTTACAGGTTGCCTATTCTCCTTGTTAGGGGTATTCTCTGAATTATGATAAAAGTGCATTTATCCCTTCCAAATCTTTGTTATATTTAGGTCTAAAATAAGATACTTCTATTTATGGAAGTGTATTCGTCTAACGAAAAAAAAGGATTAAGTTGGAGAGCTTTACTTCTTTTTCCTTTGTAAGAAGGGGGTAACGTCTGAAATGTTTGGCTTATTGAGAGCATTTGGCCTATGTTTGAACTGGCTCCTGTTTATTACAGATACATTCAATTCTTGCATAAATGTGGGGATTTGAATTCCCCATACAGGAATTTCATAAGGATATATTCAGAGGCTGATAAATAGCTAGAGAGATGGTCACATTTGACGGAAAGTCTTGTCAAGGGACCATTGATAAGACCTTTCGACTCGACTTTGGATGTGAGGACAGACCCAGCCCTCCAAGGGTACGGGATTTCTTTCTCCGTCGGAAGAGCTGTACAGGGTATATGGATGAAGGAAAAAGGACTTCATATAAATCTTTTAGAGGTCTGGGCAGTATTTCAAAGTTTAGAGATTATTTAGTCTAAGTCATGTGTATTATTTATATTGATAATACAACCGTTCCTCCTATTTTAAGAAAATGAGAGGAACCAAGAGCTGGTACTTGTCAGGTCTTGAAGTAAAGGTCTGTGAGAATTTGGAAAGAAAAGATATTTGACCTCCTTTTTATTGGATTCCGACGAAGGAAAATGTAGAGGCAGATTTTATGTCTCACGAGACTCTTATCACTTGGAGCAGAAATCTGACGCAATGAAAGATCTAAATTGGCCCCCACAGAGAGCTGACCCTGGAGCTAGGATATCCTTTCTAACCATTTTTATGGACTCATCTTTAAGGAAAAAGTTTTATTTTTTTCCCCCGGCCATACCCCTGAAATGGATGGGCCCAGGCTCTGGAGACTCAACTTTTTCTGTCTTCAGCTGTTGCTGTTGAGCCTGAGTAATTCAGAGTGGAATTCACTGAACGAGCCTACTCCCGAGTTCCTCTGATAAGGAGTTGATGGGCATGGTTTAGGGAGTGGCCACTTCTTTGGGAATGATTGTCTAATTAGGAGGCTTTCAGCAGATCCAAATTAGGATGGGGTTTTTTGCAGACCGTCTTTTTCAAAATGCAACAGATTTCAAAATCCATTGGATTCTAATTCGGACTGGATGAAGGCTAAAAGTTGTTGCTTCAAAAGCTAAGGGAATGAGTGGTCTTACTAATTTTGCATCATGTTAGATGTGTAAGAGTGCGTACCATCTTGTTAAAAGGTCTAATTTTATACACCTGAATTTGGAATTGTCTCATGGATGGAGGCTTTTCTCCAGGATGGTGCCTACTTGCATAATGCTGTTTGTTTTGATCCCCAAGCACACAAAAATAATAAATGCTTTACCACACTATACCATCACTGGTTTGTGCATCTAATAAATCCTACGAGGATTATCAGATATTTTTTCACTAAAATCTAATCATTTTGAGTGGTTGAAGAGAGCCTAAACAGAAAATATCTTAGCATAGCTCAAAACAATGCTCGGAGGTGAGCCAGACTTCGATAAACTGAGAAATTTCTTGCTTTGGCTTACTTTCTTTTCTCTTATGAATGAAGGTTAAAAAAATAAAAATAATAACCAAATTTTTGGGACCATTGATCACAATAAAAATAATTTATCACAAAATTTCTTATAATGGTAAATCTAAATTTCTTTGTGTTATATAAGTTTTATTTGAAGTTTATTACAATATTTAGGGTCCACCCTGTACAAAAAATGTCCGGTCTAATAAAACAACTTTTTAAAGTTGTAGTTTTATAAATACACAGATCAAGTTATTTCTGTATTGTTTTTAAGAATTTGAATCAGCAAGTTATTTTTACAACTTATTAAATAAATGTACATTGTACATTTATTTAAAAACAGTGGTCAAAGTTTAATTCTTAAAAAACTTGAGGGGAGTGAATATATGTGGTCCGTCAACTAAAAATTGAGCTATAATGATAATTATTGCAAAATTGAGACTGGATTATTTTTTTCCCGGCGTATTATCGATAATTTCTATCAACGAATTTTTTTTTTATTATTTACGGATCTTATATTCAAGTAGTAAAAATAAATTGATTAATGTCAATCTCCTTGGAATTAAAACTGTGTTTTAGTTCCAAAGCTTTAGATAGTGATTAGCTATTATGGCCTTGGCTTTGTCTGTAAGCAACGTTTCATATGAATAAGAAAATTCAGCCAATTACAGCATAGCAATTTTTCGCACAAAATTCAGAGTGAGGGCCGAGGGTTTGGAAATTTGAAAAATTCCCAATTTATCTGCAATACAAATATTGCCTATGCAAAATTTCAATGTCCTTACGAGGTCATCTTTAGATGGTACATTTCGATCAAATTATGGAAAAGGATAAAAAACACTTTGTTTATTAAATATAGAATAAAAGAAGAAATTTTTAGATTTTATATAAAATAATTTTGGTAGAAATTTTTGTAAGCTATAACAAGTGTTAACAAAGTTTTTTTTTTTTTTTTTTTCAAATTGTCCTATGGAACAAAAATTACAGAAAATGTTCAAAAAATATTATGATCTGCGGTTAGCACGCATCATTTTTTTTTTTGTTCATTTTCAGAGAGGAAAGTTCAATTTATTTTTAATTTTTATTCCCTCCTTTTGGTCCATAGGGTAGCTTTAGAAAAAAACTTTAAGGAAGCTTTGTATAGGTTAGAATAATATCTTTAACACACTATAAATGGAAAATAATGATTAATACTTTATTTTAAGCTTTATTGACGAAATATATAACTTTTGTTGTTTGCTTTCAAACATTGAACGAAATGTGCTACCGAACAAAGACATAATAGGAAATGGAAGTTTTGCCTGGGTTATTTTCTTATTATATAACAACATTTTCGAACTCGCCGTAATCGAAATTCGAAAAAAAGTTGGAAAAAAATCCGCCCTACTGTCATATAGCCCAATATTTCAATTAGTTATCTGCTTATTATTATAATTTGTGGGATGATTTAAGATACTTCAAAATCTTAGCTATAGTTTAGAACCCCTTTCTATCTATATTTGGGTCAATATAAGTGATTAGTATGATCAATTTAAAGATAATTTAACTGCAATTTACCACGCACTCTAAGAGTTAATAAAAAGGATTTGTTGATTTAAAATGACGAAATAGTTGGTAGGATAATAACTAGACTCATTTCTGAGAAAAACAGATTGCTTTTGTGCTGATGGTCCATATATATCTACAAATGTTGTGTTTACGATTATTCTAATAATACGGTATAACTTGAAAGTGTATATATTTGTGGGATGACGCTGTTTTTATTTGTTAAAAAAGATTGGACATCTGCAGATTTTGTCGGTCAATCATCTGCAAAATAATTTTAAAAATAGATTTTTTTTCCTACGTAGAAAAAATATTGAGTCAAAGTGAATTCCTTAGGTTTTCATTTATATCAAAACCTTCTGTTTGTTTGTCTATGATGCATTTCTAAATAAAATAATTAATGTGATGATATTGACTAAAAAATGTATGACATTTTTTGTATTGATGAAAAAATAGTTTTATGAAGACTTGAGTGAGGTCGAACCGATTCGATAAATTATCAAGGAAGAAATGGAGAAAAGCCCACTGCTAGTTAATTAATTCCTGATAATTAATTTATATTCCATAATTTATAAATTTACTTTTCGTGTACAATGCCAGTGAACTTTTGTTGATTTGTCAACAGTTGGACATTTATTTTTTTAGTAAATGTGAAATAACTATGTATAGTCTGTTTCCTCAGATATTAGAAGAAGAACAATATTAGAAATTGTGATTGATAAGAAAATCCCTTTAAGACGACAACGTCATCAAAAAACCATGAAAATCATTGACATTTTTTTATGATAAAATTAACCCCGGGTCGAATTTGAAAATAGACTCACAATTCAAGTCGAGCTCAGTTTTTAGAAAAAGTAAAATCGATCCCGTGTGACGTCATTTGAGGGGTTTTCCTTTTTTTAATTTATTCTGTTATAAAAGAATAAATTATATAACTAATTAGTAATATATTTGATCTTGTTGTGGAAAAAAGTAATGAGATCTGCCTCTAAGTAGTCATTAAAATATTTATAATTGATCAGGTTGATTTTGCACATAGGCAGGGTTGTTGACAGTTGTATACAGGATTACTCCATTTGGTGGAAATTGAGAAGAGGGCCTGCAAGGTCCTACACTCGAATATTGATGCCCTAACTGAGGTCTTAAGGGCATCAATATTCGGGTGTAGGACTTTGCAGGCCCTCTTCTCAATTTCCACAAAATGGAGTAATCCTGTGGGTGCAGATCTAGACTCTGAGGGGTCTAAGGTTCTTGAAGCAGAAGTTAATGTTTCTACCCATACACTCTTGTGCAATCTTAGGAGTATGGACCAGAGCACTGTCCTGCTTAAATACGTACGTGGGATTGATGGACTTCTTCATGGCCTTAGTGATCTATTGGACCACATTTTCCTTCAACACTATCAAGTAGTAGGGCGCAGATAACAGGTATTCAACAGGAGACCAAACTTTTTTTCTAGTTGATGCCACACCCCCTAACATCATCATAGAGGCCGGAGGTTAGGTCTTGGTGACTGTCCTGATGCTGTTGTCAATCTTACCAACAACATTGCTTGTTATAGACAGGGTAAACGGTAAAGTTATTTTCATCATAGAAAAAAATTATCCGGTTGCTGTTGTGTTTCAGATTATTCAAGAGTTGTAGACATCCCTGAAAAGGGTCTTTTTGACCTTGGGACAGGAGTTGCCTCTCAATTCTTCTAAGCGACCTTCATCCAGCCTTTCGGATGGCCTTGCCCACTTTCTTCTTCTTGCTGTACTCTTACATCTTCATTGTTGGGTTGACCTTAAAGGCCTCCATGATTTCTTCAGGCTTCTCTTTGGTGGATTTTGCATTCTTGTGTTTGTCCTTAAGGTAGTTCCATCAACCAAACGATATCTGATCCGACAGACTATGGCCTTGTTGACGTTTAAGACCTTCATGATGTCCAAGATGGTCCTCCCAGCGCAGATTAAATTGCCTTTGATGGTTCTTTTTGCTTCCATTGCGACATATACGGAATTTTTGTTTACAACATGTACGCCAATCAAATGCTATGAATCTAAGCTATTCAAAAATAATGACAAATTTAAGATTTAATGAACAACACCTCTTTAAAACTATATTTTTAGAAAGTTCCATAACTTTTTCTACACACGGTAGATAAAAGGACTGCCGACGATATAATGAGTTAACAGACCTTCCAAACTAGCCATTCGGAGCCTGTTCCTCTAACGACGCCTTTGCTCTAGGAGCATTTATTCAAAGAGCTGACTATGGATATCCAAGGATTGAGGTGATTTTTACGATCTGGACAAGACCGGATGAAGTTTATTCTGTATACATATAAAAAGCGAATTTAATATTGAATGTACATAATACGTTGAAAACAACCAATATACTACTCTTGATAAATATCAAAAGCATGAACCAATCCTTAGTTTATTATAAATTATTTTATAATATTGAATGATTAATTTTTGGTTCAAAGGAACTAGTATCAAATATTTGCTTATAGCACTTACAATAATTGTAAAATGACCTACTTTATCCCTATTATTAATTTGTTCTACAAATATAACTTAAAGCCTTCAGCCCATTTGCATTTTCTCTATTTTTATGTTTTTTTTTTCTACTACAATATAATGTGTTCATTTTATATTGAATTATAATGGAAACATGAGTATTTTTGCAAATTATCTACAAATATCTCTTAATACATATCTTATTTGGCTTAATAAACAAACATCGACAATTTAATGAAAAGTTACAAGGTAAAGAACTGGTTCCAAAGACTAACAGTCCTATGAATCGACGGTCTTAAGGTCCGAGACAACACTATTCCAAAAACTCAAGCAAACTTAATAATTTCAGCAGTACTTTTTTTTATCGTAATTATACTACAGGGAGCGGGGATCAAATTGTCGCCAAAATATTTTTCTACAAAAAAAACAACACAAAATATACATTTTTTAACTTTTTTATTGAAAATCAAAACTATGACGAGCATATAGGTATAGAGTAGCCATTCATTCGATATAATCACCGTTGGCATCAATAACAGCCTCAATACGGCCTCTGAACCGGCCGCAGGCTCTTCTGACCATCTCATTGTCCATGTTGCCGAATACCTCCTTGATGGAGTCTATCAGGCTGGCCTTGGTGCTATGGGGATGTCTGTTGGTATGTCTCACGACATAGCCCCCGACAAAATAGTCCAGAGGATTAAGTTCAAGTTATCAAGGTTTAAAGTAGGCGACAATTTGATCCCCGCCTTGATGATATTCCCATTGGACATATCAGCATACTCCTTCTCAATGGAGGCCTTAAGGAATCAACACTACTGTGGTGGATTTTATAGGTCTGGCTGTCCACAAAGCTCCATCTTCCATAGTCCAAGTGGCGAGCAGTAAGGCGATAAGAAGGAACATAAGTTTGAAATAGACCGTGTTTTTTTCAAATGTCAATATTTAATCATTATTTGAGTCGAGTAAAAAAAAGAGGGTCGAGTTGTGACAAGACTAATTTATTCATATTTGATCCTTTGCCCTTGAATTCTAAAACATTATATTAGTTCCTATTTCGTCATATACTATTATTCACTTATGTTCCAGAGTGACAAGAGTTGATAAGGATCACGATTGAATGAGCATAACTAATTTCTATCAATATAATGAATATCATGGAAAATCCTATGATTCATTGTCACTTAAAATATAAAATTAATGACTTCCTAAAACTGTAAACACATCCATTCATATCGGGGGTAAACTAGAAATGTTTACAAATTTTGTTAAATGCTGTATATCAAGGGTATCCACTGAAGGGCCTGTAGCCACCCTCCCCTCCAAAAAAAGAAGAATTTTTGCTTTTAATTAGAAATGTTCTTTTAGAAAAATTATTTTTTTGTCAATAGCTATGGATTTTTGAAATTTTTTCCAAAAATTTTTATTATTTGCGAATAACTGTATTTTAGATGATTTTTTTTGCAAAATGTAACATTTGAAATTCAATTTTTTGTCAAAAGCTATAGATTTTTGAAATTTTTTCCAAAAAATTTAATATTTAAAGTTTAATTTTTAAAATTTTTTCAAAAACATTTAATATTTAAAGTTTAATTTTTAAAATTTTGATCCAAAAAACAGCTATAAACAAATTTCAAAAAATTAAATATTTACATATTTTCAAAAAAAAAAAAAAAATTATGAAGTTTTTTGAATTTTTTATCAAAAAAATTACAAAAACCAAGCACATTAAGTAGCTAAGATTGTTTTTCACAATATAAGAATAAAAAATTGTTAGTACTTAGTCACTTAAATCAAATAAATATTACTATAAGATAAATATTAATTTTGAAAATAATTAAAAAATTATTTTTTTGAGAATATAATTGAAAAATTATTTCCTTTAAAATTCAATTTTTTCAAATATTTTTTAACAATTCATACCTTCAAAAAAACCAATATTTTGAAACAAAAAATTTATAATACCAATTTTTTGGAGAAAAATTTCAAAAATCAATCATAAAGTTTATTTAATAAAAAAAAAATTAAAATATAAATAATAAAATCAAAAATTTACAGCTGTTTTCCATAAAATTAATTTCTTGAAAAAAAAAGTATATGTTAAACTTTCTCTGAAAATGTTTATTGTATAAAACTTTTTGGAGAAAACTTCAAAACTCAACAGCTATTTGGAAAAATTTATTTAAAAAAAAAATTAAAACTTTTGCAAAAAAAACATCAAAAAATCACATCTGTTCTCAAAAATATTAATTTTTGGAAAAGAAATTATAAGATTAATCTTTTTAGGAAAAAATTTATAATAATAAACTTTTTGGAGAAAATTTCTAAAATCAACAGCTATTTGGAAAAATTAATTGAAAAAAAAATTTGTTATAAAAAATTCTTAAATACTATTCTTTTAAATCTTTGGCCTTGACATTTGCATATAAAATATATCTTTTTTTATTTCAAAACGCTCGACACTTACAATGTAAAAATTTTGAAAATAAAAGTTTGTAAATATACTTTACACCCAGTGAAGAAATACTAAGAAGTTCAAAGTTACTTTAAATTCTGTGTAAGGTTTTCAGTATTACTTTTTTTTTTGCTTGGCTGCTAACTAGAACTTTTTATTGACATCACGAGTTGCATAATCAAGCGAAAGTTAGAACATAATATTTATATTAAATCGAAATATATAATTTCTAAAAATATCCTCAAAAAATATAAACTTAACATATGTATTGAGAACTATTGAATGTCAAATATATATTATATAAAATATGTAATAGTTACTAGAAATCCCTATGACATGGAAAAATATTTTCTATCAGGGGTGTCAGCTGGATTATATATGTATATTTATATAGCTCCATAGTTATTCATAAAGTTGTCAATAGAAATTTGAAAAAATCATTCAAAACTTAAATTTCAAATATTAATTTTTATGGAAAAAAATTTCAAAAAGTCCACAGTTGTTGACAAAAAAGGTAATTTAAATTAAATAAATAAATAATATATTAAATGATGTGGAAAATTGATTAAAAAATCTATAGCTATTTACAAAAAAAAAAAAAAAAAAAAAAATCAAATATATATTTTTTTTCAATAATCCTTAGCTGTACACGAATAATTTAATTTTTTGGAGAAAAATTCAAAATTCAATAGCTACTAACAAAAGATTCAAAAAAAATCCAAACCTGTTCACAAAAAAATTCCAAAATAAGATTTCCAATATTGAATTTTTTCGAAATAAATTTCAAAAATTCACAGTATTTCACAAAAACATTCAAATATAATTTTTTCTTTTAAATTAAAAAAATCCATAGTTATTCATAGAGAAATTATTTTTTTGGTAATTTATATTTGGATATTGGGGAGGGGGGGGGGGTTCTACAGGCCCTCCAGCCCACCGCTTGTGAACGCTCCTCGTAATTAATTTTGTTTTGGATCAGTTAGGGATGATAATTGTTGAATAACTGGGGCATAACATTGTGAAAATGACGGAATTTATTAATATGGCAAAAAATACCTTTTCCATAGGCTTAAAGGCAGATGACTTCATCATGATCCAAACGAATATATTTTTTAGCATACTTATAGTTTATTAGTAGGTTAGAGCTTTAACAAAAAAATTGGTCAAGTCTAACATACAGCTTGGCTTGGGTGCCATTTTCAATATTTCACAATATTGTTTTTGAATGTTTTTTTTGGACAAATGCACTCGAGTGTATGCAACAAACATTTTTGAATTCGGTTTACTCTAAACGGAGTAATGTCCTATTGAAGTTTTATTTTTCCAAAATTTCACATATATTTCACACCTTCCCCAAAAATTATTTGATGATGATGCCGTGAGAGTATGTATACACACTTCACATGAAATTCCCAGGGTTCCATAAAATATGTACCACCATTATATAAAAAATAAAAGGAACCAAAAATTAACGTGGTAATCCTTACAAATTTGAATATGATTAGCTATCATGACGTAGTATTAGAACAAATGTAAGTAGAGTTGAGAAGAAATAAATAAATGCAAATCCTACTCAATATCTAGCAATCAAACAGAAATGACTCTAATGTCGATACTCAATTCTATTCCAAGTCCAAAAACTATTTCCACCTTTAATTAATTACCCCACACACTAGTCATTATTTTATACTTAGATGTTGTGTCTTTAAGAATAAAATAATAGGGATGCCTCAATTAGTAAAAATATCTTATTCTGTATCATTTGATTTAAAAAAAGAGAACAGGTGGACATATTTTCCAGGTGATTTTGATAGTAGTAAAGTTTAAGAATGCATAAAATATAAATTACATAGATTTTGAATGAATGTATGTGTCTGTTATGAGTTATGAATGACTTATATACTTCTTAGAAAGAGTGGGAAGCAAAGTTTGCCTCCTTGATAAAAAAAAAAAAATCCAGGATAAAAAGTTATTCATTACCAATGCTTGTCAAGTTTGTCTTCCATAAAAATGGCTCTATTTTTTTAAACGCTCATCTTACTAACATCACTAAACAGGGATCAAATGAATTCATTACTATGTTTAAGTGTATTGAGATAAAAAAATGTCACCAAAAATTATCCAAATCAGTGATAGAGTTGTATAAAATATGTCCTACAAGTCCATAATCCTGTTTGAAGAATATTTGGAAGGAGATCAGCTGAGCGATCATTACGTTTTATGAAATCCGCTGTATATATCCACGACATCAACATATGTTAAATACTATATAAAAGCAATTGCATTTAGCGAGGATCCATTGCTTAAAAACACTTTTATCAAAACATATGAAGTGATAATATATATTCATGTGCGATAAGAACTTTTTTCCTTAGCAGCTATAAACAATTATCACTAAAGTCATAGAGTAAAATTAAAAAAATGTAGTCACATTGAGATGATGTTGAACAGAAGCTAAAGGAAGCTAATAGTTCTTTATAAATGGGATTAAAACTTCCTCCAAAATGCCCCATTTCCTAAACTGAATAATGATGTTTCGTGAATGCAGTTTTTTGTCAATTTCCACAAAACGTTTTTCTTTTCTAATAAATATCAAATAACCCATAACTTTTTTTTTTTTTTCAGAAGATATATTTTTATTTATTTTAGATTTCTAATTTTATGGAAAAGATACAATTTGAAGGAATAACCTTTTCTTTTATTAAATTATTTTATACTTATAAAACTATCAGAATTCCCCCAAAAGTGGGCACCCTTTTACTCTTATGGGTTTGGTGCCACTGATGCACTGATATGTAATTTAGCCGATTCATCGGTAATCGGAAAAATTGGATTTTATTATTTGTTACTTTTCTAGTAAGTAATTAATATTTGCAATGACAGTGATCATTATTACATTGTAAAATCTCACTGACATCACTTCCCTAGCCATGTAAAGAGGTATTTATAAACTCCGTGTCAACTTATGGGAGGAAGGATCTGGCCTAAAACTATACTTATCGTCGATGGGGAGGGAAAGAGAGGGTAAACATACAACTATTTCCATAGACGTGAATCACGTGTTAAAATGACATAAATGACGTCACAAGTATCATTTAGATAAAGGCTTGTTCTAAAAATAGACATAAATATATTTTTTTTCTAAAAGATACTTAATTATATTAAATATTGAACAATTTTTTTAACTCTTCTAAAAAAGGTCAAAAGGTGGCGACTTTTTATTAATTTTAATTCCCATTTTTGCTAAATAAGAAGTCTAATGAAAAACAAATCCTTATTTTCTAATTTATACAGGGTAGGGCAGCAAAACATGGCCTCGAGAGATGGATTTAGAAATAAATTAATAATTTAATTTTTTCAATAATAGGCAAACAAAATAATATTAGCAAAACAGGCTTTACAAGTCACTTGAAGGCCATGTAGCATTTGATGAAAAACTCTTGTGACATGCTGCCCCATGCAATCACTATGGAGGAGTCAGTGAGTCCACATTTGGGTGTGAGGTTCTGTTGGGTTCCCTCTCCAATGTGCACATATAGAAAAGTCAAGTGGGTTCATATCTGAAGGGGGATATATCTCTTCGGACCGGAATCGTGCCATGTTATCTGCGCCGAACTTTTGGAAATTGGAGGACGCGTGAGAGGGGATACCGTCCTGAGTCCACACGTAGTTACCCTCCGGGTAGTTGGTCTTCAGCCATGGCAAGATGGTGTACTTAAGCTCCTTATATAATTGTTCAGCCTTGAAAAAGAACGAATGCATCTTCTTTCCGTTGGAGGCCTCTACACTGAGGAACATTGTTCGGGACAGATATTTTGTGTGGTAAACCCCTTGGGCCTCTTCTTTTTTGTTTCTGCAATCCAGCAATCGTTCTAGCGGTTGTAGAATTGATCAACTGTGAAGATCTTTTTGTCCAATAAAATTTTCACAAATAACCCATTTGCCTTGATCCATTAAAATGAGTTTTTGGCACATCTCGAGCCTCCTTGCTTTCATGCCTTCTGCCAGAAGGTGGTGTTGGGTATCCTTGTGAAAGAAACAAATCCCAAGTGGTGCTTTATATGCCTCTTGATGGTCCTAGGAGGCCAGAGATATCATCACTGAGGCAATTCATCGAATACAGGGATCCTCCTTTAGATTCTTCTCTAAATTTAACAAAAACTTTACATCCCTCTTTAAATTTAAAAATAAGGCTCCTAGAACCCTTATAATGTTCGTAATCTTCATTACATCAACTCCAGCATCTAGGAGACCTGAGATGTGCTGCCTTTTTGCTTGTTGCTCCCTCATGATGATGAAATGACTAAATGATAAGTATAATTTGTTTATTTAAAAAGGAAGGAGGAAACAGAATATCAAAAAATAATCACTTATTCTTTCCATAGTAATAAGAAAATAAGCGTAATTTAACAGTCAATGTTTTGCTACCATACCCTGTATATGAGTGAGTTAATATAAAAACAATCTTGAAAAAAAACAAAAAAACATTCTTTACTTCATATTTAGATAAATACCAATATTTCATAGGCATATTTTGATGAATTAGTGCCTTATTATTCAAATTTCTTGGAGGATGTGAGATACATAATAATGTTAACTATACTTTATAAACTATATTTGCTTTATGAGACTTAATTTGGCTCCACTATTATTGTGACGAAAATTAATCCACTTTAAATTTTTCCAATATGACAAGGATCTTTTGCTAATGTGTGGATAGAAATTAACAATAATAATGGGTGATCAACGTTGAAAAAGCGCCGTCTTGCGGTAAAATAATACAACTTCCTAAATAATTATATTATTCCATATAAAATATAGCTGTATTTTACTCACATAGAGGGCCCTGTGAAAAGTTTCGTATTCAAGCATCAGAATGATGTCACGCCACCTCGTGGATAATATTTTTCAAGTATGCCCTATTGATGTAATAAATGATCGTTGATTGATGTGACGAAGCATTCTGTTACTTTAATTACAATTTATGACGATTTTAAAGGAATAATGGAGATAATTTATTGATAAAAATAGACAATGAATATTTGTCGAAGAATACAAATGTTACAAATGGGCTCAAAAGTCCCAGGCTTCACACATAGATGCCGCTATTTATTATTCATCTCATTTTTAATTAGTTTGTGAGTTATTTTTTTGATTATGACTCTCCTTTCGTTATTTCCAAAAAAAATAAAATGGTTAATAGTATTTTTTTCTTTGTTAAGCCCGGACTTTTCCGCTCTAGTATTAATCCCTACTCAATTTGGAGATAATAAATTCTAGCTTGTGTTGACGGCCACATAACATGTGGAGTGGCTAAATATTCAAAATTATGTACATATTTATCCACAAGTATCGTTCAATATATTTTTATGTAGATATATACCTAATTTATATCTAAAAAGGTGTCCATAAAAGATGCATATTTAATAGCTTTTTTCCTCCATATATAAATAATAGGTATATACTCAAAAATAGATATATAGGTATGTACAATATGTGCCTGGATTGCTTTCCCAAAACATCATTTATTTTATTGGGCACATAAATCCATTTGTAATTGTATCCTTTTATAACACTAGGGATGCAAAAATTGGAGAAATCCACATGAGCATACCTATAAAAAAAAGTAAATGTTGCTATGTAACTTGAAGGATATTTAATTATTTGTCTAAAAGTTTCAAGAAGTGTAGTCCTTATTTAGAACTGAAGACTGCAGTCATGTCCAGTTCAGTATCGGTATAGTTCAGTTCAGACATGTATATCAGTTCTAAAACTTAAAAAGTGAGGTCCTTGATGACGTCAGTCCACTTTATATCTCTTTTTTTTTTATCAGTTATAGTACTGATAGTCCGAAGGACCGACAGTCTTAAGGGCTAGTTACAAGGCCTGATAATGGACTGAAGCGAATAAATAAGGGCTGACCAACCACTAGCTTTATCCAGGCTTGTGAGCGATCAGTTACAAAATTGTGATCCAATCAAAAATTGCGATCAGAAATCCACTGAAATAAAGCAATGTAACGATCAGGGCCATTTATAATCAGTCATCCGATCAATTTAATTGCTATCACATTCAAACATACAATATGTGTATATATATGAAACTTTTTAACTCAAATAAACAATTTATACACCTTTGTCAAATGTATTTATTCATAATAAATATAAGTAGAAACAAACTAAAATATAGTCTGCCGGCGAATAACAAAATATTTGTAGAAAAAAATTAAAATGATATGTAATTTTGTACAAATTGATCGGATTGCAATTTTTTTGCTATTTCTGTTGCAATATAAAGATCAAGACCGACTGCGATACTGCGATCAGCTACATAATATTACCATATTGTAATTGATCTCCGATCAGAAAAAACTCTGATCAATGATCCTGGATCTAACTATAGCTTAAAATCTTTATCTTATTTACGAGACTGATATTGGCCCCGATATGACTACTTTCAAATAACGTGCTAACAATGTATCATTATTTTACTGTGACAATCCATTTTTGCTACTTTAAGTGCGACACTCCCATAGGGTTACTAATTTATTAATAGAAACTGACCATCATTTGTTGAAGAATTCGAAAGTAATCCACACTCTCTTTTGAGAAAAATAATTCAAACTTGCTTTTTTGTTGATGGGTGACAAACTTAAAAAAATAAACAAACATAAAATATATATATATTTTTGAAAATAGTTTATTTTCAATATAATATATTCAAAATTTGACACTTACATAAATAGAAAATGTCTCAATTGCTATACCGAAACATATTTTCATTATTATTAAAAACATATTTTAATGTCAAAATCTCAACAAAGGAAACATTATCAATGCAATATGTAGGCTTGTGAGCGATCAAGGAAAAAATTGCAATCAGAAATTTAATGCAATATATGGTTATAACGATAAGGGCCACTTGCAATCAGCGATCCAATCAATTTAATTGCAGTCATATTAAAATATACAATTTCTTTAAACTTATAGGTATATATATATATATATATACCTTTTTAACTTAAATAAACGAGTTATACACTTTTTTCAAATACAATTATTTACAATATTTTACTACGATCAAAAAAAAAACTGAAATACAGTCTGCCGACGAATAATATAATATCTACATAAATAATTTCTCTTCTAGCTCTTTATTTGACATTAAGACATTGGCGTCGGATTGCATATTTTAGGACAGAAATTACCAGAATAAATATTTCCCATTGCCTATGAACTCCAAAACTCTGACTTCACAATTGGTGTCTGTCTGTATAGTGTATATATATATGAACCAATATGAGTAGTGGTAATTGATTTTGGCGGATGTGAGGGTTAGTTAACTTTAAAGAAAAGGAGAGTCAAGGATTTTGCTATTATAGCACCAATTGTTCTCCCTCTATGAGTGCCAAAAAGCTCTATTTGTAAATATCGGCCAAGATTTGTTGCCACGACATATATACGGATTTGAACCAATTCAAGACCGTGGTTATAAAGTTCGAGACGAAAATCAAGACCGAGACCAGTATTGTTAGTTCGAGACCAAGATCGAGTGTATTAGACCCAATCACAAGACCAAAACTTAGGTGTATAGAGACCTAGACGAAATAAAACTATAAAAAAACAATCTTTATGGAGTTTCAAGACAAAGAAAGGTCTTGAGAACCACAACACTATTGCAGAATATGTAATTTTGTATAAATTGATCGGGAAACATTTGTTTTTTTTTGCTATTTATGTTGCTATATGTATAAACATATAAAGATCAGGACCGATTGCAATACTGCGATCAACGATATAATATCGCCATATTACAATCTATCCCCGATCAGAAAAAACTCCCATCAACAATCCTGATAACATCTGATGAACAAAATACATACGACTCAAAGATTTTCCTGAGAATGATACAGTTGAATCCTCATGAAACTGCATGAAATTAACCCGGCCTTGTCCTACATATTTCTTATATTCAAAGTTTCATTTTATAAACTATACATAAGGGATATATTTTATTATTTCTTGTGAAATGTCACAATTCATCTCAGGTACGCTATGATGAAATAGAGTTCAATGCAACTCTATCATCCTGTGAGCCAAAAAAACCCTAGAAAAGTTAATAAATAAAATATATGAAATTTTAGTCTCTTGTCATTATATACGATCTTGATTATGAGTAGGTATGCGGCATTTGTAGAGGATAACACAGTTTAGTGATAAGAAAAGGGAAGATAGTTGATATGTGTGGCCTTTTTTAATTTTTCTCATTTCCTTATAGGGCATTACCTCGCTAAAAAAAATATAAAGAGTATTTTGTTGTCAGCTGTGGTTGTTTCTGGTTCTATTCCCTTCATTAGTGTTCTGAGCGTTGATTGGTTGATTTTGAATTAGCTACTTTGAAAGCTCTGAACAATTCCAACAATCACTAAATATACTGGGGTACTTTAAAGTTTCTAGATAGCCTCCAAATCCGTGACAGGTAATTTCATTCCTGTAAATTCATCCCCGGACATGTCATTCCCACTCTGAAGAGGGATATTTAGGGACATCATACGGCTTATGTTTCTAAACTACTTAGTAGTTTTTATTTAGGGCTGATGAGGGAGGGCTGGGCAGTCGGCACTGGATATGAGGTATGACTACTGATAGATGAGAGACGGATATGAATGATATATTGTAATTATGGATTAGAAATGACGTCATGATAAATGTTAATAGTGAGTAGGAGGAATCCGGATCCGTGGATAGTATTTATAACTCGGGAAATAGAAGTAAATCTCGGAATTACTCTTCTTTTTCTTCTAATTCCCAAGGTATAAATACCGTAAATCATTCACATCCGTCTCCCATACATCAATAGTTATCGATAATTGCTGACTGTCCAGTCCTCCCTCTACTCCCCGAAACAAAAACTATTAAGCTGTTTAGAAACCTAAACCAAATGACGTCACTAAATATCCCCTTCAAAGTGCGAATGAAAGGTCTGGGGAAGAATTTTACAGGGAATGAATTTACTAGGAATGAAATCACCTTACATCCTCTAAGTCATTCCACATGAACTTATTGTTTTATTTTTTAAAAGAAAACATTCGTTTGTTACAACTCATATGTTTTGAGGAAAAATATAAATAAATACTTTCACAAATTTGAAACTAAACAGGCATTGGAACAATAGAAGAATTGAAATACAGGTATATTCTGTTTAGTTTTTTTTCTTTTTTTCTCTCATTCTAACCATTTTTTTAGGAAACCAAAATATAATGGTGAAACTTGCCTTCGTTATTAATGAAAATAAAGATAATATTGTTTTTTTATTTTGAATTCAAACTCCATTGAAAATGGCAATAAAATAATGCAATAATAATGCAAAATAGATTAAACAAAAAAATTTTCAAAAAATTATATTGTCTTTAAGACTAACTTCGTTGATTTCAGGCAATTTCATGAGTTTCAGATAGTTGATAGTAACTTAATATTTTTAAATCTAACTATAATTGAAAATTTTATGAAAATGCTCTACATAATAATCTGCAGGATTATATATATACTTGGATGTACCCGTATTAATCATTTTATTAGGAATTATTTTATTATACAACTACTAAAAATACAAAAACAAACTCCCTAATCCTCTTTTTTCCTTTAATACGAATTATTTTATTGTACAACTACTAATACAAACTCGCTAATTCTCTTCCTTCCCTTTATTACGAATTATTTTATTGTACAACTACTAAGACAAACTCGCTAATCCTCTTCCTTCCCTTTATTACGAATTATTTTATTATGTAACTGCTAAAAATACTAAGACAAACTCGCTAATCCTCATTTTTTCCTTTATTACGAATTATTTTATTGTACAACTACTAAGACAAACTCGCTAATCCTCTTCTTTACCTTTAATACGAATAATTTTACTATGTAACTACTAAAAATACTAAGACAAACTCCCTAATCCTCTTCTTTCCTTTTATTACGAATTATTTTATTGTGCAACTACTAAGACACACTCGCTAATCCTCTTCTTCACCTTTATTACGAATTATTTTATTATGTAACTGCTAAAAATACTAAGACAAACTCGCTAATCCTCATCTTTCCCTTTATTACGAATTATTTTATTATGCAACTACTAAGAATACTAAGACAAACTTGCTAATCCTGAACATAAAAACATAGACCTACTATAATATTATATTATAGGAAATCTTTTTATATATATTTTAGGGTGGGCTTGCTTTTCGGAACTTTTTGGAAAAATTGCATGGTTTTGATCGAATGCCCGTTTTTAAAAAATATATCCTTGAATTGTTATATTTATACTTATATTTTGGTGAAAATTTTTTCGATCCCGACGAAAATATTTAGTAAATGGACAAGATTATTTAATTTTTTTTTGGGTGGGGGGGGAGCTACAGCCCCTCCAGCCCCCTTCTGCGGACTCCCCTATAGAGTTGAGCATTGAATTGTTTGTAAAGTATATAATTATTAATTTCATCATGAGACTGCAATGATAAATAATTTTTTCTCAAGCATAGTAATATACAAGTCTATATATAGCTATAAACCTTCAACAAGACATATCGAATGAGTAAATAGATACAAAAAACAATAAATAATAATAACAGAAATGACATTGTGAACTATATGACTATTGTTTTATGAGTCATGTGTATTTGTAGAGTTGTACATATGTCGTAAGACTATGTATTTTTTCTTTATCAGGCAATAAATCTAGCTTATATTTTCCATACATATATTGTTTAGCCGTTCACAGGTTCTAGTTATCTTCAATAATCTAGCACTTTTATAAATAATACGTTTACATATTACATAAATAGTATTTAATTCATGGAAGATTAAAATCTGTATATATATGAAAGAGAGATTGTGTGTGTAAATGTCCTTTATTCGTTCCCACACCGCTGAACCTAGGAGGCTGAAATTTGGGGAGGTCTTATAACAAAATGCCATAACCAAAATACAAAAACCATTATTTGCAGCTCAAGGAGACTATATACGTGGTTGAGTTATTTTTCAGAAAGAGATCAGCGTTTTAAAAAGCAACTATATGAATAACTACGTTTTTTAAATCTATTCAAAATCAATAAAGCTATGGCTTAAAAAAAGAAATCGGTGAAAATTGCAATTTCGTTTATTTCAAGTCCAAAAAAAATGAAGTTCCAAAGGAATATGGCATGAGTAAATGTAATAAAGCTTGTGGAAATTTGTCTGGAGATTCGTTTGCATATAATTTTGCCACATAAAAATGGATGTTAAACTGAAATATCTGTCATTTTCTGAATAATTTTTCAATTTTTTCTCTTTTTTTTCTGCCATTTTTTGATCAAACGTAAATTTTCAGTTTTTTAAGCAAAAATGCCACAAGACGATGATTTTGAAAAAAAAAAAAAACTGACGCAACATCTTAAACGGAGTATTTGATTACATAATTTTTACAATTTTTGCAATAAAATGAACCAGTTATCGAGTGTTCTTTTTCGACAACATTTTTTTTCATAACTTTTTTGTTTTTGCAAGTATGAAAAAAATATTGGTAGTTTTTGGGTTCTTTTACAATTCCAATAGATGCTATAAACTATTTTTTTTACAAAGTTAGTGCAAAAAGGTTTTTCTACAATTTTCTTCACAAATTTCGATTTGGGAATTTTTTGAAGTAAATAAAAAATGGACTTCTCATCTAAACTTATTTTTTAGATATATATATGTTGGTATGCTATTTCAAGTTTATAATACAATATTTTTTTTAATATTCATAATAATACTACTAAGGTTATAAGAGGCAATAATAAGAGTTTTTTTGGGGGGAGGGGGTTACCTTACTTAACCCTAAGAATGCAAGAGAATAAGAATTACAATGATCCGGATTTTTTTTTACAACAACAAAAATTTATATTATAATTATTAGTATAATTATAAGTAATATATGGAAGTATCTCCTGAATATTTTTTTAAATTTTCATAATTAATTTGACCTAGTTCAATGTGGTTTCTCTCTCCCTGTTTAGCCCGAGCAGATACATAGGAGGGTGTGTGCTTGTGTATTTGACTTTTATAGGTACCCACACCGTTGAACCTAAGAGCCTGAAATTTTGAATGGGTACCTCTTTTGAACCTGGTTAGGCTAAAATGAGGGTGTTGATTTTTGGGGAGTCATATAAGGAGGGCTTAGGCTATACCCAATACCCAATAACGGTTTTTGCAACTCAAGGAGACTATAGAGGGGTTGGGTTATAAATCAAAAAGTGATTGGCGTTTTAAAAAATAACTATACGAAAAACTACGTTTCTAATTTAATTCAAAATCAAACAATTTATGGGCAAAAAATAAATTGTTCAAAATTTTCAGGTGGAAAACAATGAATTTGCAATGAAATTTTGGATTAGTAAATGAAATAAGGGTTGTACAAATTAGTCTGGAAATTTGTTTGCATATAAATTTGACTCATAAAAATGGATGTTCAACTGAAATAACTGTCATTATCTAAATAATTTATTTATATATTTTCATCCCGTTTATTTCATTTAATTAAAAAGAATTAAATAATTTTTCCTAGCTTTTAATAGAAAAATTTCATATTGAAAATTTAATTTTTGAAACTTTATTCCCAAAAACTAATTTTGGAAATTTTCTTTGAATAACTATAGATTTTTGAAATTTTTTGAGGATAGGATAAAGAACTAAGCCCCCTACAAAATTTAATCCTGTAGACGCCCCTGATAATCAAGACTTATTTGAAACTTGTTCAATTCATATAGTAAAAGTATCAACTTTGAGCCTTCTAGATGACAATTCATTCAATTATGATAGAATTTATTACGTCCAAAAAATCGCTCTATATGCTGAAATAATTGGTGATAGATATTCAACAAACAAGGAACTGGACAATTTTTTTTAATCATATTTTTAATTACACTGACTTAATTTTTTTGATTCACTAGGTGGATCCACAGGTATTAAACTTTTTTATTGCCTGCAGTCAGTCTTCAATATACAGTGCTAAACATAGAAATACTTTGGCACTCATAAAAAAACTGCGACTTGTAAGGCCTTAAATGTTAAGTGAGACCCATCACAAAAAGCCCTACTTACTTCATACCAACAAAATATGTTTTATTCATATAACGATGTATAATAGTCTGTAAAATGAATGTAAATTACATTTATATTCTTTCATGAATAATACAAAATTTCTATCCAGAAACTATTCTTATTAAACCATTGGGTGCGTCGTAATATTGGGGCCAATATAAGTTCTAAATAATAATTTTGTAGGGGCGTCAGCAGAGGGTAGGCTGGAGGGGCTGTAGTCCTCCCCCCCAAAATAAAGAAATTATTGCCTTTAATAAGAAAATTTTTTTGTCACTCGCACAAATTATGCAGCACAGTAAAAAAAAATTTCAAAAAATTTAATTTTCAGTGAAAAGATATGGAATTTTTTTTTTTTTCTCAAAAAAAGTTAATTTTTTTGAGAGTAGCTATGGATTTTGAAATATTTATGTCCAAAAATTTAGTATTTGAAATTTTTTTTCTAGAATTTTTTTCATAAAAAATTTAATTTTTTGATGCATACATAAAGTGCTATTTAAAATACCGAAAAATAAGATGCCTACTATGTGTGGTATTTTCTTCATAGAATTTATAAACTGTTGAATCGTTTTCACCAATAATGCTATAGGTGCAATAATTTATTAACGTATTCTGAGCAGTTTTGTCTCTCGCTTTCATACTGAGCAGAGTCACTTCTATTCGAAGGAGTTTTGGGGAGGAATTTCGAAGATTCACTTGCAAATGAGACCTCCATTTTTAATATATTTTGTTTCTTTCTTTAATCTTTTTTACGCGTAAACATTTATTTAACGATGGAAATTAGCAATATATATTGTGTATCCAAGGACAATACTCTTTTGGTTCGTGTTGCACAACCGTGATTCGAGCAATTACCCCCCTCCCTTAATTTTTTTGGTGATTTCAGGGTTTGTGATAATACTCTGGTGCTACAAATCGTACCATACAGTCCAACGAATGATTTGCAACTGATCCATGCTTGGATTCAAAATCCAGATCTCCTATAAGGTTCTTGAAGATCGCTTACCTGGTCATTTATCTCTTAATCATAGAGATACTTTACTGTATGGCTGAAGTGAATCCAAATGTGGTTTGAGTACCACAAAATAATTGACCAGCTTGAGTTTCAATATTGAACAGAAGATTAGCTACAGAAAAAGCAGTCCTATGTTTCAACAAAACTTTTCTCACAATTTCAGATGCAATTAAGGCTTGATGGAAGATCTCTCGGATTATTGGTTCAAGTCAAACTTACCAACTAGTTCATACATAAGTACTCCCTCACGTTGTTGTTGATCTTTTTTTTTTTTGGGGGGGCTACAGTCCCTCCAGCCGACTCCCTTTGGATAACCCTAACCCTACTTAAGTAAACTTTTTGAGACTATTGTCTGTGAAGTAGCTTGATAGAGGCAAATATTTCTTTGATAATCATGCTTTAATCATTCATGGACATGTTTTTTGAAGTAGTACAGCTTGGCATTGGTACAAGCCAACTATTTATATGTTGAATTTTATCAACCTATGCTAATAAAAATAAAAATTCTAGGTTGAATTTAATTATCTAAATTAAAGTCAAAAATCTTTAAATAGCTTCCTGTATATGATGTTAAGTATCATTTTTTTCTCAGCAAAATTTTCCTTCTAAAAAATACGACGATAAATCAATTAAAAAAAAGTCACAAAAATAATACAAAAAATTAAGCAGTAATTTCATAACATTTAAAATAGAAGGATAAATAAACGAAAATAGTTATCCTGTAGATACGGAGTAGCTTTTAAATTTCTTATAATTGTGTATTAATCCGTGGAAGAATTTTAAGTTTTTATCCGGAAATGAGGATAGTACGATAGTTAACATTCTTGGCTATCTATATTCATACCCACAAATTAGAATATAAAGCCAATAATTCATTCAAATAGCTCAAAGAAATATTGGGCTATGTGTATTTATGAAATAAAAAATTATGAAACTTAACTACAAAATAAAAAAGTTTGAGTAATTGCTATGAAGTAAAAAAAAAAAAAAAATCTCCTTCTTTTGAAGTTTGTTCCATATATAAGTGAATAACATAAATTTGACGTTTTTTCTCAAATCTGATTTTATGCAAACTTAAAAATTATGCAAATCCTATCCCTATTGCTTATACTCTATTTTCCTTCAAATAGCTCAAAATATATTGAATGCAATTTTTGAAAGAGAAATTAGGGATCATGGAATGTAAGCTTGTACGTATATATTACATAGGTAATAATACATGTACATTGCACAAGCTCGTGCATGAATGCACCTAATACTTTAAAATGAAAAATGTGAAAATACACATATTTAAATTCCCTACTTTTTTCTTTTTAAAATTAACTATGTACGTGTGTATTACGAATAAATGTATATTTAAAAAATATATTACATATATACATGGATTCAAATAATATGAAATACCTGGATGTTTAAAAAGAAGAAACCGTAAGTTAAGTTCATTCTTGAGAGCAGAGCCTGTGCGACACCCAGGAAGAATTTGGACGACCTGAATCCCAAAGTGGTGGCTGCCTGGGACTCCATCCTCGTGTACATGGTACGTGCAGCATGCAAGTCCTTTCAAGAGAGACTTTGGGTTGGGGTCACGACTTAGGGTGACCATTTCGAATGAAAGTTTTTTTTACATGTTTTTGGAACTTGTTTCGACCTATGTCTATAATTGTATGCAAATTATGTAATTAGTTAAATCATTATTACTTTAATAAACATTTAACAGAATTTTCCGTGGACCCTGTAATATGCCGGTATGCTAAAAAAATAATCGGAAATTTAAGGTTGGTCGTCCTGACAATTTGAGGAATATTTGGGAAGTGAGCAGTTGTCACGACGTTTCATTCAATTAGCTACGAGCAGCTATGCTATGCAAGAAAAAACACAAATCCCCAATCCTAATCTAGCAATTATATAGGTAGGAATTATACCTATGTCAATCCTGCCTTCAACTCTGAGTTGAATAAGGACTTACACTTTTAACTCCCGACAATCTTCAGAGTTATTATCTTTCCTTGACGCACTCGAGGAGTTGTTCCCAGCATTTCAAATATAGCGACCCATTTTAGAACAAACAATCAGGAAATGACCTAAATTCATAAAATATCTACATCATCGGAGAATAAAATGATCCTGTTACAATGATGTTTGAGTTTTTTTAATAAGATTCATACAATGTGGAACTTTAGATGCTTTTGAGTCAAAAATGGATGCTAATGTAAAGCTCTTTGACTTCCTATCAGCATTATTGACCCCCATTGAAACGATTTTCTTACTTTACTTACAAAAAACCTAGCCACTAAATGAAAAAAAAAAAAAAAAATCGGACAGATCCAGGCAAATTTAGTCCAAAATCAACTAATTTGGCAATACTGATGGAAGAACATCAGCAATGTCTCTACCAGAATAAAATAGAAACCAAACATGTTCATTACTGGCTCAGACGTTGCAGTGAGTGACTTAGGGAACAGCTACATTTAGTTTGATAGTATAAATTTATATAACTTGTCTTAATATGTTTTTCATCGTGTTTTGTAAAATATAGATGGATTTTGCCTCACGTCAATAAATTATCCCATTGCATTGGTGTCACGACCTCTTTTGGGGTCGAGATCCACAAGTTGGGAACCATTGGGCTGGTACTTACTTCATGCTACTCGTCATCCAAGAAATTCTTTCAAATAGGGGCACATTATACAAATTTAACATAGACAAATGACCATAGGATATATTTTAAAACTAAAACCAAACTTTTTCCGTAAAAGGAAGTTGTAGTAAAAAAAAATTTATAAAATAGAAAAGTAATTCTGCGAGTCTATGTACAAAAAAAATATGTGTAAACGTCAAATCATGTATGACATCATTATTTTGATAGCTAAAGCACCATTAGTACAATATATATGTACTAATGATTTCTACAATGTTTTCAATCACGTGATAATGTGTCACTCCTTTAACAGTTATTCACTTCTGCTAAATGTATGTATGTACTTTTATATAGGAAACATAAATGACCACTCATCCAAGAGAAATGGAACATGCACTTTCTTCATATTTCTTTTTAACCCTCATAATAATTTGGGAAGATTTCATTAATTACTGTACGTTATGAATTAAATGGATTAAAAACCTTTACTCAAATGCACATTGCCATATGAGTAAATATATTTTGATGGACGGGGTTGGACAGCAAAACGTGGACGGATAATTAATGTTAATTTTCTCATTAATATAGGAAGGTTTAATCATTATTTTTTGACATTCTGGTCCAGTAATATTTTGTGAATAAGCAAACTATAGTTAACATTTCGTCATATCATCATCAAGAGGGAGCAAAAAGCCAAAAGGCATGGCATCATAGATCTCCTAGATGCTGATGTTGAAGTAGTGAGGATTACGGATATTGTAAAGTGCTCCAGTAGCCTGGTTTTCAAGGATTCCAAAATGAAGAATGTTCTAGAAGACCTCTCCAGGAAAGCAGGAAGTGGAGAGCACAGTTTAAAGAGGGATCCAGAGATCCTGTCCGGCTTGGAGAAGAAGATCAAGGAGGAACTAGCCATGTCGATGAATCACCTCATCAACGACTTCTCAAACCTGTTAGCACTATCAGAAGGGCCGTGAAAGGTGACTTGGGACATTCCTCATACCCCTTTTGACAGGAGTTATCAAGGCAAGAGGATCGAGAGGTAAAGAGGCAAAGAGATGTGGCCCATTCTTGCACGATTTGAACCCGCTAGACTTTGCTGTGTGGGGCACTTTGAAGAAGGAAACTAAAAAAAAAATCACAGCCAAATGTGGCTTCACTGAAGGCCCACATAGTGGCTGTATGGGAAAACTTTTCTGAGGAGTTTGTCATCAAGTCCTGGAAGGTGATATGGGTACATGTAAATATTATGATCTTTAGGGCAGCAATTTTACAGTTTCACCCTGTATAAATGACTGAAAAGAACTGGGAAAACATCATTTATAGAACGGATTTTATTAAATAATATAAAACTTATCTTTAATATACTCAAAAATATTTAGAATTGGACCATTAAATTTTGATTTGTTTCTTTTATCGATAGTACTTTAGGGATATCATTCCCTATTCGAAGACTATATTCTTATGATCTTTATTATTACTCTGTTTATCTTATATTATTATATATAAATACGATTGATTATTCTTCATCTGTATAGAGTACGCCACCGAGTACACAAAGAGGTCGCCAAAGTACAATGTTTCTTATCAAAGTTTAATTACAAAAATAGACCCAACTATATTTCTATCAGGTTCAGTCCTTACGTTTTTTGGCCTTTTCCGTTTTTTTAAGGTTAAATGGTTTTTTATTTATTTGATAGATAAAATTATGCCCTAGAATGTTGTAATAAAAATTATATAGCAGAGTTGTAAAAAATATGATCTTCTGGTAGGCTTATAAAAGAAACCGAAAATCAACATGGTAATCCTCTGTTTTGGATGAGGAAAACTCAGCTCTCATGACATCTTATTATGTTAGCTACGAACAGCTAGAATATGAAGGTAATAAACTTATAACTTCCAAACAAATCCCCAGTCATACTCTTTATCATTCATGAGCGAACTCACTTTATACTGTGATGTTGTCTCCTCAATAATAATAAAATAATGACAACACTATTATCAATTTTATTAACAGCTTTGGAAAATAAAATAAGAAACTCTATTCAGGTTGTATCTATACAACGTATCCTCCAATGTCATATTTCTAACAACTCTAATCTATAGTATATCGTTGTCAATTTGATTAATTGTAATTAGTCAGTTAACCACTTCATCATAATCCATATCAGTATTTTTTTCCTTGTTCACGGTTGAAATCTGAGTCCTTTGTGCTATGATCCAAGAGTTGATATTAAAGCATAATGAATCTTATGCTTCCGTGTGTTATAATTTTATTTAACCCCTTCTAGATTTTATAAAATTCAATCATGTAATTAATCTTATAACGCAATAACTATATATATTTTTTTATTAAAACAAATGGGATATCCTTTTTGTTAATAAAACTGGAATTGCAAACCAAAACAAGAAGGTTTAAATTAAAAAATGTAAGAATCATATAAATACTGAATATAGGACATAAATAATAGGATGACAATAGAAACAACTTTTTTGGAAAAGTAAATGCCTTAAGTTGAAAAACGACTCTAAAGTTTTGAAAATTTACATTTTAAAGAAAAAACAGAGTATTTTCTTGAATACTGTCCATATACTTCAGATTAAAGCTTTTTTGTAAAAACAATAAATTGAGCTTACTAAATCGACAATAAAATATATTTATTAATTATTACAACAAAAATGATATTTATATATTGAAAATAACGTCAATTGAAGTTGATAGAAATTTAGTTCATGACTCTTTTTTTATTTATTTAGCATATTGTAGCCCAACTATTGAACTGATAAATATGAAAGTTTGTAATTACATTTAAATCATATTAACTTCAACAACAACAAAAAAAAAAATTAATTACTATTACCTAAGTGACCTTTTTGTGACCTTTTTTTTATTCTTATAAGAAAATTTAATATTTGAAATTTAATTAAATTTTTCAATTTTTTTCCAAAATATTCAATTTTCTTTAAATAGCAATAGATTTTTGAAATTTTTCTCCGAAAAATATAATGTTTGTAATATTTTTCCAAAAAAATTTATATTTGAAATTAAATTTTAGAAATTAGTTTACAAATAATTTCATTTTGTTTGTAAACAGCTCTGAATTTAAAAAAAAAAATTCAAAAAAATTTATTATTTTTGAGAAAAGCTATGTACTTTTGAAAATTGAATTGATTTTTTTTCCGAAAAATATTATATTTGAAATTTCAATTTCAAATTTTCTTTCCAAATAATGTAATTTTTTGTGAAGAGCTCGGAATAATTTAATTTTTGACGATTACTATATATTTTTGAAATTTTCAGAAAAATGTAATATTTGGAAATCTTTTCCAAAAAGTTTTATATTTGAAATTTAATTTTTATGTAAAACACTCTGGATTTTAAAATTTTTTTAAACAAAAAATTTAATTGTTTTGTAAATAGTTATAGACTTTTGAAATTTTTTAGAAAAATTTTATATTTGAAATTTAATTTGTGAATTTTTTTTTAAAACCTTTAATTTTTTTGTTAAAAGCGCTGGACTTTTGAACTTTTTTCCAAAAATTTTAATATCTGAATTTTTTTTCAGAAAAATTTAATTTTTCGATTTTTTACAAATTTTTTTTCCTAAAACCAAGCTTAAATTTTAAAAAACCACACATATATATATATAATCCTGCGAACCCCCCTGGTGACGTAGATAACGTATAGCGTATATGGTGAAATTGTAACTTATTTCATCTTATAAAATTTCGATTATTTTTTTATCCTTCTTTATTTGGTTTCATAATTATCCATAACATAAATATATAAATTAATTGAGCAATTGCGCTGGTTATTATTTTTAACAAAATGGAACATTCATTTGGCGTCATATATATCTATTCCCCCTAAAATATAAGCAAACACTATTAAAGAGTTATTCGGTTCTTTGTTCTTAGTTACTTCAAAGTAATCTATATTTTTTGAAAAGATTTCATATCAACATCCTTTACCTACAAATAGTTATAAATAGCGAATTTAATATGGTGTTGAATATACTTTCTTCTGGTACTTACAAGTCTCCAGTATTCTATTAGCATTATTCCACACGAAATGTTTATGGTAGTGGAAGCACATCAACATGTTAGGTCATTTGCAAAGACAATTTTTTTTGACAGCTGGGAATCTTGTGACAGCTAAAAGGTGCTTTTATTACCAAAAGATGTGGAAAGGCTGATCTTTTTGCAAAAAAATAATTATTAGGTCGATGTTCACAATTTTTAAACGCACATAATGCCATCAACAATTCATGTATAGAATCGGTTTTGACCGAATTCAAATAAGCGCTTTTTTTTTTGTAAAATCGATCAAAACCGAATTTTTCTAATAGACTGAAGTTTCTTGAAGAACCGAATTAGTTCAGTCTAATAAAAATCCGAACCGATCTAGGATTTTTAGACCAAAAAAGAAAACTAATATTTAAAGGGTTAAACTTTAAGATAACATTTAATAGCATAGATATGCTTGACAATCAAAGAGATCTGAAGGCATGAATTTGAGGACGCCTCAACATTAAGTTTAGCTCTACCATTTCCAAATGGACACGAGGTACATAAAAAATGCTAAAAACTTATTTATAAACTAAATACTATCTGGGATAATATGTAAATTTATTATATTTTAGAAGAAAATACTTAAAAGAATAAATAATATCGACTTTAATTTTAGGATTATTTATACGCTAAAATGTTGCTAAAATTTACTACATATCGTATATAAAGGCTGATTGAAAACGAGGAGTTTTTGGATTGTAGAAATAAAAAGCATAAAATATTATATTATGGTCGAAACTTTATTATGAACCGAAAAAACAATCCTGTACAATTATTTCTAGAAAATAACCCCCTTCATATGTTGGCTGCAACTGGCCTTTAAATGGTCCATATTTTCGCGCCAATTTTCGATGACGTCTTCGAGCATTGTGGCCGGAATCTCACGAATAACTCACTCAATATTTACTTCCAATTCTTCAATCGTCGCTGGTTTATCCACATAAACTTTTGATTTTACGTAGCCCCAAAGAAAAAAGTCTAAAGGTGTGATATCACACGATCTTGGGGGCCAATTCACTGGACCAAAACGCAAAATTAATTGCTCACCAATATGATATACGAATAAGTCCATTGTTACGCGCCCTGTGTGGCAAATGGCACCATTTTGTTGAAACCAAATATCGTGGATACCATGTGCTTCAATTTGAGGTACCAAAAAGTATGTTACCATGGCGCGATAACGTTCGCCGTTGACGTTAAATTGTTGGCCGGCAGCGTTTTTGAAAAAATATGGACCGATGATTCCACAATTTCCCAAGTTGCTGCCCCTTCCAATTTTTCGATTATTCTGCGAATTGCGGATTCTGAAGGTCGATTATGTGGACCATAAGTTGGGCGTCAATTGCGAAAAACTTCTTTCACAGAACGCTGATTTTCATAGTACAATTGAACACTTTGTAGACATTTTTGGGGCACATAGCTTTCCATGAAGAATTGTAAAACAATGCTTAGTAAACATGACGTATGAATTTGACAGAACTCGCGCGCGCCTGTCAAAAAATCCCTACTGGAAAAAACCGTTCGTTTTGAATCACCCTTTATAAGGAATAAGGGAGTTTTTATAAAGATAAATATTCAT
Source organism: Lepeophtheirus salmonis (assembly GCF_016086655.4). Classification (NCBI taxonomy): domain Eukaryota; kingdom Metazoa; phylum Arthropoda; class Copepoda; order Siphonostomatoida; family Caligidae; genus Lepeophtheirus; species Lepeophtheirus salmonis. The sequence continues at coordinate 8,645,898 of NC_052140.2, forward strand.
CAATTGGTGGTAGTTTAGTCATGCCCTTACATCTCTTTGTCTTTGCATATTTTTTGTTCCATAAATTATTGCTATGTTTTGTCCAGGCGACTTTTTTGAATAGTTGGTATCAATGTTCAATTTTTAACATCCCTGTCGTCAGGAAAATACATATGTTATTGTTAATAGCAGTAAACCTAATAAGTTTTTTGTAACAGTGATTTCTGTAGATGAAAAAGATACTATTCAAATAAAGAAATGAAAACTATACCGCTCCCCTCTAAAAACTTCCTCAAACTGTCAGGGTTACCATGTTAATTTACGGTTTCTTTTCTTAACATGTTCCAAATACAAACGACTTTAATCTATTATGATGTCTTAAATGTGTCCGTACTCCGGTAACATCATCGTACTAATTTACTGAATAACTAGTAATGTAAACCGTGTGTATTCGTGTGTCCTCATAAAAGACAGAAAGTAATCTTGATGATTTGTTAGGGAGTTATAATTGTAAGTCCTTATTGAAGATCACATGGGAGTGAATCTTGGCAATATCCTTATTTAGTCCTCTTTCCTCCTCATCCCTTGATTCAGCTGATTTTTGCTCATCTAATGAATATTCATGACAGCTAAGCCGCTCTCCTCCAAAACATTCTTCAAATTGTAAAAATTATCACGTCGATTTTCAGTCTATTTTCTATAATTTGCTCAAACTACACATGATTTTCATCACTAAAAATGCCCCTAATACATATTAATGAGATTAACTTTTTTAAATACTTTAAAAAAACTATATCAAAATAATAACAACAAATTTATTTTTGATTCAAGATAAACATTCCCTTACTTTGATGAGTTTATTGAATAAGGGATTAACTTTTTCTAATGAATTTTTAATTATATTTCTCAAACTAAGTTCATTAGTTATTGTCTACCATTTCTTTCTCATCCTCCTTCTCCTGCTGCTTGATTAATGATTATAATCATGTCTCCTTCTATTAACTGTTTAAATATGAAAGCTCCTGTATTTTTAATTAGAAGATTATGTCAGTAGGCACTAGTCAGTTCCTATATCACGTAAATATATTGATGTCAAAAAATAGATTAGCTTAATGTATTTTAAAAGGTTATTAACAATTATTATTTTTAGTGAAATCCCCTACGTCTAAAGGAAATATAACATGTGAGAGTTGTTTTTAATTTCGTTGTTATTATTAGGGTTGTAAATCCTATGCATTTTTAGCGTGCTATTTTTTATATTGTTAGTAACATGTATAGTGTTTTTTATAAAGCTGTTATGATTATTCTTTAATTCGTGAGTAGGGAACATCTATGAGTGAACGTGTTGGACTCGGAGTAGAATGGAGGATCGACATCTATGTCCTTGCTTGACACAGAGTAGGATTGGGGTTTATTTTCTTCCTCTCAGAACTGCTCGCAGCTAATCTAATGAAACCTGTTAATTTTCGGTCTTCTTTTTTAGCATGCCCTAAATGCTTACAATTTACAGCCTTAAGTATTATTTTTTTGTCAATAAATACATGTTTCTTATGTAGGGAAGACGGGAGACCATTGTTATCAGTTTTTGGTCAACTACTCCAAGCTAGTTTCACTCAAACTCGTCAAATGTTAGCACATCATTCCTATATACAGGGTGCGGCAAAACATCCTTACATTTTCAATCTAGAGCTTTATCAAGATGTATTTCAGCAACCAGTTGTAATGGGGGATGTTAATAAACTAAAAATAGCTAATATGATGTATTGGCAACCATAGTTATCGATATAGCCCCCCTCGACAGGAAATGATGGCTTCCAGGCGGCTTCAGAAGTTCTTGCACCCGTTGCTGATGTAGTCCTCAGGCATGGTATCCCAGTGTTGGTTGGAAGTGTCCTTGAGGTTTATTTTTCCCTGTAGCTAGGGACAGTTGCAACAATTAAAGAATGTCAAATTTGAGTTGAAAAATAAAAAAATACTACAAAGTAATATTTTTTTATGGACTCAAAACATAACTTAAGCATTATTTTATCGCCGTTATTTTTAATAACGAGATTTCATTACACAACTGAACGTCAGCTGAAACCAAAATAAACAAGTTTTTTAGTATATATAGTATTTAAACTTATGACTGGTTGATTTTGAGTTGTCTTTTTCTTGATTCGATAAAAATCGTTATTGAGGCAAGTTTTGGCTCCTAAATCTGATTACTTTACATGTTGCTGAATTCTTCAATTTCAATGTATTATAATAGATTAATATATAATTACATTTTCATAATAGATTACTTATAATCTTAAGTTTTCTCCTTCAGAAGAGCGCTTCTTGAACAAACTAACATAACTAGGGATTAAAATCGATTGCATTTTTTAACTTCCCCGTTTTTTTTCATTTTTTTAAGTTGGAAAACTGAAGAATGAATTTTCTTTTCCTACGCTGTTGCCATTATTATCTAATTCCTGAGGAGTGGACTTTCTTTTTTACCACGTCTCATAGATGTAAGTAAAACCGGATTAAATATTCGTGTGTCCTCATAAAAGACGGAAAGTAATCGTGAGGAGAAGAATTGAGGATCGACATCGGAGACAACTTGGCCATGTTCTTATTTAACTGATTGAATGAAACGACATGACAGTCAAAATAGTTGGAGTTAATATATTTATTGATTTCGGGTTTGTGTTTTTAACACGCCCAAAATGCCCCCAATTAGCATCACTGAACATAACATTACCAATCGTGCGATGAGCGATGGTGCAGTGATCCTGTGCCTCGATTAACAAACTACCAAGTAAATAACATTAGTAAGTTAACTTCGTAATTCATTAGCTCTATCAATAATATGATGATGCTGGATAATCAATATATGGTTAAAATATTTGATTTTGTCATCACAGATCCAACAGAAAAAGTATTTGTATGGCTTATTTAAAAAAATACAGGATTTACCTACAGCAAAAATAAATCAATTGGAATGCTATCTACTTAATACCCTTAAAAAAATATTTAAGACATCCAAGTATATTTATCAGTTAATTATGATACAATCTAAATCCTCAGAAGAACCCTTTCAATAAAGATTAAGTACCCCATAAATTCAACTCTACATTTTTTTCCGGTTCCATTCTTCTTAAGAAACTAAAAGCACTTTCTTCAATCCTTTATACGAGAAAGTATATAAGTATTAAACAAGATTTAGTTCAAATCTCTATTCAATTCTTGGTTCTCTTTGAAAAAATAAATTTCACTGAATCAATTGACGTAGAATAGTTGTAGTACAGCACTAAAGCTCTTAGTACGGACAATTTATTTTGATTTTAAGTAAAATATCTGAATTATAATTATATAAAAATTATAGACTTATATCATTGAAGAAACAAGTAGTTTATCCATTGGCAAATTTGTAAGTTTGAGCACTGACAAAGAAAATAATGGTTTATGATTTTAATAGTAAGTCTATTTTAACACAAAGATATATTATATGAACAAAAAAATTATTTGAAGGATAGAAAATGCACCAAAAACGGCATCCTCACCGTCGAGTACGGGGATGGAATTTTTATTTTTTGGTGGTGTTTTTCTGCTAAAGAGAAAGGACGCATTCACCGCATCCTTTGGGAAATCTTGGGGATTCCAGTACAACAATGACACAAAACATATAATCATGGCAACACACCGTTAAGAACTATTACATAATGACCATCAATTTCGTGTTTTTTTTAAATGTTTCGTGAAATAAAATATTTCGTCATAAAAACTGTTTATTCTTTCATGACTATATTGATCGATTTTGAGAGTTTAAAACAAATTTATCGTACTCTTTTTTAGGAAATCAATATTTTATATTCAAATTTACATTTCTTTGTTGGCTCAAAAAGTTTGAGCTACAATAAGTTTTCGAACTGCATTATTACTAAAAAATCCTAAATTAATACTTTTTTCTAATGAAGATCATAAGATTATATAAATTTGAAGGTAACTAACTAAAATATCCATAGAATTTGATATCGCTACTTGAAGATACCTTTAAACAAGGAATATAATTGTCAGATTTGTATTGTTATGTGAAGGCCAATCCTAGCGAACCTTGTTCGAAGAGTTTCTGAATGGAAGTATTAAAAAAATAGGTGGCATGTAGAATGTTTATCCATTTTATTTTCAAAAGGATTGTAGCGGAAATAATTTAAATAATAATATTTAGAAATCTGTTTGGATTTGCTATATTTGATTTTTGGAAAAAGTACATACATAGTTAAGGAACTGTTATAAATGACAAAAATGTAGTACAGTCAAATTTTGAACAAAAACACCTATAAAAACGCAATTGAGCTACTGATAATTAATAACCAAAAAAAAAAATAATATTTTCATGCTCAGTTAATTGTAAAATGGCGAATACATTACCTCTTATTCTCTAAGAAATGTTTTTAAATTAGAAAGAAGAGAAGGTTTTAATAAGAAATATAATATTTTTTACAAATTTACGTCAAACATTTGATTTTTTTAATGATCTTTGTTTGAAGAAAATCAATATTTTTTTTCTAGGCTGTAGATATTTAGTTTAACAACTTTTTTTTATAAAGAAAATGATATTTTTATCTAATCCTCTTTGTAGAAAATGATTTTTTTAACAAGTTAATACAAAAATAATCAAAAAGTTCCGAGTGGAATCCAATTTTTCTCACTCTATTACCTCATGAGGCGGAGGTGACCCTTAGCATTGGCCCTGGGTAGTGTTGGAGTGGTTCTAGGATTGATTTACTAATCCCTTTTATTATCGGTCCGACCCTTTTTCCCATTCAACGGTCCTAAGGACCGATTATTTGGTCTTTCAGTACTATTTCTTACCTATTTTTGTATTTTATTAACTCTTAGCTAGGATTGAAGTATATAAAATATATTGAAGACTTGATTTAAATCATGTTGCCTGGTACTTTTCTCGTTAATTTTCTTCGAATATTTCATTTTTTCCTGTATTATTATTTCAATAAATATATGTCTCAGATTGGTTTGATCACCCTGTGTATATTTTATACTTAGTGATAAACCATTACATATTTTGTATTATATATTACGTAGAATAATATTGATTATGCCTACATTCGAATGTTTGTAATGCTTACCTAGAAAAATCAAATAAGAATGTAAGTGTTATTATTATCCCTTAAATATTACAATAAATAAATTAATTAAAAAGTGAATATTAATCCTTATCTTGAATAGAAATATAGAAAATAAATAATATATTAAGATGTATAGATGTATTCTGGGGTTATTAAAGAAATAATGACTTAAATGGGGGAAACAAAATAAAAATGAGATGAGGTTTCGTCAATTTAGATTTATATAAGTTCCGAAAAGTAATTATGAACGAATTATATAATGGTGACGTCATAGCCATACAACCTTCGAATTTTATTATAAACTAATACTATATGTACATATTAAGTTTAAAAAGTGGGGGCTAATGGTTCCTTGGATTCGGGGCCCATAATATGAGAAATTGCTAAAATTATGCCAGATTTTTGTGACTCAGAATTCACAACTTTTTACATCAAGATAATTTTGTTAAATAATAATAATTAATCATGTATGTATAAATAAATTAATGGGTACAATATCAAAATAAAGAAGACTATAAAGTATATTATGTACTTATAAACTATATATATATATTTATATTGTAGCTTAAAATATGATTTTCATCAACTAACTACATACTACTTTACGAATTTTGTCATAAATTTTAGTTAATTGGAAAAAAAAACAAGTTTTGAATTAAGTTAATATAGATGTTAGAATAATTTATGCTCCATAGTGACTCTTAAATTATTTAGATGACTATAATTACATTTAATCTTGTTTTTTGAATACATTCTCTTCCCTCAGTACATGGACTTTTTAGAGGATAAATGATACTAATGTCCTAGTCTGCAATGCTGTAAATTTGTAAATAATGGCTTTGGCTATAAGTTAAAAATAAACAATGACGGCCTTATTCAAATATTATACCAAGTTTCGTCGTTAAATACGTACTAATTAATTGTACAACATATGCTTTAACTAATTACGTCTAGTAAGTACTAATGGCGTGCATAATTCAATATATGCCAGATGTGTCAAAAATGATTAGATTCTGTCGTCCTATCTAATATAAAATAATTTATTTGCAATCATTATGTTTATCAAACGTTTTATTTATAGCCCATTAGATTAGTATTTAAGGGATTTTCCATTTCCATTTAAGTGATATTTTAAAGTAAAATTATATTTAAGTATCTGATTAGTATATCTCTAATTCATGGGTGATAGTATTATATGCTTATTCACCCCTCACTAACTTTAGTCAATTAGCTAAGTATTTTATTATTACTATTTATTGCATAATACCCATAAAACTAAGATGAGCTCCACAAATTTCTGAACATTATTTATTAGTTCGTTTCTATAAAAACAGTAATTCTTCTAATTCGGGAGGATTTAACTCTAATAATGAACTGATCTGGTGATAAAGGGCTGTTTCTTATGATTTACTTAATAGTGAGCACATTTTATGAAGAATAAGAAGTTATTATCTTTTGGTTTATTTTTTGTATCTTGTGCCTAAAGGGCTCATTAATACATTTGAGATCTTAACTTCCAGCTGCAATATCTTCCCCACTCCAGTTTCTTCATTAGTGAATTAATCAACTTTAGTAGCTGTTGGGGTTTATTTGTTAATTCATTTTTATGATAGATTGATTATTGTATTAAGATTTAGTTTATTGTTAGGTGCTATAGCAATATCAACTTCAGACTCTATATTTGAACGAAATATAAAAAGATTATTGCTTTATCAAGATTAAGACATTTAGGGATTAAAAGATTACTTCCATCTATTGGACACTATTTTTTATTGTTTGATATAATTGACTTTTTGACCTGACAGAAAAATCCCTATAAATCGATATTGTTGGAATGAACTCAAAGAATCTGAGAGTTGTTTCTTTATTTTTTAAGGACATGGACTTGTGAGCAAAGACTTGAACTTCCCGAATAAGGAGTTTTTTCACGTCTGGAAGTATTTAGTGAACCATATACGTCCAATATAATGAAATTTAAATAGCAAATTAAAGATCAATTCTTCCAATCATCTGACATACAAGTATGCTTCATTTAGCCTAGTAATAACAGTACATTTTGATATTGGTCTCAATTTTTTTGACTAATGTAAGTTTTAAAAAAAGCGAATTAATATAAAAACATAAATAAACTATATTTATAGGCATAGAAATATATCAATGAATAGAAATCAAAAAAAATAATTTTTTGACTAGTTTAATATAAAGTAAAAAGTATCAGTAATATTTCCAGGCTTCTATATCGAACTTTTTACGATTGCGACAAGCCACGAGAGGATTTTGTTTATTCAATTTATATATGAATGAATTATCTGGTAAAAACATATGATACATGTCATCTGATCCAATACATAACACATCTGTCAGACATGATGATTGAATAGCGTTGAGCTGACGAGAATTAAATTGCCCTGGACGAGTATAGAAAAACTTGTCTCCGTCACGGGATCTCATTAATTGATCCTCAATTAAACATTTGGTTGTAGGCCCAACTTGTGTGCCGGGTATAGGCGTCTCCATTACGATCCCAATATCTAAATCAATGTCTTCTATATTACGATAAACATTGCTCATACGTTTTACAAGATCATATGGTATTAGGTTTGTGAGGTCACGCCATGACTTTGCTCTTCCAAATCCACACTTTTCCCTACATAGTATTTCAAAAATAAGCACAGTTCTAAATGAGAAATCATATAACCCAATGATTACCTGTATGCAGTATAACCTTTCAACAAATGATCTCTTCCCCGTTGTACAGTAATAGCCACAATGTCGAATCCGAAGTCGTTATTTTTTTTACGTAACATCCACTCTGTCATTTCTGGAGTATATATGTTATTAAATTCCCTCAAGGGTTGATTTGCCATTCCACGCATTATATCGTCATAAACAGTGTTGTTTAATAATTGCATGGGTGTTCGGAAAATATTCCTCAAGTGTAGTTTAGATTTCAAACGATAGTTTTTATCAACTAAATTATACCAGGAACTGATAAATGAATGTAGACGGAATCCAGCAGATGCGAACTCAATAGAGGCAGATCCATCGACATTAGGTTTATAGTAATCCTTATATCCTTGTCTATATGGTAAATGGAGCTTTGAACCCTTCCCTAGTACCTTGGGAACGAATTCTGTGAAAGTGATATGTTGAACAATAGCACCAACAATTTTACGAGACTCTTGATAAATTTTTTCATCGTTCCAATTTGGATTTAATCTGTAAATATTTTTAGCAAGTTTATTGTGAAATCGCAAAAAAACAACATTAAGCATCGTAAAAGCTAAGTGAGAATCCCCACGAATATCACCAAATTCCATTTTTATAGAACCCTTATCATTCTTCTTTGTTGGGGGAAAGAATCGGTTGTATCGATCCCTTTGCATTTTCATTCTTCCTCCTCTAAAGGTACGAAGGAAATCCGCTCTTTTTTTCGTACTTCCGTAGATAAATGAGGCATCAATCCAAGCAGAATTGGCGTTTTCAACATCAAAATCACATTTGTTATAAGATTTGGAGTATGATTTCCTTATTTTCCTTGAGCGAATGACAGACTGACAATCGGGTCGGTTATCTTTTCCATAAAATGGGTCATTTGACTTAGCGTAAACAGGACAACAATCAGGATGGTTCCTATTTTTCTTATGACAACAATCTATAAAATCCCCAGATGTGGTTTTTCGAGGAGGGGTGAGAACCATGTCATGATCCAGAATTTGACCCCAAAGCATAATGTATAATGAAAGATCCATGTGTGTATCACTATCACCACGTTTCACGAGATTAAGACTTGTATCTCGTGACATTGGAAGTCTTTTATCGCGATTTCCACACTGAAAAAAGTTGAATCGTTTGTTTTTAGGTAATATCCTCACGTATGGAGTTTCACTCTTTCCTCGGAATGGATAGGCCACGCTATTACAGCTTCCATCAAAAGTTCTATACTCAGACCCACCATAAAATGACGAGAGACAATGAAGAGGTTCCTGCGCAGGACAAGATCCTGAATCTTGATTGTGGTAATAATTCCCATAACCCTGAGATTCTCTTGAGTTATCACTGTCTGAATAGGGAGATTGGTACGTTGCATGAACGTAGGCAACAGAGTCACGACTTACGATAGGAATATCCATTGCAAAAACACAATCGTTCAGAAGTCCAATGAACAAAACGGCAGAGAAAATTGAGCTCATCCTGGAGGACTAAGACATCAGCGGGAGACTAAAATATGATGGAAGAAAAAAGGGAATACGTTCTACAGGAGTACGTAACATGTATATCTTGCTAATCTATAAAATAATAAAACAATTTTCTTTTTGATCTGATATTGTACCAAGACATGTAAAAAGTATGACCTTACACAAGCGCGAGAAGTCATCATTATTCTATTATTGAAGAGGGATATTTAAGTATCATGTAATCATTCATGCAGGAAAGACAAAGAGTAAAACTGAGGATTTGAGTGTTCCTAATCGGTAAAGTTTTTTTTGGGAGTTGAAAACCTGAAAAGTGAATGTTCTTCACTCTGCTCTTATCCTTGCAGAGATCCCATATTAAGTTTCCGGATAAAAAGGGCCTGTAACATAATACTTGTATGCAATCACTGTACAACCATTCTACTACCTTTCAAAATAACCATGTTTTACACAGCAGTAGTTGACCCGAGATGAGGAAAAGTCAAAAAATTTAATAAGGAAAAAAGATGATAGCAATACTTTGGCCAACATGAAAATTGAAACGGGTTAAATTGACCCATACATATCAGAAGGGTTAAGCGAATAGGAAACTATCTCTTCATGATTTATGAATGATTTTCCATTAGACTCACAATTATTTGATACTATAATTACATCTAACAAGTTATAAAGGATTATCTAATCAAGGAAAAAGTTATTTATTGGGATAAGATATGTAGCATACTAAGGAAGAATTAATATTCAGTTATTGAATGATCTCTCTATGATCATCAAGTTTTCTTCATCCTTTAAAAGTTTGAGAAACTTCCAGAGAACCGGATGGCTTGAAACAGCCTGCAAGAAAAACCGACGGAGCCATCCTTCCAATTACAAGTATATTAATAGTCTATATTAATTGCTTAGAAATAATTAAGCAGCTTACAGTTCCGTCAGTTCAAGGAAGACGATATCGTGATTGTAAACAACATATTCTGACTATTTTAAATGGTTATGAGAATTGTGAAAAGTTAATAGAAAATAAATATGCAAAAAAATCGACATAAATAGTCTTTTTATTTGAAATTGGTTTGTTAATATAGGTGGGAATTATGTTCTCGAGCCAACTTTACAATAAACGACAAAGTCAAGCATAGTACATTGGTACTTGTGCTTTGTGTGCTTTAACTTCTTTCCTGTAATCAACATCATGTTTCGATTATATGCTCATTGAGCTGGCATGAAATAAAGCATTTGAATTGGACAAAGGTGGGATTACTTTCAAATATTATCGTAATTGCCCAAAACCTTAAGATCTAAAAAGAATATTAGTACGCTCAAGAAATCCTGAGCGCGCTCCCACTTAATTACTAATTCTGTGATCGCGCTCTCTCGCTCCCATTTGTTTTTTTAAGGAATGAGCCGGGCTCATTTTTTCAATCGTATAGGAGTATTTGAATTTGACAACTATTTAAGATTGCAATTAATTTTATGAAATAAATCATACTCGTATACGAGTATGATTTATTTCAAAAAATTAAGAGAAATAAGGTACACGAATAAATAAAACTTAAAGATATAATTTTATATTAAAATTTAATAAAATCTATAAAATGATTTGATTCATTGTCAAATCTTTTTTTTTATCTTCAAAGTTTCACATTTTGAACTCTGGCGTCTATCCTTAAATAATTGACTATCTTTGGAAAATACAATTCAATATTACAGCAGTGTATAAATCAAAAGTTTACATTAGTGCTTGATTAGATTTAACAACAATTCTGCGAAATATTATAATAATACTTCTGAATAACAATAATAAAATAGATGGAATTCGGATTACCATATGCAAATAAGATTATATTAAGTACTAATGGGGGGTATAGTGTGTCTTGAGTTAAGTTCAAGTGTTGCCTACGATTTGTGATATATCATATTTTTGATGTTATCTCATAAGATGCAGAAACGGACAAATAAATACAAATTCTATATAAATAAGAGAAAATTCGAGCGATTTTATCGCTCATCTAAAATGGCGAGCACGCTCCCCCTCTCGCTTGATAATTTTTGAGCTCCACTCAATCTAAATATGTTTGAAGATGCAAGAAAGGGGGTTTACCGCACAAATTGAAGTTTTTATATGGACAACCTAGGTAATTTGGGCTTGAATCTGCTTTATAAGTTATAACTTATAAGGATAACTTTTGATGACGTCATAACAACGAAGGAATATTAATTGAGATTTAAAATGATGAATATTTCTTTTATATTAAAATGCCCGTTGTTCAAATGATTTCCAACACTAATTTTATGACTGATCACGTCATATATATATATATGTATATTGTTCCTTCAATTGGTCAGATGAAGTTACACTGAGATGTAATCTTAAATATTATAGTATTACGATGACTCCATATTACCAAGGAATCTTGTGTGAAGTCCATATACATAAAGTATATTTCCTTCTCTAGGAACGACCGAGACGCAACCTACGGATATAGAGTTCGAGAGAATAATTTCTCCTGAGCTCATTGTTCATTGAGCTACTTCGTTCTATTATATTAACTTTTTTCTATGAAGCTGTTATTCTTAATCTTTTTTCATTCTTGAGAAAATAACATCTATGATTATCTAGGATACATTAAAAAAGAGTTCATATATTTAAAGCAAAGACATGCCATTCCTTTAAGGGTTTAGACATCTAAGGAACGTTTATAATGGATATACAGTAACTATGTCTCTATTTGTATAACTTTTTCTAAGAAGACATTTTAATCAAACTGTATAGAAGATACGTTTATTTAATTTTACCTATACTTATGTAAGTATATACTTACATAATATAGGCTCATATACATACACCTTCCAATGCGTCTTTAATTTACATATTATTATTATGCGAGAAAGTTTAATCTTTTAAGCGAAACAAATTCAATGTATACTACATCTGAAACTTTTTTTTTTAGCTGTACATATATATCCGACTGTCTCGTTTTCGGGGCTAATATTGTTCTCCACACCAAAAATACCCTTACTGCGGACCTTCTGATGTCGTTCCTCAATTCTACTCAGAGTCCAACAACGACTTACAATAATAACCCCGCAAAAAATTCTTTATGTTCCTCTCCGTCTCTTATAAGCGCATACGAATGTTCAATGAGGTTTTGAATGTAATTGAATCTATTTGAGAAAGGATGTTCACTACTCAGGCATTAAATAATAATGACAACTGCTAAGGAAAATAAAATTCTTTCCTCAAGTTACTAATTCCAAAAAACCGGGCCTGCTAAAAAATACTGACGATTTGCATCTCTAAACATAAAGACGAACGAAAAATTATGTAGCAACATTAAAGCTGACTTATTGCCTGCCTCCAAATGCCTCTCCTCCAGCTCCCTTAACTTAAGGACGCCTGTTATATGATTTTCCATCTCCCCCAACAAATCCTAGTTCGTGTCATTGAATATCTTCATAAAGAAAGACTTTCTTTTTAATATATGTATACTGTACATTCTTCATTGCTTAATTTGCTGATTGTGAAATGTGCAAATTCCTTGGGTTCTATGCATACATCCATATAAGTAATTTGTCAATACTAAATAGAAAAAAAAGAAGAAAAAACATTCATCTTTTTTTAATTAAGTTATGAATCATGTAAATTTGGGAGTTGATGGGATAATACTCAACAAATATTTGCTTATGATAATTTTTTGAAAGGCCATATATGTACACACAAATATAATTTAAGTTTTTCCCGCTCCCGAGTAATAATATATAAAAATAATAATGTAGTCAAAATATTTGCAAATTGAACTCTCATATTTTATCTATGAAGCTATTTATGATTTTTTAGATGGAATTTTTAGATTTTCATATGTATTGTAGATGGTTCTAGAAAAAATTCCTCTGGAGAAAATTGCGACGGAAAATTTCCATTTAGAAAATTGCCAGTGGAAAATTTCTATTGAGAAAAATTGCTGACTAACTAACAAAATCACATTACCTAGCCCACAACTTGTTTTGTAAAGGGTGATTCAAAATTAGGAGGTTTTTCCAGTAGGGATTTTTTGACAGGTGCGCGCGAGTTCTGTCAAATTTATACGTCATTTTTACTCAGTATTGTTGTACAATTCTGTATGGAAAGATATACGCCACAACAACGTGTACAAATTGTTCAATTGTACTATGAAAATCAGCGTTCTGTGAAAGAAGTTTTTCGCAATTTACACCCAACTTATGGTCCACATAATCGATCTTCAGAATCCACAATTCGCAGAATAATCGAAAAATTTGAAGAGGAAGCAACTTTCTGGGATGTCCCGTCGTCTGGTAGGCCACGTACAGCTCGCAGCGTAGAAAATACTGCGGCTGTAGACGGGAGTGTAGCCAACACGTTACCGTCAACGGCGAAGGTTATCGCGCCATGGTAACATACTTTTTGGTACCCGATATTTGGTTCCAACAAGACGGTGCCACTTGCCACAAAGCGCGCGTAACAATGGACTTATTGGTATATCATATTGGTGATCAATTAATTTCACGTTTTGGCCCCGTGAATTGGCCACCAAGATCGTGTGATATCACACCTTTGGACTTTTTTGTTTGGGGCTACGTAAGAGCAAAAGTCTATGTGGATAACCAGCAACGATTGAAGCATTGGAAGCAAATATTGAGCGAGTTATTCGTGATATTCCGGTCACAATGCTCGAACGCGTCATCGAAAATTGGCGCGAAAATATCGACCATTTAAAGGCCAGTTGCGGCCAACATATGAAGGTGATTATTTTCTAGAAATAACTGTAAAGGATTGTTTTTTCGGTTCATAATAAAGTTTTGACCATAATATAATATTTTATGTGTTTTATTTCTACAATCCAAAAACCACTCGTTTTGTATCCCCCTTTACAATGGCAGGACCACCAAGCAGGTTAAAAACAGCCGCCACCCCTTCACAAAGCATTTAGGGGCCCTCCGAATACTTCAAATGAATCCCAAGCCCATGGACTATTTAAGACAACCGCATGTACACCATGCAGTTAAAAAACACCACTTCTCCTTCACAAAGGATATTTATCCCTTCGAAAAGTACCAAAATAACCCCCGGGACCATGAGCTGATTAAGACTATGAGAGGCCACAAAATTAAAGAATTTTTCCTTTTTACTAGAAAATTTAATATTCTAATTTTTTCTTTCCAAAAATCTAATAGTTGAAATTTTATTTAATTTTTCAAATTTTTGCCTAAAAATGTAATCCTCTATAATTAGAAATCTCTCTGCAAAAAATTGAATATTGTAATTTTTTTCTAAAAAATTGAATATTTGAATTTGTTTTCTAAAAAATTGAATATTTTGTGAATAACTGTAGATTTTTGAAAAAACTCCCACTGTCTAGGACATAGTTTATATAGCTCTAATGCTTCTTCTCTACTACTTTTCAAAGAAGGAAAGGTTGAGAGATAAATTAAAAATCTCATTTTCTTTAGATCCCATGCATATTTTGTAATTTATTGTAGGTACTTTTAAGGGAATAGTTTATTTGCCAATTACAGCAAGTTTTATGTACCTATATACGAGTACATATTCTTTTTCCAGGAGTCAATAATAGATATATTGCAAGAATTATTTTCCTTCGGAGTTAGATATCATTTCAGAGTCGAGGTGAAAAAAATTGTCTGATTCTCTTGTGAGTAACATTTTTTCCCCAAAAAGCTCACAAATTCCCATGAGATCCTACACATTAACAATATAATTTTCCTCGAATATTCTTCGTAGGTAATACTTTTTACATTCCTCGTTTTTTTATAAAAATTATTTCTCCCGTAGTTCTTTCATTCTTTTATTTACATATTATTTTTTATCCTTCATGAGTCAGCAATCAGGAGTTAGAAAGAAAGACACCATTTTTATTTAGGGGAGTCCGGGGAATAGTTGTAACACTTTAATCATTTTTTTGTGTGGTTAGTTTGACTTTGACATACCAGAATTTAACACTACATATGTGATCCGTTAATACGAAAGCAAGCTAGAATGATTTTATATCGAAAAAAAACATTTGTATGTTTCCACGAATTATCCTCTGTTTCTATCAAAAAGTAATGCTTATTAACCCTGTACATCTGCCAAAAATTGCCCTTAAAATAGCGAAAGTTGACCATCACAATAAAATAATGGGAAACTGATAGATTTTTGTATAAAAAAGACAATTTTATGGCTAATATAAGTCTCTTAAATATAACATAGCCTCTAAACTATTGATACAAGTTTTGGGTATCTTAACTCATCCGCCGAATTTGAATACAAAGCCAATAATTGACAATGCCATTTAAATTAACCAAACTTGATTGTTAGAATAAAGTAATGAGAAATTGATAGATTTTATTTGAAAAAGGCCTTATCGGAGCCAATATACGTCTCTTAGATTAAATAAAGATTCTAAACTATAGATCTTTAATATCTTAACTCATCCGACAAACTTATTTACATTGCCCATAATTGACTCAATTGGTCTCTGAAATATTAGGCCGTATTTTACAAAATTAATTTATATTTTCTCTTTTCTTGATTAGTCAAAATATTACCTAGAACAAGTGTATTCTTCACAAACTTTTATCCCCTTAAACTTGCCGGATCTTAATGTGATGGATTCGTTTGTGAAGAGTGTGATCGAACAATAAGCACACTCCAAAACCAAAGCTGAACTTATCAGTCGAATCAAGAAATAATTCCAGGATTTGCCAAGGAAAAAAGTGCTAAAGGCCTGCTCACTCTTTGGGCATTGTATAGAGACTGTAATTAAGGCTTGTGGTGATATTATTAAATCAAATAATTCAGAATCCATCAAGATTGTGATTTTGCTTTTATTTTTTAAAAATCTGATAACTGGTTATAGAGGAAATTGCCTAGAAATAAAAAAAAAAAACACTTTGCTCTTGCACATCCTGTAATATGATGATTGAAAAAGGAACTACCCCCTTAATTTATGGTAATTTGTCAATGGTATTTTTTTATCATTTCTCTGCTTCATCTTTTTTTATTGGCAGGTTTTATCATTTTCTACTTATTGAAAAAAAAAAAGTAAGGAGGACCGACCAAAGTAAATTATTGAGTTAAAAGGAGATAATATGATGTTGTACATTCGGATCATGAATTATATTAGATTTTTTTATGCTGAGAAATGAATATGCAATTGATACTTATTTTAAAATCTAATTTGCAATATTTTGTAGTTTAGATATATATTGGGGGTAGAAAGTATGACCTGCCGGACTGCTGCTAAAAGAAAGGAACCAAAAAGAAATCCAAAATCAACATGAGAAGCTTAGCTGTCATGACGTTTTATTAAATTAGCTGTTAATGGCCATTAGACAAGAGAAATAAACGAAAATCCCAATCCGTATCTAGCAGTGATATCAGCAGAAATTACTCCGATCTCGATCCTCAATTCTACTTACAACAAATACTTTGTTATTAACACACGAGGGATTACTTTATACTAAGATGTTCATATGTAACAGCTTTGGAGAATATAAAAGGACACAAAATTCGTGAAGGTATATATTTTCTACAATTCTATCGATAGTGTTGTATAATACTTAATAATATTTTATGACCTGGTTGAGTGTAATATTAAGTTAATCAAATGTTAACATGGTAACCTTGACAATGCTCAGTGTTGAGTGAAAGGTTTTACAATAAATAGCAAAGAAGCCTAAAATCAGTTGGTATTTTCCCAATTATTCCCAACCATAAAATTATTATTATATATTTGTTAGGATTTGTTCATAACTTGACAAGAGCTAATTCAAATTCAATCAATCAACGTTCAAAACAATGACAAGAGGAAAATAAGTAAAAAAAAAAAAAAAAAATTGGGAACTGACAATAAATTTATATTTTTCATATTATAATATACATAGACAACGACGTACCCGAATTATATTTTTTATTTCAAATTATTTTATTTTAATATAGTAAAAATTGTAGATAAACATCCCTTTAGCCATTATAATTAGAAATATGTTCCTCCTTCAACCATGATGAACATGTATACTAAGACTAACGTGCTAATCCTCTTCTTCCTTTATTTACCTAATTCCCTTTTTTAATTCGTATTCAATATACATTCTCCCTTTTTCCGTTTGTATTATAATATTTTTTTAAATTTTGAATTTTTTTGATGCATTTCCGAATCGAAAACTCATATATATTGTGTCTGTCCGCGTGTGTGTGTCTATTATATGTACCCACATCGTTGAAACTAGAAGGTTGAAATTTTGCAGGTGCCTCTTTTGAACCTGGTCAGGCTAAAACAGGGGTGCCGATTTTTTTTGGGGATCATATAAGGAGACTTATGATTTACCCAAAATACGAAAACAGTTCTTTGGAGCTCAAGAGGACTAGGTAGGCATTTGAGTTATAAATCAAAAAATGTTGTTGGCGTCTAATAAAAAAGATAAAAATAACTACATTTTCTAAATGTATTCAAAATCTAAAAAGTTATTCGTAAAAAAGGAGATCGGTAAAAATTGCAAATTCGTTTTTTTCTGGTGTAATAAAATGAAATTCAAAAAAATATTGGATTTTTAAATTAAATAAAGCTTGTCTGGAGATTCGTTTCCAAATAAACTTGACACATAAAAATTGATGTTTAAAACCGATTTTTTTGTCATTTTCTGAATAAATTTTCATTTTTTTGGTCTTTATTTTTCCTCAAACGTCAATTTTCAATCTTAAAAAATAAATGTCACAAAACATACACATAAAATTTTAGAATGAAACTTTTAAAAAAAAATATTTCAATTTCCAGAGCATTTTATAAAATAATTTTTGCAATATTTGTCAAAATGAAACCGTTGTTGCGGGTTATTTTTTGGGAAAGAATATTCTACGTATCTTTTTTTTTTTTTTGCAAATACGAAAAAAATATTGCTATGTTTGTGTTTCTCTCTACAATGCCAATAAACACTATTATCTAATTTTGTACAAAGTTAGTGCAAAAAAGGTTTTTTACGAGTTTCTTCTTGAATTTCGATTAAGTAATTTTTTGACAAAAATAAAAAATGGACCTCTTATCTAGATATTTTTTGTAATGCATATATATTGGTATTTTACTTCAAGTTTATAACACAATATTTAAAAAAAAATCATTATAATACTTAAGAGGTTACAAGAGCCAATAATAAGTGTATTTGGGGGGTGCTATGATGAGACTTTGTAGATTATGCTACTTAACTGGATTGATTTAGTATGATTAATATATGTTGTATAAATTATAGTTAATTTTTCCTGCTCCATAATTATTATCATAGCAAGAGAATTAAAATTATGAGGATCTTTCTCGACAGCAACGAAACATTCATAATATAATTATTAGTATTATTGAATAATTCTGCATTTATAATTATTTTTCAATTATTTTGACCATTGTCAATGTGATGTCCCGCTCACCCTTGGCCGAGAAACACCGGGTAATCCTTTGCTAGTACATGTATAAAGTATTATGCCACCATAAATGAGGTCTATTAACGAGCGTGTGTAGGTAAAACTCAGTGCGTCATATTTAAAAAAAGAAAAAAGGGATCACACTGAAAAAAAAAAAAATGTGAATTTAGATGAGGTCAGGAACGAGCGTGTGTAGCTAAAGCTCAGTGCGTCATATTTATCGTTGTAAATCCTTATAATTTGCAAAAAAAACAAACTGTTACCATTATTCCTACTTTCTTGAGAAGGGAACATATAAGTATTGAGTGGCTATGTATGAGCATGATCATGAAAAATGTAAAATAAAACTAATTATTTCTCGGAGAATTTTCTTCTATATTAATAAAGTTAATAAATATATGTTATTTATTATGCAAGCAAAGTTTGTCTGTTTGTCAATACCTCATGATTTTAATTAATGCCCTGAGTTTGTCGGTTTATTATCCTCAAAGTAAAAGCCACTTAATTACCTCCTAAAACAAATAAATACTTAAAATAATATAAGTGTTGAAATGCCATAATAAAGTATTTACATATCTAAAACTAATTTCTCATATAAAGCAGACCATTCATAGTCAATAAAACTTCCATCCCGAGCTTTTAGTTTCTTTTCCATCGATAATAGTATATAAATCGTAGACACCGATTTAAGTGTAATAATATTACTTCTCATTCAGTCGGACGACAAGTAGATATCTCCCTCATCAATAATTCTCAAATGTTGTCGGATCCTTTCAGGAATAAATGAATATTTCTCCTCACACAGTCTATAAATACTTTTAACGTTGTTTTTGACCCATTTATTTGTAGGCAGCGAGTTTGTAATGAGCCTATACTTTACTCACTATGTGTAATGGGAAATAAGAGGCCATTGAATACTTTTTAAAATCACCTAGGCACATTTGTTAATCACTCATGTTTTCCTGAAGTGTTCGATAAGCCTCAAACCTGATGAGGTAGGTGGAGTTATATGGTTCATGATCCTTTCTTTCAAAGTACTTTTAAGTGAATGGAAAAATGCTTTTACATGTCTTTCAGGACAAATAAACGACGTATTTTTTTAAAATGCGTATTCATTTATCAAAATGTTCATTTTGTAACTCCTCCAATTTTATATCCCCCGCCCCACTCCATCCTCTTTGGGTCAGTTTCCTCTGACCGTGCTCTCCAAAGATCCTTAATACTCTTGGGGTTCGAACTAGACGTTCGGCTCAATACATACCCAATAAAACACTCTCATATAATTTCAATCATGGAGCACCTATACTACTCCAAAGGCTTCCCTTAATTTGAAATACTTTCATAAGGTCAGCATGACCATATTTAGACTGGTCATGAAGATCATTACTATATATTATTTTCACAGCCACCCATTATTATGCTTCCCCATGTACTTTGACTCCCATTCAATCTTTTAAACAATCTGAAATGACCCATAATCCAGCGTTTCTTTGTAACTTCAAAGTTATTTCTATTTAAAAAGGTTGCAATAATGAAGTTTCAGCTTTCTGCCTACGTGAAGATACTTAAATTGCAGACACATTTATACAGTGTACCCGACCATGATTGAAAAAAATAAAGATGTATCTCTACCTAGTTGTTATAAAAATATATTTTATTGAAATTATAGTTAAAAAGTGTAGTAATTTCCAAGCAACACACTGTATGCGGTACTAATTAATAACCTCATTCGTATGTTGTCTTTTATTTTATATCTATTTTCTCCACTGCATTTATTAATGAACTAATTAATTTATTAATCTTTATACTATGTTTTATATAATACATTTCCCTTACACAGGAAAGTCAAAATTACTTTTTCTTATATATGTATGAGTGCAATAAAAAAAAAAATAATAATCTACTTCAATCATCAAAAAGATCAATCTTGTGATGACTATGCTTTTTATCGATTAATAGATTAAAAAAGACTCAATAAGAGAGCCTCTGTTTGATTTAATAATATAAAATAGTGTTGGATTTGAGGTTCACTCAAATTCGAAAAAACTCAATTATAGATAGATTTAGACCATACATTTTTTTGTAAATTAATCAAACTACACTGTAATTAGTATCTGAGGTTCAAAGTGTAAGTCCTTGTTGAATTTGTAGCTGAATGGAGGATTTTTGGCCTATATAATTCTTTATTTATTTTCCTTCCTCGGCCTTAGCTGCTTGTAGCTGATTTAATGAAATGTATGACAACTAAGCTGCTCTCCTTCGAAACATTCTTCATATTGTTAGGGCTATCATGTTGATTTTCTTTTTCTTTTAACATGCTCAAAATGCTCTCCAGGCCCTTTTAAGGGTCCTGTACAAGGCAAGGCTTATATATGTATAAACATTACCTAAAATCAGTCAATCAATATCTTCGTCAAAAAAAAAAAACTATTTTCAAATATATCAAAATATTGTGCTATCTACAAAAGGTCTTTGAATAATAAATAATAATTCATTTCAATATTTTGAAAGAATAAGGTCTTACACATTTATATTAACCCTAGGCCCCGATCCCGGTAAGACCGATTTTATTGACTGATACAGCCCTAGAAAGTCTTATTATATTATATGTTTATTAAAAATGAATCCATTATTTTTCAAATAGTTGGCGTTAGAAATATAAGATTTCGTACAAAAAAACCTTCTTAAACAGTTTTGCTTGTTTGATTAATAGAATTGTTGAGTACTCGTAAAGAATGGATAATATCAGTTACGAAATACACCATATTTTACAGTTATTATTGGAACAAGGCAAAAACGCAAGCCCGGAGATTGAAAAAGTGAATAGTGTTTATAGTCCTGTAAGAGACAATCGTGCTGTATTTTAGCTTCGTAAATTACGTTCCGGTAAATTTGATGTCAAAGATGCACCATGTTCTGTAAGGCCAATGGTCGAAAATGTGGACCGTCGGTCATGTAACCAGTGTTTTGATTGCCTATTATAAACTTTAATAAAAAAAAGTCCTTTAAAAGTAACAAATTTCTCTTTACACCAGCCATTAGTATTCTTAGACAAATTTGACTAAACTCAAAAGATCGAATCTTGAAATATGGGCGTAATGATTTATCACATCTACAGTTGTAACTACATTTCTTTTTATGGCGTAATACTTCATAAATTTCCCTCTTATATTTTAATAGGAAGTATTTTCTTTAGGCTATGCAATAAACGCCTAGTTTTTCTGCTTTGTTACTTTAAAAAAAAATCCTTAAAATTTACTTATCATAATTTAATAATGTTGTTAATAAGGGATCTCCAAACTACAGCCTAACTAAAAATGGTCTCCATGTGTTCCATCTGACCCACAACAGCTACTAGAAAATGAGCCTTACGCAGGAAAAATAAAAAAAGGTTTGTCCCGAGTTTCATACTGACTGGAATACTTAGTATTATCTATTTAATAATTAATGACGTTCTTATTGTTGAGGTAGTCTAACTGACATAATTCTTAGACTGGATTTGATCAACTCAGCTCATTTTTCAATTACTCGAACTCAATAGTTATAACTCGAATACACCACTAATACAATACATAGAGTGTGTATCAATATCGCTAGGATACTTTTTGAAACAACACACGGCATTACCTCACAATCACAAAAATATAAACTCAATTTTGTTATGAACTTTCGATACATCAGTCGTTTTAGTGTTAATGGGTTGAAAAATTGAGCTATTGTTTGGCTGTTAAAATTGATTGAATCATAATTTCACATTATTGAAGAATTGACTACTTGCTACCAATTGTATTTTGGTCCTTTTTTCTGTGTTCTCCGCGTATGAAAGGTTGTGTGATACAATAAATGTAACTATATCAATAAAAAGTTCTTTATTCTTTTATTTATTTACAAAAAACATATTTGAAGATGTTTTTGTTGACTCTAGAGCATTTCTAATTTACTATAATTGTTATTCTATTTCATTAAACGTCAATGTATTTTGAATTGTCTGAGCGGTACATAACAATATTGTACGCACAGGTGATTTAGTGTTTCTTTTTTAGTGTTGAATATTTTTTTTAATTTAGATTCTGTGGGTGATTCCTGGAGTACCTGATATATTGTTTGGAATCTGATAGATGTAACCCCATGTATTAGAAATATCCTAAGGTCAAAATATGCTCAATCATCCATGATGTTAAGAGTAATTGTCAATTATAACACTATGCAACAAAAGAAAAAGTCTTGGAAACTCCGCCGTCTCAAACCCACTTAAATAATTGTTATTTAAGCCCTAGAACACGAATATGAACATTAAAGCTTTCAACGGATATCGGCTTGTCCTTTAAAGTTTTTTTTTTAAATTTTTTAAATGGAGTTTTTAGAGTAAAACTACGATTCAGTGCCATATATTTATTTAAAGATTAAAGACCTATACATATGCAAATAAAAGTGAATATAAATTGATACAAACAATTCTTCGAAGCAAATAAATATATAATTTGTGATCAATATACTAATAGTTCATAACAAAGGCATTGTAATATCAATTATCAAATAATATAATTAAATTCTACTATGTAGGGTCCGGAAGCAAAACGTGGACTGATTTTAGAAAAATATCATTAATTTTGAATTTTTTTTAACAACAATTTGAGACAGGACGTTTGTGAACATGTTCACTCAATATGGCCACCCTCAGCAGCAATCACAGTCTCCACACGGCGGTGGAAAGATTTGCAGGAGTTGATGATGAACTTTTCCGACAAGTTGTTCCACTCCTTCACAAAGTCCAACAGGTTCAAATCTGGCATAGATGATGGGCACATGTCCTTGATGATGGCCACATGTGCCAAAAATCAGCCATTATGTCGGCGCAAAACTTCTAGCGTTTGGCCAATATGTGTGAAGGTGCACCATCTTGGGTGCACACATAGTTGTCCTCTTGGTAGGTGATCTTGAGCCATTGCAGTATGGTGAACATCAGCACCTCATAGTAGGCCTCATGGCCGATTTTCTCCCAGCCTTAAAAAAGAAGGGAGGCAACTTCTTGCGTTCCTACGCAACGATCCCCAGGACCATTGTTTGGGTCGGATATTTTGTACGGAACACGTCCTTGACCTCCTCTGGTGATCCTCCATGCGAACAGTAGTTCTGACGGCTGTAGATCAGGTGCACACTGAAAATATTTTCGTCAGAGATCTTTTTTACTGTGGATCCATTTGCTGTGATCCACGCACGAACTTTTGTGCGCCTCTGCAGTCTCCTTTCTTTCTGAGTGTCTGTCAACAGGTGGCGTGGGGTCCTTGTGTAAGAGAACAACCACATGTCCTCCCTCACAGCCCTCCTGATTGAACCCTCGTCCACGTCAAACTCGCAAAAGATGCGATTCCCCAGAAACTCAGAATCCCTTTTCAAGTTGTGTCCCCCACTTCCTTCTTTCCTTGAGATGTCTTTTCCATATTTTTTCATATATGGAACACTTCACAATGCCCATAATCTCTGCCACCAAACTTTTGGCCTCCAGAAGGTTGGAGATCCTTTACCTTTTTGCTTCTAGCTCACTCATGATGAAAGATTTTGGAAATCTTTGTTATTGTTTCCTTATGTAGAAAAGACAGGAGATTCGGAATATGCAAGAAAAAATTTAAAAAAACTCTCTATCTTAATTACATAATTAGCATTTATTAACAACCCACGTTTTACTTCCAAACCCTGTAGTAGGCCGTACATAAAGAGAAAAAGTAAAAAAGTATTTCCTAATGTTTGTTCTGATAATTTAACCTCAGATATAACATAATGAATCTGGTATTCTTACAAATTGTAAATGGTAAGCTTCACAAATATTTATAATTATTTAGAGTGGGGGAATGCTTTATACTCACAATTATTTATATTATATTATTATTATTATAATACATTTTTTTTCTTCTGGAATATTACTTTAATAAATATTCAAAACAACCAAGCCACGATATTTTATAAAATTTCTTAATAAACATGAAAAACTAAATTGACCAAAAATCAATTAAAACCAACTTTTTTTGTTAAAATTGAAATATAAAGTCTATTCTATAACTTCACGACCTTGGATATACAGTACAGGAAAAATAAATAAAAAAGATATTAGCTTCTAAGTAAGGTAATTTTACTCGATTTGTATGTGATTATATATATTTTTTATTAACTGTAATCAAGATAATGTAATGAATAATTTATCTTTCGAATGCTTAAATGTTTGTATCAACTTATATTTACTTTTATTTTCATCTATATAGTTCTTTAATATCAAAATATACCACTGAATTATAGTAATACCCTAAAAACTTGATTTAAAAAAAATGCCTTATGCCAAACCGATATCCTTTAAAAGATTTGAGTATGTTAATGACCATATTCGTGTTCTATTAATTAAATCACAATAATAAATGTGTGTTTTAACCTGGGGGCCAAAATGCTGTTGCATATTGTAATTGATAGAAACCAGTATATGGTTGTTGGTAAATTGATCGCAAATAATATAAAATTATTATGGACCACATTGTTTCCTTATTCTCAAAAGCTCCTATGGGATTAAGAATTGGCTATGTACTATGGATACGGTCCATGCCAAACTTCAAAGGTCACTCAATTCTACTTAAAAAGAATAAACTTTGGGCTCCATTATGGCCGAATCTTAATCCCTTGATTACTACGGAGTAAGGGGCCCAATAATTGTAGTAGGTTTAAATTACGATGTTCTTCAACGTTATTTTCTATCAATATGTTTTATGACGTAACAAAACAACAGCTAAAACAAAAATAAAGAAGTTTTTTATCTCATGTTCTACTTGTCGGAGCAACAGGAAAAAAAAAGGCAAACGCGTGTGTGATCTCCTTAGCACTGGTGTCTGTGTCGAGAAGGCTGTATCCTTCTCAGCCTTCTCGAAGGATGATGCACACATAGTGTGTGCATCTCCATTCATACTACCTACAACATCAAGAAGTCCATTTCAGCCACATACAGCTACGAAAAGACAAAAATTATGTAGTAACAATATGGCGGACTTCAAGCCTGCCTCCATGTTGCCCTAATTCAGTCCTGACCTCAATCTTTATGAACATTGTAGTTTTGGGCATCTTGGAGAATAATTTCTGCCGCACCTCTAATCCAAATTTGGATTGCCAGTGTGGTACGCCATGGACACGGCCTTCATTGTCAAGTGCTACCAATTTGTTCAACGGCGTGTACAGGATAATATTGCCGGGGCTGGTTGACATAATGCATAAAAAATAAAGCTAAGTATAGTATTTAAACAATTTACAAATTTGTTTACGGTTGTCTTTTCTTAATGCTATAAAACATCAGGTTTTTCGTAATGAAGTCATGCTGCTGCAAGATGTAGCTTTTCACTCTGTCTGAGTAGAGTAGCAAAGGCCTATGCTACCTATCACAAAAATAGTAACAGCCTAAAGATATCCGTGAAGAGTATTGGACCCTTTTGTCAGTGGGTCACTCAAATATATTGTGCCAAATACATAGGAAAAGTGTTTAGATTATTTTTGTAAACCAAGAAGCTTGTAACCTTTTTAATACTAATTTAACATAATTTTATATTTTGTAATTAGTTCAGCTACATACAAAGAGCTCTTACTTTAGGGCAGAATTTTTGATAAAGTAAGAGCTCTTTCTATGTAGCTGAACTAATTACAAAATATAAAATTATGTTAAATTAGTATTAAAAAGGTTACAAGCTTCTTGGTTTACATAGTAAAAGAACCCGAGCGATAGTGAGACATACTGTAGCTCCTATTAAATCATTACTCCCAACAGAATATTCAAAAAAAAAAAAAATCTTGATGGAGTGGAAAAAAGTCTACTTTCATATCCTTTGGTAAGTTAAAAGAATATACATATAATATTGTGAATATTCTTTAATATGGCTTAGAAATAGAGGATGAAGAAAAAAAACAAAACAGAATACGTCTGTTTCCTTTATTTTCTTAAGAACTTTATTTCAGGCATCAACTTTAACAGAATACTGTCATATCAAATGAGTATAAAAAGTTTTGAAATTTCGACTTTTTATGAATTATAAATTTACCTAGGTAAGGATATTTACTTAAGAATCCATCTAGTTATTCACTGTCTTCGTGCCTCACTTTGTCCAAACAGATACGAAAAATAAAACATCAAAATCCAAAGAAAAACCTTTACAGTTATGACATGTTAACAGTCTTTAAAGTACAGGTATTATTGGTTGTGCAAATTAAAATTATGAAGAGTCTACCATATAATGAGTAGTGTGTTAATAAATGGAATAAGATTGGGATTGACTACGTAAATGTTCCAAAACACATAGGATATAGGACATTACAAATGGATAAATTTGGGAGGTTTTTTGGTATGCATGCCAGATATGATACATCATTGGAAACTTCTTCTGTTTCCTGGTATAAGAGAGCATTTCACATCAATTTTCCGTGGAAAAAGTTTTTGTATTTAACTTGTAAGGGTAACTTTGAAAGGTTTACCTCTATAGACTTTGCCTTTAAAGCCATTTTATTTAATTCAAGATTTTAAGCTACGATTCCGTGCCATATTTCCACATGAAAATCAAAGTAAATCGTAGCTATACCCTGGAAACATGATTAAAAAGAAACAACTTTAAAAACTACATTTTTAGAGGTAGAAACTTTTTATGGTCATTGTCGTATTCTACGGCTTAAATAATAATAATAATTGTGGGTTTAAGCCTTTGGGCATTCCAAGACCTTCATTTTGTTGCATGGTGTTATCCGTATAAATAATTTTGAATAAGTGCGATTTTTTTTTCAGATGAACTAAAATTATTACTGCTTATAATATTTATAAAAATATTACTACATAAAATACTTTATTATGTATTTTTCTCTGCTAAAAAGCTTCATGTCGAGTTTATTTCTTTTCTAAAGAATAATAAAAATATGAAGACTAATGGTCATAACTTTAAATACATTTTCATGAACGCTAATGATGTTTATTTTTATTTGTGTGTCATTACTTGGAGAGGATACAATGGATCATATGTCCATATATGCCTCAATAGATCATTTACACAGTATAATTAATCAAGCAGGATTTTGTAAAGGAAATAAACTATTACATGGAAAGTTCAAGGATTAATGCTACAGGCGAGTTTTTATGAAATAAAACTCTTAACAAGGGATCCAATAAAAGTGGGAGGAGGGGTTGCTAAATACTATAACAATTCTATAGATTTAGATAAGAGGTTTTGTGATATCATTTAAAAAATTTCCGGAGTGAACAAATGAAAAACCAGGATAAAATTCATTCCCAAACACACAAAAACCTCATCACAAAGATGATTTTTGCCTGATTTTGTAAGAAAAAACAACATTTTGTCGTAATCCTTCATTTACGAGAATGGAAGGCCATTCAAGGATCACTGGTTGGAGGAAGAGAGACTCAGAGATTTTAAATGACTTAAAGGTCATATAGAGTAACTCAATGCTGTAATTTTGGCAAAAGGAGAATATTTTGGATAATTTTTTGTCACTTTTTTGCAAAGCATAAGTGAGCAGCGCTCAAAACTCTTCAGCGGGAGTACGCTCGCTATTTTAGAAGAGCGATAAGATCGCTCAAATTGTCGCTCATTTATATAAATTTGTATTACTTTTTTCGCTTCTGCATCTTTTAAGATAACATCAAAAAATTGAGAGTTAAAGAATAGTTATACAGATTACAAGAAAATAAGGTAGAAGTTATTATTCAAAATAAGCCAGAATCTGTATCTGTGGCTCTCTGCTGTCTTCAGTTGACCAGCTTGCGTCTCATGTAGATGGTCTCTCTAACAAGATTCAGACATCAGTTATATCAGTAGTATATTACTTGTCCAAATGTTAAACAGAAACCGAACATTAACTTGTTAATCATAAGAATTTGAAAAATGTTTTGGAGGAGTGTAGGTTAGTTGTCATGACGTTTAATTAGATCAGCTGCAAGCAGCCGAGAGAGGAAGGAAATTAACAAAAATCCAACCCGTATATAGGAAGGAAACATAGGTTTGGAATGAAAATTGATTATATTTTTGGATAATTTAAAAAATAAAATCGGAAATCAACATGGTAACCCTGACAAATGAAAAAAATTATTTTGACAGGAGAGTAGCTTAGTTGTCATCACGTTTAATTAGATTAGCTACAATCAGCTGTGGCAAAGGAGGAGAGGAGAAGGAAATAAACAAGAACATTGCCAATAATTACTACGATGTCAACCCTCAATTTTACTCTGAGTTCAAAAAAGGACTTACAATTATAACTCTGCAACATATCCTCCAGGTTAATTTACGATTTTAATGAGCTCACCCGAATGTTCAATTAGGTTTTACATATAATTGAATGGCATTAAAATGAAGTTCATTTCTCAGGAGTTAAATGATAATTTCAACAGCTAATGAAAAGAAAATTCATTCTTTTAATTACCAATAGCAAACATAACATGCCTGCTAAAAATACGTACGGGTTCCGTTGCTAATAATATATCAATTAGTTTATTTAACATGAAGGATGAGAGTCTTAGACACATGTCTATTCAATATGGCCGCCCATGTTCTCCACTACCAACTCCAGCCGGACCTTAACTTGCAGCATGACTTGACGATGAAGCTCTGGTCAAGGTTGGCTCAGGCATTCTTGAGGGCAGACTTCAGCTAGTCCTTGGACTTGTATTGGACTCCTGACAGCATCCCCTTTAAACGCCCAAACACTGAAAAGTCAAGACATCGATGATGACGACATCGGTTGGATTTTTCTTAAGCTTGTTGAGAAGAATCTTTGACCTTGCGAGACGTTTTTCCTTGTCTACAGGCTTGAAGGCATGACGAGGGGTTCTCTCGTAGACCTAAAGGCCAAGATCTTTCTTAAGTAGCCGGTTTATGGTCCTTTTGCTGACGTTGAACTCCCTGGAGAGGCTGCTGACGGTGAACTTCCCTCTCTTGTCCTCGACAGACTTTTTCACGGCAGCAACCATTTCGTCCGACCTTCGAGGCCTTGACTTAGATCTTGTGGTCACCTCAGGAGTCCCTTTGGCTACCACACTGTAAACAGTGGTGCAGCTACAGTTCAAAACCTTGGCAATTCCAGTGGGAGTTTTTCCCCACGCGGAAAGTTCCAAAATTGCAACTCGACGTCTCTCCATATTATCGGCTGTTGTTTCACTGTTGCTATTTAGATTTTGCTGGAGTTTTGTTTATAACTAGTCAAGACCCTTGCCTATAAGTATAAACCGGGTTTAACTCAATAAAATCACGAATATGTGTATGGCCTAAAATTTAAAGGAGGGTTCCGTTTTAGACGCGCACACCATTATAGCAAGGGCATATAGGTTAGAATTACTCCAATATCCATCCTCAATTCCACTCTGTATCCAACAAAGACTTACACTTATAACTCACCAGTAAATCCTCATTATTAATCTCTTTTCTTTCAGGAGCAGACGTACTAGTTATTACTTTATACTTATAATTTATGTCTTCAAGAATTAAATAAACTAAATAATGATGATAACATCTTTGGAAAATCAAAAAAACTTATTAAGATTGCCAACTAGAATAACACAATCTTGCACTCTAGGACATATTTTATACACCTCTGTTTATAAATCCATATAAATACTCAGTGGTAATCCCCGTCCTACATGAACACACGCTCTTAATACTTGGATGTTCTTTCCTCAAGCATTGCAACAACAAAATCCCTTCACCAGTATTTGGTCATATTTTTTACAATTATAAAAGTAAAGTGTTGTAAAATGTGTTAAGGGAGTGAGCACGCCCAAAAATTTGTATGAGTTTCGTCATTTTCATTCCTTGAGTAGTTTGGTATTGATAATAATTAATAAACAATACTAATGGAATTGATCAAAGCATTTTTATTTCTGTATTTCTACTCAACTTTATCTCAACATTTCTCTCAGACACGTTTCACAGAAAAACAAAAAAAATATATAATGTTAAATTTAATTTGTAGAAATGTTAAGTCAATCAGTGTTATGTCATTTTTTTTTCGATGTATATGCAAAAATAAATTGCTTGAAGCCTATGTACTGTATTATTGATCGACGTTTATTTGAGAAAAATGATGGAAAGTCTATTTAACGCTTGAATAAATACTTGACAGCTCATCCATTAACCAAAAGCGACCAAACACGAAAATAATCTGCTGTTGTCGCTGTTTCAAAAAATATATTTGATATGATTTGAAATAAGTTATTTGTAGGAGTGAAGAACTTTGACGACAATAAACAACAGTATTTACAAAAAGTTATTTTATCATTAAGGTATAACTTCCTACAAAAAATGAATTACTTAAAAACTTTCCATTCACCCCCCCCCCCTCTTTTTAATATCCCAGGAGATTATAAGAGTATGGATCTTTACCTTGGTAATGAATATAACTTTTAGGTATACAATAAATTTAATCAAATTAATTTCCTCAATTCCTCTACAAATTTATTCCTCTCTCCTTTACTTATCCATCTCCCCCCCCCTCATATGCTTTGAAGGAAAAACTTTTATTTAAATATTAGTGATGTACCACAAGGAGAACTCGTCAATGGGTACTCAACAAGGTGAATAGAAATACAAGGTTAGACCATCATGTAATCGGGCTAGCTAGAATTTTCAATTTAATGATGTATCGTACAAACTGCTAGGCAAGAAAAACCGATTCTGACAAAACATGCAACATGCATGTATGATAATGACGTAAATTTATTCAATTGTTCGACGTTTCTTTCTATTTTTTTACATCTTTTTAATTTAAAAGAAAGTTTGATAAATAACAATGGGATTATCTTCTAAATAAAAGTTTTTTATATATGTATTTTTGTTGTAATTTTCTAGACTGTACTCTTAACCCTACACGTAAAAACCTTTATTTACAAAAAACATCAATAAACTATTATTCGTCTATAAATAAAAGGGTAAAATTGGATCTGTATTCTTTTGAGAGAAAGCTTGGAGATTCTTTCCCAATCGAATGGAAATGAAGTCTATATTTTCAAAGAACTGTAATCTTTTTTTTAATATTACAAACATAAGAAGAATATTATTAATAGTAGAAAAAAAAACTTGCTTCCCTAAACGTTGATTAAAAAAGATAATTTATCATAAACCAATAGTTTTATAAAATAAAAAAAAATCCCTACTTCCTTATCTACGAGTTTATAGAGTACATTCATATATATATAATTTCTCAAATTTAACACTTTATGCACATCCATAAGTAATATTCAGGGTGGATCAGAATTAAAGTCCTAGCCAATTTTTTTTTACAGTGTACGAGGTAAAATTGTGGAATTTTGGATCACTAACAAATAGGTTACCTTTTGGAAAAATGAATAGGATTACAAGAGATAATCTTTATCAGAGAATTCTTTATTAATATATCCTTTTATTTTTCAAAATCATTTCCTTTGGCTGCTACGTGGGCCTAAAGGGCCAAAGCACTTCTAAATAATGGCTTTGGACATGGACGTCCACAGCTGTTTGACAAAAACCTTAAAGTCATCCAAACTTGGGCGAAGTGTATCACAGGCTCTCTTCTCGACTATTCTCCAAATGGCACAGTCGAGGAAGAAATGCCTGTAGTGGAGGATGGGCAGACAACACATTATGCTTTAACCAAGTCAACAATTTCTTCCCTCTCTTGATCCGGTTAGCCTTGGTTGCTGCTTACAGCAGCTACCGATGTCGTCGTACGTAAGAGGCTTTCCTACAATTCTTCACATATCTCCTGACATGTCCAATTACTGACATTGAGATTCTTGTCCTGCAACTTCATCGACTAGGCTGGACCTAGGGTGATTGCAGTGTCCACATCCTCCAAGATCCCCATTTTTCAGCGTTTACTACTTCCAAGATACCTGTTAAAGCTCTGATCTGAAGCCTACACACATTTTATCTGGTAAGGAAGACTTTGGAAGAACCCCACGAACTTTATGATCTCCTCGAAACTCACTTGGACGTGGTGATCCTCTGCCCTCCCCCCATGAATATTTTCACTGCCTTGACGGAGTCGTCCTTTGCGGAGCCAAGGAATTCTAGATACATGGAAGTCTATCAACGTCATTTTGTTTTCCTTTTCCCCATCCTTCTTTTGGTTATACTTTATAATCTGAACGTTTTTAGTGCTTAATTTGCATTTGGATTGGTATATAAACATATTAAACGATATCCGTAATGTCAGTAATGAGCTTTGTATGTAAATTTTTAAAAATCAAAGCTTAAACTGTTAAAATAAAATTTGTAATTAAAAATATTTGAGGCAAACTACAAAAAATTTCTGAGATGTGTAGTTTTCCATCTCTAAAATGTTAAACACATTATATTGGGCCCTTTTTTACTCTGATATATTATTGTATTGTAACATTCAATTCTTTGGACCGGTCCTTTCTGTCCTTGGTACCGGTCCTTCGGTCTGTCAGTACTAGAACTGATTAAAAAATAAAATTGATTGACGGCATCTAGGACCGTACTTTTTTCTCGGCCTTTATTAGGATAAATTCTTTATGTAATTAAAAATTATTCAAAAATAATCAAGTACCATACTTTGTCAGTTTTAGGACTAATATGTAGGATTGTAATGGAGCGGAAAGAGACTGAACTGATATGAAAAATGATAAAGAGGCCCGAAAAAATTTCAAGACTATCATTGGAGGGCCGCATTACCACTTTTTTTTTTGTACTATTATAAATTATTATTGATCTATTTGCGGACCCCACTAAGTGAGGACAAGGGACGTGTGCGGTCCACACCACCCCTAGCCTATTTCTGTTAAAGGATTTGGATAAATAATTTAAGACGTTTATGGCAATTTCAATTTATCTGGCTATAAATGTTGCACCATCTATCCCTTTTTACTTAAAAAGGGTAAATATACTGTTTGCGGTAAAATAGTTTCATTTTTTATAATAAATGACAATCAGGATGTACAAATATAATTGGGCCTGACGTTATTTCATTATAAAGTTGTCTAGCCAATACAGTCATTCATTATTATTCGGTGAAGTAGTGAGGAACGTGCGTTTGTCATTAAAGAAATAAAATTACCAAAAATGATTTGACATAATATTTTATAAAATTGAAATTATTGAAATTTAAGTATGTTATGTTAGAAGTTATCCAAATTCAGGAAGAAAAATTTATCTTTCAAGGTAACGAGCGTGTGGAGTTCAAACTGAGTCTGTCATAGTAAAAATAAAAGAAAAGGGGAGTAGTGATGGAAATTGGGTGTATTTTTTAGTGGGCTTTTTTTTTTAGAAATTGGTTAACTGAATAATAAATTTTCTTTTCCATTGCTGATGGCATTATTATTTAACTACTGAATAGTAAATTTGCTACTAGATTCAATTAATTCAAAACCAAATTAAATATTTTTGTGTCCTCATCAAAGAAAGAGAGAGTTACCTTGATTTGCTGCAAAGTTAAGTCGTTGTTGGACTCAGAGCATGATTGAGGATTGACATCGGAGTAATTCTTACCAATGTCCTTGTTTATATCCTTTTTTCCTTCCTCTCTTGTCACAGCTGATTGTAGCTGATCTAATAAAACGTCATGACAGATAAGCTACTCTCTTCCAAAACATTTTTCAAATTGTGTACCGGGTTGTCGACAATTAAGAACTCCTACTAATTTCTCATAAAATTACAATGCTATCTTGGTGTAGTTTTTTTTATCTTGAAGGCATTGTGGCTGTGCAGATTTTTCTGCCACACCCACTAGTAACTCAGATCATAGAATTATTATTTCCATATTTGGGTCTCCATTATTCTCTTAAGGTATTACCTTAAAAGATAGAATATTCCAATAATTGATATATTTTTGTACAGATGCACATAAAAATCCTTTCAGAAATTTGTATACTAAATATATTAAAAGGTAAAAAAATCAATCATTGTATGTTCAATGTCTCATAATTCATAAGGGGAAAAGGTTATATGCTTTCAACTCCTTTAACCTTCCCCATAATATTTCTATATACATACATAACATTGAAGGATATAATGGGGTCGAAGAAAAATTGCCCCAAGGGAAAATTGCACGTCCTTTACTAAACAATCCATGTTATATACACAATATATAGTGTGGTCTATAATTAAAGTCCCTCAAGACATGAACGCGTTGAATAGAAGATCAATATCAGTGATAAAGAGTTTTCATAAGAAGGATTACTTTTTTTAACAATTTTTATTTTGAAATATATGTAATTAATACGTGTTTTGAATCTGTTGTTTTGATTTTACTATTTATTATATATTTTCCCGTGTGAATGGAGTGGATCCCTCAAGTTGTAGTAGCATTTAATTACGGTTTAATTATGCTACCAAGCAAGAGCTTAAACCAAAATTTTGCTTTTATTTTTATGACTTTAACTTTAAAATTGTCGGAGAAACAACCAAACAGAGATTGCGTGTAGAATTTCCTCCTCTCGGATGTGAGTCGAGAAGGCTGCAGAGACCGTTGGTATCTCCATTATACCGGTTTGATTTTAAATTCTTTAAATCGTTTTTCTATAATCTCATCTTTAAGTAGAATATATTGACCAAAGTTTGAAAGGAGACAAACCTGTGTTTTATTTCGTCAAAAATGATTAAAATACAGCATTAATTATTATTTTATAAAATTTAATTATGATAGAGATTATTCTAACCTATAAAAAATATTATTAAAGGTTTTCTCTAAAGCTATCTTAAGGAACAAAAAGAGAGAATAAAATAAAAAATTTGATCTAGCCTTTCTAAAATTGAAAAAAGGGTGCACGCTATATGCGGTACATAAAATTTTCCTACCTTTTATCGCAATATCTTTTATTTCAATACTTTTTATAGGTAATAAAAATGTATATCAAAACTATTTTTTACAAAATAACTAAGAATGTATTTTCAGTATCTATATTCACTAAGTAACGAGTTTTTACCTTTTTTCATAATTTGATCAAGATTTGCTACCTACGAATGACCTCGTAGGGTAATGCAATTTTGTATAAGTAATTTTCATTAGGCAAATAAAATTTTGCTCTGTACCCGTAATCGAAATTCGACAAATGTTGAAAATAAAACTGGTCTAATCTCCATCCCGACAACCCTCAACATCTAAAAGTCGATTTTGGAGCATCACTTCTCATACAGACAAGAAAAAAAAACAACTTTTACTGCTATAATATGGCTGACTTGGGAGTTGCCTCCATGTGACCCTTCTCCAGGCTGACTTCAACCCCCTGGACTTTTCAGCTTATAATGTATTGGAGAAGAATGTATGCCACAGCACCCAGCTAAGTTTGAATTCGTTCAAAGTTGTCATCACGTTAGCTTTTTACACGGTGGACAAAGCCACCATCGTCCAAGAGCTACCAATCTGTTCGCCAGTGTGTACAGGCAGTTATTCTTTGTGAAGGAGGACATAGAAATTTAAAAAAAGTAGCTAAATATTGTACAGGGAGCGGGGATCAAATTGTCGCCTACTTTAAACCTTGATAACTTGAAGACGACATTATCAAATAAAAACCGGTTACCAAATAGGAAAGCTATTCTCGTCAGCTGACGATACGTAGTTCAGTTAGCATCATGCTGTCATCATATGAGGAGATAAAGAGCTATAAGGGGAACAAGGAGCTTTCGAGGTCCGCCGTAGTTATGGCATTGGTTAATAATGGAGGTGAAATCTCCAATTCAACGATTGCTTCAACATTAGGAGTGAATTTACGAATTCTTCAGTGTATCCGTAAGAAGCTAGAGGACACCTGGGATGTTGATGCCACCATAAAGGGGCACCCAAGGAGGGGGCGCCGACAGGAAGGTCAGGGACACCGACTTTGTCAACAAGGCGAAGCTGATGGTTGAGGATGACCCTACCAGGTCCATGAAGGCCATGGCGAGGGATCTGGGCTGCCATGAGAAAACAATAAGGGACTGTGTATCTGAGGGTTTAAGGTGCAGGAGCTACAAGATGCAGGTGGGCCAGATCTTGACCTAGAAGGCAAAGGACAACAGGCTGATGAAGTCAACAAAATTGCTCAACAGGCTCAAGCACCCAAAGCAGCCCGGGATGCTGTGGTTTTCTCTGATGAAAATAATTTCTTTCAAGATCAGAAGGTCAACAAGCAGAACAACAGGTGGATAGCCACCTGCACCAGCCATGTGAGGAAGGTAATGAAGACCAAGTTCCCTGCAATGGTCATGGTATTTGGGGGTGGTCAGCAGTGAAGGTCATGTTATGCCTCCCCACATGTTTGAAACGGGTCTAAAGGTCAATACAAAGGTCTACCTGGATGTTATGGAGAAGGTGGTTTCAAGGATCCAAGGGATGGCCGGGGACAGGCCCTGGGTGTGGCAACAGGACTCAGCACCCTGCCATGTGTCCAAAATCTCCATGCAGTGGTTAACCGAGAACTGTTATGACGTCGTAACCAAGGATTTGTGGCCTGCTAACTCTCCTGACCTTAATCCTTTGGACTATTTTGTCTTGGGCTATGTCGAGAGACATACCAACAGACATCCCCATAGCACCAAGGCCAGCCTGATGTACTCCATCAAGGAGGTATTCGGAAACATGGACAAGGAGATGGTCAAAAGAGCCTGCGGCCGGTTCAGAGGCCGTATTGAGGCCGTCATTGATGCCAACGGTGATTATATCGAATGAATGGCTACTCTATACCTATATGCTCGTCATAGTTTTAATTTTCAATAAAAAAGTTAAAAAAATTATATTTTGTATTATTTTTTGTATAAAAATATTTTGGCGACAATTTGATCCCCGCTCCCTGTATATAAACAATTCACAGGTTGGTTTATTATTAATTTCATAAAAATGACGTTTTCCGTTGTTCAGTAATGTTACTGAAATTTTTTAGGTTGCTACTCTATATATTTCTGTTAACAGTTTTTTTTTTTTTCTAAAAAAAGCTGTAGGATATGCGTAAAAAATCAACAAATTAACCAACCTACTTTCATATATGCTCATATATTAATGTTAATAAGAAATATTGGAGGAGCGAAAGGATAAACTATGTTAGAAATACTATTATTGTAAAAATCATTAATACCAAACCAAAAAATAACAATTTTATAATTATAAACATTACATATTTTTATTAACTGAGTTCAAAGGAACATCAATTTTAAACAAACAAAAATAAACAATCCCGACCTATAAACAAGTTTCGATGGTAGTTAAAATTAGCCAATAGCCAACAGGCAAGTAAAAAAAAAAAAAAAATAGGCCTATCATTAATTCACCAACCCAGAATACCACAAAATATAAACTACTTATGTTCTTGGTACGGAAATATTTGAATGCCTTAGATCAAAGGGAACCCCCTATACAATACTGTTTTGTCCAATAAGGAACAAGTACAGAAAGCGCTTCACAGAATGTGTTAAAACTATCCTTTGGTTCTGGAATTGAAATTTAAAAACTGTCCTACGCTTTCAAATTTCAATTTTTGAATAATACGTTTAATAGACTAAACTTCCAATAGACTATATGTCGACAAAACATAAATTCAATAAAGTATACCTTAAAAAAAGAAAAATCATGGACATTATTTTTATTGAACATTTAAGGAGGTCAATACATGTATATTAGGCTGTCCTGTTTTCAGGCTAATATTTTTTTAATCTGCACAAATACCTTGTCTGCTGAGAACAACTGACAAACTGACTTTAGCAAAGTTTCAGGTCTCTCCAATCATTTTTTGGGAGTACATCCCTTATAGTTTAAAAAAAAGGTATTTGAGGGCAAAATTACCTATTTTTGTCTCTTTTGTACCGTTCCAAATACCCTATTATGAGTAAAAAATTGTACTTTTTGTAATTTGAGATAAAGGCTCATCTGTATAAAATGCTACACTTTTTGAAAATGATAAAACTGTTTTTCTCAAGCCATATAAACGCCTTTTGTCTTAATAAACTTGCAGAACTTTGTATATAAATTTTTTTACAAAGTTCAGCTCTATGTTGGCTCAAGTATTGATGATGGTGTCCTTCATTTTAATTAATACATTATTAAAAATTCATACGAAAATACTGATACATAGTAAGAATAAATTAGAAAATTAGAAGTATGATCACAGTATTTCAAAAATGAATAAAAAACAACATTACGCATGCATCAAGATAAAAACCAGTAACTGCAAGGCCTGTTTTTTCTTTCCTCTCTAGACTCCTCGCTCACTCTTTTCCCTTTCTCTATTATATCATTCAGTATTTAAAAACTGCATCTATGACGTAGTATCGATCAACTCTGTTGACTTCATGACGCGGGAATCTGGTTCATTTATTTAATTCAATAGTAACAAAGAAGAACAATCTCGAATCTCAGTGGTCTAGAGAATTCCCAGGTCCGTCGGTAAGCTTTACAAGAACTCAGCGAGAGCGGTCCTCCATAAATACTTTTAAAATAGAGATATACTTCCTTATAAGTTTATTCAGGCCCATGGGTATGTTGGAATTGCAAGACCTGGCCGCGTAGTGGGCTAGTAAAACTTTAATTATACCTGCTTCTCGTTTAAAGTGGTTTTTATGACTGGGAGAAGCCATTTCCAGCGATTCTTCTAATGAGATTTTACCCCCATACGCGTCTTGTAGCAACTTGGAGGCCAAAGCTACAATATGGGAGAGTCTTGGGTAATCATGAAATAGATACCTCGAGGTTTCGATTGCTGAACTGCAAAAGGAGCATATACCCTTCTCTTAATCGACCATGGATTTTTTTATAGATGAGGTTAACCTGCGATAGGGAGCGATTTTTCTCTTGTGGATGTGAAATGATTGTTAAAAAGTAACCCAGAGTTCCTCAAAACCTCCTTCGTTGGTTCACGACCCAAGTGAAGAAAGTAGTTTTCTAAGTAGACGGACAGAGGGAGTCAGAAAATGTTAAGTAGCTATCAATTGCATTTGCAATGGGTATTTTGCAATTTATATTTTATATGCAAAATACTACTTTCTTTATACCAAAAGCTATATTTTTAGCTTAGTCACTCAAATGACTCAATAGTACTTATATCGGCAATCAAATAAAGCTGAGTAAAATTGTGTGTTGGAGTTGGAGGCGGACATTTTAAGTACCTACTCAGAAGCCCTGGTTAAAACATATTGATAAGATTATTTTATTTTAAGGATATGTTTTTGTACAAGTATTCTTATAACTAATAATTGGTATTTAAGAGAGCAAAATTGATGCAATAGCTCAAACAATGATACAAAGTTTAAATGACGTTATGACGTAGTTTGTGCAATTGTTTATCTTGTAATGAATATGTTCTATTTTTGGTTTTTTTTTTACCAAGTTCGCTAACGGCATTATAAAAGTATGGTCAGAAACAGTTACTTATATTTAAACATTGCCAAAGTCTGTTTTTTGATCGTCCCCAGTAGATAATTTCATTCTCAATTCAAATACAGGACAGTCTAATGTAGATATATAACCTCATATTTTCCTTCCGTCCTTTATTTTAAAATAGCACACTATAAATAATAAAAAAATATGGCTTGTTTTTTATTTTTTATTTCCATTTTTGACCATATAATCCCCTTGAGCAGTTCTCCTTTTCATTTTTTGACAGAAGAGAGAATGAAAAAAATAATGAAAATGAAGATATTGTGTAGTATTGTTATTGCTTTTTCTCCTCTTCGAACCCATTACACACTTACACTCATGTGTACATATACTTACACACATATGGGTATTTATATTGCATAGAGTAGCCATAGCTTCCCGAGAAATAAATAAAGATATCTACTTCAAAGCATAGTTTATTTTTTTAATTTATAGGTATAGTAAAAGAAATCCATTATTTTTTCCAATAAATGGCTTTAGTAATGTGTATCTAGCGTTGTATAATTGCAGGTTATGTATTTGAGCTGCTGGTCCATGAGATAGATTATATTCTTTCACTACCGCTACCCTGACCATCAAATACCCCTTCTAATATACAAATACACCCCGTCCTCAGGTTGTACAGGTCAAGTACTAAAAAAAATACTATTGAATGGCCACCATGGCCTTAATAACCAAAAAAAAAATATTACCAGAACCGTTTTTGGACCGTTAAGTACCTATATTAAAATTATATTGAAATTCCATTCATTGGTTTTGCACATATTCACATATAGGTTAATTAACTTAAAATTTGTATTAATCATAATATATTTTTAATTTTTTGACTATCACTTATAGTGTATAGGTTATTTTTTAGAGCCTCTGTGTACAGTTTTTTTGTTTCGTAACCCAATCTGACTCACAAAATTAAAATAGTAGGTAAAGAAGAAGCTTATTTTTGGTGGATTATATAATAGATTTAGTAATCAGATATCCATTATTTTTCATTTTTTCCATTTTACACTAGTCGAGGTTGGAAAGGTAAGGTTTCGTACTAAAAAAGGATATGACAGAGATTTGTAATTGTTTGACTCAGGTTTGTTGGAGTCGTGGTCAAAGATGGGCAGCAGTAAAGAGAAAATATCCCATGTTTTAAAGTCTTTCTTTGAACACGACAAAGTCGTAAGCCAGGTCACTAAAATTGTGAGTAGTTTTTATGACTCTAATACTGTAACAGCCAATCATTATCGCCTTGGGCTTTGTCGATTCCTTTCAGATAACTTTGATATCAGAGTTCCATCACTTTGTGGAAGGCCAATTGTCAAAAATGTGGATAAAACAACGGAAATCGTCAAGGGCGATTGTGTAAGCACTGCTTTAATGACCGATGAGATAAATATGAATGGAAATAGAAATTAAAATACATAGAAAAATCCATAATTTTAAATTTCTTTTTACCATACATTTTTACCAGTCTATAGTGTTGCTAGTTTAGGGGTTTTTGGCTATATCTAGCCAGTTTTTAAAATACTTTGGAATAAAAAATATTAATTTAGTCGAAAGCTGAAAATTTGGCAGATCTTTCCATTAGTTTAGCTTCTTTACAGTCAATTTCTTGGGATATCAGCCATAGCAATGACACATTGTGGGATTGGCAACATCTGTACATTGTTTAATTACATAATGAAAGTTACAATGTAATACATAGCTGCAGAGACAATTTGCATCTCGACCCAGACTGCCTATAGATCAAAAAATCCATGACTGCCCCAGAGAGCGAAGAAAAACCAAAACATTTGGCCTTGTCACCCTTGGATGCAACTCTTACTAGTTTCAATTTTTCAGGAGTAAAATTAAAACAAGAGGTTTTGTGAAGACATTTATATTACAAAATCATCTACTTGGTACAACTTTTATTATATATGTGACCAATGAGCTCTAATAGTTGCCTCAATTATTAGACCTAATAATCCCATTGGATACATTGACTATGTAGTCAGACTCGCACTTGGTCGACTCCTATAGAGATTTGACACTCTTGTGAGGAGTAGGACATGCACTCGTTTAGATAGAATAGTCAAAGAGGTTCAAGTCTGGAGAGGAGGGTGGCTACATGTTGAGGTCCAAAAAGTCTGGAAAGTTGTCTCTCAGACAAAACCTGAGTATTATCAGTGCAATGAGTCTGTCTTGAGTGAAAAAAAAGTTGATTCCAAATTTTCTCTGGCCCAAGGTAAAACTTTCTTATCCAGATGTTTGATGTAAGCATTTGCAATGAGCTGATCCTTTCTCTTTACAAAAAATAGGAGAACAGACTTCGCCTGTGCTTGGGATTTTTTTGTTCTGAAGATATGTATCACTGATACTGACATCAAACTCGTAAATACTTTCTTATCATGGGTTGAACAATTATACTCAATTTAATATGGCTGAATGATCACGACATTTACTATCAAATGAGAAAAAAATAGTCATTCTAGAATTAATAGTAAAGTGTATATTAGGTTCCTAGTGGTCTCATATTACCCAGGCACCACTATAGCTAAATATAGTATTTATAAGATATCACAAATTGGTTTTGAGTTGTCCTTCCTAGAGGAAATCAAAATTATGTTTTTCATAATTTAGTCATGCAACTGCAATTTTTGGGTCCATACTCTGAAAGGAATTTTCTGATAGTATTAAAAATAAAAATCTTGATGGCTTTGCAGAGTATAGTTAATTTGTTTACGTAGATTTTAAATTAAAAATCAATATTAATGTTAATAATACACCTGTCGTCAACATTAATAGATTTAAGTTAGTATATAATTATAAATGGGAGTGTGTGCTTCACATGTTATTTCAAAAATAGATGATTAATCATATTTGTTATGTCTTATTTAATTGATTATATATTAAAATACATCACTCTTTTTATAATTAAATTAATTTTTTTGATAGATAATTTAAAAGCCGATGTTCTGCATCAATGTATGCCCTCTTTTGTGTTTTTTTTAACTTCATTTTGGTGGTGATTACATTTTTGTAATTAATATACAGTCAAACCTGCATTTAACGCTAAGACAAAGTAAACTGATAAGGGACTGCTTAGTGCAGATGAACTCTTAAACCAGGTTTCTTATTTTACGACAATTTTAAATTTGAAAACTGTTTGGGGTCACGCTGAAAACAGGTTTTCCGTTGACTATGTTTGACTGTATATGAGCAAGCTCCATCGACGAAATAGCGAGCGGAATCCATTATGTCTCCTAGATAACAAATATTAAAAATTTGATTAATATATCGGCCGAAAGCGTAGGTTATTAGCTACATATATTGGAAGTATCTTGTCACAATGGCACATGCAATAAAGAGCTAGAAAAATTTCAATTCTAGGAAATAAGACTCCAAACCCACCATGATCTTCATTTTGATAACCTTGAATGGAATAATTTCCAAAAATTATGTCTCCTAGATAACAAATATTAAAAATCTGATTAATATCTCGGCAGAAAGCGTAGGTTATTAGCTACATTGGAAGTAACTTTGTCACAATGGCGCATGCAATAAAGAGCTACAAAAATTTCAATTCAAGGAAACAAGAATCCAAACCCACCATGATCTTCATTTTGATAACATTGAAAGGAACTATTTCCAAAAAGTAGGTATTTGATCTCACATCTATACATATAAGAACAGTAAAGAGTCGAAAAAATACCTTCTAGGCTACACAAGATCCTCCAAAATCTCTCCAACAGCTTGCGAATAGTTGTAACGCCATAGTTGGAAAAGATATATGGACATGTAGTAATACAAATCTTAATTTTACGGACTATATTTGTTGTGTCTTGACCGAGAGAAAGAAGAGTGAAATGCGTGGAGGAGATTTAGATTATGTGTAACTGTTTTATTACATTGTCAAACTACGTTGCCAGTGATGAACCTACCAGGATATTTATAGGT
Organism: Lepeophtheirus salmonis; assembly: GCF_016086655.4. Classification (NCBI taxonomy): domain Eukaryota; kingdom Metazoa; phylum Arthropoda; class Copepoda; order Siphonostomatoida; family Caligidae; genus Lepeophtheirus; species Lepeophtheirus salmonis. Next base: position 8,689,892 of record NC_052140.2, read on the forward strand.
AAACGCGAAGGATAAAAGTACATGCATATAAAAGTGATTAAGATTGTAAAGGAGATGAGAGAAACGGGGGGCGGGGAAACCCCACTAAGAAATGCTTAGGATTTACAGCCGTACTAATTTGTAGACGTGTGCCTCATATTCATATTATTATTGTAAACTCTACTAAGGAAGATATAGTTTCCTCCTTAGGCTGCACCTCCTTTAGAAGAAAGATTGAAAGGGTTATTGAGAGGCTGAAGGAAATTATTTCAATTGAGTCGATGCACATCATCATTAGCTGCCTATTGTTTGATTTTTTTAAATAAAAATCTTATACTATTTTTGTGTAAAGGTTTTTTTTGTGCTAATTTCGTCACCGGATCCTCTATGTACTTTTATCCAATTTTTATTTTTTTTTGCGATTTAATAATAGGATATTTTTGTCATTAGACATTAAAAGTTCGAATGAGTTTTACATGGACTAATCAAATATATATATAGTACAATAAACTTGTGGGAAATCCTTTAAAATTAACCAAAATATATTCAAGTTGGTAACTTTATCAATTCCACATCACAATTCTTAATTAGATACCATATGGAGTTAGTCATTGTAGAATAATTTTGAGAATTAGAAATCAATGGAGTGACAGTTTCTTTGTCTATCTACAAATGGTATTAAATTAAATTGTATGAACAAAAAAACAAAAAAAAGGACTTTTGTTTGCTCAATTGACGTCATAATCACAATTTATTAGTTTCCTTTGAGAAATCCTTTCTTATATATAAATGATTGTGGGTATAAAAATATCCACCTATAATATATTATTATTTCTGTTTCAGAAAAGTAATGTATGAAGAAATATTACTTGCTATCTTTGTGTATCCCACATAATGACTAGCCAAAGATTTTATATCTATCCATATTCTTAGACTCCCATCATTTGACAAAATAAAATCATATATATATTATATTATAATAAAGATAATTCCGTATGAAAAATGATATTTATTTTGATTACATTACAATCTTGTAGATAAGACTTTATAATCCTGTTCCCCAAATTACTTTTGCTTTGAAAAAAGTCATAATACACTAAAGAACAAAGGCGTAGCTGCCACAACATATGTGGTCTTTAAAAAATTGTAGTTTTGTACATCTTTAAAGGATCTTAATTGCAATGCAATTTAGATTGTTGACACTTATCAATCAATTAAATATCTTTATATCATAAAATCGATATATTAGGGCTAGGTACTTTTACCCTAAAAAGTATTTTGCCAAAAAATCATATCGCCTTAGGGATAACTCGCCTTAAAATATCAAATAAATGAGGTTTATACGTTGTTATTGTTCATTTTTGATTGAAATTGATGTTCCTCGTGAATTGTTAAATCAAAATATGCTACGATAATCCCTAATATAGATCTTTAAATGCAAAAATAGCCTCAACTCATATTGTAGATGTTATAGAATAATACAGGTCACAAAGGGATTATTCAGGTCATTTTCATGTTTCTTGAGTTCAAACAAATACAAAACGCACCCCTTCAATTCAAGAGCAGATAAAAAGTTTGGAAATTTTTGACTAATGTCATTGAAAGCAAAAAAAGATAGCAAAAAACCACAAAACAAAGTCATTTATTCTTTGCCGAAATAATTGTTTTCCTTTATTTTTTTTTACTCCCACAAAAAATAAAAGTCTCTATAAATTCGTAAAATGGGAACCATGATCAAATACCTAAAAAACACATTAATTAGAGATATTTCCTCCATTTAAAAATATTTTATATGTAGGTATGTTATACACATATAAAATATACCAACATATAATTTATTGCTTTATTAAAGACTCTCCCCATATATTAACCTACATAAAGCAATTAGGCATTTTCTTCATCTCATGTAGAGATTAGTAAACTTTAATTTATAAAGTAATAAAACTATAAAATCCCCTTTTTACATGAAAAAAATAAAAAGTACCATGGATGTACTTTTAACGGTAATATTCTTTACTAATTTAATTGACGTCAAGTAGAAAAGCATTAATAGATATAATTTTAATTAAAAAAAAAAAAAAAAAATATCATAAATATCTACAAACTGACGTCCAGGGGCCTATGTACTTTATCACTCGGCCTACTAAAATGGTACCCTCCCTTCACAATGGGCTATCTAACTATGTACCCGATATCTTGGCTGACTGAGGATGAGAAGAAACAGTAAATACCTTTTTTGTTGAGTTGTAAAAATATATCCTACGGGTATTCCAAAAAAAAACCCTCCTAAAAAAAAAGACTATTGGCTAAACCCATGGTTTGGTACAAACTGGGATACATCCTTCACAGCACGCGGTTTCGTACATTATAATAGTAAAATATTTTTTAAATAGATTTAATGTAGTTTTTCTAATTTTTTGATATTTGATTCTTTAAAAATTTCTTTTCTGTACAAATATATTCCTCCTATATATTCATAACTTCTCTAAAATACAAAGATTAATGGATTTTTGTCAACTTGGATGTATTTTATAATTTTATGAGTCATGATCTCTTTTTTGTATAAGAAAAATAAATACATAAAATAATTTTTATATAAAAGGATGCTTATGGATTAAAATCTTACTTCACTGATTATATATATATATTAATTAAAAAGAAAAAAAAACCGAAACTTTTTTATTTCAAAATATTAAATATATGTTAATATATAGATACGTATCGTACCCAACCACTGTACCACGGAATCGAATCATCCCTAGTAGGTACCGTGCAATATGAAGAATGTTTTGGAAAAGAGCATCTTAGCTATAATAACGTTTTATTAGATTAGATGTAAGCATCTATGGGAGAAATAGAATAAACGAAAATTTCACTTCGCATTCAGCAAGAACATATGTAAAAATTGCACTGATGTCAATCATAAATTTAACTCTGAGTCATTCGAGGACTTTCACTATTAGTTGTCTTTGAAATCCACAATGATACGCTTCTTACTCCTTTATTGATGATCACACGTAATATAGATTAACATAATTATTATTTGTTTTTTTAAATTAAAGTATTATTAATAAAAAACTGCCAGTTAACTTCATTTCGGGCTACCAAAATTTGAGAAGTATCTCCCTAAAGGGCTACTAAACTTTTTTGAAATATTGTAAGACTTGCATAAAGTGGTGTTGTAATAACATATTGAAAATATCTTGAGATCATTGCATCTGTAATACCTATTATAGAAGCATTAGCTCGCATGAATTAGTCATGATGGAGACATAATATATTTATTTATTTATGAATAAAGAAAGTTTACCTTTTTTGAATGTATAAAAATCCATTTATTTTTCCATTATCTTATTTTGTTGATATTCATATAAAAATAAATATGTAGTTTGAGTTATCTGTAAAATCCTTGAAACATTTTTAGTTGAAGCGCTCTATAACTTTTAATGAGAAAAAGTACTTTGATTGGTTGTATTAATAAAAATAGATGTATAAATAATTCACAGTAAAGCTGCAAATACTTACTGCCTTAATAAAAGTATTGAGGCCTGACACAGATTGCCGAAATATCAACAGTGACACAATGACTGCTTTTGTAGACTGCCATTCTATAAAATCTTGTTTGTATAAACATGAAAGGTATAGAAGTTTGATTTTCGACTTTTTTCGAATTTTGAAATACGGCTAGTGCAGAAATGTTGTGATAGAGAATTGTAATTATTCATGCAAAAACTCTTTACTTATTTAATTAAGATACTACAAAGATATTTATAGTTTTTTTTGTGTATAAAATGATTTTGATAGACATTTTTTTAACTATAAAACGCGCATAAAAAGATTTTTTTTATAATTATTCTATGGAACAAAAAAGAGAAAAAAATAGAAAAATTTGATGATCCACGTTTAGCCTGCTTTTCAGAAAGGAAAGATTATTTTTTTTAAAATATGAATAATCCTTTTTGCTCCATAATGTAGATTTAGGAAATACTTTAAAGATGTTTTTATAAGTTAGAATAATGTCTATCTTAATTAATGAATGCAGAATAATGATTAATGGTGTATTTTAATCTTTATTAACGAAAAAAAAAAGATTTTAATACGTTCACCTTTGAAAATTTGAACAGGGTGTGCTACTTAAAGATGACATTTTAGGAAATTAAAACCTTTTATTGATTATTTTCTTACCAATGATAACTTTTTTGAGCTAGCCATAATCGAAATTAGAAATTTTTTTGAAAAACCCACCCTAATGAAGGTCTTGTTGAGGAGTGAACCAAGATGCTTTGTTATCTTATTCGTTTACTTGCTAAATTTCAGACTCATCTGTTCAACCTTTTGGGATTCCATGAGTGATAAAAGACTTATAAATATATATTTATAAAATAATGAAGTTACATGTATTATGTCCATACCCAGTACCAAAAGAAGTTAAAACATTTTTGGACAAAGTCTGCCTCACCCTAAGAGAAATATACATATCTCTACAATACACCAATAGAAAGGAGGGATGCACGAGTATGTATTTAGATAGTCATAATCATAGCTTCAAGGAATGTTCAGTTTCAATGATACGAGTAATAACATATTTTCTATTCTCAATGAGTGTAACTAATAAAATTGAAAAATCAACTTTGGGAAAAATATTAGTTCCATCTGGATCTATGTAATATTATTTTCCCGAGGGAATATACGTATTATATGTACAAAAATGAACTTTTTGATGGTTGTAGTACAAATAGCGATGAAATATTATGCTTTTAGAAATATTGTAAGAGTTTTTTTCAACGATTTAAAGACCGATAAGTTATAATATATTTATACATATATTGTTACATATTTAAAAAAAAAGAGAAATTTATATTAATCATTTTCAATTTTCATTTCAGGAGGAGGTACTTTATGTATTCTTGCCCTGACTATTTAACTTCCAGAGTAGTGAACCTCCTTTCCTACATTATCCAATTACATTCAAAACCAGATTGAACGTTAGTATGTGATCATAAAAGACAGAGAGTAGCCTTGAGGATCTGTTGTGGAGTTATAATTGTTAATCCTTATGGGACTCGGAGCAGAATTGAGGATCAATATTGGATTAATTCCAGCTGTAAAATGAGTGAGATTTGTGTTTATTTTCTACCTCTCACGGCTGCTTGCAGCTTACTTAATGACGTCAAAACGGCTCTCCTCCCAAATACTTTTCAAATTGTTAAGATGAACACATTATTTAAAGAGATATTTTGTGTATCATACGGTACAATGTGCATATGCAGGAAATATATTAATGCCCCTCTGAGTACAACAAGGCCTTACATCTATAACCATTCATAAAATTAATACTTTAATGGAAGAGAGTGACATTTTGTAGTTGCTACCTGAATATATAAAGCTGTTCTCATTATTCTTTCAAGGAGAAGTTTAGTGGGATAGGAGCAGTGCAGATCCAAAATGCCTGTTCTCGGTTTCGTAGCCGCATTGAGCCGGTTTTGGCCACAGACGGCGGCTAAATTGAATAAATATCTGCCCTATATCCTAATAAAGATATTCGTTTTTATTTTATCAATAACTATTATAAAATAAGCTGATAGTTGTTGGTTTTTTGAAGTGGCAGATTTTGTCCACGCACCCTGTATTACACGTATAAACTATAAGGTGTAACCACAAATTTGTTTGATCATGAATGACGGATACTAAACGCTGAGTCCTAGTTATAAATATATAATTCTTTGTTGGACTCGGAGAATAATTATGGATCGACATTGGAGTATGATTGCCTTTATGATTGCAAGATACAAAGTAGGGTTGGTGTTTATTTCCTTCAATGAAACGTCATGCCCTCCTCTCCCCCCCCTAAACAATCTTCAAATCGTCAGGATAGCGTAATGAATTATCAGTATCTTGTTTATTTTTTACATCCCAATGCATAATATTATTTTTATCTTTGCTTACGACTTTTCTCTCAGTCCTGACTTTTACACTCACCGGTATTCCAGCAATTTTTACATAATTAATTTAAAAAAATGTGTAGGAACACATCACTAAACCATTTAAACGAGTTAAACGATTTTTATATGGGTATATGATTCATCCCTACCAAAGTAAAATATGCGATTAAAAATAAATGTATATTTTATGATGCTTTGTTACTTCGCAAGTCAGAGAATATTAGGAACAATGTTTCCAAAACCCATACAAAAATCCTTTGAAACTTATGCCAGGTGTTGATTTTCTTGTTTGCTTGCCACTTAAGGGTGTTCTAAACGTTGATAGGTTAAATTCAAATCAGCTATTCTTAAGCTGTAAACAATTCCCTTCAATACCTTTATTTTTCTTCTAGGAAATTGCCCGACGAGAAAATGGCCATATGAAAATTACTGCACAATATGAAAATTATTATTATTAATGTTTATTCCATTGCAGATATTTAAAAGTAACATCTTTTGCACAATACTGTTTTCTGTAATTCTTGAAAATTTCATTCAATTCTCTTGATATTGAGAAAAGTTGTGATGTTTTATTGAAAGACCATATTAGGTGACAGATTTTGGTGTAGGTTATAAAGTAAACAGTAGGAGAAAAAAAAATGTCAATTGGTCATAACTTCCTTAATATTTTGGCTGGAGACATAACTTTTGTATGTAAATGTCTTTTTTACAATGATCTATTAGATAAAATATGTTTAAAACAATTTTGAAATTGAAATTTTTTGTGACATATCTAAATCTAAGAACAAAATATTTGTGAGTTTATGAATAGATTTTGGGATATAAACTGTCGAAAGTATTATCCCTAAAATTTTGTACATCTAAAATCCCCACCTTGTTTATTAATAAAGCAAAGTTTGTCGGTTTGTCAACGCCTAATAACTCTGTATAGTATCAAGGTCTACAACTATTAGAATATTAATTATATAATTTGGAAAAATTGGCTAACCCCCTTTATTTTGTTTCTTCTTGCAGAAAAGGTAGCGTAATACAATAAAGTTTAAGGCGTGATATTTAAATGTATTTCAGATATTTAATTTTTGACATGAGCTCTAAAAATTCGTACTGCAAAAGAGAAGTGTTAAAAATACTTGTAAAACAAACAAAAAATAAATGAACTAAGAACATAATTTATTATTTTCATAACTTTTTTTTATAAATATCTAGCAAATTAACTCTGGTATAACACATTGCTAAATTTAATTAGAAAACTAATGTTACATGTTTTATTAATACTTTGTTAATGAGATACATGAAACTATATTAATTAATTTTAAATAAATAGAGTTTAACCTCAGTAGCTTTATGAAAAACACAACACTAATTATTATTCAACTGTAAGATTTACTACATGTAAGTTTCATGTTTTTTATTGAAGAAAAGTCTTTTTTGAAGTGATTTCATTGGCTTTAGGACAATTTGCCAGCAGATATTTTACCCAAAATTAATTATAAAGTTGATTTTAATTCAAAAAATATTTACTTCGCATGGATAATTTCCATTCATCAAGATCAAATGTTTTGTAAACAATTTACAAGGAGTCAAAATTATTGGTTTTTTTTTTTTTTTGGGGGGGGGTGATACTTACTTAAGATTCCTTAAATATATACTCTTTTTTTATTTTTTAATACGCAACGCTGAGATTTTGCCTTGTTCAAAGAAAAACTGTAAAATACGGCGTATATTTTCTCTTTGCTGGTGCCAATTTTTGACACAAACTCAAACAGTACTGAATCAAACTGAGAAAGAAGTTTTTTCAGTCCAAAATTCCAACCTCCTCTAGCGTAAACCAACGATAGATACACATTACTAAAGCCATCTTTCGAAAAAATAGACAAAATTTTGTCGTTGGCTACTACTACCTACTTTTTCATTCATCTTATAATTAAGGAACTGAAAGCTGTATGACTTTAAATGAAAGAAGGATCCAAGCCTCATAAAAAAAGATCAAGCACATATTTGGAATCTGAGATTTAAATGATATCAAACCAAGGATTTAATGCAAATATATTTTAATATTTAATCTTAAAACATCTCAGTTGCTAACTGTTATGAAAAAATGGGATCATAAATAGTCTTAATATGTATAATCTCGTATTTCCCCTCTTAATAGAAATTGCTTATCCAATTATGGAAATGTTATTAAAAGCAAAGACGTCTGCATCTCTAATTGCATCATTATTTCTTTGTTGCATAGTAACTATCTATATCATAGAAAGATTTAAGTATATTAAACAGAGCTGCTTAGCTATTTGGTGCAAAATTCCATTGTATTCTTAGATTCATAATTTCTGACTTTTTATTGTTTTTGGATAGTTCAGAATAAGATTTGTTTTTTAAATCGAACATAATTTTCTTTTATTTGATCAGTGAATATACATTTGATGACATTATTTTTTCTCTCCTTCAGCCATGGGATCAAAAAAAAAAATCCTTATTCTAAATATGTAAGCATTCAGGCTCTAAATAATCAATACATTATTCTAAAAAATGGATTGATTTAGCTGAATTATTTTATGTAGGTTCTAAGCCTCAAGAACTGGTCCTGAGAACAATTTTTTGGCCTTCAAGGTGATGGCGGCCTTTAAATAGCATTTTTTGCACTTCACCGTACAACTTGAGGGCCGAGGTATATACTAAAATATTGGATGGGAACAGTGATACTCAGGAAAGAAGCAGTTGAAGAATATAACCTACCTCAGGGACCAGCAACCCACTATCCGTGGGTGGGGATGTTTTCTCGCATATTAGAAGGGTTTCTAATACTTAGAAATGTTGCAGTGATGCAGTTTACAACGGACGGTTCTGGTGACAATTTTTTTTTACCACCTGGTGGTCTTAAAATAGGATTGAGTCCAAAATAAATTTTTTGACGAACAAATTACTAATTCATAAAAAAAAATTACCCTAAAGTTCTGAGAATGATTCTTGGATCATGTTGATTTGTATCTTTGGACACTATTTAAAAATGGAGATTAAAAAGTTTTAGAGATGTAAAAAAAAAAAGAGAGACTAAGAAATAGGATGTTTACAATAATAATAAGTTGAGCGAACGACAGTTCAAGGGTCGGTGCTCTAACCCTTAATTTCTTTTATGCAGTGGGAATAATTCTTGTGTGTTAAGTGTTTTTTTTAAATTTTAAAAGCAGAAGAGCTCAGAATTAATTTTAATTTATTAATGTACTGGGAAAAACCGGTAAAACATACTCTATTTTTTATGAAAATTCCTGTGGGGTTAACCTCCTTGTTTACGCCATACAAGCTATCTTTAATATACAAAAAGTCGAATTGAACATTTGCGTGTGCTCATAAATGATGGAGAGTAACGCTGAAATTTGTTGCAGAGTTTTTACTTTTAATCCCTTGTTTGACTCAGAGTATAATTAATGATTGAAACCGAAGATATTCTTGACAATGTCCTGGTTTATTTCCATCTCTTCCTCCTCCCTCATCAAATCTGATTATTGCTGATCTAATTGAACACTGAGCTGCTCTCCTCAAAACATTATTCAAGTTTTCTGGGTTACATTGTTGATTTCTGGTTTCTTTTTTTAACATGTCCAAAATATGTAACTTCTAATATCTAATTTTAGACTCGATGTACTATATATTTTTATAAGTCTACTATTTTTGGAAGTTTTAAATAAAAAATGCCCCAAAGACTTTAAATTAGAGTCGTATTGGTTCTTGACTTATTCTCTTCGGGTGATACCGTTAGAATCGACACATTAATAATATTAAAAATTAATAAAAATATATATATTTTTTTAAACCTAGAAAATAAATACAATTCTGCTATGAATATATTCTTAAAATTATATCGACCTAGTCCAAATGGTTTCCTTTCCCGTCCATGTAATTGACTGTTAAAAAAATCTCTAATCTGAAAGCGCCCTTCAAAAGGCATTATTTTAACTAATACAAAAGGAAAATAAATTAGTTTATCAATTACTTTCGTAAAACTATAAAGATCTTACATATATGAGAATAGTTTGACATTATTCTTACATAACAAATGCTTCATTATAGTATATTTTATTCTAAAACAAAATGGTGAAGATTATTATTTTTTTTTTTCAAACCTGAATTTATTCACATAAAATACACGTTATAAATTGAAAGCAATACTTAAATCATCCCACAATATTTCAACTAATATAAATGCTTATAGGATCCCTATATAAAGAACTATAACGAAATGAAAAAAAAAGTTTAATACACAAGTTTCCACACTCTACTTCTATAAATTTTACCAAAATCCCATTCTCATCAAAACTATCCATCATTGATATTTATCTCTTGACCATCTTCTCTTTTCCTTGAGGTATTGCCTTTTTAATAGTCTTTGCCGCGTATATGACTGACTCTATTTTTGTTATTAAGGCTTCTATTTTGAATTCTTCTTGGCGACTTGACGCCATTAAGACAAACCAATCACACTTCGTTATTCTACATTCCCATTTTGTTTTTAGTATCTCCTCCACTCTGTTAATTAATTGCAGTACGGACAGACATAAGGGAAAGAGGTGTACTGAATGTTCAATTGCCAAGACACATAAAGTCTAATGTAGCCATGAGATATCGGGAACCCTTTTGTTCATACAAAGTAAAAGGGGTTCCATATACTGTTTTCGGATCTCCGACTAAGCCTTAAGATCCCCATTTATTGTGAGAAACTATTCCATTGAACTCAACATGTGTAGGTTCGCGTCTTGGCCTTTTGTAGCGAAGGAAATATAATTTATGTATATGTAACTCAAAGAAGATTCCTAGGTCCGGTGGAATAAATGTAATACTATAAAGTTTACTTATACATTTATCAATACAACTGTATCTGGTAAATTTAAAGAACATTACAAAAAATCAAATAAAAGAACCGAAAATCAATATGGGAACCCTGACAACTTGAGGAGACCGACTTAACTGTCATGACGTTTAATGGGATCAGTTACTATCAGCTGTAATAAAGGAAGAAGGAGGATAAGGAAATAAGTAAGAACATTGGCATGAATGTCTCCGATGTTGATCCTCAATACTACTTTGAGTTTAACAAAGACTTACAATTATAACTCCCATATAAATCCTCAAGATTATTCACTGTCTTTTATTAACACACACGAATGTTTAATCATGTTTTGAATATAAATTGATTTAGTGGAAAAAGAAGTTTTTCAATTGAGGAATAGATAATTCATCCTTCAGATTACCGATACAAAAAAAACCGAGCCAGCTAAAAAAATGCACAGGATTTACATCATAATATGGATTGTAATAGAAATCCCTTGAAATAACTCAACATACAACAATATCGTAATCTTTATTTTGTTATTGGGGGGTAGGGGGGTCTGTTTGAGTGACTTTAAATAACTAGTGTATACAATTATTTATCTTGTCCCTTTGCCCACCTGAATTTACACTACTGACTAGCGTTGTCACGATACAATCATTTTTAATCTGGTTTCGTTACCAATACTTTTCGATACTCTTTGGACTAAAGACATAAACAAAATAATGTTGGGGATGTTATTTACTTAAATTAGTTTGTAAAACAACCGTCAGAGTATGGCGCCATATTGCGTCAAACTAATACAACTTCAAGTATAATAATTATCATTATTACATAGAAGGGCACTGTGAAAATTCTTCTGAGCTAGCGCCCTTTCTATAACTTATGATAACTTAGATGGGACAAAGTAAAGTTTACCTAATCTTACACGACAGCAGCACCCTCAAGTAATCTATACTCATATTAGCCTATGCTACAGAATGTCACACTGCCTTGCCGATAATATATATATATATTTAGTTTGGTTATAACCAATATGAAGCACTTACTTCGGGATTTCTGATTGGGCTAAACGGCGGTAGCTCAGAAATGGGATGTCATTGATTTTCATCGAAAAAAATTATTCTTATTACTTTTTTTAATAAACCTTTTTGTTTGGAGTAAAAAGAGGTCAGAAATTTGAAGGGATACGTCATCGGGACATAATGATTTTTGTAACGTAGTGAAACTGCCAATGCCAGTTCCAGTATAAGACTAGTATTGTACCGTTTTGAATGTTTGGGTACCCTAGTCCTAAAGTAGTAACGGTATACTGAACAACTTTTGAACAAACAACACAATACAATACAATTTTATACCTATTATTGTAGAAATCCGCTCAACTGCGTATCCATTCAACTACTCTACTTTCAATAGATCGATATTTGTATATGGATAACGTGGCATTTGATTTGATATTTCTATGAAATATACAAAATAGTCTAACCAGGGTGTTACATTAGATATGTAAAAAAAAATACAAATATGTATTTATGAAAATACATATGTACATACTATGGTTTTTCATTCCCCAGAAACAAAATTTTAATAATTGCAGGATCCCATTATTAAATAATAAATACTGGGAAATTATATAATTATTTTTATATTTGAAGAAGGAATAATCAAGGGTTTCAATTATCATTTTCTACATTATCCATAAATAGCCCAAGAGTACACTTTTGTAAATTATGTAACCCAAAGCGCAAAATAAACTTAATAGTTCTTTATGGAACTGGGATTTTCTATACTCCATATTTTATAAGCCTATCTTTAATTCATTTTATAAATTATTTCATCACCGTGCCACGCTTTTTTGTATATTCTGGAAATGTCTAGTCAGTAAAAAAAAAGTAAATAATAATTCTACTGTAATGCAACCTCATCAAAAGTGATAAACACTTCTTTTATACTCAAAATGTGTTAAAAATAACATATATTTCATTTTATATCATTCTAATATATCAAATTTGATCAAAATAAATTTTACCTTGTTAAGCTCCCAATAAAATGTGTTGGAGAAAAAGTAATTTCACATTTTTGTTTTATTTCAATATTTTATAAGACGTTTACAATCATCCAATTTCAGTCAAATATGCCCCATTTTGGTTCAATAACTTATTGTTAACGGGAATCCAATTTAAAAAAAAAAACAATTTTCACAGGCCTCTATTGAGGCCAGATGTATACCTCCAAGCCCGTTTTCCATAGACAATAACAGGCGTCGACCGGTACTGAATTCGGTGCCTGGGATGGGCCGTAGATTGAATGCGTAAGGATATCCCATCCAAGCTCCTGAAGCTTCTAGTCCGGCATGGTGTTGTCTTGATGGTATCTTGTTGTCTCCTATTCAACAATGCTCGACGCTCGATTTTTTCCTTTTTAGGTAGTAAAATTGAGAAAAATGGGTAATTGGGGTACTCAATGCATGATAATTCACAACTGAACCGGCCAAGTGCAATACGAATTACAAAATTACGTTTTCCCTATCCTCATTGAAATTAACTTTTCAAATAAAGGATATATTTTTTAAATCCCTTCAATTTTTGGGGTAACTTTCTACCTCTATTCTCTAAAAGAGGATAAATAGTATGTGGTTGACAAACTAATTTAGTGGTGGTGCTGGGTGTTTTCATAATTGTGAAATACACTACCCAAACCTATAAAATTCCGGGAGCCATGTTTCCGGGATCTTGGGAGAGAACCCTAGTTTGTATTTAATTTTTTTTTGACAAGAAAAAAAAATCATAAATATGTCAAAAGAAATAAATTTATTATACTTCATTTGCATAAATAAAAAATGTGTATATATAGGAATTTTAACGTGGTATGAATGTACTTTCTTTCATTCCTATGAAAAACAGAACCTAAAATAAAAGTTGAACAAACTTCAAATAAAAATAAACTTGGTAATAATAGAACTTTATAAAATATATAACATATATATTTCTAACTCCTTGTTATTAAAAAAATCATTCGTATCTAGAGTAAAACAATGAGATGGAAAAAGTAAAAACAAAACCATACAAGGTGGGTCAAAATTTTATACTAAATAAACACAACACGTTAAAAAAAAGGAACAAAACATTATTAACTATGTTATTATGAAGAACATATAAATAGATTCAGTTATACAGGCTACTCCGTCAAAAAAGCAACACTTATTGACAATTAAAAAACATATATATTTCAAAAATATCATCAAATTTAGAAAATTTAGTTCATAAATACAAGCCAGGGAGGGCCTTATTTACGTTCTCAACCGATACAGCCACATTTTGCATTAATTAAAAGATTTAGTATGGACTTTGAACAGCAGTTCTTTACTAAACTCAGCTCTAGGTCGGATCAAGCAGAGATGATGGCGGCCTACAATTAGTCTTTTGTTTTGTATTGATCTCCTAACCGCTTCAGCTTGCGGTGCCTAAACATACCTACCAATGCCCAGGGGGGAATAGTTGAGGCTGTGGTAAGTCCAAGAGTCTTGTTTTTTTTCTTTACTTGTTGAGAAGGAAGTTGCACCAGCTCACAGCCTTTACTATACCCAAAGGTTTCCTACCCTGATCCAGAGTTATATTCTTGGCATTAAGGTTTAAGTCTTTTTCCCCTTGTCGAGCATGTTGGTCTGGCTGCTTTCAAATTTACAAGCAAGGTGATTGACGGTCAGTTTGCCTATTCTGCCTTCAACCAATTCTTTTGGCCGTGATACTAATCTTGTGGATGTTTTTGGCGCCTTCAAAGTTCCGCAATATGTACATAAGTCTTATTGATCAATTGAAAGTAGATGAGTTCAATGAATACGCAGTTGAACGTATTTGTGCGACAATAGGTCTAAAATCTTGAATTTGTTAAAAAGTTGTTTAGTATATCGTTACTAAAGTGGGACAGGGGTACTTGCACAATTCAATTTCTCTTGGTATCCCTTGTAGTTAACCGACACACAGTGGAGAGGATACGCCTCAGCACTTTCGACATATCTGATGGTGATTTTCCATGCACGAATAGCTCCAGAATTGCAACTCTACGTTGCTCCATGTTTTTGTTTATGACACAATTGTTTCTTGGTTGATTTTTTTTTCTTTTTGCTTACAGTTTCTTTAAACAATGAGTTCAAAGGGCTGAACATTGACATATAACAAATAGGAGAAAGGCACATCATTTAAAAAAGTGTTGCATTTTTGACGGAGGAGCCTGTATATAGTTTGGAGGTAAAATCGAAGACTTGACTCTAAATTTGAATTACTTTAGGGGGAATATTTCATATTGTTAAAAGTAGGGACTCTTCCAATTAATAAACGAAAAAATAAACACTTTCTAAAATCAATATTTTGTCAGCATGGAGGCGAAAAGGCAAAGGGTATCTTGTTTTCTACAATCCCAAATTAGTGTGGAGGTGACCTTGAAGGCTGTAGTATGCTCCCAGAGTCTTCTTTACATCCTTAAAATCATTGTGACTTCATGCCAGAGCCTTGAGAAGTCCCATGTCAGCGGTAGACACAAGAAAATTGGGATGGATCTGTGAGGACTTTCAAGGCTTAAAAAGTCCGACAAAGTGGATGAAGCAGCATGTCAAGGCTCTCAATGTCAGTGATTAAACTGTGAGGAAGTATGTGAAGGATTTGGGGAATGTTTCGTATCTACGTCGACATCAGCAACTGCTTTCAACAGTAACCAAGGGCGAAATATTACTTTTCAAACATCTCTTAAACTTTTCTTTTTTTTAAATAAGAAAATAAACCTTTTTTTTGATTTTTTTGAACAATATATTTATCGTATTACAAGTTCTCTATCTGGGCTAGGAATGGTCTTTGAAGTATTTTCCTTCTGATCTTTATACGTACTTACTCACATTAAATTCAATCCAGTAATTTCTCCCGAACTAATTGTCCTATTAAAAAGCGTGGTGGAAGTTAAACATCAATCGGAAAATTTTTATGGCATAACCTTGTTTTTTTATTAACCTTGGTAGTAAATAATAACTATATCATTTGAGTCACTTAAGTTTTATCATACTTCATACCCTCTTTCGAAGAGAATCGATACCTTAAGTTAAATACAGGAGGTATGTGACTTGAACGTATTATTACACGTTCTAACTATTATTCATTATTTTCTGAATTCTTAGATTATTCAATCCTAGGATTGAGCATAAATCATTATCAAATATGTATTTTATCCTCCACAAATTGTTCTTTTGGCAAAATGTTATTTGGCAATGTATCGGCATACAATTTGGTTTCTAGGTGAAGGACCTTATTATAATCTTATGTAAATATCCATTCATATATTTTTGATTAAATACATAACTATACGTAAGATACAAGCATAGAAACATTCGTTTGTTTTACATACAATTTCTTAGACTTTTTACTGAATTAATTAGAAAAAAAATGCTTGGTAGTGTGTTATAGTCCATTTCTAAAGTGTTTTTTTTTTTACTCTATTGTGTTTTCCCCGTTTCTTAAGAGGGAAACTACCATTATAGTGATATTAAATAATATTATATATACGAATGATCCTTCTTGTTGGTATAATATATGTTTTTTTCAATTAATTCTTTAATGGTTTCAGTTGGTTGTGTTGTTTCTCAATAGCATTTCAGAAGTTAGATATACACTTGAAAATGTAATGGTTAAGTAAATCGATTTTTGTCTAAAAAGTAGTCCATTATGCCCCCCACTTCTTACTTTTATGTACATATGTTCATAGTGTTGGTTTTTAAGATGGCCCAATTTCCTGGAATTGGTAATCTAAAAAACAAATGCTCTTTTCCGTAGTAGTTTTTCAGTATTATTTAATTCTTGAATACATTTAATTATATTCCAAACTTGATTGAACATAAGTGTGTGCTTATGGTATATGTTAATATTTGAATAAAGTATACACACTGCTATTTATAAAATAAATTGTGTATGTTTTTATTAGTGAGGGCTCTTAAGACAAAAAGACTCATCCGTCTTTTATTCTTGAGGGTAGAGCAGGTCTTATTATTAATTGATAAAAGTATGATTGTTACGTGTGAGTCTGCTCATGTCAACGGAGAGTAACACTAAAACGAGAAAGTTTATGACTTTTTTTTGCAGTTTCGATCAACTTACCGAATTTTATTTGTTATTTAATTAATTTTAAAAAGGCTATCATTTATTTGATATAAAGAATAATAATTTAATTATTATTATGTTACAAAAGTACTTGACATTTATTTTAACGAATATCCATCTGAACAACACTTTCTCCGCAAAATGAAAATCGTTTTCAGCTGTCGATATTTCTATGACACTTAATACATAACTTAAAAAAAAATGATTATAACTATGATCAGCATATCATCATTTTTCGACGACTCGAGATGATTAAAAAAGGTAACGTTTTACCAAAACACAAATTGAAGCTCTATAAAGCTCTATTAAACGGAAAAAAATATTCAAAGCATTCCATTATGAAATAACAGCAACATACAAACACTTTTAAATGAACCAAAATGACTGTTATAATTAATGCATTATAACAGTGTTATAAATAAAAATTCATTATTTTTTATCAATCAATACAGTGCTTAACTGACGGCCGGATTTGACGATTACCATTATTTTATTCACCTTTTCGACAATTGGCCTTCCAGTGCGTGCTGTATCATTGACATCAAAATGATCGGAAAGGCACGACAAAACCAAAATACGCCTTGTTCGAAGAAAAGCTGCAAATTATGGCGTATATTTTCTTTTTCTGGTGTGCATCTTCAAAAATCACGGAGTTAAATAATCGTAAGACTTTCTAGATATTTTTTGCGTACGAAATGTTATCGGTCTAACACCATATAGCGTAAACGAATAATGCGACATACACATTACTAGAGCCATCTTTTTACTACACCAATTATAACTGATGAGTATGACAACTAAAGTTTACGTAATAATATTTCTTTTTCGCAATCCTTTATCAAAGGATCCTGGATTAGAGCTAACTTGAGTTGAAGAGGCTGTACAAGGCCCTTTTTAAATTAATAATATCTTTTGAATCCATGTCTGCGTGGAGTGTACTTGAATATATGCTCAATCTTACTACGTAACCTTCATGGATTCATTCTTTTAACTGAATAAACTAATTGATTTAAAAATGCATGATCAAATAAATATTTTTAATTAACATATAATTATAACTTTTTGTCTTTACTAATGCTATTTTTAATGAAGAAAGTTCTCCTGTTTATAGCAGTAATTCATTTTCTCCCTCTAAAATTGTATATTAGTCAGCTGATATTAACATTATTTAGTATGTATTACTCCCGCCTTCTGCTAGTGCACTTACAAGACACACATGTATTGGATAAAACAATAAAAATTGCACTCAATTTTGATAGTTTGAAACACTACATCTACTAATAGCTTAATAACCAATAGTTAAAATAATAATAGTCATACCAAATACGGTCAAAAACTTGACACATTATTAAAAAATATTTTTTTATCCCAAAAACATTTTGTTTTAAGGAAAGTCAATGAAAATTAGGGACTTATTGTCAGAATATGAGTATTGTTGAGTCAACCTACTCCTTATTTAGAACCGAAGATCGCAATTCAGCACCGTCTGTTACCATTCAATCCCACTTATCTATACTTAATGAAGCTAAAATCGATCTCTCATGAAATCATTGAGGGGTTTTTTACATTATATTATTATTCTGTTATATAATCAAGGACATGCACATGGATTTAAAAAAAATAATAACATTTTTGAATTTTTTTTTCAAAATTCCAATCCTATTCACAAAAATTAAACTTTATAAAAAATGCAAAATGCATAAATATTCTCAAAAAATTAAATTTCTCGGGGAAAAAAAAATCCACAGCTGTTCTCATAAAATTAAATTTTTGGGAAATTTTTTCGAAAATCTATGGCATTTCATAGGAAAAAATGACATTTTGTTTAAAAAAAATTTCCACACTTTTTCACAAAAATTATAATTTTTTGGAAAAATAGCGAAAATCTATTACTAAAAAATATCAAAAAGTCACAGTTGTTCAAATAAAATTACTTTTTTTGGAAAAAAATTTCAAAAACTCAGAGCTATTTACAAAAACTATAATAGTTTTTGATTTCAAAAATCAATTGCTATTCCCAAAAATTTATATTTTTGGAAAGAATAAATTGCTATTCTTAAAAATTAATTTTTTGGAAAAAAATTCTAAACATAAATTTTCCATAAAGAATACAAAATTCCTTAATTTGGAGAATGGGGACTACATCCCCTCCAGTCCTCCCCCCCTTATGGACGCCCCTGATAATGTAATAGAAAAAACTATATTACTAAGTAAACGTATAATAGGTTCGTATAATATTGCATTTTAATAAAGATAGGAGTATGTAATTATTGGAAGATATTTGCAATCATCTTAATACATATCTTGTTTTGTTTAATAAATTATCGACATTTTTGTGAAAAATTCCAAGGTCTGACATTCCTATCTACCGATGGAACTGGTAATACACCAAATTAATAAGTCCAACCACACAACATTTAATATCCGCGTTGTGTACGTAATAGTTGTTTGATTATATAAACAAGAATAGTGGCTAACTAAGGTTTTAAAAAGGTACATAGTTTAAATTGTGATAATTTTTTATTAGCAAGGGCACCCAGCATTACCTGTAGTTATTAGTCGTCAACCCTTTGATCTAAAATATATATAGTTACTCTCCTATCCTTCTCTTATTTAATCTAATGCGATAAGCTGAATCTACACACGCTCGTTGCTACGTTTTATTTCTATGACATTAAAAGCTCACTCATACATGAGGCGTTGATAAACAAACAAACCAAATTTGCTTTCTACTTATTGAATGGCAAGTGTACAGTAGCAAAACATTTAAAAACTCAAAAACACAAAATTGTAGCCTGTTTCGTCCTCCGGTTCAGGATTGAATGACTACTCAAGTTTTTTCCTTGATGCCACCTACTCTATCTTTAAATCACTGTATTTTGACAGTTTTTGAAGATATCAATCTTCTTTAAAAACCATTAGTTTTATACTTTTGATGTATTTTATTGTATAGGCCAACAAAAATGATTTTTTACCCGTAAGGTAACTAGGTCTATATTTTGACAAAAAAAAAAAAAAAAAAATGTAAATTTTATATTTAACTCAAATTTTTATATGTTAATTTGTAATATATCATGAACATATACATTCGATTCCACTTAAATACTACAAATAAAAATTGGTACGTAGATAGAGCAAATTTCTAAATATATACTTGTAAAAGCAGCATAAAGAGATCCCGGAAACACTTTTTGTGAAAACTTATTCTTTCAAATTAACTTTTTCTACAAGATACTGTTCTTTAAATTATATTTGTGATGTTTTTCGAATAATTAATTGGGAACCCAGCTATTTAGGATTATATGAGAACAGTGCAATAATAAATTATTAAGTTACTTTCCTTCGGTTACTCTTGATTTTTATACACAATAAATAAGGATAGAAGCAAGAAAAATAATGAATTAAATACAAAGTCATAGTAGACTATTGTCTATTCTCAATTACTTATCACAAAAGAAAGACGATCCACAAAAGATTTACTGGTTTAAATTGAGTCACCAAATTCAATTTTTTAGTAGTATTTAATGGGACTTTAAAGTTTTGTGGCTTTATATTTATAAAACTCATTGAAAATATACGTAACAAAAACCTTATACTTCTTATGATGATATTATTATTTTAGCAGATTAAAAATATAATTCAGGCTTAGGTGTAATTTTTTATTCATGAAGATCATCATAGTAATTTATAGCTAGAAAAGAAAATAAATGATGTTTTTACCTTTTTCTCTTTAAAGTACCTGCTACTAGAAATAAACTCTCATTTTAAAATGTTTTATAATAAGGATCTATTTTTTCTTAATGTCTTATATACATACAAGTGTACGATGGCAAAATGGAAGAAATATAGATGTAGTATGCATGATAATTGTAATAAGCCGCCTTAAGGCGGCTAAATAATGACTTTACTGATGGCAATTTTCAGCAGTGATAGATGGTAAATATTGGAAAAATTCTCATTCCTGTAAAAAAAAAAAAAAAACCCAAACAATCTACGAGAAAAATAATATATAATTATAAACGAATGATATACTTCTTTTTGCAATTAAAAGCTTTCATATACCATATATAATGTATCCTTTTGTGGAATTGTAAATCGTATATATTTTTTGACAAGTCATTCTGTTTATTCACGTAAACCGATAGGCAATTAAATAACCTGATCGTAGTAGTTAAAAATATTTTCTTTTTGAACAATTAATATGGAAATTAGTGGTTATTTGTGAAGATTACATCGGGGAATATTTTTTCTTAAATATCAGAATCCTCTTAGTAAAAAATAAATACTGTAAAATTTAAGATATTATATATATTTGATTTTTTTTCACAAAATTTAATTAAAAAAAAAGAATTAATGAACTTTATGTTAGTTTTAAATATTGTAAGGATAATAACTCATGTGCAGGTTGGTTCTTAGAGGCCGTAAGTCCCACTTTGGAAATTTTTGTAACTTTATCAATTTTAAGAAATGACTGAAATGTCCTGGGCTACACACATAGATGACCCTAATTATTTTTTAAATATCGTCATTTTTAGCTAGCATCAACCTTCAGAAGACAGCTGTCAATATTTCATGACAATTTATTCTTTAGTTTGTGAGTTATTGTGCTATGTTTGACGCTACTTTTGTCCTTGTCAAATCGAAATGGATTAAATGTAATTTCTTTTAATTTTACTCCGCTTCTTTACGGGGAAAATACCCTTGAAACTAAACAATGGCTTGGAAAGTGTACTGGGGACTCCGATCTATAAGACAAAAAATCTATAAATCATTTTATAAAAACTTATTTCGAATGAAAATAGAAAAATGTGTATTCCTTGTTAAGGCGGGTCTTTTCAGCACATATGTTAGTATGTCACCAACAAGTTAATTTTTGTTTGAGCAGGGGTTTTATGATTGTAAAACACAATATATACTTAAATGTTTAATTCATTAATTTATTTATAATCAAGTAAAGCTAATAATAGTTCTGGTAAAAAGTAATCAATTATTTTTCCAATAGAAGGCTTTAGTAATGTGTATCTTACGTTGTATAAGTGTGATTTTTTACACTACATGACGTTAGAAAGACTTCTTACAAAAAAACTTTTGTAACAATTTTGTAATTCTTTGAGTCTGTGCTGTTTCAGCGTTCATCAAACATGGACACCAGTAAAGAGGATATACGCCATATTTTACAGTTTTTCTCTCTTACATGGTGAAAACAAAAGCCAGACGGCACGGAAATGTGTTGACGGTTCTGACACTTTTTCTGTAAACTTGATGCCAAAGATGCAGATGCACAGTCTGGATAAAATAATAGAAATTGTGAGTCCAACCGTCATGTTTTGAATGCTATAACAGACTAAGATTTATAAAAAAAAATGATTAAAAAAATTCCATTAATAATAATGGATTTCTTTAAATGACTCTTTATATTATGAAATAATTGAATGTTTGATTTCCTGATGCTGTAAAACCTTGGAAAATCTTTTGAAAATGGGATCCTGTGAAATAAACCTTAGTTAATTGTAATTATTTTTATAGAAATATACAGGTGCCATTTGTAAAAAAAACTTAATATATTCCGGTAAACTGTATATCTTATGGAAGTCTTTGCCCTGTCCAAATACTGTTCTTTATCACTACTAACTTTTTAGTTGAATATGTTTTTTATTGGCTAAATAACTTTTTACTGAATCCTACAACCTAGCTATTCTGTAATCCCTTGATTAGTACTAAACCTGCACCAAATTTGACTTTCTTTTTGGAAAAAATAAATAAACAATGGATATTTTATTTGTAATTGGTTTTCCAAATATTTATTATTTGAACTTTTTTTCCAAACTATTTAATTTTTTGTGACTCGTTCTAGATTTTTGAAATTTTTTCCAAACAAAAATTAAAGTTTGAAATTTTTTTTCGACTATGAACTTATGTGAATACCTATGGATTTTTGAATTTTTTTTCCAAAATTTTAAAATTGGAAATTGTTTTTCAAAAAAATTTTTATTTAATTTTTTTCTGAATAGATTTAACTTTTTTATTAGAAAAAAGGATAATAATTTTTGAGTTATTTTTCAAAAATCTTAATGTTTGAAATTCTATTTTCGAATATATAATATATTGTCTTATTTTCATTGTTTGAAAATTAAGTTATGGAGAAATTTGTTAATCAATTTGTTAATTAAGTTAATTATTCATTTAATTTTTTTGTTCAAAATCCTCAATTAGAAAAAAAATTATCTTAGGTTAAATATATTGAGTTAATTCAGTAGCAATTTTATTGTGTGAGTTCGCTACTCTTTTAAAATATGTTACTATCATATACATATGTTTTTTGTATGGCTTTTTTTTTTTTGCATAAATCAATATATTTTGCCACAAAACATTAATATTTTAAATTAATTTTATAAATTCAAATTATATAAGGTAACCTTATGCATTTGTACAACATTTAAAGGGAAATAAAAAACAAGTTTAAAAAAATTATATTTGATGTAACAATAAAATAATAAAAACGATAAAATAAAATAGAAAGCTTGTCTTGCATTTGAACAATAAAACAAAATATAAAAGAAATTTACAGCATTTTATTATATCATTGCAAACACTACGTCATTGCAAATATTTGACAATTATTTTCCTTCATTACACGTAGTACAGTATCACAGGGTTTTTACTTATGGACACTTCAAATTTATTTTTCGTCAGGTAAAAAACGAAGCCATATTTCTTTTCGTTCATTGACATTCTGAAATTACATGAAGCAATAAAATCTTTATCAGCGATTGCAAATTTTTCATTAAAATAACCGTTCAACTATCGCATATTTAAGAGCAGAAAATCATTTCTAGTGATGAAGCTCATTTTTGGCTTAATGGGTTTGTTAATAGCAAAATAATTGTTATTGGTAATAAATGCTTCACGAGACATCATTGCATCACGAAAAAATACTGTTTCTAGTGGCCTTTATACTGGAGGGATCATTAGGCCATATTTTTCATTCATGATGATAGTTGTCACGTTACTGTAAATGAAAATCTCTATTGCACCATGATAGTGGATTTTTTTGCCTCTAAGTGCAACTTTTCAAAGATGTGGTTTCAACACGACGGTGCCATTTGTCACACAGCAAACGTTACAATCAAGTTATTGCTAATCAAATTTGGGGATCGCATTATTCCAAAAATAGGACACCTCGATCATGAGGTTTAACGCCTTTAGATTTTTTACTTTGGGGGTAATCTGAAGTCATTAAATTACAAAAAAAAGAAGAAAAAAAAAAAAAAAAAAAAAAAACAGGCGAAGTTACAAGACCCGAAATAAATTATCGAACACAAAATTGCTACCTGCAATATTGGTCAATTTATTGGAAAATAAGTGGAAAATTGGGTTCAGCGATACAAATTTTGTAAACGTGCTCTCGGCGGTCAGATCGATTTTCATACATAAATGTATATGTTTATAATTTGTAATGAAAAAATAAATTTGGAAAATTCTTAAACCATTTGGGTTTACATGTTAAAAATTTTGAAAAGCTCTTATTAAAAATTTTTTTATATACACGCATGTAAAAACAAGAATTTGATATCTTACACTGTAAAAAAAAAACTATTTGAAATTGTTAAAATGATACATTATAACCCACTTAAGGGGCACGGCTGAGAAGGAGTAAGAGGGTGACTAATAAGCGTGCACCCGAATGCAATTTCTTCATCAGTTATGTAATACTGTACGAATACATTATTTGACAGATAATAAGTCGAATGAATAATAAATAACCATTTGCATTTTACAATTATATGATCAATCTTCAAGGCTTTCCTATCATATTTCAGCATGAAACTCTATAAAATAATTCTCTATCATATAGAAGTATCAATGTTGCCACGAGTCATGATAAAAAAATAAGTACTCTCTACTTCGTAGTCAAGGCGTGAGAGGAATTGAAGAAGATTAACATTGTCAACAGTAGGATAAATAAAAAGAGATATCTTAACAATTTCGAGGATTAGAGTATAGTGAATTTGACTTTTCAAGAATGGAAAACAACGGTCACTTTATCCGGATTTAATGCCACTTTAAACACAAAATGGTGCTATTTTAATATAGGGCCTATTACTTTTGTTACCATATCCAAGTGTATACAAGCTCATAATACCGTATTTAGTAGTAAGGATGTCTCTTAAATATATCATACACATACCTGAAATAAAAAGAAAGCTTTTTTAATGACATATGTATGTGATTAGTTTTTAAATTGGGTTTACCTAACATTAAATACCCATATTCGTTTTTGGAAATATTACATTACATTAAAATTGTATATTATATATAAATAGAGGGAAATTCGATTGATAGCTTACATTCATAAAACTATTGTATTTATCTTTCATTATGAAATTATTTTTCACATGATTTGCTGATTCATTTAAGCTTCTAAGGCTGATGTTCACATGGTGTGATAGAGTAAAAATACCATCACAAATCATTTCATTTCTCACGGATCATTCATTGTTTGTATTCGAATTTGTATTTTCTCTTTTTAACAGGTTTAATATTGTCTTTTAATTTACTAATTTATTATATAGTGCATTATTCCTTTTTTGAGGGGGCGGAGACAGATCATCAGGGACGTCCGCAAGATGACATTTTTTTGGAAGGGGAGCTACCACCCCTCTATCCCACCCCTGCAGGCGCCCTGCTGATTAAGAACATGCTGCTAGTACGCACCAGGGCTGTGGACTCGCTGAAATTTCAGGGGGAGTTCGAGTCTCGAGTCCGACTTGAATTGCAAGACTTACTAATATGAAAGAAAATTGTATTTTATTAATAATATTTTTTTGTGGCTTCCAGTGGAAACGAGGGGTTGGATAAATGTAGGAAAAAATTTCAAACTAACATGTTTAGATGTACAAACAATTTATTGTCTCAAAGAAAAAAAAATATAGGATTTTCTTACTATTATTTTTGTTTTTGTAAGTTCCTTTGGATAATTTAGTTTCAGTGTCCTACATGGAGAATTAATTTGAAAATATGAATGTTCAGCGTGCTAAGAAAGAATGAATGATTAAAAGAATAGTACCGGATTTTATGCGCCAAGCAGACGAGAACCTAAATACAATTGTATGAATAATACAAAGGAAAATAAAGTACTTAGGACCCACACTAATTTTAGACAAGTCCAATCCCAAGAAAACAAACCAAACCCGCGAGTGCACAAGCCCACATCCGACTTCATATCCCTGGTACGTACAATTCCACTCGGAAATTTTCCCCTTTTAGCCTCCACGACTACCATCAAAAGTCCTTTCTGTACTGGTTTTTTGCTCGCCCGTACCTAATATTTAAAAATAAAAGGGTAGGAAGTTCAGATGAAGATGTAGACCAATATCTATCAAAATGGTCTTTTTACGACTCATACATTTAATTTGCAGTGTGACCCCCACTGTAATTTTTAAATATCGGGATGACAAAATCTCAGTAAAAGATACTCTTAACTTAAAATTGTCAATGGTAATTAATTCTAAATATATTTGCTGCGTATCCTATTCGATTTAAGTGTTCAAATCAACGAAAATTGGAGTATTTGAACTTTATTTTCTTCTATGACAATATTGGATATTACATTTTTAAAGTTAAACAAATCATTTGTTGTCTCTATTCAAAAATTCGAATTAAATAATATTCTCCTCTGGGAAATACTTTTTGGTATAAAACACTATATATGTACAAGACTGTTAATTGAATATGAACTGAAGCATGAATTACTAGGGAGACGAGTCAACGGTTCACCTTTTCTATTAATAAAAACCAAGGACATCTAAATTCTTTAGTAGTCCTTTCTTAATAAAATGATGAATGAAACAAAGAAACAGTCATATATATAACTTTTAGACACAAAATAAGCACAAAGTTTTAGTTTTGAATACTTATGTGTATATTGTGCTTCTATATAATATGTAAAGTTATTAAAAACTAAAATATAACCAAATTTGGTAAACCATATACAAATTATTGTTGTATTAATCATGAAATGATGCCACTTACTTTTGCTTAAAAAATATATACGTAATGGATAATAGACGTGGTGAGAGTGAGGCAAAAAAAACTTTTAGAAATAACATAAATACATCCTTCTACTCATAATTGTGGTTATATTATACTTGGATTGTGTAAAGTATAGAAAAAATACTTTATATGATGATTGAAAATAAATACTGGGGAAAAAACTTATATGTTTACAATAAAGTAATTATTTTTTAAAAACTAATAGTTTCAACAAAACTCAACATTGGATTTTCTGAAAAATCCATTTTCATAAGCAATGTTGGATGAGCAAACTAAAATCACAGTAATATCCACAACATGGCGCCACCATACTCTGGTATGTGCAATATTAATAGTAAGGAAACAACACTCTTACCCATTAAAATAAAGTATATAAATCCACCATTAAAAGTGAATTTCCCCTCCTCCCATAGTCTGTAGTTAAATCCTAACGCGAGTATAACCTTGGGGATTTAAGTAACCCCATTATCAAAATTGTTATTTTGTGAATATGATCAGTGATGCTAATTGGTAAAATTTTGGGCATTTTAAAATAAAAAGAAACCGAAAATCAACATGGTAACCCTCAAAATTTGAAATGATTTTTGGAAGCCATGATAGCAAATATACATTTATAATCAGTTGTGACAATGAAGGAAGGAGAAAAGGATATACATAAGAACATCTGCTAGATTGACTCTAATGTAAATCCCTATTTCCACTTTGTATCCAAACATGGCCTTACAATTATAACTCTGCAAGAAATCCTCAGGGTTACACTTTGTCCTTTATGAGCATACCGGCATGTTCAATCAGGTTTTGAATATAAGTGATTCTTTTTAGGAAAGGATGTTCCCTACTCATGGAAATAAAATTCATTCTTTGGATTATCAATTCTTAAAAAAAAGGCAGCTAAAAAATACACTGGATTTGCATCATTATAAAGGTTTAGAAGGGCAACGTGTCTGCTAAATGAACAAAGGGAGACACAGAAAATAATGCAACTTTAAATTTGTGTATCAAACATTTTTTTTTACTTCGTTGTAATTATTTAAATAGTTATCCTGTTAAATTTTAAACTATTATTGATAAATTATCGATGATATTATTGTTGGATGAGTTAAGTACTGTTTTGAATTAAGAATGTTTAGTTTATGTATATAATTATTGTTTGCTTTGGAAACAGTTCAGCTGTCATGACGTTTCATTAAATCAGCTACAAGTAGCAGCTAAAGGGGGGGCAAGGAAGTGAACATGGATATAGACAAGAATTATTCTAAGGGTGATCCTCAAGTCCTTGAAGGAAAAACCAATATTCATGGTTACTCTCCGTCTTTTATGAGTACACGCAAATGTTCAATTCAGTCTCGTATATGTATATCAATTATAGCTTATACTTAGTAGAAAAATATGTTTACTTTACAGAAATTAAATTATTATTGTAGCTGGTTAAGAAAAGAAAATTTACTCCTCAGGTTGTCCACTTTGAATTAACGGACGAGCTAAAAAGTGCAAAAGATTAACATTCCTACATATTAATTATATATGTTAAGTATCAGTAAACAATTTGAATAATATCTTTCTAGCTTATCGCACTTATACAACGTGAAATACTCATTACTACAGCCATCTATTAAAAAAATAATAGATTTCCTTTTACAACACCTATACAAGATATTACAAGGATATTTCAGCCTCTGGGGTGAATAAATACCCCAAAGAACTAAGACAATTTAACTAAAAACTCTATTCATATTTATTATCATTTTATATGTAAAATATATTTCAGGATATTTTATTATTAATTGGATATTACGAAAAGTAAACAAACCTGTTATGTATAAAATTCATAATTATTTATTTAGAACAATATATGCAAAAATAAACGGACTAGAAAGAGGTTGATGTAATTAAGTTGTATATTATTATAAATAGGTTTTACCTTATACTTACAAAAATAAATGATTTTAATCTATTATTACATTAATGTAGCTATTAATATTTGCAAATTAATAATATTGAAATACCAAAAATGAGGAGTATTGCGAAAACGTCGTCTTAAACATTTTTAATGTGCATATTGCATATTATTAATGTACCTGCTGTAGTATACAGTATTTTTTTAGAGTTATAAGGCGTTGATGAACAGATAACATTGCTTCAATAACACGAAAGGTAACTTCCCAAGAAATCCTCAGTATTACTCTCTGTTTTTCATCAGCATACTCACACGTTGCTACGCAATACTTATATGTTCTCTCTTCAATAATTAAAGGATAATGACAACATCTTTAGTTAAAAAAAATATGACCCGGGGAGTACTTTAGTCTCTATAATGATCATTGGCTAGGCTTTACCTAGTCACACTCGTTGCTAAACCTCATGAGCTTGCTATTAAATATGATTCCTTATTTTACAGACAAACAGATATACAATCTTTGCTTGATTAATACATATATTAGGATAGGTCATTTTCAAGTAGTTTGATCAACTTTTCCCAATCTGGAAAATAGGATAAATTGGGAAAAGTTTTATATTACTATACAAAACATTTGCCAAAATATGAGCTTCATGAAGTGGGATTTATTAAATCATATTTATTTGTTATTGGGCATAGCTTACATTATCCTCCAATAATCTAACATCAAACCTTTTTCCACTAGAGTTTCAGAACATTGCAATTCTGGATAAATTAAAGTGTTAAAGCTTTTTGAATATGGATTTCTATGTATTTACAACTGACAACTTTTGAAATGCCTTACCCGTAATAATTCATTTTTTGATTCCCGACATTTACATCTTAATACAGAGGCTGTGATTCTTCCTGAGAAACCATTCTATGTAAAGGATCAAACTCTTTATTTTGTGTTCTATTTATGAACAGTTTCGGTTGATATCTAGTTGAATCAATGGATTTCACTTTCTATTTCTGCCGTAAGGAGCTTTTAAATTATCTGTTTGAACTTTTGTGTTGTATCTCGATCAGATTAATTACATTGTTAAAAGAAAAAAAAGGTAAAACAGTAATGTAACAATTAATGCAACGGTAAAGTTCGAACCAATACTATATCAAAATAAAAAGGTGAGGACAAATGAACAGCAGCAGAAATATATGTAGGAACATTACACGTTTCGAAAATGTTCAAGGGAAAATTACTTGAACCCACTATTTCCTACACTTTTTCAAACAACCTAGTTTCCAGCTTGAGTATCACCCTCCAAAGAAATCAGCAATTTATTTGCACAGTTTATTCTAACCATTTTTTGAAAAAGATAAGTCAAGGCTCTATGAACCATCGTTAACATGTACAAAAGGGACTTTAATGATATTGCAGATTGATAAGTAAGGATTGGATATATTAAGTTGGGAAAAAAGTCATTTCGTGTTTAACTAACTATGTTTTACTATCATATAATATGGCGCTGTACACGTGTGAGTATAGTTTACAAACACTTTTTGGACAGTGTGGTGATTGGTCGTTTCAGTCGTGAAGTCTCTTGCATCGAGTAAGGAGGTCTCAAAGGAAGACATTCCCCATATTTTACATTGTCAAAAGTAACCTAGAAAATTTACAATATATACGGGGCAGATAGTCTTTTGGATCATGAGGCACAGCAATGGTTCAAGCGATTTATTCCCTACTTAATTCTGTCCTCTTCTGTGAACAACTTGCTCATTTGAAGCTGGCAATAAAACAGAAGCGTCCAGCTTTGGTGAATAAGAGGCATCAAGATATCATCAAGACAACGCCAGACCCCAACAGCAGATCTGGGAGCTCGGATGTGAAGTTCTTATCCATCTAACCTACTGTCTGGACCTAGGAACAAGTGACTATCTACAGTTCCTGTCTATGGCCAATGCATTTAGGGGTGTAGATTTGGCCTCAATAGAGGCTTGTGGAAATTGGTTGGCCTATTTTTTTTTTGACAAGGGCTTCTACAAAAAGAGACTATGAAGTTGGATTATCCTTGGCAACAAGTTATCGAATGGAACGGGACAAACTTGCCTTCAATCGGATGATTGTAACAATTCTTATAAAATATTGAATTAAAGAGAAACATACAAAATTACTTTTTCCCCTAACCTATTATCAATTTCTATTTGGTCTTATTCTTCACTATCTTTTTCTTATTTCTGTTGAAGTGTTGTTTTTTTTACCAATAAGATTTTAAAGGTCCCAGGGAGAAAATTCATTTAAAACTAACACGTTTAGTTATGTTTTATTCAAAACACAAATGTTCTTTTGTGTCATTTTACTATTGTGTACATTTTTTTTTGTGCGCAAATGTGTATAACTAAAGAATTATTTGAAGATAAAATAACATTAACAAAGGCAGAAAAGAGTCTTTTGATTTTTTTTTTTGGAGACTGATGTTCTCACCACAATGATCTAACATGGTATTAACATAATTTAAAATAGAATATCCCCTCTAACCATTTTATTTTAAATTATAAAATCGGATTGTTTCTCTACAAAAGTTGCGTCCTTAAACAAAGGGTGAGTTGAACACCTTAAACATTTTTTAGGGTGCGAGTTTTGTTGTTGCTGACAGGATAAGGAATCAAAAATCAGAAAATTTTAAAAGCCGTTTTTACTTCTTCATATTTTATGGCAACTTTTGAATCATAAGTTGTTCATTTAGCAATTTTCTACACTTTTATTCAATACGTCCCCCTCCATTCTGAATTATGGTTTTAATACGGGGACGAATAGAAGCACAACTGGCCTTGATGATTCCCGATGACAAGTTGTTACACTCTTCCGTGATCACGGCCTTCAGACCATTGAAATTTCGTTGATAAGTCCTGGTAGTTCAAATGGGGTGAGAACGAAGTCTGCTGGTTAGAAGAAGCCTTCTATATACTCCTTGTAGAAACACTGCACCTTCTTGATGTGTGTGTCAGGGCGCCGTCTTGTGTACACATAATTGTGCCCGAAGAACGTGCTCTTTCAACCATGGCAAGACATGGTACTTGAGGACCTTGTAGTAGACGTCCGTATTGACCTTCTTGTCGACATGGAAGAAGTAGGGAGGCATCAAGCTGCCGTCAGACACCATGACGCCGAGGATTATGGCCTGAGGTGGATGTTTGGATCTGAAGGTTCCCTCAACCTGAACTCTTGATTCAGCCGACAAGTGATCATTTATCCTGGTCAAAGCGGCGTCCAATGTGAAGATATTCTTGTAGGAGATCAACTTATGTACAAAGGAGATCACACATCCTCTGCCGTTTTGCATGTTGCTCATTCATTTTGGATCGCACAAAAATAGAAGAAATATCAAATTGTAGTTTTTTGTTAGTGCTTTTAAATGGCACCAAGTACAAAACTTTTTCAAAATTACAGACATGCCGGCACTCTATATAATTTGAATCAGCTTAGCTATGATTACATTTTCAATATAATCAGTTACAAGCAGCTGTTAAAAAAGGGAATGGGTAACTGAAATTAGCAAAGCCATTAGGGAAGAGTTATTCCGAAGTCGATACTTAATTTAATGTCATACAGTAGTACGTTTAATTCAGAAATCTGATTATTAAAAAAAAATCAAATCCTGTATGAATAAAATATCCTTTTAAAATATTATATACAATATGCAATGATATACGTTATGATTCGATTATTATCAATAAATAAACTTCAAGCAATTAGAGCAGTCTAATTCTTTATTTCATGTATTAATAAACATTTACACATACATCCTATTTAGACCTGGATACTTACTCGAATTCTTTTCGACCATCTGACATTTTGTTTTCGTTATTCTTATTATTGTTTTTTCTTAAACTCATGTCAGATATGTTTCAGAATAGTTTTATACGTGAAAATGTTTGTTGATTTTTGTTTGACAGAATTCTAAATAAATATTTGGCTATTAGGGTTTATACAAAAATAGTTTTCGAACATTTTTTAAATAATAATTGGTTTTCATCTCAAGCTTGTTCATCCATCATCCTTTTCATTATTATCATTGTAGATTCTGGATTTGTTACTTTCTGTTCCAGAATTAAAATCCGCCCAATAAGGGATTGATTTTCCATTTCTAATTCACTCTTCCTTGGCGTCTTTTCTAATATTAAATTTTCTCACGTAGGGTTTCTCAAAGTTTTGTATTTACTGAAGTCCCGTGTCACTGCGCCATGTTATGTTTCGATCATTATCAATAAAAACACATCAGCAACTAAGAGCAGACTAATTTTTTATTTCTCGTATATTTACACATACTTCCTATTTACATGTTGATATTTATATCATATCAATATGTGTGTACATAACATATGTACATAACGCATAAAATGTAACAAGGCCTATATATACATACAATGATTGGGATAAACCTATGTATGTTGTACATTGATATTTGCATATAACTTTCAAAAAATATATTGATAACAAATACATAAAGATTTGCCTCGGGTAAGATTTATGTATTCCCTTTTCACTGGTGGAAACAAACTTTTTTTTGTTTTTATTCGATATAAAATTTAATGTATGCGCAATTTCAAAGAAAAAAAAACATAAATCCAAGGTCTATAGATGTGTTATTTAAGTAAAATGTGCGTATTTATAAGCATTCAGAAGCACAATTTTACTTGCAGATTGTTAGAGACGAAAAAAAAATGATATGTTATATCCTGAAAAGGTTATTTTATTTTCCGAAGCGGTTGTTATTTTTGAAGAGAGAACAATAAGTATAAAGTAATCAGAAATGCTGAAAGACAGCGAGCTGTACGGATGATTTTTTGCAGAGTAATAAGCGTATGTCCTTGCTGAAATTGGAGTAGAATTGAGGATCCACATCGGATTAATTCCTTCCTATACCATTACAAAATTAAAGTGGGGTTACTATTTCTACACCTTGATTGTAATGCATTATAAAAAAGGAAAATTATGTCGTTACACCCTGTGTAATACTCATCAGCAGTGAGGAAAATCTGTTGTATTTTTTGGCTGCCCCGTTTTTTTGGAATTGGTAGTCTGATAAATGAATTTTCTTTTCCTTCGTAGTTGTCTTTATTATTTAAGCCCAGAGTAGTAAACATCCTTTCCTACACATATTCAATTATATTCAAAACCTAGTTACACACTCCTGTGTACTTACTCATAAAAGAGGGAGTGTAACCCTTAGGCTTTGTTGCGGAGTAATAATTGTAAGCCTTTCCTGGACTCGGAGTAGAATTAAGGATCAACATCCGGATAATTCTAGCAAATGTCCTTGTTTATATCCTTTTCTCCTTCATTCCTTGTCATAGCTGATATTAGCTGATCTAATGAGATGTCATGAGAATTATTCTTTCTGTCCCCCAAAATATTCTTCAAATTGTCAGGGTTACCATGTTGATTTTCGGTTTCTTTTTTTTACCTGCCCATTCTACATTGGATTTCCATTACTACTGATAAGTGATACCAAGTACATATATATTTTTTTTCTTAATCTGTTATAATACATTGAAAGTTAATTATTCAACACTGTGAAATATATTTATTTATTCTTTAAACAGACTCATACTAATTTTCTATATGTATACAAAATACAAACATGTATAATAGGGCAGTTTGATATTCAACCTTCTTTTGCATTTCGGTTACGGGTAGTGTGGAAAAGTTTTCACATGGTATGGAAATGACCTATGCAAAATGACATTGTCCTAAAAAGTCATGTTTAGATCAAATTACTCAAATATTATTCTCCCTATTGCTCCATGGGGTATCTTTAGAAAAAAACTTTATTGATATTTTTTATAGGTTAGAATAATGTCCATCGTCATTAATTGATGTAAAATAAGGATTAATGGTGTTTTTTAATCTTTATTGGCTAATTAAAGAGTTTTTGTCTTCTTTCAAAATCTAAACTAGACGTGCTACCTAAAGATGACATCATAGAAAAATAAAATTTTGCATATTTTATTTCCTTAGCAAATCCCAACGTTTCCGAACGAGCCTTAATTTACTCTTTAATTATACTTAAATTTTTACAGAGAATTGTTTATATGATCTGTTAAATTTTGGAGTGTCTGAATCCAAATAGTTCAAGGTAGTTTTATACAAAAAAAAAAACTAAATTGTTAGAACTTTCGCTGTTTTCTTTACAAGTTTTTAAGTTATTACCATAAATAAAATGATAAATTATTTGAACCATGTGATTACTATGGGTATTATACTAAAAGGTGATTACCAAAAGGTTCTCAAACGCCCAAATAATCTACATACTTTATAACAGAAACATCACAGATTTTATAGCAAATATGATTTATATGACTTAATAAATATTGACAAAAATAAATCTTTTTTTCTTGTATATAATTTAAAAAAACCGTATGTATTGCTTGGATTTTGGATGTATACAATGCATATATAGATCATAATTATAAAAATAACACATCGTTCGATAAGTCCCAACGCCAACTAAGTAAAACTCAATATTTTAGCAAAATTTAACTTTATTCATCAGCATAGTCTCCTTTAAGCATTATAAAACATGATTTTAATAAAATGTTTCGTCCATTGTGAAAGAACAACGCATGAAATCCGGTTTATTGAGGCAATCCATCTCTAAACAACTCTCCGAATCCTCCACAGTTTGCAGTTTTTGGTCGACTATGAGCAAACATAGTTTCTTTGAGAATACCTTTATCACACACAATTTTTCATGTCAAATAGTAAACAAACTTCAATTTGATATTTATAGGATGTCAGCTATTTCGTGCACCTTTATTGTACGATCATATAAAATTATTTTGTGAACTTTTTTGTTGTTTTCGGGATCAACTGTAGAATTTGGGCAATCAGAGCGTTTAGCATCAACGGTGTGTGTATGGCTTCAGTTAAATTAGGCAAACCAGCAATTCACAGTCACTTTCGATGGAACTGAGTTCGGATAACACTTATCAAACCAAACTGTTGTCTTTACGGTATTTTTCCCATGGGGAAGCATTAATATATCAATGCACGAAATTGGTTGAATCTATTTTTTACAATCACCAGAAGTAGTGTCACTTCAAGCACTATCACTTGTAAACGAATAGTCTAATTGTCATAAAAATTTGATATATGTTGTTTGAAAGCTGGTACAACGTAAAAAAATTTAGATTTGTCAATAGTGACGCCCTCTGTGAGAAAGCCTTATTTACTGTGTATTTGGCTAGTAAATCGTGGATTTGTACAGTGTGTCTTCTTTATTCGCAACATATTTTTTACATCATATTTTTATGTGAGCAAATAATTATCAGCAGCCCCAAAATGTATTTTCAAATTTGGGGCTAAAAGTTATAATGGTGCTTTTATTAGGGGCACCCTCAATCATATAGTTTTGGGAGGGGGGTTGGGCCGTTTGACTTATTTACAATTTTGATAGAAAAGTTTTTTTTTCCTATAAGTGACAAATAATTATTTTTTACAAGAGGCAAATACTTTTGGAACTTTAAAGTTCGCTTTTTTAAGAAGAGACAAAATTTGAACAATTATCTCTTTTTTAACGGAAATTGGTTTTGTTTGTCTCAAAAATTATGAGATTTTTTTTTTTGAAAAATAAGATTATTTTTTGTGATTTGCATAAAAATCCGCAAAAGTACTAGGGTCAACGATCTCTTAGCCCTGTGGTTCTGGCGCCACTGTTTCATATAGTTTATGTTGATCAGCCATGAGTTTGAAATTACGTCATCATCATTTTTTATAATTGAGTAGAAATGAAA
The DNA here is from genome assembly GCF_016086655.4 of Lepeophtheirus salmonis. Lineage (NCBI taxonomy): Eukaryota > Metazoa > Arthropoda > Copepoda > Siphonostomatoida > Caligidae > Lepeophtheirus > Lepeophtheirus salmonis. The sequence continues at coordinate 8,726,504 of NC_052140.2, forward strand.
TCTGCGCAAATGGATTCCTTGACAAATAGAATTAATTTCTGTAATTGCTCTAACTCCGTTCACTCCCTTCGTGTTAGAGGTTAGGTCAAACTGACCAAATCTGAAATAACAAAGTTAGGAAAAGTCCTACTCCTTGATGTAGATCAAGCAGCATTTGACGATTTGACTTCACCTTAAAAGTAGCTTCCGAAGGGAAGGTGCGCTTTTAGGATCCTCAGAACGCGACTGTAACTCAAAAAAGTGAAGAAACTGGGGAGAAGATGATCCACCCAGATGAAAATAGTACACCCTTTGTTGATAAGTCTAATCAACACTAAACAACTACCATTGTTTTTGATTGTGCAAGTAGTTTCACGGAGGAAATTATAAATGGATGTATTGATGTTGGCACTGATAAAAAAATAATTGTAAAGATACTTCAAAGGCCAAGGAAACTCGCAGTGTCAGAAAAACTGCTACTGAGGACTGGGAAATGTCAGATGAGCCAAGAGTAGACATTCTAAATCAAGCAGCAGGTATAAAAAACTCGGGAAAAAATTCAAATATGTATTCAAGAAGTCGTGAAAGCACAAATCAGTCCCAAATAGATATGTTCTTCGATTTGGTTGCCAAACCAAAAGAAAAAGAAAAAAAAGATTAGTTGCTCTTATATAAAGAGGATGGAGATCTTCATAAATTTATAAAATGTACAAACATATTCAACAAATTATTGATAATAGCCATAAAATCAAGGAGGACTTAAGATCAACTTCTGCTGTACTAGCACATATACCCCTTTCGGTGATCGTGTTCTTAGCCGTATGTATGTATAGTTATGTTAATGTATGCATATCTGTATTATAATGTATGTATGTGCTATGGTAAACATTAATAAATTCTTGACTAACATAGTATCACTGCTGGATTACGACTAAGTTTACTTCCACCTCATTACAGCTGCTTGTAGCTAGTCTAATGACAGCAAAACTGCTCTTCTTCAAAACATTATTCAATTTGTCATGGTTACCATGTTTTTTTCTGTGCCTTCTTTTTAAAATACCAAAAATGCTCACAATTAGTATCACGGCTCTAATACTACCAAGCGTTAGTGATAGCATCACACATCCGATTAAATCTGCTGTTTCATGTATTACTCTAAATCTAATATTTTGAATATATTATTTTAGATATTTAACAAAAATTCATTTATATAAACCCATTTTGTCTATTCAAATTTCAAAGCATTTTTTTTCATTCAGAGAAAGAAGCCTTTCATATAAATGATGCCAGAATGTTTGCAGGTATTTATTAAATTCCTCTTTAGATGAAATATATTATTTGTTCTGAAAGGGAGGCATTACTATTAACGTTAAGCCATATACCTTTGCCATACTTTGAATCTATTATTTTATTTATTTATGTACAAATATGTACAAAAAAAACAACAACTTTCATATCTTTTAAACCTGGAAGGAAATAAAATTGTAAATTATTCAATTGTGCCTTTTTCTAAACTTTATCAAGAAACCAAAAGTCCACATAGTAAGCCTTACAATTTGAAGTATGTTTTTGAGGAGAGTAGCGACAATGAGCTGTGAGCAGAAGGATGGGGAGAAGGAAATAACAAAAGAAATAGACAAGGATTACTCCAATGTCGATCCTCAATGTTACTCTGAGTCCAACTAGGACTTATAATTAAATCCCTGCAACAATTCCTTATTGTTACTCTCCGTCTTATGTAAGCACCCGCAAATGGACAATCCGGTTTTGTATCTAATTGTACAGAGTGCAACAAGGTAATTTTCTCCGATCAAGAAGCAACACCGAAACCTTAATAAACTTTTCATTAAAAAAACATAATGAAAAATATTATTGAAAATACTTCAATCTTGGCAAAAATTATTCAATTCTCCAACCTTTATCATAGCCTGCATACGAGCTTGGAACTTGGCGCAAGTTGGTACAATATCAACGGCGGATATGTTGGCACATTGCTTCTTGATGCTAGACTTGAGCTAATGCAAATTTCTCTGTGAAATCTTCCCAACCTCGCTCCTCGCTGTTCTAAGATATTAAACACAAACTCAAAAATGATAACTCCATAGATTGATAAACAAACTGTTTTAACATTGTTTACACTAACTGTTAATATTTATTAATTTATGTTTTCACTTTAATGACAAAAATTTAAACTACATACTCTTTACATAAATAGGATGTTAAAACATTAAACATTTTTCATTGCAACCTAAAAAAAAAATATATTTAAATAAATAAGGGTTTATTTATATACATTGACTCGTGTAATTTGATATATTGAATCTCATTTTTGCAAAGCATCTTGTTCATCAAACACTGGCCTTTTAATGCATGTTTTCTATAACATTTTTTGCATTTTAAAATACGAACAACATGTATAACGCAAAGGCATCTTAAGCCATTATATAAAGGAGGTATTCTTATATATAAGTATGAATAAGACCATAAATAATAAAAGTATTAAAAAAATGCTTCACCTAGCTTTTTAATTCGAAAGTTTGAGTGGAAGAAAATATGTGGGGCAGGGGCACTAAAATAAAATAAAAACAAAAAATAACACGTTAAGCCTGACATTTTGGAGAATGTTTTAATGGAAAGCAGCATTGTTGACTTTATCTAATCTTGTAGGAATGAAAAAAATCTGCCCCTAAAATAGGGGGGCCTCTGAATACGACAATAAATTTCAATTGGAAGGTTCCTAAATTTTCTATTTTTACCCTTAGAGTTTTAATACCAAGAAATTCTACTTAATTCCCTCTATAATCAAAGATAAGTGGCATTTTCACACGAATAAAAATTTTGACAATTCGTCAGGGATACTTAAGCACCCGTATCTACAAGAAAATTAATTCAATTTATATTGTCTTTCATTAATCAGAAATTTGAAGGTTTATTTAATGCAACCGAGGACAATTTAGTTTTTTTTAAAAATCAATTAATTAAAATGACAATCCAGAGCACACAGTTACATTCAATCCAAATGTTGAATGATAATAACAGCCTTTTTTCAATTTTGCAGATGTTGAGGACTTGCTCCATGTTCGAGAAGTCTGGAAATATCAACCATCATGTCGACTTTTCTTTTTATCCTTGTGGAAGATGATAGCCCATATCGGACTAACATGGATTTATTCGCTCCGAATAAGTCAGATTCTCCTCACTGGTAGGAATAATATTGAAAACCTCACCAGGCAATGCTAATACCATAAGACTCTGTTTAACTTTTGTGTGACAAATTCCCCTCAACGCAAGATCAAGTTCAATTCTATGGAACCAGCTCTCAACATCCAAATAACAGAGCCTAGGAAGGCAGAGCTCCGCAACGGCCTTTTCTTAATTCACTTCTTCCGTTTTAATCGACCATGCTTTTTTTGGGGGAGACACAGGGGGTGAAGTTTGCTTTCGGGCCCATTTTCCAATCACGTCAGGATCACCAATGTACAGTATTAAAAGTTCAAATATCTACTGATTATATTCTAGATTAATAATAAGAAGAAAACAAATCAAACTACAACATACATATAAATTTCTGTGCAATGTACATACGTAGGTTTCTAAATCAAAATCATTTTATGTATCTAAAGAAAAAAAGTACATGGGAATCTTGACAAATTTGATAAATGTTTTGTATCTCGGAGCTAAACAAACAAGTCCTTCAGATCCTGCTCTCCGTAATTCATGAAGGAACTCTTAGTTTCCCTCTTCAATAATGAAATAATAATGATGATAGGTTCGGAAAGTTTAATACAGATTGAACTATAAAAATCCTGAGGCTCGTCTACTGAGTGGGAACACAAGGCATGCAGTAGCATTTAATTAAAATTTTATCTCTGTTATTTATAATGACGAGTTTTATTAGGCAATAAAATGAAAGCTGATAAAAATAAACGTTGTTGTAAAGTTTTGTTTTTATACCATGTCTCTTTGTGTTAAAAACCAAACCAAAAGGGCAAAGCTAATCCTATTTTCTCCACGTCGGTTTCAGTGTCAAGAAGGGAGCAAAGACCCCCGTTGGAGTCTCCATCCGGACTGCCTATAATTATTATAAGTCTATTAGAGAACACTATAGGTAAGAAATACCCAAAATTTTGCATCAACAATATAAATTACTTCGGGGATGTCTCCATGGGCCCTACTCCAGCCCTGAATTCAACACCCTTGACTTTGCAGTTTGAAGTACCTTAGAGAAGAATGTCCGTTGCACCTCTCATCTAAATTTAGATTTGCTCCAAGCTGCCATCATGACATAGTGGTTCACCAAGGACACTACCTTCATCGTCCAGAGCAGCCAATCTGTTCTCCATCCCGTCGAAGCTGTTATTGTTTGTAAAGGAGGACATATTAAAAACAAATAAGCTGAATAAAGTATTTAAACTTATGACAAATTGGTTTGGAGTTTGTGTCCTTACTCTGTAAGGTCATATTCATTACAACTAAAGTTGGAAGATTCAATTTTAATTTTGCAAGTAGACGTATATGGTCTGGAACTTTTTCTATTTTGACATAAAACAGATTCAATTGTGTTTCCTTCTGTCATAGGAATATACTGGTTTCTATACATATGTTGAACAAATTCTCTGTACACTTTTCAAGTAATGAAAAAATATAAATTTAATGTAAATGGAATTTATATAACATGGAATAATGTTTCCTTATATATCTATACTTCAATACATTTTCTTGCTACCTTTATTAATGTATTCCTTTTTTAATCTAAGGAATATATATTTATTTGTAGGGGGGAGTAAAATCGATTTATCTGGCTGTGTTTTTTTTTTTTTTTTGTTAATATTAGTGCAACTTACTTCTCCTATGTTTTGAGTGAATTCAAAATATCAATTTCCTTTTTGTTATCTCCCTGGGGATTTTATGCACCCCGGAGACTGAACTATTCTTTTTAATATTTTGTATGTATCATATTTTGTTGCATCTTCAACTCGAAAAGTATTTTTTTCATTAGGATATACTTTCTGTACCCAATTTTTTGTATGGGATGGTACTTTATTAAAAGTACTTATTTAAGGTGGAGAGGACAACTATCCAGTCTTGTTAATTCTGGCTTCATCTAGTTCAATCCAGTACCATCAAGTCTAGTCCCGTCAATTCCAATCTATTCCTAGTTGTTGGTGCTTGAAGTAGTTATAATCGACCCCATGGGACGTCATTGAGTTTTTTCCTCCTTTGGAAAAAATTATATTGTTATATAACAAAAGTATCTTCCAGTCCAGTTCGACTTATTGGTGCTTATAAACTGCAAAGTTGATCACTTGTGACGTCATGGACTATATTTATACCTTTTTTTTAACTATTTCCTTACGTAGTATAAGTCTCATTCTGTTCCACAAGTCAAGTACCAGTTGTCGTTCCTTGAATAAGGTAAAATCGATCCCTTGTGACGTCATTGAAAGTATACGTTCCTTTTTTTAACAATTATGTTACGTAATAGAAGTCTCATTTGTTCCAATCCAGTTCAGTCCCGCTTGTAGGTCTGTGAAGAAGGTAAAATTGATCCCACTTGATGTCTGTTAGGGGGTTTTCATTTTTTTAATTGTTTTGTTATATAATAAAAGTCTCATTCACGCCAATCCAGCGCAGTCCCACTTTTTCGCTCCTTAAATAAGGTAAAGTCGATCCCTCATTACGTAATTGAGGGGTCTCCCTTTTTTAATTATTTGGTTTAATAATATAAGTATTATCCATTTCAATTCAGTTCAGTCTCACTTGTTTGACCTAAAAGAAAATAAAGTTGATCTATGCTGACGAAATTGAGGGTTTTTTTTACTTTTTTTAATTATTTTGACATAATTGAAGTCTCATGTAGTCCGGGCTACTTGCTGCCCTGAAAGAGGATAAAAACGATCCCTTGTGACGTCATTTATTTTTTATTTTTATATTGTAAATTATTTTGTTATTTAAAAGAAGTCTCATCCGGTCCAGTTGCACTTGTTGTTCCTTAAAGAAGGCAAAAACAAGATAAATGAAAATTCAAGGTTATACCATAAAGCTTTTCCTACTAATGCTCGACTGACACCACGCTTTTAAAAGTGACGTAATAGAGTATAACTGTTACCAAGTGTTATATAGCCTTTCTTGACTATTACCGCTGTTACCTTCTATGACGTCAAAATATGTCTTTCTTGCCTAGCAGTTGCTACAGTATATCAAATTGACAATTCTGGCAGGCCCGATTAAATTATTGTCTATCCTTGTATTTCTAATAACCTTTGTAGAAACAATGCCTTGTGACGTCATTGAGTTCTTTTTTTAATTATTTTGTTGTATCATTGAGGTGTTATCCAGTCCAGTCCCACTTCTTGGTCCTTAAGGAAGGTAAAATCGATCCATCGTGACGTCATTGAGGTTTTTTTTCAATGGGGGCGAGTCACTAACAGGTAGTATGAACATCAGGGTGACCGTAATGATAAAAGTTGGAAATTTGGTCACACCGGATATCCTTTTATTTTCTAGTTTATTCCTCCAAACAAGAACATAACCATCAAACGTCCAAAAAAGGTCCTTCATGGACGTATTTTGATTTTAAAATCTGTAAAATGTCAAAAAAAACAAAAAAAAACGAAGGAAATTTCCATGCTGTTCCTTAAAATTATCATTTCAATCCAGCTACAGTATTTTGATGCTGTGGAGGTGATGTGGAAGTCTTCGAATCTATCGTGGTTAAGAGAGACAAAGGGATAAAAATTCTTTACTTATGTTACTGTTCGCCTCTTTTTTTCTTTTAGTAGCAATGAAGTCATACTTATTGTACAATCAATATCAAATTAATATAAAAATTAGTCCCTTGTAACAGTTTTATTATCCAAGCAACCTCGAGTATATTAACTATATTGACGTACAATGCACATAGAATAATATTTTTTTTTCAATTTTCCAATGTACAATGTTGTAGAACACATAATTAGCTGTCGATTGCTACGAAAAACAATGTCTTAGTAGCCGAGATGAGCACACAGAACAAGAAAAGGATTGATATCGCAGCACTCCACTGCGAGGGATCGTCCCAACAGGCAATTTGGGAGCAGACTGGTTCCACTACGAAAACGCTTTCCAATGTCGCCATGCGGTTGAAGATCGGAAGGAACTCTGATACTCTCCAGGTGTAGGAAGGAAAACCTCCGTTTCCGCCAACCACCTGAAGTCGGCCTTCCAGATAAGCCAAATTCCTCTACAACCACCTCATGGGAGCCTGGTGACTCATTGGGATCTTTTTTGATGATAAGACCTTAACTGTTGATCCTGTCTTCAACAGACAGAATGATCGAGTAGGGATATTTGGGGACGAAGCAGAAGAGCACGGATATGTCTCCACCAACAAGCACCTTGCTTCAGTGATGGTTGTTGTGCTGGTTGTGTGGTTCGCTTTAGGATATTGGGTGAAGGTTGATGAGTACATCAAAATTCTGGATATAAAAGTTCTCCCATGTATCAAATCCATCATTGGCAATTCTGCCTTGGTGTTCTAACAAAATGGAGCACTTGCCTACACCGCAAAAAAAAAGAGAAAATAGTTGCTCCAGGCTATCATGAACTTTTGACCACCGTATGTCCCATACCTCCAAACTGGAGTCCAAGCCCCGCAGGGTACGCCTCAACAGTTCTTCTGCTCTGTAGACATCTTTCAATAAGGATTTTACCTCCATGAGCGCCAAGTTCATCTGGAGGGTCTTCAGCATCTTCTGCCACAGCTTGGAGCTCACCAATAATTCTGAGGGCTGATAGCTTGAAAAATGTTCTTTGAGTTTCAATTGCTAATTAATAGTTGATCAACTTGTTTCCTAATTCACCCTGGATCCTGCCATGAATCCTCAATACTTTGTTTGTTAAATGGGCAAATATAAACGGTTGCCAGTTAGTATTGTTAATGTTTCATGATGAAGTTTTTATTTATTTTAACTAACTTTAATGAATTTATTGCATGTAATCATTATTATAATTTTCACATCATTAATCCATTTTGTAAATATTTATTTTTGTTAATGAATGACTATTAACAAGAAAACAACTCCAGTTTTCTATCAATTCAATCTATTTCGATTCGTTTGATTTTTTCTTATATAACTTTGAAGTGTTGCTATGTGAACAAAAAATATCAATGTATTTATGATTAAATTTCTGTTGGTATCCAAGTTTTTAAAAATGTTTTTCTAAAAGAAAGGGATATTTTAGTTACCATACTTTTTTTTTTTTGTGAAATACATGTTTTATGAAAGAAATAATGGGATAAACATTGTCTTTTGATCTCTTATCATTTATTTTCATGTTGGTGTTAAACTATTTTATTATTAAATTTAAAAGAGAAGTAAAACTATTCGATATGAATTTTAAATTATTTGATGTTACTTGAAATAAAAATATTATTTTCTTTCATGTGGTTTCAATTTAAGAACATCAAATAATAGGGGCATGCATTACAATTGTAACAAACGGATAATTGGAACCAACTCTGGGATCCTTTATAGAATATTGAAAATGTCCATTATGAAATAAAATTGTGAGGATCGTTTTTAATTTATAAATTCATATTATTGAAAATATTGAAATGTAAGAGTGGAAATCGGGTAAAGTGTCAGTAGTACCAACGATTTCAATTAGTACTACAGGCCGTAAACAGTTTTCAATTTCTGACATTTTTCATTTAGCAACTACGTCATGAAAGTTGTTATACAGAGAAAAATGAAATTTAAACCAGATAATGGCAATCTGTTTTATTCAAAACTGTATAGATTTAAAGGATCTACTGAACGCTAACATCATAATTGGACTCTAAAACCAATATTAACATATCTGGGACTGTTTATGTAAAACATAATGTGTTTCTTTGAAGCAAAATGGTTACACCATGGGAAAATTGAGATGGTGATTTAGGACCATGGAGGTCATATTGAGTATTAGTAGTAGTGACAGACCCCCTGTTACAAATATTGGGGTTTTTGGAAGCCCCAGTTTTCAAAAAAGTATGTAACTTCATATTACCTCCCTTTTTAAGCTCCTTTTTCTACGTAACTTCTAATTTATTTTCATTAGTCTATAGTTTTTTACGTCTTATTCTCGTTTATACTAAGAGTTATAATTAATTATTCATTGTTTTGGTTTGTAAATTTGTATAGCAATAACAACAGTATTTCCTTTTTAACGGACAAAAAGATCATACATTTTTAAAAAATAGAGCGAAAGAGGAAGGACTTTCAACAGTTTTTATCCTTTCACAGATTTCAAATTAGTTTTTTCTTTAGCACAGCGAAATATCGATTTTTTTGATTTTTTTAGAAAGACGCACGAATATTAAATACGAGTCTATTATAGGTATCATGCTCATATTTACAGTCTGAAAGAAAACTGTTTTTCATGGAAAAATAAATAAGATACGAAATTAAAAATGCTCAAAGTCTTTATCGATACTCAAACATTGATCCAATAGATTTTTTAAGGATATAGTTTAAAAAATAGTTGTCATGTTTGAATTTGAACAAAAATTAACAGAAGATTAATAGTATTTAACTTTACCATACAATTAATATTGTTGCCAATATGAAACATTGCAACAAAACGACTTTAATGAGTCAAACTGTAACTTTTTTACATCTGCAACGACCCTGTTGGTAATTGTGAGTAGTTGGTAAATTATATTATTTCAGCTCACACTGTAAATAAGTAATTAGGAGTTCCTATGTCTGGATATAATCCGAGGCAAGGTTAAGAAGCCTTTCTTCTTTAGGAATCTTAACACTCAAAAAAAAAAAAAAAAAATAGAGGAAGAATCCCTGGAAAAAAGAGTAAATTATGATAAAAATTCATTCCTCTGGTTGCCAAATCAAAATAAGGAAAATGGCCGATTTAAAAATACAAACGATTGACATTACTGCAGATTACGGTGTTTCTTTCGTTTTAGACAATGTATTATAATTAAGTAAATTCACCAAATGTAGGATGAAAGAACTGGATCATCTCATTTCACCTTCCGTTAGTGAACTGGGATTTAATAAGCCCCAAGATTGATCAAAATGTTCGTATTCATTTAAATCTACATTTTATTGCAAATACCTTTTGTTATGTTCTTACAACATTAAATCAGATTGCATGCTGTATCTTAATTTAATCTTTCTCAGGATTTATCATTCATGTAACCTATAGGCACTTATTTAATTCCCAAAATTTGCATTAAGTAATGTAAATTTCATAGAAATGTATATCAAAATCCATCATTTAATGTTTGTACAATAAGAATAACAATTTTAAATGACGTAATTATTACTTAAGTTTAACTGTTGGTAATGTAATTAAATGCTTACTAGTTTAGGCCCTTTTTACCTAGCTCGCTGGCAGCCTTATAAAAATGATTTTCACAAATGCAGTTTGAATTTATCATCTAATTCAGTAAGATACTATATAATATATCCAAATTATAGTTTATGGATTTCAATGTAGTTTGATTATAATTTTTTATATATTTTTATGAAATTTGTAAATTTGTATATCCTTCTAAAGAAGTTTTTAAGGATTATTAAAGATATTTTATAAAAATGCAAAAAATATACTTATTTTACAAGATTTTTGCGGTCTACGTAAAATAACCGTTATGTAACACATAAAAAAGGAACAAATCCCCAAAAGTAATCATAAAGTATATGACAGTTTACAAAATATGCATGCCAAAAATTACATGTTGCAAAAATGTAACAATTACATCTATATTTTACAGGATAATAATTTTTTATTTCTACTATTATTATAAAGACATATAATCAAATCATTGTTATGTTTATATATATATATGTATACTTTTTGAGTTTATATGCATGAAGGTTGAAGGATGTTATTTACGGGGCTAGATAATGCTCTAGTTAGAATTGTAGAAAATATGACGAAAAAGAGTGTAATGATTTTTAAAGTTGCAATTTAAAAGTGTTTTATTATTTTTCAAAGTTGTTGTATACAACATCGGCCGAGTCAAGTCTTAAGACATTTCTTATTGATCCTTGTTTTTTTCCCAAAATTGTCCATGGATTATTCATTTAAATAAGATTCATGAGATATGTGATAAAAGCATTGCACACACCTTGCAAAATATATTCATGTTTTCATTATAATCTACTTTAATATAATCTTATAGGAGGTGTTTGTTTGTCCGTACGCTAATAAAAACGTATAACCAGGGTATTTATTTCACAAACGGAGACAGATACAGACTTTAATCATTAAATAAAAGTTCTTCAGAATTCTGAATTACATACTTAAAGCCATGTTTAATTCTTATCAAACCGGATTTCTGGACTTAACAGTACAAATTTTCATTTTTTCATAAACAAGATCGATTCCCCGTGTCTCAAAGATTTTTTTTAAGGTATGATGGGTTGTATATTCAAAAATGCACGCAAAAATGATGTAAATATATGAATACGAATGAAATAAGAGAATTAGGAAGAGGATTAGTGAGTTTGTGTTAGTATGTATTAATAAAATAATTCGAAACAAAATCTATAATCTGGTTACATCCTAGTGCAATATAATATAAACTACTTGTTTTTCTAGCCAGCAGTTTTATCCAGCCATTCCCGTAGTAATTAGACACCGCCTTAAACACCAATTTTTCTTTAGTAATGTAGAAAATATCACCCCAAGAAATCCTTAGTGTTACCCTCTGTTTTTTTATAAGCACACTATCACGTAACTAGTCAATACAACTATACTTATATCAATTCATAGACGTGTTTCTTCCTCATGAATGAAGGAATAATAACGAAAGATTCGACAAATAAAATTTAATATGTTGGGATGACTGATGAGTACTTTATTCCAAAGGAAAGCTCGCTACTAAAAACAATGAAAATTAAGTCTCTATTTGAATATTAACAAATACGCCCATTATTTACAAATGTATACATAACAGACCAAAAAATAAAAAAAAACCCAGAAACAATGTTCTTGATATACACACAATCAAGCAATATTTAATTAATATGGCAACATTATTTTTTCTGATACAAAAAATATTTATCTGATTTACATCAGGGAGAATAATGTATACACCTTCGGTTCCATATACACACGCCTGCACTATTGAGTCGTTTTACTATTTTCATACATTCCTGTATGATAACCATTGGATTATATATAAAATATAGTAAAATAATAAGTTATATACTAAGGTATTTCCTTATTAGATTTAGAGTATGTCGATGTCTTTTCTTTAATTAGATTCTTTCGTAGCTGCTCAAAGCTGTTCAAACAGCCCGTCATGACAGCTAAGCTACTCTCACCCAAAACACCCTTCAAAGTGTGAGAGTTACCATTTGACTTTTCGAATTCTTTGTTATTTGGGTAAGCGGACCCTCAAATTTTCTACAATTATAGTTGAAGTTATTTGCAATGAAAATACATGTAATTGCAAACAAAATGTTCATTTTTTTCCCATAGAAAAGTTGTTAAATGCCAGTACAAATAAATAAAAGTACTATTGTAATATATTTGTCAAGGACCTTATTGCGTGTTTGTGAATGTTGTAAATTAAACCTTAGATATAAAAGTAACGAAATACGTCATGGCTACAAATAAATGGAGAAAAAAATTGTATATATTTTTCTTGGAAAATTATTTCAATGATTAGCTGTAATTAATATCGTATTTTTATCTCATTACTAACATAAAAATTTCCTCGATTCGGAAGAGCAGGGATAGTTGACGCACTTTTTACAGCATGACATATTAATTAGCGTGTAGAAGTGATATTGGGACCTTTTTTTTTGTTTTTGTTCAAAATTCAAAATAATATGAATTTTATATCTCAAAATTATATTTAAGTTGTAAATTCAATCCAATTGTTGCCTATTTTTTTATATGTTGCCCTCGGCTACTCTTTGAATATCTAACTAATTTATTGCTGAATACGTAACCAATCGACTTCATTAAGGTTTAGAAATAATTAGAAGTATTTTTATTTGCATAAATACTTTATTAATTGAAGACAATATTTGAGTTTCAGAAGAAAATGAGTGAATTTGAAAAAATAAATAAATAACATATGGCTTAATAATCAGAGAAGATATCGGAGCCAGAGGTGTGTCAAACACATCCTTGAAAGATTGAGCTCTCTATCTTACGTACAAGTCATGAAGATGCCACTGGAACGTCATAAACATAGGTATTTCTATTCGTACACTCCCAGCAGTTGGGTGTCTCCAGGATTACTGTCTCGGCCGTAAGCGAGTTCAAATGTTGGAGAGGAAGAATAGCTCTGTCAAAAATACCAAACTGGACCTGGAAAAGTGACTGAAAACAGCCTAGGCCAAGTTCATGAAGGCCTAAGCAAGAGATGTCGGGATTTACTACCAGACTGTGAAAAAAAGTGGCTGCAAGGAGCCCTTTTTGCCCCCTTCCTACATCTCTGATCCCAACCTCTCAACAACAACTTTTAGGTGCATGTGGAGGGAAGACCTGCAGTATCTCGCTCATCTAAACACCAAAGCCCTCAAAACAACTGTCAGCCAGCACTGGGACACCATGACATACCCTCCTCTACCACCTGGCAGCCATTATTGCCGCTAAGGGTGGCTACATTAGCAAGAAAGAAAGTTTAGACAAACATATATGTATATATATAATTAAGTTAATTGAAATTCTATTGTAAACTAATTAATTATATCTTGTTGAAGTTTAAAACTAAAAGTGGTCAGATTTTAATGTAACACTCCGCATGTCCTGTTATTGAATGACCATTTGTATTATATCCCTTATTTTTACACTGCTGGGAGTTAATCTTATAAAAAATTCATGACAGCTAAGCTACTTTTCTCCGAAACAATCTTCAAAAAGTCAGAATTACCACGTTAATTTTTGGTTTCTTTTATGTTTACATACTTAGTTATACAGGGTAGACCCTAAATACGGGTCAAAACTTAATTTTAAAATAAGCTTATATAACTCTTAGAAACTTAGAGATTTCATTTTAACAAAATTTGTGATACATTTTTTTATCAAAATGTCAACAATGTTTCCTTCAAATATTTGTTAGTCATTTTTCGCTAAAAAAGAATAAAAAGTAAAAGGTGCAAGACATTCCTCAGTTTCTAAAGGTATGACACGCCCCCTAACATTGTTTTAATTATGCTAGAGCATTCTTTATTGAGGCTCTACAATGTGATTGGGGTTGGGCTCAATGAAAGATATTAATGAACCTGTTCGTTGAATCATTTAATGCAAAAACCAGATTCAGTGATGGTATAGGCGGCCATCACCTGTTCCCTTTAGGTGCACCTTATATGTGTACTAAATTAACCACATTGTGTACGTGGGTATCAACTTGTAGAAAAGCTACCAACCATGTCCCAATCCATGTCAGATATTTATATCTTTCAACAAGATGGTACTTACAATTCTAATATAATGCAAACGTGGTGTGAGTGTCAATTCCCTAGCTATGGGAGCAACAAATTTTAGTCCCGTCCAGTTCGAGTTTGAATCCGCTGCACTTTAAATCTGCTTCATTATGGAGAACAGGATCTGCAAGAATCACAGTCCTATTTTGAATACACTGATAGTCGCCCTAATTAAGGACTGGCGCAGCATTCATTTGTTATTCTTTGTCTAATAGACTCGTTGCTGTAGTTACGTAAAAAGGGGATCACAGACTTGTTCTTTTGGCAATTATTGATATGATATTCAGTAGGAATGGCGTTGCTAGCTTTCATCATTGTGTGGGGCTTAGCCCCAAAAATTATTAACACCATCATATAATTACTTATATAAATAGGTTTATTATATATACATGAATCCTAGGAAAGGGTCCCTGTCTTGCAGGGCTGAATAGACGGCCATAAAAACAGGAAAAGAAAGGGAGAGATAGGGATGTAGAAAGAGATAGGCTTTTAACGACATCGGCACCCCAACAAAATATCATATGAACATGCTTGGTAATTTTATACGTCTACTTGATAAGTTTCAGACTGATCTGTTGCACCATTTTGGATTCCATAAGTAGTAATACCAAAAACAGACTTGTAAATATATATCAGATATAATAAAAAATCTTGGGATGGGGGGGGTAAGGGGGCTAGTGACGCCCTGTTAAGTAATATTCATGAAATTTTAGATTACTAATTATTGAAATAAAAATACTAAAGAGAGCGGGGATTAAATAGTCGCCAAAATATTTTTCTACAAAAAACAACACAACATATACATTTTTTAACTTTTTTATCGAAAATCAAAACTATGACAAGCATATAGGTATAGAGTAGCCATTCATTCGATATAATCATCGTTGGCATCAATAACAGCCTCAATACGGCCTCTGAACCGGCTGCAGGCTCTTCTGACCATCTCATTGTCCATGCTGCCGAATACCTCCTTGATGGAGTCCATCAGGCTGGCCTTGGTGCTATGGGGATGTCTGTTGGTATGTCTCTCTACATAGCCCCAGACAAAATAGTCCAAAGGATTAAGGTCGGGAGAGTAAGGAGGCCACAAATCCTTGGTTACGACGTCATAACAGTTCCTGAGTCCTGTTGCCACACCCAGGCAACTCTCATGGCAGCCCAGATCCCTCGCCATGGCCTTCATGGACGTGGTAGGGTCATCCTCAATCATCTTCTTCACCTTGTCGACAAAGTCGGTGTCCCTGACCTTCCTGTCGGCTTCCTCCTCCTTGGGTGCCCTCTTTATAGTGGCATCAACATCCTAGGTGTCCTCTAGCTTCTTACGGATACGCTGAACAGTCTGTAAATTCACTCCTAAGGTTGAAGCAATCGTTGAATTGGAGATTTCACCTCCATTATTAACCAATGGCATGATTACGGCGGACCTCGAAAGCTCCTCGTTCCACTCATAGCTCTTTATCTCCTCATATGATGACGGCATGATGCTAACTGACTACGTATCGTCAGCTGACGAGAATAGATTTCCTATTTGGTAACCGGTTTTTTATTTGATAATGTTGTCTTCAAGTTATCAAGGTTTAAAGTAGGTGACAATCTGATCCCCGCTCCCTGTATATGTGATTATTTATTTTACAGAGTCTTTAGGGGCCACCCTGTACAAAAAGATAACATCCCGTTGAATAATACATCTGGTGAAAACTGTAGAGTTTTCTGTTCAGGAAAAAATAAATGTAATTTACTTTCCTTTATTCAACATCCTCATTTTGAGAGAATGGGCATAACCAATAGCTGTATAATCTACGAGTACTCTTATGTATTGAAAAAGTATAAGGCAAATCAAAGATACTTGTATTTTTTTCATGTAAGTACGGTCTTCTTTCTGGTCTAATTTATAAAATTCAGAGTAAAATACATTAGAGATTCTTTTTTTTTCGGGGAAAATACAATTTATGAGAAAGTAAAATAAAAAGTTTCTATACGTATCACCTAATTCTATTTACATATGTACGTCTCTTTCTTTTTACCTTGCTCTATAGGACATTGGATGAAATAAAAGCTTATATCATTAGATAAAGTGATCTTAATCTAATTTTCTTTTCTGAAGAATCAAAAGCAGGTCCACACTATAACAAATTAATTATTATTTTATTTAAAAAAATGCATTTTTCAAGCTGTTTCTCTATACAAGGTGAACAAATTTTATATTCCTCCACCTTGGCACGCTCTTTTTGGGAAAACGCAGGCACTTAGGGAGCTAATTTTATCTAGTTAGATAGCTTCTTTAAACTTACACCTGTTAGAAACAAATCAAATCAATTGACGAATTAGTTCTGTAAATATGTGGAAAAGTCACAGAGACCTCCTTCTTATCCGCACCACGAGTAACAATATAACAATTGCTCGAACTGTGGGACTCAGTGAGACGTTGTTTGCAAGGTTAAGGAGGAATTTGAGGTCTATAAAGGCCATGCAGACGCATTTCCTAGCCCATGTCATGAAGTTTGTGATAGTTAGTTCTGAAGGCGACGTCATGCCTCCTCATGCCTCATGGTCAACACTGATGCATACCTGAGCATGCTAGAGACCAAGGAGAAGCCCTATATCAATATGGTTACCAAGGGGAGGCCTTACCTGTGGCAGCAGGACTCACTCCCTGCCACACCTCGAAAATAAAGAAAAAAGTCTCCAATGGATCCAAGACAATTTTCACGACTTCATCTCGCCTCAGATTTGGCCTCCAAACTCGCCGGATCTGAATCCGATGCTTTGCAATCCAACGATAAACCAACCCAACCCCCTGCAACGCCAAAGATAAACTTCCCAGTCGGGTAAAGAAAAAATTGGAGGATTTACAATGTTAACGATTGGAAATGGCCTGCTTGCACTTTCGGCCTCTTGTAGACACTTTAATTGAGGCTTGAGGTAATTTTACTGAATAAAATAAATCAAAGACCATCAAGCTTTTAGAATCTGGTTATATTTTTTAGTCTAAAAACAGATTGGAGAGAAAATTGTGTTTAAAAAAAAATCCTTTTTGTATCACAGATGGCTTGCACGCCTTGTGTATGGTAGTTTGGTGGTTAAACTCTCCCATAGTAAATTCAAAATTAATCAAATCTGAATCAACCAATTGACAAATTTTACTTATACATATTGAAGGTTTAAGTATGAAAAAGAAAATATACACAGGTTATTTTAACAACCACTTTTGATTTTGACGACCTTCAGTGAAAATTTTGTTACCGTTTTACATGTGGTATGCACAGTTTCTTGAAGAATTTTGACCCAAGATGGTTAAATATGGACAAAAAGGTTGTCTTTGCTCATTTTTTAAACTTTATTTTCCTTTTTATTAGGTTTACTAGAGCGGTTAGATATTGTACTTTCACAAAGATTTCAATTTCAAAATGGTTTGAGTTCGCTAAATTCTTCATTTGTAAAAGATTTAAGGACCCCTAACAGTGCATTTGTCCGCAGAAACTCCCAAAATACTTCTTGGTTCTTTTCGCAATGTATGAAGCAAGATATTGGAGAACTATCATGACTTCATTACTTAATCTTTCAGCTTCAATGTCGCTTATATTACGTTTGAGGATAAAGCAAATTTATCAAATTTAAAAAATACACTTCGAATTTATGATGAAACAGTTCTTGTTGTTGTAGGTAAATATTATATAATTATATTTATTACTGTAAGGGTATTTATGAATTAACTATGTAATGGTTCTGTAGGATATATTCATTAAACATCAATACTAATGTAAATACCTTTTACTGCGTTATATAGAAAAAAAACACATTCTTTACATACAAGGGTTGAGATTCATTTATATTGTTGAACATACCTGCAAAATTTAAAAATAGAAAATTAAAAAAAAAATACAATAAGTTAACTTTTAAAATCAATATTATACATTGCTCTGATTCTGATTAATGTCAGTTCCCCTCCAATAAAATAAGTATATCAAAGAAAGTAATATTACATTTGTATCGGATGTGAGTTATAACTGGTTTGACTAATTAAATATTGAGTAGTATCGAATCTATGAATTTGAGCATTGAGTCAAGTCGAGTGCGAGTAAAGGCATCAGGCAAAGAAAAATACTTTTTCATTGAATTTAGAAATTTAAAGTTTAACATTTAACCCTCGTATGGTCTTAACTTTTTATGCATTTCCGTTGTCGGTAGGCTCAAAATTACCTGCTTTCAAAAATATCCTATAAAACGTTCGTGCTTGTATATTTAAAGTGTGAGATAAATTATGTAATCTATAAATAAAATGTGAATGTCTGTGTGTGTGTTTTCCTTCAATCACGGCCAAACCAAAGTATAGATTTTTCTGATTTTTTTTATGTAGCTTCTGCTTACGTTTTTTTTCCGTTTTCAATTCCATGGAGGCCTTTAAATATCATTTTGTAGCACTTCACCAGTACAAACTGAGGGCCAAGTGTATTCTGGATATTAGAAAGGTTCTTTAATTATCAGGGAAGCGATGGTAAAATAATATAACCTGGCACAGGGACCAGAGCTAATATACATAACCCCTCGACAGGGGTGTATTACCTATAGTATCTTAGAAGGGTCCTTCGACACCTAGAAACACAGGGGCGGTAGTGTTTAAATTGTATTTTAGCTCAGCACTTCACCTTTACCACCTGAAAACTGGGATGTTGGGATATCAGGAGAGTTTTTTGATGCACAGGGAATGGTTGCAAGACTGCGAGTTCCGCCTTTGACCCAGAATAAAGCAACGAATTCCTCATTACGTGAAAAAAGAGTGTAACATTTTAAAGTATTTATTTTTTGTTTAATATTAAGCTAAAGAGCTCTTCATTAATTTTCGTTTTTTAATGTCTCGGCAACACAGGGCAAACCTTCTATGTTACTTTTCTTTATAATACGTATTAATTTTGAATATAAAATGATTATAAAAATTATCCATTATAAATAATAGTACATAAAAAAATATATGAACCTATGATATGCAAGCAAAACTTATTCGATGTTGTTTGCACTTGGGGGTCTCCAGGACCACTGTATATGACGTCAACAAGTCTGAAACATTAGAAATGAAAAAGACTATGTTAATAGGCTAAACAGGACCCAGAGCATTTAAAGAAAATAGCTCATGCCAATTCCCTCACGTTCATGCAAGGGATCTCGGGGTTTCACACCAGACAATACAGAGACGTATCAAAACAGTTCGTGAAAAGAGCCTTCTGAGGGTGATGAGACCACTTTTTACACCAGCAATAAAAAACTCATCTCTTCCATTGCAATGCTCTTTTGAATGAGTCTGCCAAACTCTTTTTTGACATGAGTCTTTTGATATCCTCTGAACACTTTTTTGACACTTTGGGCCCTCCTAATGCGTCTGTCATCGAAACATGAAGGCCCTCAAAGCCACTACCAGCCAGCACTAGGACGCCATGACAGACGACTACATTTGCAATGCATGCCAGGCCTTCTCCCACTACTGGAATCCATCATTGCCAATCTAAAATCAGTATGGTAACCCATAAACTTTGAATTTTTTTTTTTTTTTGGATGAGAGTATTAATAATGCTCCTGGCCTTTCATTAGATCAGATAAAATCAGTTCTGACAAAGGAGGGGAGGATAAGGAAATAAACAAGGTCATTGGCAAGAATTACTCGGATGTCGATCGTCAATTCTAATCCAAGTCAAACAAAGACTTAGTATAATAAATACCCAAAAAATCACTACGCCGGAATTAAATAAAAATGGCATTTGCAAAGGAAAATAAAATTCGTAGATTACAAATTCCAAAAAAATGGGCAAACTACAAAATTCACTGGATTTACATCACTTTGTAGACTGCATCCTCAAACTCTAAGAAAGGTAAAAAATTATGTGAAGACATGAAGTCACTAGACCCTTCTATTCACCAACTACATACAAATTTCATGTGAAATAATCTAAACATTCCACATGATCATTCATTTGAAAATTGAAAGTTAATTTTTTATTAAAAACATTTAAAAAAGTACAAGAGCTATAAGAGATATATCAGTAAATGGTAAAGAAGTTTAACAAGAACTTAATTATAATTACTAATATAACGCAAGCACCTAAATATTATCTGTAATTCTTATTCCTTAAATTTTTTTACCTCCTAATTAATTATGATTGCATACATTGATGGTTTCTAACAATTATTCCTTGTATAGAAGAGCTAGTTGGTCCTAGAACTTTCTTTTAAAACGACTTGATATGAGTGAAAAAAGTTTGCTTAATAATATAAAAGAAAAATTACTTGTCTGGGCGAGCACAAAATAATTTACGCTTTGACATTATCAAAAGCAACAGACCGTAGAAAATAAATAAATTGAAGTTTATAATAAGAAATAAATATATTTTAAATATAAGATAGAAATAAATATATTCACTCAGTATAGCCACTACCATTGTCTGCATGGACAGGCCTACAATGTCTTATGGAATTGTTGCAGATAGCTTCAATATATGCCTCAGACTACATTGCTCATGGGCTGTAAATTTCATGTCTTTTTTATCAATTTGTGCTAGAAGGCATAATATCTAAAGGGTTTGAGATCTTGGTTGTTGGGTGGGTACCATCAAATTTCCCCCACCTCAACTTTTGATGCTCTAAAGAGGCAAGTTGTGATCCAAAAACTTCCCCGTGCTAATTTGTAAGCTGGTGCTCCATACTACTGGAAGACCTTCAATCTGTTTTTATTTTGTGGTTCTGTACATTGTCATCTGGAAGCATTGAAGCTAAATGGATACTATTCAGTGGGCGGACTTGACAACTATATTCATATAATTATTGTTCAATTTAGGCCTCTTGTTCAAGCCAGAATGTCTACTCATGCCATGTCAGGGCTCCATCTCTCTTTTGACATTGTAAACGGCAACTCCCTTGCAATATCTTAAGGAGGTATGAATACGTGAACAAATGTTTCAACAAGGATTTTTTTGTTGCATTGTTCGGAAATCATGTAAAATTAGCAAAAATTAGTTTCAAAGGTGTAAAGTTTTTTGATATGCCCAGTATACGAAAACCTTTGTCTCAACCACGTTTAAGTAAGCGAGAATTCTTAGAAAACCCTTTTTTTTTTTTACAAAGTCTCATTTCGAAAAATGCAGTTTTTGAAATGTCGTGACTTCATTCACGAAATTATATCATGATACCTCTTAATGTATTATTGTAAAACGTAATAATATATATCGATATTTTAAATTATTTATTTTGACATATCTAATATTTGGGGCATTGCATTTCAAGAAATAGTTCAATTGTCCTTCAACTAGGGTACATTAAACAACCACTAATATTGAATGTTATAATTTTATTTTTAAATTGAATTTTATGTTGGTCTTTGTGCATAATTCCTAATTTGTCTGTCACCACACCTTCAATCTTATATTTTAAATCGTTGCAACAAGTCAACAATTTTATGACCATTTGAAAATACTAATTAAATATGTTAAATTTATAAAAATATAATATAAGATAAGTCTAACAAACAAATAATGCTTAATTATAACTACTAAAAAAAGTACATATTAAATCAAAACTATTCCTAGAAATATTGAGACTGGACCAATTCAAGCTGTGATCAATATACTAATTAAATGATCGAACCAAGAGTAATTATAACTATAAAGTTTACTTTTTCTTCTATATAAGTTCTAATTTTTGGTATATTAGTAAAGGTTTTCATTCCTAGGATATTTATTTGTAAAAAAATATTTTTTTATATAAAAAAAAAAAAGTGCGTCACACTTAGAAAAATAAATCACACAGACAAAAAAAAAATATAAATATATTTTAGTCAACTAAATTTTATTTTTTCAAAAATTTCAATATTGACTTGCTGTTTGAGTACGATTTTGAATTATACAAAAATCACTTATCCCTAAAATAAGATCTTATTGCATGTGTGTTTTTTCAATTAATGGGTAAAAAAAAAGTCAATTTCTTATAAGCTCCTTGTTTGGAAAGGAATACTGTCTCATTTTTAATTTGTTTTTTAAACAAAATAAAATTGTTTGAAGCGTAGATAATTGTGCTTTTATTTAAAAATCGAGTATTCTGCATCATGATATCATTCAGTATTTACAATTATTATTCCATGATATGGTTTTTGGGTTTGATTTAGATTCATTCTTGAAGATTTTTTTTTTACATTCACATGGACCGTACGTCCAAATTTAGGATGCGATACATACATTCCTAATTAAAAAAAAATATATAATGAATTTAAAATCCTTTTCATGTTTTTATTACATACCAATCCGGATGAATTTTAAAATTGCTCAGTGGAAATTATTTGTAGCAAATTTAAAAAAGTTTAATTCGTTCTTGGACAATTGTTGTTATTTTGAGCCCTACATATTTTATATTCAGTAATAATAAAGTAATTATCGAAGAAACTGATGCTGTTTGAAAAGAGAAAAGAGGAGTTATCTTTTATCAAAGGATATTATATTTATATAAATTTGGTTTTATTTAATTAAATATAAGTGACATTAAATACAAAACTATTTAATTAATTTTAAATTAATAACTTATATAATATAAAGTTGTATTAAATAGTTTTGTTTATATGGCCATTTTACATGCAATTTCACATAATTGTTCTACACCCCATTAAAATATTTCTAGTGACAATGCACCCCATTATATTACAAGGTGAAACATTCCTGATCTAGTGCATTTTCATTGAAATTTATATGATATTCAGACAATCAAACTATTGTAGGATAAGAAATTGTTATAAGAGACTCCATTTTAATTTTGCAAAATATAACTCGTCCAATAGGGTTTGCAGGTGGGCAGCTGCCGATTTAGGCTGCAAAACCAAAAGTTTCACACGTTTTCTATGTCAACTTTTCATAGTTGTATAGAATATGACTTTAGAATAGTCTTTTATAATTTTACATAACGGGTCAGGTTCGATTCCGGGGTACCCATTTCAAGGAATTCTCATATGGATCAGCGTGTTTTCCCTGGCCGCGAGGAACAAAGAGACTGATCATTTTCATACAACTGTGCTATTGAAAAAAACAACTTTTTTAAGTCAAATTCGATCTTGATGAATAATTATATAATTGATTAATATAACTTATTTAACTACAGAATATATTTACACTCATATTTGAAATTGATTGAGTTAAGTTCATTAGCCGCCATACATTGACTTTTATAAAGGAATTTTCAAACAAAGGAGCCATAATAAGTTTTATTAAATTAGTTCATTAGCCGCCATACATTACTTTTATAAAGGAATTTATAACGTCTTTACACATCAAGGGATAATAAGTAAAAGGCAGTTTTTTACACCTGGAAAGTTGAAACAAAATACATATCTTTTTTTTTTTTTTTTTTTTTTTTGGTTGTACATAGTTATAAATATATTATTTTTTATATAACCAACATAAAATAAATAAGCTAAAACAGAATACTAAAATCCTTTTTTTATGTATACATATATACGTATATATATATATTTTTTTTTGTAACATTAATCTTCATATACTTATTTATTTATACATTCATAGAGTATATGTAGATTAGGGTGAGTGGGATTACTCGATTTTGTCAGAGAAACAGCTTAAACTTTTCTTGGAACTATGGGTGACCTATGAGTTCTCTCTCGGCCACACTCATAAAACAATTCGATCATAATTGAGTAAGATTGCTGCCAAATGTATAGAGGATTCTCGAATTTGATTTTGATGAAGAACATCTCATGAGCTTTGAAAATACCCATATAAACATTACTCCATACTTTTTTCCTTGTTGTTGTTAAAATTTCGCGGGCAATCTATGTCATTTGACGCAACGATCCCAAAAAACAAGGTTGATCCCAAAAAAGCAATTTTGTATTGGTTGAAACTCTGTAAACTCTGAATAACTATTTGTCTAAAACAGAATCACTTGCGGTCTTGTTTGAATGACTTTGAGGATACATTTTGATACGGCAAGTCTCATCTCCTTCGTATTGCCATTTATAAAATGTTTCTCTACTTGTAGTCTTTGACATAGCTCAAAGGTTCACTTTTTTTATTCCATTTCTGGTTATTGTAGACGTACCCATGTCTATAGCTATTCTTTTAATTATACAGTGAGGGATTCTGTAGAATACGATTACGACAGTAATTGTACAAATTACTCTTTCTTCCTTTACCAGGCGATCTAGCATCATTTCGAACATCCTTGATGACACCCATGGGGTATTTCAGGGGGTGGGGCATTTCACCACAAGTTTTATTTCCATTTCGGCCATCTTGTCGATATAAAAAAATATTTTTCAAGGTACACAATTCTCAAATTCAATCCGATCAATAACAAAACCTGCTTATTGAATAATTTTACTTTTAAATATAGAACATGGGGTATATAAATTTTCCAGGAAATCCCGAGTTTCATTATTTCCCAATATAATTTTTATTAAACCTTGCAAAATAAGGAAATTAATATTTTGGTCTAGGAATATTTCTTCAATCAATTATAGAACTGAATCTTTAAAAAAAAATCTTGCAAATTGATTTTTTATAAAATATTTTTAAAACTTCACCAATTAATTAAATCGACTATTGAAAATAGAGAATACATTTAAAAATAGACTACAATATTACATAATGTTGTGTAAGTCCTTGTTTATTCAGCCCAGTCTTAGGATCGGTCTTTAAGATGGTCAGTCCTTCAAACTGGCAGTACAAGAACTGATTAATAAAGAAGACATAACATTCGAAGACGTCATCAAGAACCAAACTTTATAAGTTTTAATACAGAAATTAATTCAGTACAACAACAACCGTACCAACTTTAAATAACATAGTTTAAGTAATTAATGTAGATTTTTTTTTTTTCATTTTGTTATTGTTACATCTTCATCCATAATAGATTGAACAAAAAAAAAAAGAAGTACTTATAGTGAAAGATATTTTAAAATTCTAAATTGTTTATTTGTTAAAACATTCAGATCGTATAATCTTCATAATTTTAGTTTACAATCCGTAAAACTTTGCAAGGATTGAGTTTGCTATTTAATGAAATCTTTGAAGGCAAGGCATCTAGACTGTCTTCTTGATATAGTTTCATTTGTCCGCTAACTTTCTCGCAGGTTCTATGATTTCACATTTGTAAAAATGATGGACAGAGGACTCTGTGTGAAATTTGTTTCCACTAAATTTGTCGAAGTCCTTGCATCTTAATCTTTTGAATTTATCTGGCTCAAAAGTCCAAAGCTGTGTTCTTTGTCTCGTTTCCCAAAATTTCATTAACTTTGTATTCAAGGTCAATATGAATATATTACTTTGAAATATCACATTGTATGTATATGCTCATTAGATCCATACACACAGTGCGAAAAAAAGCATCACCCTAACGTATATACATTCATATATCTAATGATGTATGAAGATAAACAAGCATATAATTCTTTCGAATGTGTTTGTATTTATTGCTAATGTATTAGTTGACGGGTGAAATGATATTAAGAATTACACATCACACAGTAGGATAATTCACTAGTTGACACAAATTCAACCTTTTTTTGTCCTCTTATTAAGATGCTGTCTTCCTGATTGGTTTTCCTAGGGAAACATGGAAATGACGTATACAGGCACCTACGTCTGAAATGCAGCACATTTTGAAAGTTACAAAAATTGTTATTATTCAAAAAATATCATCAAATTTGGAAAATTTAATTTATAAATAGAATCAAAGGACATCTTATTTACATTCCCAATAAATATAGCTTTCTTTTGCCTTAATGAACAGTTCCAACCTGCCGTGGAACTTTGTGCAGCAGTTCTCTACAAAGGTCGGCTCTATGTTTGCGCATGCAGTAATAATGGCGGCCCTCATTTGGTCCTTTTTTGCGCATCTGACTCCTGAAAGCTTCCCCCAGAGGTTCACAAACACCCACAAGTCCAGAAGGGAACAGTTGGAGCTCTGTCGAGGTCAAAAGTCTTACTATTCAAGCTTTATTGTGAATGATTTTGCACTGGGTCTCACGCTTTACTCGATTCAAGGCTTCAAGCCCTGACAAGAATGCCTTTTGTAGGTATTAAGGCTTAAGTCTTGCTTAAACAACTGTTCATGGTGGTCTGTCTGCAGCCAAATTATCGAGCCAGACCATTGACAGTCAGCTTGCCTTTTCTGCCTTCAATGGTGTCTTTAACTCCCTCAACCAATTCATTTGACCTCTTTGGTCTTGATCTGGACATTGAGAAAGCTTTGACTGTGCCTTTTGCAGTAACTCGGTACACAGTAGAGCGGTTACAGCTCAGAAATTTAAAAATCTCTGATGGTAATTATCCTCATGTGGATAGCTCCAAAATTACATTTCTGCGTTGCTCTAAATTTTTGGTTATGACGTTTATGTTTCTTGGTTGATTTTTCTGATTTTTTTTTACAGTTACAAATGTTTACAATAAATTTGAAGGGCTACAAATCGAAACATAACTGATAGGGTCATCCTCAACCATCTTCTTCACCTTGTCGACAAAGTCGGTGTCCCTGACCTTCCTGTCAGCGCCCTCCTCCTTGGGTGCCCTCTTTATGGAGGCATCAACATCCCAGGTGTCCTCTAGCTTCTTACGGATACGCTGAACAGTCTGTAAATTCACTCCTAAGGTTGAAGCAATCGTTGAATTGGAGATTTCACCTCCATTATTAACCAATGACATGACTACGGCGGATCTCGAAAGCTCCTCGTTCCACTTATAGCTCTTTATCTCCTCATATGATGACGGCATGATGCTAACTGAACTACGTATTGTCAGCTGACGAGAATAGCTTTCCTATTTGGTAACCGGTTTTTTATTTGATAGTGTCGTCTTCAAGTTATCAAGGTTTAAAGTAGGCGATAATTTGATCCCCGCTCCTTGTACCAAGAGGGAGTTTGCATTGAGAACAAAAATCACAAGTAATTCAAATCTCTTAATCAATTTTTTATTAATGAAAAACAGTAAATTACAATTTTTACGCCTCATAGTTTACCCATTTAATAAAAAGGCTCTAAACTTTTTATTTGTTTCTGAAATTTCCAAGTTTCCAAGACCTTTTTAAATATGAACTTTAGGTAGCTGACAATTTTACCAAACAGCAATGAGAAGGAAACACATAATATTCTTCTATGGAGTAGTACCTCTCTCTCTCTCTTAAGGGACTTATGACTTCCTAAATAGACTGAAGGCAAAAGGAATCAAGAATATCAATAACATAATTAATCTACAATTCTGATACCTTAAAATGTATTACTGATGCGCCAAGCTCATCTTTTGTCTTACGTCATTGTTAGTGATGGTATTTTTATACCGATAAATTATAGGTTTATTCTCGTTGGGATCTAAAAAAATCCCACCCCATATCAATATTATTATATATTTTTTTGATAAAATTTCTGTTAATGTCAACTTAATTGAAATATTTTTTTGTTCCTTGATTGAAATATTGTCTTCTTGATTGTTCTTAGGCTGAGAAACATAGAAATAACCTTTGTGACATTAAATTTTCATATTTGGTAGCCTAAAGAGTGTATTTTTGAAAAATATTTTTAATAACATTTACGAGATGTAGAGTTAAAGAAAAATACTAAATATTGTTGGTAGATAAATATTTCCTTATTCAAAAAACCCTTTAACTAATTGTGTATCTTTTTCAGAATGCAAGAAAATTCCTGATTAATAAAAAAAAAAATTACCTTTTTTTTTTTGAAAGTCTAGTAAATTTTTCATTGTACATCACAATCACAAAAATAGTAAGTAAAGTACAACTTAACAATAAATAAACAACATCTTAAAAAATAATATTTTAAAAGTTATTTCAGATTTGTTGCTTGAAAACAAATAATTGTGTATGGACTAAACTATCAAGGCTTGTTGATGGAATGTAAAATGTTGCTCTTTTTAGATTAAAATATTTTTTTGGTTTTAAGGATTGATTTTGTGGTTCTCCAGATAAAAACAATCAGGAAAACAACATCTCAATCCAGTAGATTTTTTTTGTCGACTGCTATATATATTCAACAATTATTCCTTAAAGCCTTTTTAGGTATATATAGTAATTATTAATTATCTAATGAGATTATTACTAAAATAGTTAAGTAGCAAATTCGTCATTTCCACGATAAGTTAAAACACAATATTATTTTGATGGATGAAACATGCAATAAATTAATTATGACAAAGAAGCTCTCTAATAAGTCATAGCAAATATGCATTAATGCCTTCTTCTTCCTCTTTGTTGATTTTTCCGATTAGGTGGACAAAATACTTGTGTTTACACATTGCATGAATGTGTATGCTTGTTCAATTTGTCAAAAGTATGTATGACCTGGTGACTATTACATAGTTTTAGATTAAGAAGTCAAGTTCTTAGTAGTCTACCGGGCTGTGCAAAAGTTTTGACACAATTTTTAAAACTTAATAAACCAGTGTAAACTAAAAAAATTCCATTCATTTTGCTTCACACAGAGATTCCAGAGCATTTTCTTTTTTTGTTATCATACTGCAAAAAGAGCCAAGGAAAAAGATTGAAACCTTGATTGTCGCTGGAATGCTTTCCAAAGGCAACTGTCTACCTTGTCAAGGAGCATCTGGATCAGGGATGATCTCAGAGAAGCCACAAGGTTTGGTCATCCAAGAAAATTGACTATTAAATCTGTAATCAAAACATTTAAAGAGCAACTGGATGTCGCCATACACGAGAGGGCCCTGGATGTCAATGTCTTAAGGTCCACCGTGTCAAGGTATATCAAAGACGATGGTGGCGTCTCTCTATGAGCCTAAAAAGTACCACTCTTGTCAACAAAGAGTGTGTGAAAGTGCCTGGATTGTGCCTAATTCCTTCTCAATTAAATTATTAGAGTCTAGGAGCTGGAAAACCCGACACACAAATGTTGAATCCTTAACAGACTCTGTCAATAAGATATGAGCTGCAATTTCAAAGACATATATCAGAAGCATCTAATTATATATTAGTGTTGTCACGATACCAATATTTTAGGAACCGTTTTGGTACTACAATTGCCATAGGCATTACAATACTTTTACGACTAAAAATATGTCGGCAAAGTTTTAAATGGAACTTTTGAAAGTGGACGTATTTCTGCCGAGAATAGGCTCTGTTTATTTGATCATGTATGGAAAATATAAATACGAATATCATTACAACATTGTTTTAATTAAATAGCTACATGAACTATTATACAACAATCTTCTTAGTCAACTTGCTTATCTCTTAGTTACACAAAAGAGTTATGTATCCTTCCAATGTAAACTTTATTATACAATCCAAGCCAGATAACACAGTTGAACATTTTACAATTTTTACATCAATTAAGAATAAATAATTAAAATCTTATAAACTAGTAATCAGATAATGCTAATTAGCATAGCAAAATGGGAAAATTTAGCTTTAATATTGTCGAAGATATAATTAGCCAAATATTCAGTGATAAATAATTAACTAAAGCTTTTGTCCAGAGATAGCATGTTTGCACACTGAGTCAACGAAGTGTAAATCCCCTTTGGACTTGGAATATAATTGATGATTGAGAGCAGAGTTGTTGTTCCCTATGCCCTTGCTTGATACGGAGTGGGACATGTCTTTATTTCCTTTATATCACAGCTGTTTGCAGCGTATTTAATGCAACATTATGACAGCTAAGCTATTCTCCTCCAAACGTTCTTTAAACTGTCCGAGTAACCATTTCCTTTTTAGTTTCAGTACAAAAAAAAAATGCTTTCGATTTACAACTCTATACATAGATCAGGACTGTGAAGTCAGAGTCGTGGAGCTGGAGTTGGAAAATTTGTAACGACTCTTACTACAAAAATGATTATAATGTATCGAAATAAAATAATATTTTTAATCTAAGGCTTACATTGAGGGTTCGTACAGTTTTTTCCTAGATGGTTATAAATTATAGGTAATTGTACTATTAATTTATGAAACTTGAAAGTTAACTCATTTGTAAGTTTACTTTACACATTTCAAACGTATTCTATAAATATATACAATCACAATTCCCCAACATCTCTAAAGTCTATCATCATATTGCGTGGAGCATAGCCACTGGCCATGCTAGTTTATTACTGATTCTTGTGAATAGCTAATGTCATCAGAGTAAAGGGTAAAGTTGCTCTAAGAGGTTGTTGGTATTGTTTTTCCTTGGTTCCGAGTACATAAATTATGGTCAGAAACTTATAAATATATTAGCAAAATATATATTAAGATCCGTTTCATTTGCTGTTCATCTTGTTAAATATATTATATTCCTAATATTTTCTTTATACCGGGCATAATTATATATAACTATTAATTAGATCTATATTTATAGTTTCTAAAATTAAATGACTCATTAGTACTTATATAAGCTACAAAATATATTATTAAAAATTGTGAGTTTGAGTTGGAGTCGGTGGCATTCAAAATACTTGAAGCGGAGTCGGGCAATTTATTTACCCACTCTGCAGCCCTGGTATTTACACTGTATAAAGATGAATTATATATTGATAATATATGAAAATTATTAAACTTTTAGCATATAAATATACTGAAATAAAAAATACTAAAACCAAAAAATTAAGGGATGATCAATAAAAGATGGTATTTGAAAGAATTTAATGGACAGATTGTGTATTATAAAATTATAAATAGGTATTATAGGTTGTCTTATTTGGCATAAATGAACAATGAGAGTATATTTTATAACAATATTTTAGACACTTAGTTTCAAAAAAATTAAATTGTGTAGAAATAATGAAGAGAAACGTCAAATTAAATGCATGTAATATGCGGTACTTAATAGAACATTAATTCTTTCGCAGCTTGTTTGGAACTAAAATAATCTAACCATGAAACAAGTTAGTGAAAAATTGTTGAAAAATATATGTTTCATCTATGATATTTAATTAAATAAAAAACCTTTTACCTGATTAAAGATCGAAAATTTAAGAGAAACAATATTAAAGTTTCATTTTTTTCGACATTTAAAAGATTTTCAAAACAAAACAAGTTGATGATGGACCTTTTTTCGCATGGTTGAATATTATTTTCTTGTTTATATGAATATACAAAATTAAATATATCCTGGGACTTACACACTTGTATTATATTGATTTGGGAAGTTTTGTTTGTGGAAATTAGAACAGCTTGTAATTATATACATATGTAGGCATGTATCTCAAGCACATGCAGATTTTTCTATTTGTTTAAATCAGACGAGGCATGTCATCGCAACAAGATTCAAGGCTTAGGGCATCAACTCTTCTTCGTGTGGGTCACACTCCAACAAAGGTGGTGTGGCTGACTAGTATGGCTCGTTAGACCATCCACAATGTAAAGAATAGGGTAGACCACAACGAGGCAACAAATCGCTGGAGGTCCCTAGAAAAAAACCCCATCATTAATGCAGATGCCCTGATCTGGTTCCTAGAGGCTTACAGGCGCACGGCAGCTATGTAGATCACCTTTTTCAAGGCCTTGGCCAGGGCAAATTTCCCCTACGGCAACGTTGTCTTTCTGCAAGATGGAATCCAGCTCACACTGCGAAAATCACTCGGATTCTCTTAGCTAACAACATGGCTTGCTAGACCAAGAGCCTTTGACCACTATATATTCCTGATATAATTCTCCTAGACTTTTCTTTTAGCCTGCATATCGAGAGGAGGACCTGTAGCATATGTCAATTTGAAAGTTGAAGCATTGAGTGCCGCTGTCGACGAAGAGTGGGCTGCCGTGGACCAAAACTTTATTTGCAATCCTTGCTTACTCCTTGTGTAATATCCCATCTTTGAGTTCAATTGCGGCCGAATATAATAGTTAAATTAATAAAGGTTTTTAAGAAACGTATAATTAATGAATGACGGGATATTTTTTTATCTATGTGTGTAAGTTTCAATTTTCCACCCAGTAGACTGTCCATAAATATATTTCTAAGGAACTAGCTTTTATTTCTAACGAGGAAACCGATAGAACAAATCTAGTTTATACATTGATTCTACTCTTTTCTTTTCTTTGCAAGCTTTCATTTATGTAGATATATCGCATACATACATATATATTTATAAAAGCAAACATTCCTTACTTTCTTTTTATTGGTTTAGTCCTGTATGTGAAATTCTTCTAGAGTCATAATTTATAGAGCACTTACATATCCCTACATACATTGTGCTGTAAATATTTATCGAGAAAACTTAAAATCTATTATGATTAAATATTTGTTTCTTGACAAAATATATTGTTAAATAAACAAGAGAAAAAGTATAATCCTTAATTGTGATTGTAATAATTCATAAATCAACCGTAACGAGAAAATTTTAAAGTTTTGACACATTAATTTAGTTTTAAATATTTTGTTATTACAAAGGTTTGAATAAGACTCGAATAAAATTAAAAATTAACCTGCCTAGAACAAATTTAAATTTGAATAAAAAAATGTGGAAGTCAGTAACATAGCAAATTTGAATAAAAATGTAGAAAAGCTATTTTTATTAGTCTTTTTTTTTTACATTATTTATACAGTTTAATATTTTATGAATTATTTTGGAAAATAATAAACATTGTAGTCAAATTTCTGGGCTGGTTTGAAATACCCAAAAAGGTTATCTATAGTGTAGAAGTTTAAAGAACCTTAATTTGACCCTGATATGGTTTTTAAATAATATCCATCTATTAATAATTGTGACGTCGCATTTGTGGTGTTTCCGAAAGATTACTCAAAATATTTTGTTGATATATATTGTCGATAATTCGTTCAAGGATACAAATGTCATTAGCAATAAATTGTGAAATGATTTGTTGTTGATTGGCCCATAAATAAACTTAAATTTACAGTTTCTCTCCTAAGTAATCAAAACAGTGCTTTTATGAGGGTCAAACTTGACAATTTCCATTATTCTATCCACATTTTCAATAAATTGGACTTTCAGAGCGTGGTGCATCTGTGACATCAAAGTTACCCAAACAAAATTAACAAGATAAAAAAAAATTGCCTGATTGGCTTTGATAGTATGAGGGCCCTCAACACTATTCACATTATCAGCCACCTGGCTTATATTTTGGCCTTGTTCGAGGAAAAACTAGTAAATATGATGTATATTCTCGTTGCTGCTGTCATTTTACTGTTAAGCTCCAACACACTTATACTACAACATGAGATACACATTACTAAAGCCATCTATTGGAGGAAAAATGTATTCCTTTATTACTATTTCTATTACTATATTGCATTCACATTAAAGAGTTTTATGTCTTAAAAACTCAATTGTAGTGCTATTCTCTGAGTTTTCCATCTTAAATTTTACTCTCTTCTCAAGTACCAGCTTGATTAATTATACAGGGTATATTTGGTCATATGATCCATTGTTTCTTCTCCAGCAATGACACATAGATAATAAAGAAATATCATTAGCGTTCATAGAAATATATTTACAGTTGAGACAATTAGATTTCACAAATTATCTTGTTATTTACGAAAAATGAAGTAAAGATAAGCTTATAGTTGAAAACATATACATATTTAATATCTTACGACTATTATTTGGGGCATTTGTATTAAAATAACCAAGTAATACTTTTAGTTAATTGGGGGGTATAATCACAACATTTCAGAAATGTTAATATTCAATTCTAAGAATCTTCTCTCAAGCATCAAATCAAAATACTAATATCACTACCTTAATGTCAAAATAATTATTATTCTAAAGGGTCGATAAAACTACTGTATCTAATAATCCCTCAGTGACTTCCCTGGGGATTTTATACTCCCCAGGGACTGAAATATTCCTGAACTATTTTTTGTCTACAATGATTTTCTTCCACTTTCTTTTTTAGCTTTTTATTATTGATTTACTCCAACGACGAATATGAAAAAGTAATTGAATATTCTGAATTTAACATGACGTCGGTTTGTATAATAACACTGTCCAACAGCAAAAATGGTACAAAAACAGTATATGCTCAACTTAGTATAATTTGATCCCTTGATTCCAAATATGGCCTTATCTCATAATAGAAGTGCATAAGAATTCGTATGCCCCAGCTAGAAAAGGTAGAAACAAAGAGAGAGAAAATGGAAAAGGGAGGTGCTCGGAGGACTCCCTTGAATTTCCGTTTTTTGGAAAATATACAGAATTTAATTGCCCACTCAAAAATGAATAATTCTCGGGTACCCATTTGTACAATTTTCTGACGCCTCAAAAATACATTCAAAAAATTAAAAATATAATCTAAATTCATTTTTGAGAAATACATCGTAGGTCAATTTTATGTTGACGGTCACATGAAAATAATTCCATTATTTTTATTAACTTTTAATTCATCGTCAAATTTGGGTATGTATACCAAATTTATTATCGATAAAATAAATGCAAAATAATTATTTTTGATGACGTTCAGTCATCATTAATATTTGGGAATGTAAACAACAAAAATTAATGTCATTCAATAATAACCATGTTCATTTATTAATTAATAAGTAGCAGGCCCCCCTCCTCCCACTATGCGAAAAGAAAGATATGTACTAATTAATAACAAAATTTCCATTGATATGTAAATGATTTTCATATTAGAGTTTCTCATTTACTGAAAAATTGTCTTCGATCAGAATCCCGTAAAAATCATTTTTCTTTACCACCCGTTATTCAAGAACTTTTTATAACGTGGTTTGTTAACTAAATAAAAAGAAACTCCATTCATAAAATTTATTTAATTATATGATAAAGACAATTGATAACAATAATGCTATTTAAATTTTGTATAATTCTTCACTATTCTATCCATTTTGTACGAAAATATCTACTTGCATTAATTTAATACATTGATAAAACTAAATCCAATTGTTTAAAAGGATAACAAAGGAACGGTTTGTATCAAAAAGTTAATTAATTCACTAAACCTCGATATGAAATGGCTAAATCCAGGAATAAATCTTAAACAAGGCATTAAGATAAATAGACACTTACATATAATCAAATTTAATGTTTCAAGAACTACTGAAAAGTATTGGAGATAAAATGAATATTCAAAGTAATAATAAAGATTTAAAAAAAAGTAGGGGCGTTGAAAATACCCAGTTCACTAACGGAGGATTAAATTACAGGATTCTCTCAGTAAATAATAAATACTGTGAAATTTAAATATTTTCTTATTCATTTTAAGAAAAAATAACTAACTATATCCTATTTATACCAATATATAATTATCAAATCTTATATTCTTCATTTTAATCATTATCACTTATAGTGTGCAGGTTGTTTTTTAGAGGTTGTGAGTCCCCCATATCAATGTAAATTATTTTTACCCGCTAAAATAGTTATTAAATAATAAAGGATGAACGTGCTAATTTTTGTTGGAGCTGGATGTTGTATAGTTGTAAAATACTCAAGGTGACTCGTGGCTAAAAATAAACTTGCACAACACTAGACCTTATATTACTATTTTGTAAGACGATGTCACATCTTATTATAATTCTTCATAAAGGTGATTTGTTAATATATAGACCCATCCGTGTAAAATACAACGTTTTTTTGAAAAATACAAAAAAAAGAAAGAAAAAAAAAAGGAAAATTTTGTAACTAAATACAATCCAGTGATATCTTCTTCACATTCTCAATATATATATGGCTGTCTTTTGCCTTAATTATCATTTGCAACAAGGTGTACAACTTTGCATAGCAGTTCTTTACAAAGTTCAGCTTTAGGTTGGATTAAGCATTGATGATGGGATACTTGAGTTTGTCATTTATATTGTATCAGTCTCCCAAAAGCTTCCCCTTGAGGTGTTCAAAAACACCAAAGTCCAGTGAGGAACAGTTGTGCTGTGGGGAGGCTTGTTTTTCAAGCTTGTCAAGGAGTATTTAGCTGTCATGAGATTTTGTTATATCATTTGCAAGCACCCTTGAGAGCAAAAAAGAAACACAAATCCCATTCCGTATATACCAATTACTAAATTTTACCATTACTATTATTTTATAATTTTTCCGTTATACTCGTCTGAGAACCGAAAAAACTTGATTGTCAAATCACTTGACTGCTACTATAATATTTGTACATTATAAAAATCGATTTCACCTCTACTCATACTTTATCTTTCTTCATAATTGGCATGTTTTCATATCTTTTCTTAGAAATCCGATAAAAATAAAATCTGTTTTCGGGTAAATAATTAACTAACTGAGACGAACTGAATACATTATCGAAATATAGTGTACTGTTGGAATTTTATTCATAAAGATATCCGGTTTTGCTGTAACGCCTATACCACTATTTGAATCCCCACTTTATGGTATTATTCTTCATATATTACTCGAAGAACATTTTTTATTTGAACTTAGTCATGTTTATGTCAATTGATAGTTTTGGAGAATCAGATATGGGCGATTTAAATGCTTCATTTAAATGGTCTATAATTGCTCTTATTTTGTAAGATTTGTCCGATTGATTTACTTCTAAGTTATTAGTAATGTGAAGGTATTGAATGTAGGACATTCATAGAGTCCTGTTGAACGCATTTTTGTTTCCCTGAGATGATATAAAATTATCAGCGCTCCAATAAGATTTCAAATTAGAAAGCTTCCTCACTCACTTCATGAGATTAATTCCCAGAAAGGCACGGATTTCTTGTACATTTGTTACAAACTTTCAACCATTATAACATAATTAATAAATATTGTTACCCCTAACGTATTTTACCCTTCAGGCCAATAGGAACACCCACGTCCCATTGGTGAAAACATAGAAGTAAAAAAAAATACGTATGAACATGAAATTTTGACAGTAGATTAAATAGACATAACGCAATCATTTTAAAGCAAAAAAGAACCTGTTTGAATGGTTATAAAAAAAGTTATAGCCAATTAAATTGACAGGACGCCCAGGTCCCTATTGTGCCAAAAGTGTCTAATATTCTCTTCTCAAGAATTGAAGAAGAATACGCCAGTTGATATACTCAGCTAGAAAAAACCGCTCCAACTTTCTAAGATATCTACTCTTCGCATTAGTTGTCTTTAATTATTTGTTAAAACAGTAATTTAGCCAAATGATTATGGTAAAGAATATATAATATTAGCAGAGAGACGATCATATGAGCATTTGGCTTCACATATTCGTCTATAGAGATAATTAAATATATTTAATAATTATATCTATTTTTAATTATACTATTGATTAAAGAGAAGTTGATTATAAGCAAATAAATATTAATTAGGTGGCATAAGTAGGTTATTAAATCAATTATAAACACTTAAATAAGAACATACATATATTGAGTAAATAATAAAGAAAAAATATAGTAAGAGAGGGTTACTTAAGGCTTACATAAGAGAGCCTCTAAAAGAAATATACAAATAGTGTCTAAGACATATGTGTAAACATATTAGGATGCCAATCCATATATAGTGAAGAGTTTAAATTTTTTGGTAGCGATTTCCCCAAATTAAATTAAATTAAATAAAAATAAACAAGGTTGTGCAAATCTTCTTCATTTAAACCTTCTATATGTAGTTCTACAGCTTCCCTACGGCAGTCTTAGACCATTTACATATGAAGTGACTCAGGCTTCATCTTTATGGTGCCACCATGGTAAAGAGATTTACAGTCTCGTGAGGATGGAGGTCAAATTAACCAGGTCTAGAAATACATATAAATTTGTTTTGCAAGAATTGTTTGTCTTTCTTGCTGTAGAACTTGATGTAGGTAAATTATTTAGTAAGTCACTAAACCCTTTTTCAAAGTTTCCCAGCTTTCTAGGACGAGTTAGAGGTCCCTCCATGCCATAAAGGTAGATTAAGTTAACAATTATTTTTGAGTTTTTCTTCCTTTTATTTATTATCATCCAAGTACAAGAATATAGATCAATACATCATATCTCAAGTTAAAAGTTACGAGGTTTTTTTTTGGTTCATTTTGACTATAAAATTAAAATAATTAAGATTATCTGATTGACCTGTTTTCAAACGGGTTTCTGGCTCATCTTCAGCTTCTGGGTAATGGAATATGTGCGCACATACCAGTCCAACTCAACGAATTTAATTATTTTATCGACATTTTTAACGTTCATAATACAAGAACGGAATCGTTGGAACCACGGTTTTGCTAACGAATTCAATAATGTATTTGTTCATAAACAGGACAATTTTATTGGCTACCTACTTCACCTTTTTACCTTGACCGTAATGAAAAATGTCTCTAATTTTCATTTTTTTAAATCAATTTTGTAACGCTCTAACACACAACTGGCTTTATCTAAACACATAATTGTAAATAAACTTTTTTTAAAGTATACCCTTAGCCTTTAAGCATAATTTAAGCTTTTTTTTAATATAATGTATTATTCATGAAATATGGCTCACTAAAGACATCTTGCAAGAACCCTTGGAACTTTTTACTTAACCCAATATTTTAGTTGAATAAATAAATAAAATATTTTTTGATAAATTTGAGTAGATTAAGTTTTTTTTTAAACAAAAGAGTCTTAATTGAAAAATAAATAAAAATATATAAATTAGACTATTTTATAGTGCTTTGTTGAACTAATGAGGAAATTATTTCGTCCCTGAATGATTTTTCTCAAAATTGAGAAATGGAGTCCGGATTAAATTTGTATTATTGAAGAATTATTGTCAATGTCTATAAATAAAAAAATTTTATAAACCTCATACAAACAAATTTTACTTCGAGTAGTTTAAATTGATTTTCACAATAAAATAATGTGAATGTGACAGATTTTATTTGTAAGGTCATATCAGTGCCAATATAATTCTCCAAAACTAAATAAAGATTCTAAGCTTATCCCACAAAATTTCAATATAAAGCCTAGTACTGACTTACCATAAATAAGACTATACAATATTTGCTTTTATGCATTTATGAATTACAAAAATAAAGGTTTTTTTTCTACCTTTTCTTGATTTTTGTTCATGAATATGTTTATGTTGATGTACCACAAATATAAACTTTCCTTTAACGATCCTTCCATTATATGTTATGACAATTTTTGTTTATTTCACTATTAAAAGTCATAAAAAATATATGTTTCTAAGTATGTACCTACTTGGATGATAATTTAATTCAACTTTTTTGGTTCAACTAATTTCGGGGTGAACCCCAATAAACTTAAAATTGAGTGCTCACTACATTCAAGGCAAGGACTCAATAAGTAGAATATTTTAAAAGCTGTTTTATCTTCAACATATTTTTATTTTGTGCCATTTTTATGTTGTTTTCATTTAATGTTGATTTTTGTGAACATTTGAATAAAATTTGTTAAGAAATTAAGTCACTGGAGCGTTTTACTTATTTTTTCTCGGCTTGCAAACGTTTAGATGAACCATGTTTTATATACATTAAATCATAGAGAGCCATAGTTTTGTATGACTTTTACTTATGTCAAATAAAGTAAGTGGTATATCTAGTCAAATATGAAATTTTGGAGTACATTAAATACCTGACTCAGTGTACCAACTTAAATATCTGAGTTAAAAAACTAACAAAAAGAATAGAGGTTCTACACAAATATGTTAAATAAATGTGGAAACATCAATCATTTTCTGTCAGTATTAATTTATTCAAAGGATATCTTTGTTTAAATCATGTATTATTATAATAGGTTAATTTCTTTTGAAATAAAGATACACAGTTTCAATTAAAATACAAAACAAGAAACTTTAATATTAACAACATCGTCTACTGAATATATGCATTACTTTAGAAAATCTTTTTTATATATTAAATGATGAATTATTATTCATGATTGAAATTATTATGTGAATCAAATTAATAATTTTTGAACGTATTACTAAAAAAACAAATCTTGTGGAAAGAAACAAAAAAATAATCTTGCAAAGTTCAAAGCTACATTCAAATCTAATTGCCATGGCTCATGGTTTTGAAGCTTCATGGCTCGAAGATGAAATCCTAACCCTCTCCTCTATTTACAAAAAAAAAAAAACCAAGATAAAATACTTAATTTTTAATATTTTTATTTGAAATAAAAGCCAAAAGTCATTGTGAGTCATGTATTTTGAGGTGTACTCGATACGATTGCCCTCAGACTCCATCATAGCCTTTATAAGGGCTTTAACCTTTATAACAAGGTACCTGGGCGGCATAGATGTGAAGTGATCCTAGATGCCTGCCATAAGAATCGCGTAATTATGTGGGTGTTTCTATTAGTGTGTGCCTCAAGGTAGTTTGAGGCAATATAATCTATCGGAATAAGATTGGGACAACTGGGGAGGGGGGACAAATATGGCGGGTTTGAATCTTGTCAGACTGGCATTTAAGATTTTCATTCACACACGCTTCCCTATCATATTCATGATACGGATACTTGAACCATTTGTAAAATTTAAGATTTGAGGGTAATGTTTGAATACTATCGGATTAGAAAATATATTGGTATCAGCCATTGTCTAATTAATGCCAACGTTCTTTAATCATTTGTAAACTCTTATTGTACTATTAATTTTGTATGCTCAACATTCAATTCTCAACATTGGAACGCAAGCTTATAGTTTTGTAGGATTTTAACACAATTATTGATATATTAATCAAAATACTTTCCAAAAGATCAGAAGCAGAATTGTAATGTCTGTAGAGGTAGTGGTTATCATTGTGTCACTTAGTTTTTCTTTGACTTCAAGTACTAGTATATCACTGAGTATTTGAGTAATTAACAATGTGTGACTCCTAAATTAAAACGTAAATAATAATTTATTCATAAAATAAAAGGTATTTGATAATATAAGTTAATATTTGAATTTCAGATGGCAATAAAATAAAAGTTAAATTAAAAAACGTGTCACAATTTATGACTAAAAAAACCGTCATTAATAGAATGATAATGCGTAATAGTTTGTTGACATTACAGAAAATCAACTCGAATAGCCTTACTACAAAATGGAAGTGTGTCAAGTAACTCATCTCCCCTTTAAAATGCGGATTCACAAAATCTTTTTTATGTATACAAAAACAACGGTACAAGAATAACAAAAATTTAATACTACAAAAGGGTGTTTTTTGTTTTTTTTTAAGACAAGGGTAAACTCCATTCCACTCTAAGACGAATGATTATTATATGAAGAAGTGTAGAAAATATGTTCCACAAGATTTTTTTGTAAATAAAAACTCTTTCCCTTATGATATGTTCATCTTCAATAAAAGGAGAAATAGGATTTTTCTTAACCTTATGAATGAAATATTATTGAACATTTATTTTGTGTTCTATAAAGTCTTAAGCATGCAATGGCGTACATTTGTAATTCGTTTTCTTTAAGCTTCTTCTTATATGTCCAATAGATATGTTTCTTTTGAACTTTTTTATACGAAATAACAAATGCAAAATTTCATATACATAAAATGTCATCATAGGGTCTAATTCAATATTTCCAAAAAGACAAAAGTTCTTTATTTCGTCGAACTACGGCATTAGTTATTATTTTGCATTATTATGAAAGACAATATTCAAGCCAATAAAAAGATTTTTTCTCTCATGAAGCAAAAAGGGTGAATAAACACAAAAATTTTGATTTATATTTCTAGAAATGTAAAAAAAAAGAATTTTTGTCTACGCAGATCATCAATTTTTTTTCACTTTGTTTTTTCTTTTTTTGCTCCATGGAACAAAAAAAATAAACATAATTACTTTTGTATTATATTTTTTAGGTTTGAAAAATGTCCATCAAAAATATTTTAAGCAAAATAAATAAAAATGTACTTTTTAGAAACAGTTTTTACAACGGTTTTGTCATTTTTCATAATTTGAGTGAGACCTAAAGATGACCTTAAATAACAATGCAATTCAGACGGGTAATTTTCAAACCATATCACAACATAATCAAAATTAAAAAAAAAAGAGAAAAACGACCCCCCCCCTAATGTACAGGGTGCTCCAGAATTATAGTCCTTTTGAAAAAGTTAAAATACTCAATAAGGCTGTTTTGCGTTGGAATAAATGCAGAGGTACTTGAACGATTTTAGATTGTATAAAGCCAATTACGTTATAAAGTTTAGTCGTAAATATTGAAGGCAAAAGATAAAAAAATTGCTTCTATTTCCGTTACTTAACTACGTTTTTATAACACGGTTAGTGAACTGGACACACCCCAAAAATAAAACGTATATAATTACGTTATAAAGAGATGAACGGTTATAATCAATACTTCAGGTAACTTTTGTATCATTTTTTTAACTAGGTATTTAATTGTATGGACGTCAGCTATCTTATATGATTTTCAATACTGTTCAAAACAAAATTTAAATGTGCTTAATGTTTTGAGTTATAAAACTTGTTTCATTGCTTTTTCGAAAAAGGATATTTGTCGCTGCGCCCTTTCCAGTGTACATTTTGAGATATAAACTGTATACATTTACATGTCAACTACATCAATTGGAGCAAATTAGTTTTGTTGGACACTCATAACTATTTATGTATGTAGTTATTTTGCTGTATGCAGACGTGTCTTTTTGGGATACATTATTTATTTGAACTAGTGAACTGAAACATTTTGGTTTTGCATATGTAGTAGTATTTGTCATTTTGGAATGGCTATAAGTGGTTACTGAGGGAATTATATGGAACAAGATTTGATAAAATTGGATTTTTGATATGCAAAATATTATATGAGTTGAACTATTTTTAATTCTTAAAAAGTTTATGATTTACAGAGTGTGTACCGAAATCTTGAAGTAGTATTAGATTTTGTTTTAAACCCATAGTTTTTAATAACGAAAATTCATACACAAGCAAACGACAGCTCAAAGAATAAAATAAGGTTTTATCCCATGTATCGATGTGTAAAAATGTGTTGGAGCAAAAAATAAGTGCTATAACTTTAGAGTCGGAGGACTGAGACTGAACTGTACTTTGGCGTAACCATTTTATA
This sequence comes from Lepeophtheirus salmonis, assembly GCF_016086655.4. NCBI lineage: Eukaryota > Metazoa > Arthropoda > Copepoda > Siphonostomatoida > Caligidae > Lepeophtheirus > Lepeophtheirus salmonis. The sequence continues at coordinate 8,769,801 of NC_052140.2, forward strand.
CATACCGGGTCGTCAAAAAGTTTTTGGAACATGACTTTAATTGCGTTTTTAAAATTTTTGGTTAATTTTATGCAAAAATAGCTTGACAAAAAAAAAACCCAGTTGATTGCTTACCTTTTGAACGCCTTTTTTTTATCAAGTCTCTAGGATAAATATTAACGAAAATGGAGTAAAGTCTGCACCAGATTTATTCATTATCATATTTCATGACCCTCAATGTCTGCTAAACCACCGTCTGGAGAGTCAATGTAAAGGACAACAATGTTGAATAAATTAGTGATCGTCATAGAAGTGGAAAACTGACTAATTTAAAGCCTGAAACGGCAAAAAAAGTTTTTTTTTTTAAACATACGAAGAGGGGGCGATGGCGGACTTGGCGAAGAAGCGGTAGGTGGGCCATTCCACGGTGTCGAATTTCGTATAAAAATCTAGTGGCAAGTCTCTCCGACATATGGAACAACCCTTTATCACTCTACAACAATTACGATTTGATCGGTACAAAAAGTTTTACAATAATCTGAGGTATCACGGAAACGGAATTTTGTTCTTCTCGAACGAGAAGACATTTACATTGGATCCAGTATACAATAGGCGATATGGTCAGGTCGTATGTTTTGGAGAAGTAACTGCAAATTCTGTGAAGTTTCCAACACAAAACATCTGACCACAGTAATGTCACATCTGAAGGTTACAAAATGAAGCAAATTTGGTTCCCTGTAGGATACAATTTGAGTAGCAAGGATTACTTGATGATTTTGCAAAAATAAAAAAAAAGGTTTGCAAGATCATAAAGTTATGAAAGAAAGCTGATTATTTTTTTAAAGGACAGGGCTCCTGCACATTTGGAAAAAATCGTACAGGATTAGATGCCCAAAAAAATGAAGTTCTTGCTGAAGGACTTCTGGACACCGCTGAGTCCCGATCTGGATCCCCTTGATTATAGCATGTGGTGGTGAATTGAAAGCAAGGTCTGTAGACAACGTCACAACAGAATTGAGTCCCTAAAGCAATAGGATGAGAAAGAGAGTCGATGAATGTCGGAGCACTACGTTGCCAATGTGTGCAAAGCTTTCTGGGATCCCGTGGAGAGTGTGATTGAGGGCAAAGGTTCTTCAATTCATAAATAATATTCTCTAATGAGTAATATACAAGACTCAATAAAAAAAAATCTCTAAAATTTCATTTGAAGACGCTAGGTGCAATGAACAGTTCAACGTTAATTATGTTCCAAGACTTTCTGACGGCCCGGTACAAGCGAATAAATTGTGAATAAAACAACTGCAGAATATTTGTTAGAAAGTTTGGACTGAATCCCAGACTGCAATACTTTTTCTGACAAATTAATATTTAAATATTTCTTATTGAGAAACGAAATCTCTACAGACTTAGTTGAATGATGTCAAAATTAAAATGATTTAACTCTGGACCACCCTGCATATATGTAGTTTAAAAGGGAACAGATGTGGGTAGGGATAGTGTTGAGGTTGTATGTATATATATATATAAGAAGTGTTTAAGAGGGATGGAGGATTGAAGAGAGATTTTGTTTTACATTTATTTATTTAAAAAAAAGAAAGATAAATCTGTTTTCCTATCTATGAATCGTGATAAGAATTCCTGTCTTCTACTTTTATTTGTTAACTTGATGTATGAAAGTAGGTTTTTGTAAAATATGTCTTTCTACACCCCTTGATTTATGTAAATATTTTTTTTTACTATGAATTAATTTGGTGTATATATTCCTTACCATCAGGAGAATCAGACCTTGCTAAGATTTATTAGACGTCGAAAAGAGAGACAAAGATATTTAAAATTAAATTTGTGTTAATAATTATATAAATGTGATACCCATCATGAAAATTGCTAGCTAAAATGACTATAATTCAAAGTTGAGTGACAATTACTTTTGTATTCTTTGCCTATAATCGTTATTTCTTAGATCAAAACTAGTGTACGGATTACATACATGTTTACATACGAGAGATTGCACTACTTGCATGTATCAAGGTTAGGTTTAGTTAGTAACATCTCTTGGAAGAACACACACCAAATTTTAGGCAGATCCGTTCGTTGGAATCAAGGCAGTGGAATGATTTTCAAAAAATGGACGAAAAAGTATTTCGTGAGTTCATAAAACATTACTTTATAGGAGGCAAAATCCCTCAAAAGGCCTAAAAGAAGCTTGATAAACATTATGAGGACTCTGAATCTTCGATTAAACTGCTACTATTCCAGAAATAATTGATAAAATCCATGATATGGTGATGGATAACAGAAATGTGAAGGTGCTTGAGATTACTAGTGCTGTAAACATCTCGAGTTGGACCCCTATTTTCTTTAATTTTAGGACCACAACTGCTCAGATGGAAGCTGGTGCATTGTTGTGATGGAAAAAAACTTATTTTTGTCCAATCGTGGGTATTTTTCTTGCAATTCAGTTTTTAAAAGGTCCAATAACGATGAGTAATATGTACCTATAATAGTTTTATCCTTCTACAAATATCCGATGATAATAACTCCTTACGAATACGAAAGACAGTCTCCAATAATCTTTCCATCTGATTCCTTGATTCAAACGAATGCCAATCAGAAACAAATTAACTGATCTGTCTAAAAATTGGTGTGCATTCTTCCAAAAGATGCTACTACTAAATAAACATAACCTGGATACTTTCCAGTGGTGCCATATCTTGGACTTTGCACGGACTTTTCAAACGATCCTCGTACATAAAAAACTTTGATTAAATAATTTATAAGATTATTAGTTTAAAAATTGGCTTAAATGTACGTAAATAGAAATTCCCCTCCCCCTATATCCGTCCAACAAAAATATTCATTCATTCAAACTTCTACATTTTTGGTACATCAACACAAAAGCAAGCTAGAATTATTATGACCTACATATTTTATGACGAACTACCCTCAATTTCCATAAGTAATTGCAACTTAAAGTTCCCCAAATTCATCTTCACTATAATTTTTTTGAAAAATTGATAGACTTTAGTTGAAATGGGCCATATCGATGTTACTATATGTCTTCTAAATGTAATACAGATTCTCAACTATACTTAAAATTCTTTGGTATCTTTACACGTCCCACTAATTTGAATAAGCACCCTTTTATTTACTCAAATATGTCTATGAAAAATTGGGTTTTATGTATTTTTGCAGTAAAAATAAATAAGATTGTGTTTATGCTGATGCATGACATATATACTAAATTTTTCTTTGCTTTTAAGGTACAATAATACTTCATCTACCTTCTCTAACACATTCTTCATATTATGTGAGTAAGTTTTTTTTCATTTTCTTTTTTTTTTACTTCCCGTAAATTTTTAAACTTTTTTAAGACTTAATCAATTTTTGAATTTGGTGGCCAAATTCGAGAACTTTATAATTATCAATAGCAAAAATTTTTGGTATAACTGTTTGAACCTCCATTACTTTAAAAAACCCTGCAAGGAACCTGATATTGTACAAACGTATCTAATACCATTTAGAGAATTGATAATTTTTTCAGGGTTCCTAGAAAATAGAAAATTAATAGTTGAGAGTTAAATATCAATTAGTTATGGTATTATATACACCTAAATATATCAAATATCAATCTATCTAAAGTAATAAAATACATATTACAAAGCACTTAATATATACAAAAAAAAAAAGACTTGTAGTCCATTGAAATACGTTTTTCATAAAGAAAATAATTCTTACAATCAATTTCAGATATATTTAAATACCATATTTTGCTGTATTTTTTATTCGATATATCCTCCTACACACGCAATTACAACCTGTACCCGCTGGTGAAAAGATTGGAAGCTCATGACAAGGAAATATGTGTCCATGGCGTGCCACGCTGTCATAAGAGCAGCGCAAAGCTAGTCCCATTTCCAAAAGGGGTGCAAGATACATTTTGCTTCATGACCACATGGATGTATACAAGAAGTCAGCAATATTGTTAGTCCAGAAGTTTTGGTTTCTGTATATGACTATGATAAGGCAACACAAAATACCAACTGAATTCTGGAATTTCCCATAGAAGACTGCCATTAAGACTTGCTCCTGTTTCTGAGATCGAATAGAGACCTTTATTGACACAAAAGGCAATTACATTGAATTATTATTCATTTGGCATTGTTTTTTTTTTATTAAAATCGGATGATTAGTTTCAAAGAAACCCCCATTTAAAAAAATCGTCTTTGTTGCTAAATGAGTGTTCCACCCCGATTTACTAAATGAATTAATTGGTATAAAATTGTTTACATGTGCTATGATAAATATTTTAAAATTGTTTTTTTCTCGTATGGGATTTCTATAAATAAAACTTATTGCTTTATTCTCCTGTCACACGACACTAATCCAATTCCTTGTCATTTTTTGATTATGGATGTATGAATGGTTAAATATATTTGAGAGATATTTTTTTAAGCGTAGGGAGAAAGAGGAAAGTAGAATCTAAAATATCCATTAACTAATTTACAAAAAATTCTTATTTAATTCTTTAAAGTTAATTTGAATTAGTAAAAAAATTATGAATAATAAAAATGATTTAATTTATGAATTTATGTGTCAAAACTTTACAGATAGCTCCTAACTTTCTATTATTTTAAATAATATATATATATATAGAAAAATACTTTTTTCATTCAAATAAGTGCATCAATTTTTTTATAATATTCTAATTTTTGGAACTGTCAAAAGAAATTAAATATTTTGCATATCCCACTACAAATTAATTTAAGTAAAATCCATTAAAACAAACTAATTTGTTAAAAATATTCATATTGCACGAATTGTGCATGAATTCCCTTTATTAACTAATAGTTTCTTGACGGAAAATATCCAATAATTTTGGATTATATAAGAGGAGATCGAAGAATGTCTTCCAGAAGTTGAAAGCCAATTACTTCCAGGAATATTAAGTATGGACTCCGACTAGAACTCAATCTTATACACATCCTAAGGGCCAAAAGTATTGCCTAAATATCCTTGTCTCCTTTTAGGACAAGTTATTATTCCACCTTTCTCACTTTACCTGGTGCGTAATTGAAAACTAAACACTTTGAATCTGAAATTTTTACAACTCGACTTTGAGAACGACCTCAATGCGCCCCGGAAGCTCTGGCAGGGGGTCATTATCTAATAAGTTTGGAGGGCACATCTTTTAGGACGGAAAGGAATGTTGGTCTCTTAAAAGAACTGTGTAACTTCTGCTGTGTGTGACGATGCACCATCTTTTAAAAGTATTATATTCCCATTGGGATCCAATTTCTCATCCAGGGAATCAACTTAGTCATCAAATGTCGATGTAGTCGGTACATTGAATGTATCGCCAGTCCATTGAATGGAACAAAACTCATCCTCATCACTGATGCTGGGGATTGGTAGTCATTCGAATGCAAGACTCATATTCTTGCCTATAATGCAATTATTGACCTTCTAGACGTTGCAAATAGTATTCCTGCTTACTATAATAAAGTTTTAGATCTCTTTTTGTGTATGCTACGTTCAAAGAATAGCAGCAATATCGAATCTTTTGTCCCTTTGGTTGACCATTTTTCTATCGATTGGGTATTTTTTTAGAGGGTGTCAATAAAGCTTATTGCAGGAATACCTATTCCCTTTACTTTTTTTCTAATGCCTCTCTTTTATAAGTGTACATATTTCAATGACACGCCCAGTATTTCAATCCTCTGGATTGAAATTTTTTAAAGACCAGGCCTGTTAAAACTTCTCACTACAATGTGAATGAGCTGAAGGCTGGCATCATCGACTACTTCAATCAGATGTTCAAAAAAACACATCCAGAATGTCAGATTTCATTCTGATGCCGAAAATGCGATTGTTTCCAAGAGGTGTCACATTAATTAAACATATACTAGTAAATAAATAAATGAACATTATTTTTCTATAAGTATCTTTTAATAAGTAACTTAGTTTTATTTATATATTACGCATTTTTTAAAGATCTTGTGCACCCTCTATTACTAAAAAGTGTTTGATTTAAAAGTTCAGAAATAGGTATTGCATCATTAACATGGAGTCTAAAGATGTTGATTTGTTCGCTATGTTCTATTAGGTATTTGATGAGATGTAACATAGCATAATATAAATAAATGAGTTTTTCTATTCTTGTAAAACTTTTTATTTCATGTCCTAATTTGTATTATCATCGAATGACCATTAAAAAGTCATTTGCTAATGCTTGTAGACTTTGCTATCATTATTTTCTAATAGAATACACTTAATGAGTAAATGCGATAATATTTATTAAATAAAACTGCCGTAGTTTTACTGGATATATCAAAGAAAGTGTTTTATGTCTAAGAGATTTTATACAAAATGGAAGAGGATTTTTTTATCACAAAGTAAATAAACAGTTTGATTAATTATTATAACTTCATTTTTTTTATTCTTTGTCAAAAGTAGTTTGAAAGGAGATATGGAAATATATTTTGGTAAATCTCTGCCATATTGTAAAATTTATTAGCCAGATTAAAAAAAAAATGTCTAATGCATCTTCACTGCTCAAAACAGTTAATAATATTAGAATAAATATAGACGACATTGAAAAAAAATATATAAATTCTTAATTAAACAATTTCAGAATCACAAAAAAATATAAATATATTCGTATCTGGATTTTTTTCACAAAAATTTAATAACCTTATTAATTTAAAATAAATTTTTAAAAACTTCTCTCAGTCTTTTTATGGACGTTTTAAAAAAAAATATACATATATATTTGTATGAGATAAAGTATAGAACGTTTATTTAAATATTGAGACAGAGTTTAAACTTAAATGATCTTTCATCTATAAAATACATCAAATTTTACTTGTGACAAGCAAATTCGGCTACTTTAAATGGTATTTGAAATGTCTACAAAGGACTAATAAGGATATTTTGACAATATAATTTTAAGATAGTTAGTCGTCAAAGAATTCAAATGTAATGCAGTTTCCATTTGGGAAAAATTACTCTAGTTTTTTATTTTACTTAGATGTATATATATATAGATGATCTGCTTTGCTAATTGTTAACCCTTCGTGAGTGAGCACTTTTTTATATAACTGGTTAAAAATATACCCCTAAAGTAAAACGTATATAATTACACAATAAAGAGTTGAACAGTAATAATAGTTTAAACTTTCTATCATTTTTTTCTAATCCATTCCTTCTACAGACGTAAAATGAATTAAAGTACCAAAAATATTTGTCTAAATATAAGATATCGAGAAAAAACAAATCCTTTAGTAAACAGTTTAACAACATGTGGTTCTCAAGGGTTTCAACAAGCTAAATGTTTTGTTATTCTCATAGTAAAAACGTTAAACTTGAGAAAAAAAATATTCCACAAAATTAAAAGGAAAAACAAAGAAACAACTTTTTAGCAAAACAGTTGATTAAAGTTCAATAAACCTTGATTTAAAAAGGGTAACTATACAAATAAATCCTAAACAGGGCATTTTTTAGTATTTAAAACATTTATTGCTACACATAATATACAAACATACAATCAATATTGGCATCTGTAAATATAACTTTGTTCTAGGGGTGTTGCATTGTTCAACCAGGGCCCGTCATTTAAATTAATTAAAAAACTGGAGACGGAATGTTTTTGAAAAAGTCTGACATTGTCCAAAAGCTGTGTTCACTTAATTATAAATCTGGAAGGTTGATAAGACGGATGAAATGGATCTTCATCTCTTCAACCACACCCACGACATAGTAGGCTAACTTCCTGATACATAACATGATAGTGTCGGGGTAGGAGACAATGTCCAGTGGTATACCTAACCAAGGAGTTCCGTTTTACTTTTGAAAAATCCAAGAGATGCTTCCATTTGAAGCTTTTGGTAGCATTGCACGGCTTGCAATGCAATAGTCAATGTTCAACCAAAGTGTCTGTCATTTGTCTATGTAATGGGCAGATACCTTCTCCCTTGGAGATGACCAAGGGATACCAATAATTCAGGTAGAAAGTCGATCAGGAATCAAGGTCGCATATCACCCACCTCATTTTCAGTGTAATTACTGTGAACTCCTAACCAGTAGAGGGAGAGAAGGACCTTACCAGCAAACGACCTCTAAAGAGTTTTTGCATCTCAGATAAGGTATTTATTTGGCTCTATCGATCACAAAGTCCATTTGCTGTTTGTTAGTCTTACCAGATTCAAAATTCACAAGGCCTTATCAAGAAGTGTATACTTTCAAATAATCAAATTTAACGTTTCAGGACTGAAAAGTATTGGCTACATAATGTGTATAAAAAGGAATCATATACAGTTTTATAAATCTCGGGGTGTGAAACATCCCAGTTCACACATTGATGGTTAGAGGATTTATTAACATTATTATTTTGAGTCAAGTTACCTTCATAGAAAATGCATTTGATTATATTTATTTACAAATTTATTTTCCAAAAACCATGCAAAGAATACTTATGAGATTTTAAATAACTCATTTGAATATTTATATAAGTTTATATTGTACATATAAGAAATTATTCAAAACTGAAGGAAAAACCACCAAATATATATTAGTATATCATTTATACCAAACTTTTTCACGTATTTATGTAAAAAATAAATATTTTTTAATTTTATAAAATGAATGAATGAACTTTATAAATTGAAATATGTTATGTTTCTAATAAATAAAGCCTTGATTTGATACTTTGTTTAATTTTTATTCATTTGTATTTTCTTTATGTAACAGAGCATGATATATTTGTTCTTCAAGGTGGTGTAACAGCATCTACCTTATTTTTTAAACTAGTTGCTAAAAAATCAATATATGTATTCTATGAATAATTTTTCCAATAATGTATACTTATATTATTAATTAAATAATATTATTGTGCAGAAACTTATATTATTTTGCCACAAGACGGCGTCACTCTATGTCACGTTGTTAACAAACTAAAAAAAAAAAATTGATGGAATAATTTAATCATTTCTGAAAGGAGCAAATTTTATTAGTTTTTGAACTGATATGCAGGATAGAACTGGAACTGACCGAAACTAAACTAGATGCAAGCACACCCAAATCGAAACATTTATAAAATTATAATATTTGTGAAGCAATCCTAATTATTTTCTTTGCTCTTTTAATGTTAATTTTTATTATTCAGTACGGGTATTATCCAGCATTGCAGAGAGTAATTAGGCGTCATCTAAAAGACACATTTTTTCTAATAATATAAATATATTTTTTTCCACAAATCATCATTGGGACTCTTTATTTTTCATAAGCAGACTAGTATGTAGCTATTCAAAACTTATATCCATTCATATATGTAATTTCTTCAATAATAATATGAAGTTGTATTTAACAAAAATAGTTATCTCTGTAAGCACGCTCGGTGTTACTTGCTAAGCGCCTGCGATATTTCATGGATAAGACTACACAGTTATTTCTTAGATCTAAAATATATATAAGATATACAGCAGGAAGCACTATATAATGTGCTTTCTGTATACACGCTTGATGCTAAAAGGAAAATAACTACTAGATTTGATTAACATGACTACATTGTTATTTCTTAAATCAAAAATGCCTCATTTCCATTCAAACATTTGCTTTATTAAATATGATTATTTCACTTATTGATGGCGGGTTTTCTAATTTACTTTTTGAATCCTATCATTTTATTTATATTCAATAATGACTTCAAATACAAATTGAAAGCCAGGACAAATATTATTAAAATTGTCAAAAAAAAATTTTTTTGCTTCATTAAGCAGTAATGTGTAATTAAAGAACCAAAATAATTTTTTTTTGTGAAGTTCAGGATTTAAATCAAATTAAATTTACAAAAATAGAGATTTTAAAATAGATGATATATTTAATTTTAAACTATTTTTGATTTTTTTTTACCATTTAAGCTTTTTAAATGAAGAGTATAAAAAACAATAAAGTTCGATGAGAATAACTTACAAAATTTCTTCTATGTGAGTAGCATACCTTTAAACGTAGACCATAAACACCTTAAAATTAAACCAAATATTATTAGAAAAATTATATTTTCTTATTTCTAAATGCATTTTCAATTGTTCCTCAGTGCATTTTATATTTAGGTATTAAACAAAGTAAACATAATTTTGAATCAGTTTTTAATTTTGTCTAAAAAAATAAATAAACATACGGATACTAAGTGTTGACTCAAATGCAGTATCCGTTCTTCCACAAATAAGTTACTCAACATTGTTGCATTTGGATTTGATGAGCAGATGTGCCCAACAAAAGGTAAATCTTTCTTCAAACAGTATATGCCAGCCAAATATCATAAATGGGGCATAAAACTGTTTTTATTATGTAGTGCTTCAGGATGTTTGTATAATTGCGAGGTTAATACTTGAAAAAAAACAAAAAAACATTTAGGGGGATCCTTAAATATTGATGTGGGATCGAGCTGAAAGATTGGATATTTATTGTACTTCATTGAATTTTATACTATGGCTTGCTATTGACTTGCTATGGACTTGATATTTCAACTTGTAAATGTAAAAAAAATTAATCATGTAAATGCCCATTGACTATGAAATATCTTGTTACACAACAAAATTTCCTTTCTGATCAAAAAATAAAAAGAAAAACTTTTATTTGTGTCCTAGACAAAAAAAACAACAATTGCCCTACAAGAAAATAAAATTAGGAAAAAAAGAATAGAACAATTAACTTATCAGGCATTCCCAAGGCTCAATTGAATTAATGAACCAAATCTGGATTATGTATTTTCTATCATAAGTAATAGTTGCGACAAAGATTTTTCACCACTAGAAACAGCTCTTAAGAGGATAATACCATAAGAAATAGAAGGTCCAAGTAGTAATTTCAATGACAAAAGCATGTGATAGTGTAGGTGTGTCAGATGAAGCGGATGTATAGCTATCTACGGTTCTATGGTATGTTATTGGACTTATCAATGCATCTAAAGCTAAAAACATCATAGACAAAAATAAAGTTATGTAATGATTATTAAAAGAAGAGAAAAATATACTCCAAATATTCCTTTGTCAGTAACAGACATCTATTTTGATTTAAAACAAGATAATTCATTTAAAAATACAAAATTAGCTGATAAGTTTTATCGAAAAAATAACATAATAACATTTGTCCTTGATTTCGGAACCGAATAACAAGGATTTAGAACATTTAACCACAAATCCCTAATAAGGTCGTTGGTTGTGTGATGGAATTATTAACTTAAATAGCATATAATTCTAACTCCAATCAGTTATTTTTATGCTTCTTATTGGGAAAAGGTACGAATAATGAATAAAGTGGGGGTATTACTCCATTAAGACCAGCATTTGCTATAGTAATTAATGTTATACCAAAACTAAAATGCTGCTCATCAAAACAAATACAGATATTACTCTATAAAGTCTGAAAAGTTTTTGGTTAAATGTGGGTTGAAAACCTTTATTAACCTCTATTCTATTTGTTACTTAGATAAATTATATATTATAAGATTCTACTTCTGAATGTAACCTCTAAAAATATTATTAATGTTTTTGTATTAAATAATTTTTGATATAGTAGAAGTAAGCATTTAGCAAAATTGAGACATAGGAAATTTCAATCGAGTATCGGCAGCAAAAAAAAATTATTTTCAAACATGAAATTTTGCAAACTGTTTTTTAATAGTACATATCAACATTTTATCATCAATTTGCTGAAAAATTGGTTTCACCCACTAAAAACCGCCTTGAGACTATATGATATTTAAAAAAATTATATATTTTCCCTCTTTTATTCAATATTGATTTTGTTATGAGTCACATCAAATATTTATATCTAAAAAAATATTCGAAAATACAAATTTAATTTTATAGCATGAATAATTTATGATTTCTCTCCTTTAGTCGTCAAGAAATAAAGTATAATATTTTTGTCGAAAGTCTACCCTCTCTAAAACTGTCACAAATAAATGTGTATATTATTTCTGTTGATATACGACATGAATAATATTATATCTAAACGTCTAGTGAACACAATTACTTCAGGTTTTGAATATATACTAAGTATAACCTATTGATTAATTATTATTTGTAACTTTTTACAAATGATTATTAAGATATTTTAATGACTATTTGAGAAAGAGAACTCTCAATAAGGAGCATATACATATGTTAACAACATGAAAGTGATAAAGAATATATATTTAAAATCTTTGGAGAAATGGTCCCATGTATTTTTTATCTTGATAACGTTGTTCGTTGATATCAAATTTTTCAACGAACTAAAGTCTATTTACCCATTTTTCAATGAAATGATTAAGACTATAGAAATACTGTATTTATTTCGACGGCAACGGGAAGTTCTTTAAGTTACTCTAACGCCTGATAGCTAACTAAAGTATTTCCAGGAACACTTTATAATCTTCCCTCTGGAACATAACCACCTCAACCCTGCTAATCCTTCTACAACCTGATTTGCCGCCCATCATAATACACGATGTTTTGTTGTCCCATCGTGTACAAACTTAACACAAAAAATGAGCTATAGCCTTCTCAGTGTCAATGATCCTAAATTCCTAAAATGGCCATTGTGTCAATAATGTTTGAAATAGATAAAATTAATTTCGGTGGACTATTTTTTTTCATGGTTTTACAGGGGTATAAAAAAGATTGGGGTCCCTTCCCTTAAAGACAATTATTTTATAAGTGGCACTTTCTTAAATATTTAGTTAAAAAATATATATTTTGCCATATTAGAAAGCTTTCTTTCGGAATTTCCTGATTTTTTTCCTACATGAATATTGACATTTTGAGATTATTCAATTCATTTTATTTCTTGATTTTTATTGATAAATAAAAAAGCTTATTACATTCAATGTATGTCACCTAATGTGATTTCATAATAATCTTTAGATTTTATGTCAAAGAACTATTAAAGTTGATTCCCTCATCAATTTTTCATTTCTAATATATCAAGGGGAGAAATAATATTATTCATAAAAATGATGCAAATTTTATATATTCGGAATAATAATCTCGTTAGAAAACTTCCACATGAACAAAAATATACAATAATTAAAAAACAATGGTCATCAACCTCTTGACTCGCTATAATGGGAGAAATACTGGAAACAAGAGTTGTTTTTAACATAACTGAGACTCTAAAGCAGACACAAAAATATGAGAATCTTTTATTTCCTAATTTAAATTTGAATTAAATTTCGAAAGATTATTTTTTAGCGAAAAAAGAATGTCTTTAAAAAATTAAAAGAAAATAATTAACTTTGAATATTTGTTGCACATTTATAAATGCATGTCCTTCTTTGACTAAGAGTTGAATTGGAGATCGGCATTATAGTAATTCTTGCAAATGACCTTGTTTATTTCCTTCTTCCTTCTCTCCCTTGCCACAGGTGATTGTAGCTGCCCTAATGAAACGTCATAACAGCTACACTACTTCGAAACATTCAACAAATTTTCAGGAAAACTATGTTGATTTTTGGCTTCTTTTAACATGCCCAAATACACATGATATTCATCACAAAAGCACGTTTTGTATGAAAAAATAATCTCTTAATATAAAAATAATCTATGAATTGGGAAAATATCTTTTGATTTTGAAATAATCCATTTATTTACAAAGTCTACAAATATAAAATTATTTTTTCCAATTACTATTTAAGATTATGAGTTCACAGCTATTTAATATTACGGTAAAAACTGTTTCAATTTGTTCAATGAGGTTTATAGTATCATAAATAGCAATAATCGAGGTAAGATATATTTTAATTGCTAAGATATCCACTTTAATCCATTAAAACTGAAGTGTAGATTTTTCATAATCGCTATAAAACTAGGGTAAATTTTAAATATCTCCGTAAATATTTAATATCTATATTTTTTGTATTGTTTTTTTTTTTTGCCAACGATGGCTCATGATAATCTAAATAATATCCTAATTATATATTTTGTAGATATACAGTACTTTTAATATAAATATTTTTAGCTAAATTCAGATAAGCAGTTTCAAAAATGGCGTGCCTCGTATTTACAACGAATGATGAAAATTGTGTTTAATTTGGGCATGTTAAAAAACAACAACATGGTAACTTTCACAATTTGAAGGATCTTTCACTAGATCAGCTACAATCCGCTGTGACAATGGAGAAGGGGGTTAAGGAGATGTAAAAGAACAATGATACGTATTACTTCGATGCCGATCCTCAATTCTACTTAGTATAAAATAAGGAATTACAATTATAACCAAAAAAATCGTTATAGTTACTCTCTTTCTTCTACGAGCAAACACAAATGTTCAATCAGGTTTTGAATATAGTTGAATGTAATAAAAAGGAAGGTTTACTAGTCAGGAAAAGAATAAATCATTTTTCAGAGTATCAATTCTCAAAATACTGTCATGATAGAAAATATACACGATTCACATCACTATTTTGTAACGAAATTTATACTTTGTAATAATTTTGAAAAAAAATTTTGAACACACTTTTTTTTTTTCATAGGATATATTTGAAAAATAACTTGAATAAAATACATGTAAAAATTTTGTATAAAAATTTTGAATAAAAATACATATAAAAATTTTGTCAATCGTAAATTCATTTTTCATTTTGTAAAACTATCATTTTGATATTAAGGAGGCTATATCAGATTCTTTCTTGTTTGGGAAAGAATTATGGATTTTTTTTCTGAAATTTCGTACCAGGTATATTTTATTTTTTTAGCTAACACATGGCTTGAAAAGTCCAGGGGTTCTCAGAAAAAACACGTTTTTTGCGTTCAAAATTGTTTTAATCTAAAAAACAATTATTATTTATTTATTTATATTTTATTTGCTTTATAGAGTGGAGTCCAAATAACACTTTTCAGCCCATTTCTTAGCCCGAATGTTATTTTTCTCATTAAGAAACAGCGTAAAATCAAAGCACAAAACGATACTTAATTCATTGTTTTGTAAATAAGAAAAGTAGTGTCGTCACACCTAACACAGTAACTCACCGACTAAAAAACAAATTGTCATGAAATTTGGACACATAAATTTTGAAGTTGGTAGTAACTAAAAATGATGTGATATTTGTTAAAACAAGGACCATCTCTTTGTGAAATTCGAAACTGATAGATTTTTATTTATTTTTTTACATTTCGATAGAAAGAGCTGATCCAATTCTGAAAAAAATAGTCAGCCAAAGGATGTACTCGCGTTAGGATTAAGAATGAAGTAAAAAATGGCTCATCAAAGTTCAAAAGACGATTTTTATTCGAGTATGAGTAGAAAAAGTTTTTTTTTGACGGACCCAAAAGGTTGTAACCCTCCTTTTGTGTACATATTTCATATAACAGGGTTAGTGAACTGGGGTAAAATGGAAACCCCATAAAGAAAACGAAGTGAATGATATAATCAACAATCATACTAATTTTTATTTTAAAATTTTAATCATTTTTGTAAATATTCTATTCATCTTCCATTCGTAAATATCAATTACAATTCGGTAAATAATTGTATGAATTATATGAAATCAAGGCAAATAAATTCTTATTTTGAAATAATCTTAACAGTTTGAGTTATGGATTTTAACAACAATTAATTTGTTATTCGTTTAGCGTGTAATATATATATTAATATTTACAATATTAAATTTTTGTATGCACTGTTGTTTGCCTCCTTCCTCAGATTGAAAATAATAAAAAGGAAATAAAAAATAACAATTTTTAAGCTAAATAGTTAAATTAATTCACTAAAACATCGATTAAAAATTGCTCACCATATGAATAAATCCTTTACAATTCCGTCTCATGATAAATGAAAAGTTGAATATAAAATCATTTATTCTTTCAGAAGCACATAGACAGCTATTTTGGAATGGAATGTAGATTTAAAGAAATGAGAAGCCTTTTTTAAATCTTGGGGTATATAATACCCCAACTCACAAATGAATGGCTAATAATAATTTGTTGATGGAAATGATCGATAATTCATCGTAGAATACAAATATAATCCACATTAAAGTGTTGTGTCAGTCCTTCTTTTAGCACCGAGGACTGCAGTCCATTCTGGTCTGGTCCACTCCCATTTGTCAGTCCTTTAATGAGGTAAAATCGATCCCTCCGAAAGTCAACGAGTGTGGTTTTTCTTTTTTTTTATTATTCCATTATACAATAGAATGAATTAATATGTTCGTATTATATTGTATAATAATGAAAGATTCCAAGGACCAACCGGTACAACACTAATCTACACTCAATTTTAAGAAAAAAACATCCTTGCTTGCTTTGGTGCTGACGGGCCACATATTATAGATAAAAAAGTATAGTCTCTTTTATTTTCCACAAAAAATATACTTGAATAAAATAATATTTTTTCTGGGTGATAAAAAAAACAACCAATAAATATTTTGATGGAAAATATATAATATTTATTGTTTTAGTCAATGGAAAAAAATCATCTAAAGTAGAAAACATAAATCCTATCTTTATGATGTTGGTGATTTTTTTTTTTTTTTGCAATATATGGAACTCTTTAGACTCGAGGAGTAGAATCAAATGAAAGCATGTAAAAAGTTGGTTGGAAAATGTGTGTAGTTTGTGTATGTAAATCTCTTCATTTGTATATTTATACTGGGAAATTATGGTGCGTGGACAAAACGTCGACTGTCAAAATGTAACCGATAGAACGTCGACCGACAAAACTTGGAATGGACGAAACGTTGGATAGACTAAACGTCGAATAGACGAAACGTAAAACAGACAAACAGTTGACTCATAGAATGTCAACCATAGAATATAGAATGAAGGGCTACACCAAATGGTTGTTGTGATATATCCCATTCAGACATTTCCTGCCTGAAACATAACCCAGTAGCACATTTTCTATATAGACTAACAGTAAAGGGCCTTCCCAATTCCTCTTGTTGGGGGATGTTTTCAGTCACTGCCGTGCCCCAAAATGGGATGAAACCAACTGCCACTATTTAGATTTACACCCCGAAAGGGGCCCCGATATTTGAGACTATTTTGGGTTTCATTTTGAAGCCTGGTGGTACCCAAAATAAGCCCAAATATCGAGGTATAAATGGGGGTTTGTGAGGGTACCTTACTGTTAGTTTATGTTGGGGTGGTGGGATAAATATCTTGGGCTGGAAATATCTGTGTTGAAATATCGTGGAAACAGTTTTTCATATTTTGAAATGTAATCTTTTCCGGTCGACGTTCTGTCCGTTGAACTTCTATGGGTCTACTTTTTTTACGGCTGACGTTTTATCCATTGACGTTTTGTCCAATCGATATTTTGTCGGTCAAAGTTTTGTTTATCGAAGTTTTGACCTACTACCGAAATTGTACAAGGTGAATCTACATTTTCTCGGCAATACTTTGCAGTTTTCTTCTGAAACATTAAATATGATTATATGGAATTCATTATATTTCATAAAGAAATTATTATTTAGGATATATTCGTATATTTAGCCATTTCTATCGAAGTGTAGTGAATTTAATGAACTAAATCTGCTTAAAAGTAATTACCTCTCAAAATTTCATTTTATTGATGTCTCTCAACTTTTTCAGAAGTTATAGTCAATTATCTGTTTTTTAACACATATTCTATCCCTTTTAACTCTCGCATTATCAGGCTGCATAAATCTGTGGCACATAAAATTATTGATATTAATCCATTACAATCTTTTTTATAATCAATCAATGACTAGTATGAAAGGGTGTTATCCAATTAATATGAACAATTTCTTTTCACTTTTTGGTCAGGAGTTGAATATATAACCTCTTAGGACGATAAAAAAATCAAAAATTTAATGGAGAACGTAGCTTAGTGAATAACACGCTTCAAATAACTGAAATTGTGTGGATTTGAATCCCAGTCGGTTCAGGAGAAGGAAACTTAATGGAACTCCATTTAACCAAATAGAAGGAACATTCAATAATAATAAAAAAATATTTTTTTTCAAAAAGAAGCCAAAAATAAAAACATATTTTAAAAGGGGGTAGAAATAAAATTTTGACAGATTTGCAATAGTTAATTCTAATTCAACCAATCAATGTTCTGAAAAGTAATACGTGAATAAGAAGCAAATCATAGGGAAAAGTCAATATAATATTAGCAAAAGTCAAGTCACAATTCAATAGATAAGGAGAATTAAGTCAAGTTAAACATTTTTATTAGGGGATCAAGTCAAGTTGCAAGTTTCACATATGAAAGAAACAAAAAAGAAATCGTCGTCATTAGCTCAGTAAACAACGCAGTTTGGGAAAATTATAATCTGAAATTCAGTGAACGTATATTCGTATATTAATCACTCCTCCAGAAAGAAATATACTTTATGTATATGGTATTTAAAGACAGTTCCTATCTTGAATGGAGAACATTAAAAAACAAAAAACCATAATACTTAAAAAAAATAATTAAAAACCCGTTGGCTATTGATTACCTTCTGTGTAACTTTTTTCCGTATTTTTTCACATTGATGTTCCAGAAACAAGTCTACAGGTTTAGGGTATTCACTGGAATACAACCCTAATGTATATTAAAACACAATTATAGCATTGTAATCAAAATTAAATAAATAATTAAAACTGTAATACTTTTTTTTTTACTAGGAAGGATCTTGAAGACATATCCTAATATATACATATGTACAGATAGATACAGATTAAGAAAAAGAGATACTCACATTAACTAAGCTTTCACGAGTAAAAGAGGAAAAAAGGAAAGTTAACAAATAATTTTCTTTAAAGAATTAGAAAGCTTTTGTTTATTTTTATCGAAAAGTATCTTATGCTTACATACCTAACCATGGACGTATACATATTGCTATTTACTTGTATAAAAATGACCACATTAACTAATGGGAAAATATTGTATCCTTTGATGCAAATCCCAAAACTTGAAATAATATTCCACAATAAGGTTTTATTATTTTAAGAAAGAAAATATTTAAAAAAAAAAATCAATTTAATCATTTCAAATACCAATAACTGTTTTATTAATAGCTGTAATAAAAATAAATGTATTAATTTATACTAATAGTTTTCCGATTATATTCTTGGTAATCAAAAGTATGTATAATTGACTGTTGGACTTGAAAAATTTCATTATTTTATCCAGCTATTTTCGACAATAAGGCTTCTAGTGTTCGGTCCATTTTTGACATCAAAATTATCAAAACAGAAACTACAAAACCAAAATTGCGCGTGATTCGCTTTTACAGAATCAGGACTACTAACACTATTCACTTTCTGAGCCGCCTGGCTTGGGTTTTCTCCTTATTTGAAGAAAAAATGTAAAGTATGACGAATTGCTGGTGTTCATTTTTGATTCATTCTCCATAAAATACTGAGGCAAACAATCAAAAAAATTTGTTTAAAAAGTTTTTTCTTGTAAAAAATATCTTATATACTACTAACACCATCTAGCGATTCATACAACACAAGATACACATTACTAGAGCCATCTAGCATACACCAATCGTACTTATACGAAGTGAGACACACATTACAAAAGCCATCGATTATAAACCGATTGCTCATAAGTATACAAAGTGAGATTCAAATAACTAAACCCATAACAAAAACCAATATACTTTTCACACGATGTGATCTTTATTATACCTCCCAACCTCTCTTCTTTCAAAATGAGAAAGGTAATAAGCCCAAAAATTAATTGTTAAGTAATATGCCAATTTCTTAACTATTAAATAGAATCAAATAAATGAGTAAAAGTTCGAAGTAGAAGCCTTGGTTGAAAAAATACAGTCTTGCCATGTAAGCAACAAGAGTTAATATAAAGGCAATACCTTTTTAAAAAGATGACTGTTAAGAGATCAATATCAAGTATGAATAAGTTAGATAAGAACGGAATGCTGATTGTTGTGTCTTGACCAATAGAAAGAAGAGTGAGGTGTGTGGAAGAGATTTACAGTAGGTGCAAACGTTTAATTACATTTTCAAACTACCTAGCAGTGAATAATACGCCAGGATATATATAGGTAAATACAAAGGATAAAAGTACATACATATAAAACTGATAAAGAAAGTAAGGGAGACTGAGAAGGGGGGAAAAACGGAGTAGTGATAATACTCAAGACATCCCCCTCAATCACCAAGCCACACCGAGTAATTGATTAAAACAATAAATATAGAAAAGTAAAATCTTGAATCTTTTATAGAAGGACACCATCGAGATTCAGTGCTTGCACTTTTTGGGACTTGAGGAACAACGCCCCTGGAGTCTTTTCATCCAGACCAATCTGGAGCCACTCTATCCATAGTGATGCATTTCACCTCCAAATCTCGATAATTCTCCCTGTCAGTGCAGTTGGACGAACTCCATAAAAATGCCACCGATGATCCCGAAGAAGAGATGTCACATGATTTCAAAGACAACTGGGTTGGATCCCCTCTCCTCAATGCACCTTCATCCAGCGGAAGATCTCGAGTCAGCGGCCCCGTTCTAGGGAGAAACCATGGAATTCTCCATGGTTCAATTTCATCCAGAAGATGATCATGAGCTATCGGCCTGTCCAGGAAAGGAAAGGACCATCCGATCCTCGTAACAAGATGTTATGTCTTGACCAAGAGAAAGAAGTGGGAAATGCGTGGAGGAGATTTAGAGGTTGTGTAAACGTTTTAATACATTGTCACACTACCTGGCAGTCATTAATCTGCCACGATATTAATAGGTAAATATAAAGGATAGAGGTTCATACATATAAAACTAATTAAAATAGTAACGAAGATTAAGAGGAAGGAGCAACGGTCTAGTGAGAATATACAGCACATATATATATTAATATTATATTTAACTTTTTCGCAATCTTTCATTTTATTTACCAATTTTTTTCCCCTGTCTGATAATATATTTATTTATATTTTAATATGATTTATTTCGTAATGGAGATAAGGAAATTGGTCGACTTTAACAAATGAGAAAAAAAACAACCCTGTTTTTGACCATATTCCATTTCTTGAAACTAAAAAAAAAATCCTTAATATAGGAAGAATATTCCATAATGTCTACTATTAACATGAGTAAGTATACAGAATGTCATTACCTGAATATCAATTGGTCTATATATAAATATTACATTGAAGTCAATATAATAATAGAAAGGAAATTTCAAAATTAATAATTGAAAATAGAAAAAGACAGAAAAACGTTTTGTTGTTGATAGGGTGTTATAGATTATGTTCGTACAAAAAATTCCTATATCACAGAGAATATCAAGTTACGGATGATAAAAAAGTAGAGATCCAGGTGATTGTAAATTCAAAATAATATACATTTTTTATTGAACTTATAGTTAACTAATTGACAATAATTGTTTGAAGCTTCATATTTTATTTATAATATTATTTCCTACGTTGCTTTTAAGATACATCTAATGACGTCACTCCATCATCATCCTTCATGTCTTAAACAACTTTTTCTTCCATTAATTTAGTTTAAATTAAGGGAATTCATAGTTAGTGATATAGTAATGTGTAAATATATTTAAAGAACCTAGCGGATAAAAAGATTTTGAGTTATTTATCAATATTTGGTCTAATATTGATCACGCGCTCTTTTTTTTCACTTTCGTTATAGATTTAGATAATATGCAAAACATTAGTGCTCTTATTAATTATTTCCTCTGGACAGTTCGGCTGCTATTAGTTCTATAGCTAAAAATGAAGGATTCTTCACGGGTCAACAAGTTAGGCTGATAGAAGAAATAAAGAGTTTGAAAAGGAATTTGATATTAACTTGGACATGAGATCATTGGGATTATCAAGGAAATGAATATGCAGATGTTATAGCCAAGAATGGCGGAAATATGCTTGGAGAATCTGACGCGGAAGTTCCCTAAATTGCAGTTTTGTCCGAGGTAAATAATTACATAAGGAAAACATGGAACGGGGATTGATAGAAGACACAACCTGCCGACAAGCAAAATTATTTTTGGTGGGGCCTAGTTCGGAATGGAAACTTCTTAAAACAGGAGAGCATCGATGAATATTATAGTTGGCTTCATTACACGGCATATTACCTTAAGGAAGCATCTAAATATAATCGGAACAGTGGAAGATGCATCATGCAGATTGTGTGGATATATAACTGAGAGTCCAATTCATTTATGGGTAGAGAATGATGCCCTGGAATGTATAAGGCGGGAAATATGGAAGATTCAGCATAATAAAAAAGTAATTTTAGTCTGAAACCTATAAAAAGACTGACTATTTTAATGACCTTTTTAAAATCGGTGTTGTTATTTTTATAGAATGTTTTAGGGCATTGTTTTGGTTTTATGAATTTTTGTTGTAAGAAATTTTAATGATTTTAATGGATGAAAATATGTCCTAGTCTAAGGGGTATAAGCTACACGGGTTGCCGCATTTAATTGGGATTTCTATGGCTTTAGGGGAAGTTGACAATCCCATCTACAAACCCTTAAGTTGTGTAATAGTAATTATTTCTTCCTTTTTTGACAGTTTCAACGTATAAGTAAGCAATTTTTTAGTGATATCTGTCTGCAGATATGTCACTTATTGCGATTTTTTACGCTCACTACGATTGGACCTTTTTCGCATCTCTATCTATAACGTACAGGTTGAAGAAAGATTATTGTAAATACCATGATCGTTAGGTATACCATAAAGTGTTTTATGGTAAACTATTTATGAACTTCTTACTTAGTTATGCAAAATTATTAATTTTTTAGCTAATATATATATATATTTCTAGCATGTTTTCAAAAATTATAAAAGTGAGCTTATTTAAACAAATGGTTAACTTTTTATACCTATGTTATTTATCCAACAAACTATATTTGAAAGCCGTAATGCTTGAATATCTGTTTGTTTAAAAATATAAAAACAATCAGTGAATGTATGTGATACACATATTTTCATCTATGAAATAACAATGTAGTCGTTTTGTCGATCGTTTGTATGCAGGTGCATATAACATCGAGTGTTTTTACAGGGTGCAATATTAATAGGGCTTATATAATTAATCCTATATTACAGGACACACATCTAGTAGCAAAACAACTTCAACTTAAAGCAATGTGCGAAGGCTCGTGGGAAATACATATGATGTATATACAATTCAAATACATTTCTTAGATAAAATGGATTAGTTGTACTAAATTCATGCCTATTTAGCCCTATGTGGGGCCACTACATCTGCCTGGCAAATGAACACTATAGTAGTACTAAAACTAAGCCTTACAACTATTGACCCGATATTATAATTGTGAATCAGAGTACTTGAAATGGACTTGGGTTGGTTCGATATACCATGGCAATAGTGGTACTGGTGTATTGAAGGTATACAGAAAATCGCCCAAAGGAAAGTTGCCTGACGTAGAATTTGTCAATAAAAAGAGAAATTTTTAGTTAGCTTTAAACATATAAGTTAATTATTACTTAACCTATGAAACTCTTTAAATTGCCTGAAATGAGCAAAGTTTTGTCTTAATGACTATTTATTTTTTTTCAAAATGTATTTGCTTAATTAACTTGTATGATTAAAATGCAAAATTTACAATATGAAGTTTCTAATTTAATTATTTTTTTCTCTTTTGAATTAGCATTTAATTGATGATACAAGAAGGATTGCATTCACAAAAACAATCTCAACTTTACTTTCATTCACAAATTCATAAATGAGATGAGTTTGTGCAATATATTTGGGATTCTTAAAAAAATTTGTAGATTCAAAAAAATTACATAAAAATATCCTTTTGTTCCAAAGCCTTTTTTGGATAAAATTTTATCTGCTCGGCCTTTGGGAATATATCTAGTACTGTATTGAGGCTTATCAAAAGTACTGTACTAAAGGCTTTTTAGAACTGATACTTACAGTAAAAAAATTAATCTTCTAATAAAGTAGCCTCTCTTATTTTAGAATAATTTGTTTCATATTTTTAGTAGAACAAGTATGAAAAAGAACTGGAGCAACAATATCTATTTTGATAGCGGGGCTGGTAAAAAATTATTAGTAAAGTAACAACACTAAACTGAGCTTGATTAAAATATTGGACTTGTGAGCAAAGCCTTGAAACTTGACTTGGACTTGCATATTAAAGATTTTTTTCCACCTTTGTAAAAACATTATATTTCAATGCATGATATTTAACTTGCTTACAAAACGCTCTTAATACAAGTATTAAATGATTAAAAAAGCTAATATGCATTCTTTTTTCTCCAATCTACTAACATAATTAAATCAAGCAAATAACGTAACATCAATAATGATTTTGCAGTGACTGGGTTATTGAATAATCGAATAAAATATTTTATTCCTCTTATATTTTTGCAATATTGATTATTATTATTCGTCAATATTCCTCTAATCAATCTAATCATAAGATGTAAAATAAGTTTTCCTGTCAAATTGGATTTGATATAATTGCTTTTTAGATTGTTAAAACTCTATTCTACAGAACTTTTTTTATATTTTCCTTAGGTTAGGAAATAACACAGTTGCCTATTTCTTTTTCAAACTACGAGTTAATCACTTTTTCTTATCTCTTAAATGATTCAATTCGAACGTGAGTACCTCACAAAAATCGGATACAACTTTTTAACATGATAAATTAATAATTTACATATAAAAAATATGACATTCCTAATATTTTATAATAATATTTCAATTTCTGAGAACACTAATCAACTAAATTTTTAATTTTATTGACCTTGGATTTCAATGGTATGGTTCTGTTTGTTTTTATTTCAACAAATACAAAAATATCTCTATTATCTGAAATTTATGTTTTTTTTGGTTTAGAGATGTGTTTTTTTTTTCAAAAATACGTTTTATAACTTATACCTGATCCATAGTTTTTCATTGATTTGAAAGATATAAATGAAAGGAAATGTTCTAGGTATAATGATCATTTATTTTTTTACAAGACCATCAAGTAAACATTTATTCTTGCTATTATATAGTTACAAGAAACGTTAAATGAGTCCATACTACGTACAAGGTCGATCTTATCTAGTAGTAGACACTTTACTTTTTCAATTTTTCAAAAGTCAAACTTAAACATGAGTATTTGTCAGGAAATTAATTTGACAAAAAGATCTCAAAATAGAGTTTGGCCCAGCCACATGTTGAGGTACCAAAAGTACGAAAAGTTTTTCCTCGGGGAGGACTGTGTCTTAGCGGCACGTAGATACGTAACTTCGTCAAGAGTGAAAAAAAAGTTGTTGCAAACTTTTCTCTGGCCCAAGCTAACATTTTTGTTATCCAGAAAATTAATGAATATATCTGCATATCTTCCCTCTCCATAAGATTGGGAGGGCAAAATTAACAACGCCCAAGACCATGATTGCGGTTGGATTTTTTGTTCTGAAACTCAGATGTTATTTGCATGTGCACTTGTGATGATATAGCGTCTGTTCTACTTATTAACAGTGGGTCAAAAGTTAGGAAAATTTCATCACAAAAGAGCAAAACTTTTCCCAACTTTTTGATAACCTTGAATTTTTTTTGAAATCTTCTTTGCCCTCCAAACGTCTCTACTACTCTGTTCAGAGACAAGATGTGTTACTGTGTCCGTGATTTTGAACCAATTTCATTCTGGATTGAACATAATAAGATTTGTAGCATTAGGAAAGATCAACCCTTCATAAATAAAACAATCCCAAAAATGGGCAAAATAAACAAATCATTTCAAAAAAAAAAAAATCAAAAATAGGATCTAACCAATAAGTTGAAGTTGAGATTGAAAAAAAAAAAGTCATAAAAACTATGTTAAAAAAGAAACAACTATATTTTTGTGAAGCGTAATTTCTTCAAATTTTGACCTTGCAGTTATCTTTTGCAATTTTTCAATATATTTTGATCCAATTCTGAATAGAAGAGCCACGTCGTTAAAACCAAAGTGTTTCCTTGTTGTGACGGCCTTCTCCTTAGATATTGAGTTAGCTTACAAGTTGTTTCAGTCACATAAAAACAATTTGACTGGGTAAGCATTTTCTTTTCATTGTCCTCCTTTTAGAAAAACAGACACTTTCTTTGGAAGTCGAATAAATTTATTTATTTTTTAACACATTAATAAAAATCATAAAATTATCGATAATTGATGACATACAACCTCATCAGAAAAAGCAGCACTTTAAAAAAAGAATTTTTTTCGAGATTTTTTGCCGAACAAAATATTATGTGTGAAGCTTTCAAGGCAATAGTATATATATTATTTTAAAGGTAATTTTCGTTGAAGTAGATTCTTTCAGAAACAAGCTATTTCAATCCCAAAGTTAAATAAATATTTGTGACTATTGTAAGACAACTGCCCTGGAGAAAGTAGCACATAGAAGATTGCCACATAGGAAAATTGCCCGTATTCTGTTCAAACTTCATGATGATTAATAACACATTATAAATTCGTTTAATATTATTTATGATAAATATCAAATACCTTCAAGTGTGAGTCATATTATTACAAAATATTTCCTTGTAATTTTTTTAATTCAATTAAATTATCGAAGAAATGGATCGAGAGGATTGGTAAGGAGGGGGTGAATAAATAGCTTTGGGCCTCTTAAAATATGGATTGGTCTGCGGGTAAAGTGGAATTGCTAAAAACTGCCATCAATATATCAAAGGAACTCCTATAATTCCAAAAAAAAAAGGTTCCAAACCTTTGGGTTGAACGGGATAATTGGGATACCCCTGAATCCATATAAACAACTGTCAATTCTTCCAATATTCATCAAGTATTCTACGATATTTTAAGAGGCCCACACCTTTTTATTCACCTGCCTCCTCATCATATATTGCAATAATATTTCATAAACTAGAAGGTACTCCCTTTGGGTATAGAACAAACAAATATGTTATTTGTCAAGAATAACATTTAACGAATTTATAATGTTATTATTTATAACGAAACTTGTACAAAATATGATAATTTTCTACTGGGAAATTTCTTCCAGGGCAGTTTGCTCCTGGGTATTTTTCCGCGTACGTATTTCCTATATACTTCATTTCATAAATCATTTTTTTTGCATAAATACAAAAATAGTTTTTGCTAAAAATTAATTTTGTGGGTTTTCTTTCAATTTTTAATAATTTTTATTTGTATAACATAAATTTATTTTTCTATTTTAATCAGAAGATTTAATAAAAACCTCCGATATATTTATTTATAATGAATATTTGTAAGAATAATCCAACGCATGACCTATTAAGATTATTCACTCAAAAATAGGTATTAATATACAAACCAATTTATTTATTTATTTTTTGCTTATAAAATATTACATGTGGCATCTCAATACAAAAAACTAGATAGAATTATGTTTTTTCTTAAAATTAGGACTTGATTATTTATAATTAACTGAAAATGTCTATTAAATATGAGACTTAAGATATAAGCTTCGATATTATTAAAGTTGTATCAATTTCTTGATTTTTGTCAAAGATTTGTCTTTCATTAACTTTGACAGTTTTGGTCATTTTATTGATATACTTTTACAAAGTTCCAGTGACAATATATTGGTTTCAAAACTCTATATCATTAATCTATATTAACAAATCAATGTTTCTCTATTTTTCTGCTATAGTTTCATTTTTTGATGTGCGTTTAATATCTTAGAACTGCCTGAATATTTGATAAACAAAATAAAAATTTATCAACGAGTGTTTGTGACGCTCAACGCGTCTCATTCGGAAATAGTTAAAAAAATAAATTATAGGCTGAATGTTTAGCTAATAGTAAAAAGATTTATTAAGTTTCCTTAATTGTATCACGCAAAATTTTCTCCATAAAGCAAAATAAAAAGGCCCAAAATCATCTGATATTTAGCCAAATAAGTCAGTCATACCAACTTTTATTAATATCTCATGTTATTTCAGACTATCAGTTGCTCTACATTTTTTTAATTGCATTAGATATATACATTATAGAAAGCAAACATGGCACCTAGGAACCAGATTTTTTTTGTTAGAAAGCTTGTTCAAACTTGCAGTATTTGGAGAACAAATGGAATCAAATGACGAATTCAATGTCCCAAAAATGGAGTCATTCCTCCTTGGAATCTATACTAGATACTAATGTGAAGGATTGATCGACATGGATACCAATAGAGGCTTTAGATGTATCAGTAGGGCTCAGTTTTCTACCACACCTCGAGAGAAAGTCTCGAAACTATTTTTAAGACTTCATCTCGTCCGACTTTTGCCCTACAAACTCACTGGATCTGAATCTGCTGGATTTTGTTTGTTTGTTTGGTGGATGCAATCAAACAACAAACCAATTGAAACCCCTACAACATCATGGACGAACTTATCTGTCGGATCAAGATGTGAGACACAAAAGGGTTGAAAATTTTGTGCTATTGTTTAACAAATATCTCTAAGCCATGCCAAATACATCCAAATTTATAAGGACTCTATTAATTTTCTCTATTGAGCAAACTATTGAATTATAGTTTATTCCTTGAAATTTAATATCACATCGTTTATGAGCTACTCTTTTAAATTATGATCTAAAAAAAAACTATTAAAAATAGATAATTGAATATTATATAAAGTTGATATGTATACAAATTTTTATACTGTATGAGTAAAAACTTTTTTCCGTCGAGATAAATAATTTATTATAAAATCATTATTCAATCACATCTCATCATTAAAAATAGATTCAAATTTGCCAAAATCTAAATTGAATTAAAGTTTCTTTAATGTAAGTTTGATTATAGTATTTTTTACTGAAGATGTTTTCTTAATATTATTTTGGCATTGATTGAAATGTCTTAGAATATAAAGACTCTAAGAAATACTTATAACAAGGTTAATTAAACTTTATTTTTTTAATTTAAGTTTACAAATTTTAAATTTTTTTAAATTTTAGAAAAGTTTGTCTACTCTATAATATACTCTATCAAGTCTATCCTGTTTAGAGACACCAGTTAATTTTTTGTCAGAGTGTGAAAGAACAACAGAAATAAGAATCCAGATATCTCTCATGGTTTTCCATAGGTGTTGAATTATTTTATATCAAAGACACTTTTCTTTAATTTACGTAGATCTCCATCAAGATGAAATTAATGTTTTTATTACAAAAGTTTTCATTCATTTGTACAAACTTAAAAGTACTCAAACTCCAACACCTTATAATTTATTCACAAATGATGACACACACAAAGGACGATTAGTTCAAGGATGATTTAATGTTTATGTTATAAGAAATAATAATGTAGTCGTAGTAATGAAATATGACAGACATAAGAATATAACTAGAGTATTGCTTCTAACTGTTTCTGTTATTTTTTTCTTATATACATAGATATTCATAATTCATGTTAAGATTTGAATAAAATATAAACAGCAGTAGGTTAAAACAAATTTCGTTTGTTTTTATGAGTGAGTACTCCTTTAGAGGAAAGTACTCCTAACAAACTATTTCTTTTTGTCAAACTCATATTATTAAACTTTCTTTCTTGAGGAAGGAATATGTACTATAAATTGATATATTTGCCATTGTAAGAGCTAATTGACATCTTTAGGACCTCCATAGAGGAATGATGCCTTGCATATGTCTCATACTTGACCCTCCCTCAGTGATGAAAATTGATTGAGCTGTTAGCAGGTCAAAAATATAGGCTTCAAAAGTGTAGTCAAAACATTCCGCACTTTTTTGGCCTTGGACCGGTGCACTATCTTGTTAGAGGGTGTAAATTCTTTCTTGGGATACTCCATTCATTCATAAAAAGTAATTTAAAAATAAAATTACAAAATCCCTTAGTCCTGCCAATACTTCCGATGCCGTGTGGCCGAGGTTATCAAGAGAGAAAATCTTAAAATAAATGAATTTCATTGAATGTAGATTTCAAATAAAAAAAAAATGTTTCTACATCATTTAGTTCGTTCGTTATAAGCTTTTATAGATTTTCCCAATTGATCTGGACTACCCTGTATTGTATTGAGTAGTTACGTGGGGGTGGGCTCACGAACACTGTAGAGCAAAAGTGTTTTTTTTTAATTGGTTACGCACAATTCAGCACGAATTTATTATACTATTTTACTATCCTATTGAAGTAACTGTCAAAAAAAAAAAAAAAAAAAAAAATGAGGTGAAATGGATTAATAATTAAATAAGGGAAAAATATGTGTGTTGAATGGGTGCGTAAGCACTTAAGTGAATCCACCTTCACACATAGAATATCATGGGGTGTTATCCTCTTTATTATTTAAGAAATAAATAGTTTTTTTAGCTTGTATCTAATTACTCTGGTCAATGCTCCAGGTTACTACCGCTAGTAAAATAGAAAAGCCAAATTTAATTAGTAAAAAAGATGAAATTTTAACTACGAGATCTAATAAGGTCTCACATATTTATTTTGATATTAGTTTCTTGACTATTTTAAAATCATATGTAGTTATTAGAGTAATCTAGAAAGACCATATTTAGAGATGTAAATAGCACATAAATCCTCGCGAGATAAAAAAAAGTGTATATGTATTTTTGTAACTTTTTTTTTCTATAATTGCTTATATCTTACAGCTTACCAACATATACAGGGTGCACAAGCTATATATGTTGCCACTTTTGCGCCCTTCTTGGACATACATGGGAAAATTAGACATCTGATTATTTTTTGTTGGATAGCTGGTTTAAACTTGCACATGTTAAAAAAATGAATCAATCGACAATTTGTTGGTTCAAATGTTTAGAAAAGGCACGGATCCCTCCTTGGAATTTACGCCAGCAGTGCCTAACTGGACGTGCTAATGACCAAGGTAAAGCCCTGGATCAACATGGTTGCCAATGGGAGGCGTTACAAGTGGCGGCAGGACTTGGCTCTCTCTCAGACATAAGCAATTGTGTCCTGACCGTTTTAAAGAAGCAAAGCAAAAAAAAGTGGACTTTGATCAATAATTTCTCCCATTTAACAAGTTTTACTACTAACAGTCCCCATATTACGCGAATTTCATATAACGCGAGTTTTTCTATTTTCCAGAAATTTGGATAAGTGGGGATCTTTTGTAATTATGAGTGAGAAGATGGGCCGGGCATTTTCTGTGACTAAAATTAATTTCTTTTTGATTAGGAGCAATATAAAAAATGTAAAATCCTAAATATTTTAAAATTCAAATTAATAACTCATTTAAAGCCATCCCCAACAATTGCTTGGTTATAATTTTGTTTATACCATATGCTCTGTAGATAGTTTGTATTGCCTATCAAAGTATCTTTTGGAATTTACTCTAAAGGTACTTTAATATTTACAGGTTATATTTTCCTTCCAATTTTAGACACAATTCCAAATAAACTAAACTTCAGTGTTTATTCTCTTATATATATCATGATATTGTGAGAAATTTCTTATCTTTGATTTTTTTGATAATTTGTTCTAGGCTGCTATTTACTAGTTCTATTTTGTCATTTACTATTAATGCATTTTTGTAGTATAAATAGAATAATCTTATCAATTAATGTCCTTTTCTTTTTTTTATTCTCAACCAAAATAGGAAAACAAAATCATTATAAATGAATAAATATATAGGATGAACACATAAATAATAAATAAATATATAAACACACACAAAAATATGTGAAAAAATATTTTTTTTTCTACAAATTAATTAATTTTAAATTGGCGGGGTAAATTAATTCCATTTAAACTTGTTTAAAATTAGGATAATTTTAGTTAATTAAATGGTCATTTCATTCGGACATATTCTGATTAAAATTAAATTAAAATGAATAGTCTTTTTTCACCTCTGCTCTGAACTTTGTTGCATTAATTAAGCTACAAAAATATAACGACAATAAGATTTTTTCTACTCTAATGACCTATTTTCTATGAATAAGCAAGTGCACTACTTTTTAAAGACAATTTTAAATAGCTTCATACAATAGACAACAACCGCTGATTAAGTAGTGAAATTTGTTAGAAAACTTTAAAATTTTTACGAATAAATAATGAAAAAAATATATATTTCATAACATGGTGGAAATAATCTAAAGGAGCTCCTTTAATTTCATCATAATTCCCTTTAAACTGCACCGACTTAAGGTAAATTTATATCTCAGACATAAATTACTTGTTTGCCTTGATTCACTTTAGAAAATAAATAAATAAGGGTGATTATTTAATATATTTGTACCGGGTCTACCCAGGAGTTAACAAAAATAACATAATTTATTTGATGAGGATATATGATGTTAAAGGCGCCTGGAAAAACTATATAGAACTTTAAAAATAAAACTCTTCATGCATTTGTAAACTCCCCTCCCTTCTTCACCATTCAATATTTTGTATCGGTCAACCTAAAGTGATTGATGAATTGGGGAGATAATCCATCTGCTGTTGATTGTTTAATTTCAATAAAAAATAATGTAACTCTTTGAGTTAGATGGGCCCTGGACTACCTAGGCCGACGTGGATTCTGAAAAAATAATAGAAAGATAAGGAGCTAAATTTCAATCAACTTCACTTGACGTTATTTTGAACATATACTATTTTTGTTGAAAGAGTTATAAATTATATTTTATTATAAATTTAGTAAGCTCCATTTTCTTTCATTTTTTTTTTTACAAAAAAGTCTTAAATTTTGAAGTATATGGACAGTATCTAAGACAATACTCGAATTATTATTTCAAAATATAAATATTCAAAACTCCAGGGCCGTGAAGCTACCTCTAAATATTTTTAAAAACTGTTGAAACTTTTTTTAAATATTTTTTGGTAATTAGGAACCATTTATTAATCTAAGCCATTTAGTTTTCCAAAAAGAGTTAATGCTATTGTCACCTTAATGTACATGTTACGTAATTTTTAGAATTTATTTAGAATATATATGTGTACATTATATCAACTAAATAAAGAATGATAAGAAACCATTCATTCCGTTTTGATTGCTACATTTCTACACAACTATTTAACATTTCTGTAGTTTTTTACGTAATCAAAGAAATATTTAAAAGGAGGGGTATAATGAACTTTAAATAAATATATAGGGTATTTATTAATTTGTTTAGTTACAAAGATTGCTTTTTTAGAATATTGGCTTAGAATAAGGCCAAAGAAGTAAGTGCAAAAAACTATTATGTTCATTTATATACATGTAACACAATTAATCTGGTGGATTCTTATATTACGCATGTGTTGTACTTTATACTAACCTATTAAAGAAGGATAATAATTTTTTTTTCTTATTTTTGATTGTTAATAAATCTTTTAAAAAATTATCCAAAGATTTTTCTTTCAAATTTAAGAGACATGTGAGCCAAACTCAATACATATTTAGTAAACAATATTGGCCTTAAAAAATGAAGATATTTTCGAATAGTTTCATACCATAGAGATTCATAACATGGAATGATGATGGAAGAAAAAGGAGATGCCGATGCAGTTCTAATTGTATTTGTAACAAAATGGTATGTTAGCAACATAGAGAGCAGTTCTAATATTTATATATATTATAAATATTGTATTACATATATTTCATTATGTAGCTTTGTTATACTTTTTTATAAAAACATATGATGACTCTTTACAAAATCTGGAAGGATTGATGTATAAATAACTACTTAAATATCTTCCATTTTTTTCTGTCAAATAACTTTCGGCTTTCTAAAATTTCCATTACCTTTACTCAACGTCACACTTTTTTTTGTATTTTGATCTCTGTATTTCTTACAAACACTTATAACAGCTTAGAATATATTGATAGCCGTGTGGAATTTTTGAAAGTTTCTACTAATAAATATAACACTTTCAACTCTCTGTTACTATTTGTGAGTATTTTCTTATTCCTGCGCTCCTTTTAATCTCCCTTTTGTTGAAAGTTTCTGATTTATCTTTACTATACCATATATTTAATGTTTTTCTGCCTTTAACGGATTATTCTAAGAGATATTTTCAACTATATTCAAAACAAACAAAAATTTGAAGGGTATCCTAAATGTGATATTTATATTTATTCGGTAATACAATTTGGAAAAATAAAACCTTTTGTTCATCAAATAGATACATAACGGACTAATGATCAAAGTCTTTATCGATGTACATAAATGAATATAATAATATCTTTTATAAATTTTTTTTTTTGCAAAATGCCTTTAATTAAATCATTTTTGCTTTTTGTGTGTTAAAAAACCCAGCAAAGTATTCACAATATGATTTGTAGGACATGTAATAGAGCCGGAGTGTCAAACATACGACGTACATGATAGATCCACCCCATGTGGAGGTTTGGTAAGGCTCAGTAGATAAATCTACATTATTAAAATAAAAATAAAAACTGAACGTAATTGTCTTTAAAATCTGTGATTCCTATATTGTCAGCAAGGGGCGCAGTGATTTAGCACCATTAGACATCATGAAAGCAATATTGCGGCGAAACTAATGCTATTAGGTGGCATCATTTGAGTCTGTTTTGTTTTTGTTGGCGACATTTCATTATAGATTTTCTTTTAGTCACACACACTCATCAGCAAAATGTTATTTTTAAAAAAAGTGGACACCGATTGTAGGATTTTTCCAGAAAAATGGGCATTTTTTGAAATGTTGACCGATATTAATAAAAACTCCTTGGATGGGTATTCCATCAGCAATTGTCAATGTTTAATAAAATACAATATTTGGTCCCATTATGAAATACAGCATAGTGAAAAAAATAAGAGGTTGCAGAGAAAACAGACAGAACAAAGTGCTCTGGAAATCATTTATTTGTTCAAAGTCCCTTTGAGATGTTGAAAAAGAAACTGGGTTTTAAAGTTCGAGAAAGCTTTTAAAATATATTTTGCATTATTATTAATACTACTGTGATCAATTATCCATAATGCACTTGAATAATATTAAACGAAGTAAAAGTGTTTTTAGAAATGTAAATACTATTTATTTAGTTCTTAAGTTGTTCATAATGCATTTACTAAAAGGAAAATTTATGTAATAAAGATTTTTATACATGATTCATTCTTTTTTCACCAAATATTTGTATTAATTACTAATACAAGGATAAAAATTAGATTTATTATTAGTTCTATGTAGTTTTGGAATGACCTCCAAAAAAGTATTAAACCATTTAATGTCATCTGGGTCAAATTTACCCATTTTTGATTTTAGATGTACTGAAATTGATATTTTTTCTTTTGAAAGGATGAAGAATCCTATAAAAGTACTTAATTTATGTTTAAAGCAAATTGAACCATTTAAAAAGTTAAAAAAATTATACTATTTAAATTTGTATCTTTATTTAACTGAATCTAGTTTGTATATTATTTGTAATTAACATGCCTTTCTAGTCATAAGAAAAATGAAGCAGTTTAAACTACACTCAATATGTTTCTATAATCTATGCGTAATAGGCATAATGATAATCTGACTTGACATTCGTACAAGACAATCTATTGCATGTTAGTATTGAACCTCCATTTTAGGGGGATGGAATGAGAGAAGAGATAATTGCAAACATTGAAAAAGACCACCCTGTAAATTGATATGGAACACTTTTTCTTAAGTTTAATAATCTTTGGAAAGTGTTAACGGTAGACTTTGATGAGAAAGTAATGGAAAGATAAAATATAAAGTTTATTAAAAATAATACCTATTTTGAATGGATTTTTTAAATTTATATTAATGTTAATCTCCTAAGTAGTTAAAACAGTGGTGATATGACAGCCAGACATGACAATTTCCATCATTTTATTCCCATTTTTTGACAATTTGATTCACATCTTGGATATTCAACTACCAAAATATAATCAGTAAAACACGAATTGCAAGACATTCGCTGTTCCTGTATCCGGGGAAAAAATAATCTGCGTATTTTTAGCTGCTTTGCTTACGTTTTCTTCTATATTGACGCAATGCTGTACAATATTGCATATTTTCTATTTTTGACGGTCAAAAAATACTTAGTCAAACAATCATACAACTATATAAAAAAAAATCTTAAAAATCTTATCGTTCTTACACTATTTGTACTTGTACAACGGTAGATACACATTACTAACGCCATCTTTTGGAAATATAATATATTCCTATATTGTACATCTATTATGTTTGGTAGTTTCTAAAACTTTTAACTCGATGTGATCTTCACTGTATGTCACAACCTTTGCTCCTTTAAAAAGAGAAATAAAAATAACCTCAAATCATTTTTGTTCATTATTTAACTATTCATAATATTCATTACTTCATTAATGATTAATTTACTGCCTTTTACTACATATTTCCATGATTATAAAATGATATATGCAATGGGGCCTAGATTGACTTTTTCCGGGGGGAGAGGGGCGGATGTTTAAACCCCTAGAAAAAGGACTTACATTAGGTTTTGAAGAGAATATGAGGGAATAGACTATTTGTAAAACTTCAAAGACTGTAATTACAATTCCATGCGGATAGAAAAAGATGAGTTTTTTTTTATTCTATAAGAGAAATGCATGCTGAAATACATATAAATTAAAAAAGCACACTTGATACATTGATAGAACCTTTGGATAATTATGTTGTCCCCCCTCTCTCTCCTCTCAATCTTCTTTCATTTGCAAATACTTTCATTGCAATCCATTAAATAAGATGAATATAAATAAATACTTTTAGTCATGAAATGTGCGTATAAATAATTGTACCTATATCAAAAAGATTGATGACCGAGAAATGAGAAATCTTAATAGTTTAAAGAATGAAAAGGGGAAAACATACAGTTTAGATTTCGGTATAATGTACTTATTTATGTAAAATAGCTACTTGATTAATAAGTAATGTAAGTGATTGTTCCTAAGCCCTGCATTTCGAGAGGGTCATTTATTTTATATATGGTGTATGCATAAGTAAGGAAAATATTAAATTAAATTTCATTAGTTATTTTATGTATAGAAAAGGATTACTTAAAGATATCCCCTTAAAAAGAAAACATAGTGGTAACTGTTGTAACTAAGGCTTGATATATACATATATAAGAAATGTACAATAGAAACCTTCAAAATTTGATTTTTTTAAAACTCTTTTGCATTGAAAGGGCAGCTGTGTACAATAAATTCAACATTGGTAACCAGTGTGAGATAATTAATTAACAGAGTGAAGAAGATACAGAAACAATACATAGAACAACATAACCATGATTTGACTATCTAAAAAAATAAGCTGCTTAAGCGCCTGGGGTTTCCCTAGAGAGTGCGCCAAAGTGCCCTGCACACCCTGTATATATATCAATATAAAAATATATTTTAGCTTTGTATTTTTATTTTTAATGTTCCTTTGCCTAAAAGTAGAAGAAAGCCTGAAGGCTAGGATAACAAAGGTTGAAGGGATCACAGAAACCAGTTCCAATCCTCCAAATTGATTTTAAAGTGAAACAAGATGGGACATATTGGCGAAGTGTATCTTAACTGTAATATTTATCAGGTATTGTTCAATTCCTAACAATAACGCGAGATCAAAAATATTTATAGCGCACGTTGAAAATTTTAAACCTAACGGAATTTTGGAGGATATTTTTTATCTATTCATATATATATGTTGCCTATTTACATAGAGTATTTTAAACCTAGAACATGGTAATCTAGCTTCCAATATTGAAGCATGGATAATCAAAATCTAATCACTGAATTTCAAAAAGGTGTACTATCAAGCTTAAATCAGTTGCAAGAAAAAGTTGTGAAAGAAAAACTAGGGAAAACTCGCTTCTTGTTATTATCAAAATATCCATCTATAAATAAAACGGTTCAAAAAGACATTATCGAGATATATATTTTTATTATATAGTCCATATATATATTTTTTTCATAGTCTATTAAAATTTACAAATATTTATAGACAGAAGATATTTTCTATTTCCTGAGGATTAAATGAAAGCAAAGAACAAAATTTAAATAATGTACCAAGTCAAACTGTCATTTGATATATAAAAAGCTTTATTTCATTTACTTTTTGACAATATCCATATAATCTACGTATATGGTATAAAAGTTTTTTCAGAATTAGTGTCCAAAAACAGGGTGTTTCTTAAATTAAGTAAGTAATTTTACTTTTTTAATCATTCCATGTTGTCTTACAGTTGACCAATATACCATTCAATAAATGTGTACTTGTTTTGAACATTGTGGCAAATATACCTTGTGACTGATTTCAATCCAGTACAGAACACGTATTCTAGAGTATTTGGCTATGTTGTCTTTGTAGCCAGTTATTGCTCAATCTGGAGACTGCATTGATATCCTGTTGACCTTTTTCGACTTCAATGAAAACCAAAGCAAAATAAAATCTACTTGTGCGTCAATAACGCCCTTGAGGACAGTCTCCTTTGGCATATTCCGGAATTCCTCCCGGATCCTGGACATAATCTCGGATTTTTATATCGCAGGGGGGATCTGTTGGTGTGTTGCTCACCTCTTTCGACTCAAAAAAGTCAATGTGGTTTAAATCCAGTGAGCTGGAAGCCAAACACTGGCTCCAACAAACTCTAAAAAATCTAACGAAAAAGATGAATCGTTATCTTTGCAATATAATATATCTTTTTTAAATTTTACATTCTATAATGTAAGCTGTGATATTCCTCATCACTATGAATTATGAATAAGAAAAAAAATATATATATATAAATATGCATCTCCAAGGATTTTTGTTCGTTTTTGTATTTTTAAAGTGATCCCATTTTGGTACAAAAAGTTTTTTACATTAAAATTGTAGCTACAGCTTAAGCATAATAAACTAGAGTATGAAATAGGTGGCAAAAAATCCATATTCTTTTGAACATTAGTTTCAGAAAATATTTCCTAAAGCTGAGCTCAATATGACCAAAAGTGAATTTCATATAAACTAATTACTCCCTCATCTACGTCTCTTTGTTCTTCATTTCAGTCTGCCTTTACTGTCAACTAAATTAGATTCTATTCATTATCTATTATTATCTGTTCCCTCCCATTCTTTCAAAAGTAATCAAAATACAAAATTTATATCTTTTATTCAACTTCATTAACATAATTTTCAGAAAATAAATTATTAATTTAATTTAACAACTCAGGGAGTTATTAGGGTTCTTTTTTTAAATTCCAGAATAGAGATATATAGTATGGATTAAATATTCATCAATTATATATTCTTCTTTTTTAAATCTATATATATATATAGGAACTATTATAAGTGTTTCTACTAATCCATTAATTAATACTTTGTTCTTGGATAATGTTCAAATATATTTAGGCGAAAATAAATTTCATTTTTTTTGGAATGTAAATGCCTTACGTTAAAAAGTTATGCCTAATTATACGAATTTAAATATTGGATAAGCAATTGTAAATTTTGAAAAGTATTTTGAGGTAACTACACGGTAATACAGTTTTTTCTTTTAAATTCTACGAAAAATCTTAGAATTTGCTTGAATTATGTCCATCAAATTAAAGGTTTTTTTTGCATAAAATAAAACAGCTAACATATTTTTTACCGCTTTGCATGTCGTTAAAACAGTTTTTTCGTAGAATTTTTTCCCAATATGAAAAAATAAATTGTCTTTTCTTGTTTCAGAAAATTAATTGACCTTCCTCTTCACTACTTTTTACATGAAAGAGTGTCATATGTGGTGAAGAAGGACGTAAAATTTGTATATCGTAAAAAGGATTATGTTGTTTTTGGATCAAGAAAAAACAACATTAGGGATGTCTAGACTAACCATTCAGTTTAAAGCTATTCTCTTTTAACAGGAAGACATTACAGACCTGTTCTTTTTTCTTTTCAATTTATTTGATGAAGAATAAAAACAAAACAATCTCTCTTTTCGGTAAAATACAATTTCTGTGAAAGTTTGAATATGTATCACCTCATTCTATTTATATACGAACATCTCTTGATGCATAAGACATTTGGATGAAATAAAAGCTTATATCATTTGATAAAGTGATCTTAATCTAATTCCCTCTTGATCAGAACCAAGAGGAGGTCCACATAAGGACAAATGAACTATTTCCTTTAAATATATTTTTAAAAGTGTTCCATTTTATATGGCAGCTTTTTTTAAAGGGCCTTAGATATTCTATTATAATTTATCAAATTTGATTGAACCAATTCACAAATTTTATAAATATATTTTGAAAATTTAATTATGTACAAGGCAATATAGAAAGGTTATGTAAAACCAACTACATTTGTTCTTGCTTACCTTCACCGAACGCTTTGTTGGCGGTGGTTTGCATGTGGCTGGCACATTTTTATCTAGGCTTATGTTTCCACATGATTAAATATGGACAAAAAGGTTGTCTTTGCTCGTTTTGTAAACTTAATTAAAATTCCTATCTTTTTTAATGTTCTATAATGATTTTTTGTTGTACTTTCATACAGATTTCAAGTTTAAGACAGTATGAGTCGGCGTGGTATTCTTTTGGAAGCTTTACGGACTTATATCAGTATATTTGTCAATAAAAGTTCCAAGTAGACCGCCATTTTTCTTTTTTCAACCTATGAAGTCCGATGTTGGAGAAACATAAATGCATTATTTCTTAATCTTTCAGCTTTCATACCCCTTCTTCCATTCATTCAAGGACAAAAAAATGAATCAAAAAAAGTATTCACTTGGAAACAACTAATGTTTGCTATGATCTCGTCTATAGTAAGAATCCTCATTAAAGTAGCGATATTTGTAATAAAAATAGGAATCCTTTCAATGAATCCACACTTTCCACTTTATTGTGTAAATTTTTTTGTTATGGGGAAGTATTTAATAGTTATATTTATTATTCTAATTGTATTATTGAATGATCTATGTAATGGTTCCTTACAAAATATTCATTAAAAATCTATAGAAATGTAACTACTGCATTCTATAGAATAAACCCATTCTTTTTCTACAAGTGTTTTGATTCATTCATAGTGTTAAACATACCTGCAAAACATAAAAATAAAGTTACGTTAAAAACACATACAATAAGTTAACTTTTAGAATCAATATTATACATTGCTTTAATGAATGTCCGTTCCCCTTTAATAAAATAAAAATATAAAAGAAAGCAAAATAAAATTCATATTGTATTGTATATATAACTGTCGAGTTTGATTAAAAAGATATTGAGAAGTATCAAATTTCGAGTTTTGAGGAAAAATCAAAAATATATATTCGACGAATTGATAAATTGAAAGTATAACAATAAAGTCATTTGAAATATTTTAACAGCAAAGTAATTATTTGTCAAATAATTTAAATAGGTAAATTTAGAAAATATGTATATTTGCAGACAGTGAAAGCGTCATATTTTCCTCACGGGAAATAAAAAAAAATGGCTTTAGGAAGGTTAGAGACTGTTTCTAACCTTGAAATCGATCTCTAATTTCGAGTGAAACAACGAGTGTTTATTTAAGTGTCCTTTCAAAGTGTTAAGTGCTAATATTGGACCTTAATTAGTGATTTCATCATCCAAGACTCCTATTAAAGAATCCCTTTATTGCGGGATCTTCCTCCTCATTTCATCCAGAATCGATCTCCTTCTCTCTCACTCAGGCTATGATTCCCATGGACAACCTGACTGTAAGATATTTTTATTCTTCTTCCTTATTTTATATTGAGATGGAAGGATCCCTTATAGATCGAACATCTGAGCTTAATGAAACTGAAAATAAGAAATAAAATAACCTACCCTAAAGTTTTCTCTAAAAGAGAGAAATATGTCAAAGAAGCCGTGGGAAAAATTGAGCTCAAAGTACAGGTGGAAAGGGTTTGTCATTACTCTAACTGAGTCCGACAGCAATCGTGCATTCATCAACGTAAATATAAAGTAGTAGACATACAGAGCAGTCCTCCACTTTGGGCTTTCTGAATATGAAATTGCAGGAGCTCAAGCTCAGTATGGCTACAGCTACTCATCTTTTTACACAAAAGTCCCCATGGACATTCGCCCAAGATTGGAACACTTGAAAATGACATACAAAACTAAAGTTATAGGGCCTATAGGAGACATGGTGCCTATTGACATGAAGATCAAAAACATCAAGAATTGGGGAATAAGAAAATGTTCGAAGTAACAGCAATCCCAAACGAAAAACCAACGAAGGATGATAAAGAGACACAGTCTGGATAACAAGGCTCTGAAGCTCCCATTACTGATGTATTAGACGCTGAACAGCCTGAGGGGTTCAATAACACAAAGGAAGACCTAGATACAGTTGGCTCTACTGAATCAAGTGAGACAAACGAATTAAAATATATATAATATAGGAGGAAAAGAAAGAAGTTTGTTCTTTTAAGTATTCACCTAAGTACTAAAATTAAGCTTTCCGAAAAAAAAATACAAACCAAAATTTTGGACTTCTTGCCCGACAGAATTTCCTATGAATTAAAATTAAACATGGGCATTAACCGGATAATTTATCTGAATACCCAAGCGGGTAAAGATAGAAGAACCAGACATGCACTTATGAATCATTTGATTTCGTTAGATCCTGACATCATTTGTCTTGAAGACATTAAATTTGAGAACTCTTCCTCGTGTAATAGTAACTGTCCTATTTGTTTACCCAAAAGGCTTAGGTGTTTTTATTTTTACTGGGAATGGTTAAAATATAAGAGTTTTAACTCTGATTACGATGAGGCTTGAGGATGTTTCTTGTATCAAAGAATACTACAACAAAAGTAATTGCACAAAATTCGAATAGATAGATTAAAATTTTGTCTATTGAATGTGAATTGAGTGATTCAGAAAAATGCCAAAAAAGTGGGCAAAGGGAAGGATTGCTCTTGCTAAAAAACAACAACAAGGGGATGGAACAGATTTTCACCACTAGAGGACAATTCTCAAGGAATCCTATAAAATTCTCTCCAGAGTACTAGCTCGTCAATTGGAACCAATTTTCAATAAAAATATTGGAATTGCACAAAAATGTTTTTTTTTAAATACAGGAAAATATCAGTTGTTTCTTGCAATATTCAGACTGCTATTGACTCTTTAAGGAAAAGAGGTTATTTTTTGCAATTATAGCTTTTGATTATTATAAAGCTTTTGATTCGATTTCTCATCGCCAAATTCTGAGAGCACTGAGGGTTTTCCCTGGAAAGCGGTTTTTAACCAGTTTGAGCACTACTAATGAATGGCAAGTCAACAATTTATAGAGATGGAGTGGTGAGTAAACCAGTTAAATTGAATAAAAGCTGTAGGCAGGGATGTCCTTTCTACTCAATTTCTATTTAATGCTGCGATTGAGCTAGTAGTAGATATATCAAAAAATATGTCGGGTTTGGAGTATGTTTTGAGGGAGATAAGCATCTCATTGACTTATATGAGGATGATGTTAAAATGACAATGGAAGCAGGCTCGTAGGCTTAATTAATAAAGACACAGGAAGTACTATTAATGCCTATCGGTTCATGGAATCCTGCTCGAAAACTCCATCTTGAGAGTCCGAACAGGACTAACTTGTATAATTCTCATAAAAAAATCCTTTTTCATGAAGTCTTCTACTTAGATGTTGAAATATTAATTATAACAGATCTGTAAAAAAAAAAACACCCTTCATCTTTCAACTAACAACAGTTTTGAACTCCTTTTTCGTCATATTTTCTACAACTTTATATGTATAGTATTTATATTTATATGTAGTTTTACTATGTGTTTCACAAAAAATTGTATATTTTTTCATAAGCTATTTTTAACTTTAATGTTCACGACTCGAGCGCCTTTAATTTTTAGCAAACAAAATGGTATCAAAGTATTTAAGGTATAGCCTAAAGTTTAAAACACAGCACTATGGAGTGATTTTCTAAGCAATTTTGGGGATTTAAACTCGCATGTACGCGCTTACTATTTTTCAAGCAGAAAATTTAATGAAAAGGGAAACATATTAAAAACTCATCACTTTATACTATGTATATATTAATTTTTTAATGTTCCTTTCATTGGTCAGATGGAATTCCAGTAATTAGCATAATTAAACATTATAGTAAAACAATTATTCTATTTAACGTAGGAATTATCTTTGAAGTCCTTATACGTCAAGTATATTTACTTCTCTAAGAACGACCAAATATTGAATATTCCCACATTTAGTTCGAGAGAATAAATTTTTCACGAGTGTGTTTATCACCGTGAAAAATCATTACAATATTATCCCCGAATTCGAATGATTTCTTATATTTTGGCAATTTGTAGTTAAAGCCGTGTGGAAAGAAAAATATTAATGTTACAAAAAATTTTGATTAGCTAAATGTAGAAAAATGTCTCTCAAGATGAAGCTAAATTTGAAGGTTTGTTTTAAAATTAAAGATTTTATAATATAAAAATTGCACAAGTGTGCTTTTCTACATACATGGTGCGTCAATTTAGAAACAATTTTGACCAAAAATCAAGGAATGGGGAATTTTTCAATCGCAATTTTGACATCAACCATTTATCAGATTTAAAAAATAAATCAAGCCAGATTCTGATAGATTAATGTATTCTGATATGTTTTATTCAATAATATTATAATCAGCCTCAATCGAAGTCTTAATTTCAGTCTAAAAGCGCGAGCAGGCCTTTGCCGCTTGGTCCCTTGGCAAATCATGGAATTCTTTCTTGATCCGACGGATTGGGTTATCTTTGGTGTTTCAGGGGGTTCAGTTGGCTTGTTTTTGGATTAAATATACCCGATAATTTTAGGTATTATTTTGAACCTTTATTTGATTTAAAAGACGCATAAATTTCTAAATTATACTTCTTTCATTATGATATTCAATTTTGGATACTTTAACTGAAAATTGCAGCTCACGTG
Source organism: Lepeophtheirus salmonis (assembly GCF_016086655.4). Taxonomy (NCBI): domain Eukaryota; kingdom Metazoa; phylum Arthropoda; class Copepoda; order Siphonostomatoida; family Caligidae; genus Lepeophtheirus; species Lepeophtheirus salmonis. Next base: position 8,814,470 of record NC_052140.2, read on the forward strand.
AAAGCGTTTATAAGAATAATTTTTTGCTATAAATTGACGATAATTTGTAGCAAAATACTAATTTAATTTCATTTCAATTTTAGGAAAAGTAATTCGAGCTTGTTTTTGTGTTGACGACGACTTACATACGTTAATCCTAAAAAATGTAGTCTCTGATGAATTATTTTCTTTTTAGTTATATGTAATAACATATTTATCAAAAAAGAAAAATAGGGTTTTATAAGAAAAGGATAACTCATTCAAAATACAAAACATTCATTTAAGTATGTTTGTGGCTATTATAAGTTTGTTTATTTGTATAAAAAGGCCTTGAAAGAAGGAACTTGAAACACACAGCAATTAATTATGATACAAAAAAAAAGAAGCTTTATTTTTGTTCCATTTTCTTAATAGAGTTTTATGTAGTAGTATTTAGAGTAGTCAGAAAGTTATACGTAAGTTAGGGAAGACTGGGAACAGTTGTAGCACAAATACTCAGAGCTCATAGCAAAATTTGGATCAGAAGGGGAGCTTGGCAGGGTGATCTACTTTCACCAACCCTCTTCATTATATGAAGGAATAGAATATACGAGATATAATACGATATTATTGATAATACGAGTATTGAAGGTCTAAAAATGAAATACACGTCACTACAATGTTTGCTGTATGCATACAACCTTACTGTGTTACTTACAGGGTGTTAAAATTACTTACTGAAATTTATTAATTCTTCCATTGAGGTGCTCCCAATTTTCTGCAGGAAGTTGGGACTTACGATTGTTCTTGGGAAGACATAAACTTTGTCGAACCGTGAATAATTCCTGAAGCAACACCTTTGTAGCATTGCTTTTGTTAGATGTACCTCTCTACTTGGAATTGAAGTTGTTTTGTCCTACCATAAGGGTAGAAGTAAGAACGAAACAAAAATAATGTATATACTCCAAAGAAGTATCATGATTTATAGGATCACTCCACTGTTAACAGAGAACATTTACATCCTTCCAAAAGTTTTTCATTTAATAAAGTACGTCCCATTCTTGGTCCAACTTTGTGATGGAAAATATAAGATGAGGAACGATCTGGCTTGGAAGCTTTCAAGGGCGTACATAGGATGAGATAGTGTTGATACTCAGACAAACGGCTTGGGATTTGGATCTCTAGACATATAGTCTATATGGTAACTTAACTTTATATTAACTTCTCATTGATCAAAAGACTCCTGGACTGTTAAGGTATCTCGGATAAAAGAATGAAGAGAAGTTTATAAAAGTTAATTAATACAACTTTTTGGACAGAGTATGTTTGGGGCCAACAGAACTCACTTCAGTGACTAACAAATGCGGACTGTGTTTTGAGACATGGGATCATCATGGGCCGATATTTTAAATTCTGCTCTTCACCTTTTCAGCCCTAACGAGCCATTACATTTTAACCCCAGACTGAGGAGTAGAAATGAGTTTGCCAAGGAGGTCTACCTATATTCAGCTAGTAAATTTTTCTGCCAGGGGTAAGTAGGTTTGAAGGACTAGATACTATTATGGAGGGCTCGAAAAAGTTTTCCACAGACTGGGGGTCATGTATCAAACGGGCCTGCCATTCCATTCTTTTTTACTAAAAAAATCAGAAAATAGAAGAACCATATTCAACAGTCAACGACGCACTAACCCCAAAGTCATCGTGAGGAGAAAAATGGGGTCATGTATCAAACGGGCCTGCCATTCCATTCTTTTTTACTAAAAAAATCAGAAAATAGAAGAACCGTATTCAACAGTCAACGACGTACTAACCCCAAAATCCTCGTGAGGAGAACAATGGAGAGGCTTTGTTTAAACTTGTACTCTTGACATGTTAGTCCGCACAGTGGGTTTTCTGAAATCATTTTTGCGACACAAAACAAAAATGGTTAAGGCATAGATTAGCAACATCTTCTCTCTATACCAACAAGAGCCGAGATATCCCTGAGGGACAGATGTGTCATTTTTGTGGAACTATTATCGAGATTTCTTTCCATTTCTTTAATTTTTGTACTCGTACCGCACCTGTGGTGAAAGTAGAAGAGGCCATGATCCGGAGTCACACGATCAGGTAACAAGTTTTTCTTGATGAAAATTTCCCTAAAAAATTTATTTAACTTTTAACCAAGAAATTAAATCTCTTTCCCATTTCCAAGAAATATTCCCTTCTAAATAATTTAATGGATTAAATTCAACAAATTTAAATTGCTATTATTTTAGTAATAATTAGTTCTTTTCAGAGGTTCAGTTTCTAAAGGAATATTGATGAGGAGAGAGGACCTTGTGTTTGTCGTCGGTAAAAAACATTCCAAAAAAATAGTTTGACATTATATTTTATAAATTAAACTTATTGCAAGGGAACCTTTTAGTTTTATTGATGCGATTGATAAAAGTAAGTTAATTGCTACAATTTCTAATATACTGAAAACAATTTTTTCAATTTACTTTTCATTAATGGAAATATTAAAAATTGTTTGAACATGGATAACTTGAACTTGATAATGATGCTAAATAATTCAAATTGATACCATAAGATTTGGTGTAATATAATCATTTTAAATTATTTAAATTAAGTAATTGGAACCTGATTTATTTCGAGCAAAACAATAAAGACCATTGCAGAATCACTAATAAATCATAGTGTTATCAATTAATCATCCTCTATCATATAAAAAAAGATATTTTGTTAATATAATTTTTCCTTTTTTTTGAATAAAAAAGTTAAATTTAAAGTCGTATACTACAATTTCATCTGACGCACTCTAAAAGAAAGACTGTCCAGTCGGTATGATAATAAACTTATACTCATTACATCATGTAAGGATTCTAAATAGGTGCAGTTTATTCAAATCAGGTTATTAGGATCAGATTTATTCTGGAAAAAACAACATATTTATGACTTGTGCAGAATCACTTATAACCAATTATGCAATCAACTAATTTTCAGAACTCTATGTTGCCTAGTAAATTTAGCATATTTTTCCCTTTCAAGCATATCAATGAAAAACTTTGTAAAGAGAAACAAAAACATTGCAAGAAATTACACGTTAATAAAATTTCCAATTTCTTTGTATAGACAATGTGGGACGAAAACTGTGTAAAACAAAACTTAAAATACGTGATATTATTGTTAAAGCAAAGTAAAACTTTTCTGATATATAAAGCTTGTTTTTTTACCTTTTGAAAAAAGGAAATTATGTTGTCGGAAACAGTATATTAAAATATTTTTGGAAATGACTTTTTTTTACTCAGAGTTTCTTAAAGGGAAAGAAACAATTTAATTATATAAATAAAATGTAGTTTTGCAAAAAGAAAAGTAGAAAATCCAATAAGTTTGCTGATGACAGATTATGATATGCGTAGTATATTGATTAAAGACACAAAAAAACTATATCATGCATATATTGTATAATGTTTAAGAAATGTTAAAATTGTTATAAAAAAATCAGTATTATGTGTTGGGAAACATAATCTCTATCTTTAATGATGCATACAGGGTTGAGAAAAAGTATCCGGATTATACTTAAGTTGAATTAATAATATATGTCATTTTAAGATAAAAATTAAATTGATAATTAGGTGCTGTATCATTCAATATGATCACCTGGGGAACTAATAGCCAACTATAAACACTACATTAAGGCTGAATAGGTATATATTACATCTTTCTTGTAGAGTGGGACATGTTTATCTTCAATGAGAGCTTCGGGGATCTCAAATAGCTATGGGGATGTTCTTTGACCTTCTTTCTCAGCTCTGATTACAAATATAAATCACACGTGTTAAAGACATGGCTGTTGGAAGGCCACACACCAGCATTGATAACGAAGGAAAACTGGGTGTCGAGGTAACTAATACAATACACTTTTGATAACGTAACACAGTCTGATTAATCAAATGCACCTTGTATCTGGAGGTATGTGCCTTCAAACATTTGCATTACAACCTTATTCAGAAGATTTAAATGCACTGAGAGGATCAACTTGAGACCTTTGCGGTATGTACCTTCAAACCATGGCATCACAACATTCTTCAGAAGATTTACAGGGTTTCCACGATAAATTGGAACTACTTTAAACTTCATCCACATCCATAATGTGAATATTCAGGGTTAAATCATACTAATATAAAAGGTTGGTTGAACAATACACTATAACTTCCACCACAGTTGTTTTGACAACAAACAATAGTCATCATGGAACAAGGAAGGAGAGACGTCATCCTCGAATTGGCTCGCGCAGGACACAAGTCCTCTGCTATCTACAAACTTCTTAACTACCCCAAGACCACGGTGTACTGGGTCTTCAATACCGGGGAGGTTGAGGGGAAGGTCTGCCACAAGGCCCACAACACGAGAAGTGACCGAAACGGCACTCCCCGCTTCCTTGAAGGCCTCTGGAAGTCCATCAAGGCTTGGCCGGGGACTTCCTTGTCCAGGTTGGCCAAGAACCGTGGAGTGAGCAAGCAGCTGGTCTTCAAAGCTGTGAATGGCCAAACAACACACCCTCACGGCATCCATGAAGGCCACCAGGCTCACCAACGGTAAGCGTCTCCTCAATGACCTGAAGAGCCATGGAGGAAGAATCATCTTCTTCTCCGACGAGAAGAACTGGACTGTTAACAGAAGCTACAACGTTCAGAATGAGAGGTGCTTGCCAAGGAGAGAGAAGAGGCCCCTGCGGTCTTCACCAAAAAGTTTCCGGCCTCCATTATGACCCTGCGTGTCATCTGCAGCACCGGTGAGTTGATGTCTCCTTTTTCCTTCAATCCCAAGCAAAGGGTACGCGATAAGGTACTGCGATGTCATGGAGGAGTTCGTCATCCCCTGGATGAAGGATACGGCCGCTGGGAGGGAGTTCATATTCCAACAAGACACAGCGCTCGCACACATTGCCATGAAGACCACTAACCTCTTCTACTCCCACAACATCACCTTCTGGGATCGCAACACCTGGCCCTTCAACTCACCCGACCTCAATCCGTGTGATTACTACTGGTAGAGGAAGTTGGAGAGGGAGGTGTGCAAGGTCAGCCACAAGAGCATCGCACCACTGAAGGGCTCCATTACGAGGGAGTGGAATGCTGTCGACTCTGCAGAAGTCATCAGGGGATGCAAATCCTTTAGGGAGCAGGATGGAGAAGATGGTGGCTACTGAGGGAGGACATGTTGAATAAATTTATTGTTTAATATCATGTCTAACTTTTTCATATTAACAAATACACTCCAAATTCCATTTTTATCAAGCAGGTTGAATTTTAAGATAGTTCCAATTTATCGTGGACACCCTGTAAATACATTTAATTGTGAGTTGGGATGAAAGTCCCGTCACTTGTGATAAAGTAAACACAATTATCTTTAATGGGAACTTGGTCTTCATCATAGGAGAAACATTACCTATATCTTCTGCTAGCCAACGGTCATTCTGAAGGTTTTAGGGAGCCTCTATCGCTAAATGACTTTATGATGTCTGAATTGTAATTACAAATTTGGTGGAGTTTCTTTCCTCTTTGGAACCTGATGTCCTTCATCATTGTAGTAAGAATGTGACGCCTTTCCCTGATCTAAGACTTCTTACCAAGGTCGTCCTTGATGGCCCTGGCCATCTTCCTTCTACTAATAGACCTCTTTCAAGCATAATCAGCTATCGAGACGCCAGGATTGGCTTTAATGTACCTCTTGAGCCCAGCCAGGAAGTGTCCACATCACTTTTTGGCTTTGCTTGAACTACCTTCAGTTGCTTGCAGACGTCATAGACGGTGCTCCTGCTATATTTGTGACTTTAATGATTGCTTTATTATCCCCGCCGAACTCCCATCATCCTGCATTCATTTTAGGTTTGTCCTCTTGCTGCTTTATGGTGAAACTGAACAGATTAAGAATAAATACAAAAATTGTTGTCATTGGACTGCACTTTCAGGTGAAGTTAGTGCTTTGAAAAAAAACAACACTTGGAAATGTGTGCAGAAATTTCTGCCCATACCCATATGCCTAATGTTATTTGGTAAGATCAAAATGATGAAGCTTTTCGTATAAACATGGTGTAAAATTATATTTAAACAATTGATCAAGGTGATCCCAACATTGTTTTTAGAATCAAACTGCATTTTGTGTACTGCCATGAATTTGTATACTGCCCTATCTCTAAAATACAAATATATGTCTTGATAATACACATTGTGATCATATATCAATATTGGGGAAGATTTTGTAAATAAGAAAAATTGTCGTTTCTTATATTTTAAAAGACTGATTGGGTAAAAATGATATGTGAAATATGATAGTAATCTTATAAAAAGAAAAAAAGTTTAATCAAATTAAATAGTTAAGGTTTTCTTTAAAAACTGTATTTCAATATCACTTTGTTGCACTCTCTTTGGAAAACGTACGCACTTAGGTAGCTGATTTTTATTTTTCAAATATCTTGCTCATATTTGCATCAGTTTAAAAATTTGGAATCACTTGACGAATTAGTTGTCCCAAATATTTGGAAAAGGCAGGAGCCCCCTTGGAATCTGCGACGGGATCGGACAATTACTCAAACTCATGCACTCAATGAAACGTTCGTTCGCGAGGTTGGGTAGAAATTTGAGTCCTTCACAGCTGATTGTGTTATATAAAAGTCGCAACTCGACTTTGTAGCAGCCATATATTTTCTAAAATTGACCTTAAATAATATCTCAAGTATTTGGGCAAAAAGAAATTTCGTATTTCCCGTCTATTTTTTGTATTTAACTAAGTATATCTTGTTTTTAATAGTCGCATCTGATGATAAAATAAAATGTTATAAAGGTGTGTGTGTATATTACAAACGTTTCTTGGATAGTATTGGCCGGTTCAGTCGTTAATTATTGTGCGTCGTGTACAAAGGAAGAAATTCCTCATATCCTATATTTTTACTATCGAAAAGGCAAAAACGCATGAAAAGCGGCCAAGAACATTTTTAATGTATACAGGGTTTAGCAATTTCCCACTGCTCAATTCTGCCCTCTACAGTGAACAACTCAACTGTTGGAAGGTGGCAATCGAACAGAAGCCGCCAGCATTAATGAATAGCAGACAATAACAAGTCCTAAAGACAACGCCACACCCCACACATCTTTGATACTGCACCAGCAGCTCGAATGGAAAGCTCTTATACATCAATCCTACAATCTGGACCTGCCACCAAGTGATCATCACCTGTTCTGTCTATGGCCAATGAGATTTGTGGTGCATATTTAGCCTCAATAGATGCCTGCGATTTTTTTTTGTACATGCTGTTTGCCAATAGGGACAAGATCATCTAAAAGAAGGGGTTTATGAAGTTGGATGACCGTTGGCAACAAGTTATCAAACAGAAAAGTTTTAATCAGATGATTATAAAGAATTTAAAAAAAAAAAAAAATAATCAACCCATTATAAAATTATATTAAAGTATGTGGATCAAATGCTTCTCCTTCACTGTTTGCTTTATTTCATCCCAATTCTTAGAATCTCCCATTTAAATAGTTGTATAGAGGGATATGTTCAAAAATAAATATTAAAAGGGGAATCCGATTAACCTTGTTATTTTACCCCCTCTTAATCTTCTCTTCCTATTATTTTTTTTCTGTTTTTACTCGGTCATTGTTGCCTAATGAATTTTTAATTAAATCATCCCCAAGAGCAATTTAATATGCATATTGGTATATAGAACCCTTTTTCTATTTAAGTAGTTATATAACTAAATACATACATTGTAATTAACTTTTTGAAGCAATAAAGTATTTTGTATATACTTTATTTGATTTGATTTAGTTTCATTCATAAAAACTATTAAAAAGATAAAAATCGTCATGAGCATAATTTAATCATGTAAGAAAGATATATATTTTTTCCAAACTTTAAATTTAATTATTTTTCATTCGTAGGGGGTCTTATTTTTATAAAATATGATTATGAATTAATCTGATTTATATACTATACATTATATATTTAAAAAAATAATAATAATTTAATTAGCAAGATCTTGATATACATATGATATATGATATACAGCTCACAAAACTTCATGATAATTTGTGAGCTAATGTACTCAGGTTGATGAGTCTTTTGTTATTTTCATAAGGATGGATCATAAACAATTTCATGTTTTAATTTTAACCTGCTTTTTGATTGAAATAATACCGTTCATGCTAAGCAGTGTTAGCCAATGTTTTAGGTACTCCACTCCATACAGAGAATATAAAAATAAAGTTAGTTTGTTCGTCACTCAATTGTGCCCACAAAAAAAGTGAGGGAAGTCTTTAATGTCAAATCAAATTTTAATTTTAGTGATAGATTCGTGAGGGAGAGAGTTTTAATTGAGAAAATTAGAAAAAAAAAGGAATATGGATCTAGAAACAATTACTTTTGTTTTATAAGTCGATATTTTTGATATAAGGTTTGCACAAGAGAACAATTATTGAGTAGTCTGGAAAGGGGTTTGATGGGTATATCTCTATACAAATTCAAGTATAAGACAATTTCCAATACTCTTTCTCAACGTGGAATTTACGGCAAGACTTATAAAGAAATAAACTTTTTTTCTGGTGAAAGTAACTTTAGACCATAATTTTTTTTATATGAATGAAGTGAGACAGGGAAAATATGGTATCCTTTGACCCTATTAATAAATGAGAAACATACAATATTTTTTATATCAAAAAGTTTCTGTGGTATTTATACTGATCTAAAAAGTGAAATGTTAATATTAACATAACCAAATGGAAGAGTAGATTATATAAATTTAAATGTAAATACTAATTTTAACAATTAAGATCATAATAGATGTGGAAATGGATTTTTATAATAATATGAATGAAGTAAAATATATGTGGTTGTACGGCCGTAAAAACATAAACAAAAACTATGCCTACAAAAAGAAGTCCATGGGGGTTAAGTTTGGTGAGCTTGGAGTAACACTTTGTACAGCAATGTAAGAAACTATGCTAGACAAGTCAAAATTATCTTTCAATTGTGTCTTGGAGTAGAGTCATAATCAAATCCAGACTCTTTTTTTCTGTATATTTTTTAAATAACTAAGTTCATCAGTCATAATAACATAATCCCAAGTCCACAAAGAAGTCAAATTCATTAAACTTTTGAAACCCAAAATTTTATTAACATAGTATTAGTCAAACAAAGAGTGTGACTCTTTGTCATTCATGGGCACATACACTATGTGCATAAAAGTAACTACCTTAAGAATAAAAAATAATGATATTATCCGTTGACAATGAAGAGCGCTGTTCAAGAATCAACTACAAAGAAATTAAGTTTTTATTAAAGAGCATATTTTTACATCGCCACCATACATTGAAATATAAATTCGACCTTCTTAAAATACAATCTTGAATTGTTGTTGTTAATAAAATCTAAAAGTTCCGGTTATTTCTCAAATGCTTAGATCCTAAGCCTTTGATTGATGTACATGTTATAAACAAAAATTGTGTATATATCGCGATTGAGGCACTAATAGCCATCATATGCAATTTAATCCGCACTGGGAGGACCACCTCGGACATCATGAAGGCCCAAAACGTCAGCAAGGCCACAGTCTATCGGGTCAGAAATCGTTTGACTGATGTGGACAACAATAAGAACAAACCCAAGAATGGAAGACCCACCAAAGTGAATGCTGAAGACATCATGGAGGCCTTTAAGGTCAACTCAACGATGAAGATGTCATAGTACGCACAGAAAACAAAGGTGCATCGTTCTACTGTTGGAAATGCCATATGAAAGTCTGGAGGAAGGCCGCTTAGAAGAATTGAAAGCCCACTCCTGTCCCAACGTCAAAAATAAATCCTTTTTCAGAGATGTCAACATCTCTGGACTGATATGAAGCACAAAAGCAACCATATAACTTTCCTATCTGACGAAAATACCTTTGCCGTCTACAACAAGCTAAATTATAGGGTATTATACTTTGGTAAGGCTGGCAACAGCATGATGACATTAACCCAGAAAAAAGCATCTAACCTCTGTGATGCTATTGGGGGTTGTGGCATCAGCTGGAGGAAAAATACCTCCAATTTGGCGTCCTGTTGGATACTGGTTACCCGTGACCGACTGCTTGATGCTGTTGAAGGAAAATGTGATCCCATAAATCACCAAGACTGCTAATACTGTAAAAGAGTGGATGGGTAGCAACATAAACTTCTGGTCCAAGGACCTTTGGCCCCTTCAAAGCCCAGATCTGAATCCACTGGTTTACACCATTTGGTGGCAAATTGAGATAAATGTCTGTAAAGTACGCCACCTGAATATTGATGCCGTGAAAGCCTCCGTTAACCAGCAGTGTAGAATCATGAAAAAGGACTACAGTGCAAATTTGTACAGAAGGTTCCTGAGGCGGTTGGAGGCTGCCATTGAGGCTGATGGTGGCCAGATTAATAATTAATGTTCCTTGCTTCAGTTAAAAATATTATAATATAAAATTTTCCTTGTACGACATCATCTTTGATCAAATTTGAGTATTTTAATGAATACTTAGAGGTACGTTTCTGTACTTTTTCTACGTCCGGTACAAATTGAGCTTTAAGAAAAGGAGGCAGCGTTTTACATCAAAGGACAATAAAAAAAAAAGAAAAAAAGTATCACAATATCATAACAAGGAGTTGTTATAAGGAGGAGAGGGGCGTTTTCTTATTATTGATTTAGATTCTGAGAAGCTAGGAGTTCGTCCTAGAAATAAAGAAAAGTTATAAAATATGTGTATACTTAGTTGATAAGTTAATTAAATGCAATTGTATTGTTTTATCTTATTAAAATACTTGGAGTGCATTACTGATATTGATTAATTGAGGCGCAAAAATGTAAGTGCATTCTTTTAATTTTCTTAACCTTAACATATAAATGCATCCACCCATAGCGAATATGATTGCATATATTGACAGATATAAACTTTTTTAGCTGTTAATATACTTACATAAAAGAAACAAAAATGAAAATACAGGGTGCACAAGCTATCTTGGCCATAAAAATGATTTTTTTTGCAATTTTTTCTCCAACTGATTATCATTTATGTATATATACATATATATAAAACAGATTCTGAAAGCATGATATAATTCTGATTTGATTTGTTTTTATTCAATAAAATCACAGATCAAAAAGTAGAGCAATCTCTCTCCACTTTGTCTCTTGTCAAATAATAAAATTCTTTCTTGATCCGACCGATAAGTTTTTCTTTGGTGTAGCAGGGAGTTCGATTGGGGTGTATTTCTATCACACTCCAATCAAAATAAATCCATCAGATTCATCAAAATACAAAATCACTGGCAACAACCTCGTAAATTTTCAATGGATTTGATCAATAAATGACGATTCCAAAAAATATGATAATTTGTTAGCAAAGTCCTGTAGATCATGCTGAATGCATATCTATGAAAAACAATGTTTGAATCCCTTATTGCCCAATATATCTATATACAAAGGTATGTATTGCACATATTGATATCGATATATATGTAGGTGTTTAAATTTGTACGTAGAATCAATAGCCTAACATAAAGGCATCTATGTATGAATCGATATGATTAATTTTGTATTTTGATACTTTTATTATTTCTCAATATCGAAAAGAAAAAGAAATAAAACCCATTTAAAGAAAATAATGAAAATTTGATACTTCAGCAATCTTCAAAGAAAATCATTCACTTTAATATTGTGATATAATGAATATTAAATCGTTTAAAAGTATCATTTTTGATGATATATGATATTTTAACAAAACAACAGACTCAGGGAAGACCAAGTAGACCTGTACCAAGTGCCCTATTTCCCAAACACAGATTATAACTAAGGCTGCAAAGTTTAAAATATACTCGTATAATATTATAAGAGTACTGAGAAAAATAATGCGTTTTTGTGCACATTTTTTTTTGTGATATTACATAAAAACTAAGGTAGAAAAGTTAAAATAATTTTTTGATAATAACGGAGTCAGTTTGTCTTTGGATATTACTGTCACAATCAGTGCCGTTGTTAGCCATTTTTTTGTATTTTTTTTGTTTTTAAGTAAAATATGTAAAAGGGTCGTTTGAAAAGTCTGTGCAAAGTCCGATAGATGACATTACTGGCTCGTATCGAGGTTATGTTTAGTTAGTAGCATGTATTGGGAGAAGGCACACCAACTTTCAGGCAGATCGGTATGTTTCTTTCTGTTTGCATTCGTTTGAATCGAGGAAGTAGAGTGATTTTCAAAAAATGGACGAACAAGAATTTACTGTGTTGATTAAACATTACTTTATCAAAAACAAAACGGCTCAGGAGAATAAAAAGATGCTTGATAAAAAGTATATGTGGATTATAACTGTTTCTAAGGGGCTTCATAATTTTTGGATTTGTCATATGGGCACAAGGGACGCCGAACGTTCTGGACACCCTGTTGAGGTCACTACTCCAGAAACCATTGCTAAAATCCATGATACTGTTATGGATGACAGAAGAGTGAAGGAATGTAAGACTGCTAGTGCTCTGGACATTTTGAGTTGGAACCCAAATTCCATTAATTTTGTGACCACAACTGCAGGTCTGTGTTATGGTAAATTTTCGTGATGTAAATTAATTTTTTGTGGCCTATCGTAGGCTTCTTTTTTTTTTGCAGCTCGGTTTTCAAACGGTCCAATAATAACGAATAATATGAACCTCTAATAGCTTTATTTTTTTTCAAATAGTCTAGGAGGATTTTTCCTTAGGAATAAAAAAAAAATTGGGGAATTTTTTTTTGGGTAATGACTCAATTCTAACGAATGCTAAACAGAAATAAATATACCTGATCTGGATGAAAGTTGGTGTGTTTTTCTTCCAAGAGATGCTACTAACTATATATAACCTAGATAAGTACCCGTAGTGTTGCAGGAGGATCTGTTAGCGTATTGCTCATCTGCAGCCCAAACAAAGAAGTCCATAGACTTGAGATCCAATGAGCTAAGAGGCTATACACTGGGTCGAACAAAGGTTCTGTCCAGGCTTAGAACTTTTACTATCTCAACATTGTCTTGTCCGGCGTTTTTCCATGATAGTGGACTATATACTTCGTTTATTGATTGCATTTTTTTAACGACGCCATACACTGCCAAAATAACAACCAACATGCTTCCTATGCATGTACAACTGTTGCAGACACTCAAAGTTTGTAAAGCTAGCAATGCCCCTGTTCACATTCCTAATTTATAAGTTGGATTCTTCAGTTATCTGTTGAAATATTTGTATCAACATTTGAAAAAAAAACTATCATTCTGAATAAATTGGAGATAAGTTTATTGTTTTAAACAAATACTAAGTATCCTGTTACTTTTGTATTTCTCTGACCTACTTATGAAACAAAGATGTTGTATAAAGCCATGCCTTTGTATAAGCGCTCTGTCACTTGTGCAAGCAAATCATCACAGCTCAACAGATGAAATATACAAATCAGCTATTGACCTACCTTTGTTTTTTGAAAGAAAGCAATTCGTTGCTTATGGATACTCAATACTTCACAAAAAACAAAAAACAAACTGACTGGAGTCTGAATAGTCAAAGTCTAGACAAAACTTGCCTCTGATTCATCATTTAGATAATTCCTATGATGATCCTAGCTTCACATCAGGTCATCCAAATTTGATAAATTTCCCTCCAAAGTATCATTCCATTCCATGCAAGAATATAAACAGGAAGGCTTGGAGATAGGCTTGGAGTATGGATAGCACCCAAGAAATAAATATTCGGAATACATCTACATAGTTAATGGTAACAATTAAGTTTTATACTCATTTTTACAAACTTTTGATAATCCTTATTAATAATAATTATTGCTGTTTTATCCCTAAATATTAAATCAAATTTAATAAAGATTCAAAAAATTTATAAATGATTCTAACGCTTAGTATAAACGTGTCATTTGTAGCAAGTGCTGTACTTTTTATCAAATTAAAAATGTTTCTTGATTAATTTAAATAATTAGGGTTCACTTGGAGTTAAAGCAGGTCCTACATTTACGTTTGTGAAATCGACTTCATCCGATTCATAACACTGAGCCGTTATTTATAATATAAAGTTGATTATATCTTAATCTGCTCAAATATTTATTGAAAGTCAGTAATGCAATACCTTAGAAGGTATATGTACAGTGGATTCTTTACCATTTTTGTAAGTTTTCCTTTCACAAAGAAAAGTACGGTCCATAATTTTAAGAAAAAGAAAAAATTGTACAAAGAAAAATGCTAAGTATAACCCAAAAATACCATCCTCATCCTCAATGATATAGGGAGGATTTAAACATTATTTTTGGGAATGTTTTTCACCTAAGTGGAAATGATTACTTCACTACATCGAAAACCGAATAGTTGGGTCATCTAAGGCAAAATCTTGCACGACAACTTCCTGTCCTTCAGTGCAAGCCACTAAAAATGGGTCGTTTAATGGTTCTACGGATTTTTTTTCTGTTGGCATCCCGGGTGGCTTTCATTTTGTCTGTAAGGATATGTGATTTGTAATGGCAGGATGACTTCAACCTCATGTCAGTGTTTATGGGTCTGAAGACTGTTGCACGACTTACTTGTTTCTATTTGGCAATAACATTAATCTGAGTCCAAGGAAATGCCTTCACAAACTGTTTTAGGCCTACGATTAATCTGGGAGTGCGTTTTTTATCACTCTGGGACTTGTATGCCTTTCTCTTAAATAATCCAGGACGCAAGCATATTTTTGATATACGTATGTAAGGTATGAAGATGTGTTATTTCACTAGTAAATACCTTTAAAATGTGCTAAATTTAATTAAGTTTGAATTATTGATGATTTTGTTAATGTAGTCTATGACGGATTTTTGCTTATACACAATGTATATTAGTTTCTTTTTTTTTATCTCTGCAAATGAATGGAAATACTCATTTAAAAAAATGTTTTCATTTCTTACAATCCACATACTGCGGCAGAATACACATAGAGTGTTATATTCATAAAAATGAAGCAAAAAAATATTATACACAATGAGAAAATACAAACAAAAAAACATTTTCTTCAAAATAAAGACATATTTACAAATAAATTGCAACAAGTACATATTATTTTTCCTTTTAAAATAAGTCTGTAAATAAATTTTACATTTGGGAATAGATGAAGAAGAATGAGAAGTGGGGGAGAAGAAAAAAAAGGAGATGAAACAAAAAAAAGAAAAAGAAAAAAAAGTAAGATAATTTTACATATGAATGTACTTCTACAAAGTTAGTTTAATAGTTAAGAAAATGTATGGAAGTAGAAAAAAATGAGGGATATTTTATATACTTATATACGGAGTGCGTTCCTAAAAAATGTCTAATTAAATTATTTCATATTTGTCGATTAAAATAGTAAAATATGCGTTGTGCTAACATACGAGCAATCTTACGGGGAAAAAATAACAGGAGATCTTTCCTAACATATACATTTATTGTAAATGTAAAAAACACCTAAAATATTACCAGCGAAAATGGGTACACTGCAGTTAAATCCTTGTCACCGAATACATTTTTAATATAAGTATGGAAGTTCTCAACTTGTTGAGAGGGATTACCTGTTGTTTTATATCGTGTATTTTTCATAAATAATGCATGGGATGAAACGTGCTGGACTGGAGCCAAACCGGAGTACAACCCCGTACTCTACCAGCCTTTGTTACATTGTGAGAACAAAAAACTTTCAGGGAGCATTAAAACTTTTATCCCTCTTCAATTACAAGTTTTTATTACTCAACAAAAAGACAAAAAAAAAAGACAATTGTTTTTTTTTATCCCATGTCTCTAAATGTAAACATGTCGAAGCCAGAACAAAAAAACAAGGCGTATGCAATCTTCTACACACCATTGTCAAAACGAGAAAGGATGTAAAGACTGTTGGACTCTCCGTGTGGACACCTTTTAATATCAAATACTCAATTATAACGCCATATCGCCAAAAACAACAAAAGCTTCACAAGCAATAATATGGCTGATTTATTGCCGGTTTTCATGTAACCCTCCTTCAGCTTTGACCTCAATCAATGGACTTTACATTTTGGGGCGTCTTGGAAAAGAATATCTTCCACATCTCTAATCTAAATTTGGATTACTGCACTATGTACACTGTCTTCATCGTCAAGAACTGTCAATCCGTTAGCCTCTTGTGCTCTGCCTGTTTTTGCTTGTCAAAGAAGACAAATTCAATAAATTCTTAGCTTAGTATAAACATATTACAAATTGGTTTTGAGTTGTCACTGTTTGTTTTCATAAAAATCACGTTTTTTTATAATTTATCCTGCTTCTGCAATTATTTGGGTTCCCGAACAGTATATCCTTATTTATGAGTAATTACGTGTATTTCCCTATTTGTATGATTGATTTTCTGCACTCAGTAGCATATAAGACACATATAATCTTTTGTTTCCTGTGCTCTTCCTTATCACCATAGGCTCTGGAAACACATTCAAAAGGGAAGAAAATGAGGGTATTTTATATTAATTACGTCATATACTTTAAATATATTATCACACTACTAAACATTGGCATGGTGCTTCAAAAAGTAGGTTGGCTAATGAAGCCTTTACCTCCTATTTCCTGAGGTTATATTATTCATCAGTAAATTAGGAGTATTACTAAGTTGAATTAGTACATTATAATTCTAAATGGTTCTTTCTTTGTAATTTAGGCTGCTGTGGGTATAAGTCGTTGCCAAATAATCGCAGGTTTTTAAATACTTGGTTCTAACCAAGTCCAAAGTTTACCATTACCCAAGTCCATAAAAATAATTGAAACCCATACCTTTCCAAAATGAGATTTGATATCCAACAAGAAAGTTAACCACACTTTCAATGCCTTCATTTAATTTAATT
Organism: Lepeophtheirus salmonis; assembly: GCF_016086655.4. Taxonomy (NCBI): domain Eukaryota; kingdom Metazoa; phylum Arthropoda; class Copepoda; order Siphonostomatoida; family Caligidae; genus Lepeophtheirus; species Lepeophtheirus salmonis. The sequence continues at coordinate 8,831,301 of NC_052140.2, forward strand.
TAATTGATACAATCCCAATACTGGCCCTTTCAAATACAAAATATCTATTAATGATGAAGAATTATCTTTCTTCGTTTATCTGTGATAAATTTTGTAATAATATCAGAATTTCCATAACATTTGCGGGCATTACTATTGAATTTACATAAACTAGACAATAAAATGTGTATATTTAAAACAAATTATTATATTCTTTAAAATATAATTTTATTTGTCTGTGGTCAATTAATGAATAATAATAATAAAAAGAAGCTGGTGACTCAATATTTTGAAAGATTTAGTTGTTTAACACTTCAAATTTCATAGTATCCTATCCATTTAAATAAAGACTCGGCTTAAGGATAACCCCTCCTTGTGTTGCTGGTCTTCAAAAGCTTCAAAAGCTGGGTCAGGAAGATTCAAGTATCATTAAAGTTGGATGGAAATCAGTAATGATAAATTCCTTTACAAACTCAAGAGAGAATTGGTTGAGATATTCTCTTGCCACGTCTAGAGTATTTAGAAATAAATGTACGTCAGATGAAAAGCACAGGCAATGCATATATTGTAAAATGGACGTTGTGTCCCCTTTTATCCTTTTTACGAATGTGAAATTGTGGAAGCTTAGAGAAAGTTACTGAATAAAAACGTATAGGATGAATATGTCCTGGAATTTTATCAAGAAGACTCTACACGGAAGATTATATATGGTCACAGTAAGAGGCCATCAAATTTTGAGAGGTCAAGTTAAAACAACACGTTCAAAAATGCATCATTGACCATAATTTTGGAACCAATTAAAAACATTACTCAATTTAATTTTTGGCAGAGGTTTTGCACTCCACCGAGTGTACATTCTAATTTAGTGGCGTTTGTCTATTTTTGCAATCTGCTGCAAACTTTGAATATTGAAATTTTATAATTTGCCCATAACATAATTTTATTTATTTTTAGTTGTTTTTTTTTACTTTTAAACTCAGATGATTAAATAAAATGAGGAAAGAAATTAAAAATAAAAAGTTAATAGTCTTTAAAGTTTAGTTGATCAGATTGGAAATATTTGCGAACACACTTTGTATATATACATATATATTTAATGTTAGAATAGTTTAATATTTATAGCCTTTTCAATGGTTTTTTAAAAAAGAATAAAAATATTTCCCCAAAGAGATGAAAACAGGTTTTACATAATAAAAAGTATATAAATTTGATATATATATATATATATTTATCAAGAGGTATATTATTTTTACCTCTTTTTTAAGAAAGAGAAAAAGTAAGACACAAAGAATTTTAACTCTTCCCATTAAGACTAATTTTAATTTCTAAAGATTCCTGGTATCTTTTTTTTTTGTTAACTAAGTGAGGTAAAAGATGTTAAAGTTCTCAACTGAAAAATATATATATATTATTTGGAGCCAAACTAAAAAAAAAAGCTGTAAAAATGTAGTTACTTTTCTCAGGAGAAAAATAGTTTCACATCCAATATATCATTTCTACTCTAACGTATGTCAAGTATTATTCCATATATAAAAAGGCACCTCCTTTTTCTCTTAATTTTTTAATCACCACCAACTTATGTATATGTTATCTATTAGTAAGGTAGTATTAAAATCAAATAGGAAATTGAGTTAAAAATCAGAAGGGAATTAATATGACTTCTTTATTAATTATTATTCTGATGGCATGAAATATATAGATCAACAATGAATTCATTTAGACATTTATTACACATTTTCTTCTCATTAAACTATTTATTTATTGTATAGCAATTTTCAGTTATGCTTATCAAGAGAATTTTGTGCGTGTTGAAAAAAATCAACATCCACATAGTAATTCTTACATTTTGAAGAATGTTTTGAAGGATAGACTTGTCATGGATTTTCATTAGATTAGCTACAATCAGCAGTGACGAGAGAGGAGACGGATAAGGAAATAAAAAAGGATTTTGGCTAGAATTACTTTGATGTTGAACTTCAATATTACTTTGAGCTCTACAAGGGCTCACAATTATAACTCCACAACAAAGAATCCATAAATGTTTAATGAAGGTGTTAAATAATAATGACAACAGCAAGGAAAGTAAAATTTACTCTTTAGTTTCCCTACTTCAAAAAAAAAAAACGGTGGAGCTAAAAAATGCACTCAATTTTCATTATTAGCTGTTTTGTTGTTATAGCTGCAAAGGAAGTTGAACGGAGGTTATGTTTTGGTCACAGCTTGTTTGTTTGTTAGTTTGCTAGTGACCAAGATTATGACAAAAAATAAATATTTATTTTGACTAAATTTGGTATAAAAAGTTTACATATAAGTCATAGTAAGGGCCATAAAATTTAGTGTCAAAGTAGCATAAAACGTTAAAAATGTATAATCGACTATAAATTTAGAACAAATTACGATGGTAGATGGAAATTTTACATTCTATTCAGTGCTCATTCAATAACATAGTTTATAAAGCCACACCATGTGGAGATATATTTTAAATCAACGGTATAACTTCTTCATTTGTTAGTTCCATTTTGAATTTTAGATAGACAGCGGTGAATGTGTATTTTTTCTTCATATCAAAACTTTGGCACACAAAAATTAGGCTTAACTTTTGAAAAGATTTGGATCTATAAAAATATACAAATATTTTTTTAAATATTCATGTAACAAGTAACTTTTTTTGTGTTATAGTTGTGAAGGAAAATACACAATTCAGAGTAAAAAGATTCAAGACACAACAAGAAAAATCAAAAAATTTCATTATTATAACGAAACTAAATTTAATTTAATTAATACCAGAGGCTTCATTTATATAAATGGATTGTGTTTTTGAGAGTGACAGTAGAAGGTGAAAGCAAAAATTATGATTTTTAAAGGGAGAAATTGTATAATTGCTACTGTAGGAAGAACCTTTAACTTTTAAAGTAGCATGGGTGTACTTAAATTATTATCAAATAATATAAAAAGCTATTAATATTATTTTTGATTCTAGATTTTTAAAAATAAGTAGAAAATTAGACAGGAATTCATTATTCAAAGAAAGATGTTAACACCACGACAACCTTTTAAAGGATGAACAAAAACGAACAATAGTGGAGACCGTTTTACATTTTGCATTATTAACACTGTTAATTTTCTCTACTATTTGCTCAACCCAACATATATATATATATATCCTCCACCTACCACAGCAAGAAGTTTGCATATCACTATAAATACACGTATTAGATGACGTAGACGTAGGAGATGAAGATCACTACAAAATATAATTTGTATTATTTTCCAATCATGCCAACAAAATTAATCAACAAAACGTTCACTTTTTAATGCCATATGATTTAGATGGTGAGTTCTTAATTACTTTTACGTGCTGAGAAGGAGAAACATTACTTTTATGACCTATTATTTTGGGTTGATTGCCTAGCAAGTTTTCTATGAAAGATAAAAGTGTCATTTTGTGGCTTGAAGGATAGCAATGAAGAAAAAAGAGACATAGTTTCTAAGTACGTGTTTCTAGATACAAGAACCTTTATTTTATTTTTTGTATTTTATTCGGATTCGGAGACAATGCTATGTAAGTATTTAAGAAAAGGATGAAAAATTAACACATAGTTTGAGAGTCTAACAAATTCATATATTTTGATCACAATAATATAAAAATTATATGTATATATATTTTTTTAATTAGTATTAATTTATTATGGCACTGAAATAGTGACAATGAATTAATATTAAAAGAAGCCTAAGATTAAAATATTGGATAAATCAGATAAAAATTTAAAAAAAGTCCAAAATTTATTAAATTTTCGAAATAACTTTTCACTTTGTTTAAAATATATGCACTAATTTCCACTTTCTGTGTGTCGTTTGCATAGAATCAATTCTTTTAGTATGTCGTAATGTGAATAAATGCAGATGAAACAAAAAGAAGAGTCCCACAATAATTTAAAAGTTTTTTAGGATTTATTATTCGTCAAAATATTTTGAAATAAGCTATCCAGGTCATTAATAGGATATAAAAATTTGTTATCTATAGACCACAAAATTCAAATTTTGTATTATTAAGATAATTTACATGTTTCTTGAGTTAAAATCTATCAGAAACACATCAACTCAATTGAAAGGTAAGCATTTGGTGACTCGTACTAATTGAGCCAAAAACAAAAAGTATTTTGTAAACAATTATTTTGCAGAAAAAAACACCAAATATTATTTAGATAGGTTAAAAAAATGGGACCACCTCGTATCCTGTTTTGTCAATGTGCCTTTCTGATGGCTGATGGCTTTAGAAGTTTGAAAATACTATAACACTATCACATTTGGAACAGGAACAGTATAAAAACATCTGGCCCTTAGAAAGGTAATACCTAATTTATTACTACCACTAAATATTAATACTTTAGCGTAATTTAATCTTGTATAGTCATAAGGGTCTGGGATACCATAAAAAAAAGACAATTTTGAGTAGAAAGTGATACTAAAAGTTTAATCTCTGTCACTTATATTATGGTCAGAGATGGGGAAAAAAAGCGTTGATCAATTTAAGCACATATTTTACTCAAGAACATTTTTATAAAATAAAAGTGCAATCATATCTTTTGTAATCAGAACGTAGTTTCATTAAATAAATCTAAACTTTGTTTGGTAAATAAATATTTACACTTTCATTATAATATTCAAGCTTTAAGGATGGAAGATACGTTTTCTAAAATCGTTTAGTTGGTAAGCTGTATTATTAGGGATCCAGGATTTGTTGAGGTGAGTGATCATTTTAGCATCTGCTATCTGATGTCTTTGTTGTATTATGCCATCTGCTTGTTATTAATAATAATAAGTAAACCTTCATTTCACTTTTGAATACGTCCTGATATGCTCAAATGGTGTAATTATAAGTTTCTCAAACGTAGCAAAAGTGTAACAGCTTCTATCTTGTCTGATTTAAAAGTCGATAGCAGATCATTTGATCTGACTGTTCTAAGATTAATGACTTTGGGTATACAGCTGAAACGAAAACTCTGTTTTGTTTCTATATAATTAAAAATAACAGTTTTGACCTAAAATATCCAATTTATTCAGATCTGGACACCAAAATGATAACGACGAATTAAAAAAATGGTATTGAATTTTGAGTGTGTGTGAAGCTTCCTATTCGAATCACGAGTCACAAAAAAAACATAAATTCAAATAAAGTTTATAATAATCAATTACCTATAAGTTAAAAAAAAACTTAAATTACTTGGATCTAAAATTAGGACCAGAAATCCATTATTACATAAAATACAACTTTCATTCCAGCCATTGCCAAATTGTTGATGTTTGACCAGAATTAATTTGAACGTTAAATTTAGATTATATCAAAGAAGAATAATATTTTTTTGTATATTTTTCTTAATTCTCCCACCCAGAACCAAAAAATCTAAAATGTTCAATATTGGCATCAATATTTAAAATATAATGCAAATTCCTTGAGTAATTTAAAAAAAAAGAACCGAAATTACAAGAATAATGTTTTTAAAGCGAACCTAATTTCTATTCAAATAGTAAATTCTTTCATTTGTGACGTGACTCAATAAAACTGACCATAACAATTATATTTTTTATCGGTTGTTTCACCAAAAACAACAACAACAAAAATGACAATATTTGATTTAGATCCAAGAAACAAATAATAATAACAATTACTATATTTTTTTATAATAAAAATGAACAAAAACTGCTTGGACTTAAATTAAGACTCCAAAATCCATCATTACGTATAAGACATTCTCAAGTCAAGTCATAAAAAAATTCTCGATCTTTGATACAATTTAATTTGAAACGCTTACTTAAGAATAGATCTGAGAACATTAATATTTTTTTATTTCCTTGATTCTAACAGCGAGAACAAAAAAATTTAAAATATTTAGTTCTGGCTTTGAGAACCGAAATATTATGCATTTTAGATTACTAAGACTTAAAATTAGGACCAAAATCTTAAACATGAGTCCATTTGAAAGATTAATCTCAACAGAGGATGAGAATAGTAATAAAATATATTATTTATCTGGATTCTATTCAAGGTGTTCAAGGATACTAGGAAGATGTCAAAGATTTTTAGCAGAGTTAAATCTTGACTCCAAAGCATCAATATTTCCCCTTGAATTGCTATAAGAGTCTTCTTAATGACCTCAAACATCATGGCGACCACATGGGTCTCTTCTCTGAGGAAAGCTTTATGCAACCTATTGTTATTTCACACGAATAAACTATCTACAATTCATTATTATAATATATTGCAGATTCTCGTAAAAAAAACTAAAAGAAAAACAAAAAAAAAACTTTATGTATAATATTTATGAGATATTTTAAGAATTAGGGTAGATTCATGATTCTTAGTTCTTAAATGGGTCGCTATATTTGAAAGTTGGGAAACCACTGGGGTAACGTAGTATAAATTTTACTCTTTTGTAAAGTTTAAATTTTGTTTGGGTATTGTTATTCATAAATGTTCAAATGTATACATATAAAAAAGTGATATTTTTCAATTGGAGTATCTAGATGATGAATGTGAACCAAAAAAAAACTAAATTGTTTGTTATTAGTGCTGAAAAATAAAAATAAAAAATATTATCCGTAAATTTATGAAAAATAACTAAAAAATTTCTGGATCAAGAATAAAGACACTAAAGATCCATCACATATCAAAGTTAAAATATGTTTCAATGCATCCCATCAAAACACTTTTATAATATGGATAGATATCTATAAAACTATTTTGAAACTGAATCTCAATTTCAAAAAACCTCTCTGTTGATATTAACATACATACCTATACATAGAATTAGGTTAAGATATTCAAATGTCTTATTTTCTGAGGGAAGTAACCTTTACATCTTTGATTTGTATGTTAGCATAAATACAACAAAGGAAATACATATAAAAAGTTGAGATTTTTACAGAAACATATATTCAATTTGTACTTTTTTGAATAAAAGTTTTGATTCAAACTTTATTTTCTTTCTTTGATCTAGTTCAATAATTGATCAGGTTACTTTAATTTAAAAATAATGCTTAAGCTTTTATAGATCATGTAAGTTTTAATATAAAGAGAATGTGAGAGATTTTAAAACAATAAAAATTTTATAGCAATAATAATACAAAATTTTAACAGAATTTTCCTGTTGTATTAAGAACTGTGATATAAGACTGGGAACAAATGCAACACTTATTTACAACACTTTTGTTTCGCTTAAATACACCGAAATATATGACAATATATGTTGTGGATAACATGAAAACAATCTTGAACACAAATTGTTAAAAGAAATTGAAATGCTTACTTCAGTGTAAAAAGAACCCAATATTTTATAAATCTATTTGTGTAATTAATAGGACTATTATCTAAAATTATGGAGTGAATTCAGATGCCAAAGCATGTTTACTATATTAAAGATCCTTTATTTGATTTAAAAAACTTATATTACCCTCATATGGCTCCATTTAAATAAATGTATTATATTTTTATTGTGGTGATCAATTTTAGCTACTTTAAATGCAATTTGCTGCGACTCCAAAGCTTTGCCTTTAATTATTCATCGATATAAGTTGTCAATAAATGGTTGTAAAATAAAAATGTAATTTTGACTCAATTTTGAGAAAATTATGTTAAAAAATATTTATAAATAATACCAGTCATTATTTTTTCGAATAAATGCAATACGACTTGTCAAATGTTACAACTGTCACTGTCGGCAGGGACTATTGTAACAGTTTAAATAAATTGTATTTGTATTAGAAATGAAGAGAATAAGACTAAAAAAAATATTTTTTAAAAATAAAAAACTATGTGTACCATTAAAGGTGTTCAATTATTAAGTTTCATTAATTAGTAGAAGATTCGTTGTTGAGTTGACCTTGAAATATTGTCGTGGTTATAACCCAATTTCACAATGATATAGTGCGTTTTTTGAGAGGCTCTTCCTTTAATTAAAGTTCAGACTTTCAGCTATGAAATAAGAAACTTTTAAACTTTGTGAACAAATAAGGCTTATAATACGAGGTTCGTTTGAAAAATCCCAGAAAAGCCTGAGAGATGCCCTACTGGTGCGTATCGAGGTTATATTTAGCTAATAGCATCTCTTGTTTAATCAAAACACGAAATTCTATTTCGTCCATTTTTTCTTAAAAATCACTACACTTCCTCGATTCAAATTAATGCCCCACATAAAGAAAAAAAAACTAATTTGACTGAAAGTTGGTGTGTTTTCTTCCGACAAATGCTACTAATTAAACATAACCTTGATACGCACCAATATTGTCATTTCTTGGACATTAAACGGAGTTTTCAAACGATCCTCGTATATATAGAGAGGGAAATTTCCTTGTGTGGCTAACAAACATCCATGGTGTGAAGCATAAATATAAGAAAAAATAGTAATCTAATTTAGTTATACTTTTAATATCAGTTTCAACTGATCCCTCTGTACTCAGCATTATAATATCTCAAATATCTCCTCAATGAGTGGTTTTTGAATTCGGGGGATTCCATGTCAAATCAACGAGGGCATGTCATCCGACCCTCTAAGATTTGGATGATTTTTTTTTGGTACACAAACTCAAATTCTTGTGTAAATTAATTGTGCTAAATTTCAGCACATAATTTTGAGTCGTTTCTGAGATATAGATACTCGTCTCAGACCAAAATGTTCAACATCACTTTATTATCTTTTTAACAGACGCTACTTTTTCTTCTACATTTTTTTTTATCAAAAAGAGCTCCTCTTGAAATTTGGTACTTAACTATTTTGAGGTGAAAAGGTTCTAAAAATGAAGTCAAAATTAGGAAACACCTTCTTGACCAAGATAACTTAATATTATTGCTCTTAAACGTCCCTTATATCCACACCGATGGAAACACCTCACCGTGTGAAACAAAGATACCTAGCGTCATGCCATTGGCTGGAAGTTTCCATCGCCCGGTGAATTTTATCATGGGACAGGCATTTTTGGGGGTCTTGGCTATGAACTGAAGGCTGCGGGAGTTGCTGAATGGGTCAATTATAAAAAATTTCTAGTCCAAAGAATGAAGAATTTCCTATTAAGATTTTTTATTTATTAAGGAGGATTTGCAATCGTTCCACCGTCTTTTGCCTTTTTAAAGCGATCAAACCCTGAACTTTTGTGTCCGCTCTAGACTTGCGGCCCAAATTCTCCTTTACAATGCACCAAATAGCGGTTTTGTGAACCCTGAGGTACCTGGCCGTTTTGAGGATGTTGTCAAGAAGGTTTGCGTCTATATTCGCCTTCAAACTATTTATGAGGCTTTCTGTACTGACCGATTTTGGTGTCCCCGACCTGTCACAGTCGACAAAGAATTTAGTTTCGTTGTAGAGTTTCATGGCGATGTATACAGGGGTTCTACTGATCCTGAAGTTACGTGCAGTCATGGATTTGTGAAACGCACGAAATTTAACTATATTATCTGTATAAAAAGTGTGCAAGGACATATGACGCATAAACATAGTTTTTTTTTTAATGCTGATATAAATTTATACTATGTACAAAATGTAAACCTTCCCTAAGTCCGTGCTTCTGCTGTCACTCCTGTCAAATGTCAAATAGAAAGAAATTGACTGATTTGGCTGAAAGTTGGTATGTGTTCTCATACATTATACCCGTTTGTCAAGTTTAAATTTTATTTTAGTATCGTATACCTATGTACCTAAATATAAATCAGTCATATTTTTCAATTTGAGTGTATGATGAATGTGAATAAAAGAAAAGGTTTAAAAAATTGTTTGCTATGGTTGAGCATATATTTTTGAGCATTGCCGAGTACACCTGATAGTGTTAAATATATTCAAAAAAATATATATATTTAACATGACAAGAATTACAAAGTAATAAATTCTGTATTTTATATATTTCTATCTTTTGAGTCTCTGCGCAGAGATAAAACCAAATTTATGAAAAATATTTATTCTGTACTATTTTATGTCTTCTTATGATTCAATATTTGTGGTACTTTTATCATATAGGGACACACTCTAAATAAGAGTAATGTGTTCTATAGTTTTTGCAAAAAAATATATATATTTATATTTGTATGAGTGAAAAAATAATTTTTCAGTATATCTTATTCTTTATTGACCAACTCAGCTCCTATTTATTATAAAGGTGTGACCATATACTACACATAGCCTACAGACATTATTGTGCATGGTCGACTCCTTCTTAAATTATCGTGCGTCAAGTAAGGCGGTATCAAAGAAAGAAATTGGCCATATTTTCCATTTTTACTACCTGGAAGGGAAAAATAAGTGTAAAAGCAACCAAGAAAATTTGCAATGTATACAGTCCCAATACTTTTTCGGTTCGTGTTCCGCAACAGTCGTTTGAGCATTTTTTATTTTTGTTCGTTCCACTCTGAACAAATCAACCGTTTGTAGCAGGCAATCGAACAGAAGCGGCCAGAATTGGTGAAAGGTGGACGTAAAGACATAATCAAGACAACGCCAGGGCGCACATATCTTTGATGACGCACAAGAAACTCTGTGAGCTCGGATTGAAAGTTTTTAAGCATCCACCCTACAGTCTTGACTTGGTACCGAATGACTACCATCTGTTCCGGTCTATGGCCAATGTGCCGCATCTATTTGCCGATGTGTCGAGGTTGTTATTTGTTGTGAAGGCGAAGAATAAAGTATAAATGACTTAAACAATTCAAACACTGGTTTGAAGGGGTCCTTCTGATTCCATTAAAATTACGTTATTCGTAATTTAGGCTTGCTACTGCAAGTATTGTATCCTCACTCTGTTTATTAGGGTTTCTTATTATGCAAGAAATTGTTTGATGTGTTTTTTTAACACTAGAAAACGAAGGATGGTAATGCTCCACTTTACACGAAGGTGGACATCAAAAATGATACCAACTTATTTTGTAAAATTTTTATCTTACGTTTTGCAATAATGATGTCCTGGGACTTCTTTTAAAATGTTGTCTTGGCTAAAGCAAGTTGAGCTATCTCTATTAACTGTTTGTTTGTGCCAAATCGTGCCATCCTAGTCTCCTTATAAGTGGGTTGATATATGTTTCATAAAATGCAGGAATTGAATCGCTAGATCGCCTCCGGAGATTTCTGGAAATGTTAAATATACCAATTAGTTGTAACTACATATATATAACATCTAGAAAAACTAATTGCCGACAATTTTGTGACAAACTTCAGAATAGTCATCACAATAGTTTGATGAAGGTAATCGGACATATTTTTCATCTTGTTCCAATTCGAAATCATCACTTTCTGAATCGGAGTACTATGTGGACGCAAGATAATGTCATATTTCTTCAATGAATATTTTTTTTTTCTTGGGACATACTTTCACAACAAGAGTGGCATAATAATTGCTAGTTTAGCAAAATTTATGTATATATTTATACAAGTAAGGTACATGATTCCTTTTTAGAGTTGTTCATTCATGTTTGAATTCCTTTGAGCCTGTTCACACACAATTATAGACCAAAAAAATTATATAAATTGATTGATATCAAATATGATACCCTATTTCAAAGAAACGATTCCTAATTTTAATTTTGAATATCTATTTTTGGAGTTCATAAAATGAGTTATGAAAATTCAAGAACTTATTAAGAAATACAATCAAGAAGTTTTTCTCAATATTTGATTGAATGCCATACGGGTATCAAAAATGATAACCTTGTCATTCAGTGTTAAACTTATGATGACGGAAAATAACGTGATCTTTTTAGTAAATTTAAAAAAGAAAGAGTTTGTGAATTGTATTGAATAATATATATTTTATTTTGTATGAGCGCCTTCTCAATGAAAAGCAACCTCAATATGCCAACGAACAAATTGAAAGCTTTTGACGATTATAGCAGTGTCTATTGCGTACCACCCCGAAGCAAATCTAAATTTGGATGAGAAATGTGGCAGACAATTTTTTCCAAGTCACCCTAAACTGCAAGGTCAAGGGGGGGGAATGAAATTTGGGCTTGACGAGGGCCACATGGAGGCAGGCCAAATGTAAGCCATAGTTTTGATACAGACATTTTGTTTGTTTTTTGGTTGTATAACTATTTAACTGACTTCCTGATGTTATTTTTGTCCGGAAAGAGATGCCAATGGCCTATACAACTTTCTCGGCAAATGTACTAGCGGTGATTCCGAATACATGAGAATAAACGTTGAATACAAATTGAATGAAAAATCACTCACTTTAAGGCTTGTGCAATTTAAGCTAAGCAAAATTATGAAATATTTATAATAATAATGGATTATGATAAATAATCTTTTTTTTTTTAAATGATAGAGCGGATCTTGGCACTATTAGTGAAAATGATAAAATGAAGAAATTTATAATTCAGTATATATGGCTATATTACTGTGATGTGTTTTTTTATTTTAAAATCCCACCCCTAGCAAATAAATTCTCAAGTATAAAAATAATACTAAAATTTCAGAAAATTCATTTTCTTCAAAATTGGTTCCATCTAAGGCCCCATCTTTCAAAAAATTGAAATAGGTGTTGTTGGTTCAGATCAGGAAATTCAAACAACTCTGGGACTGTTATTCTAACGATTTGAAGTAGAAACAAACAGTCTAATACAGTTTTGAAATAATATGCCTTACAATACAAATAATTTTGACACAAAACGGTGTGTATTTAAAATATCTACAAACGCTAAGACAATAATTTTAATGTAAAGTTAATATTACTAAGTCTGGGACTGTTTGTGCTATATTAATATGTTCCTGTAAGATGTAAAAGGGATACTCCGTAGAGATAATTTAGGCAGTGATTAAGGGCCCTCAAGGTCATATTGAAAATTATTAATTTATTATCATGTATGATATTATTTAAAACCAAAAAAATCTTAAATGAAGAATAAATAGTGGTGGTCTGAAAAGTTTTCAAGCTAACAAATTTAAAATACGTTTTTTCTGAATTATTCATCATAGTCTCCTGGTTACTCTATACATGTCTCCCAACGATACAACCATTTTTGTAGGCCCTCCATGTAGTATTTGGGGGTTTTCTCAGGTTAATAATTGTTCACAAAGGTGAGTGTCTACTCATTTGACAAAAATATTTGTTGTCCGAGTACATTTTTTAAATGAGTGAACAAAAAAAAAGTAGCTGTGGGCTACATCTGGTAAATGAGGCGGATTGTCAAGTTCAAACTGTAATTCAGGGAAGGTGACCATAACAACTATAGGTCCATTTTCACAACAATATTCACATCAATCAAACAGCTATTACATAATAACTGCGCCTCCAAAAATGAATGAAACTTTGGTGAGTAATAGTCAACAGATGATAAATGGATGTAAATTACTTTTATTTACGAGTGCTGCCTTTTCACGTTGAGGTCTTAAACTTTTCATACCCCCTTGTATTATAATACGTATTGTCCAGGAATGTCCTACAAGTGTAATAACAAAAGAAACCCGGGAAAATGGGATCCCAGAAGAAAAAAAACTAATAAAGTTAATATTATTATAGTATTTAATTAAAAACTTTATTATATTATTTAATTTTTGTGTGTTTATTTTTTTTAAACATCTTCAAAATTATAGTTTATTATGTTCCTCTAGGGAAATTTAAGAAAATATACGTCCTAATATTGTAGATATATATTTAATTAAAAATTTAAATGAAAAAATAATTGGATAATATGCACATATCCATCACACACTGACTTTTTTTTTGCGTCGAAATAGTCTGTCCCTAATATGTTTTTCTTATCTTTTCATAAATATGAAATGTTTATGTAATTTAAATATATTCAAGATAATCTTGTCAAAATAATTTTATATATGATGGACTTATAAAGATGTTTCTCGCTGTAAATTGGATAAGAGTGCATTTCTTTAAAAGTTACTATTCCTTTTCAAATGCTTAATACATCTACCTTATGTATAAATAAATATATATTTGTCACATAAAAGTTTCTGAGATTAAATTATACCATTCAATAATAAAAAACACAGGGTTTGGAATATTAATTAGACTGTCGTTTTTACGTTAGAAAGACGTACATTAAAGTAAAAAAAGGAGCAACTGGCAATGGATATTCGTACAATTTTAATTTTGGTAGTTGCAAGATAGGGATCGTTCTAAATGAAGATTATGTTAGGCGTTTGGTTGTGCATGGGACCGGATCGCTGATATTATTAGATATCCTTCAGCAAACTCAAGTAAATATTTTTTGAAACTGCAGAGGATTCCAAAAATTTTGGAAGGAGCTTTTGTAAACCAAAGTAGGTGTTTCATTAGTTATTATTTTTTTTATGTTGACTAAAACGGGTGTGAGAATTGATGTATGTCCTTATTTTATATTACGATAATTCCTATAAATTATTCGCTATATTAAAGTATCTAAATAATGATCCTCAAAGTATTCCTTTTACACTTCAAAAACTGTTGACAATGATTTTTTCACAATTACCTGACTTCCTTTTTATAATGAGTGGCAATTTGACCGTAGAAATAGTATCAAAGCGGGCCTGTTTTCATTCTAAAGGCAAGATTCTAAAGTTTCCTTAATATAAAATAAGTGACTATCATGTGTTGAACTAGTAAGGAACACTAATTTGGAGTCAAATACTTCTTTTATAATGAACTTTATGTGATTTCAACACAGTGCATCTTTTAAAAATGCTTCAATGGAACTATGGAAGGACTGGAAATCAATTTTTACATCGGTAACTACATTTAAGCAAAACGACAGACGAACACGAGTACGACACGACGAAAACTGAAGTATCTTGGATCATCCTATCTCTTGAGAACATTGAGACAGTACAAGTTGTTTCAATATTGTAAACCCCAGGACCTTTTACACACAAACAAAGAATTTACAATGGCTTTCGTAACCTCTTGTAAAAATGGCAATTGTGCACGAACTTTCCGAAAGTAATTTCACTTCACATGAAAGCATGTGAAGCACTTCTCGAAAACGTTCCTGAAGACGCGTTTGTTTACTTGAGTACTACAGATATCTTTCATTTAACAGAGTTCATCAACTTACTAGTCTAACAAAAATCTTCAAAAATTCCATCAAAGGTCTTTGCAATCACCTAAAGTCACATTATGGTATGCAATTTCTTCCACAAAAATATTAATATGATTGACTTATTATTAATCCACCATTGAATAATGTATTTTAGAGCCAGTCCTCTTTTTGTTTGATTTTGAATTGTATACATTTAGTTGATCCATCATTTCTGAGGATTTTAACCCAAAATGGAAGAGTTGCTTAAAATACCACGTGATGTTGATATAACATTACAACTACAACACATATTATAGCTTTATAATTGTACACTGTTCATTTGAGTTGGTCAAAAGATATTTCTTATTAGAAATGATAATTTTACTACAACAGGTTCCGTGATTGGAGCTTATGCACCTCCAAATAGTATTATAACTCATTGACTATTTCTTTTTTACTATTATTTACGAATTTATTGCATCATTATTTTTTGTTTTTTCTTCTTCTTCTAACTATTACCTCGCTAACACAAAAATACTCATTGTATTTTGTTATCAGCTGTCGATTACCTCATCTCACTCGATACATAATGGCTATTTCATAATGCTTCTTTTTGATAAATAAACGAATTAATAAGTTATTCTACGCATATGCTCCGTTTCCAAAAGGACATGAATCAAATTTCTTATTGATCCCTCGTCCTTTATATTTTATATATATTGGCCATTTTATTACTTATATGAATAAATTTTGGATATCCTACACAAATACAAATGTATAACTACTCATTTAATAAAATATTACTAAGTAATATTATAATACTGTATGAAATATAGTATTATATAGATTTTAATGATATATAATTCATTCTAAAAATGGTGAATAATTAATTTGAGAGTGATAGTCTGGGAGTACACCAAATATAAATGTCAGTTGGTATCATTGACTTACTTGGCTAAATACCAGATTATTTCGGGCCTTTTTTTCTGTTTCTTTATGGATGAAAGGTTGAATGATACAATGAAGGTAACGGCGTTCGATATAATTAATATGGTCGATAAATAATAGTCATGTTCGAACCGATCATACAAAAAGGCGGCGAATATGTCCTGCGGCAAAATCTCCGGTAGGCAAAAAGTACCAATGGGCAAAATGTTCGAGTCAAAATTATATGTCATGAGTTTCTTTAGCCCCTGCGACATTTAATTATTAGGATCACAAATACAAACATTACCATTCGTTTCTAATACCAATTAGCATGACCATGAATCCATATTTCATTCATTTATAGGGAGTTCCTCTTGATTAGTATTATATACTGATTATATAAGATGAAAAATAAATTATTCATTCTTTAAATGAGTTTTTTTTTGTGTGTGTGATTACAACGGTGTAAAACTTTAGTGTGTTTCATTTTATGACAAAAAATATTATACAAGAGGTTTTTTTTTTGACATTAACTTTTATTTTTCTACAAATTCCACATTCACATTCTATGTAAAAACCCGTATTTGAAATTAATATTAAAATAAGTAGTAAACAAACATAGCTGAATGTACATTCCAGGATATGTTTAGTTACAAAAATTGATAACATTTTTGATATTGGGGAGTTTATCTTTATGAAATCAATAATAATTTTTTAAATGTTGTTCGTGATTGTTTGCATGAAATTCATATACTATATTCACTTACGCCTCCGTGAGTGAATTGGGATACTATAAAGCCAGAAAATTAAAAAAATATCTTTGGGATTCTTTTGAACCTACATTCTATCACAAATAATTTTAAGTATGCTCCTGAAACATTGAATCACATTATTTGCATTTATTGACTAAGCAATATAATATCTTCTATTTATTTATCTCAAATCGAGGTTTATTAATTAACTGTTTTCTTAAAAAGTTATGTTATTGTTTTTTATTTTGATTTTTTAGCAAAATTGTAGGATTATTTGATAAAAATGCACGCAACCTTGTGTAAAACTGATGAATTGTAATTTGATAACTAAAATTTTGTTAAAGTAATAAAGATTTTTTGGAAGTTTTTATCTATAATAAAACAATTTTATATTTTTACCATAAGAATAACAAATTACATATTGTTAAACCCCTAAAGTCATGTTGTTCCGATTATTCTAAAATAACAAAATATATGTTTTCTTGGTTTTTTATATTCATAAAAGTATTTTTAGCACTTTAATTGATAATTATAAAGTTTAAAATGGATGGAATGTTCAAAAAACAGATACAAATTTTAAAGTAATTATAATAATTGTTCAACTCTTTACCATGTATTATCTATTTTATAATTTTGGGGTTTCTATTTTACCCTGTTCACTAACTGCATTGCACAAAGGATGCTCTCTAACACAAGGGTTCACAAAATTTTCAGCCTCCGATCCCCAAATAACGGTGCCAGAGACTGATGACCCCCAACGACACTAGAGAGGGTTTATAATATTACGCAACGACATGGATGTGCACTATGCGTGCAGGCGTGCGTGTATGTTTTCCAGACAGCGTGCATACACACAAGTCAACGGGCTCCGCTCACTCGGCCAACGCACACAGTGAGATCAGAGCTCATTGACATGAACAGCTGATCCAATGTTTAATTAAGAGTGACAATAATTTTTCAACTGTTTCCAAAAGAGTTTTGGCCAGTTACTGTGTGACTGTTGCTGATGTAGATTGAACTGTCACTAACTTTTGTCATAAGATACAACAAGCAAATATTTTTTTTTTTTCTTTTTGGTGGAGGAAAAATAAGAAAGAAACTGCTGGAATATATGTAAGCTATTTATTTGTCGACTCTAATTTAGAAGTGGGGTTTACCGGAAGGATATGCTGTACTAAATTGACCTCCACTCGGAAACCCCTCTCTCACAGAAGGTAAGCTTTTCTTTGCATGCAACTTTAATATATACCTAATTATGACTATTAATAGAATCAAAAGGAAAATCTATAAATGCAAATGTATTCGTCAAAATAACTTATTTAGTTCTTCGATTATATCAACATAAACACGCTTCCAATAAACGATAAGTTTTTATTGCGTTGTGAATATTAGTACTAAAATAGTAATTTGTGATTATTAAATACTTTTTTCTATTATTACACAATATTTTCAGGAATTTAATTCCTGAATAAACGTGACGGGTATTTTAATACATAACTAAAGTATTTTTGCCCGGTGTTTAAATTTGATTAAAAACTCTTCTGCTTAATATAGAAACGTTTAATTTGTCCGCTCCTGCGTCCCTGAGCATCAAGAACCACTCTTCATATCCGAAAATAAAGACTCATGGCGATGTGTGCGGGCGCTGAGTCTTGTTGGAATATGAACTCCCTCCCAGCGGCCGTATTCTTCATCCAGGGGATGACTAACTCCTCCTCCATGACTTCGCAGTACCTTATCGCAGACAAGACAGACCTTCCCCTCAACCTCCCAGGCATTGAAGACCCAGTCCACCGTGGTCTTGGGGTAGTTAAGAAGCTTGTAGATAGCAAAGGGTTTGTGTCCCGCGCGAAACCAATTCGAGGATGGCGTATCTCCTTGCTTGTTCCATAATGACTATTGTTTGTTGTCAAAACAATTGTGGTGGAAGTTATAGTGTATTGTTCACGCAACCTTTTATAATAGTATGATTTAACCCCGAATATCCACATTATGGATCTGGATGAAGTTTAAAGTAGTTCCAATCTATCATGGACACCCTGTATTTGCTTTCAAAATTCGTAAAAAATGATCAAACCCCCACAAACACTATTCTACAAACATTTTCAATAACTGACAATTCTTATAAATATTTATATTCTATTGAATGTTTGTAAGATGATTATACAATAAATACCGCTTTTAATTGATGTTTACTTTACGTACATAAATTTAGGTATTAAAAAAAATACTTGCGGCAATAGTCCACTACTATAAGATAATTCTCTTGAGACACAAAAATATTTTTTTTTTTTAATGTTCCTTTAATTTGTTAGATGGAGTTGTTCTTTTTGTAAATTAAGCCCCGATCAGAACATGGGATTCTTTGCCTTTGACTTTGTCTTACTTATTTTCAAATGTCTTTTATGCAACAAGTATAATTTATCAAACACTCACACAGTAAGAACATAGGAATTACTTATCTCAAGTAAATTACCCCGACGAAAAGTACTATAACAATATTGGTAAAACAGTCTAATTTCATTAAGATTTTGTTAATATTTCCGGGATACCCTTCCTCCACAAACAATGAAACTTTCAGCCGAGCCAAATTTTCTATAGCCAATTTTGTTATTTCCACTGAACACTTGTCATATGTTGGTATACCATCGATTATTAATACTTTTTGTCTCACTAAGGATTACTATCCCTTGAGGTATCCTTTCATTTGGTCATTAAAAAATCCAAATATATGTTAGTTTCTCCCTGAGATATACCTAAGTACATAAGCATACCATACGTAGCGCTTAAATCTCCGTTTTCTTAAAGTTCATGGGTCAAGTTTTATATGTGTACATATTCCGAGGTCAAATTGGTTTACTGCCTCAGCCTGAGGGATTGAACAAACATACCGAGATGCACTTAATTACCACATATACTATATAATTAGAAGAAGGTATAAAAAGCTTCTGACCTCAACGTGAAGATGGCAACATCCGTAAATAAAAGCTAGTCACATGTATATAATTGACTGTTACTCACCAAAGTTATAGCCATTTTGGACGCGCACTTGTAATGCAATAGTCGTTTGAGTGCTTTTGTGAAATGAACAAAATCGAGAATCCCTCTTTTTGTACAATTTAGGGGCAATAACTCCAATTTTAACGCTGATTAATGACTGTAATTAGATGCACCATTATACGGCCTGAACAAAAATATAGTCTTAACAATGGATTACCAAGATTTTTGTCAAACGAAGAGGTAATATCTTTCCTAAACAAATTATTTTGTGGAGAAAAACACCAAGTAATGTTTGGACGGATTACAGATATGAAAGGATTGCTGAAATAAGCGTGCAGAGATACAAAAAGTTTATGTATAAAAATAATCTATTATCTATTAACTGATACTCACCAAAGATACACGACAATAATGTGTTGTATCTTTGTTAGGTCGGAAACTTTTCGTATGATTTGCATGTTATTTCCTTATGAATAGTTTTTCTTCAATGTCAGTATTTTAATTGTATTTGTGTATGAAACTTATAATAAGTATAACAAATTATAATATGTAAAAAATGAAACGAAATAAATATATGCTCAGTTGAAAGAAAAAAAATCAACATTACCTTTTATATACGAGAATAATTATGCATCTCCATGTGACGATTAATTCTAAAAAAGTATGTTACCAAGCAGATCATTCGCAATCTTGTAGATTGCCTTTGATTTTTTTTTTTTTTTGCACAAAAATAGTTAATTGAACACGTATGAAATTAGATCACACATATGTGCAGTTAATTTTCTTTCAATGATATGAACAAGGTGGTTTATAAGTATAGTCCTACTTTCATGTATATAAATTCGGCTTCATTTATATAGCAATTTCCAAAATATGACATTTCTTATAGCCCTATCTGTTTGAAACAGACCGAGGCTCAAATCCATATTGAGAATGAAATGGAAAAATGGTGTAAAGACAATTTTAACACTTTTGGAACAAAATCTTTTCTACTCGTTTTTAAATTTGCAATAAAATGCACGGACTGAAAAGTCCCGGTCTTCACACATAGGGGCATTTTTTAATCTATCGACAAGCAGCTGTCAAAAATTTTGTTTAAATTTACACTGCTCCTTAATGGGAAAAAATACCGTTCAAGCTAACCAACAGTTTAAAAGGGCGACTTTCAAAAATTTTATATCTAATTTTGAATGAAAAAAACAATTTTTTTGTAATTAAGTCCGGGACTTTTCAGCCCATGTATTATATGTGTCGAGACAGCATAAAAAGATGTTTGAATTTTAAAAAGAACAACAAGAAAACTGTTTTGTTTCTTTCCTAGCTATTTTTACTGAAGAACCAATTACCAAGATAATTTTTATGAATATGAATTGTTGATAAAGTATACATTCTATGAATTTGATTATGATCAAGCCGCTCAATTTTGTGTTTAATTGATGATCAGATAAAAACTTCAATTCAGTCCCTCCATTGTAACAAGTAAATCTCCAGGGGATCTTTATTCTTCCTTTTTTTTGTGATAAGTCATTAAGTGTAGACTTTGGCTCAAAGTCTACACTCTCCTTAAATTGAATTAATTTTTCTTTTCTCTTTCTATCCCAAGTTTTTGCATGAAAAATCAAGATTAACTGAAGGATAATCGCTTTATAATACATTATTAGGGTTAAAATATAATCCTTAATAACTGGGCTCCCAATTAATTAATCAAAAAATATTACAAATGTCCTTAAAAGAAAATTATCTTGTAAAAAATTTAATTTTAAAGAATACATTCTCAAAAAAAGCTATTCTACAATTGTGTAATATGGTCAAGGTGGAATTCAATTTAGTTTCCAGGCTCAGCAAGCTGATGGCAGCTGCGAAAAAATAGTTTGTGTTAGTCACTGGAAGTAAGAGACTTTGGCAAGTGATTCAGACCCAGAGCAATCATACAAATGATGCTTTATTAAAACCTGACCCAGAAGGGTAACAGAAAACCACTTAAAAGGATAAGATGGCTTCGCTCTAAACACAATCTAACAGAGATCTGAAAATTGCCTTAATTTACTTTTGTTTTTTTTAAAGGACTTTCATTTAAAAAATGTTATTATTATTTTTTTATGCTATTTTAAAAAGATCTTTCTCAATGTATACAATAATTTCAAAAATATGCAAATGCATATTTTGCATCTTTAAAACCGACTCAGACAGTTGCTAGTATTCCTTGCTTTATATTTAATAATATATATTTATTAGGAAGTACACGTATTATATATTTTATTTCAAACTATTTTATTAATACATTCTTATAGTTAGTAACTTTTGTTGTGTAATACAAATTTGTAAATAAAATAGGAATTTTCTTCTTTTTGTTTTGATTTTTAATTTATTTTTTTTGTGCATTTTCGAATCTACAATCCATACCTTAATCATAATTTCTTGTTTATAAAAAAAAAATCAAATTGTTTACAAAAACAAACTGATCCGACCAGCCTTATGTACGTAACTTAGAATTTTGGACAACTTTTATATTATGCTTAAGGGCTCTGTCTGTCTCTGTTTGCAAATTAAATACCTTGGTTTTGCACTTTTATGGGTGGACAAACATATACGTACTATAATATCATATTAAAGTTGATTTTATGAGAAAGACACACATTAATGTATTAAAGGTAAGAATAATATAAATATCATGTTCACAAAATGATAAAATATTTTCTCAAAAAGTAGTTTTTTCTTGAAAAAGCAAGATGGGTAAGTAGAAATTATTTATCAATATATGTTCAAACTATGGACTCAAAACTCTCAGTTGTATAAAATTCATAATTGGTATCTCCCTCCAGACTGTCTTTAACATCAAAAAGTCCATGACTCCCCAGTCAAGAACAGACAAAATTTCTGCAAAAACAACACAGAATACTTCTGCCCTGTCTCCATGTAGCCATCTCCCAGTCATACATGCACCCCCCTTGACTATTCAATTTGAGACGTTCTTGAGGAGAATGTTTGCGTCACTTCTCATCAAAACTAGGAGTCGCTTAGAGCAACCATCATAATAGCTGCGAATCCATTTGTTGTCTTGGTGATGCTGAAAATTCTTGTGAATAAGTACATACTGAATAATAAGGACACCCTTTTTCCAAATGTTTGGGACAACGCATTCGTTTATTGATTCCATTTTTTTTTCAACTATTGCAAATTTGAACAAGCTATCTATAAAATAACATAAAACTACCTAATTACCAGCGTTTTCTAACGAGAGTGTGTCCAATTGTATGGAGATGTTGTGCACTGACTATTACGTATGGGTGCGGGTAATAGCCGTATCATAGAACTCGAACCCGGGTCATCCATGTATGTAAAAATACACTTATATTACCTACAAAAACGGATACCTAGTAGGTACATGTCAGCCAATTCATGCACGGCCAGTGAAAAATTTAACAAAATAATTCGGATTCCTATTCAATGGCAGGTATCTATTTTTAACCAAATATTTGTTATATATTTATACCTATTGACAGATAATTTTGATTCTTTCTCTTTGTATCTGAGCACTGTCGTACAAAGAGATGAGTCCTCACCTGACATCATACATAGTGCAGATTATATTTTGTTTCTTGCACTCTCACGCATCACCAGGGGCGCTGAAAAACAATTCAAAAGTGAGGAGCATAAGGTAGTTTATTAACAGCGACGTACAAGTTGACGCTACCTTATTACACAACTTTTAATTGTTATAGTTTATCCAAAAGGGAGTTGGCTAATTAGCCTATTGCGCCCTGGAGTGGAGAACGGGTAGGCTGTCGCAGGAATACGTGAAGAAGACGTGCATGTTCTATGATCCAGGGCATGGCAGATGCAAAGAGTAAACACTTTGAGACTTAATTGTATATATAAATTAAAATAAATTAATAAAATCAAGACTCTTGGTGAAGTATAGCTTGGGAAAGTTCGTTCACAAACTGTTGTAATATTTTTATTCATATGATGTTTAAAAATATTGTTGCATGATTTTTATACAAATTTGTAGTCAAAAAAGTCAAGCCTTGTATTTTTTTAAGTAAACGCTCAGTCAATGAATCTCTAGGATTTCAAAATTCATAAACTCTTATCTATATATTTACAAATTAATTTAACAAAATTCCAAAGTACAAAGTTCAATTACCCATGGCTTACCTGGTCTCATTTCCAATGCGTAATGTGACTAATAACTAAAACCCATTTCTAAATATCAATTACATAGTTTATAGCAATATTTACAATTTACTATAATTTCGGATTAATTGTCAATTGTCTCTTGGTGTCATATAGAAGAGCAACATGAAATGATACGCACTTGAAGGGGGGGGGGGTTATAAATATTTAATAGTTTACTATCCCTCTTTAAAAGTTCATATTTATTATTTATAATATGTTTAGCCAATAACCATTCATGCAAGAAAATACATTATTATAATAGCAATTTTATATAATACTTTTATTAGGTTCATATTCATAGTCATTAATTTTATAATTAAAGTCTACGGCTTATTTTCAAATATTAAAATGACTGTAAGGAAAAAGGCGGGAAAAATTTCATTGGGTCAAAAATTATTACTTTGAACTTTGATAATCTTAAAATGTTCTACAGTGCTATGTTCATTTTTTGATTCCAGCCATTTTATTTGTATCGTCGCACTAAAGAATACACATAGCTCGTTATTTTTCTGGACAACTTCTACATCAACTACTGCAATGTTCGTCTTGGCAGCTTTTACGGCCTCGCTTAGGCTAAGCTTGCCAAAATTTGACGTTTGTAAACGACGGAGCACACTCACTCAGTGAAGAATCCAGTTCAGTTTTTATATTGTTTGGGCTGAGGCCTTTAAATAAAAGTATTATTTTACATAGTGATGGCTAATCGCCTCTATTTTCACCAATTCACATGCAAGGTTCACTATTGATGGCTGTCAAACAAATATTTAATTATAGGTTGATTTTTGGTTGAGTAAAAATCAATGTAGAACTATGCCTTATTGCACTATGGATCCTTCTCCTTTGTTTTTATTATTGCTTGTGAATTTTTTGGAGTATAATTTCATAGTTCTAATTTGTTTTGGTGGATAATCTACCCAAAATCCACGACACACAATTGCTCCACTAAAAGTCGACCTAATGCGTCTCCTTCAAATTTGAAATATATGCTTCATAGATTGTGGACTAATTAGTTATTTTTTAAACAACTATTAGCGTCTCATTGTCATACAGTGGCACATTCTGGCACCATCTTCGTATATAGGTTGCCGTTTCTTAAATTAACGTTGCAGTGTGGTCTAAAAAGCATTTAAAATGTTTCATCTTTCCATTTAATTTCATCCAGATTTCAATTATGAGTTTAATTCATTGCTACGACTATAACTTTTTTTAGTCAATAAGTCTTTATAAAAGGTATATAATGAAAATAATAAATTACTTTCTTAAAGGAAAATAGTGATCTGTCGTTTCAAAAGAATAATTATTCTGACAAAAGTCTAGCTCAGCAAAAATATTGATTCGATTGCAAGTCTTTTTAACAATGGAAAGATCTATTTACAAGCTGATAATATAATTATTTCGTTGAAAGGAATATATGTATTTTTCAAATAAATGAACACTAGAATAAAGATATATATATATCTTTTCAAGGACTGCTGATATCAAAAATAAGCTTTACAATGTTTGTAAACTATGCAAGCAAACAAAAAATGACGTTTGTGGCTTTTTCTGATTAATAAAGCTATCATAAAAATGCTCCATTCCCAAATATCTTAGATATATATTTAAAAAAAAGTAAGCTCAGTATAAGAAAAATAATTCCACCTTCCACTGAAGTAGCATTGGCTGTATTTCGGTAAAATAAAAGATAGTTTAATTATAAACTGTCTAATAAAATACTTTTTTAGGACTAGAATTTGAAAATTAAATTAAATTTATAGCAAAGTTAAAAATAGTATAAAAATGTATCATTTTTTATGTATTGTTCTAAACTATTTTAAAGTAAACTTTTACTGTAATATACGAAGATTTTGTAGCTCCATCATACACAAAAATGAATAATTGTGCTATTTATTAAACAGATATAGGCCTGTATTTATAAAATGCAACATTTTTTCAAATGACGAACCCTTTCCCTATTTGCTATATCTCAATGTTTAACCCTTCAAATCAGTATTATACTTATATGATAGATTGAAAAATTCTTGAAAAGTTTATTTATTTATTTGTAAATAATATATTTAGTCTATTTTTTATATTACTACACAAATTTAATATATTCAGAAAGTTGCATGATTTTACAGGTAACATTCAAAAGCAATTTGTAAAAAACTATTAACGAATATAACCTTCAAATGTATTTCAACAATAGAAGAATCATTCAAGTATGCTCTGTTAAAAATTGGGGTGTCTATGTCAGTCAAGCCATTGAATTAATTAAGACTAAAACGAAATGTTTTGCAACTCTCCTTACATTGATCGAAATATCTGGCATAAATTGATTATGTATTCATGAAAGATAACATTTGAAAATAGACCAGATTTATTTATTTCTATCAATTGCAAATAAATCACCACTAGGGTATTTTTATGGATTTAACTGAAAGCCAAATTTAAACAGATTATTGAAAGTCAATATATTCAATCAAAATCAACACTTAAAACAAATATATCCTTATCATTTTTTTTATTTTTTTATCTGTAGATTCGTTATAAATAAATTAACAGTTATATGGATTTGTATAAATATTCTTCTTTTAATACTTTCAGTAGTCATCTCTGAATTTCTGAAAATATCTACAAAATTATTTTAAACTGTTGGTGAAGCAAAATTTCATGTAACATTATAAATATACATTTCCTAAGTGCTATTTTCCTCAATGGGTAAGCATTTTCATATTGGACAATTGGTATCGTTGCTTAGAGTGTCATCATTACTATAGACTCTACCTTTAGATCTCTATACGTTCTTTCAAATCTAAACACAATTTCCCAATTGAAATGTTTTCTTGCTCTGTCGGTCTGTATCTCTTTACACCAGTCTCCGTAATCATTGTCTTTATAATGCTATAATTCATTAAAATGTACTGTCTAGGTTAAATATATAATTTTCCATTAAAGGCAGAGCGTTCTAAACTAAGTTATCTTTTAATATTTCTAAATATAAATATTTTTTCTTCTATACACTGGGTTGTCCGAAATGACTCGACAGGAACAAGATGTCCGTTTGGAGCGGGTCAAACGCCTCCTAAACAACTGACGCATCATGGGAAACGTATGATCCCTTTCTCGAATGAAAAAAACATTATCTGTCCACCCTGTCTTCAACAAGCAGAACCATCGGGTTGTTTGCTTTTAAAACACTTCTGAATACCTCTGCCACGTGTCCAAGACAAAACATCTGGTCTCTTTTATGATGTTTGGGTGTGTGGCTTTTACCAGAGACAAAATGCTGCCGATTTGGTTCAAGACTGGGTACAGGCTAACAGAGACCAATTACTTGGTGATCTTGAAGACCAAGGTACACCCGTAGGTCCTCAAGATCACCAAAAATTCGGGCAAGGCGTTCTACGTCTTCCAGCAGGATGGTGCATTCGCCAAAACTCCCAATGTTGAGCAGACTGGATGGAATAGATTGAGTTTTGGCCCATGAACTTCTGGCCTCCCAAGAGCACCGATCTTAATCCTTTGGATTACTCTATCTGGTGGCTAGTCGATTCCAAAGCCAGCAGATCACACCACAGCAATGTCACCGACCTGAAGTCCTCCGTGGAGAAGAAGTGTAAGCTCATGAGAAGGGAATACATTGCCAAAGTGTACTCCACCTTCCGTGACAGCTTGACGACTGTCATTGTAAGTCATTGAGATCAATTTCAAAAATTATTTGTGTCATTTCATACTCTTTCATTGATACTTATTATGATAAAATTGCTAATTCAATGTATATAATAATTAATAACCATTCTCTAAATAATAATGAACAATTGGCAACAAGAAATATACAGAACAATAGCTTCTCTATGTTATTTTCAAATTTTTCCTTTTCCTTTTTACAGTCGAGGTTGAGAGTGAAAATAAAGTAATTCTTGCCGATACAATATAAAAAAAAATATAGACAAAAATAGACTCACATCAGACAAACATTCTTTCTTGAAATGTCCTTCTTTGTTTAAAAACACACATGAAGTAATTCAATAATCTGTCAACCATTAAGCGTTAGTTTATTTAAACTTTTTAAGAATTAGTTTAATTAACTCGTTATATGTATCATCTATTCTCTGATAACGTTTTTGGGTGTACAATTTTCCGAAAAGTTAGCCTGTAAATTTTCCCTCAAATCTACAAGACAGATCTCTTTCGTATTTTTTAGTTCACAAACTGAGATACCTATTCAGATATATATGCTACTCCGAAATAAAGAAACTCACATATTTTTCAGCTATATTTAAGTCTCCTGCGAGTATGATGATACAAATTTTGGATCACTGCCAAAACCGGACAAGTCAGTGTTAAAAAAATACTTTTATCCTATAAGGCATTAGTTGAATATGTACTAATAGTATGACCACCATATACAATTAGTTAATACGATAGTTTTGTCCATATCAAAATGAAAATGTTTTTTTCACTGAAATTGCCATTATTCTTGCTGGACAGTCTTTTTTTAGCATTTTCGTTGGATGCAAACCGTTTATATAACTTAAAATATAACTTTTCATTGATAGGCTTTAGAGATATTATAATTTCATATAAACAAGGGGGCGATAACTCTTTGGACCAGAATCGAGCCATGTTATCTGCGCAGAACTTTTGACATTTAGCGGAAGTGTAAGAGGGGGCACCGTCATGAGTTCACACGTAGTCACCCTCTGGATAGTTGGTTTTCAAGCATGCCAAGATGGTGTACCTAAGCACCTTAGCATAGGCCTCTTTGCCGATATTCTGTCTAGCCTTGAAAATAAAATAGAGGCATCTTCTTTCCATCAGAGCAACAACACCGAAAACCATTGTTTGGGCTAGATATTTTAGATTGTGACACCCCTGAGACTTTTCTTTTCTTTCTGCAAGCCAGCAGTGGTTCCTGGGTTTGCAGAATTGATCAACTGCAAAAAAAAAAAAATCACTATTGATCCATTTGCCTTGATCCATGAAAGGATTTTCTTGCACTTCTCGAGCCTTTTAACTTTAATTCTTCTGTGAAAGAGGGGTGTTGGGTCCTTGTGAAAGAAAAGAATCCTATGAAGTGCTTTATAGCCCTCCTGATGGTCCTATGCCCCACAAAGAAGTCGTTGGTGAGGCGATTCATCGACATAGTGGGATCCTCCTTTACATTCTTCTCCAAACTTAAGAAGAACTTCGTATCCCTCTTTAAATTACAAATTACTTCCTCACATTATTTTCTATTTTTTTTTATCTTGCCCCTCTTAAAAACCAGGCTTCCAGAACACTTTACAATGTCCGTAATCTACATCACATCAACTTCAGCATGTAGGAAATCTGATGTGGTATGCATTTTTGCTTGTTCCTCGCACATGATGATGAAATTTCTTAATAATTGGTTTAGCTTGTATTTGTAAAAAGGGCAGTGAAACAGAATATAAAAAAATAATCACTAAATCTTTCCATAGTAATGAGAAAATAAACATAAATAAACAGCTCCGTTTTGCGGCCCTAACTTTATTTTTGAAAAACAACTTGTTTTTTACTTCTATCTTGATTTATTTGTATTAGTATAGATTTTTACATCAAATTTAATTTAATGAAACATAGATTGGTCTTCATCTATCAGTTTCTTTTGAAGTTTGATTTTTTTAAATTTTTTTCATTAATTTTTGAGCTTCCTTTCTCTTTTCTGAGTTTTCCATTTATTCTTTGCTTTTATTAATCATCACAATTTTGAAAATCATTTGTAAAAGCTTGATTGAATTAAAAAGGAAAATATATATAGGTATATAAATTTCCTTTAAACATTTTTTTGAACAAAAATCGTAGTTATATACACTCTAATAGCTTGAGGCACATAAAATAAAAAGCTTAAATATATATGTATACTTTGTATATAACAAGTATTTATTAGGGATTTTAAAATATTGGAAACTTTATCATTCATATCTTAAAATATTAGAATCACTCAATGTGAAAATAAGTAAAAAAAAATTATCCTTTTGTATTAAGACTAGTTTTTAGTCAATAGTCATGATAACACCTTTAGAAAAAAAAAATGTTGAGGTTTCAACTAAAAAAAGTTGTTTCCGCTTTCTCGTACATATTTTATGTACCTCAAGTAATCATAATTTGTGTGGTACCGTGAGGAATTTGCAAAATAAAGTTAATGTTTTTTTCTTTTTAAATTAGTGCGTGGGAGGTAGATATAGACACATTGTGCCTTGACATGATTAAATGAGGTAACTGTTAGATCAGGTTGGAGAGAAGTACCATTTTACATGCAACAGTACTCCTGAACCCCTATAGTAATCAGTATACCGAACAAGACTAGATGATAGAAAATTTAAAGATATATATATAGTAGAAAAAAATCCAATCTCCCTTTTTTTCAATCAATTTTTATCTTTTTGAGAATCAAAAAAGTGCTTATATGATAATTGGACTCGATTATTTTATCCACAGGGTTCGACAATTGGATAGAGTAGGGACAATCTTTCACATCAAAATCCCCAGAACTTTGTCGTCAAAATTAAAATTGTCATATTTATCTGTTACAATATCAGGATCCTAAAAATCATTTTCATTAACAGCCTTTTGGGTTGAGTTTTCGCTTTGTTTTGAGCAAAACTGTATTTTTTTTTTTTTTTTGCTCAAACAAAACTAAGTCAAAACAATCACAAAACTATCAAAATATATATTTATCTTTTTTTTTAAATGTTCCTCTAGTTGGTTAAATGGAGTTGCACTGATTAAGTATAAGTAAATATTAAGTTATTACATTTACTTCATCGAACCTAGGAATCTTTTTGGTGAAAATATTATACATAACGTATATTTTTTCTCTAGGAATCACCTGGGTACTAACGTACACAGATTGAATTCAAAAGAATAACTTCTCAAGCGCCCATTGTCCATCTACTACGGCGATTACATTAATTTGTTACGTACAAAATCTTATTTTTCTAACGCCATCTATCATAAACCAATTTCAAATATACAACGTGAGAAGCACATAATTAAAGCCCTCTATAAGGAAAATTAAATTTTTTTTAATACACATATTTTTCAAAAAAACAATTTAAAAAAAAGATAAACTCCCTCATTGACGTCACAAGATATATATTTTATTTTATTTCAGGAAGAATAAGTGAGACTGGACTGGCCTGCGTCCTTGGTACAAAACAAGGACCAATATAACACTAATTATTAGTATACACCCTACGTTAAGGGCTGTATACAAAGTGTGTACGTCGATATTAAGGGGTTGGCTAATAAAGGTAATATAATTTTTTTTTCTTGTTGGGGTAAGAGAGAGTGTTAGTTTCATCTTCCTAAATTAGGTTAGTACAAAATTACTATAAAAGTTTTTCTCAGTATTAGTTTTTCTAATATAAATAGTTTTTGCACTATATTTGTATATTGGAGGCAATATTTTATATCTCCATTTCTGAAAATGGACTTCAAACCTCTCATACCTATGAATACATATATGGATTTTTATTTAATTAATGAGTAGACCCTATATTTTGATGGAAAAAAAGGGTTGCAAATATATAAAGGTATTAATGTATAATCAATAATGTTTTAAACATAAGAAACAAAATGTATTTTGTTTACTATACATGATTAAGCATATAAACAACGCTTAATATTATATATCTAGATTTCTTTGATGTGCTAGTCAGGAAGTATTTCCATTGAATAAATATTTTCTTAGGAAATGATTTCATCTTATATTTTATTTCATAAGAAATGCAATATACACTCTATTTCCTGTAAGCCATACATTTATATATGTTTTTGAACCTCTGCATAAAAAAATATACAATAAACGACTCTGATCCCACATGAAAATGCTTTTTTAAATCTGTTTAGAGAAATATGTGTATAAAAAAGAAATAATTTATTTTTCAATTAATGACGTTAGTAATGTGTATCTAGCGTTGTATAAGTGCAATTGGTTTATGTTGCACAGCGTTCGAAGAATAAGATTTTTGTTCTAACAAAAACTTCTTACACTGTGTTGCAATTGTTGGACTAAGTATTGTTTGAGGGTTATCAAAAATTAAGACCATCATATAGAAAATGTCCTATATTTTACAACTTTTTCTTCAAACAAAGCAAAAAGCAAGCCCGGTGGCTGAAAATATAAATAGTGTTTATAGTCCTCAAACTGTAACAGGCAATTCCGTGATGTTTTCACTTCCTTTATTACTTACCGATAATTTTGATTTCAAAGATGTGCAACACTCTGGAAGGCCAATTGTCGAAAATATGAATACAATAAAGTAAATCGTTGAGTCCCACCATCAGAAGATAAACTTTAATGCAACAAAAAAATTAATTTATGTTCAATTTAAAAAAAAAAATGGATTTCTTTTGTTTTTTACATCTATTATGCTTTGTTGGGAGCGGAAAACAGATAATCAATTGCATGTTTTGCCTGAGCACATCAAGACTGAAAAAGTTAGCGTTCTGGTATTGAGGGTTTTGAATGTATTGGCGTTTTAAGAAACAATCTAGTTGTTCTTATTATACCCATATCAGTTCGGAAGAAATGCCAGGGTCGGAAGGAACTTGCTCCGTATTTAAAAAAAGCTTATACTGGTAAGTAAGAAAAACATTGAAAATTTAACTGTGCATATCTCATGGGGAATAAACTTGCAAATATCAAGCTATGGAGTACCAGGGGCGTTGCTACCTTCCATTATTTGAAAGGGGGGTTTACTATAATTAATGATATAACTAGGTTTATTTTATGAATATAGGAGCAGAGGGTGCCCGCGTTGCTTGGTTGAGTATAGGTGAATAGAAACAAATAATAAGGGTAGAACAATAGAGATAGATAAAAATATTTAGAAAGAGACAGAAGGAGAAGAGAAGATAAAAGTAGAGAGACAGTGGGAATGATAGATGTATAGAAAGGAAAGTAACCTTTATTTTGGTAATAAACCTGCTTTTATTGACCTCCGAGGCACAAGATAAAGTCATAGAAACATGTTTGATTATTTAATACATCTGCTTTCAAAATTTCAAACTGATTTGTTCGACCATTTTGAATTCCATGTGTGATAACACCAAAAATAGAGTTATAAATATATTTAAGATATGATAAAAAGAGTCAAGAAAACCAATGTAGTTTATAGAATAATTCTTTTCAGAGAGAATCCATAAAAAATGGATTGGGAAAAGCAATTTTTTAACAATGCTCATCATTATCCCTTCGAGTCAGTCTCTAATATTTCAAATTCATTTGTTTTGTTTCACTTGTTTATAGTTAATTATAGTGTTTTTAACAATTTTATTAATTTAAATATATGAATTTGGTATAAACAGATACATAAATAAATAAAACTTTTAAAAGGCTTAACATTTCTAATCCATTCAGTTATACATATTATTTATTATTTAAGTTTTACTCTATTATTGAGAATATATATACACAGACAAGAAAAAGTTTGGAAAAAATACTTTTTCGTCATTTTCATACATGTTTATGACTTTATCATTATTTTTTACTTTAACCCGATCACAAAAAATAAAAAACAGAAATATAAAATATTTTATAGTTATTTGTCTCTAAACATCAGCTGTTTTGCCCAGGCTTAATTTTATATGCCATGTTTCTCTCTAGAAAGAAGCACCTCACATTTTATTTATAATGGAATGATCGGCTCCATCTCCTGATTTGAACCCAGAAAAGCAATTGTGTCAACACCTGCACAGAAAAGTGTAAGAAAAATGCCCCACACGTAAGAATGATTTATGGAACATTTTGAAGAAAAAATCCAATTTTTTTCCAAACTGTTTCTTGCCGGTGTATAATATACAAGTGTTATTCATCATAAACATTTTTTGTATGTTTAAATCGAAACTGATATTGAAGGAATACAGCCTTTTGTCATGATGTTTTCATTAACTATTTTTTCTGCCTCAAGTACACTAGGACATTGTTAAAAATTAATTAATTTTTTCAACTTATACCCTTATATAAAAATGTTTATTCATTTTTTTTAAACATTCTTTTTGCTCTTGTATGAAATATAAGATCCTTTACTCCAAAAATAAAGTCAATAGCGTAAATTAGACTATTTGTCGAATTGAGCAGAGTTTCATGGCAAAACAAAGGTAGATAAATGTTGATATCTTTAGATTTAAAAAAAAATTTAAAGTCTCTCATGACATGATATTCTGCCAAGCACGTTAGTGTCTATACAGACAACAATTTAAAATAACAACAATGTATCATAGTATAACCAAAGGACATAGTAAGGTAAATTACATTCTGCTCCAAGATGACCTTGTGCTTGGGGTATAAAAAAACTTATGTTTAATGTATTTGTAAAATTCATGTTACGATTAAACAAAATAATTAAAATTATTAATTGAAATATATATATTTAAAATGAAAATCTAGATAATTAAACGGTTTCTTTTTAATCAATCAAATAAAAAAACATTTGAAAAACCAATGTGGTCAGCTTGTAAAAAAAAAAGACTAGTTATACATTGCAAAAGTGTTCATAATGTTTTTTTAAAAAAAACATTGTTTATTGGTATTGTGCGGGTTTTTATTTAGAACCAAGGATGGTGATCTAGTTCCGTCCTACTTGTCAGTTAATAAAGAAGGTAAGATCGATTCTCTTGACGTCATTATGGGTGTTTTCATTAATTATTTTGTTATAAAAAAGAATAAATTATATAACGAAGTACAATTATTTATGTTCGTATTATATTTAGCAAGATTTTTGGAATGCTCTTAATACATATAAGGTATACTTATTTATTTATTAAACAATTGGCATATGCAAGAAAAATTCCAAGGGCCAGTCTCAAGGATTGACTGTATTAATGTCCAGCCCCATGTACCAACAGTCTCAACGACTTATATACCCTTTTCAAGACTATACTGTACCAAATATATAAGAACCGACACAACATTAATATAGACTGGGAAACTGTGGAGTTATTAGTTTTTGGAAAATAATTTTTAACTTCTTTTATATTTCTTTTTCAAATGTAATAAAAAAAATATACTGCTTCAATAAACGACCACTAATTTGGTAATTTTCACAACATTCGGTTATTTGGGTTGTCCAAGACAAAGACTTAAGATACTAAAAGGAAAATGTCTTCATCAACATACCTAGAAAATATAAAAATAGAACAATTTATAAACGAATAAAATCCAAGGAATCATTTTTATTTCAGACTTCATTAACGCTCTACCGCCTGAATTTTATCGAAGAAAAAACTTAAAAATATTTTTTTATACCAAAATATCTTAGCAAGACTTTGAGATCCACATGATCACATTATTTGAAAAAAATTAATTATTTGTCTTATTTTGATCATAAACTAGCTTGTATCACAATTAAGTAGAAGATATAGACTTAGAAATTAATGGTACGCCTGTTTGTTTAAAAATATACTTTGAAGTACATCCAGACGGTAAAGGGTTTATATTTACAATTATATGAATTTTAGATTAAGGGTGATGTCCAAAGATACTATGTTTTTTTTTCAAGTAATGTGTATGGCGTTAATGAACAGATATGTGCAATTTTATTACAAAATATTAATATTTGCATGAAACAGTCAGCCAATCAAATTTTGGAAAACGTGACAAAATTATTTAATCGCATTATTGGATAATTGAACGTGTTTAATAATTTAATTAAGATACAGTTTTAAAATCTGCTAAAAAAGTCAATATATTAGATTGTAAGTCCTATGCCTTTTAAGTGTGCGATTATTTTTGCAGTTTGGCAATTTAAACAGTTTTTTTATCTTCTAAAGATAATACTAAGATCCTTTAATTCTACAAAAGATAACATTTTACGATAAGGTGTAACTTATAGTCTGAGTGTTCAAGAATGACGAAGAGTAAGCTGTTATTCAATTGATACAATTAATCCATCGTTTAAAAGGTTATATACCCCCTCTAAAGGATTATGTATTTTGATTCATACCCCCCTCCCCCTAAATTTAATGAATTATTTAAGTCTGAATATTTTACTTTTTTTCCCCCGCCCATTCTGTGTATTAATACAAAAACTTATTTATTTCAAAGAATGCTCAAAAGATGTCTGCAAATATTAATGTATAATAAATATTATTCATTTATTCTTAAAATAGTACTCTAATATGTAAAAATATTATTTTTTAATAGTACAATACCTTATAAATCTATTTGAAAAATGTAACTTTAAGTAAGACAACATTAAAATATGGGTATAATTAAAATATTATTTAAGAGTTATCGGCTTATTTATTGGGGAAAATCTTAAAACTCATTGTCTAACAAATAGATAAAATATAAAACTTCAGAGTTTGGACCAAAAAAAGGGAACACTAAATCAATTTTTGAAATGTATAGAAAATGTTTAACTTGATTTTCTTATTCAATACGCACTCTTTCAATATTAATTTCACTCTTAACAACACCACCAAAAAAACAAAAAAACAGAAGGCTGTGTTTATAACGTACTACGTAATCAGGATGTCAGCTTGGAAGGAATCAAAATTTAGGTGATATCTGCAGCAAACCCAAATTGCAAAATCCAGAGGGTTAAATTCATGGCTTTAGAAGGGCCACATAGAGGCAGGCCAGAAGTATGTCATATTGTTGCTGTTATCAACTTCTTGAAATTGTAGGCAGTCCGGATGGAGATACCAACGGTCTTTGCAGCCTTCTTACGTAATAAAACCAAGTAATTAAATGCTAGTGCATAGATTGGTTCCCCACTCTCGTATTAGGGCGCTTTGTTTTTGTAACTTTTTTTGACATTTTGATAAAGGCAAGAGCGGAAATGTTATGTTATGGTATACAATATTTATGCAAAATCCTACGATCCCATCTTTAAATCGCATATCTTTGTCAAAATTAAAAAAAAAAAAAACATGATATACCTATTTATAAAGGAATATTATATTTTGTATAAAAACATTTTGATGAATATTTTTCTAAATTTTTGGTTTAATGTCTCACAAAAAGCTGACTTAACCCCTATTTACAAGACTATATTTTTGAAATAAGCAAAGAAGCATTGTAATTTCCCCGTATTTGTTTTCACAATTTTTTTCTTGTGTGAATATAGGTAGATGACTCTATATGTAATGAAGTCAAAAACGGTACTCAAAGGATTTTTATTTGTATAAATAAGGATTTTTTGCTTAGAATTTGCATGTAATTCTTATACTAAGTCATTATTTATTTAATTGATAAAAAATATCAATTAAATGTACACAGAGTGGGGACCCAAAACTTGCATGGTATGAATATATAGAATCAAGAAAAAACAACTCAAAACCAATCGGTTATATGTTTAAAATACATGCGCAGAAAACTATTTCAAAGCTCTCAGGTTAGCCAGGGTTACGGGGGTAATAAGCAATAGTTGAAATCCACCCGCAAATCATCACATAATTTAAGGAATCCATCTAATATCAAAAATAGTTCCAAGCCTTTGGGTTGCAAAGATGATGGAAGTTGTTTTGAATTATCCAGGGGTATTTGCAAGTACCCCGTGCAACAAAATCGTAAATAATAGTAAGCGAATTTATATTGTGTTATTATTCATCATGAAGCTTGAAAAAAAAAAGGCAATTTTCCTTTCTGGCAATTATCCTCCATGACAATTTTCTCCAGAGTACTTTATCTAGTACCAATTAAATACTATATTTTTTATTCAAATGTCCTTCTTTAAAAGGAAAACAGTCTTTGCATGCTGGTAAAAATACTGGCAGCTCGTGACGATGAAGGTCGTGTCCATGACGTAGGAGCTTGTAGCGAATCCAAATTTGGATTATAAGTGCGTCAGATATCCAAATAAACTGCAAACCGCAATGTGAAGGGGTTTGAGCTCAGGGCTGCACTAAGGGCAAATGGAGTCAGGCAAGAAGTCAGCCATAGTGTGACTGCAGAAGCTATGGTTCGTATTGGAATGTAATTAACTTTTTGATTTTATAAAATTGTTAAATGATTTATTATAAGGTTTTAATAGTTTTAATATTTTGTTCCGTACACAAGAAATTTCTTTTACTTAAGCTAAAAAAAAAAAAACTTACAAAATTCTATAGACCTTTTAACTTATAATAAAAATGATATATTTATATAACACAATATTCAGAATATTTGGAAGTCTCCTTTAATCAACAATTCAAAAAAATGGTAGAAAATACTAAATTATTTTTATAAAAAAAGGAACTTCATAGCACAGCAGAATTTACGCTCTATAACATAATATTTTTCTTTGAAGTATGTTTACGTTTCACTAATTTAAGCAAATTCTATATATATTTTTAACATGAAATAAGATATTTGATTATTTTTCTTTTTTTAATCAACATTTTTATACATGTGGGAGAAATGCAAGAATATCTGCAAAGCAAGTTTGAACTTCTTAGCAAAGCAGTATTTATGTTCAATAAGGGAATTATTTTACTTTGAAGTATGTCCATGTGTCTACTAATTTGTGCAAATTTGATCTATATATTCAACATAAATAAGTTATCGTACTTTTGAATTTATATGGACTAATATATAAATATTTTATTTTTATTTATGATATTATTTTATGTAACAGTATTTATACAATAATACGTCCAAAAAAAGTTCAATAGTAATATTTTTATTCAATGAAATGTTTTTTTTTTTTGTCAACACTGGTTTTTGCTAATTAATTTTACTCAGAATAATTTCTGTGTACATTTTAAAATACATATATTAAATAGTTAACCCTAGCGTAGTTTTCTGGGATCCCAGGATTATTCCTTTAAATCTACAATTTGTCATCAACATTTTTCAGCAAGCTCCTGAAACATTTTCTTAGATTATATGAAATTTTTTAATAATATTGATAATGCTCTGTTAGGCTTTATTTAAATACTAAGCTATTCTAAATTGAGGTTAAGGGAATGCAATTATCTTTCTTGTTTAAGAGACGTTCGTTTGCTTCTCTTATTTATTTTTGAATTATTTTCTTTTATGTGAAAACAGAGACGTACAAGATATTATTATGATTATATAAAGTACACACAACCTCAGCAAAACGGAAGGTTACTAATTTTAAAGTGTATATTACAGGGTGTCCACGATAAATTGGAACTAATTTAAACTTCATCCAGATCCATAATGTGGATATTCGGGTTTAAATCATACTAATATAAAAGGTTACGTGAACAATACACTATAACTTCCACCACAATTGCTTTGACAACAAACAATAGTCATCAGGGAACAAGTAAGGAGAGACACCATCCACGAATTGGCTCGCGCGGGACACAAGCCCTCTGCTATCTGCAAGCTTCTTAACTACCCCAAGACAACGGTGTATCGGGTCTTCAATGCCTGGGAGGTTGAAGGGAAGGTCTACCGCATGACCCACAACATGAGAAGTGACCGAATCCGCACTCCCCGCTTCCTTGAAGGCCTCCGGAAGTCCATCAAGGCTTTCCCAGGGACTTCCTTTTCCAGGTTGGCCAAGCACCATGGAGTGAGCAAGCAGCTGGTCTCCAAGGCTGTGAATGAGGACATCGGGTACAGGTCATGCCGAATGTCCAAACAACACATCCTCACGGCATCCATGAAGGCCACCAGGCTCACCAACGGTAAGCATCTCCTCAATAACCTGAAGAGCCATGGAGGAAGAATCATCTTCTTCTCCTACGAGAAGAACTGGACTGTCGACAGAAGCTACAACGTCCAGAATGACAGGTGGCTGGCCAAGGAGACAGAAGAGGTCCCTTAGGTCTTCACCACAAAGTTCCCAGGCTTCATTACGAGGGAGTGGAATGCTGTCCATTCTGCCGATGTCATCAGGGCATGCAAATCCTTTAGGGGCAGGATGGAGAAGATGGTGGCTCTGAGGGAGGACATGTTGAATAAATTTATTGTTTAATATCATGTCTAACTTTTCCATATTAACAAATACACTCCAAATTCCATTTTTATCAAGCAAGTTGAATTTTAAGATAGTTCCAATTTATCGTGTATGTAATTAAATATATATATATTTTTTTTTTTTTTTTTTTTGGGGGGGTTGACTGATTTACCCAGTACACTATCACCGTTATAGAAAAGGTCTTCCCTAAATCTACAAATATTAATACATTTTTTAAAATGAGGAAGAATCTAAATAACATTAGATTAGTCAACAAAGTTCCCACTCTTTTTTATCCCTCAACTATTTATTATTATAACCAAAGTTAGGGTAATAAGAAGCTTTAATATCCTTGTTCTAGTAATATTCTTCACTGATCCTGAGGCTACCGCAGTTTGAATTTTTTTGGAGGATAATGTTTATATCGTTCATCTTTGTTTCTTGAGAAATGATATGACTCTCTTCATTGTCGAAATATTGTATATATGTTTTCCTGATTTGACAACATTGTTGTTTTAAACAATTGTGACCTTACTTTCCTGGTCTAGTTTTGCAGTAAGGGGTTCCTTTCACTCCTAAGGAGCATATACTTCTTACTAAGTTACTAAGAGACTAAGTATGTTGAAAAAAGGTAGGAAACTTTTCAGACCACCTTTGTGTTTGTGAACTGGAATGCACGTTGATAAAACCTGATAAAAAGTCATA
This sequence comes from Lepeophtheirus salmonis, assembly GCF_016086655.4. Classification (NCBI taxonomy): domain Eukaryota; kingdom Metazoa; phylum Arthropoda; class Copepoda; order Siphonostomatoida; family Caligidae; genus Lepeophtheirus; species Lepeophtheirus salmonis. Next base: position 8,871,695 of record NC_052140.2, read on the forward strand.
TTGATTTAAAAAAAAGTTTAAATAGAGTACTGCTTCCTTTTTTAAAAAATAAGATTTGAAGAAAACGCCTGCAAGATTTATTTCATTTATACTCGTAGAATGCTCCCTGTATATTATATTCATTTTTTATTTCTAGAAGAGGGGAATATTAGAATAAAGAAAATCTTTTATCCTCCGTTAGATGACGCAAGGATATGTCTAATTATACTCCAAAAGAAATAAGTCATAGATAGTTACAAAAATAAGTGAAATTACATTTTTTCCCCAAACCTTTTCTCGCCAGTGTAATTTACCAAATTTGTCATTTTTGGGAGTTATTGTATTTTTAAAACAATTATCGTAGGATTAGTTATTCGATGCACATAATTCCAGCAATTTTTATTTCAACATATTTTCTCCTTTTTTTTTATACATCATTGATGTGCACCAGATGTTCTAATATCAATTATATAAGTATACAAAAAAGCATCCCTTACTTAATAATAGACTATTATATAATATTATTATTCCCTGAAAATATACTTCAAAATGTATGTTTCAATCCTATGAAATCCTTTCTCACAAATAAAGACATTCATGTTCAATAATAATCTGATTAAAGGTAAGAAAATAATAACACACAAAAGAATCATTCATGGAATTGTATCAAAGAAAAAATATAATAGATAAAGTATGTGTAGAATATGCTTTACATAACTATTGACAGCAGAGGATTCTTTGTGCCTAGAGTCTGAATATATTTTCACATAAGTAAAATCAACAACATTTTATTCTAGTATAAATTTATACATTAAGTTAGTTATTGGTATTAGATTCGAGTTATAATCAAAGTTGTAAAAAATATGACATGTCTGTAAGCAAAAATAGAAAAATCCATACTGAAAATTTGAATAATGATATCAAAGAGAGCAACTAAAGTGTTATTGCGTTGTATTAAATTCGATTCAGTCAGCTATAAGAAGGAACGGAATTAATGACACTCAAATCCAACTCTGTATATATTGATGCCGAGTAAATTTAAAAATGATTTGGTCACATAATTAAATATATTTGATAATATAACTTTTTTGGGGGGTTTTTGTATTTAGAATACTCAAATTACATAAGAAACAAAAAAAAAAAAGGAAAGAGGATCATTTAGAAAACTAACATAAATAAATATTTTAGTTTATAATTATCCCTATTTTGAAAAAAATGTCTAATCATTATATGTATACATAATACAAAATAAAAGCAAGTAAATCAAATCCGTCAACATACAGAATACGGAAGACATATCCAAGAATAAAATAAAAATCGAAACAAGAACCAATAAAAATAAAATATTATAAGGAATTCACCAATAAAGTACCAACAGACCCCATAATAAAACAGATCTTATCTCCTCAGCAGCTCGGGGTTCATAATTCCTAATTTTGTTGCAATAAGAGCTTTGGAATTCAATAACGCGTATTCCAACAACTTCATCTTTCCTGGGGATCCCTTTAGTTTTGAAAAACAAAACAAAATCAGTGCTTTTAGAACCTTTTTACCTAAACATTAATCAAATAATACAAAACCAACATTAAAAAGTATGTCATAGAAATGGGATATTTTCATAGTTGAATTGGTGACTCAAGATGTTCTCCGTCGTTTTTAATACATAGAGATGTAAATATTGCTCCAATTGTTGTGAGCGTACAAATAACATCCAAAACAACGTTTATATACAACATAAAGTAACCAATAGTGAGTGTTCTCATGATGGACAGGGAGTAGTACCAATTATTTGTTAGGGAGTTACAAGTCCTTGTTGGAGGACTCAGAGGATAATTTAGAAACCGTATCGTTGTATTTCCTGCATACGTCCAGTGTTGCATGGAATGGGTCCTACGAGCTTGTAAAAATAAAAGAAACTGTTACACCATTGGAAGAATGGTTGGGTGTAGTTGAGAATTTTAGCTGTCATAAAGTTTTATCAGATTAGCTGCTATGAGAGAAAGTAAATAACCACAAGTACTGCTCCGTATATAACAAGGACATAAACACAGGAGTTACTCCCATGTTGATACTCAATTCTAATTTGATTCAATAAGAATTTAAGGTGAGTTATCACATCTTGTACAAGGCTAATCTATATACATATATAAAATATAGTTTGAGTGAATATCCTTTAGGCGTGTCCACACGGCTGAATGTAAGAGGCTGTAACTTTGCATGAGTACCTTTTTCGAACCCCTTCAGGCTAAGACAGGAGTTTGAGGGGTTCATATAAGAGGGGCTTATGTTAAAAACCCTAAACAGAAAACCTCTTTTTTGGAGCTCAAAGAGAAAATATAAGGGCTGGAGTTAAAATTCCAAAAGTGATTGGTGCCTCAAAAAATAACTATACAAACAACTACAATATTTAAATTTTTTGAAAATCAAAAAAGTTATGAGCAAAAAAAAAAATTTTTTTGAACATTGCAATTTTGAATTTTTTCAGGTTAGAAAAAAAAATCCAACGAAAGAATAATTTCGTAGAAATATGTCTGAAGATTCTTTTGCATATAAATTTAACAAATAAAAATTGGTTTTTAACTGAAATATCTCTGTCATTTTCTGAATAATTTTTTATCTCATTAAACTTTTTCTCATCTTTTCATATATCGTCATTTTTTAATTTTTAAGAAGAAATTTTAGACTCTAGCATTACAAGAGAGTATTTTCAATTTTCAAAAAACTTTCATACAATTATTTTTGCAATATTTGCAAAAATGAACCAATTATCGCAAGTTTTTGAGTGAACATTATCCATTTTGCAAGTACTGAAAAAATATTGGTAGGTTTGTGTTTCTCTATACAATGTCAATAAATGAAATTTACTATTTTTTGCAAAATTAGTGTATAAAATTGTTTGTAATTTGTAATGGACTTTCTATCTATACCTTTTTTATGTATATATGTTGGTATGTTATTTGAAGCTTATAACAAAATAGGGATTGCCTTACATTAGCAGATTGATATAAAAGCAAGAGAAAAAGAAACAGATTTATCAGGATCTTTCTCGACACAACAAAAAATTCATATTATAACTAATAGTATAATAGAATTATTCTGTATAGATAATTATTTTCTGAATAATTATCCAATTTTTTGATCATTGTCAATGGGATGTCCTTTTCCCTCCACATATCTTTTATTATGTTACGGGCAATGTGTAAAATGACCGGGCAATCTATAAAATTTCCAATAGAGTGGCTAATTTTGCAAAATAAAATTGAGTCTCTGGCGACATTTTCTTATCATACTATAGTTTGATTGTCTGAATACAGGTGTGCGCGTCTAAAACTGAACACTCCTTTAAACTTTACACCTTAAGGGCTTGACGAGGGGTTCTCTTGTAGACCTTAAGGCCAAGATCTTTATTAAGTAGCCGGTCCATGGTCCTTTTGCTGACGTTGAACTCCCTGGAGAGGCCGCTAACAGCGACCTTGCCTCTCTTGTCCTCGACAGACTTTTTCACGGCAGCAACCATTTTGTCCAACCTTCGAAGACTTGACTTAGATCTTGTGGCCGCCTCAGGAGTCCCTTTGGCTACCACGCTGTAAACGGTGGTGCGGCTGCAGTTCAGAACCTTGGCAATTTCAGTGGGAGTTTTTCCCCGCGCGGAAAGTTCCAAAATTGCGACTAGACGTCTCTCCATATTATCGGCTGTTGTTTCGCAGTTGCTATTTAGATTTTGCTGGAGGTTTGTTTATAACTAGTCAAGACCCTTGCCTCGAAGTATAAACCAGTTTCATCTCAATAAAATCGTGAATATGTGCATGGCGTAAAATTTAAAGGAGTGTTCAGTTTTAGACGTGCACACCTCTACAATATAAATTTCAATAAAAATGTACTAAATCAGGAATATCTATCCTTTTAATATAATGGTACACATTTCCACTTAAAATATTTTAATGGCCTGCAGAACCTATTGAATTAATTTTCTTGAAAGTGGCTATATAAAACAAAACTATTCAATAAAAATTTCTTTAAATTTTAGACCAAACATAAATTTCAAAAAAATTATAATTTTTCAAGGCCAAACTGCTTTAAAACGCTAATGTGGAAGAGTCTCAGAATATACGAGTTACCGTCAAATATTTTTCAATGTTTTTACGTATGAATAGTGTTTTACGCGTTTTGACCATATTTTGACAATTTTGCTAAAATTACTAGCTTAAGTGAGAATGAGTAGTTGGCCACAAGTAAACCTTCGGTTGGCTGCAATGTTGTCTGCGGTCATGAGGTTGGACATACTTGCGCTAAATAATCAAATTGTTTGCAATAGAAATTGGATCTTAAACAAATCTTTAATTATCAAATTTCTTGCAATGAATCGTTTAATTATCAAAATACTCACAATCATTTTAACTGATACAGTAAATCAAGTTAAAATGATCATTGACCACTCTTTTGGAAATTTTATAACCCCTCGGTCATTTTGCACATTGCCTGCTCTAACAGGCATTTTGCAAATTGCTTATTTTCACATTGTCCATCACATATATATAGTACATTTATACACTTAGACTGGTACACCCTCGATAAATGGGGTAACCCGTCTTTACACGTACAGCTTCTTATTAAATTTTGACTGTTACTTGCAGTTGCTCACGAGAACACAAGCTTATTACTACTTTATATTCAGATGTTATCCAATTAATTAAGAAATAATGGAATATATTTGAAAAATAAAAAAAACTATTCAAACTATTAAATAAAACTATTGCTTCTTCAGATGTTCAGGTCATTTTATATACAAAACTAGTTACGGCTATCAGCTTCAGTCAAATTAGAATATGGAGTCGAGTCGAGTTGTTGGGCATTGACTCAATTTGTATTTGAGTATGAGTAAAGAAACATTATTTTGCATTACATTGCTCAAATCTAAATTCAACAATCAAATAAGTTCGAATACATAAATAAGGCAGTCAAAAAACTAGTTCATAATTAGAATCCAGAAAACATATCTTGGATTGAATGTCTGTCAGAAAATTGTGGACTTTATTTAGTTCGAGTACTACTCAAGTATAATATCAGTACTTATATAGGAGTGTTCTTTGCATTTTTTAAATGACTTTTTGCAAAAGAAATAAAGTATATTGTCAACGATTTCCTATGTCAGGTCATATATATACTAATATACCGTGTGGTTATTGAAATAACTAGATATTTTGAATCTATTATTTTATCAAGTTTTATTTCCGTAAGTAGAGGAGCTAAATTAACTAAACTTTGCAATCAGATGTTGGCAATTAAGTTGTTACTTCTAATCGACTTTGATAATATCCTTAATGCACCGCTGGAAACTCAGACACATGGAAATAATGTTATTGGAGTTCATGATTTTCTAATGCTCAACAACAGAAACCTTGAGAGATTCGAGATTCAATGCTCTTGTACAGCAGGCCCTGTCTTCGGCGTGTTGCCATAAGGAAACTTCAAAAAGGAATGTGTAACCTTTTCTGTGCGTTAATACTCGTCTCCATGCCAATATTGATATGACTTTCTTGCCTCTGTAAATAGTCAGCCTGCTTATGTAAGTCAAGTTTCGGATCTCTGTTGGTTTGTGCTCTGCGCAAAGGGGGCGGAAATCTCGAATCTTTTTTCTGTTTGTGAGACTATTTTTCGAATGTCGAATGCCAATCCACAACGTTTGTGAGATGATGGGAGGATTGATCAGTTCAGCTGATGTGTGTTTCTTATTTGTCTATTTTATAAGTGTCCAGATTTCAACTACGCACAAGGTATATCTGTTTATTTATTAGAAGTACTTTAATAAGACTCTCTTTCATAAGAAAAACGTTAATGCATACAATTAGGTGATAATAATTTTTTTTATGTGTGTTTATAAACAGCTTCCTGAGGACTATAGAGAAGAAAGAAAAGGGTTTCCCCTTTCTTTCCCTTATTGTTCAAATAATTTCTCAAAGGAAGCACACCAAAAAACAAGTGCTCTTAAGATTAAGTTTATTTATTTTTAATCAAAATTTTTATATAAATATACCATTAAAGATATTAAAATTGATGGGCTTACATTGTCCGTGAATCAAAAGTTTATATTATATTATACGTAAAAAAAAACATTCCAAAATGATATGGTAATTGTTGTGGGTCAGTCATTATTGAGGCCCGCAGACTGGAGTCAGATACAGTTCCTTCTTGGTACAGTCCAGTTCAGTCCTATAAACTTATAAAGTTCGGTCTTTGATGACATCATTCAACTTTATTTCTTCTTTTTTTGATCAGTTCTGAGAGTCTAAAAGGCTATCTTAAGGCCGGTCCTAAGGAATGATAGGAAAAATCCTACGACTTAATTGAATAAAATAGAGATGAAAAGTACTAATCCAATTTGAAGAATATTTGGGGAAACAGAAGTTTAGTTGTCCGTTTGGTGTATTAGATTCACAGTTAGCAGCTATGAAATGAAGGTCAAACAGAAATATTAGTATGTAAGGTCATAGCAATGCTTTGCCTATCTTGAATTCTGCTCTGAGTTTAACAACCTTTTCTTCAGAGTGTTTGTCAACAGGTGGTGTGGGGTCCTTGTGTAAGAGTACAACCCCAAGTCCTCCTTCACAGCCTCCTGATTACCCCCTCGTCCACGTCAAACTCGTAAAAGAGGCTATTCATGGATTATGTGGGGTCCTCCTTGATCTTCTTCTTTAGGTCACACAGAAACTCAGAATCCCTTTTCAAGTTGTATCCCTCACTTCCTTCTTTCCTTGAGAGGTCTTTTCCATCCTTTTTTCATATATAGAGCACGTGACAATGTCCCTAATCTCTGCCAACTCAATTTTGACATCCAGAAGGTATCCTCTGCCTTTTTGATTCTTACTCACTCATGATGAAAAATTTGAGGAATGTTTATTATTGTTTACGTATGGAAAAATGACAGGAAATTCTGAGTATGTGGGAAAAAATTACAAAACCTTTCTATTTTAATTACATAATTAGCATTTATTAAGAGTCCACGTTTTGCTTCCGAACCCTGTATAATATTTTTTTTTTCTATCAAAAATATTTGAAGGATACATAATTAAATAATAATTTCATATGAAACGTTTGTTTTATTTAATGTTTTAATTCTTATATTTTCTCTTTAGCAAAATATATGAAAAATAAATCATCCCAATTTTTCTAACTTTAACAATCCAAACCAACCTCATTGCTATTTATTTCTTATGTCATTATAAATAAACACTTTAACATTAATTTAAGTATGAAACTAATGTCGCTTGAAAAAAAACAACGATTTGTACTTTATTAGTCGTTAGATAAATTATTTTTTGTTCACTTTTAAAAGCCTTTTTACTTACAATTACATTTATTAAAAACATATATTATAGTTTGTAAATCTAATAAAAAACACAGATGTATTCATAAATTAATATACCACTAAAAAAAGCCCTCAATAGTTGAAAATTATTTTATTTACAGATATTATCATACAAACACTTTCTTAATAACCCCTTTTTAAATTTGTTAAGAGGTCGAAAGATGTTTGGTTCGGGATATATGGGTATTATATTGGTTCCAGAGTTGTTTTGATATATTTAAAACGATAAACTACTATTAATTTTTTTACCGAATAAGAACTTTATTTCAAATTATTGTAAAATAAGTTGCTTATATTATTAATTAATAATATGTGTATTAATTAATAATATGTGTTATAAAGTAAAATCCATTAGTTTTCCAATAGTTGGCTTTTGTAATGTTATCTCGTGTTCTAAAAGTGCGATCACTCTATGCTGGATAGTGTTAGAAATACAATTTTTAGTTCTTCATAAGCTTATTAGACAGTACAGTGATTATTTTACTTAGAATTTTATGTGTGCACATCAAAGATGTACACAAGCAAAACACCTGATTTTACAGTTTTTCCTCAAACAAAACTAAAATACAAGCAAGGCGCCTGAATATCTGAACAGTGTTGTTGCTCTAAACACTGTAACATCCAATCACAACAGTATTTTGGGTTTGGTGTACTTTGTTCTCTTAATTTTGATATCAAAGTTGCACTCCACTCTTAAAACCAATTGTCGAAAATGTGGATCCATAATGGCTATCGTGGAGTCCAACCTTCATTTTTGAAAAGTTTATACAAAATCCATTAAAAATAATGGATTTCTTTTGACTACGGCTTTTCTTCATCTTCCTTTAATTGGTTAAATGGAGTTGAACTGATTTAGTATAAGTTAACATTAAATTATTACATTTACTCCATATAGCCTAAGAATACTTTGGTGAAATCCATATACATAAAGTATACTTACATCTCTATGAATCCCTTGGGTGAGAACCTACACACATTAAGTAAAATATAAGTGTAAATTATAAGCTTGGTATTCAAATTTTTGGATTATTTAAGATACTTAAATATTTTAACTATAGCTTTTACCATTTACTTCATTTACGAGATATATTTATTAAACTCAATATGCCCTTTCGAATTCCAATCTACCCATTTCTCATTAATTATTGTGGAAATGAATTTTTGGCAACTTTGAGGGAAATTTGTAGGGGTTTTAAAGGTTTAATGTTATGAAGAAAAATTCGTAGAAGAATACAAACGGAATCCAAACTCAATTTTAAGAACAATAAGTCTAGCTAGAATTTGTGTTGACGGTACACATAAAGTAATTCAAGGGTCCTTGTCATATATTATATAATAAATGACTGTGTTGTTGTTTTGTCAATTTTTAATATCTCTAATGGTAAAAGTATTTCAGAATATTAGTAGTATATGCATAAAACTAATCAGTCATATCAAACATGCAAACTTAAAATACATATATGATAAATATCAAAATATCTTATATTGATATATTGAATAAGAAACAGAGTTCATTTATATTGTCTATATACATACATAAATGTTGTGTACAAGTTGCAATTTTATTACAAGTGATATCTTGTATAAACTGATTGTACAAGTTACAAATGCTTTGTTTCACAAGGCCTTATGGTAAATAAATTTGATCAGTTTATTTAGATCCATTCAACTAACTTATGTATTTTGTATTCAGGAATTACTTAACTAATTTTATTTAAACATTTGATATCAACATTCAAAAGATAAATAATTCATGAAGTTATTTTGGAAATTTTTCAACAAAACGTGTCAAATCATACAAAAATCAGTAAATTAAGGATCTTATTTTTAAAATAATATATTTCTTTCAGTTAATTTATGTTGGAATTAAAACTAAAAAAAACTTTATCTTACAGATTAAGAAAATTTATGTTTAAAAAGTAGTTCGATATTGATTGATATTTTCACTTTTAATAGTAATTATCTAATGGAATTTAAAAACAATTAAGTTTGATGAAAAGTTCTTAAATTAAATCCAATTAAGTCGGCTATTGAACTAATTGTAATAAGTAATGAATATTTTAGAGACCAGTAAATAAATCCCTATTTAAATTTTAAAATAATTTATTATAAAATGTATCTTGTGAATGCTGGGATGTTTGTTATCCATACTTTTACCTTAAATTTTCATCAATAACTAATGTAAATGAAAGTTTAAATGGTCCTTTTCCTGTTCTAAGCATAAATAATGATAGTAAAATGGTGTTTTTTTTAGCCGGGAGGCGTTCCAATACCTTAATGTTATTGTAGAGTTTTATTTAGAGATCACTGACAGTGTTTCAATGTCCCTTGGAGCTGTTTCAACTTGTCTTATCGATTATCGACAGAAAATTAAAGACAAAATAATAGATATTACACCTAAATACCCTTGACTATAGTATGAAATATGTAGTAGAGCTCCATTTTCTGTAGAACTGTCTAATCACCTAGCAAATAAACTTCCATCTCAATATCGCTAATACAAACTCCGTCAACCCACGAAAGGTTATTTTTGTTTTTTCTATCTTATTTTTTCTTCTTTATTGTTTATTTTAACTATAAAAATCAAAAATAAAGATTTTTTGTTTTTCGCAATAATTTGATATTAAATAGTGTTAAACCATTAATTTCCTTTTACATAAAAACATTTGTTCAACTTGCCAACGGACACGATTTTGAAGTGATTGGTTGTTCGTAGCAAATGTTTTTTACATACACATATTTATTTTATATAAATATAAATGGACTATTTTATTTTACAAGCATGATTTTGACAATTTATCATATGGATTGTCAAAGTACATGAGTTGATTTTCTATTTTACAAAAAAATACAATGGATTTCTTGGCAATGTTACTAGGCTTATGTATGTTGAATGCAGTAAAACAATATCTTTGATCTATGTCTTAACAGGGTATATATATTTTATGAGCTAGAGTGGCGAATAAAATATGTCCTAAAGGCTGGAGGGGCTTTTTCTATTCGGGAATATGAACAGAGTTTTTGTATCTTCAAAAGCTGTTAATATTTTTATTTAAATATTCAAGACATAAAATTTAAGTATAAAGTAATCCCTAGTCCTTGTGCTCGCTAATTAATGACAAAGAGTAAAACTGAGGGGTTATAAGCAGTGATTAAATTCCTGTGTATAATTGGCAAGAAACCAAACATGGTAACCCTGAAAATTTGAGAAATGCTTTGAGGAGATTAGTTACATTCAGCTGTGACAAGGGAGGATATGTAGAATGAAATATACAAGGGATATGGGAAAAATTACTCCGATTTCGATCTCCAATTCTACTCTAAGTCCTACAACAACTTACAATTATAACTCCGCCACAAAATTTTAGGGTTACGCTCCATATTTTGTAAGGACAAAAGAATGTTTAATCAAGTTTTGGATAAATATGATAATATTTTTAGGAAAGTATATTCAATACTCAGGCGTTAACTAATAATTTCAAAAGCTGAGAAAAAGAAAACTCATTCTTTAGACTTCCAATTCCAAAAAAAAAAAAATTTTTTTATCCTAAAGCCAGTACTTCATTCTTTTTTTGTAAAGGGAGTCAGAAGTTTCAATTTTAAAGATTTGTGGATGAATTTCAGAAGTTCAGATCAAAATATTAAAAAACATATGTTCTTTATCGATGGAATCATTTGGTTAGCTTCAAAAGACCAATTACTTATACAATTATGCTTGCAATAATTGAACGACTTGATGGATATCTAGGATACCTCGAGGATAAATTATTTTCTAATTAATTTAAAGTTCCCTCATTTTAAGTCCTAACTTTTTTATGAAACATTTTTGTAGATGTTGCTAATTGAAAATAAATAAAAGTTCTGATCGTTTGAGTATCCGAAATATTTTTGGGGTACAATTTGTTTTCTTCGAAGGAAAAAAAAAAGATTATTTTCTTATTTTTAATTTATTCAACAGCATAACTTTAAAATTAAAACATCTGAAATTATCAATTTAACTTTAAAATTCAAACTTCTGAAATTATCAACATAACTTTAAAATTCAAACTTCTGAAATTATCAACATCATTTTAAAATTGAAAATTCTGAATTCCTTTACAAATAGAGAATGTTGTAAAAAAAAACTTTCTTTTCAAATGGCTATAAAGTTCAAAAAACGCCCCCTGAAGACTGAAACATTTCTTACACAACTTTTTCATTCAAATATAACAAAAGATTGAATTAACACGTCAATCTAAAAGTTGAACACCCCAGTACAAACACTATTTTTTTTTTTTTTTTTTTTTTTTTTTTGAGGAAGTTTACTTTTTTGTGACCTTTGACCTTTTGTATGATCTTAAAGCTGTACTTTATAAACTAAAAATATTATATAACTATTGATTAAAGGATAAAAAGGCTTTAATGATCACGAAATTTGCGAGGTTCTTCTTATTACTTTGAAAAAAATATATAAAAAATACAGATTCATATGTGGAAAAGTATTTTTCGGGGATAGGGGCTGGAAAAAAGAAAAAAATCAGTGCTTCAAAGATGCTTTTGTATCTAAAAAGTTGGGTAAAATTAAATTTGGTTTTCGAACTATATGACAATCTCAACTATTTACTTTTTTATAATTTTTCAACTTTTTTTTTCTTTACAAAGATCCCTTGTCTAATTATGAGTCTCTTGCCATAAAAAAAAGTCAACCAAAACCTCCTCAATATAATAATTATTATTGCAAAATTATTTAAGGAAGCAAAATTCAACTTCTTTTTCAAAAAAACTAATATACATAGAAAATTAATAAGTGTTTCCACTGACGTCACATATGAACAGATATCACCATGAAGTTGGAGTGTAGTCACTAGAATTTCCTAACTACAAACTTCTACATCGGGATTTCGTCAATTTATTTTGACATCTGGTGCAAACGTTCTATAGATATAATTTGTGAATCTCAAATTTAAAAAAAAGGTATGTAAATTTTATTATGACATACTTTTTACCTCAGGCAACGAAGTTGAACAATATTTTTGTTTGTTAGTCCATCGTTCATCAGGATTACAGGAAAAGTTACCCAAGGGAGATGGTCAAAATAAGAGCACCATAATTTTTTGAGAGTTCTAAGGTCAAGGTAGCACAAAACGATTAAAAAAAGATAATCAACAATAACTTTGCAACATATTGCAGGGTTCTTATTGGTTTTATTATACATGTTTAATTAAGATGCTTTATATAGCAAAAAAATCTAAGGTCAACGCCCCACAAAAGGTCAAATGTTCCTAATTGAACATAATTTTTGAACAAATTAAGATACATAGTTGAATTCATCGCTTTGCAGCATTCAACACAAATAAATATATAACTCATACTTCTTTGTGAATTTTTATTGATATCTAATTATACCAGTTAACATGTACTTAATTTCATTGTCCTGGAACAAAAAATATCTGAGGATGGACACAACTTAAGCCAAACTGTTTTTATTGAATAAATAATATGTATTACTGAGATCAAAGGGCTTCCTACTGTAAAATATTATCGTTTAATGTTCATTTCACTATATGTCAAAATTTCAAGTGTCATTTAAAAATTGTCAATAGATTTGTACAAAATGTTTTATTGATCAAAAGTGTGTCATAATTAAATTAATACAGGGTCTATGTTTTTGACAACAAAATAATAAATATAAGTTATGAAAGCTTTCTAATTTCTTTCTTTTTTTTTCTTCCAGAACTCCTCCAATATTTACACTACTTGTTATAAAAAAGTGAAAAGTTTTTTTTTACAAATAGAAGGCAAAAAAAAATAATACTATATATTTTTTCTAATTTTAACTATTTATCTATCTCAATGAAAAAACATTAGTTTTTTTTCTAATCATGAATTTAAAATAATACAAGTTGTGCTTTTTTCTTCATTATTGTGGCATTATACAAAAAAAATGACATTATTCTATGATTAATTTTTTATTTTTGCCTGAAATAGAATTTCAATGCATTATAAAATATTTAAATTAGTTTGTTGTCGAAAATATTGATATAAGTTGAACAATATTTTTTGCTATATTTTAATTAGGGAAAGAGGTGAAATTTGTAACAATTAAATTGACTTTTATTCGTCAAAGTAATAGACAGAGATCTTACATATGTGTACTATTTATTAAATATATATAGAAAACTTTAGCCAACTAGTCAGATGTTATTCCATAAATCACGTTTGAATGTGGCATTAAAAATAAAACTTCTCCGTAGCCAAAGAAAGCTGCAAAAAACTTTCAAAAACGGTCGAGGGAGATAAAAAATCGAGCATAAGTTAGAATTTAAAATATCAAGATTATTTAGTGATATGAAAAAAATAATTTAACCTTATCAGTCTTTAAACAACACTAAGGACTAATAATTAGGAAAAAAAAATTACCAGTGCAATGAAACTAAGAATATAATTTATCCTAGATCACAAAAACCAAAATTAAACTCAGTTTTTATGTGCATCATTAAGTTTCAGAAAAATCTGTGGTTATAATAATTCGGGCAAATTAACATTCAGAATAAATTTTTACCATTAAGACAATCTCCAAATTGCAATAGTATAAAAAAATTGATATGAAAAGGTTTTTTTATGATTATACAAATGTTTTTATTGACTGTATCCTGTTCAGAGCTCGACATATTATAATAATTAAAATCACAGTACTTCTAATTTGATCATCCATCTTAAGAAATGCTCTTATTTGGAACTCTCTATCTCACTAAAGACGAGAAAATGAAAATTCATCGGAGGAAAATTACTAGGCTTCATAAGAAAGAAGAGACGACTTCTCCCTTGGGTAAAAGGTTCCAGGTACGAAACAATAAAAAGATACATTCACAATGAGTTGAAAATTTAATTATTGCAAATATAAAATTAAATTACTTTATTTGAATTTGAATGAAGCGCGGCATTACATTATTATTTGTGTCTGTCCGTTTTTTCTCTCTTTCAGAAACTGCCCCCTCAAGACTTTCACCCTAAGCTGGAGCTACATACATTATTTGAGCTTTATAGTACATTCGAGGACATACAATTATAAACCATAAAAATTGAAGATCTTGCTCTTTTCATAATTGCTACTTGAACATATTTTTTTATTTTCCAAATCAGTCCACATTGTTATTATATTTTTAAAGATAGCCAAATAAGAATAAAAAAATCAATACTGTTTGAAAGACAAAGTTTAGCTATAAGAAAACTGCCCTATATGTAAACATATTTTTTGTTCCATCCCCTAAGGTACTCCCTTCAAGTAGGTCTAGGCCTTTCTTAATGCTTCATTTTAACGACCGTCAGGCCTTTGATGTAAAATCTTTTTTCAACTATCCCCTTTTTATTGAGCATTCGAATACCTAATATTTTCTTGAATAGTTGAATTGTAAATTTTGGTTTATTCTATCATCTTGGAAAAAGAGCCTATCTTTCCTTTTTATTTTGATAATTTCTTTTTTTTTTTAATGTAAAATTTTTTGTCTTTTTTTTACTCATAGCCCTTTTCCTCTCAAACCCCAAAGTATATTTTATTATCGTCTAAAAATGTCACAAATAATACAAACAAATTTACATAAAATGATTAAATTATATTCAAATATATGCGCTATTATCAAGTCTAATAACAAATATGCTCTATATTAAATATTTTGTGCCTTTTAAAAGACAAATGAATTATTCTTTTAAATTGTATTTTTCCACTTATATTTATCGGCATTTAAAAAATGTAGTAAAATAAGAAATTTTCTTATTCGGCCAACCAGATTTTTTACTTGGTATGAACTTTTCGATATTTTTAAATTACAATTTTAATATTATGGAGAAAACCAAGAAGTTATTTTTTTTTTTTTAAATATAAATATCTACGCAAAAAATCAAAAAGTTCAATTTTTTTTAATCTCAAAAAATTTTTATTTTGGGTTATCAAATGGTATTTGAGTTTGTAGTTTTTAATATCCTTTTAAGTATTTCTCAATTTGTTTAAAAATTATTGCTCAAAGGTTACAAATTAAGACCGATATTTAAAAAAAATGTAATTCTATATCAAGTTCATAATAAGAAATTTAAATAATTCTATAAACTTTTTTTTTTGTTTTATTCATAAATCGTTCAAAATCAATTTTTTTTTAAACCCTCAAGATTTTTTATTTTTTTTATAATATAAAAGAATCGTTTATAGTTTTTGAATACCTTTATGTGTGCTATTAAAATTTTGAAATATTACAATCTAAGTTTAATGTTCAAATAACGTCATTTAAAAAAAAAACAATTCTGTTGATTTTGAATAACTTTCAGAAAATTATGACTTTTTAAAAAAGTCTAGGGTCTTTTTATAGTTCTATTAATATTCGAATACAACACTATTATGAAGTTTTAAGATTTGTTTTGAAAGTTGTGGACTGCCTTAAGATACATATTAAGTATTTTTTGAACTTATAGTAATTGTCTATTATTAATCGTTCGATAACTTTGTAAAAAGTTATAAAATTTGTTTGATTTTTGGGGTTTATTTTTTATTTTGTTTACTAACTACGTTATATTATAAGGGGTTTTTGACGAAACGAGAGTTAAGGAAATTAAGATGTTGCAAAAAAATGAAAATAATAATAAGCATTCCTTGTTTATATAAATATATGAAATAGCACACATTTCAAGGAATTAATTTTAATTTTAGAAAAAATTTTAAAAGATTTGATTGGGGATCAAAAACAAAAAATGTCAATGGCTGGAATCATTTAAAAATTATTTTTTCTTCTTATTGCAATGATTAAATCGAGAATTTCAAAACTCTTTTGACAAATATATTACATAAGAATCTATTGGGCTTAAAAAACAATTAAACCCATAATTATATTTTTAACAGGGTATATATACAAAAGAAAAAGATTGGTGTGTAAAAACTCAGGAAGAAAGTCTCAACAAAAAACAAACTAATTATTTTTGGAAAATATCCTAGCGTTGTTAGATTGTTTTGAGATAGAGTAAAAAAACAACATTTTTTAATCTATACAAACAATATAACAATATTTATTGTTCCATACACAAATACATAGGCAACTCTTGACACGATAAATAAAACGCTGGAAAGTTCATTATATCTAGATAAAGGATCCGAATAAAGAAAATAATAAGTAATTACAAGTAGTAGAATTTTAGGAAGATAAATGAAAATGTATCATTATGTAAAATAAAAAAAGTTTTGTAACTAATTGATTTTACTTTAAGATATCGAAATAAAAATTAATTTCAATCACTGAACCTTAATTAAGTATTTAATAAGTAAGTGTTCAGATTTCAATGGACAACCTTGTACAAAATGTATCAAACGCGTTTCATGTCATATTTAATACAAGACTACTTGTTTACACTCTTTTGCAAAGGATTTACAACTCCCCATATTTTTATAAAGCTCTTATATAGATTCATTGATGAACCTGCTTTTAACAGCCACTTTTTTAAACATACATCGTCTGTACAAAAAGGAGTGGCTCGGCATAAACTTATAGACCTTTTCTTGACGAATTAACAAAATTATATATATATGCATCGAATAAATAAAAAATCCATGACATTTCTGTCTTTCTATCCCTGTCAATCAGAGTTGAATATTGTCCTATTACTGAGCAGACCCAAATTGTACATATTGTATTCCTTCAACTTTTTAATTGTTCCAAAATATCAAACCTAGTTTAACAGATAACCTGCACAAAGTGGTCACTTTTTTTGTTTCTATTACAAAACCAATTAATACATGTTTGAAATAGTATGTAAAATTTTGTAAGGCTTGTAATTATAAAATAATTCACATATTTATGTACATAATAAATATGTTCAAGCAATATTGATACATAAAATATATCAGTTATTTCAATAATGAGAGTCTCAAAGATTCACAATCTAATTAATCTGGGACATTAGGTTTTCAAAATTTGAAAAAATCAATTTTGAAGACTTATTATTTTAATTTACTCTTTTCTAGAAGGAAAGTTACTTTAACCAATAATATTTTAACAACTAGGAATGTGAATGGCCACGGTATTGTAAAAGTACGTCATGCCAAAACCACGAAATATATTTAAGTGGTTTGATAGTTGTGGCTTATCGATATATTATAGAGATCCTTTGAAAGGAATATTAAGATATATGGATTGGTCATCAGTCATCATCAGGAGCGTCTGCAAGATTATATACATTTTTTTTTTTGAATTTTTTTCTCACAAATTTAATTTTTGAAAGTTAACGCCGTCATCTAGTCCAAAAACGTTGGGAGGAAGAAGAGCTATGTTTTAAAGGCCAATTTGGATCTGGAGGAGTTAAAAAAAACTGGCTGGGCCAATTTTCTCCAGCCCATTACGGCTAATGCAAGATGTCTCAGGATTTCACAACAGACTATCCAAAGAACTATTAAAAAGTAGGAGGAAAGAGCCTTTTGAGGGCAGAAAGGCAACTTTTGACACCAGTAAAACTTTTTTGAGTTCTTTTTTGACATTTTTGGCTCCCCATAAGCCCTAATGCCAATCCCCTCAACAACATCAATTGCGTGCATGTCGAAGGAGGCCTGCATTGTCCCCCATCCTAACACAGATGCCCTCAAAGCCACTTTCAGCCAGCACTGGGACACCGTGACAGAGGACTACAACTGAAGCGGGTGGAAGGCCTTTCACCTCCGCCTGGGAGCCATCTTTGCTGCTAAATACGGCTACATTAATGAGTATGGGAGTTGAGACACACATCTATTTATAAAATTAAATTTGTTGAAATAATATTGTTAATTATTAAATTATATCTTGTTGACGTCTAAATGTCAAAGTGTCAAAATTTTAATGTACCATTCGGTATATAATTACAACTTGAAAATGGTTTTTTTATTTTTTATGATTATTTTTTAATTTTTGAGAAGGGAACATATAAGTATAAAGTAATAATCAGTGTATGTGCTCATAAAACACGGAAAATAACAATAAGGGATGTTTTAAGAGTAAAATTATAGGTGACTTCTATAAGCAGTTTCATCTATGTAGCCATATAATAATGTGTGTCACTGCTGGTCCGAGAATACAGGGACACGCTCAATACAGTTTTTCTTCAATTTTTAAGATACCTACATGAGAAATGGATATCGATTATTAAATCAGGTTAGCATTAAACCAAAACCTATGCATCTCAATACCTCTTTTCCTTTTTCCTAACCCTTATTTTATGCTCCAACCTCAAATTTTGGCCCCTTCCTCCCAACAATTTTCTATATACTGGTGATCACTTGAAGGTAAGTCAAAAAAAGGCCGGCAACATTCATTTTTTCCAATGGCACCACACACATAGACCTGAATGGGATTCCGGCTTGGTGGTAAATGAGGAAAATCTCATCCTTTGGCCATAATTATATTCTTAATAGGATGTAGTAGTAGCCTTGGATGAGTTGCAGGGCGTACCCATTTTGAGTTCGTATGCATTTCCTACCCCATCGATGTAACTGAGAGACGGGAAAACATTTTGGTATTATTTCCAACATGAATCTGCATATTCCTCCTTTCGAAGCTGTGACACCTTAATATATTCTTTGACGTTTATTTACATAGAGTAATAATTACAGCTTTTGAGTCAGCAAAACATCTTACAATGGAAATAATAGAGAAGTTATTGTTACTTGAAAAGGTGTTTGTGGGATATTGAGACATACTGTACATTAAAAGTGTGGGTAAGGCCTCACTGAAAAATAAATGAAAGCTAATCACTTCTCTCCGTTTTCTTTTTATTCTCTTACAAAAGAGGAAAATTGGATTAATTAGAAACCATTCATGTTTGGTCCTAATGAACTTCTATATATATATATATTGATTATTTTTTTGATCAAGGACTAATGATTCATTATAAAAACTGTTTTTTGTTGTTTTTATATTCAAGATTTTATTTTATTGCTTTTCTTTACTAAAAGACGAAATATGAATACATATCAAATAAAAGTCGTAAATCATAAGTATTTATGTGAGTGTGTGTTCTCATATATGAATACGAGTGACACAAAGGATATGCTACAGAGATAAAAGTGCAAGTCCTTATTAGACTCAAAATATAATTAAAAACAAAGTAATTCAGGCCCATGTCTTAGATTGATAAGGAGTGAGACTTGTTCACTTAAAATTAAGAGATTAATTCAAAATTATTTTTGTTAAATGGCGAAAGATTTATTCGAATGGACTCTGGGAGCTGCATAGTAAGCGTTTGGGCCTCCCTATGGGTTGGAAAAGAAAAATGGTGTCTTCTCTGAGGAGAAAGTTTACCGTGTAGTTACAAATCTCCACAGATTGTATTAAGGACTGTGGAAAAATATGTAATAACATACTTCATGCGTTTGTGGACTGCCCTGCCATCTATATCCTAAATATTTTGTATCTATAAATGTAAAAGAGCTGACGAATGGGTAAGAAAAATATGTTAAAGGTCTTGTCCTTTTTGGAATTTTAAAGATGAAGGGTGGCCCTTCTGAGGTAACAAGGGCTCTGGACTTTGCAATTCTTAAATGTAAAGCCCTCATTGCCAGCCGACTAACCAACTATTAGCCTATTCGGGAGGATGAGTTGAGAGGTATCATCTTGGCCGCTTCAGCCCGCTATGTCTCTCTCACAATGAAAATTCCTAAATCAGTATATAAGTCATGGAATTTTGCAGGGAAGAAGTCTAGTACCTTTCCTCAACTTCACGGAATCATCAAAGTATGTTAAAATGCTTTTAAAAAATTTAACAAATATTTATAATAATTTTTAATTTGCATATTTACCGTTGTTTTTTCAAAGATTGATATTTAGTTGTAATTCTACCCCGGAGTTTTTGGAAATGGTTTGCATATGGTCCATACAAATGTAAAAATACCTTTTTTTTCAAAAGTTATTGCATAGTTGAGATTATTTTTTAAATTGTTGAATAACATAATTATGGACTACAAAATTGTTAAAACTAATTAAAACTTGACCTTATTTGAAAAATATCTATTTGTGATTTTGTTCTGTAAATGTAAAACTCGTAAATGCTTTATAATTTTTTGGGGGCTGAAAATAATTTAACAGATAAAAAACGTAGCTAAGAAGTAATATCAAATAAAAAAATGAGTTTTTATTTGGTTTTTCTAATTAATACTTACTTACTTGTTTTTCTCATGCAAAATCATATTAAAATCTACATGCACTTACCAACAAAGTTGTTTCTGATTTAAAAAAATAGATGCCATTTAACACATTCAGTTATATTTTTTTTCAAGTTGTTTATTGTAACGTGCGTTTATGCAAATTAAATCATTTAAGAGTTAATTTGAAGGAATAGATTAAAAGAAATCGTCAATTTTTTTGTTTTAAAAAGATATATTCAAAACAAATGCAATTGACCTATTCATATAAATTTGTAAAATGTGTTCAAAACTATAAAATAATATCAAAAATGGTCATTTTTCATATTTTCATTTTTTACAATGTTTGGATAATTTTAGCAAATATATAAAGAAACACCTTACTCATTAATAAAAAACTAATTGTTTATCAATTGGATAATAATTATGGGAGGTAACAATGTATAAGATTTATAGTCTAAAGGGTATCTGTTGTTATCAAACAAGATAAATTAAATTATCCATGACTATAAATAGAAAATATACAATGATTAAACTAGCAAACATTTTATTAGTATATAGTGCACTATACGGAAATAGAGTGTAAAGCTGGTAGGGCCTAGCAACACCATTTTTACTTGGTGTCTTTTTGCATATTTGCTGGTTTTAAGGAGTCATTCCTTAATGTCACTCCTGTTTTAATACTAACCCTTCATCATTGGCAATCATTTTTTTATGTAGCTTGTGAATTTGATAAAGTGTTACTCAAAATATTAAACAGTTTTTATTACATGATTGTCAGTCACCAAAGACTGCCAATTAAGCTATTGAAAATTGTAATATTTTCTTCAATATTTCATTAATTTTATACAAAATAACATGATTTTAGAATTCTAAAAATACTACACTAGACGATAATGTAATTAATTTGCAATACATATACGTATGAACATTTTAACTTAGAATTCCATAATTCTTTAATAATTCTTCTTTATCTGTTGCTCGGAGTATTTACATCATATAATATATAAACTAAACGAATACACTAATTACTTCCCCTATTTAGTTTACAGCTTTAAGACGGGTTACTGCATCTATCGAGCCTGTACCAGTATATATATGTATACTGCAGTTAAAGTAAAATAATTGAAAAAGACCGTTAATGGAAATAATAACTGAAAAAGATTGTTTATGCCCAAAATCAGTAAAGTCATCAATTTCCAATTATCTTGCCATACCCTTTCCAGAGACAAAAATTGATGCTGGGCCTGGGGGATATGCAGCATGAACACCGAGCTTGAATTAGCATCCTTCGTCAATGCATCTATTTAAATCAAGGATACCATCCAATGTAACCCTGGTTGATATCCCTGTCTATGGGTTGTTTTGCATGCCAACACGACTAACGACTAACAAAAGGGGGTGGAACCCACCGTTAATTCATGTAATATCATGAAAGTCTCCATCACCTATAGGGTTAGAAATCACCACCAATTCATTTAATATCATTGAAGATTATGTGAAATTCATGATTTAAATTATTCCTCAATCATAACTACCGATAATAGGAACATACAAATATTTTAAATCATTATATTTTTTAAAAAAAAGAACTATTTTCTCAAGTAACAAATCTTAGATAACTTTTGAAATATTATTTTTTCAAGTAACAAATCTTCAATAGCTTTTAAGGTATTATTGTTTTGTTTTAAATTTTGCTTTATTTAATGTCAAAGTATATATGTCTTCACTTTACAACAAACTATTTTTTTGTACATGTGATCTAAAATGTAAGATTTATTGGACTTTTAAAGAAAGGTCAATTTTTGGTCCTTTTTGGTTGCTTACAAGGTATTTTCTCTTATTAAAAAAGTACAGAATTAATTAATATACTTTTAAGAATCTGGAAACATGTCAGCAAAAAATGTTATATAATTAAATAGAACTTCCTTGTCTATAGTGCATCACACAACTTTTTATCCAAAAATAAACAGAAAAAAGGTCTGAAGTCTTCCAGTAATAAAACAAATAAGTAAATCATAACTACTGCTATTTATATCTTAGATATTCCCAAACTATTATTCACATATTACTTTTTGCACAATTTTTTAAGTCAATTAAAAAACATATTTATGGAAATATTGAATAATATTGAGATCCTACATAGTAAATTATTCCATACTGTATTATAATATTCCACTGTAATATTTTGTTAAAAGCATAGCTGTACATTTGTATTTCTATATAATATCTAAAAAATTGAAGAAATAATAAAATAGCTAATATATATAGTACATGGGATCAACAAGAAGTTCTATTCCTGTATTTTTGGCACCTGATCACAAGTAATATTATTATTTTTACTTCGTTTATTATCAAAAAGAATAAACTATAAAAGATCCATGACGTATCAAGTCAGTCAGTCAGAATTGACAGCAGACAAAAAAATACATTAAGTATTTTTGTGTTTAGGATGTAACACAGTGGTAAAATATATTAAAAATATATAAAAAAATATATTTTCCAATAGAATCCTCTGTTGTCCACAAAACCAAAAATTTGATGTTATATTATAGTGTGTAGAAGTTATCCGTGCCGCGAAAAGGATTTTTTTTTTTCAAATTAAATTTTCTTTCCAAATTAAAAAATAAAACTGGATTCTTATAATTAATGCATTTTATTTATTATATAGCATCAAATCACCTCCAGTCTCAATCATAGTCTTTAAACAAGGCCGAAAGCGCGAGTAGGCCTTTGCCACTTGGTTTATTAACAAGTCATGAAATTCCTTCTTGATTCTTGATCCAACTGATCATTTCATCTTCGGTGTCGTAAGGGTTTGGTTGGGTTGTTGTTTGATAGTACCCCACCCACAAATAACAATCCATCAGATTCAGATCTGGCGAGTGAGGAAACAAAAAGTATGTTGAGTTAGAGTCGTCACAATTGTTTTTGAGCCTTTTTAGAGAATTTTTTGAGTTATGGAAGGGAGTCAAGTCCTCTAGCACGTCAAGGTATGCATCAGTATTGACCAAGAAGCATTATATAAACACATGAGGAGGCATGACATAGCCTTTGGAGCGAAGTACCCAAAATAATATTAAGTGGGATGAGAACTTCGCCTGCATTACGACAATCACATCCTGGGGACAGAAGATCAACCACTTTTTGTTCTGGCAAAAGTTTGTCTCAAAGAAGTGGGGGTTTGAGACAGTTATGGGGCTTTTGAGAGTAATTTAAGCGCTTTTCCTTTATCTTTTTGGCAATATGTGGTCCTTCCTTCTTTTTGTTTGAGTAGTAACGAAGTTTTTTTTGGTTGAAGAACTGGATCATCGACACTAACCAGTCAACTTGTCGAAAAGTTGACCTTGTGGACTTCCCTTGGTCCTCATTGAGGATTCGTTGGATTCTGGCGTCGAATTCTGGTGTCTGGAACGAGCCACTTATAGAGAAAAATTAAAAACTTAATATCGGGTGAAAAATGATGGATTCTGACATAATTTATGAAAGCTTTTTCAGCTTTTGCGTCCGATTTGGACGTACCCCTTCATTCTGCAGTGATATTGCCTAAAATCAAGTATAAAGGCCTCAAAGTCCCTCCATATCTTCCAAAATAATGTCTCACTGAGTCCCAAAGTACGAGCAATTATTAAATTGTTTCTCCCGGGCGGATTCCATGGTGGGCTTGATACCGTTTCTAATATATGGAACAACAAATTAGTCAATTGATTCCATTGTTCAATTAGTGCTGGTTTGAACAAGATATTTAACAAAAACAAAAAAAAACAAGCATCCTAAGTGCCCAAGTTTTCCAAAAAGAGCGCGCCAAATTGGTGGTATATATAGCTTGCAGACGCTACATAGGTAATTTTTATGTTTGTCGGAGTAAAATCAATCAGAAACACGCCATTTTAATCCAAAGGCAAAGAATATAATTTTTTTAAAAGTGTAATTCATTCCTTTTACAAAATATATCATTATACTAAATATACATAAATTAGAATGTTTTTTTCTTGTTAAAAGTTGTTACGTTGATTTTATCAAGCAAAAAATACATTTTCATAATAACTTTTTTAAAGCCTTGTGGGATTTGTATCATATTTTCATATGTACAAATATTGTTATATAAAAATTTAGAGTGAGATGTATCTTTCACATATACAGATGGAGTGGATTATTGAGCATTCTTGTTTTGATTATGTAAATGCAAATTCATGTGTTCTTTTTTTATGTTTGATTATTATTTTTTTGAAAAAATTATGATTCTATAAATCGTCAAACTCATAAATTGGATTCTATAAAATTTAAATAAATTAACATTAAGTATTTAGAGAGAAACAAATCATAGATGTACAGGTATCCAATTAAGATCATTAAAAGTTTTGTTAATCTATAGGGTTATGGGACTGTATGATGGGAAGTATCCAGATATGAAATCCTGTTTAGATATACTTTTAACACCGAATATGCCCAACAGAAAAAACATACAAATTTAAAACACCTTTATAAAATGTTTTGGGTAAATTATGCAGAACATTAAAAGGTCGAATCACCCTTTTGGACTGACCTAATATTAAAGGTAAAGAGGGGATATATATATAGAAAAAACAAAGTATATCGATTGGAAAAGATTCAACATTTAAAAGTTTGTGGGTTTGTTAACATCTTCATCAATAGGAAGAATTATCCCTTATCTTCGATGTAAATTTTTATAAAAATTCACCATAAAAAAAAGTTATATTGGAAATTAAACTGAATTTCTACATTTTATTTACACTAATGATATTTTTCAATGTAGAATGTTCCCCTCTAAATGGTAGCAATTCATTTTATACCAACAAAAATCATCTAGCAAGAAGCTTATATTAATAAAGTTCTTACCTCGCTCCTTTTTCCCAAAACTTCATTATGGAGTACGTTTATGTTTTTTAAATAGTTATCTTCACTTTCTGATGATAAAATATTCTAAATAATTATTTAGAAACCTCCCAAAAAACAAACAAACAGACAAACTGAACTGATCAGTTTTAACAATTGACTGCGTCTTGAATAATTGAATTAATGAAAATTTCCCCATTTTGAAATAAATTTTTATATTTTTCTGATATCTTTTTTATATTTTTTTAACAAATTAATTATGTTTTAAATTCAATTTAGAGTGACAGAGTTAATTTTTTTAATATTCCGTTCCACACTTGTGGGATTAAACA
The DNA here is from genome assembly GCF_016086655.4 of Lepeophtheirus salmonis. Lineage (NCBI taxonomy): Eukaryota > Metazoa > Arthropoda > Copepoda > Siphonostomatoida > Caligidae > Lepeophtheirus > Lepeophtheirus salmonis. The sequence continues at coordinate 8,897,352 of NC_052140.2, forward strand.
CAAAAATAAATAGTAAGATTAATCCTACCGTGACCAAAAGTATTTCATAAAAAGAAGGACATTAAATCGGTTCAATATAAATTTTTATACCTTATTAGGTAGTAAAATATATGTATTTAGTCGAGTGTGAGACTCTTTTCTGTTGCAACCTGAAAAAGTGGGTATTTCTTTCGGCTTGGCATTCGTTTAAGTCGAGGAAGGGGAGTGGTTTTCAAAAATTAAAAAATAAAATTTTTTTGAGTATTAATTGAACATTACTTTATGAAAGGAAAACGTCTCCGGGGACAAAAAAAAAACAGCTTGATAAACATGATGGAAACTCTGCACTTTCGATGAGAATAACATAAAAGTGGTTTCAAAATTTTTGGAAAAGTTGATGCTAAACGTTCTGGACGCCCTGTGGAGGTTTCAACCCCAGAAATTCTTGATAAAATTAATGATAAGGTAATGGATAACAGGAGAAAGAAGTAGTGTAAATTTGCTAGTTCTGTGAGTATCTTGAGTTAGAACACTATCTCCTTTATTTTTGGCGACCAAAACAGATGAGGTGTGAGTTGGTGCATTTTGTAGACCAATCGTTTGCATTTTTTTTGTAGCTCAGTCTTCAAACAATCAAATAACGATGAAAAATATGGACCTATAATATTTTTACCCTTTTCCAGATAGTCTATAAGAATTATTCCTTGCTCATACAAAAGACAAAAATACAAAAGCCTTAATTTTTCCGGCCGATTCCCCGATTCAAACGAATGGCAAACAGAATGAATTAGACCAATCTGGCTGAAAGTTGGTGTGTGCTTTTCCAAAAGATGCTACAAACTAAACATATCCTCAATATATTTAAATTGCACTTACGATATAGTAATTATTAGTATTCATTATCTTAAAAATTGTATAATATAATATAAACCACCAGTTTATATTATATTAAACTAAAATACAGTATTAGATTCTAATCAATTGTATGAACCACAGAAAACATAGAGTATATGTGGTATATTTTCCTGTTTTTCTGTAGATATTTTTAGATAAAAGTATATCCTTTTGAGCTCATAATAACATAATATTTTTTTAATAATCCTTTATAACCCATGTTGGAAGCTTAGTTAATATAGATATAAATCTTTTCTCTAAAATGGATGATTACAATAAAAATATTGTGGAATATATAGTGGGTTTTTTATCCCTTGAAATGGTTTAGATAATGCCTTGTTTGTAGAAATTAGGTAGATAAGTTATTTTAAATGTATGCAATAATCATGAACATATCTATAATACAAGTATGACAGTTACGGGAAAATGTGGGAAATGGGGCATTTTACAAAATACTACTTAGAGTCGGGAATATGCATATTGCCCGTCAGAGAGGGAAATCGTGTGACCCACTACTCATTCTCACTTAAAGTAGTATCTTTTAGCTTTATTTTCGCAATATCATCAAAACTCGTAGACGCTCATAATGCGTACAAGCATTGAAAAATATTTGACGGTCTCTCGTATATTCTGAGACTCTAAAAAGGTAGCCAGTTTAGCTTTTTTATACAATTTTTGGGTGAAAAATTGAATTTGGCCTTTTTTTATATTTGGTATAAAATTGAATTACATTTTTTTATACATCTATTTTTCAAGAAATTTAACGTAATAGTTTCTATGGCCCATTAACTTATTTCAAGTGGCAATGTTGCCCACTATATTTAAAGACTAAACATCCCTGATCTTGTACAATTTTATTGAAATTTATATTTCAATCAGACAATCAAATTATAGTATGATAAGAAATTGTTATAAAAAGCTCCATTTTATTTTTTGAATATACATAGGCCAACAAGTTTTGCAGGTTGATCAAAACCTATCACCACCACTATCTTGAGTATCAAGGACCCTTCCGAATATCTTATAATATACCCCGGCCCACGGGTTGTGTAAATGAAACCTTGGTACATAAGGGGCATCATTACCCACCGCCACTGCTTACCTAAGCATCAAGAACTCCTTTCAATATCCTATTAGACACTTCAGCCTAAAGTTTGTTCAAGTGAAACGTTCATGTCAAGGAAGTGCCCCCTGTATGAAAAAACCAATCGGCGATATTTTCAGTAAATCTTTTCAGCTCTCCTGTTGATGCTGGGCCATGTTCTTTTAATTAATTTTAAGTTGAACAATTTTGGGAACGGCTATCACTTTCTCCACATTTTTTTTAATAGTATGTTCTCGTGATAGCAAAGACACCATAACCCCAAGGAGAGTGCTTGATGATTTGGAAATGGCATTTCAAGTTTGATTTCGGCAAGTTCATCCATAATATTTTTTAATAAGATTTAGATTTTACTTTGTGATTCAGTTACAAAAATTGTGAGATTATCTACAAATAAAAGAGTCGTAGATGATTTATCATTAATTATTAGACCTTTTACAAGATGGTTCAAATCGAGACTACAGTAAAGATCGTTAATGAAGAAGCTAGAGGATTACCTAGCTTACATACCCTTTACACTAAAAACTTTCCTTTTTGCATTTGGTAAGTCAAGTCAAGAGAAGGAATATCTAAGGACACAAGAAGAGAAGACGGCTAATGTATAATTGGCTTATTACAAATTCATGAATGAAAAAACTTAATATCGACTTATTAGTAAGTTGCTGTAGTACAAAGTATTGCCCGGAGTAAATATACAACGCTTAAAAGACCAATTTCCCATTTATAATAAAGAAGATAATTCTGCAAGACCCCATACAACTACATCATTATTTCTTTTATCAAATTTTCCTACATAATTAACGAAAGGAAGTACGTTGGATGCTATATAATATTACATAAATATTGCAGACGTGTGGATATAGCCTATATGCACATGCCTGCAATATTTATTAATACGATCTTTTGCAGTTGTTAAAAAGTAAATTCTTTAGTTATCTCTATAATACAATTCAAAAAATATGCAAATGAGATTAGTTTCTGAAATTGGTTGCATAGAGTTTTTTTTCATAAGTTGAAAACTAATGGTACTTCACTGTTACATTATTTTAATACAAAAAAATCCACAAACATGACATAGACAGAAAACTTTTGATATGTTGACAAAATTATATGTAAACAGGATCTGTTCTTCGTAATAAATACTTTAGTTAAACATAAATTGTATTTTGATTAATTTTAGTAGAGTATTAATAGTTTTTTTTAAATTGCCATTTAATTATAATAAATATTGTGGTGGTAATTATTTATAAAAAAAGTAGTTTTTTTTTATTAATTAAAACCTTTTCGTCTCTTTTGAGCCTCACTTGGTGGATCTCATCTTCTTTAATTCCCATAAAGTTCTGTGATAGGGACTTTTGAGCTCTTTAATCAATGCCTCCATATTCAAAATTACATAAAATTATCCAGATCTTCTACAAAATCACCGTATACTTCTATAAGAACTAATGAGTTCCATAAGAAAATAAAATAATAGACTGAAAAACCTAGTTAGGAACAAAAAAAGTTATTACCGTCCATTATTTTATCTTTGGTTTGTCTGTTACTCAACCAAAATATTATTTCATTGATAATAGTCCTTTAGTTTTCTCGACTTAGAAATAACTCATCTCAATAACATTTAGATCAATATTATTTGTAATGTGGAGTTTTTGATGTATAATCTATATGGATAATTATATTATCTTGAACACTTCAAGCATCATTTTTGATTTATTTATTACTTGTGTGTCTCTGTTGTGATTGGAGAAAAAGTGCTGGATGATTCCATTTAAAGTTTTAATATCTTAAAAATAATGTGCCTCTCTTTTTTCAACAGTTTTGTCTATAATGCGTATTCTATTCAGTTAATTAGTATTTGTATTTCTGTATAAAAAAGTCTCTTTTTATTTTGTATATGTATAACTTTCATTTGTTTCTTATAATTTGTTGAATTATGTCTATTTTATTTTTCATTAATGACTCATATATCTTATAATTTAAATTTGTCAGATTCTCTTCATATAACTTATATTAAAATTTATTATTAATTTTTTTATAATAGTTTTTATTTTATTTTTTTAGTTGTATTCTTTTAATTTTATCCATACTAATTTTAACTTTCTATCACAAATATGTATACAAAATAATACTTTAATTTATCGACTTACTAGTAATCTATTGCCTCGGTTGAAGAGATACTAATTAGTTTTTAATTTTTAATTGTATAACAAATTATTATGTTAGCGACTTTTATTGAAGAAATTCACCATGTTATTAGCTCTATTCAATAGAAATATGCAATATTGAGCAGAAACAAATCATATTCACCTTTTTTTAGCGGCATGAGTAGACAATTTAAAGTTAATTACTGTATATAGTTAGATTTGTAAAATATATAAAATAAAACAAGTACAAGACTTTTTGTTGTTGGAACCGGAGAAAATATTTTTTTTTCTCATTCCAATGCTGTTATAAATATTCTGAAAAGTATTAAAGAGATAACCTCGAAGTTGTAAGACCTTATGCTCATGAATGAAATAAATCAACGATAAAAATGTAATGGAATGTTATAATAATAAGTCCTTGATAGTCTAGGAGTAGAATTGAGGACCGTCAGTTGAGTAAATCCTGTCTATCTCCCTACTTGATACAAAGATGAATTTGCGTCATTTTATTGTTATTTCTAGCTAATCTAATAAAACGTGATGAGTCTAAATTGCTCTCCTCAAAGCATTCTTCAAATTGTTATAGGTTACCATATTAATTTTTAGTTTCCATTTTTTATTATTTAATGCTCCTATAATTGGTCAGATGGAGTTGCACTGATTAAGTATACGTAAACATTTACAGTTTATAGAATTACCATCAAAAATCTGACATAGGAATTTGAAAGTCCATAGTATATATAGTTGATTTCCTTCTTTAGATGCATTTCTATGAGCATTAAGTTCAAAATAACTATTTCTTCCGAGCGGGTTTTCACGAAGAGTAACGCTAAGGATTTGTTGCAGAAGTTATATGTCTAAGTACTTGTTGCACTCTGAGCATAATTCCTAGATACTAGAGTGGAAATTGTATTTATTGCTTAAGGAGGGTACATGATAGTAAAAATTGATCACAATTGCATGAAATACCTAAAGTAAGACTTCCAATTTCTAGCGGAAATATAAAGTTATATACTTCAAGAGTAAAATTAACGAGACTACGTGAAATGAGTCCAATGAAGGCTGATAAAGCTTCACGAAGCAACACCTCTTCTATGGTCGTATTGTAAACCCAGCATTTCCTTTTTGGATTCGGAGTAGAATTGAGTAATTAGCTTCTATATTGGAGTAATTCATTTCTAAAGAGAGCGCAGTTTGTGTCATTCTTTGCATAGGTGCTTGCAGTCAATTTAATAAAAGTTCATGATAGCTAAGTTGTGCTCCTTCCAAACATTCTTCAAATTTTAAGGATCTCCATGTAGGTAATATCCATTACAAATGTATTATTCCTTTTCTAGACACAACCAGAATTAAAACTCAAACACAGTAGATTCAGAAAAAAACTTATTCCCACTGCCCTGCCCAGTATATTTTGTCCTTTTTTTTCATAGCCAATAAAAATACTCCCTTTTTCTCCTTTCCTTTACAACTGATTAATGGTCCTTTTTACACAATAACCAGATGAGGCTCTCTACCTACCTAATAATGATTATTTAGGTCTAGATGAATTATTCGAGTGTAAATTGATATATATACACCATTATAATGAAGTTATCTATATAAAAAAGTTTATTAAGAAATACAAGTTGGGTAAAATTAAATGTTTAATTTCCCTTGAGAGCACTTTGCAATTGCATCAGCAATCACTTACTTTTTTTTTTACATACGTCATTGTTTATTTATTTACTTATATAAAAAAAGATAGATTGCATTGTAGTAAAGACAGAGAAATCAAATCATCTTCTGTTTTTCTGTCTTGCTAATACAACTTGATACATACTTTTAGATACTAGAAAAAAGAAAAAAAGTACACAGCAGTACAACTCCAAATTTTGATGCTGTATGTGACTGATTTTACAGATCTCACGTGCTAGAGTAGCCATCACAAATCACTAAGAATGAGATCAGATCGGGACATACGACTCAGGTCATATTTTTAATATGGGAAGGTCATACTTTAATTAAGATTTTAAAGCTAATGAGAGTTGCTAGAAAGACTTTCTATGATGTAAAATATAATTTTGGAAAGGGATGGGACTATTGAAAGCAAGGATCAAAGTTACAATAAACCCATTGTCATTACAGAGAACTTGTAAGAAATCAAAGTTCGTATCCTATAGCTTAAATGCTAATCCTTTTGGATATTTCTTTTATTCTGAATATTGAGATGAAGCAATGAAAGGAATGTAAGTGTTTAGTCAGTGAAAGCCGATCTTATGGGAAGGGGATTAAAATGTATTTGGTCTACAACCAGATACCCGGTGTCATTTTGATTAAATGGATTACTGACATTATTTAGGGGTACATTGTTTAGGTTTGCCGCCCTCACATCATAGTTTCTCTTTCTCTCTCAAAATTGGGGACAACGAGAATAAAAAGTTGAAATTCAATTATTGCAACCTTTTAATACTAAGAAAATGACTTTGCTAAGTGAAGCAAAGCAACTCATTGCTTAGCAAAGTAGGAGTTTTTTATTGGAGTAGGAGAGGATCGATCTGTTCTTTTTTGAGATATACGAACAGTTAGCACTTTGGAGCAAATGGAACGTCTTGACATATGAAAGAAGATGTAAGTAAGGAAGGCTTGGAGCCGATCCGTGGACAGAATTATGAGGCCGGAGGCGATTATTATTTAAGGTGCTATGACATTATGTGATTTCATCGATGTTCAATAGTAAAATATGGGAAGCGAACAGAATTTAAGAGTGATTAATTTGCACACTACTACTCCAGCACAAAATATTCCCGAAAGTAATTATACTCTAATGATTCATGGTAGATCCATGAATGAGTCGTAGTGTTTTAAGTAATAATCTGCTCAGGGTCATCCCCCGGATGAAGTCTTATTAGATTATCTGCAAGCTCGGAAATAAATACAAATCTCACTTTGCACACTCTTAGATGCTTAGATGTTCTTGCTTCAAAAAAGAAAAATAATAACTCCTTTAGAAATTAAAAAAACAAAAGACACTCTTAAAACTACCAAATAAATTTAAAAAAATTTCACGGGGTAGAGTCATACTTTATACAGCTCTAGGTATATGTCTGTGCAAAGACATATCCATAAAGATTTTATTGATGTATATCCACTTGTGTGGCCACAAAACTATATAAATAAACAGATGTGAAAGTAAATTAAATTATCTACGTTATGATAGAAGTTTGTAGAAGGTCCATGCTTGTGCTTAAACATAAAAAAATATCAACTTTTTGAGGAATAAAATATTATTTATTTTTATATTCTATGCACATTCATAAAGAAACTTTGATTGATGATAATTTTGAACATTTCTCATTGGCTATGAATGTTTGAATATGCATGCTTTTAGGTGAAGCAATCATTGCAACAAAACATTTTATGTGCAAAATTCCTAATAGACTAACTCGGCGAAGAATCCTTTCTTTTTTTAACCAGATATAGGGTGGTTTTTCCACTTTCTATTAGTAGAATAGTTATGCTATGAAAGATAAAATGGAATTAAACACATGTTGTAAAAAAAAATATTATTTATCCATTAGTCAAACTTTGTATTCCCCTATATGAGAGAGATGTGATGTTGATGTTTCTACCCAAGTAAGGCAATGTTCTTATAGTGATCCTAATACTTAGAGATTCATTTTTATTTTGAGTACCTAAAAATTCGTATAAACTAACTATGTTGGGATTTTTTTAAATTTAATTACATTCACAATCAATAAAATATTACCATGACATCATTATTCATTCTAACACTAGTCATATCTTCATATTTCCTTCCTCATTTACTCTTCTTTATCTGTTTTTTCACATGTTGTCAGGAGTACTCGACATTACTTGGATTAATTAGGAGTGAAGAAAAAGGCAAACTTTATTGATATTGATATAAACTCACTTTTTTGAATATGCCCCTCTAACTATTAGATACACACTCGTTATTACACTCTTATTACATAGAACGATACAAACGTGGCTTCATTAAATTATTATTTAGGGTATCCAGCATTGTTTGGAGACAATCGAACGACAATCAGGCAAAAAAAAAGTTTTTTATTTTATTAAAAGATAAGTAATCCCATTTTTCTTTTAGAATATGCCACACTAAGCTATAACTACACAAACTTTCAGCTTACTTTTATTTTTTAGATCAAGTAGTACAATAGTTACTACCTAACAATAGTATTTAGTATTGCTCGGAGTTTAAGTCATCGACAAACAGACAGACAAACTGTTAAAAATTTAAATAAGAATTCACCCTTTCCTTTTTTATGAAGCACTAAATAAAAGAGCTCCATGCAATTTTATTTCTTCAAAAGAGTAGTCAGACAGTTCTATGACATTAAGATTACACTCAAAAATGAGGCTTACAAGTACAGACAAACTTTAATTAATTAAAGCACTAGAGAAAATACTCGACCTTGCTCAATAGTTATTGACAACCGACATTCATATAAATTTAGAAGATTTGAACTATTTTTGTATTTTTTGTATCGTAGCTGACAGCATATGTATAACTGATCATCATTTTATAAAAAAAAATTATATTCTAATGTGTTTTTCTAATATTCTTTTAAAAATATGACGCATTTAGTTTCAGAAACTTGGTAGTATATTCTTTTTCGTATGCTTAAGAAATATCTTTCAGAGTAATTGCAACTTTTTGCTTTTGTAACATGTTTTTCTTGGAATTGTTTAAAAATTTTGCAATTTCTAATGAAGTTTTGATAAATATAATTTTAATGTCTTATATCTTTACAAGTTATTTTTAGCATTTCAAATGGACAAAATTTAAAGGTTAAACGGTGTATCATGAAACTAAATATGTTATATTTCTGTGTTTTCTGTTTTTACGCACCTCAATAACCACGTTATAAAAACAATGTTAACTAACAGAGGATTAAATACACATAGTTGGTCAAAATAATGAGAAAGGGAGTCCGTGTTCCAATTTTCATTAATACAGAGTATTCCTTGCATTGGGCCGCTAGTGGGGGTATACTTATATAAATATGTTATCAGATTGAATATATATATATATACACGTTTATTTACAGCAATCTATGCAAACATTAGGGTGAAGCTAATTGCCTAACTTTCTTCAAAAAAGCTATACATTATTTAGAGTACAACGTATGGACCGAACCAACACATATATCAAATTTCATAAAGGCAATGCCATTTGTATTATACAAATGGCATCGTTTTAATCGTTACATGAAGGTACATATTACATTGGATACATAAATCGAATGTTACAAAATAAATGTGTTTTACTAGCCTACGTGTAATGTTATTTTTTCAAGTTAGCAAGTGTGACATCATTCCTAGAATTCTTCAAATTGTTCCACTCTATTTGTGGGCACTTTTTCCAGAAATTTTATTTCATGGTGTTCGCAAAATTGCTCCTTTGGGTTCATATCAGGAGATTAAGCAGGTCATTGCATAATAGATAAGATGTGAGAGGGTGCTTTCTTTTCGAAGAAGTTTTTAGCGGAGCTTACATGTATGTTTTGGGTGTTTGTCTTGTTGACCAACAATCCCCCTTCCAATTAATCTCTATCCAAAAGGAATGTTTTGTTCCTTCAGGATGGAATGATAACCATGATAAAGGAATTAACTACTAATCTCTCATACTTGGACAAGAGAAACATTACATATGAAATTCAGTTGGTCAAAACAGCTGAATTTTTATAGCCAAATAATTTTAAAAAAATTGATGAAACTATTTTTTTCGTTATAGTTTTCATCGGGTTGAAGTAACAAATATTCATGAAGTCATAAACATGGAAAAAATGGCGAAAAATTAATTTTTAACTAAACTTTTTCTTCACACTATAGATCTTTAAGTTGCCAAGATGATATTGAGGTATAAACTTGTTATGGATTTAAAACTTCCACCCGGTATCCCTAATTTTACGTTCTACTTTTTTACATGATAAAAATACTATTTAAGAGACAAAATTCAATTTTGAAATTCGCTGTTATTAAGACTTTCATATTTATTACAAACCATTAACATTATTCGTTAAAAATCAAGAATTTTGTTCTACACCGGCCCCTCCCTAACACAAACATTTTAATTAGTGAAGGGACCCTATATCATCGTAAACCTAATTAATTAAGAGAAATAACGACTTATTTTACTATATTCTATGTTTGTATTTTTCATAAACATAAAAATAAGAAAGTCGGAATTCACCATTGACATAATTCAACATTAATTAAAAATTCCAAATTAGATGGGATCTCAGTAATAGGTAGTTCTTTCAGACGTGTACAATTTTCTTTTGCCTCATCTATCCCTCTACAAACTAATTTTAATAGAACCCCAATCTAATAGAGAGTAAGTCCATTACGAATATTACTCGTTTACGTCAATATCTCACTATGGTTACTTATGACAACATACCCTCGTCTTCTTTCAAACAGGTACTAAAACTTTGTGCACTTTTGTATATTTTGTTCAATTGAAAAAGGAAAATAGATATTTTGTTTGCAGTAATCCACTCGTACCAAAAAATTCAAAAGACATGTAGACCAGGATAGCGAGGACCCACTGATGACGATTACCCCTAAATCGTCCAAACTCCTGCTGGTTGAGGAAAAGAAATACATTGTTAAGAATCTCAGCTAATACATGCAAGCAATTTTTTACAGCATCGTGACCAGTGGTAAGTGTCCGGGGAAGTTATGAACGTGTGGTATGAGCTAACGGTGATTTTATTGATTGAATGTCAATTTTATGTTTGAATTTTGATTTTAAATCATTTTTATTATATCAATTAAGCCATGAAGGGACAACAGCGTTTTTTTTTCCTTCTAAGATAGCAAACGTTTATATACCCCCTTTATAATAATAAAATTTGTCAATTTTGGTCGAGATACGAAAATTCATTTTTTTTTTTTTCATATCTCCAATAGTTAGTTTTATAAACTTGAAGATTCATACAAAAATAGCGTGCAGCAATTTGGTTCCTAGCATTAAGTTTTTGTAAATTTCATTTTTTTTTCTTGGATTTATAATTTGTTTTTGTTTGTCAGCTGAAGAAGAATTTATGAGTCATATAAAAACTGAACTATTCTTCATGATGTGTTTATAATAACAAAAAAGTAAGCTCTACATTTTTTTACTGACTAAAATAGATATCAATAGATAAATTTACTCCAGACAATCAATTCGAGTTATAAGAAAATTAGAGACACATTCAGATATACAGGAAAAAATCAATTTGTATAATTGAAATATATTGTTTCAATGAAGATATTTAAAGACAAGGTGAATCATTGATTATATATTCTACAACGCCAGGCTGACTGACGTAAGGAAGGTACATTTAACTGACTTTTATCCCTGCGATGAGTAAAACGTGATAAAAAGCGATATATTAAGTACTTTTGTTAAATTTTTCAGAATTATACAAAATAATTCAAAAATTTAGTTGTGTTTTTTAATCTCATTTTTATAAAAACAGTTTCTCTTTATACTTTTTGTATCAACAAAAATGCCAGAAAGAAATTAACTTAAAACAATAAACAGTTTTCAACCTATGAAAAATGAAAATTACAATTATTAATAATATTCTAGTCTTTTCCTTCGTGCTTCTGTATGTCATTTTAATTAATTGAAGGACTTTATGATTATTGAAGAAAAATAATGATAAAATGATGGCCATTGAAGAAAAATAGGTAGGTCGCCCCATTTTTTTAGGTGTTGGAAAACTGAGGGGTGAATTATCTTTTCCTTTGCTTTTTGTTATGGTAATTTGAATTTCATTTTTTACTGTATACAGCATACAATTGATATATACTAACTTAAACCTGATGGAACATTTTCGTAAGGACATAAAAAACGGATGGCAACCCTGAAAATTTGTTGCAGAGTTATCATCGTAAGTCCTCCATGGACTTCAGAGTATAATTGAGAATCGACAAAGGACATTGCCCCTGTTTATTTCTTTCCAAATTTCATGGCAGATAAGATACTATGTTCTAAAAAATTTGTTAAATACTCAGGGTTACCATATTAAATTTCAGCTTTACCAAAATGCTCCGAATTACCAGCACTGTATATAAAACTTTTAAGGATGGTGAATCAAGCAAGTAATTTGAAGTATCTCTGACTGAGATATTATCCTATTTAAAGAATAATCTGTAAATTTACTTGTTGTACACGGAGTAGAATCATGGGAGATATTCCAGGCTACATCGTTACTCGATTTTCTTCATTCCGTATCTACTTAGGTAATTTAATACAACTAAGCTATTTTCCTCCAAAAAATTCTTACGTCAGGGTGAAAGATATTATTCATACATGATTTTTAAGCAAATCAGTTTGATTTCTATCAAAACAATTTAAATTAGCTTTTAGTAAAAAAGGATAATATTTAAATTATAAACAATTATTAATTAAAGTTTGTCATACTAAGTCAGTCGTAGATTAAAATTTGTTGTCTGCTAGTTTGAATTTCAACGTATATGCAATAATTAAATAATCTAGGCATTTTAAGACAAACAAAATTGTATACTCATCATCTTAATTATAATGCAAATTTAGCAACACTCTTGGAAAGCCCCAGTTATCAGAATGAGTAAACTTTAAATCCTTTAACGAAGAACAATTTGAGGGCAACTGTGGTCCCAGCAGCCGCAGTAATTCCAGCTCCAATAGCGTATTTCAAAGTTGTTGCTGTCAAAAAGCTCGGGTAACACAAATCAATATTCGGTTATATTTAAGAAACCGCTGTATCAAAATTTTTGACTCTCTGCTTATATCAAAAGTCACATTTTATTCTTTTATATGTTGTGTTGCCAAAAAGTCTTTTATTATTAAAAATTATTGTCAATTAATACAAAATATATATTAAGGAATAGTTACATATGGAACAATACAAAAAAATTGAAATCCATTGGTCAATAGGTCAACCTTTGAAGCTCAAACCTCCCCCTTCCCATAAAAAAACGGCCCATTTTTTTATTTTCTCGTAATCTATAGATATAAAATATACTAAATGGCTTTTAAAAACTTTTGGGAACGATTTTGAAGAATAAAAAGTCATAATTGTACGTACGTGTATAGTCAAAAAATATTATTTTATTTAAAAAAATTTTTAAATAATAATTCTTTAAAAACACTTTTAGATTATGGGTACATATTTCAATTTTGTAATTTGCACATACACAAAGTAAATTACCTCTAAAAAAACATGCTGTGATATAATAAAGAAAAATATACAAACTGTTTACCTACCCTGAGTACAAAAAAAAATCTAAAAATATGCATTTGTTTGTTTTTACATGATATTTTTAGCAAGGTTAAATTTATTATTTACAATGTAATAGTTACATCAGACACCCAAAAAACTTTTTTGAAACATTGCCCCATATTAACAACAAAAACCGAAGGAGAATAAAATATGCAGAAAAAATATTTTTACAATATGAACAGAAGAAAGTGATAACTCTCAAAAACTTTTATTCCACGAAAGAAATAAAAAATGGATTACAAAACTTTTTTTTGGTAGTTGTTACATACTTTGGCGAAATAAGAAATAAAATACAAAATATTGTGTAACGTCTTTTTTGATTCAATTAGTAATAGAAACTCTTATTAGATACATATCACACTCTTAGTTAATATAATTGTACCAGATGTGATGAAAAATACGTAGGCTAGTAAAACACATTTATTTTGTAACATTCGATTTATGTATCCAATGTAATTACCTTCATGTAACGATTAAAACGATGCCATTTGTATAATACAATTTCTCTTTAGCCTTAAACAAGACCCCAGTTGCGGCTATTATATGTTAATTATCATTGATTTATTTTTATAGTGAGCATTTTTTTGTGGTCTGCAAACAGGAAAAAGTACCTGAAGGGTACACAGCTTTTACATGTTACAATATTTAAGCAAAATATGCCAAATTCGTTTCTTTGATATATATAAAGTCTTTATTTTATGGATCAACCTCTTTTTTCGACGATTATAGAAAATTATGTTGACGTTTTTGATGTTTTACTCGGTAATTGGACTTCTTTCCGGCGTCCTTTGTATGTAAACTCTTTCATGTTCACTTTGACTTATTTCAATTTAGCAAACCATTTTTCCATGATCTTTTCATCGAAGAGTCTGAATAATATTAATCATGCCAAGCTTTGGATTCAGCTCATTTTTTCAACAAATTCGTTATCCTACAAAAAATATAAATATCCATTTTTTCACAATAACCAAAGTTGTTTTTCTCGCAATGGTACATTTTTATTGTTTGGAGGTTCATACCAATTAAAAATCAAATTATTTATTTTTGTGGTAACATCTATGTATCAGTCTAAGAGATTTAAAAAAAACACAATCAGCAAAGAAATGGGTTTTTCTTTTATACCTAAATTTATGATGGTCTGATGATAAAATTAGCCCATATTTTTTCAATACAAATAAAAGTGGAACATGAGGTTGAAGTTAAATTATGTATGGCTTAGAATGGGTTTACATCTCCCAAGTCATAAAAAAAATCCCAAAACAATATTGCTTACTTCCAGACTCTTAAGTACCATCCTCACTTGATCTCTATGTTTTCTTCTTTTTTTTTTGTATAGAGCGATTCTGGGATTGTTAAGATCTCTGGCTGCAATGTGAACGAGTTGAAAGTGCATCATGGAGCACTGGAACAAGAAGTAGTTCGACGAATACATGGGTAAGACCTTTGCCATGTTTTTTTCTCGTGTCCATAATGTGATTCCCATTCAATTCTAAGTCCTTTATACTCACAGCAGAATTCAGGATGGACATCGGAGTAATACTTGCCTATATTATAGCTGGACAAGAAAAGGTTTTTTTTTTTTTTCATTGCATAGGTACTTGTAGATAATTTATGCAAGCTTAGCTTCTCTTTTCCTAAATATTCTTCAAATTGTATGGGTGACCACATTAGTTTTAGGGTTGAATTTATTTTATCATAGAAGCAGATCATATTCTACTCTACTTTAGGGATGGTTTCTAAGGTCTAGTCATTAAATAGATGATAACACAGATGATATAATTTTCATCATAAATAATTTTGAATGTATCTTACAGGATTTTTGACACTGATTTCAAGTTTGCATATTTATTTTTGGTAAGTCAATGTATTTGATACAGCCTTCTTATATTGAAATTATATTTAAAAAAAACATGGATCTACAAGTTTCAACATATATATCATCGTGCTCAGGTTAGTTTACATGTCTTCACATTGTAAAGATCATCCTACCAGTTATGTTACGTATGCGGCCAGTTCACATCTACATCCCAGCGACGAAATATTGCATCCGATATAAAGAAAATATACTAGCTATACTTTGGCTGCTACATATGTAGGTGACCTAGGTAAATCATTGGTGCACCATCATATATGTTTGGGCTGTTAAAATGGATTGCTAGATAACTCTTCAATGCAATTGAATGTGCCCCTGATATGGAGGGAGGAAAAAAATCATTGTAATGGCTTTTATTGAATGTACAAACATGAAGTTAGTACGTACACTATTCAAACATGATGATTCATTCCCTTTCCAATACCCCCAGATGACCGGCTAGATTTTATAGTAGATAACATGGAAAGCCGTTAAGGTGCAAATTGTGTTGCCGGACCATTTGCAGAGCTTTAAATCCCAAAATCCTCAGTCAAGAACAGTTGAAATATCTTGTTAGAAACTTCTGCCTGTCTAAAGAAATATCAGAATTTCGTTCTTCCAAACTAAAGGGAGACAATTTACTTGCAAACAATGTTTACGTAAACTATTACTAAACCCGGAATTTTGATTTCAATGTATTTTTTTTAATTGACGATCCTCTCTGTTGCTGCCAGGATATCAATGCTCTGTTTAGAGTTATTTCTAAGACTTATGGGACATCTGACAGAATTGCTAACAATGATTTTGCAATAAAAGTATGATGACAGACCGTTGTTGGATACTTTATCGTAACAATCCACCCACAATATACAAAGGGAAGACAAATTTACTACTTTTCTCATATATATAATCTATATGTATACGGTTGTTTTTTTGTTCCCAATATTAGACTATCTACATACAGTTTGATCTTTGTCATATAAAAATCTCAAAAATTTGATAAGATTTCAATCCACTGTATTTTTAAAACTCAATGTGCTACAAAAAATAAATCATATTTAAAAAATGCACATGAACTGTGTAATTTTTCGTAAATATAGTTTTTTTAAATAAAATAAACTTATTTTAATATATGATACATATCAGAAAAATGTCATCCACAATCTGGAGATGTTCATACATTTCTTTTAAGTAGATATAATCTATTTTTATAAGGTATATCTAGTAAACTTTTCACTTATTAGCAATATGGGGTTCTTCTCAAAGATAATTTTATTTTTTACATTTATTTTCCTTATTTGATAAAGGAATTGGAAAAGAAAAAAAAATATCACACTCAGTGAAATTACCTTTTATTTTTTGTCTATTTATAAGGGTTCTTCATTATCTGATTGTCATTTCATGACAATTTAGGTAAATGGAAAAAATAAGGCTTTTATTAAAGAGTAGATGGTAAAAAACTATCAGACAAAGGGTAGTACTTTTACAATGTATTATATTGGAAAGATGAAATATATAAATATATTTATAAATTAGGGTGAGTCATTTGAGGGGTTGAATTAATTTTTTTGAATTTTTAAACTTGGGTATTTGGAAAAATTGTGTATTGTTATAATAAACACATTATAAAGTGTATATTTTTCAATACTATAATTTTGTTTTTGTTAAGATGGCTTTATAGCTTGTTTTTCTATATTCACTCAACCTCGGCTGGCAAAAGGTATGGGAAAAATGTATAGTAAGAAAACTTTGTGTGGCTACAATTTTTTATTTTTCTTGTTGTTGCCAACTGTTAACTATGATTGAGGTAATAGTTATTACTAGTGATGGGAAGATTCCAAAAAAAGAAAGGCCCCTACTTCGATGCGATTTTTGTAAAAATCTAGATAGCGATTCGAATTCCAATTCTATAATATTTTAAATAATAGTCACAAATTACCATTTTTCTATAAGTTTCTTAGAACTACAATACATAAAATAAATCCAATTCCTTTCTTTATTTAATGTGAATAATATTTACATTAAATAAGGAAGGCGATTCCTCTGCCCTTCGAGCTTGCTCCAAGGCAAATTTTCCCAGGGCGAGTAATCCCATCAAAAATTGTCTATAAACAAATTTTGCAAAGGTGAGCCTTCCTAATTCCCTTAACGAAACTAATCCCCCTAAAATTAACAATATATGTGTTTAAAACACTTTTGTTCACGTTTCAGTTGTAATCAAATAGTTTTTTCTCAGTTGTCGTGCATTTTTTATTAAAAATTATTGTTTAACAATATTTATAAGATTATAAGACTCGAATAACAAATTCCCACGACCATTTTCTATATTTTCACGGATGTATTACCATGTTTTTTTTCATAAGTTAGAAAAGTAATAAAAGACCATTTACAAATAATAATATATAATAATCGCAATCACAAATTGAATATTATTTTTCTGATGCCAATTCCAGAAAAAACATCCGATTACCGCTTCTGATTAATCGTCACATTACTAATTATTCATTATTATACACATTGAATTGATAATATTTTTCAAAATAAGTATCAAGGATTGAGTATTAAATGACAGGAATTCTAAACGCAGGCTGATAAAAGTTGATATAAAAATCCGAAATCTTTGTTATACCTTTGATAATTTTTATAATTCGTAGAGTCGGCTGCTTTAAGCTATGCAAGAGTCAACTTTACAAACAATTAATGAAAATAGACGAAAAAAATATATAACAGATCTATTTTTGTTTAATAAAACGAGCCGTGACTACCCCATGATTCTCTTAACCGTTCAGACAAGATTTTGAAGACTTATTGTGATGTGAAATAATCATGAATAAGGATTAATAATAACACAAGCAGAAAAAAAATGCACTTGTTCGAAATCTTTTAAATACCATACTCGGTTTTTAAAGTATTTGAAAAGTAAATCACGAATTGTAATTAATTTATTTGTATGAAATATGGTTTTCTAGAAATTTTACTATATTTTTACTCATTTAGTTGGTTTGAGTCAACTTTTGAAGAAAAAAAAAATCAGTAATGATTTAAAATAGGAAATCCGTTTTAGAAATCACCGTCAATAAGGGAAGGATTTTTCATTTGCTCATGTCTGACTGCTTAATATATGTTGGATTGTATTTCATTTTGTATTAAATTTATTTGAAAATTACACATTTCTTTATTTGAACAAACGAAGAATTTGTAGTTATAAATACCCTAAGGTAGAATTTTTTTTAATAATAATAATTGAATTTGTTTTTGGAAAAGTATAGTGTTTAATAATGATATTTTATTGAACAAAAAGAACACTTGAGAAAAGTTGGAAAAGTTTTGATATATATTTAAAAGTAGATAAACAGCTATAAAGTTTTGAAGTAATTACTTGAATGATGTCCATATACTTTAAACAATTAGTTTTTTGTGAAAATATTAAATTGAGCTAAATATATTTTATAAATATTAAAAACAAAAAAATTACGTCAATTGAAGTTGATTTAAAATTTAATTAATAACCCTCTATTATATTCTTAACATGATCTTACCCAATTATTAGACAGATCAATATCAAAATTTGCAAGTTCATTTTATTTACATTAAATTAAAAGAAAAAGTATAATTTCTTAATAACAATGGCCTTTGTGACCTTTGTATGACCTTTTCATGAAATTTACTACTTATAATTTCGGAAATTTGATTAAGTTATTTTAATATCTTTATAATTTAAAAGTGAGTATTCTTTTGGTAATATAAAATGCAAATTTCCAATTTGGTTTTCTACATATTTTTTTTTTTACAATAATGC
Source organism: Lepeophtheirus salmonis (assembly GCF_016086655.4). NCBI lineage: Eukaryota > Metazoa > Arthropoda > Copepoda > Siphonostomatoida > Caligidae > Lepeophtheirus > Lepeophtheirus salmonis. The sequence continues at coordinate 8,916,400 of NC_052140.2, forward strand.
AATCCCGAAAAAAAAATCAACTTAAAAATGATGAATTTGAAGGGTTTTGTTTGAATCTAGAAAAAAACATAAGTAGTAAGTTTATTTGTGAAATTACGACATTTAAGCTTTAGATAAATAATTTTGATTTAATTTTCAAATAAAAATTTCATTGGAAATGGATAACGCGAGTCTTCATATTTACCGTCAGACTCTGACGAAAATCAATTTGGTCTTATTCCTTAACCAGTGTAGGCTTTAGGCTATTAAAATTCTTATGAGGCTTTGTACACGTCTTTGCCGCAAGAATTTACCTCAAAGATTATTCAATAGGATTTAAATCCTAGGAAATTAGAGGCCGTACTTACTTTGACAAAAAGTTTGTAAAATTCGCTTTGAGCCAAGCCAGTGTGATCTTGTGTGATGATGCTCCATCATACTGAAAAATCTAAGGCTCGTTTATGAACTTGGTATATACCCAGTGGCCCTCTCTTTGTAAGAAACCCCCATCATATCCTTTTTCAAAAACCCCTGCATGCTGGCTTGCCCATGTTGTGGTCGTAACGACAGTTCGATGCACCTTTTGCCCTTCTTTAAAATCTTCTCCCTCACAGTCTTGACGAACTTTGGCATTCTTTATTATCGGGCCTGACCTTTCACAGGGCGTTTTGAATCCCCTTGAAACTTCTATCACGATCACAAGATAACATCGTGGCTAACATTAATGAGCTTGAAAATGACATTATAGAATTTTCCGGCTTGAAAATACTGAACAATCACTTTTCGCTAGTTCTCAGTCAGTAAAATAACATTTTCATCAATAAAGAGATCAACTGGTTTATTAAGAATGAATAAGAATATCACAAAACCCAATTGTATTTGTGAGCACCCTAATTTACCTACAACCTCTATGTACACAATGGAGCTTGCAAATATTATTTTTATTAATCTCAACTCTTTTAATAATCTATTGAAATTTAAATCGAAATTGTTAGATCTTCTGAAATCAGACACTCTTCTTGAAATACCCATATAATCGATTTCTAAAATATTGTGTTTCGAGGCACTCTACTACAAATATATATTGATTATAAGCTCATTAAACTAGATTTTATAAAATAAATATATTCCATATCAAATAAATGGAGCAAACCAGGTGAAAGACTCCTTCTTTTATGAGATAAGTTTTTTACTTTAAATGTTAGGCTTTGTATATATATATATATTCTTTAATTAATCTTTTTAAACATATGCACACTGAATTATGTTTTTTTTTATTTGCTATGAAAGAAAAGTCATTAAATATAGAAAAAAATGGAAGAGTAAAAAAGGACATAAAAAAACTCAAAAAGTTTTGTCTTTTTTAAATAAAAACTGCGAAATGAGAATGTATCCTGAATTAAATATATTTAGAAGTTGTAGTTCAAATTAAAAAAATACAATAAATGTATTTGCGAGGAATTTGTATGTATGCAGTAATTTTCTTAGTCTCTTTTTTTTTTTTGTTCATATATGTATATTTAACGACCGATGCGAAAAAGTTATCCATTGTTAAGGAAATAACCTATTGAAAGATATATTGTTAAATAATGTCATCTTTAAGTAGCACAATGAGATTAAAATTTGAAAAGAGGCAAAAATTCTTCATTTAGACAATAAAATTTTTTAAAAAACATTATTTTTTTTTCCATTAAATATTTTCATATACATTTTTCTAACCTATGAAAAAAATTTATAATTATTTTTTCTTTTGTCATTCTTTGTAGGCAAAAGAGACAATAGTGTACGTAGATTTTGATTCTTTCTTTATAAAATTGGTAATAAATGGCACACGACTTTGATATGTAGGGTGTAGACTTTTTTTTTTAAATCTTCCTCTTATTAGTAGGATGGAGTTGCACTGATAAAGTATAAGTAAACATCATAATGTTAAATTTACTTAATCTGATATTGGAATTGCCTTTGAAGTCAAAATACATTTATTTATCGACCTGCCTTATTGAAACATCCCCAAAAACCAGAAGGCTTTTAAAATTGAGTTTCTAATAGCAAAAGTCCAAGGAATTATATACGCAGTGAAGGTTGGTGAAAGAAGAATTCCATCATGCCCAGAGGCTTGTTTAAGATGATTCTCCTTCTTTTTTCGTCTACTTTCATTAATTTACATTATGCAGTGACACAATCAGTATATGTGTAGATATATATAATTTATACCGAGAGGATTGTCTATTGAGCTACGTCGTTTCATCTACCATTTTAATTGCTCAAAAATAAATGCATGCAGTTACAAATATACAAATGTTTTCATCGTGACTTTCCATCACATCATGGACAAAATGCTTTTACCAAGTTATTTTTCTTTGGTCAATGACTAATCAAATTTCTAGAAATGTTATAGGAAGAAAATTATTCTTATATTATAAAATATCAGTAAAAACACTTAATTAGTTTCTTTGAATAAAAATAACTCAATTTATGACAAAAATCAAAAATCTTTGATTTTGACAGATTTTCAAACAAAATAAAAATATAAATATTTCTAATTTTAAAAAATCAGAAAATTATGTATCAATGTGTGAATTATTTTATTCAAAATATGCACGTTTTTAAAAAATGTTTTATTTTTTTCAAACTTTGATCGAGATGTGCTACCCCTAAAGATAAAGTCGTAAAAACAATTAAATTCTATGTTTAAGAACATTTTGTAGAACAGACACATTGTATGTGAAGCTAATTGGGAACATTTTGGGAATGTTAAAATAAAAATAAATAACGTAACCCAGACAATTTAAAGAATGTTGCTCAGTTTTCATGACATTTATTCATATCCAGCTGTGACGAGGGGGGAGGGGGAGAGAAAATAAATAAGAACATAGTCTATCGATACTTGGAGGTCGATTCTCAATTTTATTATAGGTCCAACAGGGACTTACCATTTTAACTCCGTAACAAATTTTTATAGTTACACTCTGTCTCTTATGAGTAGACAAAATCATTATTTCCGTTTTGAAATTTAATTGAATGTAGTAGAAAATGAGGTTCACTCCTTAGTAATTAGGTGCCATAAATCACACCGTTAACTAACTAATACAAAAATATACATTGTATTTAGTTGTCAGCTGTATTCCATCCATTTCATTGGTGAAACTAATTTTAATGGTTTTTGCAGGAACTTTGTGCTTCTTGTTTGGTGTAGTTTCTCCACCAATAAGAACTACATACATCTTTAGAATATTAGAGTCAGGCACAATAGTTAATTAATGAACAAATAGTTATTTTTATAATTTGTGGAACGATAATTTAACATTTTATGTTTTTAATTTGGAGTAACATACATGGGAATCATAATTTCATAGTAGTACAGCATGATTCTTCATCAATTATATTATTATTTTTCCGTTAACGTGCTGTTCCGTAATATGACTTTCAATAAGGCTTTTATTAATCTCTCCGCCCATGGCATTTTGCTATGCTTATTTTCTTACCACATAATAACGTTTCCTAACTTCCCAAAAAAGTTGAATTACAAACCACCCTAGCATACAACATACTTCTAAAGAATTGTTCTATAGTTTTACGATCCTTATAAAACTTTTATTCTGCTATTAGATATACATAACATATTTATGGATAGAATATGTATATTTTATATAATGTCAAAAATTATGTTTTTCAACATACCTAATACCATAATAGTTATATCATTTCGATTTTTGTGTTCTTATTATTTGCTTATGTTTGTTATGGGACATTATAGAATTAAATAAATACATATATAACCCTAAGATATTCCTGCTTCAATTCAATCTTTAAAATAGTTATATTTATTTCCATATTTTAAGAAATTGCCTTTACTTGCCTTGTTGAGACAGTGGGCTTCCTGCCAGCCCCAGGGGAATGCTTGAGATCACCCCCATTCTCCAAGCGCTTGGAAACCTTGTAAATTGTCTTCAACGAGGCCCCAACCTGTTTCTTAATCTTGTTATGAGGCACTCCCGCTCGGAGGAAGGCTGCAATTTCGATCCCCTTTGTTTCCTGATTGTACATGGTCAATGTCATGTCATGTCATGTGGAAGTTGTTACGCTCTCACAGGAAGGATTTTTGTTTATTTTAACAGTAAAACTACGAAAGAATCAGATTGGTTGCCACAAAACCTCTTAAAAAGTATATTTACATCATCGGTAAATAATTTTGCACGGCCCGGTACTATTTTGCCAGAGGGCATTTTTTCTGAAACCATTTTGCCTTTTGACATTGTGCCCCAAATGATATTTCACCTTAATACAAAAGAATGAAGTTAAGTAATTTTGTATGTTTCGTTTGATTCCAATACTTTATAAGAAGTGTAACAATTATTTGATTTATGTCAAGTATACTCGGTTCTGTTCCATAACTTTTTGACAACGAATCCCACTTTATAATCCCTTCTCGTAGAAGCCTTTATCCCCATTGGCAAAATCTCGGACAACCAATTTTCACAGGCCTCTATTAAAACCAAATGTTTACCCGGAAGCGATTTGGTCATAGACTGTCGTAGGTAGTAGTGACTTAGCACAAGGTCCAGACTGTATGCTGGATACATAAAACTTCCCATCCAGGCTCACAGATCTTCTGGAGCGTTATCAAAGATGTGTTCGACCTGGTGTTGTCTTGATGATATCTTATTGTCTGCTAATCACCAATGCCGCCTGCTTTTGCTTCATCACCAGCTTCAAACGGGTGAGTTGTTCACTGTAGAAGGAAGAATTGACTGGAAAAAAAATCTCTCGAACCAATGTTCTTCAAAATGAAACAAAAGATTACGCCCTTTTATTAATCACAAATTTTCTGTGTCGCTTCGACGCATTTTTCCTTACAGGTAGTTAAAATGCAGGATATAGTAATTTTCTTCCTGTAAAACCTTCATACTCGACGCACAATAATTCACGTTATAACTGGCCAAGTGCAATATTGAAGAAGCGTTTGTAGTATGCACTCACAGCTTTACCACGTGATGTGATATCGTATGATCTGATGTAACCAATAATGAACAAGATATACTCATCATAGTAAACAAAAAGGAGTGGGAAATGCCAAATTATTTTTTCCACAACTTAATATAAATAAAATAGTTTTATTGATCATTTTTTTTATTTTTGGTTAAATTTTATCTTCATTTTGGAATTTTTTTATAAAAATATGTACTATGAACTACTTTAAAACGGTACTAGGAAATCTGACCTGGAGAAAATTGGCTGTGGACGAATGCCCTGGAGGAAAATTTCCCGTATTTTCATCAAACTTCAGGATGAATAATAACAAATTATAAATTTGCTTAATGTTATTTATGACAAATATCTAAACACTTTTATTTGTTCTATTCCCTAAGAGAGTATCTCTCTTCAAATGTGAGTAATATTATTACGATACAATTTCCTAGCAATATTTTACATTCAATCCAATCTTCTAAGAAATGCATCAAGAAGATGGGTAAGAAAAGGGGGGAAATAGCTTCGTGTCTCTTAAAATATAGGTTGAATATCCTCCTTCTTTAGATTGGCCGGGGCTAGTGTGGGATTACTAAAAACCACGGCCAAATCAACAAATAAGTGCATGGAATTAAGACCAAAAAATTGTTCCAAAGCCCTTGGGTTGCGTGTGGTACTTGGGGTTACCCCTGTATCCTTAAAAAATACCAATGAATCCCTTTAATGCCAAAAAATAGCTCCAAGCCCTTGGGTTGCTCGGGAGACTTGGAGGGGATACCCCTGGATCCTTTGAAACCACCTTGAATACATCCAAGAAATCCTTTTAATACCAAAAAATAGTAGAAGTCCTCGGTTTGCAAACTGAAAACCGAGTTTTTTCTGTGTTTTTACACTATTTAACTATTTTTGGTTATGGAGGCTACGTTAAACGTAGAATAGTCATATCAATAATTATTTTTTCCAGTAATTTTGCAATTTATTTTGTTTTATTATTCATCATAAAGTTTGACCAAAATACGGTCAACTTTCCTTACGGGCAATTTTCTCCAGTAATGTCCCAAAATTTCAATGTTCACACCAAGAATATCTCATTATGTCATTAAACATAGCCAGAAACAATGTCGGTAATAAAATTAGTCTAATGATATATATAAAAAATACGACAACGATTCAAAGTGAAGAATATCTAATCACTTCTTCGTTATAAATTATTATTGGATATAATGGAGTATTCATTATAGATAATACTGATGGATTGACGAAAAAGTATAATATGAGAAAAAATCATAAAGCCATCATTATTCCAACAGCAACCAAACATATTTAATGTATTTTACAGTAATAAATATTACATGCCTTGATTTAGTACATTTAAAAGCACCAAAAAAAAACAATAACGACGTATAAACTTCATTTATATATATAGGTATTAAGGCAAATGTGCTATGGCGAAATAGTTTATGATAAATGTCCTAACGCGAAACTAGCTAAAGCAAATTTACAGAGCAACTTACGTAATACCCATAGAGAAAGAAATATATTGTTGCAACAAGATGTGGCAATGATTGAGGAAAGGTATTGGTATGATGACAAAAATATGACGTAACAAATATATTTTTTATTTGCTTTTTATTACATTCATAATCTGCAAATCCCACTAGATTAATGATTTTTATCGGTGATTCATACAGAAAGCGGAAAAATAAAATTAACCAATTAACAACTTTCCTAAAGGAGATATAACATCTAACTACAATTTTATTTCCCTGATTTTTAATTACGAGGCATCATTACGTAACCATCTGACACTCAAACTAAAATATTGAAGTTTATTGTATACCGTGTTTCTAAGTCTAAAAGTATCAGAGCAACTGCAAAAAAGGAAACGCTTATACAATCTTCTCCACACTGGTATAAGCACCAAGAAGGCTGCAGAGATCGGTGGCATTTCAAATTTGGATTTTGATATAATTTGCCATCACGACAGTGTGGTAAATATTGGACCCGCCCCTCATCGTAAAGGACTGTCAATCTAATCGTTGAGGAAGTTGTTATTCCTAATGAAAGAGGGCATATTAAACGAAAAATATTACAAAATACAGATTTGAAATCTATTGCATATTTGATTTTAGTTGTCTTTCCTTGATTCCAACTTCAATTTTGAATTATCAATCATCAAGTAAAAGCCATAATGTTGAAGAAATATTCAATTAATTCACTGATGGATAAAGGAAACTGTAACTTATGTAACAACAATTTGAGCCAAATTTAGTTTAATATGCTTATAATATTCATTTCAATGTTAGGGTGACTGAAAACCCCAAGGAAGTTCTCACGTTAAGATTTGAAGGGAATTGACGGAGTGTTGGATACACAAAAAAATATATTTTTATTCTATGTTTTATGATCAAACCAATATTCTTAAAAAAATTACAAAAACCTATTCTTCAATCCTAATATATTATGTGCATAGCGATCCATAAATCAAAATTTTATGAAGATCTTTTATCGATAAACTGTAGACTTACTTATTTACTCGAAGTATTATTGAGTAAAAAAGATACGTTATACAATAAATTAAAGTTTTTTGAAAATATGGATCATTAGCTGGCCCTTTCCGATAGGGAAAGGCTATTTAAAAAAAAGAAGATATATATGTCAGAATCTTTGATGTAATAGAACCAAAAAAGAAATAAAGCAAAAAACAGCAATTATAGTAAAAAATTTCGAATATTTAATAAAAAATATTGTGATATGTTTTTTCAGAAAAAATAGATCTCCAAAATAAATATAAGATAAGAAAAGGCTCATCCTGAAAAACAACTTTTTTTTACTTTCAAACCCTGTGAATTAAAAATCCTAAGGCGGCAAAAACCTATAAATCAAGAGGAGGACCATGTGATCAATATAAGTAAAAGTTGGGGCCTTAGCATTGAAAAATAATCTACTACTAACAACTTAGGTTAATAATTTACAATGTTAGACCAGTTTGTAATCAGGCGTTTCAATTTGATGTACCGAACCGACTGCTAGGCAAGATATACATTTTTGACGTCATAGAGTATAACAGCAGTACTCTAACAGGTGCAGTCAAGGAAGGTGATTTGTAGCTACTCTTGGTAACAGTTACACTTTATGATGTCACTATTTTTATATGGTTTAGTTTTGTAAAATAGATAATATATTTGATCTGCCCCATTATCAGATTACAAGTAGCTGTATTAGTTTGAAATTTATAAGCTTAAGATATAAAGTTTTTCTCTGGACAATTGTCTTGAATTAAAATGTATCCCCTATTTTTAATAGGTTGAAGCTCAATTTGTATTTTTCTTGTATTTGGGGAGTGTGAGGAGTTGCTCAAATGATATCCTATAAAGTTGGAGCAATTCATCTAGTTGACTGACGTCTATATATTAGTTAGTCCATGAGGAAAGTATCTAATTATTTTTGTAGGAAATATTCGTGAAAGGGATGAATATATTAAATAAATACAAGTTCCTACTCATTTAAATTCCTACAAATGAATGCAAAAAAAAAAAACCTTCATTTTCAAAATAAGTATATAATTTATATATATTTTTTTCTTGATTGTCAAACATACTATTCTGTTTTAAAAAAACGTTACTATTTAATTCCAAATGTTGACAATATCCACTTTTTTTTAGTTTGTTTTTGACAAATAAAAAGCTTAGACATCTCTTTTGTTGCTCTCCAGTTGTTACTCTAAAAAATGGAAATTAACGATAACTTTGGGGAAAAAATTATTTAGAAACTTTTTTGAAATTGTATTTCTTTTTAAATAATTATTTTTTTACGAAATAAAAAATAACTGATCTTTCAAAATATTTAACAATTTTTCTTTCCATATTTTTACCATAGTAAGAAATCAAAAACAAACAAATGAATGTTGAACCTTTGTATATACAGAGTGCAGAAGCAAATTTTTCCGAACAGCAAAATCAAAACTTTTGGTTTAAAAACACAAAAATTATTATTTGATTGGAAAAAATATATTTTTACAAAAATTATTGGTAAATAACAGAGGCAGAATAGACAGCATCTGATTCAATATGGACTTTATTAGAAACAATTACGGAGTCAAAACAGTGTCTGAAGCTTGTTCAAGATTTGACAACTTTGTCCTGAGGATAGTTGGCTCAGATGCTGGAGAAGATGGACTTCAGGTCATACACATTTATGTGAGGGAGTTGCGTTTGTAATGCATTACAAGGCAACCCACCCAAAAAAAATAAGAATGGTTTATTTGGGGCATGAGAGAGGTCACAGGTCTTTGGGCTGAAAATCACCAAAGTTTTGGACACATAAAGGAACTATATTACAGAAAATGTCCAATTGAATATTTTCCTTTTAAACCTTCTTATCTGATAAATCAGAACCTTCTACATTAAGGAAACTATAACAAATTTATCTGCGGAGTATCATCGTTTTATCCCCTATTGCTGATGTAATAACCTACAGTAAAATTTGCAATCTATTATGATATTTCAATAAAACAACACAACTTTTTTAAACATCAAGAGAATTGAATAAAATCTTGAGGATTTAAAAATACAGTATTTTACAAAAGATGAAACTTTGAAATACCTGCATTTAAAAAAAAAAATATGGCAAGATATCTTCAAATTGCGTCGAAATAAAGATTGAAGATGCCAATACTGGGTTGAAATTTATGGACTTTGCTTCAACAAATTTGCCTGAAAACTGTACAACATACTAAATAAATAAATATAATAACGTCCAATATCCTTTTTATTTGATCCATAACACTTCAACAGTGATTTGGAACGTTATTTTGAGGTGACTTATTTTCAAGCAAATGGTGCGATTAAACAAACAAACATATTGAAATTTTTATAGACTTGTTGAATGATTAAAAAATTATTTGTGTCATCAGTTCTGACGTCAAATTGATTCCCCCCATTTAACTAATGAAAGTTTAGCATCTCTATGAGGATCCGTCAAACACTTTTATAATTCTGTGCACGTTTTCTGCAAGATAAACGTCAGTTTTTGTAATAGACTTACATAAATCAACACCCCAGAGCTCTGGACGCCCATTTGCTATTTTTTTTGCATTGAAGAAGGTCCTCACATTGATGCAACGATGACAGGGATATCTTTTTTGGCTATATGTGTGTCAAGCTATTCGGATACACTACGCTTTTTACCTACTGTTCCCTCATTGAGTGGCCGATTCAAAACAAAAGCATAATCAAAATAAAACATTAAAAAAAGTTATCCCATATTTCATTTAAAAAATGCATTAAAATGTAATTTAATATACCTAAAAACTTTAAAATTGCACCCAGTATTAAAATAAACAACAACGCTAACATGTATATGAACAAAATAAAAAATTATTTAATAATTAAATTTGGGAATAGAAAAAATGGTTTCTGTTTGATCATGCCTCGTACATTCATTGTTGATTCAATATACAAAAAGTGCCTTTTCTGAGACTTTAAAATACATTTGTCACATACAATTACACACAAGACTAACACCCACAAAAAAATGCAAACATTCAGCTTACAAACTTATATTTTATTTTTATTTCGTTTAAAAAAAAATGTAAATAAAAATAAAAACTCCCTTTATGTCAACTAAGAACAACTGAGCTATAAAATTTAAATATATTATTTTACTTTTTGTGAAAAACAGAACTTTTATATTATATATATGCTGCATGAGTTTTTGAGACAAAATTTCATGCTTGGATTAAAATTTAATCCTTTCTTTTTAGAGGGCTTTTTCAGCAATTTATTTCCAAGAAAATGCTGTCACATTTGGCGTCTTCATATCTTACTTTTCAAAGACGTATGGAAATATGAATTCCCACACATACTAAAAATATATTTAAGTATTTAATTCTTTGAAATGCATATACATAATATATGTGGTGAGTTCACAAAAGAACAACTTTGAAGAAAAATCAAGTAAATGTGACTTGTTTATAGTGTGAGGAATTTAAAACTTTCAGTATCATTTGATTAATATGTTATCTTTTTTTCCATTATTATGTTTTATTACGTAACCAAACGGTTGCTGAGACAAAAATATACATACAAGTTTTATTTATCTCCATTCGTACTGAATCAACATCAAAAAGTCAATTTCACCCATATAAATCCAAGAAGAACCAAACTTCTGGAACAACCATTTGGCTAACTTCTGGACAGCTTCCATATGATACAGCCCTTATTTGAACCTTCTAGATTTTGCAATTTAATACATATTGTAAAAAAATTGTTTGCTGGACCTCTTATCTAAATTTAAATTTGCTCCAAGCTGTCATTATAACAGTTTGATACGCCATGGATCTGCCCTTTATAGTAAAGTGCTGCCAATCTGTTCGTCGGCGTATACAGGCTGTAATTACTTTTAAAGAAGTACATATTGAATACAAAAATGTAGTATTTATGTAATTCAAACATTAGTGATTGAGTTGTCTATTCTTAACTCCATAAAAATCACATTTTTCGTATTTGAGGCATACTACTCCAAGTTTTGGGTTTCTCGCCCTGTAATAACCTTGTTTTTATTATAAATCTATATAATTTAGTATTTTCTTGACTAATTTCTTCCAATTATAGGCACTGTACTCGAATATCTGGGAATAATTGAAATATCCAAAAATCTTATCTATAGGTTAATTGATGCACTTTAATTTGGCCCCGATATAGTCTCTCAAATAAAACTTATCAAATCATATTTCTTTTATTCTGACAATTAACTTTTGCTAATTTAACTCTGATTTGCAGCACCTCGAATAGATTAATCAGAATAACATTTTCGCATAAATTGACAATAATTATTCGTTTAAGAATAAAAATATAATTCTACAAAAAATAATTATGTCTTGCTTTTGTGTTGATAGACCACATATTTAAAGTAAAAGTAATTTTAGTAATTTTATACATAATTATAGTTCCCTTTTGAAATTACATATATAATATAATCATCAAAAACATGTCATGGAAGAAAAAAAAATATAATTTATTTTTTTATAAAAGAAGAACTTTCTTTCAGTAACCTTTTTGAAGAAAATAAAATGCAATAAATTTTATTTTATTCTACAGATCTTTTTTTTTTTTGTGTGTGTGTGTATGTGTAGATATGTACGTTCAAATACAAGAGACGCATGAAGACGCAAGAAGTTCATTAATCTTAACTTTAATATTTCCCCTGCAGTCCTATATATTGTGTGTTTTTTCTCATTAATAATTCTGTAGGTATAGGTAAAATAGATTGTTTCAAATTTCATTCGGTACATAAATTTCTTTGGTTCAAGTATTTTCTTCCTTGGTAAAAACCATATTGCTTAATTTTTCCACCTTGGTAGGGTTATACAGAGTAGGGATTTTACATCTGGAACAAGTTTGGACCTCAATATCTCGGCAACACTGACATATATGTTAATAAAAGTGTACTCATCAGATTTAGCTGCAAAAAGCAACTTAGCTGTCATGATGTTTCATTAGATAAGCAGCAATCCGCTATGAGATGAAGTAAAACAGCACAAGTTCCACTCCTAGAGAAAGAAATATACAAAGGTGACAAGGATTTTTACTTGGCTTCTTAGCTTAGTCAGGCAGACAGAACACAAATATTCTGCACTTGAAAAGTTATATATAGCTTTTGTATCAGATATAATCATAGGAATGATATCATCCGAAGAAAAACATAAAAATTAAAATCCTAATTAGTACATCTCTAATTATTTGAATCATTTTTTTATTTAATTTAAAGGAACATTTATTCAGCCTGTTAAATTTATTGCTCGTTTGGCGTTATAACTATAACAACAAATAATCTGTAGAATAAAAAAGAAATAGATTTAAACTATTTAACATTATCTCATTCATACACTATCAGTTGTTCTCAAAATATTTTCAAAAACACATTATTAAATCCCCGAGTTCGAATATAATATCGAATAAATCCCTATAGTATAACAAAGATAAAAGGTGTAAAGATTCTCAATTCTATTCTGTTCCCAAAAGGGACTGACACATATAAATACATATCAAATCTTCAGCATAACTTTTCTTTATCATGAACATCACAATCCTGCTTACACTTTATATTTTCATGCTGTTTCCTTAAAAATATAACAAAGGTAATAGGAGAGTCTATCACAAGACTCGAATCAGAGATACGGGAAGATCAGGAGTAAATAGAACATTATGAATATGAAGACTTTGGGTTTTTTATGTTTTGAAGTCCAATAAACCTAAACTGAATTTAAAAAAGTACTCTATTAAAAGAAGTTGTTGCATTATTAGACTTATAAATTACATATTTCTTTATTAAGGTAGGAGTTTTGAATTGGGAAATAGTTTGATAGACCCGGTATATGACGGCAAAATTGTACTGCAACCAAAAAAACAAGTTGAAATGTTTAGCACCAAACAGAGTGCCTCATATGCAGACAAAATGGGTACACCCTAAAGGAAAGATATATCTTATTTATTCTTAAGAGTGAGTTTTACTTTTTCAATATACATTTATTTGGAAAGTGTTTATTATTTATGGATGCAAAAATTCAATAAATATTTTACATATATATAAAAAGGCGTTGATATATTAATTGAAAAATGATAAAAATATTTATTTGACTGCTGTCAGTTTATTATGAAGTTATATAAGTTGGGATTTCTTTTATTTATTTCTGCTTGAAAAATAACTTAGTTTTTTTTTTGCAGACATATAAACTTATATTTCCATTCAAAATATTTAATGCAATAAAGTATGAATGTACTTACGTCATGTTTGTGATGTTCTAAGAGCAAAACGTTAACTTGATATATTAATTTATTTTATTTTACTCTAAATTATCATAGGATTTTGAGTTGAAGTGTATTTAGGTAATTTCACGTCAAGTGTACATACTTTTTTACAATTTACAGCATGATCATCACCTATTTCGATTACTTTTAGTGAGCTGACTTTTCTACATGAAATAAAAGAGTAATTGAAATATTAGTGTTCTGTAACTCGCTTTGACCGTTCTAGGCCTGCTCAAAGTTGGGCTCAATGTGTTGGACCGGTGTTGTTCAGAAGGCCATAATTCTACTTGTAGTAGCTCAATTTTAATACAAATTACGTAAAAAAGATACACAAGAACACAAACATTAATTTATACTCAAGTATAGTCTTTTTAAAAAAATAAAAGTTTGACGCACTGTTGTGGCCTTCTAAATGGCGCCCCTGCCAAGTAGCAACCCCAATTTTGGTATTATATTGGTAATAATTGTTGAGGGTGAGAAGGAAATAAACAAAACCATTTGGAAGAATAAAAACGATTCAACACTTAATTATACTCTTAGTTTAACAAGGACTTACAATTGTTACTCTGCAACAATTCCTCAAGGATTCTTTTTGCCTTTTATGGAGACAAAAGACAATAAGTTTCTCTTTTTAGAACTTTTTTTTAAGGAAGATGTTTGTATATGTTGATTTTTTCATTTTTTATTTAAATGGATGTTGCTCTAGGGATTTGTTGTACAGTTTCATATTAAATTTATATTTATATGTTCTTTTTTGAGAAATGTATTATTTTTAGAACATTTAGATTCTTAGTGAATAATTGATATTTCATTAAAAATCGTCTTGGAGATCTGATACATTCTTAACTGTCATTCGTAAACTTTTAACTTCAATTTATCCTAGATACAACTCTTTAATTTTGGCAATTAGCTTAGTGGATATCATATATTGAAATATATTTATGTATACACTAAACCATTATACTGAATGATTACTAAAATATGTTAATCAATTTTTCTAATTATGTTATATAGACTACTTAGTTATTGAGAATTGTCATAATTTCATTTTTATATTTAGATAAATACAATAATTTATTCGACTAAACAATGGGATATATGTTATATATATGTCCTAAGAATAAACTTTTCGGATAATATAAACATTATTATTTCATTAGATATAGTGGAGAAAATAAGTATTTGATTCCTCACCGATTCTGTAAGTTTTGTCCAATGAGAAAGGAAAGAATGGAATATCGTTTAAATGGAAGGTTTATTTTAACAATAAGAGACAATATAAGGGGAAAAAAGTATTTGGAAAAAGAATAAATGCTGTCTAGAACATCACAAACACTATTCCACCATCAAGTAATCACGTGGAATCCTTTTTTATTTTATTCTTTATATAGAATTCATATATTTTTTTAAACTTTACCAAATAAATAATATGATAGATACACGAAAAATACAGAAAATCATATAAAAAAGTAATATTTTCAAAAACTTGCATACAAATTTAGAACATTTAAAACTCCTGCCGCAAATTTATTTTCCGTGACTTTAGGGACTACCAAATATACAAATACCTTTTAAGGACAGCATTAATCTTATGACTCTCTTTTCTCTCAAAAGGTGAAAAAGTCACCTTTTTCGAGCTTGCACCAGAAAAAGTGATTTTAAACCAATAGAGCGTCTCTATCAGTTATCTTTAAAGATAATATGTTCTCACAAAAAAATGTAAGTTGTTCATCTTATTCTGCAAAAAGGAGATTTATAAAAATTACTTCCAATTTCTAGAGTTTTGGATAATTACGATAGATAAAACCATTTTTCTGCCAAAATTAGAAGTGTACTCCTAAAAGTTTTGATAAAATGGTGGTAGAAACATTAGTTTTTTGAGGATGTTTGGACAACTTCACTGCCTCTTCCGGGAAATTTTGGAAGAGCTTTCATAATAGGTATGATAACAATGACTCAAAACATAAGCCATTGGCAAAAGGTGAGTTACACATTTAAAAAAAAACAGTTATATCATGGAGTGGGATAGCTAGTCTCTGTTCCTCAATCCCATAGAAAATATTTATCAGTAGGCAAACTTACAAAACTGGTAATGGATTAAATACTAATTTAATACACTGTCTCACAAGAATGGCTAAAAATAGTATTTTTTTGTTCAGCAGTTCTTATATTAAGTTATATTTATATATATATATAAAAGTAAAAATAGTTTTTATAATATACATACTAATTATATAGCTTTCCACCGACCAAGAAAAAAAAGTAAGATTCATCAAGCTATTGCATTTAATACACTGCATGAAAATGTAAAGAAATGAATAGGTATATCATATGTTTTATCATAATGTCCCGAGGTATTATATAACGCAAACAATTGTATATTATACATACAAATTGAAATAAGATTTTGATATAATTTTGGGAAAAAGTAATTTCGTTTTTAATTGCTTTATAAGAAGGGATACAATCATCCGATTTAAGCCAAGTTCGATTATTTTTTGCCAACAAGAATCCAACTTCATAATGCCCTTCTCACAGAAGCCTTTGTGCATATTGGCAAAAAACCAGGTCAACAAATTTGCACAAGCATCTATTGAGACTAAATTGGTACCCCATACACGTTGGCCATACATAAGAACATGTGTCAGGTAGGGTGGATGAATACTAATTTCTCATAGGAGCTTTCGGAAGTGTTGCCTTGATGAAGCACGATTCTACTCCTATTCGAGTTTCTTTTTGTATGAAGACTTCTTAAAATAGATCCAAAAGGTTTTATGATCAATGTTGAGCTTCTTGTCGATGCTACAACTGGTAAGATAACGGTGTATCTCGATAATTTCCATTTTTTATAGGCATTTTCGAGGACCGGACTGCTAGTCGCTTTCGACCCGTTCTTTCTTTTCACGTAGTAACAAGATAAAATATGGCGAATTTCTTCCTTAGAGATCTCCATAATCGACGCATGATGTTTCACGACTGAACTAGCCAAGCGACTACTATATAATCGTTTGGAGTTGCATTCACACCTATACAATGCATTATCGTATGATTCAATGTGACCAATAATAAACAAGATATCCTTTGTTTAAAAAAATGCGGGAAATACGAAAATATTTCCCCCCATACCAATGATATAAATATTAATAAAAATTAATTTTGTATTCTTACCTGACATGATTAGAAGTAGATTTAGAAACAAGGAGATGAGACATCGTAAGTCTTTTAGGGCCATAATGTATATACTGTGCCAATAACCAATTTGTACACAAGAAACAAAAAAAAAAAAAAAACTGACGTATATAGGTTGACGATGAATTTAAAAAGTTCTTCGACTCACAAAAAACACTTAATTCACTGCATGTCTTAATATTTTTCCTTGAAAAAATATTTTCTATGATAAACTAACTTATAAATATATTTCATATATAAAGATATTTTTTAAAGAATAGAATAATACACTATTCATATACAAAATAGTAATTTGCTTTCACTATTTTTGACTTATCTTTCTTGCTTATATGATTGTAAGTAATAGTATTTAAATTGCAGTGTAAATATTATATGAAGATGCCAAGAAATGTAAAAAAAAAAAAATATGAAGAGCACACTTGATTTCCTTTACTCTTTCTAGGTGTATCTATTTATGGATCCGTTACCTGTAAAAAAAAAAAAGAAGTTAATCAGTACAATATATATTAAAAATAAGTATAATAAAAATTGTATCATATGATCTCTATATGGGGTCATGTATAATGTATGTACAAAAGTTTTTGGTATTTTTTGGACTCACCCTCCCTCATACTCACATTTTCTACTCATATTTAAAAAAATAATCTGTTGCTATGTAAAAAAAACAACCGAAAAGGAACGTGCTATTGTTTTTGTGGAGAGCAGCTTATCTGTCATGACGTTTTAGTATATATTACCTAAAATCAGCTAAACACTTGTGTTGTATCAGTCCTTATTAATTCAGTCCAGTCCTGTTTTAGGACTGGTCCTTAGCTGTAGTTCCTCGGAGTTTTTTTTATAAGCATCTCAATGATTTATTAAGCCAAATAAGATATTTGAGATATTTATTAAAATCATTGCACATACATATATTGCGAAAAATACTGCTGTTTTCATTATTATGCAATATAATATTTACAAACATATTACAAAGTAAAACTATGCCTGGAAGCCCAACGTACCTTTCTTTACTCTCTCTATCGTTGTTCCATGATTTTTTAAGGTACATTATCATGGTTCTACTTTGTCTCTTTCCCCGATACTCCATTAAAAATCAATCTAAAGTCTAAACAACCATAGGTTCCATAGAGCAATGAGCCATAATACTACTTTGCCCCTTGCTCCAACAAAAATTACACATTATATTTTTACTTATTTATTAAATTTATATTATCATATAACATAATATTTTTGAAATAAAAATCACACCTTCAATTACGTCACAAGGGATCAATTTTAATTTAAGGATCGACAAGTGGAATCAACACAACACTATACATTTCACTCGGTAAGTTTTTAGAAAGGATATACACATAAATTACTTTGTTGTCAATTCTCAATTCTACTCCAAGTTTAACAAGGAGTTACACATAAAACGTCTCAATCAAACCCTTAGTGTTTACTCTCCGTCCTTTATGAGCACGCTCACTCGTTGTTACTTTATACTTATATGCAGTAATGTATATAACATGTTTTACTGGTTAAAAAAAACAAACAGAAATGAACTTGTTAATCCTGACAAATTGGAGAATGTTTGGGTGAAAAGAAGCATAGTTGTAATTAAATTTTGTAAGATCAGCTGCAAGAAGGAAACATATACAAATCTCACTCAGTGTATACAAAGGAAATTTATGTTACTTATACTTTATGTTGTCACAGTCCTTACTTATTCGGTCCAGTCCAGTCATAGAACTGGTCCGAATCAGTACTTGGTACAGGTATTTCGGAACACTCGTGCAAGAACTGATTAAAACAAGAAGTCATAAAGTAGAGTGACACCAACAACGACAAAACTTGAAAAGTTTTAGGACTGATTTGCAGAACTGAACTGGACCAGTACTGATTTGGACAGTCTTCAGTTCAAAATAAGGATTGATATAACACTACTTTTACGTTCTGCAATAAATCATCCCTGTTACTCATTGTCTTTCTGTTAAACTTAGGTATATGTTCACTCGGCAAGACTAAACGAATAATTATAAGAGCTTGAGGAAATAAAAATAAACTATTTACGTAGTAACTGAAAAACCCACTTCCTCCTTCCATTATCATATTATTTTCATCTATGGCTATAATTATTAATTTTATTGATACAGAAGATAATTCTCCAACAATTTTATGTTATAATATCCGTCTGTCATGAGCATACACACTAGTTACTACTACAGGGATGTGCAGGTAAATTAGCACATTTTTTAAAGTGCTACAACATATAAAATTTTAATTTTACAGAAATTTTTGAAAAAAAAACGTGAGGATGATTATTTAGTTTAAGCAAAAAAACTATTAATGTCCTTTTATTGTTAATTTATATAACTTTTTACAAAATTGCCCCCAAAATCGATCATTATTTTGGTATGAAATACTGTCTACAAACAAACGATCCAAAGCAAAAAATCGGTTCAACTTTGTTAGCGGAAGTAAAAATATTATTACTGCTAATAGTACTTTAAAATATTAACTCTAAGTCTTTCGTTCAATAATTATGGCATTCATAACATCATCCAATGGTTATTTTGTTACATGTAAAGATATTTCTACTTAAAAAACTTCATTTTTTATTGCAAGGTAATAAATTGTTATGATTAAATAAAAGTTTTCTTTGGAGTATCTGTTTATGCTTTAACGTCAAGTTGATAAATTAGTTTTTTGATTCAACAAAATCCTTATAAATATATAAATGTTTCAATTTATTATGTTGAAAGTAGGGTGGCCTTTATGTTTAATTAAAAAATATGGTTTCATTCTCAAACCCTTCCAATCGGTTTTAATGAGGAAAATATATGACTTAGCCAAAAATGGTAACATTTGAGTGACATTCAGGGATGAACCTTGGATCTTAAACTATCAGCTACATTCTAAATTTCTTAAACCTTGCTCACGTTTTGTATTTTGTAATTAATTTTATATAGCAATTAAATTTTCCCATTTAAAAGGATACAGCTTTGTCAACCCCCCCTCACTTCAATCGCTTCTGATAATGTTCGTTTTGAAGATAAATTACTATTCAGAGTTGTACTCAAAACTTTCAGTTGCATTA
This sequence comes from Lepeophtheirus salmonis, assembly GCF_016086655.4. Classification (NCBI taxonomy): domain Eukaryota; kingdom Metazoa; phylum Arthropoda; class Copepoda; order Siphonostomatoida; family Caligidae; genus Lepeophtheirus; species Lepeophtheirus salmonis. The sequence goes on from NC_052140.2 coordinate 8,936,425, forward strand.
GTAAATTAAATAAACATGATTTTTATAGAATCAAGAAAACACAGCTCGAAAATTCTCCAAGATGCTACATAATCCAGGAGGCTAAGATCATGCTTGATGGAGGTCTACAAAATGACAGGCTAAAAGTCAGCCATATTGTTTCCGCAGAAGTTTTGGTTTTTCTTGGTTGTATGGGATTGTAATTAGACTTCTTGATGTTATAGACTGTACAGATAAAGATGCCATCGGGTTCTGCAGCCTTCTCAGTACTGAAAGGAGGAGATCGCCTAAGTGTTGCCTTTTAGTTGTTGTTACTCCAACATTTTTGCATTTAAAGACATTGGATTTTAAAAAATCTTGTTTTTTGTATGTTTCAGCTGTTGTTTGGTTGAATAATGAAGTCTTGTAACTTGTAAATCAAGGGGACACAATCGTAATTAACTACTATTTCAAACATAATAAAATACGCATTAAATAATAATTTTGATACTATAATAAGAATTAAATATTGAAACTACCCAAACACCTAAACCAAAACCAATAAAAGTACTGGTAGAAAAATTAAAATACACTGACTGACTTTATGTATTTTAAAAGTTGGAAATGTCGAGTTGTTTTTTTTTTCACCAATTTTTCAATATAGGACAAAACACTAATAAACGAGAGTCGCAATTAAATTGTAATATAACTCATAAATATGTTGCAGAGTGAAATTTTAATATAAACGAATCAAAATGGAAAGGTAATAAATAAAAATATATCATCTGGAGTTGTATTGACCACCCTATTGTTGAGCACATAAAACCCCTAATATTATTTATCTATATATTTTTCTTGATATTAATTAAGAACAATATTTGTATGCTGTATGAAAAGTGCGTGCCTATGTCTGGCTTAAGTAGACATATATTGCCCACTAATTTTTCTTGATTAGCAAGGGTAATAAAAAAATAATTTCAAGGTACAGAATACTTTCAATGCTTTATTTAATCAAAAAAAAAGTATTTTTTATTTATTAAATAAGTGACCATTCAATTCGTTTTAAAAAGTACATATATTTCTAAAAAATATCTCTTTATATCTTTATTAATAAAGCCAAGTTGGTCTGTCAGTATGAAAACAGAGAATATTGTGCCCCTCATGTTAATCCTAAGCATATTTTGATCAAACAAAGAAAAATGTAGTTATATAATAAACTATTATAGGCGTGTGAACTTTTTAGCTGGCCTGTTTTTTTTTGAATTGGTAATATGAAAAAATGAATTTTCTTTTCCTTATCAGTTCTCATTATTATATAATTCTTGAGTAGTCAATTTCCTTTCCTAAATACATTGAATTATACTCAAAACCTTATGGAACATTCGTGTGTGCTAATAAAAGTCGGTAAGCAACCCTGAAGGTATATTGCAATGTTATCATTGTAAGTCCTTGTTGGACTCGGAGTTAAATTGGGGATTGACATCAGAGTAATTCATACCAATTTCCTTGTTTATTTCCTTTTCCTCTTCTTCCCTTGTCACAGCGGATGGTAGGTGATCTCCTCCAAAACATTTTTCAAATTGTCCGGATTGTATCATATTAATGACATATTGCAGCTGTGTGCATGCACCATGGAATATGCAGCAATGTTTTGTAATTGTTCTCTTATGCATATATTCATATGCATTTTATATTAAGCAAAGGAAGATCACTCTTGTTTTTTTATTAGTGAGATCTCAAAAGACTAAAGTACACATTTTCTTTTTTCTCAAACTCTAATTATTTTTTTCTCATTCTTGAGAAGAGAACTAACCAGCAGTGATATTGCTACGTCTGAGGTTACTCATGAAAAATGGTAACGAACTATGATGATTTGTTGGAGAGTTATCCTCCATATTTTTTTTTAGGAAAAGATGTATTTTAGTCGACTTCCAATTACTCTGAATATTAGCGCTTGTATCTATATACATATATATATAACAAAGTTTTTATGTGTGCCCTGTATGAGTGCTCACATCGTTGCACCTAGGAGGCTGAAACTTTGCAGGGGTTCCTCTTTTGAACATAGCCAAGATAAGACGGATTTCCTGAGGGTGAGCATATAGGGAGGCTCATTCCTTATAAAAAAGATATAAATATTGTTTTTTGGAACTCAAGCAGACTCAAAAAACAACTATACAAATAATGATGCTTTCTAAATTTATTAAAAATCAATATAGTTATGGGCAAAAAAAAAAAAAAAAAAAAAAATGGGTCAAAACCACACTTGAGAAATATCATAGGTTATAAAATAGAAAAATATTCACTTTTTTAATAAAAGATTTAGTTAAAAAACGTTTCTCCTAGGATTTCTGGTCAATTTTGTATTTTTTAAGCAATACAATTTTTATGGAGATGTACTAAAAAATAGTAAGCATTATCATCATATTTTTTCCTATTTCAATGCTAATTTCATGACGTCATACCGTGTAAAAGGAAGATTGGGCAATTGAAGGAAGATACTATAAGTTTTATCATTCATCTCAAGGGATGTTCGAATTTGGATTTTGAATTTTACGAAACTCCTTCCTTGGGAATGAAATACCAGGATCGAAACAATAAAGTAATCCATATATGATCAGTAGATAATTTTAATATTTCAAAAATACAAAATGGATCAAAAATCTTTGGCAATGCATATTTTTTAAATTATATATTGAATATTTTTCTATAATTTAAGCTATTTTATTAATTATCACTATGTATTATGAATAATTTATAATGATCTAGGTAAGAGTGTCGTTTTTTAGCCTAAAAATGGAAATATGTCGAGCTCAGAAAGAATACAGAATCAATATATATACTTTAAAATCATCAAAACACTTTTACATGAGTTTTATTATTCTACTTTTAATTTAAAGATTTTCTTAAAGGTAAAAAAATGAATAAACTATAATAGTCAAGATTTAGTATAATCCCAGATATTTTAGAATTCAGAATACTAAGAGAAAATCTAATATCAAATTTGAATTTCCAGCTCAAAGAAAAATTCATTTTTTGGCTTGAATTCATTTGTACAAAATAAGTGTTCTCTTTTGTAATTCATATATTAAAGTATTGATAAAAAAAACGGCATTACTTATATAATTATTTTCGATGTGTTTTTTTGCCTTAACTGCACTTTTTTACGCAATAAAAACAAGATTTATTATGCATAAATATAAAAATAGATATGTCAGCTGGGTACTTTTTTATTATTAAATTATATACACTATACAATTTACCCTAAAACCTGTATATACTCGTATAATATGACTCAACATTAATGTTATACATATTTGAGTATTATGTCTTCAAAAAGACGAAAATATACTTTAAAGAAAATTAAGTGTTAGCAATGAGATGGTGGTTAGTTGATAGAGTATCCCCTATTGCACATATTACAGTCCACGATTCAAGTATTTGTACTTCTGCCAACAAAAACTGAACGGAAGTTATGTTTTTACTAAAGGTGTACCAATGTATCAAAATTGGGTTTTTTTATAGTATCGGAATCGGATTAATAATACAAATTCCACTTATACTAATGGACAATTATTTAAATTGATAATATGACCTATTTGAGCTTATTTTTCGATTACAAATCAATAAAATAGCTAGACAAGACAACGTCCTTCAGACAAATTCAAAAAAGTGAAAGAAGGGGTGGGGAAGTACATAAAAAGATTATAGAAATTGGCAGGTTTGTAAAGGAAATTAACTTGAAAGTAAAAATTTAGGAATAACAACATTTTTAGTGCCTCATATACTTGAATGGCATCACGAATCGTTCAAAAAGTTCTTAGGAGTTGTGTTGAGTGGTTTACTCTAAAACCATATATTATTTTGATCAATAAATATTTATTTTTCTTATGTTGGATGAATAATATTGTTCATCAAATAGACCTGAATTCGAATCCATATTTTGTGAGTCTAGTTGGAGTCATCAATACGCATCCCGGATTAATTAAAAAAGAGACAAGTCTGGACTCGAGCACTGGTTTATAATATTTCAATACCTAGGGCAAGCATATAAATTTCAGTAAGGAACTTTAGCCAGTTCAGGACCATTAGGATTCATGAGAGCCGAAGCAGTAAAATAATAAAATAATTTTGTTAGTGTTGCCAGTATTATTTTTTTTTTAGTATTGAGGCAGTCGAAATTAGATCAGAAGCCTAGGGGCAAGGAGGTTGACTTTAAATATCCGTCAAATGAGGGGAATCAAACTCCCTAATATCAGCTGACCATATCTGGATTGAGATAGAGAGTATTTAACTTTACCCAATTAAAAATGTATTAACAACTAATTATGATTTAATGAATTGAGTTTTGCACTTAAAACGTATACGAGTTAATTTTTTTTGACGTATTATTGACAGTAGACCAGTTTAGAATTAAAATTTTGGATTTCATATCTCAACTCAGAGTTTAAAGATCTGAAAGATGGTGAAATTTCCTTTTAATGAATATTTGATTGGCTATATATTTTTAACCAAAGTATTTTACATCCTTGCTAAGCTATCGAAAAGTTTAACAAAACCTATGTTAAATTTTCAAATTTTTAAAGATTAAGCACTTGTAAATCTTTCAAAAAATAAACAACTGTTGAGTAGTAAATTCATGTCCAATTAGGAGTTAGTGTGTGATAAAAATTTGTCACTTCATTTATGCAGCATATATATTAGTACAATTATCATAAATTACTTTAAAAGGTATGTTCAATGAAATATTATTTTCTTATCTTACTATAAAATAAATATATATATTTTCTTTAAATTTAAGTAATCACTTGAAAATCCCACAAATTGTTCTTAAAACACCCCAATTTGATCATCATAATAAATAAATGAACCTTTAATAAATTTATTTGAAAGGGCTTTATCGGGCTAATATGCATAAAAATCTTGGGCTATCTTATCTCATCCCTCTGTTTTGAAGTCAAACCCCATAACGAATTCAAGTATATCAATGAAATATCAGTCTGTTCCATAATATGAAGTAAAAAATTATTTCATTGGCTTTTATTCTTTTATTGTTGTTCAAAATTATTTTATATAGATATAAGAGGCAACAGTTGAGAATCTGTAACATGTATGTTAAAATTATTTATATTTAAGTATATTATTCAGGACACAGATGATTTCTATCGAAATATGGCATGTTAATTAATAATAGTGATGGGACGATTAATCGGAATCGGAGAGTTGGGTGTTTTTATGGAATCAGCATCAGTTAAATTTTATTTAAATTTGCGATTCCAAATCAGTATTTTTACATGGTCAATGATATGTTGCTTTTCAATAGTGTCAAAAGTGGATGCAAGTTTGATTATATTTACGTCAAATAGACAGAAACAACAAAAGTGTTGTATATAAGGAGATTTACAATAAAAATTGACATATTGTTTGAAGTAAACCGTTTTAGTTTAGAATTTTGACATAAAGAAGCTAAATATAAATCAAATCGATTTAATTTTTGATTGGCTATCTTTAAGATAGTGTGCTTGTGCTTGTATTCTAATAAAGTAATTTATGAAAGAAGATGTTCAAAAATTGAGAAGAAACAAATAGAAAACGAACTAAAATCAAACAAAAGAGTCAAAAACACATTTTGGTCAATGCAAATATTATGATTTTAGGGGAATAAGTTTTGTTAAGGGATCTACCTAGTAAAGCTCGCCTTTGCAAAATTTGCCCTTCGAAAGTTCAGTTTTGGATTACTTGCACTTGATAAAAACTCCCGGGCAGAAGAATGTCCTACCCATATTTAATGTAAATAATATTTACATTAAATAAAGGCAGGCAATTTTTTTAATCAATTGTAATTGGAAAATTATTTTTGTTAACTGTTATTTAAAATATTAAAGAATTGGAAACGGGAATATTTACTGGAATTGCATCTGAACCGGTATCAGTATTTATTTTTTTATTCGTCGTAACACTAATGCATTTGGCATAAATATTATGTTTATACATATGAAAAATAAATGAATAAAAATGTACACTTATATTAATAGATAAATGCAATTTTCTTCGGGATGAAAATGATGCTGAATATAATAAATTATTATGCAAGATGAAGGATTTTTATGTTGTTCTAAGTAAATGCATATATGTAATATGTGCTTATGAATACATATACCTGTATCCTGCAGATTAGAATAGATATATACATATGTATATTGCGAAATATATAACAAAATACATTTAGCAGAGAAAGTAAGTATTTTATCCCTTGCCGATTTTATAAGTTTCTCCACTGACAAACCTAAGTGCTTTATTTTATAACATATTATATGAACAAAAAAAACAGTTTTAAGAATGAAGAAGCTGAGTATAACCCCAACAACACCACCCCAACCGCCAAGTATTGGGGTTGGAATAATATGATTTGGGGTTATTTCTCTACGATTTCCCCACATCGGAGATATTTTTAAACTCTTATGAATTATTTTCTCATAACACGGCAGTAAAAAAGACTTGTATATTGCGTCTTTCGGCACAAAAATGACTAGTGATTAAAAAAGAGTTTATGTTTTAGCACGCCCGTTTTTTGTAGTTGAGAAAACTAGAAAGTTTTTTTCTAGTGCAAAAAAATATTCCATAGAGAATATTGGATTAGTCAAAAAAACAACAACAATTGTGTGGAGACTCGTTTGCATCTAAATATGTGACATAAATCTAGATGACTTCATGAAATGTTATTTTTTTTATGATAATTTTTCTGATATGTGCAAAAATGAACCAGTTATTGAGGGTTATTTTTCAACAGCATTATTATTCATAACTTTTTTTGTTCTGCAAAAAGGAAAACATATATATTGATAAATTTGTGTGCCTATTACAATGCTAATAAATTATATGAACTATTTTTTTTTACAAAATCCGTGAAAATCAGTTTTTTTATTTTGTAATTTTCTTCGATAATTTGGGTATGGGAACTTTATGACAGATATAAATGATCGACTTCTCATCCATACAAAAGTTTTCATACATACATGTTGGTTAGTTGGCCCAAGCAATGCCGAGTAACCCTTGGTTGTATTTTATGAAACAAAGAACTATAAAAAGTTGTGTCTTTTATTATGTCATTCAAAACTTTAAGCTACTCCAAAATAAATAAACGCTCTGGGCTTCATTGTCAGTGCAATTAACTTTGACATCACTACAACATGACAAATTACATTCTGATCCATCCCGAGACTGGCATTAGCATCATAATTCATCAAATTATTATAAGTGTTGCCACAATAAGATATTTTCGTTCCAGTTAGTATCATGCGGTCCAAATTGCCTTTATAGTTGCACAAATTCATCGTCGCAAAATAAAATTGAATAATGGAGAGATTTCCTTCTTTTTTTTGCAATCAAAAACTATTTTTCCATTTTATGGTTAAATATTTAATTATAATTTTTGAGCAAAAAACATGTTTTGAAATTATGTGAACTGTTCATGGTTTGTTTTTCATGTTTATAGATGTTTTTAAAGCCATTTCGAAGAAGGGAAGGTAAACAGCTCTTAAAAGGGGATAATCATTTAAAATGAACAAGGAAAATGTAAGAAAATTCTTAATTAATTTAGTGTGTTATCTATTTACATATTGTTAATTATAAAAAGAGAAGTAATTCTAAACCTACACAGACAAAACCTCGATCGACAGAACGTCAAACTGAAAATATTACATTTCAAAATATGACAAACAGTTTCTGCGACATCTTATCTAAGATATTTCCCGCCCCAGATAAAGACTAAAAAGTAAGGACCCTTGACCCCATTAGAAAATTTGGGGCTATTTGAAATACTGCTGGGCCCCAAAATGAGATGAATATCACAACTATTAATTAAATTACTTTTCAGGGTCCTCACAGCATCCCATTATAATCCTTGTGGAAACTTAATAATTATAGCCTAAATATTTATGAAATATTCTTATATATTCTATATTTTTCTTATATATATAAAGTAGGAAATGTCAAATTATAATTTCTTACTTTTGAAGAGTAAATTGTTAGTATTATAATTATGTAAATGCTGATCTGTATATATATATATGTTTAGTGTTTTATGATTGAAGTAGTCCGTGTGTATATTTGTCCTTGTTTGTTTATATTGAGTCTCGTGTATGTATATAATATATAACTCTTTAGTGAGTTGATTAAAGGAAGCCATAGTGTAGTAAAAGTTATTCTCCCGATATCCTTTTATATTACAACAATCCAACATAAATGAAGGGGCCTAGGGGCTCTTAGTGGTTGCTTAAATAGAAGCAGTGGGGTTCATCCCATTTTGGGGACATGCTGTACCCGAAACAGCCCCAACATTGTTATAAGAGGGGTTGAGGAGCTCTTAGTGGTTGCATAAATAATCGCGGTTGGTTTCTCTCATTTTTGGACACGGTGGTACCCAAAACAGCCCCAACATTCGGGAAGTATAAGGGGGTTGGGACCTTTACTCTGGTAGTGTATATAGGAGTGGTGGTGGTGGGGGTATGTTTCAGCTGGGTAATGTCAGAATGGGTTATATTGCAACCCCATTTGGAGGAAACCTTATTTTATACCCTTTGGTCGACGTTTTGTCGATTTTTTGTATATTAGACGTATTAGACTATTAGGTGTTTTGTCTGTTCCACGTTTTATCAGTCGACGTTTTGTCCACTCACCTATAAATAGAGCAAAGTAGCATAGAAGACAACGTATTCTAGAAAATTGATACAATTGAGCTCAATGTGAGTAGTTTTGATTCACAGTCACATCTAGAGAATGAAATATATGTTACCCAGCAATTCCCAGAGAGATTAGACGTCGACAAAAACAAAAACTTTGTTTTAATAACATAGAAGATAATTCACATACAAAAACCTCAATGTTAATCTCCGTTTTTCATGAATGGATGTGAAACAATTTTTATTTTTTTTAGATTGAAGAGTTCCGTCATATTTATACTGTACAGTGAGGGAATTACTTAATTTTACCAATATCTAATTGCAGTGCATTTCATATAAGTTTAGATGTACAAAAACCCTAAGGATTGATTTTAACAATTAAACCAACAAGGATAAATGTGTTGTTGGATTGTAAATTTAAATGGTCAATTGTGACAAAAAACTCCAATCTTTTATAATTAAAATGTTTTGGCAAAGAGGGCCAGAGACATTATACTTATTCACAGTCCAATTTTTGAATGTACGTCACAGAAAATATATTTAAGAAGGGTTCAAATATTGAATGAAAAAGGGTAAAGTCTACTCTCCAAAATTATTTATAATTCTCTTCCTACTCTAAGATTAAAAATTATGAAAACTTTTTACAGAAATAACTTATAAAGTAATAAATTGAACTTTAATTGTACTCCAAAAAAAAATGGATTTCAAATAAAAAAAAAGTATTTTCATTTTAGCTTTTTTTTTTACATTAAATAAGAGAGAAGGTTTTTTGTTTTCTTTGAAAAGTGAAAGAGATGGCAATAAAAATAAGAAAGAAGAAAATGCCTGTAGATTATTTAGTGTCTCATTCCTTCCTATATATATATATATCACTGGGAAGTTGAAAGAAAAGAATTTAATTATTTTATATGGTAGAGTTACTCTTTAAAGAATGAAAATAATGGCTAGGTTGAAAAAATCAATTTAGAAAAAATTTAAAAAATTGCCAAGTTGAAAAAAAGTTTAGCTTATACTTAATAATATCAAAATATCAAGATTTCCCTCCGTTTCTTTACTGGGGTCATTGAACACTCAATTTTATAGAATCTTTATAATGTATAATTTATATACGTATTGAGGATAATTAAAAATTATATTTTAAACCGATTCCACTATAAACAAATTGGGGACCTAAAACTCGCAGTAACATTTGAGTAAGGTTGTATCCCCGTTATTTTTAATGAAAGGTTTCATTTTGCAGCCAAACAATCAATAAGTTATGTATTTATTCCATGTCTGAAAGTGGCAAAATGTTGGAACTACAACAAAAAAAGTGTAAGGTGTGGTGGATCTCTTCCACACCAGTGTCAGTTTTGAAAAAAGATCCAGAGACCGAAGGCTTCTACATTTGAACTCCCTACAACATCAATAAACACACTGCAGCAACAAAATGGCTGACTTTTGGACTGCTTCACTCATACAAATTTGGATTTGCTCCAATCTGAAATCATGAAAGCATAATACACCATAGACACGGCACTCATTGTCAAGAGCTGCCAGTCTGCTCGCCAATATGTCAAAAGTGCTATTGCTTTTAACCCATTACAGGCGATAATTATTTAGAAAAGTAATTACAATTATAAAATAAAGAATATGTATATCTATGACTCAAAAATAATAGATCCAATTATAAAAAAAGTCAATAGATCCCTGGACACCCATAAGAGTCAATTAATTAGTCAAAATATCGCCAGTATCAGTTGAAATAGACACATTAGGTTTTTGGCTATGTATTAACCGAGAGATAAAAGGAGATGACCATTTTATTCTCTTAAGCGTTTGCTAGGTGCTTCTATATAAAATAAATAGAAAGCAAAATGTCAGGTGATAAACAAGACAGATAGACATTTGTTCTAGCTTTCCTGTTTTTCCAGGCTTGAACAGCAGAAGTACTAGGGACTTGTTAAATATAGACTTCCAATCAATTTCCTTCATCTAACTCTCCCTGAATATAGACAGCCTTTAGTTGAATGTAATATACCCTTGTTATATGTATATAGAAATTCTATCAGGAAATGTTAGGTGCATTTACTTTTATCCACTCTATTCTAATCTTTTCCCTTAAAAATCAGAATAATTTTGAAACTTTTTCTAAAATTTTGTTAATACTAAAATATTTCTTATGAAAACAATATATTCATGTAAATCACCAAGAAGTTAATTTTTTAACCATCTAAATTCAAAATGATTAATAAATGTAAAATATTTCACTTAAAATGATTAAAAATTGATTACAAGCAACATCAAAACTCACAAAAACATTACTATTTAAAGTTTAATATGTAAGCCATTTATTTCAAGCTATATTTGCCTTATTCTGGAAGCCATAATTTTCGTTTGAACATCACTCTTGATTCAATTTAGACTCTTGAGTAATGCAGCGCCTCAGTAAATAATTTATACTTTTTTTTATTATGATGAGTAAGGTAATATTGAAAGGACAGATTTAAAAAAAAAAAAAAAAAAGATCCATGTAGATACAAATTTTTAGACCTATATGTTGTTGTAAATTAATTAAACTATCGTCTGGAATGGGTTATCTGAAAACATAGTATATAAAAATGTATATATTTTTTTTATCAGGCCATTGGGGAAATATTCATTATTGCTATCAGACAATCACAGTATAAGAAACGTTAAAAATGTCAAAACCATATATAAATAAAGCAATCATGGAAGAAAACTATTTCATTTGAAAACCTAATAAAGAAATATGTTTTGATTAAACCAATGTAGAAAAAAATAAATAGTTATCTAATAAAAAAAATAATTATATAACGGATGTTAAAAGACTAACTTCTTTTAAAGCCGAATATGAAATATTTATGTGAAATAAAACTTTTTCAAAAAAATACCTTCCAATCACTTATTTCAATAGATTTAGGTCCAATTCTTAAAGGAAGAGCCACGTCGTGAAAAGCATAATGTTTTTCTTTTTAGTTTGGCCCTAAATATTGTATTTAAACCATTCCCAAATTTAGTTTTGAGTTGTTTTTCTCTTGATTCCATTGCTGGTCTTACAAGTGTTCAGATTTTAATAGACCACCCAGGAACATAGGAGTAAGGATCAAATTACATTTCAAACAGCGGAAAAAACTCAATGGAAATTAAAATATTATAAACTTATTTGATCTGTCAGTCCAAAAGATAATAATTTGATTGTATTGGAATATTATCATTCCTAATTATAATTGATTTAATTATGTTTATTTGCATAGTGTTCAATTATAATAACATAAGTCATTAATTAGATTTCAAAAGGTTTATTATTTATTGTGAGCTCAACTTTTTTTACATTCTATTATTTATACAAGTCAAATAAAGACGAACTTAAAAAAAAAGTAATGCATCAAAAAAAAAAAATATTCGGAAAGTAAAATCTAAAGTTTTGAGAATATTTATTTTTTAAGGGTGCCTTATAAAATAAGTTTCAGTGTGATTTATTATTGTTTTTATAAAGAATATTTTCATGCCAATAAAGTTATATCCTACTTTCTATATATGATGGAAATGAACGAACAAAACTTTAACACAAAATTTGTTAAATTCCCTCATAACAACTTTAATATTGTAAGAAATACGTATATAAAAACTATTAGTAACTGATTGATTCAATGATCAATATTATACAAATAATTAAAGATTTGAAATGGCATAAATCATCAGTTTCAATCTGTTTAAGCTATCTAGCATCATTTAAATATAGAGTTATTTGCTTCTCTGGGCATGTGCTCAGTACAAATACATACATTTAGGGCCACCAATGTTAGTATTCGGAGAACATATCAAGGTTTTGTATATTTTTTCTTAAACACTTGTGACAGCTGAACCTGATGAGCACACATACATGAACACCGATATTGGGTTTGCCATGATATTGATGTGTCAAACTTGTTCTGGATATAAAATTTCTGGCAAGTACTTATTCAATGATTTATACAAGTGAGGTTTTTGAGAATTGCACATATATAAAGCATTGAGAAAAATATATTAATTAAAAAAGTTTTTGTATTTGATCATTTAGCCTGTTTACTTATAATTTTATCAATAGAGCTTAGTAAAATATTTTTTTTCTTTTAATTTGTTCATATAACATTAATTAGCTAATTATTATATAATTTTAAACCTTCTTTCTTTCTGTTTTTGAAGAAGGAAAGGTTGAAATATACCATAATGTTGACAATATGTTGAAACTTTGCTCCAAAATAACTTTTAAAAATATTGACCATACAAAATGCCCATTAATTACATCATGTAGAGCCTAAACGCAGATACCCATTAAAAAAATATTAATACAAAGTTATCATCTACATAAATAAAGTCAGTTCAAGTTTTGAAAACCATTGTTTATTGTGATAGTATAACTATGAAAAAGTACTGATTTTGTGAGTTAAAATGTACTTATTTCAATTTATAGAACTTTTTATAATTATTGATTGAAGGTTAATCTACCAAGATGTCATTTTACGTAATTTATTAACATTTTAATTAGCAAAAATATATATATACATATTAAAAGCGTACTTCTTAATTACGTATTATCAAATCAGGTTCATTATTTATTGCACATAATTTTGCATGTATAACCAGATAGTGGCTACATATAAATATAATTACGTCTATGTCCTTACATAAATACAAAAGTAATTTTTTTGGAAATTGAACCATTTTAATATTAGTTTTTAGTACATATTTCAATATGAATACTTCATATTGGAAAACTCTTATAACCAAAAAACTTAATATAGAGTGTGGAAATACTATTTCATCACCGTAATATTAAATTACAAGGTTTTATTATGGCATCAAAAGACTACTGAAATCCAAGTGTTAAAATGTGGGTGCAACAATAAAAAAGGCAGTGGAAAAAAAGGCTGCAGAGACCTTTGAGATCTCAATCCAGATACTCTACAACATCCAGAAGTTCATTACATCCCTTCTCAACTAAGAAGAACCAAAACTTAACCAGCAACAATATGACTGACTTCTGGCCTACCTCCGTCTGGCCCTGACATCAACCTTCCGGACTGTTTAAGAGTATTTGAGAATTATGTCTGCTACATCTTTAATCCAAATTTGGAGATCCTCCCAGCTTGCTACGCCATGGATATGGTCTTCATCGTCAAGACCTGCTAATCTGTTTACCGGTGAGTTGAGGCTGTCATTATTTGTCAAGGAGACCATATTGAATATTATATATTGATAAATATGTATGTATAGTATTTAAAAATATCAAATATTGCTTTCCAGTTGTCTTCTCTTGATTGCATATTTTTTTTCTACTGTAATTTTATTATTTTAGCGCAAAATTTTTGTATTGGCTAGCATCATTTGATGGGAACACCCTTGAAAAAAAATCACATTAATGACTCGAGGACAAAACCTGGGGCATATCCTATAGATGTACGTCTTCGTCATCTGATCCTGATGCTCTATAAAACCGACCGTCAACTTAGCCAAATTGCAATGAATTGTCTTTACAACTTTTGATTCAAAAAACTTTACAGAGAAGGTAAAGGTCAAATGAAGATAGCGGAAGAAGGACTTTTACTAGAAAGGAGAAGAGTTATCCAGAATTTGGACATAGTGAAAGTTTTTTGATGGAGCACCATTTCTAGTCAACACGTAAATTCCATCAAACTAATTGACCCTAAACCTCCACTTTTTCCTTCTCCTATTACAAATAAATTAAAATATTTTTAGAAATAAACTCCATTGAGTTACTTTAGTATTTTGTTGATTCATCATAAAAAATTACCGTTCATATACAGGGGGACACCAGTGCCCCATCAAACTCTGGCAAACATATTGAAGTTATTAAAAAACTAATTAAAAATAGTTTAAATGTAATCAACAAACTCAAAAATTGACTGTAATTATCTTTGATTTTCTTTTCTATTCCTTGTTGGTCTGAAAGAATGAACATAAAATCAACTCCAAATTTTATTTTCATTTCTCAACAAGAGGTATTGTGATGTCAAATATTTTATGGGTCGACCTCAAAAAAGTGTGGAACCACTGGTGTATATAAGTAAATAGCTAATGTTGTATTATATTTTAAGTGGTTTTAGGCATGTCTAGGTATTCATCTCCCAAATTAATTAAAATAATGCGTTAAATTATATTAATAGAAAAAAAGTTAATTTGACTTTACAAAGTGGCGCATAAATAAATTATTAAGATTGATGAATATTGCAACACTTTGACAAATGTTAAAGTTATATTTTTGTAATATTATGTAGCTCATTAACTTTTTTGACTGTTTCAACAACGATCCTGTGATATTGATGATTAGTAGGGATGTATAAAATGTCTAAATCCTTGTGAGTGTGAAAATTAAAAAAAAGTATATGTTGGCAACTTTGATTGATGGTAGCTAGCTACTGACAGAGATTAATGTAACAAATTTAGTTTTAATTTTCAAAACAAAGTTAAATAATTAATAAAAGCTGCAATATCTTTGCAGGTTATCAATAAATATAATTTTTTTTAATGTACGCTCACGAGGCATTCGACAATTTTAACAACGTAAAAACGTAATTATATGTTTAGTTCATATAGCTATGATGGTACATCCTTTACATCTAAAATGTTGTGAATTGTCTTATCCAGTTAATAAATGCTAGTCCTTTGATTTGAGATCGCAATGAGAGTAAACTATTCAGCAGTTGCTTCACAGTCAAAGTCAAAAAAGTTTTGAAATTATAAATATGAATAGTGCAGCATCTATTCGTATCTTTTGGCATGTTCAATATTTTTTACCATTTTATTATTGTTTCAAACTTTATCTATATACTTTGGCCTACAATTTATTTTTCAGAATCTTTTCCTTACAATGAATTATTTAAAATAAAAAATGGTCAAAAATTTATCACATTCCTCAGAGTAATTCGACCATGTTTCCAGGCAAAGCATGGCAACTTCAAATATTTGCATAAATGGAAAGTAGATAACCATAATTATCAGAGAGTCTATGATAAATTGAACCGATTGGTTTTCTTTGCTCCAAAAGAAATAAATAATTTCGCTATAAATAAACTTTTATCCATCAAATTTAGGAAAAAAGTAGACTCTGAAGGAGTTCCTAGATTTACTTAAAGAAGAAGACGTCGATGAACCTTTGGACTGAGTGACATTTGATCTAGGTGAACAGGATGATGCAAGTGATGTTGATGATTAGGACGAAGAAAGAGCTGGTGATATGGTCATCAAGTATATAGGGGGAAGGATTTTCAGTTAGCAATCTGAGGTTGTATCCTATACTCGGAAATGGGTCCATGAGGAAGATGGTAAGGGCAACTACTACGATACTTAGGAAATAAATTCTAGAATAAAAAAAGACACTAAACGATGTAAGCGGGATCACCTTTTTAGTGATCACAAAAATGAGAGTCCCCTATTTACCAGAATAAAAAATAAGATTAAGGGAGTCGGACAGAGCCCTATAAAATATTTATGACCTTCAGGTATGCTAAAAAACCAAAATTAACCAGGTACCTTCCTAATTTGAGAAATATTTAGGAGAGGAGCAGGTTCTCTATAAAAATGTTTTATTACATTTGCTGCAAGCGAAGAAATAGACTCAAATAATACTTTCTATCTATCTAGCAAACCCTGCATTACCCTAAAATTGATCCTCAATTCTATGCTGAGTCCAACGAGGACTTACATCTACAATTCCATAGCATTCCTCAGTGTTACTCTCTGTCTTTCATGAGAACACTCATTAAAGATTATTTTACCTTTAATGACGTTTTATTGGATTCGTTGCAAATGGCCTTGAAAGGGCAAGGAAGAAAATCATCACAAACAATGCAACTTACGCAATAATTACTTTGATGACAATACTTAGTTATAATCCTAGTCTGACTAGGAAACAAACTTATAACCATAGATGCAATAATAATGCACAGAAAACTGCCCTCGTCAAAATTGACATGGAGAAAAATTGCCATTTTGAAAATTGCCCGTATTTCGTTCAAACTTCAAAATCTTTCCAAGCTGGATCCTTAATAATCACCACCAACTCATCCAAAGAATAATTATTTTCTGCTTAAAAACTAGTTTTTGGTATTAGAGGGGTTCCTTGGATGTATTTGATGAATTGGTGGTGGTTTTTAGCAATCCCGCAATTCCCCTGGGCCAATACAGGAGTGGAGAGGTATTCAGACATATTTTAAGACACCTTAAGCTGTTGATACAACCCCTTGCCTTATAAATCATTTCGATCCATTTCTTAGAAGATTGGATTGAATTTAAAGAATTGCCAGGAAATTGTATTGAAATAAAATGACTTAAACTCGAAGGTACTTCCTTGGGAGATGGAACAAACCAAGCAATTTAAGATAGTTGTCATAATTAATCTTAATCAAATTTATAATGGGTTATTATTCATCAAGAAGTTTGAACAAAATACGGGGTATTTTTTTTTTTCCCCACTTTTCCTAACGGTCCATTTTTCTCCAGGGCAATTTTCCAATTGTAATTTTATCCCCAGGACAGTTTTCGAAGTACCTAGATACCCTTATGTTAAAGAAAAAAACAATCAAAAATGAAGGTGTTCTGTTATAGAGAAGCTTAATTGTTTCATTCAATTAGTGGTTAGGAGCTATGAAGTAAAATAAATATAAACAACTCAGTGTCTAGCAATGATTTAGGGAAGAATGATTCCCATGTTTATCCTCAATTCTACCACGAGACCAACAAGTAATAATTCTGCAGTGCCACTCTTTTCATGCAATGAGCAAACATATTTATGCTTACACTTGATAGTTTATACTTATAATATGTTTTCTCCTCAAGAATGAAAGAATAATTGGACACAGCTTTAGTAAATACAAATAGAAACATATAGTCATGGAGCAACTACAAAAAGCAAGCCTCCCATAGTTGTTGTAGAATTTATAACTTTGAGATTCATGAGCACAATCAAACTTGACTTGTACTTTAAAGTTAAGACTTGCGACTTCACATGGACTCGAAAGCTAGTTATATCATATAATTAGTGATGAAAATTATGTATAGAATGGATATGTCCAAAAATAATTGTAAAAAAACGCTAACCTGTTCATTTGAAGAAAAGAAGATCAGATACAATAACTTGTGACAAGGAAAGAGGGAGAGAAGGAAATAAACTAGGATATTGGCAAGAATTACTCGGACATCGATCCCCAGTTCTACTCTGAGTCCAACAAGGACTTACAATTAAAACTACACAAAAAATGCACTAGGCTACTCTCCCTCTTTTATGAACACACACGTATGTTCAATCATGTTTTGAATATAATTGAATCTATGTATGAAAGACAGTTCAATACTCAGGAATTAAATACACAATAATGACAACTGATACTGAAAAAAATAAGTTTTGAAATCATCTAAAGGTTTGTCACGAATATTATCATCTGAAATATTTATAGCTTTCAAGTGTGTGTTCAATACGAATATATAAAATAAAACTTTAATAGGTAGAACATCAAAGACTTTCACGCTTGTAGCTAAGACTAAAAAACTATTTATGTGTCTATAATATACAGAAAGAGAAAATTGTTGCATTTACAAATGCATATTATATAATATTAAAACAATAACGCGTGTGTTTTTTTAAAATAAATATATATAATAATTGTTTGTTGGTTCAACTTTATTTCAAAACATGTAGTGCATTAATATACAAAATAAGAACACCAAAAGCTCAGTTTATCTTGGTCACCCCAGACCATTCTTCATGGCACTAAAAGTTCTTTTGAAATACAAAATTAAAACAGAAATGATTAATTGTTCCATTGTTGAGGACCCATCAATCATAGTTCAGAAACTAATAAAAAGATTAAATTTGAACACCATTATCGATTCAATGGGCCCAAGAATTATTTTGAAAACCCATTTCAAAGACTCCCACAAAAATTGTTTGTTAAAGAATGGCAACATCTTCTATGTTCACAAATAAGTCCACGACCGGTCTTGAAGATAGACTGCGTTCCGTCTATTTTATGATTGTCATATAGTTACTCTGTCAATAGGACTGGTCTAGAGTTTAATAAGCACTGAATACGACCAAAATTTTACTCGCTCCGATAGGCTCATTGCTACATCCCCAAGATACGTAGAGCCAGCCACGATTGATGGCGTCTCCAAAATTATATATATATATACATTTTTTTTTGTAAGGGGTTGAGTTTTTGAATTTTTTTGAAAGGAATCCAAAAATTAAAGTTTTTCGGTTAAAAGTTGAGAATTAGAATGTTTTGAAAATATTTAATACTGAAATTTTTTAGAAAAAAAATTTCAAAAATCCACAGCTTTTTACACAAAATTCCATTTGTGTAAAAAAATTTTAAATATACATATATTTCAAAGAAATACCGGGAAAATATTAATTATCAACATCTGTTATAAAAAAAAAAGATCAAATATTTAGGTTTTTTGAGAAAAATTTTAAAAATCCGTAGATATTCACAGAAAATTTAATTTTTTGCAAAAGAAAAAAGAATTAAATTTTTTGCAAAAAAAGAAAAATTAAATTTTTTGCAAAAAAAGAAGAATTAAATTTTTTGCAAAAAAGAAGAAATAAATTTAGAAAGATTGAAATAAATTTAACAAATTAAATATTTTAGTAGTAGAAGCAAAACATCCTTAACTTGGGGGAAGGGGCTACAGCCCCTACAGACCTGCCTGCAAACGCCCTGGGCCTCATTTATGAAGTGTATTTTTATGGTGAAAGGGTTAACTAATTCTCATTCCGTGTGGTCTACAAAAGTATGTTTCCAGGTTTATCGAAGTATACAATTCAATAAGTGGATCCTGCATTGGATGAAAATATGGATTTGGATTGCATTATAAAAAATTTCTACGATCTATTTATCAACATAAACAGTGCAGTAGTAGTCCCATTATTACATTAGCTTGATGATAAATCTCTAATACACTTTTGATAGACTTTTTTCATTGTCTAATTAATTATATATTATTTATTTTACACACATGCACTAGCTTTGTTAAATAAAAATTCAACCTGTTGTTTTTTCATCAATGAGTCTTTGAAGTTTTAAATATTCGAATTATGTATTCAATTATTATGGCTCGGTCGAATAAAATATATATTAAACATGTTAAAAAAAAAAAAAATTAAAGAAACGTAAAAATAATCTAGAAAAGGGTGAAAAAACACAATTTCCTTTTTCATAAAGCAAATAATAAGCTTTATGTGTCCTAAAAGTTTTATTTGCTTCAATTATAATAGTAATAAATTGCAAAATTTTCTTTACACAATTTAAAAAGTCATATAAGATAGTTTACGTCCTTTATTGCCAATATACTGAATAAGTCTAACTGGGGATGCTGTCGCACCCATTAAGTATAAGTAAACATTATAATGTTAGATTTACTAAAACTCTCCTAGAATTCTCAATATTTAAGTCCATATACCGAAAGTATATTTTAATGAGATGTCTTGAATTCAATTCATTATAAGAAAGTGATTATAATTTGTATATAGTGAATTATTAAGAAATACTTAAATATACAGGATATTTTAAGAAAAAACATTGAAGCAAACAAACATTATAAATTATTTACAAAGAAACATACAAAAAGGTAAACATTTATTTGCGAAATGTATTATTATGATTTTGGAAAAAAAATTTTAGGTTTTAATACTTAATATTTGAAAAACCCTTGGGGTACTTAATAGTTGAAAATGAATGGATAAATACAAAACACCAAGTAATTATTATTTTAGTGATACTTGACTTTCATTTATATAGACATTATCCTACGGACATGAAAAATTTACTTTGTTAAGTTTTTTCTGTAATTGGTCAATTTTATACTAATTAAGTCTTTCACATAACAAATGGGTTTAATAGACTATGTTTACAATTGATTGATTGTCCTACTTCACTATACCGGGCCGTGCATAATTATTTACCGATTTTTGTTCAGAACATATTGCGGACAATATTGACATTTCGAATGACTTGAGAAACAATTTATTCATACATTTTTAGAATAATAAAATAGTTTGTGATCAAATTTAATCAATGTAGCCACCATTTGATTCAATAACACTGGGCAAGCAACGTCTTAAGCTGCCACAGACTTGCTGGATGTAATTGGCGTCCATGGAGGCCCAGGCCTTGTTGACAGCAGCCTTTAAGGGATTTATTTTCATGTGTCGTTTTTTGCAGGCCTTGGTCTCCACGTGCGCCTAGATTGAGAAGTCTAGTGGGTTCAGATCTGGGCTCTGAGGGGGCCAGTAGTCCTTGGCCAAAAGTTCATGTTGTCCATGAGCCACTCCTGAGCTTTCTTGGAAACGTGCGCGGGTGCTCCATCTTGTTGAAAAACCCAAGGAGAGTTGCCGACTATGGATTTCATCCACGGAATGACCTTGGACGCCAGAATCTTCACATAACCTTCCGCTGTTAATCTGAGCCAGTGGGGAACCATACCGGCTACATGGCCTTCCCTTTGGATCTCCAAACATCTCCAAAGCTCAAAACACGGTCATTTTGCCTATTGAAAACAGGATCGATCGTAAAAGTTTTCTCATCTGAAAAAATGATGATGCGTCCAGATAAGCTCTTGATCTCATTCAAGATTTTCTTGGTACGCTCAAGTCTGACTTCTCGCTGACGTTCAGTTAGCAGAGGGCGTTCAGTACGCCTCAGGGACTTCCCTCCAGCCCTTTTCAATGCCCTTAAAACAGTTGATGTCGACGTTCCCATCTTTCTGGCCATGTCGGCAATGGACCTGTTGTGAGTCCTCTTGAATACTGCCTTTACTTGCCTTGTTGAGACAGTGGGCGTCCTGCCAGCCCCAGGGGAATGCTTGAGATCACCCTCAGCCTCCAAGCGCTTGGAAACGTTGTAAATTGTCTTCAACGAGGCCCCAACCTGTTCCTTAATGCTTTTATGTTGCACTCCCGCTCGGAGGAAAGCTGCAACTTCGATCCTCTTTGTTTCCTGATTGGACATGGTCTCACGTGTGGAAGTTATGACGCTCTCACAGGAAGGATTTTTGTTTATTTTAACAGTAAAAATACGAAACAATCAGATTGGTTGCCCCAAAACCTCTTAAAAAGTATATTTACATCATCGGTAAATAATTTTACCGATATATGGCCCGGTATATGACTTTGCTGATACCATTAAATACCAGACGTCACGCTGAAACCTTAACATACAATTATTGAAAAATTATAAAGCTTCGAGGTTTTTTTCATAGAAGGACATAAATAAAGTGAGATACGTTGAACAGGTGGAATTTGACACTTAAGTGCATATCCACGTGCTTTTAGATGGAGGAAATTAAACTTTGAGGCTCACATTGCTAGTGATAACTTCCCAGATGATAATGTGGTCTTTCAACAAGACTGTGATCCTGGCCACACTGCCAAAGCTGCTCAAAGGTGTCAGAGTATTAACCTCAATTTCTGTCAAATAAAAATATGACCAAAGTATTTACCCAAGACCAACCGTTTTGACACGTGCTGAGTCCATGAATTTACCCTTAGCGAAGAAAACATGACCATGAAGGCCACCGTACCGACACACTGGCACGATATGTCCAAAAAATACATCAAAATTCCGTATCAAGTTTTCAGAAAAAGTCTGTAGACCATCGTGGATGCCAAAGGGGTATATATCAAATATCTACAAATATTTTTGTATATACCTACTGACTACTGAACTATATATCGTTAAAGTAAAAGTATTGATTCTTCACATCAGTGGGTTATTGATGGATATTTATAAAAATATTAGAATATGTTGGGATCAGCGAATAGATTCACTTTTGCTTCATATTAAATAATCTATTCTAAATAAAAAAGTTACTAAATGCATCCTTTTTATTATAATCTGCTAAATATTTTGACCCAAAGGGATTTTATAGCCTAGTATTATTTTTGGCAAACGTCATATTTCAAGATCTATGGATCGAAAATTAGAATTTGGATAAAGAAGTTCCTGTAGATATAACAAAAAATGGAATGTTTGAATAGAGGACATGAAAACATGGACTCGAGAGATGGATTTAAAATACATAAATAATTTTATATTTTCAATATTAGACAAATAAATAATATTCACAAAATATGTAGAAAAGATTTTGCAAATTTTTTTTTCTCACTCAATATGGCCTCCTTTATTAACATTTATAGCCTTTACACGTCACATGAAGGCCATGCAGGAGTTGATGGCAAACTCTTTTGACAAGATGGCCCATACAGCCACTAGGGAGGATATCAGTGAGTCCACATTTGGGTGATAAGTTCTATTAGTTTCCCTTTCCAATTTATGAGTCTAAAGGGATAATTAATAGTTTGGAATAGACGGATAATTTATCTCACCTAGAGTTCCTAACCAAGGTGGAAGTTGGAAAAGTCTTAGCAAAATCACAAAAACCATCCTTAATCAACAATTTCGTTTCGCTCAATTTTCTCTGGAGCAGTTGTCGACTGCGTTAATCGAAGTCAAATCTGATAAAAGAATTTAACATCTCTGATGTACCATATCGGCTAATTGAAAGTAATTTGTCATCATTGTCACACTGGAAAACACTAACTATTTCGGTAAAACATTTTAGAAATTGCTGGCTGATGGAATATGTATTGAATTTACAATTAAGGTATAAATGGAATACCAAGGTAAGAAATTTAATGAAGGGCAAATAAATGGCCTTTAGGGTTAGTTGTAGGGCTTATGTATGTATATAGGGCCACTGGGTTATGATTGATGAACATTATAATGTATGCATAAAGT
The DNA here is from genome assembly GCF_016086655.4 of Lepeophtheirus salmonis. Classification (NCBI taxonomy): domain Eukaryota; kingdom Metazoa; phylum Arthropoda; class Copepoda; order Siphonostomatoida; family Caligidae; genus Lepeophtheirus; species Lepeophtheirus salmonis. The sequence continues at coordinate 8,959,865 of NC_052140.2, forward strand.
ATATTTCTTTCTTTAAGAATGACTGGCGGTTCTAGATAATAATTTCTTTCAAGCGCGTTGTACATGAGCTACGTTGATTCCATGTTTTTAATCTTACTATAAATACAGTGGCTCTTGACCGCGTGGGAATTCTCTACCTCTACTGGAGGGGGGGGAGGATTTATTTGCACGGTTTATTAGGTTTAAGTGATCTCGTATAAAATAGCAACAATGAAAAAAAGGAGGTACTAATATATTTTCTAAATAAAACCCCTACTAATAAAAGAAGTTACATAACAATTTTTGTCTTTATACAAATATAAAACAATACAAACTGACTTTGTGTTATTTTTGAGAAACGTTTACAATGTACATTGTCTTTGAAATTGCTGTTCTTTATTTGTGCTCTTCTTTAGAGTACGAATGTTTTATTGTCTAAAACAACATTCAACAACTTTTCATGTTTAAAAGTATTTAAAACCAAGATCATGGTAATTTTAACTACATATTTTTTAATTATCAAAAAAAAAAAAAATGTTAATAGGGTAGAACTAGGGATTTAAGATAACAAACCCTTACAGAAAGTTGGAAATAATTTGCGGAAGTAGAAAGCTTCAAGTAAAAAAATCAAATTACCTAAAGAAACAACATTTTTTCTTTTAACATATATCATCATGTTTTTGGAATGTTAATTGACATGCAAGACTCTCGTTTCAAGAAATAACTACAAATATTGAAGGTATACAAATAGCTTAATCTAATTTTACAAAAAAAAAGAAAAAAAAATGGTTGAATCTTTTGTAAGTTATTCTAACAAATTTTTTAATCTGTTTAAACAAATTTTTTTTTTTTGAAAAGAAGTAATTTACAAATGAGTTCGATACTAATATAAATGCATTCAAACTTGTATTATGCGCCCAGGCCAGCAAAAATGAAGAAACGACCGCTAATTGCTGGTGAACTCATCAAAACATTTTTTAATTATAATAATCACTGATTTTTTTTCATACTCAAAAGTTGCGTCAAAACTATCAAAACGGTAAAAATACTAATCATAAATCTTTTCCAAAACCAAATTTTTTACAAATAAAATCAACACCGATTCGTGATTAACTTATCAAGTCCTACAAGAAATGAGGTTTGAATTAACTCCCCGTTAGTCAACTGAGATAATTTATTCCTCTAAATTTATAAAAATGATTCATGTTCCCTTGAATCAACCATTTGTAGCCAATAGTCAATATTTTTTTGTATGCTCCAAAAGCACTGAATCAGGTTATATGCAATCGTTTATTTATCAAAAAAAATTCTTCGTTTACAATGCAATTTTTAATAGAGGTATAGTAAATTTGATTCACTTTTTTTCTTAAAAGTCGTTCCTTTGTTTTTCACTTTGATTCATTTATGTTTATTTTGTTTTTTTTTCAATATGAGGAACAATGTGTAGAGGGTGGTGGTCTATTGAAATTTGAACACTTACTAATTCAATAATTAAGGAAGTTTGAGTGATTAAAATTAATTTATATATACTCAAAATTAACTTTTTTATCAGTATTAAAGTGATAGCAAAATGACTTTAGAGGAAAAACAACTTACTCTGTTTATATTTGCTTAATCAAATTTCTCCTCAAGCAATTATCTCTTTCTATTTTTTCGATTATCTTTAAAATTTTAGTACTCCACCCTTAAAGGCGAACAAAATAAAGAATTGTAAAAACTTTTTATTTGACATCTACCTAATTACTATAATTGGGATGTAATTAGTTATTTATCTATCCTCTTTCTCTAAAATAATTAATTTAGTAATGAAGTTTTATCCTTATAAGCATGTCATTGAGAAGGGCGTATCTTGTATGAGTCCATAGAATAATATTGTAATTATTATAGCATTAATCTTTTGTTATTAAAAAAGGATGTCCAATCGTGTGTGTTTTTTTTTTTTTGGGGGGGCGGATAGGGGATATATTTGTACAGGAAGTCCAAAATTAGAGTGGCATTAAAAAATAAACTGTTCATACCGGGTGTGAACTTTTAATCTTTAAAAATGAATGCAATAACTTCAACCAAATGTACCTCGTAGACGACATGTCATTATTTAATTGAAACATTTTTAAGCTGTATATGCATACATGAAAATAAAGTTTCTAGGATGTTTTGGATTTCAGTTACTGGACAATTCGCTCTGGGAACTTTAACACTCATTTATATACTATGGCAAAAATATATTTTCTCACATACATTTTACGGTTTAAATAGGGTTTCCCTATACTTGAAGTAATTTCTAATGCATTTTTGCACTAATTCTAGCATATATATTTTGAACGACAAACCAACCAAACCACCTGCAACACCAAAAATAAATTTTATCATTCATGGATTCCTGAAGGTATTCCAGGATTGGCCAAGGGACCATGTGGTGAAATGATTTTCGCTCTGTTGACCTCGTATAGAGACTGTAATTTAGGCTTGAGGGGATTTTACTGAATAAAGCCATTTCAAATCCATAAATCTCTTAGAATCTGTTTTTATTTTTATAATTTGAGAACCAGTTAAAGAGAAAATTTCGTTTGACCTTTTGCTGCACAGATAGCTTGTTCACTCGTTATACAGAGAGTGGGGATCAAATTGTCGCCAAAATATTTTTCTACAAAAAACAACACAAAATATACATTTTTTAACTTTTTTATTGAAAATCAAAACTATGGCAAGCATACAGATATAGAGTAACCATTCATTTGATTAAATCACCGTTGGCATCAATAACGCCCTCAATACGGCCTCTGAACCGGCCGCAGGCTCTTCTGACCATCTCATTGTCCATGTTGCCGAATACTTCCTTGGTGGAGTCCATCAGGCTGGCCTTGGTGCTATGGGGATGTCTGTTGGTATGTCTCTCGACATAGCCCAAGACAAAATAGTCCAAAGGATTAAGGTCGGGAGAGTTATGAGGCCACAAATCCTTGGTTACGACGTCATAACAGTTCTCGGTTAACCACTGCATGGAGATTTTGGACACATGGCAGGGTGCTGAGTCCTTTTGCTACACCCAGGGCCTATCTCTGGCCACCCTTTGGAACCTGGTAGGGTCATCCTCAACCATCTTAATCACCTGGTCGACAAATTCGGTGTCCCTGACCTTCCTGTCGGCGCCCTCCTCCTTGGGGTGCCCTCTTTATGGTAGCATCAACATCCCAGGTTTCCTCTAGCTTCTTACGGATACGCTGAACAGTCCGTAAATTCACTCCCATGGTTGAAGCAATTGTTGAATTGGAGATTTCACTTCCATTATTAACCAATGCCATGACTACGGCGGACCTCGAAAGCTCCTCGTTCCACATATAGCTCTTTATCTCCTCATATGATGACGGCATGATGCTAACTGAAATACGTATCGTCAGCTGACGAGAATAGCTTTCCTATTTGGTAACTGGCTTTTTATTTGATAATGTTGTCTTCAAGTTATCAAGGTTTAAAGTAGGCGACAATCTGATCCCCGCTTCCTATATATCTTAACTTAGCTAAAATTCGTGACATATGTGTTGTACGTGAGGATCCAAAAATTAATTAATGTACGCAAATAAGTATTTGCTTAACTGAATTATAAAGAAGAAGATGATTATTGTATAGTCATTGAAAAATCTGTAGAAACATTTTAGTTATAAATTTTTTAATATATATTTACTTAAATGACTTATAGTTTGAATGCAGAAAAATATAATTTTGGCAATTTTCAATTTATCAGTTTGAAAGTTGTTTCAACAACAGGGTTAATACATATATTTACAGATTAATTATTTACTGTAATCTCTTTAGTTGTAATTACGGCTTCTAAATGCAGACTTTATTATCACTACCTAAAATAAAATGGTCATGAACAGTGTTGAGACTTAAAATTGCAGTAGCATTTAATTATGACTTAATCCACCTAAATTTCTATTACGAGGTTTCAGTACGCAACCATATGGCCACTGAAGCATAACTAAACATGTTTTGTTTTCATCCCATGTCCTTAAGTGTACAAAGTTTGGAGCAATAAAATAAACGCATCTATAATCTCCACCACGCTGGTGTCAGTTCTTAGAAGGTTTTGGATACTGTTGGCATCTCCACCTGACTTCATAGAACAACAAGAAGTCCATTACAGCCCCATATAGCCAACAAGAACCAAAACTTTAAGCCCCCACCATTTATAGACAAATATTAAATGATTTATTATTTTTTAAATGTTGCCAAACTTTTATTATAGAAAATACGTTCGAACCCTGTACTTTTATGCAAAATATAAATACCCGGTAGCTTATGTAACTCTTCAAAAATTATTATTCTACAATATATATTTATGATGAACGAAAGGTATATAAAGAGCAAGTCAGCAAAAAAAAAAAAATACCTTCTTATCTTTTTCTAGCAGTAGGTACTTGACGCATTGATTATATCAAAAAAATACTCTTTTATTGGATAATGTCTTTCCGTTGTTCTTTTTCTAGGTGAAAGGCAATTTTTTGAATATGAGAAAGTAAACATGCAACCACTTGAAAAAGTACTTATTTCCTTTTAAATTGTATATAAGTTTCACATATTTTTCGAAGCATTACAAATTCAGGAAGGTTTAGATCGTTTAGCGACAATTGCTACAAAAACCTTATGAATAAATCGCTTTTAGTTATTATTAATTTATTTAATTATTAACAGTAGTACGCACCATGCCTGGAGTAATCAGCCGTCACTAAAAAACAAATTTTGTTTTAATAATATCTGCAAGAAATAGTGTGTATTAATCTCTGTTTTTCATGAGCACACGTAACTACTTAATACTTGTATGTTTACTGTCTTCAAGTATGAAATTGTAATGATATGATGGGATGACTGATGAGTACTTTAAGTCTCTGGAGTGCTCACTACTATAAAAAAACATGCGAAATACAATACACCTCACAGGGTTAACTCATTTTTACATACCTGCTTTTATATTTTATTCAAATCTTAACATCTACTGTATACGTGTATGAATTATGACAAAAACAAAGAGAACCCCTGCTAAATGCACACGCTTGAAATATTTCATTTATGTTGCTATATTGTTATTTCTTAGCTTTAAAAAAATATATATATATATACGATAAACATAAGTGATTACTATAAACAGTACTTTTTTCAGGCATACCAGCAAAACTGTGATTGATTAATTTATTAATTGGGTGGTTGTCAAGATTTTTGTAACAACGGTTCTAATAGTGGTTTTTAGTCATCCGTAAAAATATTCTTATACTGAAATCAATCAATTATTGATTAACAATCACATTGCAGTTCATAGCAAATACATTATTTGCTTCTTTTCTCTTAGACCAGATGCGATAATAAAAGTTTAGACTTAGTTAATGTAAAAAATGCAAATATTATTGTTGATATAAGTAATACATATAAGTTATGCAGAGTAAGACTTAAAAAAAACAGAAAATGCCTTAAAAATCATTCTAAGGTGTAAATAATATATATATAGATCTATAAATCTGTCACATGAAATAGAAATCTAATTAAAATTTGCTTGAGGTCAGCCACAATTCCCTAGCAAAAGCATAGCCATATGGAATTTCAAAGAATAGCCAATTATTAATCAAAACTATGCTCACACATGTCTTTTGGAAAAGTAGCCTTTCTTAATTTATTAGATTTTTAATGTTACTTATATGGTACAGAGTGTTAAATAATTAAACATTACATCTTTTAAAATTGGAGCAACATATGTGGAAATCCTAATTTTATGGTTTTGCAGTATGAATCATCATCAAATATGTCATTATTTTTGAAGAAAAGTGTCTGTTTGGGAAATGTCCTAAAGCTAAATCTACATATGATAATCCTTAAGAAATCTGTTGAAATTACTGGGTGTACCCTAAATACTGTAACAAATTTTAAAACTTATATGACTTAAAGGAATTTCAAGGAATCATTGTAAAAGTTGTCATGCTACATACGTGATAATTCTACAAAAAGTTTGTAAAAATAACTTTTTTGTGATCTTCATTTAGAAGCATGGGAAGCAGACTTCAATCTTCAATGCATGCAGAAGAGAGAACCATACATTTTTAAGGTCTTACAGGTAATCAAGATTTACAGAACCTTCATAAATTGTACTGCAGACAGATACAAAGAGACAAATAGTGTCAAAAAAATTTCTGAAAGTGGTCGACCACGAACAACACAGACTTCAAAGAACATTATCATCATATGAAAGGATTCTGCGAAATAAATAGAGGAAGACAATATTTTAATGGAGATATTCCGTGCTTTCTTCTATACCTTTTTTTACAGACTCAAAGCTGAAATTTTGGGAAAAAGAGACCATTTTGAATAAGTTTTTTGTCACTTATTTGTATGTTAATCTTTAGCATTTGAATAAAATTATAAGTATCTAATAATATAAACAAAAAAGTTACATACAATTACTTATTTACACTATTTAGGACCTACTTTGTAATTGATTTTATAAAATATATGTGGATTTTGTTAAAGTTTCCAAAATATCAAAAAAAAAAAAAAATTGATAAAATTATATGTATATTCATATTTTCCAGCAAAACATAAATGATACTTTATTCAATTTATTCAAACAAATCAAGGTTTATTTGATATTTTCTCAAGGATAATAATTTAATCTTTTTTCACTGTCATGTAATAGACATAAATATAATTTAGAAACGGAAATATAAAGAGAGAAAACATTATTTACAAACATACAAATATGTAGGACATTATACAATCTATATATATACAAAGAAAAGTTGAAACATGGTTGCCGAGGCTTCATTTATGAGCGTGCACTTTTATTAAAACATTCGTTCTTCGTTCTATATATTAAATGTGAATATCTCTGTGTGAGTGTTGGGCAATCACAGCCAAAACCATTCATGGATTTGGCTGAAACTTTTCATGTAGCTTCTGAAAGCTCTTATAGACGGTTCTGTTAACAATTTGTTGGCTCTCAAGCCCATTGAAGCTTTAAACTAGTGCTTAAACCACTACTTTATATGAAGAAAAAAAAACACAAGAATTATTTTCGCTGCACGTTGGTATGTATATTTGCCATTTTTTAAAGATTGTTATAATGTTTAAAGAGAATAAAACAAGGGATTTTTTACCATAACATGAGAGTGAGCCAACGACTGTTCAACGGTCCACGTGTGAATATTTCTTATTTTCTCAGCCTTATAATCTCCTTTAACAAAAGTATGCAAATATATATCAAAACATGCAGCAATAATTGTTTTTAGAATTTTATGGTATTTATAGATTGATATATATAAAGCAGAAGAGCTCAGGATTGATTATAATTTCTTAATGTACCGGGCAACGTCAGGCAAACCGACTTATATTAAGGCAATATGTGTCCGTATTATATGTCTCTTATTGGACGACTAATCACTCCCAGCAATATCAGGTACTCCTGCCAGCTCTTCCTTCAACAAGCCTGTATATAGTTTTGTTAATATCAAACAAAAATATTCCATTCAAGATCTGTAATTATAGTCACAATACGTATTTCTCTTAATAATATCACAAAAAAAAAACAGATATGTAAGATTCCATTGGAGAAATCGTGAGTTTCGTCTACTCTTTTCCCTTCTCTATTTATGTAGCTGGTACCATTGTAGTTTTAATTAAGAAAAAATAATATTAATTTTGACTTTATTTGATAGAAAATAATTATATTAAAGTAATAATATTGCATTAGTTTTTTTATGAAAATAACGGAATTGACCGTTATTGCTCTGAGTTATAGGAAGGTATCAAACAAACAAACTTTGCCTTAAAATTTAGAAAATGACTAACAAAGAAATACTCAACCGGTTACATGAGCGCACTCATACGTAGTTACTGTATACAAAGAATATAGATATTCTCGCCTCAAGAATAAAAGAAAAATAACTTATGAGGTCATGATCGATAAGCCAGAAAGTACTTTAGTCTCAAAATCTGTGACTAGTAGAGTTTTAGCCACACAGCCTAAATGTTACATACAAAATGTCTCTAAGATTTTATTAACATGACTAAATTGTTATTTCTTCGATCAAAAATATGAAGGTGAGTTTCACTAGGGAGCCCTATATATACATTTTATCAAAAAAGTCCCAGGAATTTTTAATTTAAACTGCACACACTGAAGGAACATAAGAACGTTATTTTTTTTTAGGTTGTCAAAACTGTTTTTCATTATTACATCAAGTTTAAGCACGATTTGTATACCAGTTTGCTTGCAACAGGTGGATACGTCAGTCTATCTCACTATGGCTCCACGTTTTTTTATAATTAACGTAATTATTGAACAATGAGTTTGCCTTAAATTTTGTGTTGCGAACGAACTTTCATTTGATGACACGTTGGAGATGTTAGAAAAAGCTTAAGGTCAATCAGTTTTATCAGAAATCTGTACATATGAGTGGTACAAGGCGTTCAAGGAGGGCATTGAGATCAAGTCTCAAAAGACAAGATGATACTCATTGTTTTCTTTGATATCTGCGTCTAGTGAATCATGAATTTGTTCCTAAGGGAAAAAATAACCAATAAGGAGTATAAAAGGGGATTGAATGCGCTAATCTGCCAAAAGCGGCCAGGATTATGGAATAACAACTCATGGATTTTACTCGACGATAATGTGCTATCGCACAATGCCACAATTGTGAGGGAGTTTACGCCAAACACGCAATAAATACTGTCGATCAATACTTTGGTTTTTGTTCCCCAAAATTAAATTGCCACTCCGTGGACCACGTTTTGTGTCTAGTGAATCCATAAATCTAAATTCGTAGAAGGGAATAAAGATTATGCAAATAAGAGCCTATAAAAAATTTTTATATTAATACTAATTAATTAAGCCCGATAATGTTTAAAAGTTAAAAGAAGGTCTAAATCAATTAAACTCAAAATTTGGGTTGTAATCAATAAAATACAAAGTAACATATGGTTTTATGGCTAACTTTCGTTGAAAAATATAAATGTAATATCTTATATATATCCATTTTAATCCAGTAAAAATAAATAATTACAATCGATGAAGATAATTTTCAAGGCGATCTTTATGTTGGTCACATATATATTTTATAATTATAATATACCGGGTGTGGCAATTTTTTTTAACACTTTCAATCTGGAAGTTATCAAGATTAATTTCACCAACCAGTTGTAATAGGGTATATCAATCAAATAAACTAAACTAATATGATGTCTTGGCTACTCTAATCACTGATGTAGCCTCTCTTGGCAGCAATGATGGCTTCCAGGTGGCCACAGAAGGCCTTGCACCCGTTGCAGATTTAATTATCAGATATGTCATCCCAGTACTGGTTGACAGTGTCCTTGAAGTTGTTGATGTTTTGGTGACGGACTGTGCAGGCCTTGGACTTGACATCAACCCAAAAAGTGAAGTCCAATGGGTTGGCATTTTGTGAGTAGAGGACCATATTTCCTTTGGTCAGAAAGGTAAGTATTCTTCCGACCACTTCTGGGCCTTTTTGACGTGTGTGTAGGCACACCTTCCTGCTGCAAAACTACGTTGTTATCCGTATAGATGGTCCATGCCCATGGTAACAACTTCTCCTCTGTTGGTTTCTTGCCAACATCCAAAAGTGCACGGACCGAAATTCGTTGGTCATGTTCAAATAGTATTTTCTTGCCTTCTAAAACACTTAGGAAAGTTTTTTTATTATTATTTTTAGCATTTTACTAGAACAATTTTACTGCATACTCAAAAATCTTGATTTAGGTAGTAAAATGAAGTATAAAGGTTTTTTGGCCGCACCCAGTATGTATAATTTATAACAGCTCTATTTTTATGGTTTCAACTATTCGCAATATAATTTTATACTCTATTAGATTTAAGATGGTATTCTATATATTTATAGGTGTATCAATTATATTTATAAATGTAATTTATTTAAAAAATGCACTTTTTGTGTTAAATGTTTAAATGATTAACTATATATCATATATAATTTATTTTTTCATTTTATACTAGTAAGCTAATTAAAGAGACATTTATATTGGCTTACAATATATTGAATAGAAAGGTAATCTTTAATATTTTCATTAATAAAAATTTCATCATTTTTATTTTTGTGAGGCTCAATTTTGAATATACATTTAAACCAATATTATTCAAATAACTTTGTTTTAAAAAGTATTTTTTAAACTCTTAAATATTTGGAACGACACTGCATTAAAAAAGACCCAAAAAAGCCTCCAGGCAATTACAAACATATTTTTTACACTGAATGAAAGATGGCTTCAATACAAAATACTATCCAAAGACTCTGGAGGTTGTTACGTCTTTTAATGAGCATGGGGAATTTGATTATTTTGTCAATGTATAAAGGAAACACCATAGTATATTTGGTAAGAGTGTCAAATGTTATCACAAACTTATGGGTACGTTATTTAAATGGTTAGTTACTTATTACATCAACAACAGGGCAAAGAAGATTTCCTCTGAAGAAATACAATTCCTATAATATGTGTCTAATCATACAAAAACTGAATAATAAATAAAATGAAAGGTCTTATAAGAAACTAATGTTTTATGCATTTTTTTTCCAAATGTTTTATATTATAGCTAGAATTGTAGAATATATCTGATATTACTCCTTGAGAAGCATTACCGTCACAAAATAATGGAATTTAATTTGATTTTATTATTTTAACTTTAAATTTTTCGACTGAATGTTTTAAAAAACTAAAACGTTTAGATGCGTGAAGTTTTTTTAACACTTTATTAGAATGAAGTCAATTATTTGACTAATTGTAATAAGTAATTTATATTTATAAAGCAAATAAAATTAAAATTATACAATTTAATCTACTTATTTATTGGCAAATAAAGAATAAGACTTATATTACAACGTCAAAAGAAATTGTGTTATGTTAAATGTTTTTCTTATTGCTATTAAATAGTTATACTATGGAACCAGATTTAGGTTTTGGAAAACCTACCTGCTAAGACCCACTTTTATTATTTTTATATAGGATATTGTAAAATTTTCAATTGCAGGAGGTTTGGCCTTTAAAGCTTTTTTTTTCAAAATCACGAGTATGATTTCGATTTAGAGCCATATTTTAAAATAAAATAACTATATAGGTGAAATATATTTACAGTAATTAAAAAGTCAAAAAATTTATTTTGTTATCTGAAAGATAGTTCCTAGAAAAGAGTTACAATAATAATATTTCGAAATTAAATATAATTAAGTCAATTACTTGAGGAATTGTAAGAAGCTATGGATGGTAGTCAGTAGGAAAAATTCAGAAACTAAGTTTTAATTATACAATTAAGTTACTTCTATTTAGTTAGTAAATACTAATGAAATACATTGGTTCTAAAACACATTTAAATTAGAGATAATTTTCCTGCCTCTAAAATAATTACCCCAATTATATTTAATTTTAAAACATTTTTACGCAATCTTATATTACATATTTATTAAATATTCTATACGAAACTTAAATTGAAAAAATCACTCAAACTTGACTTTATTTATATACAAGGATCGTTTGAGCAGTGTGTGCAAATTCCAAGAGGAGGCACTAATGGTGCGTATTCAGACTATTTTTAGTTAGTTGCATCTCTTGAAAGAACACACCACAACTTTCAGTCAGATGAGTATACTTCTTTCTGTTCTGAATTCTTTAGAATCGAGGAAGGGGAGCTATTTTCAAAAAATGGACGAACCTAATTTCGTTTTTTGATTGAACATTACTATATGAAAGGCAAAACGCCTCAAGAGAATAAAAATTATCTTGATAAGCATTATACAGACGATTCACCTACCATAAAATCAGTTTATAAGGGGTTTCAAAATTTTCAAAGTGGACTTATAGGCACAAGTATCACTGAAAGTTATAGAAACAGGTTTCTATAACAGAAATTATATTGAGATGGCTGACAGAAAAGTGCTAGCGCTGTGGGCATCTTGAGTTGGAATCCTATTACCATCACCTTTGCACACACAAATGTTATGGTGTTAGCTATTACATTGTGATAATGGAAAAGGACTTTTAAGTGGGCAATTGTGGGTGTTTTTCTTGCAATTTGGTTTGTTTAAATGGTTGAATAATAGTTTAACCCTTTTCCAAATAGGCAATAAGGATTGTTCTGTGCCAATCCAAAAGACAATCACCATAATTTTTCCGGCCGATTTTTTGATTCAGACGAATACCAAACAGAAAGAAATAAACCGATCTTGCTGGAAGTTGGTGTGTGTTCTTCGAAGAGATGCTACCAACAAAACAAAACTCATTATATTTGAGAAATCCTTTCAAGGATTCAAATAAAGTCTTATAAATCAGATAAAGATTCTAAAGTAATTAATATTCCTGGGTAGTTCAAAATAATTAGATTGATTACAATGCTTGTAATTAACCAAAACATATCTATGATGGGCCGTTTACTTAAAAAGGGATATATACATATTTCTTGTTTAAGATTTGTTTTTTGTGTTAACGAACCACATATGAACTTATACTTCACTAAAAGATAATTATATATATTAACATATAAAAGGGTTTGGCCCAAAAAAATAAAAACATCTAAAATATGATCAAAGAAGTTGAGTCTTTTTTCCATCATTACTTAAAAAAAAAAATAGAAATGTTTTTTTATTTCTTCAAAGTAGTGAAAAGTGGCAAATGAGCCTAGAGTTTTTTGGATCTTCTATGTATGAAGAAGAAAAGTCGTTTTAGTATAAAGTTTCAAAGGACGGGTACTAATTTTTTTTTTTTTTAAATAACTTCTATAACTTTCCATGTTTAAAAATAGTATTATTATTTATATACTTGAGGTTATGTTTTTATATCAATTAAGGCATGATCTAACAAGTTGGTTGTAGCCCTATAATGCTCGATAGACTATCAGAATTATCTAATTTCTTGAAATTGGAATTCTTCTTTATTTATAATTTTGTTTTTTAAATTCGTTAGAAATCTAGACTTTTTTTTTTGGTTAAAAATTTAGAGTTTTTTTTTTTTTTTCAATTTTATGAATTTTATTTTTCAAAGAAAAAATGATTTTAGCACATGTTTAATGAAGCAATGATATATTGGCAATACTTGAAGGTAATCCATTGATAATGATACAAATACTTGTTACTACATTCATAAAGTTTTGTAGCCAAAAATAATCAAACTAATCAACTCAAGAGAAGATTCAACTTCTGCAGCACCAGTATGACTGAATTTTGGCCTTCCCTCATTTGGCCCTCCTACAACCCTGACCAATTCCCCTGGACATTGCAGTTTGGTTTCTTTTGTATTAGAATGTCTGCCGCAACTCCCATCCAAGTTTGGATACGCTCCGAGATTCCATCCTGAGAGTGTGTTCACCAAGCACACGGCATTCATCATGAAGAGCTACAAATATGGTCGCGGGTATGTTGAGGCTGTGATTGCTATGGATGTAAATCGTTTGTACTTTAAGCTGACCGGTTCTTTTTTTTAAATTGGAATTGGTATTTTTGAAAAAGGATTTTTTTTTCTTTTGCAGTTGTCATTATTATTTAATTCAACGTCTTTGTATATATCTCATCTCCACCTTCTCTTGTCACAGCTGATTGTAGCTGAGCTCTGCCATAATATTTTTCAAATTCTCTGGAAACACATTAGACTATCACACACAGAGAAATAATTTATGTCGGTAAAGGCCAACCTGTAAAGATTCTGCAGAATTACCTTGAAACACGGATTCACGCATACATTATATCGATTTATTTATTGATGAAGAGCACACCTTCAGTATAAAGCTAAGACTTTTTCTCTGAATTATTCATATACTTTTTTATATATTAGATATTCACGTTCAGATAAGGACTTGATAAATCAATCTATTCAATTTACTTCTTCTTCAATTTTATTTATTTATAAAGTTGTAATTCTCTTTACTTCCTTTGCCATTGTTCTTTCTATTTTTGGTATGTCAAAAAAGAAAATGTTTGAGAGCAGAACAGCTTAGCTATAATGGTATTTCATTAAGTAATCTGCAAACAGCTAGGTATAAGAGTGAGGAAATCAAGATTAAACGTAAATCTTACTCCATGAAGGAATTACTCATTGATTCTTTTCGAAGTTTAACATGTATAAATCCCCATGTTGTCAAATACGAAAAAAAACCAAAAACTATCACGCCCAAAATGCATATGATTTACAACTCCATTCTATATTATAATATTTATTTGCTCATTCTCAATAATCACTTCCCATTATATGCTTAATCTTACAAAACACATCAGCTCATAGGTTTAAAAAGATTTTTTTCTCATTATTACATTGAATAATTAATTCCCATAATCAACAAAGAATTATTCGAAATTGCATACAATTTATAAATTATTTATGCTTTATGTCCTTTTAAGTTGACGATATTTTTGATTATACTGATATATCATTTTCTTCCAAGAATAGTTCTCCCACTAAATGAATATTTAAGTATACCTAGCTTAACCTTCTAACGCAGTGAACATAAATTAATTTTGAATCTCTCAAGATTGTATGGTTATATTTATAGTTGTAGAAATTTGATTATTACTCGAACTCGTAAAAAAATCAAATTCACTGGAGCCAAAAATAATCTTAAATATCTTAAACGTGCTTTAATATTGTTTTATATATTAAGTTGTACTTTCAACGAACTCGAAATATTATATACAAATCAAAACATTCATTCAATAATTTGTCAAATAATATATACGTTCAGATACAGATACGTTCTTTCATTGTTAAAAAAAGAGTTTAAGTATTATCAAGAAGAGACCCCTAAATTTAATATAAAGTCTAATAAAAAGAAATCCATAATTTTTTAGGATTTTTTGCTTTAATAATGCTTATACTATTTGGCAATCAAAACAACGCATGTATGAGTTTCTAACTAAGCGATTTTCATTATTTTATGCACATTTTCGACAATCGGGCTTCAACTACGTGGTGCATCTTTCACATACAAATTACTGGAAGGGAATCAAAATTGCACGTGAGTGAATGTCCTATAAGGTTAATTTTTGGTGGAGCAAGAGGCGAGGCAAAGTAGAACTATGCTTAAAGGCCTACAGGCCCGTCCACACTGTCTGTATCGTTGTTCGTGGATTTTGTGGAGTATGATTTGATAGTTTTACTTTATCTTTTTGCCCAGTCCTACACTTAAAATAGACCGAAAGACTCAACGACAACCGATAACCACTATTGGGAAGGTTCCATTGCATAATGAGGTATTATTCTACTTTTTCTGTTGTTCCACCAAAGATCGACCTTGTGTCAGAACCATCAACACTTCCATCTTTGACATCAAAGTTACGGAAACATAATTTATGAAACCAAAAATGGGCTTAATTGACTGTTACAGTATGAAGATCCTATAAACTATTCACACTTTCAGCCGCCTGCCTTGGTTTTTGACCTTGTTCGAAGCAAAGTTGTATATTATTGCATATTTTCTCTTTGTTGGTGTCCATCTTTGACGCACGTTTAAACAATGCTAGATCAATCCACAACAAAATTGTCCATAACTTTTTTTTAAGTACAAAAGCTTATCTTTCTAACAACGTCTAATGTCAACTCATTTCATTTATATAACGAGAGATACACATTACTAAAGCCATGTATTAGAAAAATTGTTGATTTTTTTACTAAACCTATGATTGAGAAATTCTTCAAAACTCCAACTCGAAAAATTGGACTCCCATCCAACGCTAATATTTTTATATGATATAAAGCAAAAGAACGATAACCAGTCTTTAATTAATTTAAGACCCGAGTTTTAAGTCGTAAAAAGGGATTGACAAATATAATTGTTTACAACTTATATATTATTTCTTATTTTTGCAAGAAGTGTGTCGAAAGTTTTTAGGAGTATGAAAAAATAATACTACACTCATGGGGATCAACACACTCGAGAGAATAGAAGCAGAATAATAAGACACATTAACTTTATTAAAATAAAAACGAGCACATGCGGACAAGGGAAACTTGAAAATCATAGAATTTGTGTTGCATTCGAGTTTTAAGCATCATGTTCGAGTTAAGGCACCAGGCAAACAAAAATAAAAGATTTAGTAAAATAAAATCCATTAGTTTTCTCATAGCTGGTTTTAGTAATTTGTGTCTCCCGTTTTATAAGTGCGATTTGTTTACACTTCATACTGTAAGAAAGGTATGATTGCTTACTGAAACAAGTTATAGACAGTTTTGCAATTGCCTGACTCCCAAATTACAGAATAAAGTATTTAACTTAGTAAATTGTGTATCTTTTTGTATAAAATAGTAATCCCTTTAAAATCTCTAGCTAAAAAGTTTTTTTAAAGAAAAACAAAAAATGAAAAAGATCACAGGGTATTAAAATACCAAAAATTGGTTTATTTAAAAATGGGGGTACTAAGGATAAGAGAAATACAAAATTAGACCATCATATCATCGGGCTTGCTAAAATTTTCAATCTCATGGATTGAACCGGCTACTGTGCAAGAAAAACAGATTTTGAAAAAATCTACAACCCCTCATCTACTATACTGTGAATATTAAAGGCGTGGTGGAAGTCAAACATAAGTCCTACACGCGTTATGGTATGGCCTTGTATTTGTATTAATCTTGGGATACGTCACCTATTTTAAATGATTTTCAAAACTTTGCAAAACAAAACTGTACATATGTACTTATATTATTAAATTATAACTCAAACTTTAATTTGATTAATTGAATCTTATTCAAGTATTTTTACTCAGTTAATTGCTTAACTTTGATTTTACTAATTCAATTAAAAGTATAACGTATAGCAACATTAAAATCATAAAAAACTTGATATTTTTAATGAATTTTTTATTATTATTATTATTAATGCTTATCTTCTTATTAATCAAAGTAGTGCTTACATGAGGGGGGAACTTGATGATTGCGATGTTTTTATCAACACCTTTGACAATTGCCCTTCCATATTTTATATCAAAGTTACTGGAACAGAATGGACACAAAATAAATTTGGCGTCATCGTCAGTTACAATATCAACAATAGTTTTTAGTGAATAATGATGGTTACAGCTTCAGAAACTAAAATTTATATTCAGGTTGGCGGGACAAAAAGTAAGTCCCGTTTTCCAGGACATATTTTATAACATACTACTATCACTTATATCTGAATATGTGTTGTCGCGATCGGAGATTGCAGGAAGACACATTATATATTTTTTGTTATGAAATTCCGGATTGGGGACCGGATATGAACGCATAGTTCAATGACACATTTAAATCAGATGACTGATGAAATAGAACAGTACTACTTTACCAGCTTAGTACGAGAACAAGAATATAAATTATTTCTTCACAAAAAATTTAAAGCTTAATTAAAAAGAAGTCAATCATTTCTTTTTTTCAAAAAATATGTGCTTATATGAGGGTTGGACTCAACAATTGGACTTCTATCTTTGATATCAAATTTACAGAAGCAGAATAACCAAAACCAAAATTTGCCGTGATTGGATGTTACAGTATCAGGATCCTAAAGACTGTTCACATTTTCAGGAGCCTGCCTTGCGTTTTCACCTTGTTCGAAGAAAACTATAAAATATGGCATATTTTCTCTTTGGTGTTGTCCATCTTTGACGTCCTCTCAAATGTTACTAGCTTAGGGCGTAATTGCCGACTTAGCAAATGTATTAAAAATGTTGAATTATCCAGAATAAATCTGGTTTCAATTACTTGATTTGAACAAACTCCCTAATTTCAAAGTCTTCCTTGACATTCAAATCGATTGGAACATTATCCGTTAAGTTATTAGTGTACAAATAATTTTGAAAATTTTCTATTATGAATTGGAAAATTCGACTTATTGTATATTATAAATTTTGACAATCACCCGATTTCCATAGATCGTACCAATAAATGTTCAGTAGTTAAATTACAACTAGTTTAAATTTATAAAGTATTCAGTTAAACCATTTTTTTGGTAATGTTTATTTTTGACGTCAAACGCACGTTCGTCAATATTCTAACGCATGATAGCGATTGACTGGATTTCCAAGAAAAGCTTGAGAATCTAGTCTGTAGAATGAAAACACGTCCACTGCGCTACATATACTTCAATTTGAGTCCTACACATTATAAAAAAGAAAGTAATGTTGACGCACACTAAATTTTTGATACGATTTCAAATAAAATGCCAAAAAATACAGACTTAAATAGGAAATTTAACTGTACTAATATTAGTTCTATAAAGAGAAAAAAAAGTTACATATTTTATAAGGGAAAAATACAAAATGTGATAAAATAACGTCATTTTTAGGTTCGGGTGAAGTAATTTCGAACTTTCTGTCCCTTTTTTATTTTATATATATATATTGTTCATTATTGGTCTCGTTGTATCACAGGATAAGGCGTTGTAAAGACGTGAGTGTATACTACAAACTGTTTATGGACAGTATTGAGCTTGGCCGGTTCAGTTATGATTTATAGTACGTCAAGTATGGAGGACTCAAAGGAAGAAATCGCCATATTTAAAATTTTTACTATCTGAAAGGAAAAAATGTATTGAAAGATACAAGAAAAAATTGAAATGTATACGGGACAGATACTCTTTCAGTTGGTGTTGTACAGCAGTAATTCGAGATATTTTTTCCCCGCTCAATTCTCCCCTCTACTGTGCACAACTCTACTGATTGAAGCTAGTAATCAAACATAAGCGGCCAGAATTGGTGGATAAGAGCCTACAAGACATCATGAAGACAACAACAGGCTGTACACATCTTCAATGACGCCCAGAACCTCCGGGAGATTGGATGGGAAGTTTTTATGCTCACATCCTACAGCCTAGATATGACACGAAAGACTACCACCTGTTTCTGTATATGGACAACGTGCTTGCAGGTATAGGTTTGGCCTCGATACAGGTCTGTGACAATTGATTAACTGAGATTTTGTCAATATGGCCACGTACTTCTCTTCGATCGGATAGTTGTAACACTTCTTCTAAGGCATTGAAATAAAACGAAAAATATAAAATTACTTTTTTCCCAACCTATTATCTAAAAAGCACCATACTTCAGTGTCTCCTCTTTTTCTTGCCTTTCAAAAAACAATATAGTTGGTTTTTTTCTCTTCTATCAATTCTACTTAAATCTTTATAAAAAAATATTTTATATAAAAGAATTTTTTTTAATTATTTTTTTCTGCCGTGTGAGCAATAAATATCAAATTAAAATGGTGGTGTGAAAACGTGGTAGATTATGTATACTTAGATATGCTCCCAAATATTTTCTGTAAAACAAAACCCTGTATAATAGTTATTATAAAATTCAGAGTTGATATTTTATCCATTTTAATTAAATTTGGTAAAATATTTTTCTTTTCCTTAAAAAAATGACCATATCAATTCGGAGTTCTTGCCTTTCAATATCCTTTTTGTATTATTGCTCAGACACTTTGTTTAGGAAAATTATTAAGCTATACAATCATATAAATATATATATCATTGGGTATACTAATACTATAGGGGTGTATGTATACTTGTAAAAAATATCACCATAGACGAGCGCGAAACATTATGTAGTCGCATCTTGGAGCTGTCAGCATTGTTCTTTAATTCCATTAGAGGGAACATCAAAGTATAAAGTACATGGAGATTAATAATGAATGTTTTTAGTATAGTATTAAGGTTAAGTCGTTGTTTGACTAACTAAGGGTAGAATTTTGAATCGGCAACTTATTAATCTATGGATATATCTTTGGTATATACGAAGTGGGATTAGTGTTAATGTTCTTCAAATCATAGCTTCTCGGCACTAATCTAATGAAACGTCATGACATCTCCTCCTAAACATTATTCAAATTGTCATGGTGGCCACGTTAATTTTTGGTATTTTTTTTTTTAACCTACTAGGAAGTTGTATGTTTTTATAAGTTTACTATACTAAACTGTTATTGAAAACAGTTCTTGTAACCCCATTACATTATAAACGAATTGTCCTACCAATGACGTAATTATTGTCAATATCTTTGGGGTTTTTTCCTTCTCCCCTTCATCCCTCATCACAGTTGAGTTTGCTGATATAATCAAACGTCATGACAACTAAGATCATCTCCTTCAAAACATTAAACAAATTGGTAGGGTAACCACGTTCATTTTTGGATTTTCTTAGGATACCCTCTGATCATTTTTTTTGTAACCATAGGTACCGAGATACTGACGTTTTAATAATGGTACTTAACTAAATTGTTGTGACCGTTTCTTGCAAAGATGTTACATTATAAACAAATAGTTTTGCCGATGACGTACCCCTATGTTATTAAAAAACTATTTCTTTAAAATAAAATTTTACTTTTTAAAACAAAGCCAGCATAAAAATTGTTGTCTCTTATTATGTCTTGACAATATATGAGCTACTCCAAGGCAAACCCCTCCCCTTTTTCTTCATATGTTGTGTGCAAAATGAAATTCAAATATATATAGTCGAATAAGTATACAAATTTCGATACACACTTTGATACGGGAACTGTTACAAAAAAAAGTTGGTATCGTGACAACACTACCAAATAACAAATTACATTATAATCAATCCCCAGACTGTAATTATATTTATTATATATCAAACTAAAATAGTATAATAGTTGTCACGATACCAACATTGCGTACAAGTTTCGGTACCATTCTTAATTTTTATATTGGTACACAAAAATATTCTGGTTGTTTATCAAGGACATTTTTTTTCTTGTAGGTAGGAGACTTGAGAAATTAGGTCACCAGTGAAAGTGGTGTTGTGCATACACATTTCAAAATTAATTAATTTATTCTTTTTAAATCCGTCAATATTAAGATATACCGAACAACACACTCTATACCCTTGTGAGGAAGGAAATAGCGTGCCCTACTTTTCAGCTTGTTAGTATAAAAACACACATTTTTAGATTATGTGGGTAATTTAAAATTATATATTTAGAATGTTGGGGTAAATGGATTCGACGGCTCCGTTCGTGGAGGAACAGAACTAAGAGATGAGATTAACGGAACAATAAACGTTGAAGGAGAGTAAAAACAAGTGTTGGGAAGAAGAACAGGACAGAATTCAATTGCATTATTTAATTCATTATTTTACAGAGTAGGAACACAAAACTTGCTGTAATATTTTATCCCAGTAATTTTGTATTTGGAAGTTGCATTTCAGTAGCCCTGACATAAATCCATTGCACTTTGCAGTTTCGAAATTCTTCAGAGAAAAATGTCTGTTGCACCTCTCATTCAATTTTGAATTCGCTTCAACTTTCCATCATGACAGCGTGGTATATCATGCACAGGTACTTCATCGACCGGAACTGCTGATTTGTTTAACGGCGTGTTTAGGCTATTGTAACTTGTGAAAAGGAGTTATTGAATTAAAAAATGTATCTAAATAAAGTATTTAAGCATACCACAAATTAGTTTTGTTATGTCTTTTATTGATTAAGCCATGCTACTGCAAGTTTCGTGTCCCCACGATGTATAAATATTTTAAAGTTCACCAAAATAGTGTTGGATCAACACATACAAAATACATTGGGAATATTTTGTAAAAAGTTCTGAAATATTTTCAAAGAAAATATAAATAGGATTAAAATAGAAAAGAAGATTTGTTAAGGATGAAATTAAAGATAGATCCCATGAGAACTGCAAAAGATCTAATCCCTCATACCAATAAAAATAAAGGAAGCATATCATTTAAAGCCCAATTTGCACACTTTCTTCAAATTTGTGCAACGTAATTATTTTAATTTTTATACTGTGTATCATGTAATTAAATGGGTTTTATATTTGGTTTTTCTTTTTTATCCAGTTCACTAACTGCAACAGTATAAATACATAATTTTGGGAAAAAGAATCAATATTTATTTTATAAATTTTTCTCAATGTATAAATAATATGTTTCCCTGTTTTACTTATAAATTATAAACACAATTTTAGGACCGAAATTAAATTAATTTCAATATAATTTGTTAAACACCAGTATCAATCCTAATTCACTACATTTAACTGTCTGTTAATCAATTAGTATTACTCTTTTAGAAACTAACTACAAACAAAAAGTACAATTTATCTTCCTTAACTTTTGCATTTCTCTTGATAATTTCATAGGAAAGTTTTTTATTTTACTTTCAGTTCAGGAAAGTTCATATAATTGATAATTTCATTCTCAAAATATCCATTTCAGTTGTTTTTATACTATTAGAAAAACATCAGAGCCTTTTACATGTATTTTCGCTAGAAAATATAAATCTTTTTCACTTCTACATGTTTTGTAAAATTAGATCAATGAAACCAGCAGTTAATAAATAAAATCATTTGGGTTACTATGAGGTTTTCATTTGGGTTTTTAAAGTCATTATTTTATACCGGTGCTATAAATTTGTTTAAAGACTGTTAATTTTTTTTTCCAATTTTCCTTCTTATATCCCATTTTTCCCCAAAAACATATTTCTTATAAAATCAATTATTTTTTTGTTTTTTAAACAAATATTAATATTTTATTTTTAAAATGAACTTTTTTGTAAATATCAAGCATTTTGAGGCTTTTTTTTTAAAGCAGTGAACTATTTTTTTTTTCAATTCATAATTTGCCTTTTTTATTTTTGTAAAAAGGCTTTCCAAATTTTCTTTCTATTTTTTCATGTCATTCCATAATGAATCCATACTTTTGTGCTGACAAACCATTTTTTTGACTTTAGTAATCTATGAGCCATTATCACTTATCCCGTTTGGTTGTGCCGGCATTGATGCTATAAGTTTTTACATATTATAATGTACAATGGTGTTTAGTTTAAGTCATTTTTAAGGAGATATCTATCAAACAAAAACAAATTTTGTAAAAATAGGCCATAGGAGTTTAAACAATCAAAGAAAAATTACCAAATCGGTATCTCTACATGAAATAATAACAAAAATGAATTATGATACTATATGAGCAACTCTTGGACTTCGGAGGCCACGGAGTGAAAATTGTAATTAGCTAAAGCACAGCTGTTTTAATCTGAACAAATAGAACGAAGTTTCTTGGCGCTAACAATATTTTTTAGCCTTAAAAATAATTTTTAAAGATGATCTCCATTTTTTTATTGCTTTAAAACTACATTTTATCGCCAATACTTTTCAGTATGTTCCTGAAACATAGAATCAGATTATATGCAATTTTTCATTTATCGTGATAATGCCTTAGTGAATATTTATTGATTTTGTCTTTCATCCTTTTCAACTCCATTTTGTAAACATTTCTTTTTCTATATCGATATTCATGACAGAGTGGAACAATTACATTTTCAGCAACTTTGGAGCACCACCACAGCCATAAATTTTGGCTGTGCACGGATTTTTATGTTGCAAAGGGTTTATGTACTATTTGGTTAGTTACAAACCAAGCACAGTAACAACTAGATATCTCTAATAGGAAGAAAAGGGACAATGGCTTCAATGAGAGAGATCGAAAAAAACGCTGCTATATAACTTATGCCTTGTTATGATCCAACTTATAACAATAAGGATAATTATTCTATCGTGACAACGCCAGCATGAACTGTTTGAAGAATCAGAGCGAACTTTAAGGAATGTGACAACCGCCTAAAGACAAATGCCACCCAGGAGTGCCTGAAGGAGAACACATTTGACTTGGTACCATTCTCACTAAATCCCCCCTCCTCACCAGATTAAAACCCCTTTGAAAACCCGGTGTGGTCCTACATCGAGATTAACATCAATGTAACCTCCCCTTCCATGTTCAAATGGTATGGTGCTATTTCTGCATCCGTATGAAAGTCATTTTGAGGTGGAATGCGGGTTCACTGAATAAATGTCTTCTCTATAATTTAGTATACATGTGTTTTTCGTCATTTCGATTTTAATTTTGAAACTACAGTTTCATTTTTTCAGAGTGGCAAATTTAATCGTTCCACGCTCTACAATAGTCGGTACCTGTTCAATTTTTGTTGTCGATCTTTTATGATGAGGCTACTATAAAAAAATCAGCAGGTATAATAAATAAATTTATATCTTATTTATTTAATCACAACCTGGAAAAAACACTTCATAAACTTTATTTTGAAATTTTTATTTTAGAAGTTTAATTTGATTTAGAGATTAATAAGGGTTTGACCCTGATATGGCCTTTCAAATATATATTTTAATGTATCACTCAGTGGGTACAATATGTGGAACCTCCAAAGAGTTAAAAAGAATTATATTAATGATAGAAATTGACAAGAATTGTGCTAATAACAAAGATGTAATCAACACTCTATTTTTTTTCAAAAAATCATCGTAGCATGCTTTTGTGTAGACGGGGCAAATATGTAATTTTTTTTTTTTTTTTTGATAATATTTAACTTAATGTACTTATTCTTAATAATCGTGTTTTTGATTTTGATCTATGCTTATCCTTACCCAAGGCAAAATTCAAAAGTAAAAGGTATTTATGTATAATTGCATTTCCATAGTCGATTTTTTTCAAATCATGACTTCAAAAAGGTGGTTTATTTATTCATAAAACATCTCCTCTCTCTAACAGAGAAGAAGAGATAATTTCTTCTTTTGAAGTTATGTTCTTAAATATTTTGTTAATTCACCAATAGTATTTATCATAATATTATTTTTGTCAATTCAATGGCTCAATATCAAATAAAAAAAAGCATCTTACCACTAAATAAATTTTTAGAGTTGTTCGTTATATGGTATTATGTAGTTGTATAGGTAGTACATAACTTTAAAAGTAAATACACACAGGTTTTTTACAGTACACAACCGTTACTTTTGGCACTCAACTTGCAACTAAAGAAAGGGGGAATTAATTTATTGTTTCGAGGTTTTTTTTATGTGAGAGCGTCGTTGGATGATGTTTTGGAGAGGAAGGAAGGAGGAAAAGGGGGGGGGGGGTGGAAAGGAAAAAATAAGAAGTAGTCAAGAACTGACAATGGAAGCATAAGAAAAATAAACTACTCTTTTGTGCTCTTTATCAAAACAAGAATCTGTTTATTTGCAACATTGCTTTTTAAACATATGTATTTTTTGTATCATGAAATTGTGTGATGAGGATATACAGTGTACAGTCCTACAGAAATAAAACAACTGGCAATATTTGTTTGATATTTTGATGTTTACATGTGGGAGGAACTTTTCGTGATATTGCCAATGGCAGTAATTACAACCGGCGATGACATTTTCGTAGCATTTCAAACTTTCCTAGACAAATATTCAATTCCTAAAATGAATATGACTTTATTAGATACCGAAGGTGAACCATTAATGATGGGAAAAGGTGCGATATGTTATTCAATCAAAGCTAATTTTTCATTTGTGTGGTCTGCGAAATGATATCTTCAACTAATTTTAGATAACACTTTAGGTTGTACTATAGTTAATATTCTTACATATTTCAACTCATGCCAGAATTTCGAATACAAAGATTATAAATCACCAAAATATGTATATAAAATATTTGGTTGTATATATAAAGAGTGTGACTTCTTTTTTAACAGCAAACACAATTTTTTTAATGGATTTTCTCCTAAACTATTTATCTGATTTTAAACCAAGGCAATGTATAAATGAAAATTGAATTATTTGGCATTATTAACAGTCTCGACTCCATCTTGGAACCGGTAACATGTCTGGAATACAGTCTCTTTGGGTAGATTCTGGAATTCCACACGGATCCTAGGCATTTTTTGTTGCAGGAGGATATGTTGGTGTGCCCTTCAAGTGCACCCACACACACAAAGAAGTCCATAGGATTGAGGTCTGGTGAGCTTGAAGGCAAAAAAAAAGGGTTGAACACTTGTAAAAAAAAGTTGAGACAAACAAGTCAACGTTTTCATTGCAGTTTTGCCTTGCTGTTGATTTACACTCACATCTAAACTCTTGCCGTTCGTTCTTATCTCTCATGACAAAGGACATCTCCAGTAGGGTATCCCGTTAATGTATTTTTTTTAGCTATACAAATACAAGAGGTACCAAAATTTGTGTAACTTTACACATATTATGAAAATAGTATAAAAATAAAAATTATGCATCATTTGGAGGGCTCTACTGCTCTTCACAGTTTTGTTAAAAATTACATCTTCACAGATTTCAACTGTATACAAAAATACACTTGGATGGAGAGTTATTTTAAGGTACTTAAACAAGAATGGCCGCTCGGGTCATTCTTGATTACGCCTATGCTCATTTTTGGTGTGACCTCTCAAAATTTAAAGGACTCTAACTACTGTGACCATATTTAACCTTAGTACCAAGTTTGATCAAAATTAATCCGTTACTTTTATCATTAAAATAAATGATATTAAAATTTTGTATCATTTGGAGGGCACTGGCGGTCTTTGAATTTTTTTAAAATTTGCTTATAGCACGACTTAGTATTGTATGTTTGAAATGAAGTGATCCACATTCTAATAAAACGGAGATGCGATCTTCTATAACTTTTTTGCGATGGTAACGGTCCCCTATTTTCTTATTTATCTTAGTTTTTTTCTTTTCGTTCATCAAAGTAAATACTTCTAATGACAATTCCTTTAAAAGCTCCTCAAGCTTCTACGGGAGCTTTAGATACAGCTCTCTGAATCTAGTTTTTATCAATCAGTAGAAGCAACAGCAGCAGCAGATCGCGTAGATAAACGGTATTTATCACATACGTTTGCAGCTGTTGGCAAAATTATT
The DNA here is from genome assembly GCF_016086655.4 of Lepeophtheirus salmonis. NCBI lineage: Eukaryota > Metazoa > Arthropoda > Copepoda > Siphonostomatoida > Caligidae > Lepeophtheirus > Lepeophtheirus salmonis. The sequence continues at coordinate 8,986,530 of NC_052140.2, forward strand.
CCGATTTGCCGTTGAAGTAGATGATGTATCTGTCGGGGAAGCCTCTACTATTGATCATTTCAATCACGCCAATTTGTGCTACAAGTAGGCCCATTTTTACTTCGATCACAAATTTATTAGAGGGATAAGGGTGGAATTTAGATGATTTAATTTCTGTTGGATGTGAAGGAACTGCAACTAACACCAAAGTTACCCATTCTTCATTTATCGTTGAGTTAAGATGGTTGCACTTTGGTTCCTTAGGAATATTGCGGCCATTTGGAAAACGATTGGCTGGCTGTGAAAATGAAACTTTCGTCCTTTTTCCACCCGTGACTGGTAATTTGTCTAACTTGTCGAAGAATGTGGTAAATCAACTCAGAACATGTATAAAATATTTCTAGCCGTTTCAACTGGTTCATGTACTCCTGAGCTGGCAAATAATACACCTGAAAAATTGGGACACTCAAGATGGCTTACTATTTCTAATCTTTTACTCACCTTTATGCAAGTACTTATAATCCATCAAAAACTTGCAAGTGCTTTTCAACTACGTGCTTAAAGTCTACACTCTAGTATGGTTCCTAATCAAGTAAAAAAACGTCTTTTAAGGTTGGACATAAGCATTTTTTTTCAAACTGATTTTTTGGCTCTAGATTTTTAGCAGAAAATCTTAAGTATGTCGTGATTGACAGAAATGTTGTTGTATTTTGCACACAAATACACTCTTCTTGTCAGTATGTTGTTTGATGAACTGAACCACATTCCGGAGTTGGCATTGCGACTAATAATAAAAGCTAAGGAAACTGAAATTGGCACTAAAAGAATAATATTTATACAACAAAATTTAAACTTTTATGAAAGAGACTACAGTGAAATTTATTGTGTTGCACAAATGTCGAGTTAGAGCACCACCGGTTTTTTGACATATTTCTAATGAAGAACTTCAAATCATGGCCAAAAATAAGAAATTATAAATTGTATTTTCTTTGTCACACGCAATTTGTGGAAAGATGTGGGAAACGGGTAACAGATGCTTCAGAAAGTGTAACAAACGCTAGCTCTAGAAATGGCTTTATAAGAAATAAATTACAATCTCAAGCACAAATGCCAAATTTTGGAGACAACAATAAGTTTAAATTCTGAGTTTTGTATTCGACTATAATCTCTAATTTACTTATATTATTTTCCTATATTTTAGATCATTGGTATTAATAATAAAATACCTTTCAATATTCATTTTTGTATAATTTTAGGAAATTATTTTGATTGTGGAAAACCCGTAAATTTTTACAAAATTCGAAGACTGGTATAGCTTCTATACTTAGTATCATTTATTTTAATAATAAAATGAAATATAATAGTAAAAATTACTGATCAATTTTGATCAAACTTAACTTGGTACTGAGATAATATATGGTCACAGTAAGAGACCATTACATTAGGAAAGGTCAAGGTAAAAGTACAAGGTCAAGGTCACACCAAAAAATGACCGTAGGTGGAGGCTGTGTGCTTTACCGAGTGTTCCTCTTGTTATAAGTATAAAATGACTCTCAAAATTTATTTTTGTGTTATTTTCGACATACAGTTTAAATCTATGAACACGTAAATTTTTACAAAACTTTGAAGAGCGGTAGAACCCTCCAAATGATGCAGATTTTTTTTTTCTATTTTCATAATCTGTGTAAAATTACACAAAATTTAGGGATCTTGTGATTGCATAGCTCAAAAAAATACACTAACGGGACACCCTAATGTTCAGGTTGAACCCTATAAGGACCAAATTATTTTCCAGCATTTAAAAAAATATATGCTTTTATCAATAATAGGCCTCATTTATTATTAATTTGGGAGAACATTTAATAGAAAATAATTCACTTTTTTATTGAAATGGAACATATGTGTACCAATTTGTGTTTAGATAATGAACCCTCCAAATGGCACATATATTTACAAACCTCAGGCTAAAAAAGTTAAATGATAATACATTATTTGTCTATAACTTACCTTGTAGTGGAGTAAATAGACAAATTAGTCGAATAAGGTGCACTTGGGATCCTTGATCAGTCTTTAGCTGTAGCAGAATTCAAACAGGTTTTCAGACATGCAGTCTGAACATCTGTACAGGTTTGTGTAAAAATTGCTTATTTCTCTCGTAATTTCGGAAGGCTCATCTGTGATATCATCCGTTGGTAGTCTAAATGAAGATATTCTCTTTGATTGGACTGCTTCTTCCATATGTTTGAATGGAGATTTCCCTTTTAAGTTTAAATCGATCATTTCCTTTTAGGAGCGTGCCAGTGCCCCTTTCACCCGTATACCAGAAGCTCCTCCAGTTTTAAGGGTGAGGTAGAATCGTCTTTGTTCAAAGTCTGTATCTCAACAAGCGTTTTTCTCATCTCTCTAGCTTTTTCTCTGCCTTTTTCAATGAAGATCCCCCTCGCTTGCGACACAATGAGTCTCAGGCTATCCCATGGAGACAAAAGTCCACTTTCCACCTTTAGACCATATTCACGATTGACCTTGGTTATATCATCTCGTGTAGTTTCTGATTCCAGTAAAAAACATTGAGCTTTCAGGAAGATGTCTAGGTTGAGGGGGACACTTAAATGATTCTAAAACTGGGCAGTGATCTGAGATGTACTGTGGAAGCACGCTGAATTCGTTTAGGAGGTTTGCAACTCTGTGTGAAGCGATTATATAATCAAGTCTGCCCGTATTACTTTGACATTCCTTATTCTTCCATTATAAGTCATTTTTTTGGGGGTGGGGGGAGAGATTCTTGTATGTTATAATCTGATATTATTTGTTTCAGATCTGAAGCACTATTTTTATTGTATGAACCATTATAACCTTGGGCGTCCCGATTTGGTTTTCGAGTTACAAGTCTCCCGCTAATAGTAATCCCTTTCCGTCCAAATGTGGTTTTTTTTTTACTTTCAGCTTTTGATTTTGGTATTTAGTGTATTGAGGCAAACAATTATATTCAATATTACTTGAATGATGAATAAATTGAACGAGTATCATTATGTTATACATTACAAAAACGTTTATTACTTTTAATTATACTTAGGTATTCACCAAGTCGAAAAATAAACAAAATATGGATCAACATTAATTTAATCCTTTCTTCAAACTAAAAAATAAAATTACTTTAAATTTAAATGAAGAAATGAACCAATTCAATGTAGATATTTAGCATAATATGGGACACAAATCATTTTGAAACTATCTAATTTGTTTTTTGCATCTTTGATACTAATTTAAAATAAAATAAACGAAATTCTGCTGAGCAAATAAATAAAATGGCCTTTGAACAATTTAAGTTAGCTTTCGGGAGTTATGTACCAGTTCTAAGAGTTTCTTACTACTATGGATTTTAGAAAATCTAGTCAAACTCCGGCAAGGAAACCCTTAAGCAATCTAAAAAATTACCTTTTGTCATCATCAGAAAAATGGCTAAAGTATGCAATAACATCTGGTATTCTAGAAGTAAGGACAAAGTTTTTTACGGAAATACACAAATATGTGGCTTCTATTGAACCAAGGGCAAGAAGAGTAATCCTTTTCTCTTTGACAACGAGATGCTTTATCGAATATATAAATCCATCGGGAAACTTTTAGAGGTACAATTTTATTTTTATAACACGAAGAAATGGGATTTTTTAGACTTTTACTCTGGAAATAAGGGAAATATTATTAATGAAGCTATAACAAAGGCTCACCATATCTTGTTTGCAATACCTGCCTACTCGGATTATAATAAGTCCTTTGTCTTATCCTGTAGGAAACTTCACCTTAGTATTTTGGAATGGATAGCCCTTTCATAAACAAACTCTACAATTCAGTGTTTTCTTTTCAAGTTTTTTTTCTTATCTTTGGTTAAATATCATTTTTTGTTTATTCTATGTCTTTTTAGAAATTTTTGAGTCTTTTTGTATTTAGTAGTCGTTTGTGTATGTATATAATTTTCATTTTTTATATTACTATTAAATTGAATTATAGATCATCCTTGTTGGCCAAGAGAAAAAAAGAAGTAAAATTTATGTTACAACATTCCTTTTAAGAATAAAAAATTTGGAACATCTTGTCTTTTTTCACGATTGTTGACAAAATACTTTGATGTCATTTTTTGAAACTGACGCAAACCACGTTTGAATAGCCCCGAAAATAAAAAAAACAAAGTCATAATTAATTCTGAATAAAATTTGTATTCTTCAACGAAAAATGATTCTCGATTTCTAACAACAAATTATACTTATTAATCCTTTGAAAATGACGCAAAATACATATAAATTGCACAAAATGGATCCTTACGATAAAAGAGTGAGAAATTGATACACTCTATTTAAGAGGGGGCATGAGAGGGTCTTATATAAGTTTCATAATTCAAATAAAGGTTCAAGGTAATCATTATCACTCTTGTATATTTTAACTTACTCCAAAAATTTGAATACACTGCCTATAATAGACTCAAATGTGCCCATAAAGTAAAAAGAATATATGGGGATTATCTAATTTTCTTGTTTTCTGTACAAGATTGCTTTTATATGGACGTTCTACATATGTAATCTGTGATGGTAAAAAAATGAAAAACGTGCAATTTTCTTATATTTTCATCAAATATAAACTAATATTGTATATACATAAATCGATTAGTTATAGCCTGTAAACTTAAATTTCTGGGATGTGTTGAGATACATAATAATTTTATCCATGGATTAAATTTTCATTTGATTCATGAGGCTGAATTTGGTGCTGATTATAGGATCTCTTTCAAGAGTATCATCGATATAATATAGATTGTTTAATTGTGACGATAAAAGTTTGCTTGTTTAAGTGTAATTTCATACACATATTTCGGTCAATTATCATCTCTGTATTTAAATTTCCAAAGTTTAGTTGAGATACTGAATAACAATAAGTATATTTTTAAATTAAATGTCCAATTTTGTATGTCACATTGAACATATGTCCAATATTTCATAGAGACATTGCATTTAGTGATATACTCTTTGCTCAAATTTATAAATTATGTATAGTTCTTTAAAGTTTAGAACAGGGGTGTCGCCACCTCCTTTTTTGGGGGGCGGGGGGGGGAGGCTGGAGTCAGATTTTTCATAATATATATATATATTCTGTATAGGTGCTATTTGTATAAGTAATTCATTTTTGTCATCTTAAAATGCATCTTTTAATTACAAAATTGATCATTCTAATTACCAACTATTAATTGATAATATCTTTGAATTTTCATCGGTTCAAATTACATAAATATGATGGATTAATGTGCATTATAATTGAAAGTATTGAACTTTCCACCGCCATCGTGTTTCTAAGCACCAAATAACCTTTTTTATATACTAAAGTACATCCTGCCCCACGGGGTTTCCAAGGTCTAAGCTGTTAAATATTTTCATGCTCGACGTTTCAATATAAAAAAAAGAAAAACTTTGTAAACTCTTTGTTAGTCCTGCATGAAAACATTGGTTAATGTAATTTTAAAAAAAAACAATTTCTTAACACATTTTCTTATTACATTATGAGCCCGTAGTGTATTTTGTGATATTAGAAGGGTCCTTGATGCTCAGGGAATCCGCAGCAGCTAAATTTAACTTGCCTCGGAGCGCAGCAGTTCACTTCCAGAATCTTTGGGGCAGTGTGTATTGTTACATATTTGATGAGCAATGAGACTATATTACCGAACGATTATTTCTGCGACATTTTTACTACAATCGTTTTATCGGGCATCTTCTAATTCGTATTCACAATTGCAAAATGAATGAAATAGTTAGGAAAATGTTATAAATTTAAATAGTATAATTTTTAGTCTGTGTAGACTGGGTATCATATAATAAAATTTAATTTCATACATGGAGTAAAGTTTACCCCAGTTTTCTAACTATTTAAAAAATAATGTTAAAATAGTCAAAAATGATAGCGTAAATATAAGCATCATTCATGAAATATTCAATAATTGTTTGATCCTCATTCTATGTACTGTAAATGCTTCATTTAAAATTGTATCTTATTATTTGGTAGTAACTTGTACAAGTTTCTTATAAAAGTTGCAACATTATATATAATAAGCCAATTTATATATATTGTATATAGTTTTATTAATAATTTTTGGGAATAAGCCCCCATATGATGAAAGCTAGTAACGCCTCTGGCTTAGAGTATTTATTTGATTCATGTGAATTAATTAGGACATTATCATAAGGTATTTTTTTTTAAATTGAATCTATAAGTTTCATCTGTGACGATGAGATTTTGGTATTGAAAAGAGTGCAACCTCCAACCGATTTTTTCTTTTTCGATAAAAATGAAAATTATTTCTTTATCGAAGAATACAAATGTAAATCTGACTAAATTTGTGTTGATTGGCTTTATATTGAGAAAAATAAGTCCTGGTCTAATATGTTATTTCATAGGATCTATTTACCATCAATCAAACGACCTAGATCTCTTGTGGCAAGAGGATTATCTCTGCTCTCAAGAATACAGGTCAAAGTCTATAAAAATGTGCCATTTGACCTTGTGGAATCAAAACAATTATAATGATTAGTTTCATCGAGGATATTATTTCCTTTCACGATTTGAGCAACGAATCAATGTTCAACAGTGTTATTTTTTTTATCCACTAAAGGGAGCCTCAGACAATTATATGATTACTAATCCATGGCATTTAAGAATATCTATTGCATAAAATTACAAGGAGAAAGCTGATAAAATCTACGACAAGTTCTTAAAAATATTGAACCTGCCCATATCGTGGAAGAAGAGAATCATCTAAAAAAAGATGGAAAGCGATTTACTAAGCAATTTCTAACACCTTCAGGATATATATTCTTCAATGATCCTCGCAAGGACTATGTAAAATTGTTTCAGAAGGTTATTCATACCATTGTGGACTCCCCTTCACTACATACACTGAAAAAAATTATATTGCTTGGCATATGTAGCAGGAATAAGGTATAACTTCATGACTGCTATTCTTTTATTCGAGCTCACTTCAAATATTTCGACTGCTCTTACAGAAACTCTCTTGAGCTGTAGAAGTAGGATAGCAGCGCAGCTGAAAGAAGACACCCCACTCTAAATACAAAATTTAGAGCACTTTTTATTTCGACAGCTACAAGATACTCTGTTTTTGCCATAAAAGTTATGAATTCTTATAATCTAACGTCCACGGGGGATTTTATATTCTACTTCCCCTTTGTTTCAAAGGATAATATAACGTTTCTTTGCCGTTTAACACGCATCCACAGACAGTTTAAAAAGTTTTGTGGATCTAATGCTTAAATTTAGTGATTGTTTTTTCCATCCTACATTTTTCAGTCGTACAATTTTAATCATTTTTATTTGTTTGTTTTCTAACAGATCATTTAACTAATTTTAATGACTTTTTTGAAGAAATGTGATAAACTACTACAGAGTATTTGTGTCGTCTTTTGACTCATCGTAGAAATTAATTATTGTGTTGACTTTTGTTTAGGGATTTAATTATATACTAATTTTTTTATTTAGTTATGTAGATAACTTCTCCCAATCAAATAAAGACTCTATGTGAGAAAAAAAATTCTTCCAGCTTGTTTTTGTGTTGATAATTTATATATATTTGCAAGACATATGAATGATATTCTCTTTATTCAAATTTCTAGGATGATTTGAGATATCCAAAAACTTTCACTGTACAAAGTGGAAACGTTATTGAATCTCCATTTTTAGGATCCCATATTTAGACCTGAAAATAGTTTTAATGTCTGCTGTTGAGAGTGAAAATACTGAGCTGTTTTTTTATTAAAAATTGTGCCTTTACAGTGGTCGATATCATATAGGACTTCATCAATGAAAACTCTTGTAGGAGTTTTCTCTATATTTTTACGGTATAGAAACTTTTTTTTCGTGGCTTTGTCTACCTCCTCTGCCAAGATGAAAAAATATATCACGGATATCTACAAGGAACTCTTTAGCACCGAGTCAGAACTCTCCCCTACTCGGCAGACTGTTTTAAACTGGACTAAAGGCAAAGAGCCACTTTTATTTTGGAGAAGACGTGTCTTCTAGTGCGTCACCAGGAGACCAGGAACCTCAACTTCATCACCTGTGTTTGCCACCAGATCTCCTCCAACCATCGGCTGAGCACTCAACATGATGTAACAGTTGTTTGTCTACTACAAAAAAAACTGTTCATCTGATCTTGAGGTATGATCTAAGGTACAAAAAGCGTTTGAGTATCTAGATACCCCACATACCTTGAACGATACACAGGATTTCCTGACCAAAAAAGGAATCCAGAACGTTAAGCATGACTCCTATAGCCCTGACCTAACACTCAATGACCGATTCTTGCTAAGGAAGGTTTACTCCAAGAAGACGATTTTCACTGTAATAAAGAGATAATGTATGGAGTGCAGGGGACGATGAAGTAGATGACAGAAAATGAGATCTTGAACTAACTTAAAAACCTACAAGACCACTAAACAGACGTAATAGAATCCCAAGGGGACTATGTAATATTTAATTAAGCGTTTTGATAAAAATTCCAGTTCTTATCGTCTACTCAATTTGTTTATGACACATCCTAATAATAATTAGGATTCACTATTTAGAAAAAAACTTCTATTTTGCTTATGTGTTGATCCCTTACAAATATTTCCTCTTTATTTGCAGCTACAAAAATGATTTATTGTTCTTTCTTTCTTGCATCAGTTGTCATGTACAAAAGGAAAGGTGAGAGAATAATTTTTTTTTGTCCACAATGCACCATATTCATAAAAAAGAATGTAAATTTTTTGCATGTTCTCACAGAGACGATGATAAAATATATGTATAATGCTGGTATATATGTACATTAGACTTATTCAAAAATATACTCTGCCTCATTGGCCTTAAAGTTTATCCAAAATGCCTTTTTTTATGATTTTGCGTCGCTTTAGGACAAAAAGTATGGATAAAACACATCATTGAATGTCAAAAAAGACATGACACATAAATATAACTATTTATGAATGATATTTTTTATATATTATCATATTAAACTATTTATTTAAAATTGTACACTCCCATCTATCAACGTTATTATCTTTTATATTTACCCTGTTTTTGCGGAAAAGATATAAATCTTTTCGAAAGATTATGCACTTACCTAAATTTGTAATGAAAAAAGTTTTACTACCAATTTTGAAAATCAGAATGATAAACCTTTTATATTATTTTACATATTTTCTTAGACTTATATTACTAAAAACGTAAAATTACGATCAAAATCATCGTTGACATAGATATCTGTTCTCTTGTTAGTATATCTACGTCCTTCGTAGTTAGGGGCAATGTTCCGTCCTGGAATAGATAAACGGCGACCGTAGTCTTGTCAAGAATTTGTATTACCTTATTCCATTCTACGAAGGAAATATGGTTGCCTTTCTTTCGAACAATTATTACTTCATTCGAGCCTGTTGCAATAGCTGCATATCATTTTTTTTTTTTTTTGTATTTCCTTTATACCTTTTCCAGGTTCTTGGGGGTTTTATTTGATATTTACGACTACAAAACAGTTAAAAAAATCAAAATTTAAAAAAACATAATTATTATAATCGTTCAACTATTTATCATATAATACGATTCGTTTCATTTTTGGGCTGTCTATTTTATGCAGTTCACTAACGGAAGGTTAAAACTACAACCTTCAAATTTTTCAAAGTGATTAAAAACTAAAGTTACAAATATTTTCCGTGACTGAAAAACACAAAATATGCAAAACAGAATTCATAATGTTATAATAGTTTCAAATTCGTGAATAAATTCTACTTAAAAAAACTATTAGTTGACCCCTCTACCTGATCTTAAAACTCTTGATTTTCTCTTATAGAGTAGCGGGGCAAGAATGCAGTTTCCCGGCTCGGCACTGACGCCGTAAGGGCAGCAATAGGTGCAAAATATTTCGCAAGACGTTGTGCATACTAATGGCTAGTCAACCACCAGTGTGTGTTCGCCAAGTTTTTCAATACAAGGACAATCACAATTAATGAGATATCGACCAATTTTAGGACAATATTAAACCTGTGAAAAACTAAGAATATATATTGTGAATACATACGATAATCTGTGAATAACTTATTTATTTTTTAGATATGACGATTTTATATCCAGAAAATTTAAGGATTTTGTATATTACAATTTATTTCTCAAAATTAATTTAGATATTCAAAAATATTTTGCATATAGGATGTCAATGATTCAAATTAACCACCTTTAGCTTTAACAACAATATCTAATCTGGCCTTGAACTCTTAGTCCATGTTGACCATTGCCTCAAGAAAGAAAGCACGCAAGGGGTCAAAAGTGTTATGTGTACATTAATTGGACTTTATCTACAAGGGAACATATGTATAGTTATTCAAGGTGTTCAGATCAAAGAGAACTAGGAGGACGCATTTCCTATGCCCAAAACATAAAGATTTTAAAAATGTTGATTTCCAGAATAAATCCGGTTCCAATTACCTGATTGCGACAAATCGTACTTAAAATTCTAGCATGATAACAAATCTATTAACATTAAACCAAGGATCTCTTTCATAAAAATATATGGAGTAATCCTATATGTGTATCTTAGTGTCCTTTTCTATTCAAGCCAATTGCAATCGTGGAAAAGGCTACTACAATGTTAGTTATATTTTTTAAATGAATATCTATTAACAAAAATCGAAGAAGTATTAAATCTTTGGATATAAATTACGTTGGAGACAACTAACGATATCAGGTGTATAGGTTCTTAGGAGATTGCCTTACATTTAGATGTTTCCATAGGTATTTAGTGATTTAAGTGAGGAGTGTCCTGTTGTTGTGCAATGCGGATTAAACATTACTTTATGAAAGACAAAACACCTCTGAGACTAAAAAGAAGCTTGATAAACATGATAGGTAGTCTACTCCTTTGATTATAACAGTTTATAAGTGGTTTCAAAACTTTTGGATTGTTCAAATGGGCACAAGTTATGTTGAACATTTGGGACGGCCTGTTGAGGTTGCTACTCCAGAAAGCATTGATAAAATACATAATATAGTGATGGATAACAAAAGAGTGAAGGTGCTTGAGACTACAAGTGATGTAAGGATCTTAAATTGGATCCCTATTTCCTTTTATTTGGCGATCACAACGGCTGAGGTCTTGATGGAAAATGACTTTTTTGTGGGCCAAACGTGAACCTTTTCTTACAGCTCAGTTTTCAACAAGTCCAATAAACATGAATAATATACACTTGTAATAGTTTTACACTATTACAGACAGTCGATGAGGATGATTCCTTTTTGAATCCAAAAGACAGTTGCCATAACTATCCAGCCGATTCCTCGATTCAACCAATTGCTAAACACAAAGAAATAGACCGATCTGACTGAAAGTTGGCGTGAGTTCTTCCAAGAGATTCTACTAACTAAACATAACCTCGATACGTGTAAGGTGTGGCATCTTTTCGTCTTTGCACGGACATTTTAAACGATTCTAGTTTATAAATGTTAAACTTACAGTTCTTTTTTGATAATTTGTACTTTGATAAATTTTCCTTTGAAAATCTTTGAAAATAAACATATTAAACGATAACTGTAGTAATGATTAAGTTTTTTTTAATTTAAAGTCGAACATTAAAGAACTAAAGTGGTTGTCAAAAATAATTGTTAATATTAAAATTTGTAATAAAAAATCTTAAGAAGCAGGCAATTTAAAATTTTTGAAAATGTAGAATACAATATATTTGAGCCCCATTTTACTACAACACATATAAAATACGAAAAAAATTACTCATTTTAGAAAAGGAAAAATGATTTTTTTTTCTATGTATTTAGAGTTTCATGCAGTTGTTCAAGTGAAAATGGTCATAAATACCTTCATGAATCTTTTCAGAGTACTAAACGTTACAGGATCACTATTCCTAGCAAACAATAATTTTTTATCTTGATTACAAGAGATGAATTCATGCAGTCTGTCCGGCTCAAGCTCACATTCTTCTAAATCGGCCCTAAGACAACTCTATATGAGAAAATCAAGAGTTTTAAGATCAGGTAGAGGGGTCAGCTAATAGTTTTTATCATAAAAATACTAAAAATGCCTAAAGTGGAAACATTTACTAGATGTTGCAATATTTTTGACTTGAGTAACAAAATCTTTACACACAATACTCTTAATTTAATGACTTTACTCTTTAGAAGGTATATTCCAGTCCTAAAACTCAGAGATGGTGGAAGATGAATTTTTTCTCAGAAGCAGTGGATTTTTCACAGAGGATTTTGTTCTAGCATAACAGTATGCCACTTTTTTATGTAATTATGTGCAGTATAACAATAGAAATTTGGGATTTATAAAGTGCGAAAGAATATGTTTTTATCAATTTGAAATATTAAAAAAAAAGGAATCAATCTACATCATTTATATGAGAATGATCAAAGCAATATTACATTATTGCATTAACTTCACGAAAAACACTGTTAATTATTCATTCTCAGGAGGTAAAACTTATATATGACATATACATAACAGTGTTATTTGGTTACCTGTACTATTATAGTGGCACCAGGATACTGACGCATTTAAAAAGATACCTTAACAAACTATGATATCAACCCGTCATTGCAGCAACACAACCGTGTGGGGACCCAAAAATTTTCTCCCCTTAATTATTAATTACAAGTTTTCATTATGCCACCAAACGAGAGCTGAAACCAAAATAAGCAAGTTTTGTTTTTATCCCATGTGCCTTAGTGTAAAAATGTGAAAGCTTCAACAAAAAAGGCAACGCATGTGCAATCTCCTCGTCACTGGTGTCAAAGACTTGAAATCTAAAGCGACCATTGCCATCTCAATCCAAAAATATGGCTGACTTCCGGTCTGTCTCAATGTGAAACTCCGTTAGCCCTGACTCCAACATCCTAGAATTTACAGTTCCAGGTGTGTTGGAGAAGAATCTAGGCTACACTCATACAAATCAAGATTCAATCCGAGCTGCCATCATGACAGCGTGGTACGCATGGATACGGCCTTCATCGTCGCTAGCTGCCAATCTGTTCGCCAGCGTGTACGGTCTGTTATTGTTTGTAAAGGATGACATTTAAATAAAAGTACGTCTGAATATAATATTTAATTATAGCACAAAGTGGGTTGGAGCTTTTTATTTATTTGTTTATGCCAAAAATTACGTTTTTTTTTGTAACTTAGTTATAATACTGCAATTTTGAGGTCCCCACTCAGTTGTTCCACCAATGACACAAACTTTTATAAATATAATTGTAACTATACATATTACCATTTGCATATTTAAACAATGGATTTAAAAAATATAATACCATGATTTCTTTTTTTTTTTATGGGGAGGAGGGAAGATTAATGAGCTAGTAGATAATTAAGGGGATTTAATATTCATTCTTTGAGCACAATGGGATTTTAACTTTTTTGCTCTCTTACAAATTCAGACTCACAAAGATATTCATAAAGTTACATATGTACATAACATGGATTTGAATTAAAAAAATCAAGTTTGGTCGTGTTTGAGTTTTGTGAATTTCCACATATCTGAGATGAAAAGTAATTTATACTTTGACCTCAATATCAACTTTTATCTTTAAAAAAAAAGGAGTGCTTATAGTTTTTTACTCTCCTTTATTGTGATACAAGGAATTTGACTGATATCATTACTCCATGCCTTGAGTTTTTATTATTCGAGCACAATTATAATCCAATTTTTCTACAAAAATATTTCTGAAGTATTTGAATAATTTTAAGAAAAATATTTGGTTTAGTAAAGTTGAGTTTTTGTTATTTTTAGAATAAATATAAAATAGGTTTAATCTGTACTATTTTTTTTTTTTTTTTCATTTTGGTTTTATCTGACCAAGTAATGCCCATTTATATAAACTACATTCTTTAAATTTGAATTATTTTTTTTAGTCTACATAAGATTTGTTCCCCCCCCCCTTGTATTTTGTTTTTTCTTTTAATTTTCTTCGAGTAAACAGACAGCTGTCAAGTTGATTTCTTTTAGAATATCTGGGGTTTTTTTCCTTTTTTTTTTTTTTTGTTTAATTGGAAGAAAATGCTTTAAATAACTGTTTCTGACGAATTCATTTTAGAATACAAATTGTTGCTAAAGGATTTTGGAAAAAATGCATTAGACAGGGCTTTAAATGATTTTTTTTTCTTACCTGTTTTAAAAAAAAGTAAGTGTGTCCTACTGTTTGAAAAGTTGTTCTTTGCGCATACGCAAGGATTAACAAATGGACTGAAAAGTCCCGAGCTTAACAAAAAAAAAAAAGTTTTGTTTCGTTCAAATTTTTTTTTTTTTTAATTATTATTAACTAATTTATTATTATTATTCGTTTTATGGAGCCAAGTCCCCATAAATCTATTAAGTCCATTGCTTAGCTGAAATGGTATTTGTTTCCCATTCAAAAGCTGTGAAAAATTAAAACGAGATTGTTTTTGTTATCCATTGTTTTGGAAATATCAAAAGTAGTGTTTCTCCTCAAATGGAGAATATCAAATTAAATATGGAACTATTTTTCCAGAATATTAAACAGCAAGAAATCAATATTTATTAGTGTCTAACATCACAATCTACCCACAATATAATTATTCCACTTTTGTGAATTTAATTTCTGTAGTTAAGCTGAGTTTCACACAATACTGATTGACGGTGGTATTACTATTTGTCAACCAACTAATTCATTGCATTATTACGAAGGAAGGGATGCCAAATATACTTGTATAAATGATAAATCGTAAACAGAAAAGCAGTTACAAAAATTTAGCATATTAAAAGTGATATCAAATGGTTACATTGGACAAAAAAAGAGGGGAAAAAAGGTTGCAAAAAAAGAGATTGTTTAAGGTCCTGTCGTTATGAAAAAAATGGGAATGACATTGCGATTGGACTTTCATCAAAGCTCAACGTTAGTGATACTAACTCAAATATAAAAAAATTAATTAAATTTTACAAGAGTGGACCATAATTTAGATTGGATTGAAGAATCAATGAATACATAATTGAACAAATAAATATCAAAGTCATTATCTAAATTAAAAAAATTGCGTCACAGTTAGCAAAATAACTCACAAACTAAGGAACAGATTGTAATGAACTTTTGAGAGCTGTCTTTTGAAGTTTGGTACTAACAAAAAATGATGTAAATTTTAAAAAAAAGCACCATCTATGTGTGAAACTTGATATGATCCGTTGTTTTGGAAATAACAAATATAGCGTCACACTCTGTACAAAAAAACAGAAACTTACGTAAAGATTGCCTTGAAATTTTGACAGCTGTGTAAACATTGGGTGAATTAACAAGCGTCATCTACTTATAAAGTGCGGAACTTTTTAGCCAATGTGTTACATGCCGGTTTTCGATGTTAATTTATGAAAATACAGTAGGAAGTAATAGCTGTCGATGTAATTTTGTAAAAATATAAGAAGATCCAATGATTATAGGATAATAAAACTATGTCACATCCCAAATTGAAAATATTTTTCATGAATAAGACTCATTTGTCCGGTTAGACTGTATATACACTGTATTAACTGGTCCAACAGAACAATTTGTGAGTGCTGGACGGTCGGAAAAGTGTTATTGTCAAGCCCCGCATTAACTATGTATAAATATAGGGGGTTTTCTCTAGTGATTTTTAATGATCTATGGTTTAGTAATATCAAAAGTTACGTCACACTTAGTATAATAACTCACACACTAAAAAAACAGATTGTCATGAAATTTTTGGCATCTGTCTTTTAAAAGTTGTTACGAACTGAAAATGATGTGGATGAAAAAAAAAATACCACCATCTATGTTTGAAACTTGACTTTATCCATTGTTTTAGAAGTAACAAAAGTTGCGTCACACTTTGCATAAAAACACACGTGTACATCTATCTGTGAAACCCGGGATTCTTGCAGCCCATGTGATATATCAATCCATACCAAATTTTAAATTTGACGAATCAAGAATATGTTTATCATTGAAGACGGATTTAGCTCTTAGAAATGATTTTTAGAATGAAATAACGGCATATGTATCATATTTGAAACATTAGTTTTTGAATAAAAAAATTTTAACCCAACAATAACCTTGCGTACGTTCGCGCCCCGGCGATTCCTAGAGAAAAAAATATACCATATGTATATTGATTTCACCAAAAGAATCCTCGGTTGAACGGGGTAATTGTAATACTATAATTTTACCAATACTTAATCAGTGCAACTCCATCTAACGAATTCAAGGAACATAAAAAAACAAAAACCAATAACCTTGTAGGTGTTAATAGATTACACAGCATTGAACATTACAATAAAATTAAAAAAATTAAAATTATCATTATATCAATAATAAAATAAAATTTTTATAAAAATGAAACGTTTCTAACGAAAAAAAGTATCCATTTATATTTTTTTTTTTTTGCAGCATAAGGCGTACTCCAAATTTATGAATAAATTTGTTCGTTTAAGCCTATATCTTAAATGAAAGTCTAGGTGTCTATTTTATTTAATTATACATATGTATTATGCTGAAAAAACTTTTAATGTCTCTCTCGTAAAATTACATCCATTATTCAATTAGAATTTCATTTTTGAAGATATAAACAAAGTTCCTTTTATTTTTACCCATTCATTAGATTAGATATAATTTTTTAACGTTAAATAATTAGAAAATACATCAACAGCAGTGGCCTTCAAAGTATGATATAGAAGCTCCCTTTAGTGAAACGTGGAATAATAATGAAAATAAGTTAAAACTTTTTTCATTTTTGTTGACCCTTCTAAGAAAATATAACACTGCCCAAGAAAATTACACTTTTATCAAGTCACTAGAACAGCATATGATCAACTTACTAGAGTTTGATCCACCAACTCCAAATATAGTTTTATTTTTTCTCTATTTGCCTCATAACTTTCAAAAATAGACAATAATGTTTTTCTTATTTTTGGGTATGTTTAAGGTTCAAAGCTTTTTTAAACCCTCAGTGTTGAATATATTTAAAGACCTAATGTTAAAAATTATAAAACTATTTTTAAACGGTATTTATCATTCTTATAACTCGAGTTATTGTTGTTTAAAGTTGAAAATAGGTTCTTTTTAAATAAAGGATCATAGTTTCAAGACGAAAATATTCAAAAAGTTTAAAAGTATCTCATTAGATAGCTGAAAGTCATAACTTTAATTTAAAAAAAAAAAGCTTCCACAAATTACTTTATATTGTTGTTGATTTTAGATAAAGCCATGACAATGTTTATATGATAAAACTCCTTTTTAAATTGATCACTTAAGAAAAGTCCATAAATTTAAACTGCCCTCCAGGAAGAGAAAGAAACAAAGAGAGAGAAGGAAAGATAAAGAGAGAGAAACTAAGCCTAAAGCTTTGAAATGAAATCCCTCTTGGCTGTTGAGATTAGAGTTCTGAATTCTGGATTGATGTCCATAAATTAAAAAGTGTGCACGTGCTGTTTGAAATTCCTTGTCCACTATCCCTACATACTGGGATTTCATTTTGCGAGGATCTGCTCCAGACTTCGTCGAAAATACATTTTTGAAATCCCTTACTGACTACGGTTCTGCAACAAGTCATTTTGTGTCTATGTAACTTGAAATAAGGATATATGAATAGTATAACTCATACTAGTGACTTTTAGAAACAATGTAAAATAAAAATCTATTTTCGAATTTTCATCTTGAATCTGTTTTAATAGATGGAGGTGTGCTGCAGAAATTGTAGGATAACTTTTATTTCACTAATTAATGTGGAAGTATCTAATCCTCATGGGAGAAGGAAGTTTTGATATGAGATAACAAAATGTTACGGATAACGGTTCTTACTTACGAAATTAAGAAAATTGGAGGATCCACATTGACATCTACTTCTATTGAGCCTTTTCACTGATGTTATAATTTGCTTCATAAATGAAGGACACTTCATTTTGAAGGGTCAAAGATGATATTTTTATTAAATATCATGGACAAATATTCTATAAATCTTAATGAATTTGCATCAAATGCTTTTAGAAATAAAAAGAATTAACATCTGCAGTGAATACTACTTGATGCCAATGATAAACAGTTTTATTTGAATTTATTATTATAATTATAAATTTAGTTACTTTATTCAGTTACTGCATATAAGTTCTCTAGTAAAATTTGTTTTAGTATGAAGAAATTGAATTAGATGAATGTAAATACTTGTATATTTATATAAATGTAATATAATTTTTGTCTGTATTTTAGGCTAGAAAGATCCCTCTTCACCCCCAATAATAATCCACTAACATTCGATGCTATGCTTTCCTTTTTATATTAGTTTCACCAAAATGAATATATTGGTGAAACCTCTAGCTGTGCTCGTCATCATCTTTTTTTTTTTTGAATTGCTAATTTTTGGGAACTTTTCATACAGATATGCTAATCTTTCTCCATTCTTGCTTAAAGCTTTTACAAAAAATTTCATTAAACCCAATTTAATATAAAATGGAAGAAAGCATATCTTTTATGGATCAACGAGAGAATCATTTGTTACATTTTTCTTCCCTGGAGTTAAGACTCTTTTAGGCAACTTTTTCTGTCTATAATGGTTGCTCATATCCAGGCTATCCCTTTCACACAAACAAACAAAAAAAAACATATTTAGTATAGCCGAGTCGCATACCAAGCAAAATTGCAATAACTTTTAATACATCACAGATTGACCATTCATTTTCAATATTATTTATTTTTTTCTAAAATTAGCCTAATACATTCATGGGTTTCTTTAATGTCCA
Source organism: Lepeophtheirus salmonis (assembly GCF_016086655.4). Classification (NCBI taxonomy): domain Eukaryota; kingdom Metazoa; phylum Arthropoda; class Copepoda; order Siphonostomatoida; family Caligidae; genus Lepeophtheirus; species Lepeophtheirus salmonis. The sequence goes on from NC_052140.2 coordinate 9,005,300, forward strand.
TTGTATCCAACAGAGGAACAGATGGAAGTATATCGCCGTTGTGCAGTAGCACCGCTTTGAGTCTTGTCTTGGAAGATTAAATAAATAAAACCACTCAATTATTATTTAATCAAGGCAAAGCACCTACATTCCGGAATTAAAGTCATTACAATAAACAATGCTCTCCTCTTCAAGTAAGATTTTTTTTTTGAAAATTTGAATTTCGTTTCCGGTAAAAACTGATTTTAGTCTCTTTTTTCCAGAAGATTTCGCCCCTTTAATTTTGGAGCTAAATTTTGAAAGACAGTTTTGTTAAATTTAAATCTCGAATGCAATTATTCAGCCCTCCCTGGTCCACTAAATAATGTTTACTTGAACAGTTTGATGGGGCTTCCGTATCTTTATCTTTTTTTTTCTCATTGGAATGGCCAATTACTTCAATTTGATTCGGATAAATAGGTACTGGACATTGTTCAATTTTCAATATATTTCAGTGTGTTTTGTATGTTTTTTTAATACCTGCTACTTCTGTCATTCAAAAATAAAAGTCCGTTCTATGGTTTGCTGGCTCTCTCCATGTCATAGGTAAGGCAAAATGCAGATGACAAGAACTATTATTCATCTACAATGTGAGATTTTTGACGCAGGATATACAACATACATGAGGAGCCCAGCTTTTATCGTGATCTGCAACTTTAAAATCAAAATAATATTCGCAACATGTTTTGATTAATGGTGTAAAACGTCGTTTCTGGTCATGGAACGTCAATTCACCAGAAACTAGAAAAAAATATGCGAATTTTTTAAGCAGTTTCTTTGCATGTTGAATATGTACTTTATAGAAATTATATAAATTTATTCTTCATTACCCATGCGAAATTTTTGAAATTTTCACAATTTAAAAAATGGAGGCATTTTCTTTTCTGGGTTATAAGTAAAGTGCATATTTAATATATTTTGACTAAGATATAAGAGGTTTTGATATTTTTTTCAGCAGGGCATGACATTATAAGGATTATAGTTTCGAAAAATAAAGGAAATTTGTTCACAAATGTTTATATGACATGTTTCTTTACTGCAATGTCCATATTATAATCTTATGAGCATATACATGCGTCGTTCATTACAAATATAAGTAGATATCAAAGGTATTTGGCAATTTTCAATATTAATGTCGGATTGAATTACAATTGTTATTATTGGTAATCTGAAAGGGTAGAGGTATCGTATAACTATCTTATTTGACATTCTTTAAATTCTTGTTGATTCGAATATTAATAAATTTTGTTTAGGAGTAAAATTTTCTAAGACAGACACAACATTCTACTACAAAAACCACCTCCAAATTAAAGAATATAAAGTTAAGTAATTCGGAGTATAGCAACTTTCACTAATTTATGGATGTGGATGCTAACTTGGATATCAATTTAGACTAAACGAATTCACACCTTCTGAATAAAGGTGCATCCAAAAATGATTGCCAAGAAGTTCAGAATGACAAAATATTGACAGAGTAAGCTCTCAAGAAAAAACTTATTACAATCGACACAATTCAAATATTAGGTAAAACAATCACACTGTTAATGAAGTTAATTAAAAAATATCAAATTAATCTATAACTGCAAAGTTCTATTACATAAATATACTATAAAATCAATAACATATTGACTTATAACATTATGCTGGTTTATGAAAAATAAGATTTTCTAAGCACTTAGAAAAAGATATAATTCTGAGTCAAAGCAACATTTTCATTCGTATTAAAGAGATGCTCAAATCTTGTTTTATTTATACAGGTTGATAAATAATTATCCCATTTGTCATAGGAAATCATACATATATCTTTTATCTGAACTAATGATAACTTCTGATGCATCCAAATAATCAAAGTCATTAAAGGAAATCATAAATTGAAGATTCAAAACAAAAATTAACTTTTCTTCAGAACTAAGATCATCCCTCTTCTAGACATTAAGCTATTATGTCTTTATTTAATAGAAAATATACGTCACACATTTATAATTCAATGCCATGAAATGTTCAACCCATACCATTTTCGTCATGGGCTAAAAATATATTATTTGAATCATCAATATCTGAGAATATCTGATATAAAGTCTATTAAGGAAATCATAGAATTAATATACCAATGCATAACTAACTTTTTATTCTGTACAATGAGCATTTCTCATCTAGACATCCATACATATTTACTTGATTTATGCATTCTTATTTTAAGCTCCACGGAAAACTTCATGACTCGTTGCAGACTCGAAGTGAGTGAAGGATTACATAAATGAAACATTCAAGGGTTTCCTCGGAGCAAATCCTCACAAAATCAAATCCTAGTGGTCAAGGGCAGTTCAGCGGTGATTTCATTGCCCCTGATTTCTCCTCACAAATATACTTTTCTCAATTAAGGAAAACCGAACCAAAATTCAGGATCTCAAAAGCAATCATATTTGGAATCCAAGGATCAAATTAAATCTCAAAAGGGATTTCATTTCAAAACTTTAGCGCGTAGTATCTCTCTCTTTCTATCCCTTTCTTTCCTTTTCTCTCTTTGTTTCTCTCTCTTCCAGGTAGGGCATTCTAACTTAATGGACTTTTCTTATGAGCTCAACTCAAAAATGAATTTTATCCTTAAAAATGTTTTTGTGCCCTTATATCAAATCGACGTCCATATAGAACATTTTTGGGGGATTTTCTTTTTTAAATTAAAATTCAGACTTTCCACTATAGAATGGGACACTTTTAAACTTTTCGAATGAAATAATCAGTCTTGAAACTATAGTCCTCTGAATAAAAAGCACATATTCTCAACTTTAAACAATCATATTTGGAATCAAAGGATCAAATTAAATGAAACAGAGCATAAACTGTTTTTGCCCCATTTTTGCTGTTGGGCAGTGTAGTCTGTTTACAATTTATAACTATGATTAAATTCCCATATTTAACTACACTTATAGACATTCCAACGTTATTATCAACAGCTACACCCCTAGGATGCCGTGTCTTTGTGATAAAATACATTCTTTGAGATCAAGAACATCATAAATAAATCATCAGTACTTCTTCATGAGCCAAATCATGATCGTGAAAGCTTCAGAAAGGAGATGAATCAACTGATCATAGAGGTGGATCATAAAACAAACAAAAATCTTGGGCTTAACTAACAAAACGCATTTTTTTATAAAAAATTTCCTGCTGCACAAATAGAAAAAGAAAATAATGGAGTCCCTCATTTTTATCAAGTACAATAGGAAATTTACGGCTTATTTAGACATTTCAACAGTATACTCTGCTTTGTTATTGCTAAAGCAGACATAGTTAGCTGCCTCACTTATGCTTATGCCAACAAGCTTTCACTCTCTGAGGAAAAATTTCAGTGCATCTTGAAGCCGGACAGCCAGTCTTTTCCTAAATAATTACCTGTTATACAGATAGAGTATGGAACAACGTTGTAGACATTACTAGGTTTTTCCCGCAATGGTTTTGTAAGTTCTACTCAGCCATTAGATGCTTAATGAGTAGATTACCGATGATAAGGACTAGAAAATTGAAGATGTAGTTGCTGTTGGTTTGCATGTTTTAATTTTATCATATTTTGGAGTGGAAAAAATTAGTATATTTTTATAGAAATTTGTAAAAGACTTATTAAAGAGTTGAACGCTGATCTAGGGGTCAATTTTTTAACTATCTTGTTTAGTTATGATTAATTTTATGGGAATCCTTCTTAATTTTAATCTTTATTTTGTTGTATTTAATTTGAATAACACGTTTTTTCAATAAAAATTCAGTTGTTTTAACTTATTATTATTTTTCTTTATTGTTATTCACTTTATGAAGCGGAGTCCTCAGTACACTTTCAAGCCATTGCTTAGCTTAAAAGGTATTTCTTCCATTCACGAAGCAGTGAAAAATTAAAATAGAAAATTGTTTTTGATCTATTGTTTGGAAATAACATAAGTAGTGTGATACTCTGCAAAATAATTCCCAAACTAAGGTACATATTCTAATAAAACTTTCAAAACTGTCTTTTGAAGGGACAAACTAAAAAATGAGGTAATAAAAAAAATAACGCAATATATGCATGAAGTCCGTGACTTTTATCCTATGTATTTATTACATTAAGTCTGTAGAAACCACTGTAAAAAATGACAGTTGTATGGGATTTTATGTATCCTTGATACATTTCAAATATTTATTTTTCCTCAAGATTTTGGTATTGTAAGCGATATGAAGATTGTCAGGTATCAACAACATCTTAACCATAACAAAAAACAAATGAGAGTAACATCTATAAATTAACTATAGTCCATCCATTGTAGAGTCCACATCTGGTTCCAACTTACGAGTAGACTATTGGTTGAAAATATTCAGGATGACACTCAAAGATTAGGTAGTAGTAGATAACCAGGAAATGAGAGGCGGAATTGAGGAAAACTTTAAATTTCAATACAGTTGAAGCAATTTTAAATCGAAATAAAAAGATGACAACGATGGTGTTTGTCTCTTCAAGACCTTTATTGACTTTCCAAAGAGTGTTAAACTATTTGGATTACATAGTCACTTTTTGTATTCGAATCCCTGAGTTGTATATCTAAGACAGTAAATATACCCCTTCAATGGATATTAAACCAAGTGATTACGTCTATCATTTGCTCGTGCTCTCCTACGAACCGATCATTGAATGCCTCCCATAAACCATTCGGTGGTTTGCCTTACAGCCAATCCCTTCTACTTCTGACATATTATGGAAGTGGATATAATTGCTTTTGCCAGATATTATGCTTGTTTGCCAATTCATGAGTAATTTTAAATATGATTCAACCATTGTCATATGATAATAAATTGATAACGGAGGTCAGACTGGAAAAGGGTCATAATGTGTCCAAAACAAACAGTCTTTATTAAAGACTTTAGCAAAAGGGAAAATCGCTGGAATAAGTCTTGGAAGAGAGTATGAATACTTTTATATTTATACCTGTAAAGCTACATGCCCGTTGGCTATCAAAAGTCTTATATAGTCTTAAAATCTGGATGTTTAGATCAGAATTTAAATTAACTCCCAGAGAAAACCGAGGAGTACATAATTTATGTGTTTTCATCGTAAGAAATATAAAAAAGTTAATGTATCTAAGGCCTTAGACGTTCGTTACATGGACCTTAATTTAGTGAAGTCATTTATAAAATATTATTTTATTAATATTCAAATTTCAAAATTAAAATGACATATGAATTAGTTTTCTACACTAAATTTTGTTGTATTTAATTTCCTTGTGACTGTGATAGAAGGACGATGCAGAATGTAAAATGTTTTAGAAAAACGTATCTAAACAAAATTAAATTTTATTACATTTATGTTTGTGTTTCAAGTAAAAATTTTCATTTATTAATTAGTAACATGTAATTTTTTTTTCATTTGCGCTGTGGAAATGGACTTATTTGCTGACTTAGTAACTCATTTTTTATTTCATGAACTAAAAATGCTGAGTGTGAATAATTGTAATAAATGTTTTGACTTGTTTGCAATATTTTTAGGGAGAAATCAGTCAAGGTAGTTTTTGAGCTCACATACATACATATCAAAGTATAACTTGAAAAAAGCACGGTAATAAATAAGTTATACTCATAAAAAAAAAGAGGTCAACTGTTCGACTAGTGAAGTCAGTTTTTAAATTCTAAAGCAACAACAAAAAATAAAGTCAATTGTAGTTTATAATAGTTAATTTCATGATTTTGGATGCAAAAACATTCATAAACACACCATCTCCATTCCAGGAAGAAAATGTGTTGACTAGCACCTGCTTTGCAAGAAGTAATTATGAATAATTGAGTAAATTTTGTATTTTTTTAATTATATAGGAAACCGAAGAAAGTTGCAACATTTTTTGCTTAATTACTCTATACTGGTTTTTATTTCGACTTACATTAACAGTCAAGGAAATTAGAATTTTGTGTCATCAATTTTTGTAATTTTTCCACTGATAAAAACCCGAAAATTACTTTTTCACGCATAAATGCGTATTCTTTTAATACATTTTTAGTTAAATTAAAAGAATTTTGCAAATTTCGATATCATTAAAACCTTTTCATATTTAAAGCAATAGATATATACTTTTTAAATTAATTCAGATCGTATAAAAAGTGAAAGGTCACAAAAAGGTCAATTTTTTCTAAATTTTAATGTTAGCATATATTTTTCTAAAGTATTTTTATCAAAAAGTTATGTTTGTAAAGTTTCAGTCTTAAAAAAAAGTTTTTGGGACATCTTCAGCTATTTGAAAATGACTTTTTTCAACAAAATTCTTTATCTGTAAAGTGATTCAGAAGTTTTAATTTGAAAGTTATATTACAGAATTTCCAAGAAGTTTCAATCTTAAAGTTATGTTGTTGTATTTCAAAAGTTTAAAAAAAACGGACTTGACAGCTTCAATTCACTTGAAGGCACAAGCCTTCTTGACAGAGCTGTTAACCATATTGGACAAGGTTGCATTAATTCCGTCTTTTACAGACTCGAAATTTGGATGAGATTTATCACAAGCTATTTCTATTTCACCCGAAAGGCTGAAATCAAGAGGGTTCAGGTTTGGCGAAGACAGAGGTCAAACCCCTTTCAACCAAAACCACTCTGAGTCCTACTTCTTGGAAAGATACTGCAAAATAACATTTGATGTATGGACAGTGGATCCATTTTTTATCCATATGAAGCCCCAAAGACCAGAGTTGCCTCAAGACGTGGAATAACTTGACTCTGAAGAACTTGATTGTAGCTCTTCGCATTGACACGTCCCTTTAACCAGTAGGGAGAAAAAACTTTCCAATCACTCCCAAAAAAAAAAAAGATAATAATTTGGCAGGCAGGATGCTTTAGTTTGCTCACAAATCTATCAGTAGGATTGGTAGATCTAACCGATGATGTTATGTATATCTCATTCCTTCGATTATGGTAAATGTCTACCAAAAGACGTTTTTTCATCGGAAAAGACAAGAAACGGCCCTCAGATTTATTTTTGAATTTGTTTCGCATGTTCAAACACTGCTCTAGCCTCTTTTTGCACTGTTCCAAGATTAACACTTGAACTCTTGCCACGGTGAGAGACTTGAGGCTCAAATCCTGGGCAAGAGGTTCCTTACGGTCTTAGGTGATATATCATGGTCTGAAGCGCTTGCATGCACTTGTAGAAGGGAAGGCTTCAATTGAGGCTTTCACTTCAGCAATTTTTGAAGGCTCCAAAGTCGTAGACCAGTTACTCGTCCCCACCCGGTAGTTCAAATAGATACGATTTTTGACATACATAAGAGAAAAATAACAAAACAAACAAAAACTGTTTTGCATTTTCGATGCGTCATGCAAACACCAACCATTTTTCATTTATACGACTACAGTATTATTTCTTAGATCAAAAATATTTTGATGATATACATCAGGGATTACTTTCTACAGCGTACCTTCTATAAACGTTCCAGTGTAAATGTTCACACCTCCAATTGTTCATTAATAAGACTACATTGGCTTTTCTTGAATCATAATATGTTCATGATATACATAGGTGCATCAGAGGAATCAAAATAAAGTGCATCCCATGACTGTTTTTCATACAGACCAATGGTTAAATTTTGCTTTATTAGTAATGGTTATTATAAATTGGACAAATTCAGACTCAAATACTTTTTCAAGGGTCTTTTCTGACATAAAAATTGCTTGATGTGAATTGTAAATAGATAAAATATTAAATAAGAATTTGAGGGAAATGACTGGGCACCTTTATAATGAGCAATAAACTATATACAATGTAATTTAAAACTGTAATGGAGAGGCATAGCTCAATGGAAAACACGATTGGATAATAAAATTATCTTGAATTCAATATGGGTAGGTTTCATTCCTAGAAAAAGAAAGTATTCTCATTTTATATGGACAGCAATTACGATTCCTATGTTAGATGGAGTAATTGTAGTAATAAAATGTTTAGTCATACCTATTCAGTGAAAAACCCTCTTGCCAATTCAAGGACCATTAAAAACTGTGTAAACTAATAGCAAAATAATCAACAGCTAAAAATATAACAGTTTGATAATGATAGGCAAAACAATTACTATTACTCCCGAAAAGAAGTTTTACGCAGTATATCGAAGATAAGTTTATTAAAGTATAGATTATATTATTTACAATAAGCTGCATCGTATATTATTATATAGTTGTCTTGTAAATTTTTATAAAAGGCTTTCCAGTCGTGTGTACGTTCCGAAAAATTGTAAAATTGATAATACCAGAATAAATAAAAAATAACCTACCGTTCAAGATGGACTGAAATGTTTTCAACTGTTTTTAATCAAATTAGATGCGCTAGAAAAACAACACATGTAGCGGAACATTGCTTGAGATGTCATCTGAAATCTTAGTTACTGCAAAACAATTAATTTTTATGACGCGGAAAATTTTTTGTCACACTTTGTACATGTACCTATTAAACTAATAAGCGTTTATACATTTATTGTACAAATGATAATGGTTGCAAAATTGACCAGCCCCAGAAATTTGGCATGTTATCTTAATACAACTCTTGAAGCGGAGTTTTGCTGGAAAATATAATAAGCCTCGGAGTACTTGCCCTTCCATCAGGGATACACCATTGCCTCTCTCACGTCCAGGTACACGTCCAAAACAAAAAAGTATAAAAAGTCTGCGGTCCTTTTCCGGTTTTGCTCACCATCTCCAGGCTTCTTCTCAAGTATCTTGTCGTTTTTTGGTTTTTTAATCATGTTAATAAGACCCTAACAGCAAGGAACGATGCTGGAGATCTCGTCAAAAACTCATTCCCATTTCAAGAAGCGCTTACTTATGATTCCTTTTTGAACCACTTCAGTTGTCCTTGGTTTGATCATTAATTTTTTTTTACAAAATAACTGTTTCTTTGTATCTCTCTATTTACAAAATATTATGGGAAAAATTGATAAGTTGTTTCGGAAAGTAATTAAACTTTTCCAATGTTTCAGAACATGCTGTGTATTGACGAATCTTGTCATTTTTCATCAAGAAATCATTATTTTATTTAATACTGTAAAGAACTCCATACTTTCAGCTGGTAGAAATATATATATACTTTTTTTATTAGGAAAACTAATTGCAAATTTGCGTGATCTTCTACTTTGAAAAAAAAAATGCATTGTGCAAGTCATAAAACGATGGGGAAACTTGAACCATTTGTAATATTTGATATACATATGTTTGTCACGAAAATGAAAAGTTAGTTTTTATGTTTTTTAAAAATTTATTATTTTGTTTTGTTTAAATTAGATAATCAAAATCAATGCGAGACATCTGAATGAATTAATAAAAATGAATATGGTTTATGTAAAACAACTTTAAAATATACTAAATATAAACAAAACATATTATCATTAATTATGGCCACATTGAGCTCTTTACTATTTGGTGCTAGACTTTTTTTCGAGCAGGATAGGGATGAATGCGAAATTAAATCATAATTGTTATAGCCTAAAAGGACAAATTTATATTCCCAAAAAATAACATATGATTTTCCCTACTCTCCAAAGTTAAAGCATTTTTTTACCACCGTTGGTAAACATCCTTTAAGAGGCCAAAAATCTGCAACACGTACATCAAATCCTCAGAATTATGAAAATCAAGTGTTGTTTTGATAAAACAGAGTGTCCCATTATCCTGCCAGATCCAAAGTAGGTCCTTCAAGATACTGGGAATACTTGGATGTAATGGACACTTATCTAGACATTGGCATTGACCTTCAGGCCCTGTTTGAAGATGGAGATTTATATAACGTAACTTTCGCTCCTATCAACGCCAAGAACCTTAACATGCTAAGCCATCTAAGCCTTGGTTTGGAGAAACCCTGTTTATGCAGTTAGAAGCTGTCCCTTGCGATTTGGATAGCGTTGGTATCGTAGATCTGAATGGGTGAACTGATTGACATTTGAACAGGACGCTAATTTGACGGTGTCAGTGATTGCATTCATCGATTGGCCAGTATTGTCTTTCTTTTTTGCTTATTTTTCTCAGCAAAGTCGGAAAATTTGACATTTGCGTCACTAGGCAGCATTTTTGGACGAATTGAGTAGCGCTCCTGACTGCTTCAGCCAAAAGGGCGTCTTAAAAGACAAAAGATGCCCAAAAGAAGGGAATAACGTAGACAATTTAGAATTTATTTTAGCTATTCTCCTGAGCTTAATGTGCTTAGATTCATGCACAAGTCATTCCAAGAGAAGGAAATATCCCTTACCCAAATTGACTTCAAAGAAGATTCCTAGGTCCGAGGGAATAAATATAATACTATAATGTTTACTCTTACTTAATCAGTACAACTTCATCTAACTAATAAAAGGAACAAAAACAAAACGTGGAGAACGTTTTCGTTTCTTATTAAAGTAAGACAAGAGTATACTGTCGTAAGGAAGAATAATGTGCAAATAAAATCATGATAGAATGTGTATTTGTAATAAAACCGATGTGTAGAGGGATAGGATGAACCCAGTGAAAATTGTGAACATTTAAAAAAACTAACCTTTAGATTAAAACAAATAAAAAGCATTTTTTTAAATATTGGGGTGGATAATATCCCAGTTTATTATTAGATGGTTGAAAATTGTAATCTTTGTCTGTAATGTATAATAACCTGTTTATTTTATACAAATGACCATTAGTCCTAAAAACCAATTAGCTGAGCACAAAAATAAGAATATTACAAATTTGGAACGCAATACAGAAATAAATACAAGAAGTCGATGACCTACTAGCATTAGTATCTAAACTTAGGATTGTATATATTTTAAAATAAATAAGCCTACAAAAGATTTCATGTGTAAATTTTATATTTGTTATGAGAGTTTGTTTTTATTTGATTATTTTATATTCATCTCCCTAAGTGCATAATTCTTTATCAAATATGGCATTTGTAATTAGTTTTATGTTTTGCTAAGGGCAGCAAGGAGTATCAGACGTTACTTTAGCCCAATCTTTTCTATAATGTGCCCTAATACTGGTGAATAAAAAACAAACAAACAGAGGTAAAAACATAATCTCCGTTCAACTTCGTCGACGATAATGAATGATAACTTCACGCGAGAACTGTCTTAAAGTGGTAAATGGCTTTAGTTGGTTCTGGAATCTTATATTAAACTTGTGGGGAAAAAAATAAACATGGGTAATAAGGAGCCACTGAGTTTTAATTTTTACCTCAAATCTTGGGATTGATTCTTTGGTGAAACTGGATCAAAAACAATTGGATATCATTTGAAATGTAAAACCATTTCATAAAAAAATATTTCATTATTTATTTTAAGGCAAAACGGGTGAAATGGACGGATGGCAATTAATTATTATTATTTTTTTTACTTTAAACAATGACTTGAAAACAATTAGGGGCGAATTCAAGATGGCAAAAGCTCCGAGGTCGTAAACTTGTGGATCGATTGTTACAAGACGCTGCAATATACTGGGGATCTTAGGTTTAAACGGAGGTACTAAAACCATATTGAAGAACCCTTTTACTTCTTATGGACAATAGTTGTTTGAATATCGAAAGGCTACACCCTTTTATGTAGTGTTGAGAAAATTACATCCTTTTTCTTGGACAATGACGTTAAAGTCTTATATATTTATTTTCTTACATTACAACCCAACTTCAAATAAGCATCCCTAAAACAGATATTTTAAAATTAAAGCTCACAAAAAAGAAGAGGAACAAGTTTGGAAAGATATAATTTAGTATCTAAACTTATTAAGTAACATAAAATGATAAAATTAATTAATTTCAAAAAATATTTGTTCGAAATACACACTGTTTGCCCGCATGACATGACAGAGACGAAGAGACATATGGACAGAGGCAAAGCGTACAAATTTGTTCACTATGGATGCCATCCATAAAAGGCAAAAATTACTGTGTTTGACTGTGCAAGACCATTGAGTTCATTCATTAGCAGCACTGAGCCGTGTCCAGATGCAAAAAACCACCCAGTGTCATGGTCTGGGCAATCTAAAATGCCATGTTGGTAGACAAGATTCTTTCATGGATTTAGACAAATATGGTGAGATACCTTACATCTTTAACCAAGGCAAGACACCCTCTTACACTGGAAAAAACATGCAGGACTGATAAAAAACATTTTAATTTGATGTATCCTTCACCCCAGGGCTTCAATAATCACTAACTCCACCAATGACCCTCTGAAACGTTCCATCATCTAGAACTATGGCGATAAATCTGAATATACTGCCTCTACCCAAGTCCCTTTTGGTCTTGGGCCACAGAGTGGCTATTTCGAAAGCTTAGATAATTACTTGTACTTTGACTATGAATGCCTCTATTTGAATATCTATGGATGATTGGACGCTGTTGCTACTGTAATACCACTGTTTGTAATTTTGCAGTTCCATTCTTTATTTACCATTTCTTCAACTATGCTAAACAACTTTCGTACGGATGGAAAAAGAAAGTGTAAGTGTTCAGAATTTTCTCCCTGGTGCAGTATATTTTTCCACTTAGACTTGTTTCGATATTCAAACAACTATTGCCCATAAGAAGTAAAAATATGGTTTTCCTTTAAACCTAAGATTCCCAGTATATTGCAGCGTCTTGTAACAATCTGACAAGTTTTGACCTATTTTGCTTGAATTTGCACCTAATTGTTTTCAGGCCAATGTCTAAATTAAAAATAAATATAATAATTAATTGCCATCCGTCCATTTCACCCGTTTCGCCTTAAAATAAATAATGAAATATTTTTTTATGAAATGGTTTTACATCTCAAATGATATCCAATTGTTTTTGATCCAGTTTCACCAAAGAATCAATCCCAAGATTTGAGGTAAAAATTAAAACTCAGTGGCTCCTTATTACCCATGTTTATTTTTTTTCCCCACAAGTTTAATATAAGATTCCAGAACCAACTAAAGCCATTTACCACTTTTAGCCGGTTCTCGCGTGAAGTTATCATTCATTATCGTCGACGAAGTTGAACGGAGATTATGTTTTTACCTCTGTTTGTTTGTTTTTTATTCACCAGTATTAGGGCACATTATAGAAATCGATTTGGGCCAAGCTTGATACGAAGATAATTTATAGTTATAGTTAAAAGTCCATTAAATTATGAGAGGTCAATGTAAAAAAATCAAGATAATACATACATAGTATAATTCCAAAATGGACCATAACTTTAGAACAAATTGAGATATATTACTAAATTTAATTTTAAGGAGACATTATGCACTCTACCGAGTGCCCATTCTTAGTATTTTAAGGTTTTCAGTACAAATTAATGGTTTTTTAGTTCAAATTAACGGTTTTTTAGTACAAATTAACGGGTGTTCAGTACAAATTAACGGTTTTTTAGTACAAATTAACGGGTGTTCAGTACAAATTAACGTTTTTCGAAACAATAATTTTTCATATTTTGAAAGTGGTTTGCGAAAAAGGCGCTGTTTTTAGTTTAGCGAATCGTAAAACGTAACAAAACTAAACAATACAAAATTCAAAATATCAATTATAGCTTGGTTGCACAAAACTTTTATGTTTTTAATGAATATGATTTCAATCAGTTAACCAACATATACATTCAAAATGAATAAACAAAAAGCATTGTACAAAATACGCGAAAAAGTAATCTGAATTTAAGAATAGCATTCTACTTAGGCTCCAACTTTATATTTTCGGAACTAGATAAGGAAAAATATTGTTTATTTAGCAAGCTAAATAGCCGTGTTTTTTTTTAGAAAGGATTATATAAATCTCTTGTTATGAAAAAAATTGGAACGTATTAACATTTTAAGAAATATAATGAATAAATACGTGCCGTTGAGTAATTAAAATAATATTTTTTTAATATAAAAGTAAGTTTTCTTTTTGCAATATTTTATATTGATTTCATATATGTGCTTATATTTGAAATGCCATCATCCAATCCGGAGAAAATGGAAATTTGATGGCTAGAAAAACAAAATATCTTAAGATTTAAAAAAAAAAAAAAATAACATCTTGGGGTTTCAATTATTCTGACAGAAAAGAAACTTATGGGGTCGGAAGTAAAACTTGGGCTTCTCCCGCATCCTGACCTTCACTTCCTTTGTCAGAAGGTGAAGTGGTGCTTTTGTGTATGATGACAACCCTACGGCGCATTCCATGATATATTAATGGTCCTAGTAGTCACTAGTAAGCGAGGTAATTCGTCGCATTGATGGGGTATTCCTTCATCTTCTTTTCCAAGGCGGTCAAGAACAATGGATCCCTCTTTAAATTGTACTCTCCACTTCCTGATTTTGTAGAGATGTGTCTCCATCATTCGTCATCTTGGCCACATTGAAACCCAGGTACTGAAGCACTTCACAATACTCTTAATATTTGCTTCAGCTTCAACATGTAGAAGATATGAGATACGCTGGCTGCCTCTTACCTTTTTCCTCCCGCATGATGATGCCATAACGAAATATTTAATATAATTTATTTATGCAAAAAGGAGGTATGAAGTATATCTCCCAAAAAAATCACTAAACCTTTGTATATTAATTAGAAAATTAATTTATATATAATAACACTGTCCAACAACAAAAAATGGAACAAAAACAATATTTGCTCAATTTCATAGAGTTTGATAGCTTGACTCCAAATATGGGCTCATTTTTTTTTAACAACCTCGTAGTCTTCAGAAAAAGGCCAAATATTTTTTATTATTTTTGGCTATTTTTAAGATTCAAAACTGTTTTAAGCCCTGGATATTGAAGATAAAGATAAATTGTGTCAATATATTTTAAACCCAAATGTTTAAAAACACTTAAACCATTTTTTAAATGTCTGCATCATACTTATAACTCGAGTTATCTTTGTTTAAAATGGAAAAATAGGTGTTTTTTATTCAGAAGCTTATAGCTTAAAGGCAAATGGATTCAAAAAGTTTAAAAGTATCTCAGTATGAACTTTCATTTAACAAAATAGCCTTCCCAAAAATATATCTGTGTCAAGTCAATTTTAATTTATTTCATAATAAAAGTCCATAAATATTCGTATGCCCCAGCTAGAAAAGAAAGAAACAAAGAGAGAGAAGAAGAAAGGAGATAGAAACAAAGTGAGACAAAAAGAAAAAGTTCAAAAAGAAAAGATATATTATACAATTTGTTAAGACACTAACCCTCCTGTCTCAAACTTTATAAATAAATTATTTCAAGCTTTATGGACACAAGATCACTCCTTGCATACCTTTAGTGAGTGAGGAATTCCAAAAAACGGACATTCAAGGGAATCCTCGGAGCAAATCCTTTTTCTTTTTTTCTCTCTTTGTATCCATCTCTTTAATAGTTAAGTTATGTTTCTGAAAAAAAAATAAGGGCATATTTGGGATCAAACTCTATTCAATTAAGCATATATTGTTCTTATGTCTAATAAAGTTTGAATTTATTGGAAAGTGTAATCCATATTTTACTGCCTAATCCTATTTTTAAATCATAAATAATTATGGGTTTATTAACAAAAGAATATTTTGTTCTAGAACATCTAATTAAGCTACATATTAATTTGAATTTATTTATTTGAAGTATAAATTTAGCAATGTTAATTAGTGAAATTGTATAGAAAGGGTGGGGGGGAGGATATTCACACTTTAAAAGGTCAACAGTAGAATTTTATAAGTTTAGTAAAAACTATGCACTATTTCCTTCTTTTTTTTTTCTTGTTTATCTCCTTGGGAATTAAAGCAGTACTGACAAGACAAAAGGACTCTACGATTTGTATTAGTTTATTCAAATTTTTGAACATTGATTTTCCAGAGGGAGATGCTTCTTTGACATCAAAATTAAAGGAAAAGATTCTACAAAACCAAAATTGTGTGTTACTGGGTGAACTACAATATCATAATTTTAAACACTCATCAGATTTTATATCACCTGGCTTGCATTTTACCCTTGTTCGAAGAAAAACAGTAAACTTTTTCTCTTTATAGGTGTCCATCTTTGAATGGTGCTTTATATTATTTTAACCACATTTTTGACAATTAGCCTTTCATCTTTTACCTAAAATTTAGCAGAACGTAATCAACTAAACCAAAAAATTAATCTCATTTGGTTCTTACAGTATCAAAACCATAAATACCATTCACATTTCACACTCTTGACTCGAGTTTTACCCTTGTTCGAAAAAAAAAGTGTAAAATATGGAGTACCCCATTTGGCGCCAATATGTTTAATTTCTTATATATGATTACCATTTTTGATAAATACAGCCACCCTCGGCAGCAATGTAGACATTGAGAGCCAGGCCTCAATGTCTGCCAAGTTTTTGGCCCTCTCCAGCCTCTTGTCAAGCTTTTTTTTTGAAAAAATAAGGACCTTTCAACTCTTCTGTGGGATTTTCCCACCTATTTTTTTCATCCAGCGAGATGCAGTCCCCCTTACTACCCAAGATCCTTTTCAATAGATGTGACTGTGGTGTTTGGGTTAGTGATAACAGCCTCCTTGTAATTAACCAGATCCACATTTTGTTTTCTCTCACTTCCACCCTGTCACTTAAGGTTCTGGCCAGCTTTCATGCGTTTTTTAACGTTATAGACGGGTTTGCGGCCGTATTGCCGCTGTTTAGTGATCTCTTTGCTGGAGACGTATGTGTCGAGGAGGGTGGAGATCTTTTCTCATCGGGACTCCATCGTGAAAACAACTCGTACTAACGTAGTGGGCTTAAAGAAATATTCAGAATCTGTAGAAAACACTTTACTTAATCTAGAGCCCAGATATAAGGCCACAAAGTTGTGGGGAACTTTTTTTTCGAGTGCCCAGTATGTTTTCTTTGTTCATGTCCTTCTTTGACACTCAGTGAAACGAGCGTGAGTCAAATAATCACAAATCTATCTGATTAGTGTTCTTAGTATAAAATTTTGCTTTTCTAGCACTATTTACGGTAAACTGATTGCATATAGAGAATGCAAGAGACACATTATTGTTATAATTTTCAAATATATTATCAATATGTTTATAAATGAAAGTTGGCTTGAATATATACAAAAGTCTAAAAAAACCATATTTTCTATTTCAAAACTACTTACCAATTCGTAATTAATTCCCCATGTACTACTAAATTTGTTTATGAAATTTAAAGGAATATTTTTGTTGATATATATGGATTATTAATAAAAGTATTTTTTTCAAGTCATTCAAATATGTGTTATATATATTTTTGGTATTATTTTGACTTTCTTTACAACTTCATAGGGCTCTTGGGAAAAAAATTAAAGAGCTTACATGTGTATTGGTTTTACAAAATTCTTAATCTATTTAATGTACAATATTGTTATTCCATTGAGGATTGCGTAGCTAAATATGCTTATATAATTAACTTACATTTTTGTTAGGAATCTACCAATCCCCTAATTTTGAAATTCCATCCTAAATTTTTATCCTCAGTTAGTGAGCAGGGAAAATATAAACCGCTAGATTTATAAAAGTGATTTTTATTCATTTGACTCTACCTTTCATGGCCGAATGGCCGATACATTTTAATATCCTCTTGCACATTAAATTTGTTAATATCCAATTCTTTATTTATATTAATAATACTTTGTTAAGGACATCATCTTATATTCAACAATTCTTAATCAAAACTTAAACAATTTTGTTAATTGATCCGCATAAAAGTTATTCCCTTGTACTTCCTTTTGATATCTTTGAATATTCTATTTTTCAATGTGAGTACGGATGCGTGCAACAGTAACTATTATCCTTTAAAATACATGCAACTTCATCAAAATAGGGAGGGTCCTTTCATTCCCCAAATTTTAATAAAATAGTGCATATTCCATATAATTTTTTTTCCAAACTATTAATTTGCTCCAAATGAAATTAATTACAATAATAAAAAAGAGACCACAATTGATATATCATAATTTTAATAAGATTAAGGAATACCCCGTTCAATTTTTCTATTTGAACAATACATCTTAAATACAAAATTCAATTTTTAATAATGAGATCTGTCTAGGTAAGGAATTGTAAAAATAATTTTGTGTTGATAATTGATGTTAATTTCGAACAAACAAGTCACAAAACGAGGTAAATGTATATCTAAGAAACTCATTTAATAAAGACTTCACAACAACAATGACTTCAAAAACTACAAAATCCCAAACTGAACTCAACTTTTTTCTCATAGTTCTAGTTTCTGGGTTGATATACATTAAGGACCAATGTTGTTCAGGTTCATTTTTCACCTCAAGGGTAATCTTAACATAAAAAATATGATTCACAACAATTTTTTAAAGGAGTTCAATTATTCTTTAAATGTTTTTATATTTTGTCTATTCAGTTCCGAACTCAATAAATTTATTATTTAAGACGGAAAATATGAAAAATGAATCTCTTTTTCAACACTTATAACTTATTTATTGTTTTAAGAAATATCTGCAGAAATAATGTGTGACGCAATTGAAGAAGTAAAACAGGAGGTTGAAAGTCACACATTAGAAAGATTTTATTATTTAGATACCAATCCATAGTGCAGTAGTCACCAGATTGGCAACAAATTGTTTATATTTTTATTGTTAACTTTCTTAGTAAAATTAATTTTGAAGTGAAGATCATTATTCACTCGATAATGCTACTAACTCTATTGATTCAAGTAGTAATTCAAAATGCATTGAAAATTGTTTATACTTGTTCGAGATATTAAAAATGATGACCAAATGATAAATTACCTTCAAATTTGTAATAAATAGTGAGGTGGAGGAAGCTGATAAAAGAACCACTTAGTCCAGAAACAAGAAAACCGAAAAGATGTTTATCCTGAAAATTTGAGAAGTGTTTGGGAAGAAGGTAGCTCGTACGTCATGATCTATTGCAAGCAGCCCTGAAAAGAAAAAAATAAAGGCAAATCCTACTCTGGATATCGTCCAAAAATTTAGTCAGGAATTACTCAGCTGTCAATCTTAATTTTACTCTAATCCAACAAGGACCTGCATGTATATAATTCCTCAGCTAACTCTCACTGTTACTTTTCATCTCTCATGAGCACATACACTAGTTATTACTCTGTACTTAGATGTTATCTCTTCAAGAATTAAATAAGAATTATAACAGATTTGGAAAATAAAAAATCACATTACCAACTAAAAAAAACATATCCCCCTTCCAAAAAAACAAATTTTATACAGCTAGATGTCAAGGAATTGTAGGGATATCATTAATACAGTTTTTTTAGTTTCCTGCCTGGGAATAAGATTTACAGGGAGCGGGAATTAAATTGTCGCCTACTTTAAACCTTGATAATTTGAGGACGACATTATCAAATAAAAAACCGGTTACCAAATAGGAAAGCTATTCTTGTCAGCTGACGACACGTAGTTCAGTTAGCATCATGCCGTCATCATATGAGGAGATAAAGAGCTATAAGTAGAACGAGGAGCTTTCGAGGTACGCCGTAGTCATGACATTGGGAAATAATGGAGGTGAAATCTCCAATTCAACGATTGCTTCAAACTTAGGAGTGAATTTACGGACTGTTCAGCGTATCTGTAAGCCGCTAGAGGACACCTGGGATGTTGATGCCACCATAACGAGGGCACCCAAGGAGGAGGGCGCCGACAAGAAGGTCAGGGATACCGACTTTGTCGACAAGGTGAAGAAGATGGTTGAAGATGACCCTACCAGGTCCATGAAGGCCATGGCGAGGGATCTGGGCTGCCATGAGAAAACAATAAGGGACTGTGTATCTGAGGATTTAAGGTGGAGGAGCTACAAGTTGCAGGTGGGCCAGATATTGACCCAGTAGGTAAAGGACAACAAGCTCAAGCTTCCTAAACAGCCCGGGATACTGTGGTTTTTCTCTGATGAAAAGAATTTCTGTCAAGATCAGAAGGTCAACAAGCAGAACAACAAGTGGATAGCCACCTGCACCAGCCATGTGAGGAAGGTAATTAAGACCAAGTTCCCTGCAATGGTCATGGTGTTTTGGGTGGTCAGCAGTGAAGGTCATGTTATGCCTCCCAACATGTTTGAAACGGGTCTAAAGGTAAATACAGAGGTCTACCTAGATGTTATGGAGAAGGTGGCTCTACCCTGGATCCAAGGGGTGGCCTGAGACAGACCCTGGGTGTGGCAACAGGACTCAGCACCCTGTCATGTGTCCAAAATCTCCATGCAGTGGTTAACCGAGAACTGTTATGATGTCGTAACCAAGGAGTTGTGGCCTCCTATCTCTCCCCACCTTAATCCTTTGGACTATTTTGTCTGGGGCTGTGTCGAGAGACATACCAACAGACATCCCCATAGCACTAAGGCCAGCCTGATGGACTCCATCAAGGAGGTATTCGGCAACATGGACAATGAGATAGTCAGAAGAGCCTGCAGCTGGTTCAGAGGCCGTATTGAGGCCAACGGTGATTATATCGAATGAATGGCTACTCTTTACGTATATGCTCGTCATAGTTTTGATTTTCAATAAAAAAGTTAAAAATGTATATTTGTGTTGTTTTTTGGAGAAAAATATTTTGGCGACAATTTGATCCCCGCTCCTTGAATCTGCTTTTAGCGATGAAACACTCTATTCATGTTTGACTGTATAGTGTATAAAAATATCCCGTTGTTCGTCAAGTGATAAATTTAATGTATTTTTCAAAGAATAATATATTTTAAAGGCTTTCAACCAATTTTTGGCACAATACTTTTATTATATTTTAATTTCTAAAGATTGCAAACTACATTGATTAAAGAAGTAAAATATAAAAAAATTCTGTTTTTACTTTTATTTTATTCAACTTCATTTATAAATAAGTCTCTCTCGACATTCAAAAACGTAATTAATTAAATTACTTCATTTTCTTCAAATGTACATAGGAAATATTCTTGTAACTCAAGGATTAAATTATGCAATTGTAACTTGAGGCTTTTTCATAAACAAGAAATACTTTTCATTAGGTGTTGATCTTTCTAATTCTCGTTCTATTTTTTTGGTAACCTGAGCATTCATTTATTGGTTAAACTCGAATTATGACCTGCATTCCGATGAATTTGTGAGTATGATGTAATGGAGTGAATATCATTTAGAAAGTGTTCATGTTGATGATGGCAATTTTAGAGACCTAAATAATTAAATTTGATACAAATATAAAGTTTGTTTTATTTAGATTTTTTTAAAATGGTAAATTGCTGTCCAATTCCTAGGTTTGTAATACAATGGATACAAACGAAATGTTTACCTTCTAAATGTATCAAAATTGTTAAGCTATATTTTGTTAACTGATCTTCACATCATTTTCCTCTCATATACAGAATGGGTACCCAAAACTAGCAGGAGTATTTAACTGGGATTCTATCCCCGTTATTCTTAATTAAAAGGTGTTATTACTAAACCAAACAATAGTTGAAACCTGAATAGATAAGTTTTATGTTTATCCCATGTCTCTAAGTGTAAAAATGTTAGAGAAACACAAAAAAAAGGGCAACGCGTGTGCGAACACCTATGTACGGGGTTTACTGCCGAGGAGACTGTAAAGACTGTTGGCATATCCATCTGGACTGCCTACAATACCACTAATTCAATAACAACCAGCCAAGAAGAACCCAAACTTCTGTAGCAACAATATAGTTGACTTCTGGCCTACCTCCATGTGGCTGTCCTCCAGCCTTGACCTAAACACCTTAGTCTTTGTAGATAGGGGCATCTTGGAAAATAATGTCTTTTGTACTTATCATCCAAATTAGAACTTGTTTCGAGTTGCTATCATGATAGCATGGTAGACCAAGGATACGGCCTACATAGTCAAGAACTATCAATCTGTTCCCTGGCGTGCTGAGGCTGTTATTGCTTGTGAAAGGAGGACATTTTGAATATAAAATATGTAGCTAAATATAGTATTCAAACATATCACAAGTTTGTTTTAGTTGCATATTCTATATTTTATAAAAACAACCTTTTTAATACAGGGTTGGGACGAGTAGCTGGACACGACTTTGAGACGCTATAAAGTTGAAGTTTTGCTAAAGGTTGAATGAAAACTTAATTATGTTGCCTACAAATAAGTTTTTTTTTATTCCCCCTCATTATTGAGATATTTGACCATGGAGTACTTGTGTGAAAAATTGAAGAAAAAAAGAAATTCAGTATTTTTCCAATAGATGGCTAAAGGAATGTGTATCTCTTGTTGTATTAGTGTGATTGGTTTACGCTAGATGGCGTTAAAAAGCAAAGATTCCGTAATAAAAAAATTAGCATGATTGTTGGACTCAGTAATGTCGTCGTCGAAGATAGTCACCGAGAAATAGACAAATTTTAACCGTTAATATTCGATCAAGGCGAAAACACCAGCCAGGCAGCTAAAATTATTAATAAGGTTGATACTTCTCAAACTATGTTTTTTGCTTTGCAATTGTAACAAAACCGAAATTATTTTATATGAAAAAAAAACTAAGCTATTAACATGTTCAATTATATTGAAGACTCTTAACTTTATTTTTCATGTGGGTCATAAAATAAATTTCACAATGCTAGATATTTTGAGCCCATATTTATTGTTGAAAGGTATAGAATAAATATCTTAATGCTTCAACCTATAAATATAAACATTATTATTTTTTTTACACTTTACTTTTCCAATATTTCTTAATAACAAAAAAAAAAAGAGAGATATAATAAAAATCTTTGCAAATAACATGCATTTAGAATTTTTATGAAACAATATGAACATTGAACAATAAACTGTTATGGAAGAGTAAATAATGTTTTATTTGTTTTTTATGAGGTAAATTTAAAAAGACATATAATAAATAGGTTTGTAGAATAGAGTTGCATGCATAATGCATCTAAAAGTAGGTTACCATATACATCATGGTGTCGACACGCAATTTGTTTAAGGAAACTTTGCATAAGATAATTTTCAAACCTCAACGTATGACCAAATAAAGAAGATACATGATTTTAAATATGTCAATTTTGTGGGAGAGAAAATGCCACGATAGTTATTTTCGTACTTCTAAATTTTAATTTATCATGGTATTTTCACACTAAGACATATTTTTAAATCAATGAACATTTTTTCTTTTACTTTAAAAAGTATTATTATTTATGTTTGAAAATTATAAGCAACAAAGTTCTTAGAAATAAATTGTCCATTGGTCGCTGGTCTGTTTTCAAATTGAAGACATATATAAGCACTAAATATATAGTAACTCACCATTAGAATACAGAGTAGTTCAGGTAAATATGGACTACCTTTAACCGCATCTTGATCAATACGGGAAGCAAGTAGAGGTTTGAAATTTTATTAACAAGTTCTAATAAAACAAAAGAAATAAAATTGACTGTGCTTCCCATTTTCTCCAATAATTCACTCGATACCATGCCTAAAGGATTTAAAGGTCTTGGCCACCTCCGCAAGGGAAATTTTGTTCCAGTACTCTATGATGTATGTCTTCAAGGAGTAGATGATGTTGTGTGAATTGGCGTTCCTCTCTAACTCTTTTTGAAAAAAGTAATCCATTGGATTCATATAGAAGGCCAGATTTGGGGCTATCTATATGACACCTTCTTTATTTTTTTTAAAGTTTTGGATCTTGCAAGCCTTGTAAGATACTTCAGAGTTTTGTTAAAACATGAACTAGAGACCATTGGCATCAGCTTTCATCTAAGGTATCACTTGATTAGACAGGAGATCACATTACCTTTTGGCACCTACCCTCTCCTTTGGCTCAAAGAAGATGGGGATACTCCCTGCCTTCTGTCTCAATACCCAAAGGGTTGTAATGCTGTTTGGAAAATTGGTTTTAAAGACGTGGGGGACATTGACTCTCTCTGTGACAAGCCATATGTCGTTCTGGAAGCTGTGAAATCTATCAAATGCCATTGTTTTTTATCCGAGAAAAATATGATTGGGATGCTATGGAACTTCAAATTCTTCATCAATTTTCTTCCGTGTACAACCCGAGTGACCATCATTTTATCTGTAAGGATATTTCTTTCTAGACTTTATTCTTAGCTCAGTGTTTATGACCCTGGAGACTGTTGCACGGCTAACGTGTCACTTTTTGGAAAGAGCGATAATCGGAGTCCCAATAGATCACTTAAAGGAACGTTTCAGACTCACAATGAATATGGGAGTGCGTTTTTTATCACTCTCGGACTTGTGGGCTATTTTCTCGTATGCTCCTTCATCCTTTCAACGGTTGTAGACGTTGTAGACTGTGTTCTTTGGATATATTTTTGATACATTGAATTGATCGAACCTCTGTATTTCATTACCGGATGCTTTTATTACCATCACATTTATCTTAGAAGCACTTTTTATTAAAAATATTTTATGAATAACTAGCTATAGAATATATTTCAAAAAATTTACAACACCAAGCGTATAAAAAATCTTTGAATCTTTAAAATGACCAAATATTAAGTAAAAAAATTCTAAAGGCCACCGGCTAACAGAGTCAAAAAAAGGGGCTAGGGATCAAACTCTATTAAATTGAGCATATATTTTTTATTAAATTTGCCTTCATGAACTGTTTTTTTTTTCTACAATCACGAAGATTTTAACAATTTTCTGGTAATTATAATACATGCAACTCAAGTAGAAACTCGATAGAGTGCAAACCTCCAGCTAAAATCATGTTCCTAGAAGATTAACAAAAAATGACACTATCTACATTCTGTAAATCAAGTTTAGAGAATTCAAGAAATCTGTTTCGGGATTGCCCAAAAGTGGTTAACATTGTGCACATGACCACTGAGTTTTTGAGGAAATACAAAATTAGTTAATGCCTTGTAATGTCGCCACCTAAATATAGATTTCCCCTGAAAATAAAATACTTAAAAACTAAAGTTCTCTACGCAGCAAGAAGTAAGAACTCTTGCATACTTACTAGTTTGGAAAGACTCCTCTTAAGATCCCACGAAATGCTAGAGAGGTTCCATAAGAATGGAAATGGAATTGCCTTTTAATTTGTTTTTTTTTTAATTTAGTTATTAAGTAGATTTTCGTTAAAATGTTATTATCTTCGTTGATTGACCCATGATTATATTTTTGTTGTTGTTTGAACAATGAATAACACATGATATCAATATGTCAATATTGTTATATTAATTAATTTATATTATTTTGTGAGGAAGTCGTTCTTTGTAATGAAAAAATAAATAAAATTAATGTGCATAGAATAAAGTAATTATGTAATTTAAAAAAATTACACTAATTTAAGTTATATATCTCAATTTATTTTGTGTGACCTGGACCCATAAAACATAACTTGAGGTATGTTTTTAATTTGATCAAAATTATTGTCGGTTTTGAGTTTTTAACATTTTTTGTGACCTTGACCCTTCAAAATTTAATATTTTTGTACTATTAAAATATATAACTTTCATACAAAGTTTAACCAAAATCATTTTGTAACTAAATCGGTAATCCTGCTTTAAAAATATCAAAATAACGTTTTGTGTTACCCGGAACTTTGATGTGTACCGTTCAATTTTTTTTTTTTTGTCGTACTGTTAACATATGTATAAAACATTCCTAAATTTTTTTTTGCTGAATCAATACGTAATTTTTAAAGTATTACTAATTAAGAAAAAAAAAAATAATAAGATGAAATCAAGTGGCTGGCATAGAAATTATGAAAAAAAAACATTGGAAAAAATCAGAATGGCTAACAAAAAAAAAGAATTTTTTGGGTTGGCTTGAAAATGAATTACATTTATAAGACGAACGAAAGTAGTTGCAAATAATCTTTTTTCTCAAACATGAAAAAGATATAGGCACAAAATTTACATCAATCAGATAAATCTTTTTATTTTCTAATCTGCTATAAATACATGGGAAATCAAAAAACACAGCCTATCGTGTTGTGTGCTTCCATGGATAGTACCATGTGTATAATATATTAATATAAGCGATTCTATATATTAATTCATTTATAAGCATAGTATGATAAATTTGTATTGTTCATTTATATAAATGTAATAAATTTTGTATGTGTTCTTTATAGGTGGCCACACAGTTGGGCCTAGTAGACCGAAACACCTTATCAAATTAGTGAGGCTAAGAGGGGTGCCAATTAAAAAATAAGGGGGATTATTCAACACCTGAAACACAAAAATTGTTTTTTGGAGCTAGAGAAGTCTAGATTAAGGGTTGAAGTAAAATAAAAAGTCAGTGTTGTCTCAAAAAATAGCTATAATATTTCACACGTTTTGTAAATTTATTCTAAATTTGAAAAAATATGGATACACAAAAAAAAATCAGCAAAAACTGTACTTTCCATTTTTTTTTCAGGTCTAAAAAAATAGATTTAAAATGTAATATTGTATTCGTAGATAGAAAAGACTATGTAGAAATTTGTCTTCTAATTCGTTTGCATAAAAATTTGTCACATAAATATGGATATTGAACAGAAATATTTGTCATTTTCTGAATAATTCTTCTGTTTTTTAATTTTTTTTTTCTCTATTTTTCATCAAACGTTAATTTTCACTTTTGAAGAAGAAATGTCAAAAAACTATACATTTCGCGCAACAAATTATAGACCTAAATAACACAGAATATATTTTTTATTTTTGGAAAATTTTATTTCTAAACTTTTGCAAAATATACATAAAATATATCGAGCACTATTTTTTTGACGACATTTTAATCCGTGTTTTTTTTTGTTTTTTTTGGTTTTTGCATGTATGTAAAAATCTTGGTAGGTTTGTGTTCCCACCTACAATGTTAATAAATGTTATTTACAACTTTTTTTACAAAATTAATACTAAAAAGACTTTTGCAATTTTATTTCAACTTTTGATTCGGTATATTTTCAGCATTCTCTAGATAAAATAGATCTTCATATCTAGATTATTTTTTTATTTATATATGTTGGTATGTTATATAAAATTATAAACACTTTTTTTTCGATTCATAATAATATATTACATATAATATACAGGTGCTTTCTGAAAAAGTATGTAAGAATATCCCAACACTCTTCCGAACGAAAGGGTTCTAAACATTAAGAAAAAATAGTTAATGTGATTTCTCGTTTCCTCTTTGGCCTAAGAAAACGCGGGGTATCCATTGCTTGTATATTAATATATGCTTTACTATATTTTAATTCAATTTAACATGAGAGTATAATAAAGAGATATTACTCAAACGACGTTATATAATTTATTTTTAAATTAATTAGTGTTAGTTTTTCTGAAAAACATTATTTTATTTTTTATATTCATTAATTATAAAAATATAAGCACAACAGAGTATTATGTAACCATGTATTGACAAACAAGCATTAATTAGGCAAGACCAGTGACTTTCATACAAACTTGCCTGCTCTCTCATGATATCATGCTCGTTTGTCAATCCATGAGTACTGTCAAATATGAAACATCAATCATGTCGAATGACAATTAATAGATAGCGTAAAAGTGATTTGTACTTTTTTCATTCTAATTGCTGTCTTGTTTGTTAATATTTAATTTACTTAAAGTACAATAATAGTAAGATTCGAACCACATGTTATTGTGTCTAAATAACTATCATTAATGATTATAATAAATAAAAAATATTTTTCTACAAAATAATACTAATTAATATACCTATAGGACATATAACATAAAATATATTAACACTACCTATTTAATATTCGATTATTTAAAATGTAAGTTCAAAAAATTAAAACATAATTTTTTTGAAAGGGGTGCCTTGAGTCCTTTTTGTTACGTCATACATTTTTTTTTTTTCGTAAAACAAAGTCAGATTTGTGATGTCATCAAAGAAACGTGGAGTGCATTATATGGTCCACACGAGAGTTTCTGTTTGTGTGGTGGTCAAGACTGTGGAAGTGAACAGATCCAATGTTATGAAGATCAGGAAGGCGTTCGAGACTTATGGTGGGAGCTATGAACAGGAGCCTAGGAGCGGGGCCACCTCAAAAAGCAATCGGATGAATTCATGAGTGCCTTGAGATATAGTATTGAAGCAAATTCTTAAGTCGTGATGTGCAAGTTAGCAAAAAAGAACCACGTAAGTAGTGAAGAAACTATCAGGAATACCGTAAAAGACATGGGCTTCAAAATTTGTTTTTGGCATAAACGCTAACTCACTACAGCAACGGTAATGTCCACAAGATTGCCCAGGACAAAACGAAATCCTAAATTGGAAGAAGGGGGAATATCTGGTCCTGGGTAATGTAGCCTCCTTTCTAACTAGGGTTTGATCCGCCAGAATATGGGATTTGGGGTGCCTGTGGAGTCCCCCACAGAAATGCAGTTGAGCTGTTGGCCATGGCTGATAAGTATGTCATCAGAGTGTGCAAGGCCATCTGACCTCGTGTAAAGGATGCAATGGAGGCTAAAGGTAAACATTTTGAATGTTAAGGAAAAAATTTAAATTGATAATTACTATAAAAAATTTCGAAAAACTGTAATCAAAAATGCTGAAATACCTGGCGTCGTAATTATAAAAAAACTAACCATAATTTAAAGATTTTATCGTAAATTTTTGTATACTTCTTTTTATTTTGATGACTCACCTAATTCAAGAAATATTCTTTACAAAAAACACACGCTATTATTTTCCTTTCTTTTTTCTAATTAACTAAAGGCTATTTTACTAATGAGCTGAATAAGTATCACAAAAAAGAATTGAATTAGAACCATTGTGTAATAATAGTGATACAGAATATAAAAAACTTTTTCAATATAGTCTTATTTTGATAACGTAAATTAATTAGATCAAGTGACAAAAGAAAATAGTTTCTTTAGAATGAGTTGTCATTAAAATATGAAGACCTTGAGTTTTAAACTTCAACAAGATATAACTTACTAATTAACAACAGAATTTCAAAAAATTAAAACAATAAATAGAAATATATATGTCCTTGTTAAATCTTGTTTGAAAATTAACAACTACGGCTATTTTTAATGTCCCCAACTTTATGATTGAAACTCTCTACACCTCGCAAAAAAACTGTTAAAGAGATGGTGCAAGACTGAATGACTAACCAGAATAACAACAAGTCAGGGAAATTTATATTAATATTGGTACAAGTATCCATGTTGGGGTAGTTAAACAACCCAAAAATATTTAATGATTAATAACATTACTCTCTTTTTCAAAATTAACTTTTAAAATTACTTTATTTTTTTGTTCTATTTAACAATGAAAGAGCTTTTACGTATAATTATTTTATTAACAAATATAATTTATTATTATGTATTAATATCAAAGGTATCTAATAAATTTTTTATTGTAATATTTTTGTACGAAATATTAAATCAGGACATTGAATGTATCTCATAAATATAAATTATTATCCATCATATGTTATTTTAAATTAAAACAGGGAAAAAGCACGTATTTTAAGGCAAAAATAACATGAAAGGTATTATTAACTTCTTAAAGAATTTATGTTTATAAAATTAAATTCAATGATTAAAATTAATATGAAGTGGATTGATATAATATGTACATCAAAAGCAATATTGTGAGGGTATTGTTCGATCAATAACTCCCTCTTAAACTGTCCTTTCCGAGTTTACTGAGTCGTCCTTGGCATATATTATTTAAATAACCCGACATCGTGCAATGCTTGCTACAAAAAGAAAACCTTCACCCATATTTTTGTGACTACGAACACCTTGAATAAATATTGACAATGTTTTATAAAATAAGTCCTATCAGTATGTAAAAATAAAACACATAACTTTTTTGAGAAAAATACATCAATGTATTGTGTAACTTGTGTGTGCGCTAAGAAAAACGTAATAAAATAGTTTGGATTTCTTGGGGAATCATCTTCCCCAAGATTAACACAAAGTGTACCAGTTTGTCAAAGCCTAATAACTACGGGCAATGCGAGTGAATCAATAGAGAAATAATATATATTATAAAAAATGAATTGATCAATTAATGTTATGCAATATAAAAATATTTAGATATAATTTATTAGTGCTTCGATGTACATGTTCTGATGGAAATGTCTATGACTTTTTCAATATTTTGTCTACACTATACTCCTCCATCCCTAGGTTATCTCTTATGGTGTTACGGTCTCTCAAACAAATAAATATCCAATGTATATTATTATTGTCAGTGGTCGATTCCCTCGCTTGATACGTAATGACTATTTCATAATTTTTTATTTTTGATAAATAAATGAAGTGATTAGTTATTGTATACTTATGCTACGTTTCTAAAAGGACAGAAGTACGAATTTTTGATGATCTTTAGTCGTATAAATAACATATTCATCAAGAATTTTTTTTTTTTTATATGAAGAAATTTGTCTATCATACACAAATATTAATGTATAGCTACATTATAAATAACTATTATGAAACGATATTATCGACTAAAATACTGCGTTGGATTTTAATATTACAAAATATATATGTGTAATTTATTTGTAAAATAAGATGAAAAGTAATTGTCTGGTAGTACATGAGAGATACATAGTAGTTTGTATAATTGACTTATTTGACTTAGTTGATTTCTGGCCTTTTCTCTGTTTCTTTTTGGATAAAAGTTTTCGTTATACAATAAAAGTAACGATGTGCTCTGACTCTGTTTTTGAAATGCAATTTTATCTCGAACCAGTTATTACATTAAAAAAATTAAACCAGATTCTGAAAGCTTGATGGATTATAATTTATTTTATTCAATAAAATTACCATCATCCTCAATTACATTCTCTATACGACACCAAAGCGCGAGCAGGCCTTCGCCACTTGGTCCCTTGGAAACCCCAGGAGTTATTTGTTGATCCGCCTATAAGTTCATTTTTGGTGAGGGTTGGGTTGTTTGTTGTTCGACTACCCTCCAAGCACAAACAAAAAAAAACACCACAGATTCAGATCCAGTGAATTTTGAGGCCAAAAGATGAAGTCGTCAAAATTGTCTTATAGCCATTTCAAACTTTTTTTTGGAAGGTGTGGGATGGAGCTGAGTACTCCTGCCACATGTAAGTACTCCCATCAGTAAATATGCCAATCCAGGGCTTCACTTTGTTTTCTAGCACGTCCATGTAGTCATCAGTGTTGACCCCGAAGCCTTGGGGGGGAGCAGGAGGCCTGACGTGGTATTCAGAGCTAAGTACTTCGATCTTTGACGTCAGACCACATTGCTGTTGCCTCTAAAATACTCTGGAATGCCTCAAATTTCCTCCTAACCTTGCGAACAAACACTCACTGAGTCCAAGAGTTCGAACAATTGTCATGTTGTTGCTCCCTGTGTGGATTCCAAGGAGAGATCCTTGCCTTTTTCAAATATTTGGACAATAAATTTGTCAATAGATTTTTTTTTTTTCAACTGGTCCAAGTTTGAACAAGTTTTCTAAAAACAAAAATCAGCTTCTTAAGTTCCTTTATTTACCTAAGAGAGGCCAACATAGATAGCTTGCACACCTTGTATATTTTTTTGTGTAAGTTTGTCATTAATATTGCTGCATGAATCATCATCAAAATATTTACTACTAAGAGTAGTACCCAGAATTGCTCAGAGTAATAAGGCATCAACTAAAGGACAGTTTTTCATTAGTGATTTAGAAGATAACTACACAACAAATCCTCAGTGATACTTAGGATTTTCCACAAACTTACTCACTCTTGGTATATATGTTCTCCTCAAGAATGAAATATTAATAATAACAGCTTAATAAAATATCGTAAAAACATTGATTAGGTTGCCAACATCAAAAAACTCGGCTTCAGTACTTTAAAGTCTATATTACTCACTTGCTCACCAACTTATTAAAAAAAATATCAGCATGTATTATTATTAATCTTGTATTATTGCGAAGAGAACATCTAAGTTTTGAGTAACTACTTGTGAGTGTTCTCATAAAAAATGTAGAGGAATACCGATGATTTTTCGGAGAATTATCTTCTATATTATTATAGCAAGATTTGCTTGTTTCCCAACCCCGAATGACTCTAGCCAATGAGGGGTACTATTGCTAGTTTTATTATATAACGTAATATTTATACCTTGACTTTTTTTTCACCAACTAAATATTTCAAGGGCAAATTATTCATTTGAAGGTCATAAACTTAGCATTCAAATGAAAATAGAAAATTAATTGCACATCAAAAATTTATATAGAAACATCTCATACGTGGAAGGCTTAGATGAGAGAAAACTACTTCCAAGAACTTCCATTAAGACTTTGCAAGTAATTATATATATTACAGCTAATATCTAGACACCCCTATGACAACATTGGTATTGGTATTTTTTGTTTATTTTCAAAACAAAATACTTATATATTTTTAAAATTTATAAACTTCACATAATTTAATTAGTTGAACTTTATTCAAAAATCTTTGAGTAAATCCTTTTTTTTCTTTTCTTTTTACAGTTTTATTTATTCAAAACGCAACTTTTAATAAGTTTAGGGCCATAATTTATGGGAATTATGTGCTCTTGATACCCCCTAATGTACTATTTGGTAATGTGTAGTGTTGTGGCAGTTACATAGATGAAAATAATATGATAAAGGAAAAGCAAACGACTTTTTAGTTGTTGCCATCTACCATCTGTTTTTTAAGGCTGTTATCATTATTTTTATTATATTATAATTATTGTAGAGGGAAAATACAATTAAGAAATAATAATTATTACTAGCAAGACCAAGAGCAACGTTAAGCATTTATTGTGGAGTTCAAATTATAAGTCCCTGTTCGACTCAGAATAGAATTGAGGCGGCTGGATATATGAGTAATTCCTGCCTATATCATTTCTAAGCACAGAGTGGTGTTGGTATTGACTTCTTTTGTCTCATAGGTACTTAATGGCATCTAAGCTATTCTCCTCCTTAACATTCCTCAAACTATCATTTTAACAAACTGGCGTATCATATTCTATAATCGCTGTATATTCGCCCAAGGAGTACGTTATTTATATACAGGGAGCATTATTTTTTCCCTCTTGCATGTTTGAGCCAAAATCATATGTATTCAAGTTGTATTAGTTAGATAAAATAACTCAAAAAAATAGTAATAAGTCATATAAAACTTTATTGAAAATTGTCTCCAAATCATTTAAATAATTCTTTAATAAGAATTATTATTTTAATTGAATGTTGTTATTTTTTGTGATAAAATACTCTTGTTTAAGGCATATGGTTTTCTTTTCTAATTTTATGAATGACGCTATTATATTCATGTTTAAAGTTTTTCATAAAAATATTAAACGTAGTGCGAGAAATTTAGGAAATATAACAGTCTATATTATTGTTGCAAATATTACATATAAATTTAATATTACCAAAAACTCACAGTGACTTTCATGATAAATACTTGCTATTATAGATACAAATAAATCTTCCATGAGAATAGTTTAAAAATATTCCTCTGGCGCTCGTATTTTGTGTGGATAGATGTAAGGAAACGATACAAATTAAATAAATAGAATCTGAAGGATATACAAGGCTTCCTCGATTTATCACATTGAGGAAAGAATCTTTGACTGACTGAGACTCATCATCCATAAATCCTTCTTCAAAATTTATATGGGGAAATTTGAGGTTTCGAGCTACATACCCAATTATAAAAAATGTTAATTCAATCCATATAATTTGCCGTTACTATAGTCAACTTGCTTTGATGTGTGAATTTCGTCAATTAATAGATATACATTATTCTATATTGGACTCAAATTTTCACTTCTACATTTGAGGAATTTAATGGTGGTAGCATTAATACCAGTGCTGACAATGACCGCTCCAGAAACTGTCATCAATTGGGACACATGTGGCATTGTAAGAATTCCTTGCATTTAAAGTTGCTTGTAAAAAGTAGGTCTGGTTTGTTTCCACTTCAACAATGTATCTGTTCAAAAAAGCTAAGATATTTAGTACTTGAGACATGGATTGGATAGCTCATGGTAAGATGCACTTTACTGAGACGTAATCGAAAATTCCGATGGTCTATGATGAATTCCATATCATGAAATATTTCTAATTGATGCTTTATAACTGTTCTTCCATGAACAGAATCAAAATGAAATCTTGCAAACAGGAATCCATTTTCAATATCTGCGATTGATATATTAGCAGGACGATTATCTAAAGAGAGATATTGGATGGAAGTACCGTTATCGGCTTCCAGAAACTGTTGACCCATATTTTCCGTTCGACTAGAAGATAAAGTGCATAACTATTAATCTATTTATATTGATAAATAGTATATATCTAAAAATCATCCACCTCAATTGGGAATATGAATTTTGAAAAATACAAAACAAAAACGTTTAAAATATTACCAATACTCTTCTTGGAAACGTGATTGAGTAGTTGCTCAACCGTTCCTTCGATCTGGTTGATGTTTTGATAAATAAGAAAGACAGTTTTGGAACCAACAAGGAAGGGAGTCATATTTTAATGATCTATTCGTCAATTTTAAACCTTTTCACTTCTTCATTTAGAAACTATGAGAATGTATCGATTCGGTCAAAAAATCTTGATCTTGAAAATGTTCGGAACAAATTTTGATTGTATTAAATGACTCTTTTCCACATTTTGAGGCTATTTGTATCTTTTGGATATTGATGGAACGTTAATTTGCCCTCCATTTCATCCAGGACTTTGGACTCTCCTTTTTTAATGCGATACCCAGACCGAAATCCAGGAACTGAGAGCCTACTCGGCATTTTCGCTAGCTCCACTAGAGAATCTTCTTTAAAAATCAAAAGATTTTGTCTGTGGAAGCCCTGCAGAAAGCCCATTCCTTGTACGATGGCAAAGCTGGATATACAACGATGTTGCCCTGACCTGCCAAAGCCTCCAATCAGTGCGGCCGAGGTTATCAAGAGAGGCGGATCTCGTTTTAAAAAATTGTTAAGGGTTATAGTATAAAAATAAATTTAAGAGTATTCATCATTTACGAACGGGTTCTTATTATTTCGCAGTATCCCAAAATTTAGACAAAATATATTTCCCGGGATCCCACTCAACGACTATTTCCCGGAAAAGGAGAAACCATAGTATGTCTGAAAGTTTTAATAAGTTTAATGAACAGTTCTTGTTATAAATTATACTAATTTTATATTTTCCTAACTACATTTAAAACTTTCATTATGTAAAAAAGTGTTTGTGTGTATTTTATAGCAGATATTTCTTTTAATTATTTTTTTTTCCTTGTTGGTGGATTAAAAAAAAAGTATAAATGTTGGTGCATTGAAAACAATGCAAAAGTAAACATTTCTCACGGCGTTCAACAATTTTTTTTTTAAATTAATAAATTGAATATAAGTACTTTTTTATATTTTTATTTTCTATGATTTTTTATTATTGTGTGTTGCACCTTCTCAATAAATGTATATATATATATATATGTATATACAAAAATTAATGTTTTTTCTTCTATATACCACTTTTATAGTGGCCCGAGGTAGGCCAAACCTTCGGACAGTGAGCGAACATTATTTCTTTTTTTTTTAATTGTCAGGATTAAATTTGTTTGATCAAGTTAAAATACGTCCAAAACATATATTATCTAACAAATAAAACCAGACAAAGTTTAATGTTATCAAGATCAATAACCAGAGTATGAGGGTCAATGTCAACAGTCTTTATTTAACAACATAAAAAATAGAAAGTACATTTCATTCCATTCAGGCGTTAGAACAAAGGTTTTTTTTCGTGAACAGGATCCAGACTCTAAGCATCACACACGATGATGCTCTATATGGAGAGATTTTATTTTGCAAACACCTGGTTCTCGAACTCCCCTAGACGTAAATGTCCAAGGTTTAAATGTCAAAGGAGCTGGCAGCCAGGCCTCGACCTGCAAAGAAGCTTTAACATTGGCCTGGCGCCAATGTTGGAAAATTTTGAACGCTGTGTGCAGGTACAGAGCCCTTTTGTAGGAAATACAGCCACCCGGCAGCAACCTTGTTCATCCAAGGGACAAAAGTATTCTTGAGAAGATCACCCGGAATAACCTCAGATCACCATATCCTGGTACTGGACAGTGTAAATGTTTTTCGGCCCTTGGCATGTCATCCTAGATTTTTTTTTATTTAGCTGGAAGAAAAAGGAGGCACAGACTTGTTGATTGAGGCAGGATGTGTAATCTTCTGCTTCGGGACGACCTTACCCTTGCAATCGGCGATCCACTTGTCATTTCTTCTGTTGACGTGGAAACTTTTTCGTCTCAGAAAAGTTTTGAAGATGAATTTGGTTTGTCTTCAAATGCAGTGATCGAGACGAAATGTCCTGTTCTGGACATAAGAGGTGATATCCAAGCCCTTTCCTCGTGTTCACAGAGATCCAAGACTGTTGGAGATATGTTCTTGTGATTTTGGGGTTTTTGGCAACTTCTTGTGACATCACCGGACTGGCTCATCTTGGGGTACATGGTGGAGTCGATAATAAACTTGGTGACAATTTTGGCACCAGCTAATGTTGCAATGGTCATTCATTGCGTCAATTCCATGGTTGTTGATATTTGATGTCAAAATTGGAATAAAATAGTTTCTTAGACTCTCAACGGAAGTACCCTTGTTAGCCATTTTGATAAAATAAAACTTTGTCTGGATTTATCATTTATGTCCTGGAATCTGTCATTTGCAAAAGATAGCCTTGCTGTGGGATGAGCGTGCCATGACTAGTACAACACGTAACTTTAATCCCGCCGTAGTTGTAATCTTTATTTAGTTTTCCAAGTGTTTCAACGAATTACATGTTTTTATACAAATTTTTCTGACTTTAACTGAATTATTTTCTATCAAAAAAATAAAATGTATAAGTATGTGTAGTATATTTGTAAGGTACAAACAATGATTTGAAACCAAGCACTCAAAGTTGATTTTTTACACATGGGCCCATGTTCAGACACACATTTAAAAAATATTTAAGAAAATTTATTTTAAAAATGAAACAACTTCAAAAAACTATTTACAAAATATAAGTTTATAATTTTTGTAAATACGAAAAAAAGTTTTTTATCTCTAAAAAAATGCTACACGACATTGTAAAACTGTGTATGTAGTGACTCATTTATTTAATTTTTTTTTGTTTGTGTTTTTATTCACAAAACTAAATTTTCTGCTTTAAAATAATTAATATTATTATACTTTAAAACTACACTGAGACGGCTTTATATGACGATTAAGATGACTTTATGCACTATGGCAATTGTTTGTAAAAAAATGAAAATATTGATGAAACCAAAAACAATGCATATAACAAAATATTCCTTCGTTTTTTTTTTACAAAATATGTTTTAATAATTTTTTTAAAGTGTTTAATGTTAGTAATCAATATTTGAATTGTATATATTTTGTCAATAAAGGGAAATAGAAAAATAACTAAAAACTAAACTCCGCTGAATAATTGAATATTTACTTCAAATTAAATTAAATATTAATTTTTTCTTATAAATTTATAGACTTATGTTTTATACAACTCTATACTGTATACATCAGGAAGCACAATATACCCTCGGCATGCACCCAGAAGGTGTAGTGGAAAGGATAGCAACAGGGCTGTTTGGGGAACAAAAGTGTTAAAAAGAGTTTAAAAGAACTCAAAAGATGCATTCAAAAGAGTCTTTCCACGGAGGAGATTGGTTTCTTTCATTGCCAGTGCCAAAAGTGGCCTGCCAATCTTCAGAATGCTCTTTCCACCCACTTTTTTTATAGCTCTCTGGACAGTCTATAAAAACAAATAATATCCTAATGGGCTTTAAGGGATTGATCTGGGCAATTTTCCGTAAATCATCCGGATCCAGTTTAGCTTTTTTGACAGAGCCCTTCTTTCTGTCCTGCGTTGTGGACTTGCTGACAACGTAGACTGTCATTTTAGAGACACTCAACTATTTGGAGTGTGTTAATCGAAATTTTTTGATCACGTTCAGCTATATTTATTTTCGAATTTTACGCTCAATTTTAATTAATTATTGAATCAGTAAGTATTCAGATTTCAATGGACTACCAGGTATAAATATCATTGGCGTATACCAGGCTTAGAAAAAAGTACTTGCCTCTAAGTAGTTATTAAAATACTCATAATTGACCAGGAGGATGTTGTAGGCATTTTGTACAAAGAATGCAAATTAGTTATGAATATGGCCACCATCAGCTTCAATAACAGCCTCTAACTGTCTCTGGAATCCCTTTCACAAATTGGCAACGTAGTCCTTTTCATGATCCTCCACTGCTGGTAAACAGAGGTCGTCAAGGCAATAATATTACGGTGGCGGGCTTTGAAGGCCATATTCTCGATTTGCAACCAAATGGAGTAATCCAGTGGATTCAAATCGGGACTTTGAGGGATGTAAAGGTTCTTGAACCAGAAGTTCATGTTGCTACCCATCCATTCTGGTACAATATTAGTAGTATAGGTATAAAAGCCTTAGAATCTGAGTTATTCCAAAATAATCGGAACTTTAATGAACAACACCTGTTCATAACTGTATTTTTGGAAGGTATCATTCCTCTTTCTACACCCGGTATTATAGTTATTACTTAGCGAGATAAAAATTAAGAAAAATTGAAATGCAGAGCTTATAAATTCATTAATTTAATGTTTAACATGTTTTGTATAACTTCACTGTCAATCATGCTTAAAAATGTACATATTTAACTAAGTAATTTTATTAAAAGTGCATATCATTTAAAGAATATTGATGCGCATATTCTGTTCTTATAAAATAACGTTATCATATCCAAAGTGGAAGCATAAATTGTATCTATTTCCAAAGCTATGCCATAAGAAAGGATATTAATCATTGTCAGAATGTATTTGATTAATGAGGAGTCAATATTTTTCATGGGGGTACCCTTCTAATAACATGTTTTTCTATCATGAAATATTGTCTCATGTGTGAATAACGGAGGTTAAAAGAATTTTATATACTTTTAGTCCAAGTCAAGTCTTGATTCTTTGTATACAATCAAGTCCTTGAATATTTTCATTTATTCTTTTTCAATTACTTAATAAAAATAAAAGTATTTTAAAGAGGACTTAATATCCAGAGAAAAAAAAATCACTTTCGAGTCCAAGTCGAGTCGCAAGTCTTCAAAATATAGGTTTGGATTTTTTTAAACTTTCTCCCAGGAGTGTAATTTTAAATGAGTCCAGTTCAAACAATAATTTCCTTTGAGATCGGTCCAGACCGAACTTCTTAAAGGAAGGATAACCGTCTCAGAACTGTCTAGGATTGGCACCTTTTTCAATTTTTTCAATGAATTAGTGTTGTTACGATACCAATATTTTATCGCAGGTTCAGGGTGTTGGGGTTGAAAGATTTTGTAAGCCGATTATCGAGTTGCAAGTCTTGATCCCAGTCCTCATCTCTAGTAAATAATACTAAATAAATACATTTATTTTTGTTCAAAAAGGGAATATGAAATCATTGTGAAATTTTGTATGTATTAGTTTTTTGAGTCAGCTTATGATATGTCAACTCTTGTTCTCCATCGGTGACCTGAAGGTTAATGTATTGAACTCTATTTGTATCTAACTAAGATTATATTATCTATCACTAAGGTAAAACCACGGGGTGAAACGATGATGACATGATACATTTCTGTCCTAAGTTTAATTGGTTACGAGAATACTTTTTTTTGTCAGCTAGGGCCACTGATGGCTCCATCCTATGATCTACAAAAACATAAACATTCTACATCTTGGCACTAGAAAATGAAGGCTTCCCTTTGATGTAGTGAAGAATCATCTAAGGTGTACAAAAGAGTTCTAAAATCTTTAGAACTATTGAAAGTTTGGCTAAAAAGATACGGAATATCGTGCGTGGAATATTATAAAAATATAAATACAATTTACAATCTATATATTCATAGAATGTATGGTTCCAATAGCCCTTACAATAACTGTAGGATAATTATTAATAGTGTTCAAAGGGACTGGAGTAGTACACTAAACTCACGGTTCTGTACAAACCATATTAGTACACCCATCATCAAAGTACAGTATTTGGTAAAATGTATTTTTCAAAGAGAATTAATGAAGTTTTTCATGTTTTTTTCGATATTTTATTATTTAATCATTTTTTTTTTCTGTACAAACAACTAACTCCTCCAAATAACAAAACTATTATTAATGAATTTATATATTTTTTTTTGTACAAAAAGATGAGTTTGTCTACATTTTTGGGTAAAAAAAGAAAACAAGACTGATTAGCAGTCACAATAACACCAGCTCTCGATAAATGATTTAGCTTGATTCTGATGTATCTGTAGTTGTGAGGTATCAACAAGCTAACATGAATCATTAGAAAATTTATTTAAATTATACCTCCACTTGGCCACTGGTTTTTTGTCACCTGAGAACTATTTTATCAATTTGTCAGTCATTATCTCTTTTTTGTATAAACAAATACATTATTTCTTATATAATAGGGATGATATTTAATTATTATTGATTAAAATATTACTTCACTTTCTAAATCTATTCATAAAAATAACTAAAATTTTATAGCATCAAAATATTTTATATGCGATTATATGTACCGTTGTACCGCACCAAAGGGGAAAAGATACCAAACGGAAACAAGTTACAATCCTATACTGTACCATCCCTAGCGTTCACCATTCATTCATAAAATGCATGTTTTTTGGTGATACTTCAAGAGTTATTATCATTCAACATGGATATGACAGGGTACAAAGTTAAGGAACTTAACGCCCAAGTATTATATGAAGTTTCATCTATCAAATGATTCCTAGAAAGTCGACGAGGGATTATACTCTGTTAAGTGGCATAGATTTCAATGCTAGGGCAATATCTAAGGGTATATACCAAAACTTGGTAGGTTGCTCCTGAAACCATGTCCTTGATGTGATGAGGTAAAATATATATCATTTTGATACCATTCTACGTAAAAAGTGATCTTCCGGCAGTATGAACTTTTTTCTGAGGAGATGAACGTCCTAAACTAAAGATTTTCACAGCAGTATCTCATTATTGTACAATTACTGTGCTTCAATTAATTAATTTTTTTTTATACTTTTATTGTTCTAAGGTCTAGATTAGGTTGTCTAATTATACACAACAATGAGTATTTCTGTTTTTAGTTACCCAAATCTTTATAACATTTCCTATTGTTTCAAATCTATGAGTAAATTTATCAACAATATGAATTAAGACCTATAAAAGGATCCCCCTCAAATACTAATTTATTGTTCTTAATCAGTAAATAGATATACTTGGGAAATAATTACTGGGATAGGAAAATGGCTAAAGATCATTTTCAATCGAATTTTTTGATACTTTTAGTGCGTTTAAATAATAAGTTTATGTGACTAACAGAAAAATTTGGTTCTCATAAATATAGAAATAGTTTGTGTTACAGGGTCTAAACTAATGATAGAGCCATGGGAGGTATGAACCCTAACTTCTTTACAATTTACATTGTAACGGCAGGAGGAGCATCTGGAAATTGATCAAAATAATGGAACGAAGTAGCTTAATTGACAACACAACTGGGAGAAATTATTCTTCTGGACCACATGTGCGTAGATTAGCTACTCAGACATTCTTAGATAAGGTAATACTTCATGTATATGGACTTCAAGGAAGATTCTTTGGTCAGATGGAGTAAATTTAATACTATAACGTTTACTTATATCAAATCACTGCAACTCTATGTGACCAATTAAAGTAACACTAAAAAAAATAATACATAAACTCTATTTTAGCCCAGACATAGGCTAAAAAAATGACCATATCAAGTTTCTGACGACCACCACTATCCAGCAATGTAGTATTACTAAACAATTGCATCATCAATATATGACTCCTGATTTCAACTATAAATCGTGGAATCAATTTTTTCTGTTTCATTCAAAAAAAAGGTTGCAAATATTAAATTGAGGTAACAATTTGTACACTTAACAAAAATGCAACCGCAAAATATAACAAATAATTAGTCGTCATAATGAATGTTCACTCGTATCTACGCATCCTAATTAAATTAGGGCAATTCTTTTATTTAAAAGCTTTTCAAGAAATGATACCCATAATAATATTGACAATGATTTATTAAAAATAAAACACATATATCAGGTTTCATTGAATGTACAAGTTGTATTTTTGATTCAAAATGATAGTATATATTTAATGTTTTGTCTTCCACAACTTTACAAATCATTTAGGTGATTTCCCTCATTCTTCATACACCAAACTTCAGCATTTTAATACCATTAGTTATCTTTGATTTGTTTTTGTCACTTTAAATAACTTTTCATCAAGAGGTTTTAGAGGGATAGTTGTTTTATACAATGCAGAATTTTAATTAATTTTATATATTCGTGAATTATTAGTTGATTAGGTAACTAGTTATATGCGATTCCACAAAGTTCTTAAATATGTTAATTTTTCTTAAATAAAGTCTTTCCTTGATTTTGAAAAATTACACCAATTTATAATGTTTTATGACGTTAAAACTCATAGCACAAATTTAAGTTTCTTATCATTTTTATGTGTAGATTTATTTGCGTTCTAAGAATTTTACAAATTTCAAATTATAAAAATGAATTGAAAAAATCTGTTAACTGATTGTCATTAATTGCATCAATAAAATATCAAACCCTCAATTGCAATATGTTTTTGTTTGTTTTTTTCACACCAATATCACTTGTAAACGATTATTGAATAATAATAGAACATATACAATCAATAATGTACACAAATAAAATAATTAAATTTTGTTAAAATAAATAAAAATCAGACATAGAACAATAAAATATTTGAAAATGCAATTACTAAATTTGAAGTATCGTCGATTTATAGAAATTTTCGGAGAAATTAATTATGAAGAATAATTGTGTAACAAAAATAGCAAACTGATAACTAATAAAAACACTGAAACTTGAAACAATGAAATCAATTGACTGAATATTCAACAAATCTTTAGAATGTCGCCCTACGAATTAAACCACGCCTACCCGGAACTACCTCCACTGCCTAATTGCCAATTATTATAAGAAAGGAGGTTATGTTGGTGCACTCTTTATATGTATATCAAATGACAGCTGAGAGTCCAATCTAAGTAACAAAAACTTTTTTAATTCTACCCACTGAACTAATCTCAATACTTTTCTCAACTCTACACCTTTTTTTATAATTTTTTTCCTGAGTACTATCACACACACGCTATCTTAAATATAGCCAATGAAAATTAAAAAACATTTTATTTATATTTAGTTTGTTTATCTTAAAACTCTAAACAAAAACGATGTACTATAAACTATAATTATATAATAGGTCAATTTTTATTCTAAAACCTCCTTATATATATACTTTCAAAAACAAAAGGTATTTCAACATTACATATACAAGGTGCATAAGTTATATTTAACACAAACTTAGCACACTCACTTGGGTAACCACGGCGCTTAGGCATTTGATTCTTTTTTTTCTGTTAGATAGCTTGTTTAAACTTGTAGCAGTAGGAAAAAAATGGAATCAATTGAAAATTCGTTGTTTCAAATATTTGAAAGAGGCAAAGACCCCTTTTTTGAATCCGCCCCAGGAACATCAATATTACTTTTTTAGAGACCAAAATGAAGTTTTGGATGGATATGGTTGCAAATGGGAGGCCTTACATGTTACAGCACAACTCAGCTCTCTTATACACATAGAAAAAAAGTACGAAACGGTTCCCAGCCCATTATGGCAGCTTCATTTTGCAAGACTTTTTGCTTCCAAACTTCCTCGGTCATAATCCAACGGATTTTTTTGAGGAGGGCACGATCGAACGACAGGCCAATCGAACACCCTGGAACACCAAAGACGAACTTACCGGTTGGATCAAGAAGGAATTCCGGGAGATTCTTAGGGGCCAAGTGTCGAATATCTGCTTGCGCTTTGGTCGTATAAAGACTATAATTGAGGCTGGAGGTGATTTTATTGAATAAAATGAATCAGAAATGATCAAGCTCTTAGAATCTGGCTACATTTCACTCTGATCACTGGTTTGAGAGAAAATTGTGTTGGGAAAAAAAAAAAAATTTGCAG
Source organism: Lepeophtheirus salmonis (assembly GCF_016086655.4). Lineage (NCBI taxonomy): Eukaryota > Metazoa > Arthropoda > Copepoda > Siphonostomatoida > Caligidae > Lepeophtheirus > Lepeophtheirus salmonis. The sequence goes on from NC_052140.2 coordinate 9,049,230, forward strand.
CACATAAAGTTTGCGAACCCTGTACTTCCTCAAGCGAATTGTTTAAAAGTGTTTTGTCGACTTTATATTTTTATTAAGTTGGCTTAATTTTTATCACTAAACTTCATCAAATGTTATAAGTTTATTGGTGAGGCTGTAGCTGAGTGATTTTAAAATCAATATGAACTTGACGTAGAGTATAAAGGACAAAATTAGACTGCAAGTTAACAAGTTTAACAAGGTATAGCAATGACATACACAGACAAGCGTTTCCTTTCAAATTGTTGTACCATACCGACTGCTGGTCCAGCTAATGAGAAGAATTGTTTTTGTGACGTCAGGGCCCCAATGAAAAGTGTAGATCTTAACCACGAAGCATTCTGACTCATGGATCCGCATCCACCCATCCTAGCTCTTCCTAGAATTTCAAATTTTTGACATTTGGAGAATGTTTAATCCACCGGCCTTCTGACTTCTGTTTGACTTCATGTTCAAGGGATCTTGCCTCCTTGTACCACACTCCGTGGATCATCTCCTTTAATGGAAGAATTCTTCATTGTGCAAATCCCCCTTCACATCAAGGTCTGAGAACCTCTCAATTATGTATGTTTGTTAAAAAATGGATACATTTTTCCATATTTTCTAAAGAATCGTCGTATACTTTTTAAATAAGTAATAAGTATTTCCATAAAAAGAGATCATAATTTACTGGAACAGAAAGAGTTATCGTCCGCAGCTCATTCATTAAAATGTTTAGTTTCTTCCTCTATACCTGAATTTTGATGTCAACAATTTGCTAAAACTAACCTTCTGATATCCAAGATGAAAATTATATTTATACATTCTACTGTCAAGAAACTAAAATTGAATGCTTATTGCAAAATTCACTTATCCCCAGGGCCAATATCGACAAGTTAGGGAATTTATTTAGAAGCAGTGGATTATTATGTTGAACAAGTCGATAAAGAAAATAAATTCATAAATGATCCGCGACAACAATATTTATATCATATTTGTTATTTTTTATTCTACACATACTTTTTTTAATATTTATGGTTGCTTAAATTAATTAATTTTTCTATTGCTACATTACTATTAACATTTTTTACTATAAAAATATACCTACTGTTATGTAATAAAAATGAAATGATTATGTAAAAAACAACAAACTTCTATCTTAATTTGTCACTTATCTAGAGTATAATAAATTTAGAGTTCAATGTAATGATTTTGCTAATAGAACAGGGTATGATAAAAGGGCAGATTAAAAAATCTCTAAAGGCTGACAAAAATCCTAATTATGAAATAGTATTTGCATTTCCAAAACTAAGTCGAAGTAATCAAAAATATTAAAAATATATCAGAGAATACATAAATAAGAAATCCAAATTTTAATAATAATTAATTAATAAGTAGTTTATTACTAATATTAATTGTCAGCATTAGTTATTTTGTTTGCTAACTTAAAGTGATTGTTATTTCATTTTAAACTCATTTATGTATTGGTTTATGTCTTCAAAATATAGACAATTTCCCTTAAAATATTATTATTTTAATGTACATTTAGTTCTCAATACTAAGATCATTTAAGTCTTAATTATTAGGATTGGTCACATTATAATGTTATGTTATATATGGTGTACATCAATGGACCAATTTAGTAATACACCGTCTCTGACGTCACACTCCATCGACAGTGAAAAAAAAAAATGCGTGGTGGAAGACTCACATCAGTAAAAAAAAAGCGTTATGGACGTAGTTTGTATTTTAAGCTACCTTGTCAGACTGTATATATTTTTTTCAAGGATTTAAAAGACACTTTTTAACCGTTTATAGGTTATAGCAATGATAATTTCGTCTTGTTTTGTCACATTTCGTACCGTTTTCGATACATTCATTCTGTCTCGTTTTCGTTGCTTTTAGTCTCGTCTCTATATTGTTAACTCTTTGATATTGGATATCCCTTCTTTAATACTGTTAGTGAACTGGGTAAAGAGGAAACAGCTAAATGTATTTAATTAAATTATAAGCAATTGAACGATTATAATAATTATGTAATTAATTTTTTACATCATTTTTTAAACTATACTATCAATTTTGCAATTGTAAATATCAAATAAAATATGAAAAAAAAACTTATTTGAATTTAACTCACCGAGAAAAAAAAAATCCTTATGTTACAATAATCTTAATTACATATGTCTGTGGTTTCAGCAAAATATAATTTGTTATTCTATTAGTAAAAAACTAAAATTTATATTTTCGATTAAAATTGGTATAAAATATCCAATACTATATGCAAATTTTGGGAATTAAATTAATACCCATTATTTATGTTTAGTTTGCATCAACTATATAATAATTTTGTAGATGTACATTTAAAAAAGGAAGAATCCAAAAACCTGAAGGAAAAACAAATTACTTTAAACTAAAATAGTCAATTAAATCCACTAAACCTCGATCAAAAATGACCAAAATATCCAAATATGATAAATAAATAATTGCATATAATCTGATTGAATTTTTGAAGAGCATACTAACGTGCATTGACTTGGAAAAAGGTAGATTATTTATTATAAGAATATCAAGTGTTTCCATTCATATAGGGCTGTAAAATATCCCAGAACACAAATGGACTGTTAAGAAAAAGAAAATATTTTTTTAAGTCGCACAAAATACCTCACCCTTTGTACGTGAACTGATATTTTCAGTGCCCCATTTTTTATCAAATTGCATCAAGTAAGTTTTATCCCCATGAAACATTCTTAAAAATAAATAAATATTTGTTTTTGTAGAAATGTATTTTCGTGGATACTGCGTCAACTTAACATATTAATAATCAAGGCTTAGTAAAATTTAGTTATATTTCACTTTTCAGTTGTTTTACCTTCTCTTCTTTCTCTTTTAATGTATCACACTTAACCTCATCAAAATTAATTAGTACATCTTTTGTATTTTAAAATAATTAATATTTATATAATTTTGTATCAAATAAGAAATTATAATTTTTCAACTATAATAATGACAAATTAAATATTTTTAATACACCATACTAATATTAATTTTTTTAAATGTATTTTTCCTCTTTTTCTTGAATTATATTTACAATTGCAAATTATTTTCTATAGTTATTAGAAATATTACAAATTTAAATAGTGTGATTTTGAATTTATGTTGACTGTACGTAATATTATACAATTCGATTAATATTCACTAACTATTTTAAGAAATATTTTGTTGCTTTTATGTTGCGAAATCATTGTGCAGAAACATTTGTATTCATTGTGTATAGTCATATCTAATGTTGTATTGGTCCTTAATCAGGACTGAACTCTAGTCCAATCTCATTTCTCGGTCCTTAAAGAAAGTAAAATTAAGGGTACTTTTTCTTGTTTTGTTTTTTTCATTATGCCGTTATATAATAACAAAATTATATAATTTAACAAACATATTATCGTATGAAAATAGGAAAATTATTGCAAGATATGTGCTATAATTATTTAACATTTCTTATATATCTTATTTGGCTTATAAACACAAAAAAAATGTATAAAAAATTCCACGGACCGACAGTACTTAGAATTAATAGGACTGAACACTTACGAAATTAAAAAATTAATGATCGAAGATTGAATGCTTAAAATTGATTCATATTTCATAGATAAAAACATCAACAATTTTAGCTAACAAAGCAAGTCAAGAAAAGAACATTTAAATGTGATTGCTGAATAGCCATTCGTGCACTCCAAGCAGTTAGGCGTCTCCAAGACCGTCGTGTACGGTGTCACCAAGTCATCAACGTTGGAGATGAAGTAAAATAATTTCAAACAGGCAAGTTGGACTCGGAGTAGTTAATGAAATCAGCCTTCGTCAACCTCAAGTCCATGAGAACTCATGCAAGAGATCTATCAAAAAAGTGGTTGGAAAGATTTTTGTAAGAGTGGAGACCCGCTTTTGACATCAGCAAAGAAAGAACCCCATCTTCTCTTTTGCAAGATTCCTTTGAATTAGTCTTTCGAGTTTTTTGGAGTCTTTTTCCCACTTTTGCCCACCCCTACGACCTTGAACTTAACCCCGTTGACTACACCTTTTTTGGCTCATGTTGAGGAGAAGGCCTGCAGTGTCTTCATCCAAACACCGAGGCCCTATAAGCTACTTTTAGCCAGCTACTGGATGCTATGACAGAGGACTACAACTGCAGTGTGTATCAGGCCTTCTGCCGCCATCTGGAAGGCATCGTGACCGTCCAAGGCAGCTATGTTAATGATTAAAAAAGCTTGGATACGCATCTTCAATTTTGTAAATTAATTAAGAATATTTAGCAGGGTTTTAAAATTTAAATTGTGCTGATTTTAATGGATGGTAAATGAATAAAACAGGTCAAATAAATTTTACTTTTTCAAAAATCGAGTAGTACTTCACTATGTGATCACAAACGTGTATTTAGTTTTTTGGGATAAAACATTATATAGGTACATATTTATAATATTATTTATATATCATTCAAAAATTGGAACAAACCTATCAAAAAAAAGTAATAATGCTGATAGAATTCTGATGTTTAAGTTTTGCCTTATAAAATACCGTTTTTATTCATAGAAGATGAAAAGTTTAAAGAATAATAAACTTATTACCTGCTTATTTCACTATGTGAAGTTAAAATTATTATATGAAATTGAGGCTTTTCATAGCAAAGGAAATTGTAACACAACATTTTTTATTATTATTAATTGAAACTATGTTCGATTAAATTCTCAAATATTTAAATTTTTCACAAATAAATGTACATTGAAAATTATATGTTGACATATATTTTTTGGAAGAAAACCTTGAGCCTTCAATATATGTATGTATAATCTGTCATTCACATTGGTATGTTATAAGCTTTGTATTCAAAATTCTGGAATGAAAAATTGGCTTTAATTTTAGCAATACCTCGCTCCATTCCCATCATTGATGGTCCACCATCTGTAACTTATTAAGTTATTTTCGACGTACGATCTTTAAGTTTGTCAAAAAAGAATTTAATGGTCAAAAATTATTCTCACCGGCTGTAATTATTTGTATTAGAGACATCGCGAAAACTTCCTCCCAGATGGATAACCATTGAAAAATCAAACAAATATTGACAGTTGTGGTATTTCTTTATTATCCATTCATCGATACAAATGGATAAATTTTCAAATATTTTCAGTTTCCCAATCAGAGCGTTTTTATCTCCTGAGCAAGTTTTCCAATCCTCTGGGTGTTTTTACCGTTTGACAACGAATATTTTTTCCATAGGCTGGGTATCCTGTCTTCTGTAGACATTGTGCTGCTTAATAAATGCAATTTTTCACTACTTTGCTACTATTAACAGCATTTTACCCTTTTTGAGAATCCTTGAAATGTGGAGAAGAGCTTCAAAAGCTTTCTCTTGACCAGTTGTAATGGTGTCATCAGTTTTGTACCACAGAATGAAGATAATCAAATTTATTTTTTCTATTGTCACTTCCAAAAGGGAAAGTTTCACTTTACTTAGCATGCGTTATCCTAAGGAAATTTTCAAATTAGCCTTTTTTGCCACTACTATATTCTATTTGCATATCACACGAACAGGCTTCTATTACTTTTCCCCCCTTAAAACCAAGTGTAATTTCTATTCGTCCTTTAAAAGTTGATTAAAATCTGCATGTCTTGCCAAACAGTTGTTACAATACATTAAATTGAAAATTCTAGCAAGCCTGATTACACAAAGGTCTAACCTTTTATTTCTTTTAACCTTGATATGGAGGTTACATCTTTTAAACGTTTGCAATTTTCTTTCCCCTCCTTCCGTCCCACCACAAACTATTTTTAACCCACACACAATTACGGATAATCAGTATAATACGAATGTCACTCTACCACGTCAGTTGCTCATTATGCCTCCTTACGACAACATACCCTGTTGTCTGTCAAGTCAGGAACCAAAACGTTGTGCACTTTTGTGGCTGTTGTCCAATTTAAATGGTCTAAGAAACTAGAAAATAGTATGAGAAGGATGGTAAAAACTCACTGACAATGATTTACCAGAAGGTTTTTCTTATTTTATTGAAGAAATCAGGAAAAAAATGAGAATAATTATGGCCAATCAATTAATTGAATCACTCACAACATTGACGTACAGTCCTATTAAACTTTGCATTGTGCAGTCAATGAATACCTGTGATACAACAAATGTGTCACCGCAAAGAATAGTTTCTGACAACGTGATGTACATCAGCTAAGTTTTTGGGATCCTAACTCACCGGAATTCAATCCTTCAGACTATTTTGTCTGGGCGATGTTGAATAGGTTTCCAATGAAGGTACCAACACCAGTATAATATCTCTAAAAGCTGGGATAAGGAGGGCATTTCGGACTTTACCCAGAGGGGCATTTCCAGGCACCTAGTGAATGTGTGGTCCGAATTAAGTACGATTTTAGTGATTAAATGTCAAATTTGTGTTATGATATTGGTTTTTGTGCACATTTTAATAAAATCGGCTACGAAATAATGTTGCTGCAGCGTTTTACTTTTTTTTAACCTTACAAACAATTACATGATTCACCATTGATGCATTGTTACAGCTTAATATTTCAAAGACATATTTTGGTACTCTATAGACTTTGTACTCAAATTTATCGCATGAGTAGAGATACCTTTGAACATTACGTAGTGTTTCAAACCTTCATTTTGTTTCTCTAGGAGTATTTGCCCCCCCCCCCGAAATGGCCTTTCAAATATAATCGATCAACTTGAAAGTCTTAATTATACTACTTCAAGTACAACTAATTGAGTAAAAATGTAATAATCCGAACTCCATTTCGTAACAAAAGCATGCTAGCTTGCTTTTGTGTTGATGAGACACATTTACGTACATTTATCAGTGAATAATGTTTTTGAAAAACACTTCACTGCCAATATCAGGTAAGTGCTTTCCTATTAGAGTTCGATATATGTACATAGAAATATATTCATACATTTTTATCTATAAGTATCTATGTTTGTATCTTATTGCTTATTGAATTTAATGCTTGGGTGAGGTGGAATTTGATTATTGAGCTTTAATATCTACAAATGCGCAAGATATTCAGGGATACTTCTATGTATAAGAGTATGTACTTACAGAGAGTGAATTTATAAAATACTCACCTAGGGCTTTAATAATCACACGTAACTATAAATGATGTCATTTGATACTCGAAACTTTAGACTTTTGATAACGGTGAAGTCATCTTTGGACTGTTGAATGGTAAAAATTGGGCATGAATGTTTCTCACATAGAGAACGCTATCAAAATGCTTCTGAACATGCACATTTTTAAACAACAAGGTACAAATTGCCCGACCCTTTGCGGATAATATATATTTTTGTAATTTGCCAATCCCATAGTGATGGGACCGATAAAAAAAAAGACTAAAAGAGTGGGGAGACTGAATAGAAAATCAGTCTTAAGACCAATCCAATACTATTTAAGATATAACATATTTTGTATTTTGGGCCGTGAATAATAGCTCAAACCTTTGATTGTGTTTAATTTTTTTAAAACAAAGCTTACAAATGAGATAAATTGGTGAAGTCCCTGAGCTTTAGTTTAAGATCATCCTTAATGTATAAAGCAAATATAATAATAAATTATGATATCATTACAAAGTGGAACACTCATTTTGTACAAGGATTTTATCTTTGAGCGCTGAATTCAAAACTGATCTCATTTTTTATTTCAGGATTTAAGATTTTAGTAATTTGGGTTTATTATGGTTCAGAGTCATTTTTACCCCTAAAACAATTACTTTTAAAACTTTAAGCGCGTATGGAAGAGTTTTAAAGCTTCTTGTTGATCAGTGATTGTTAAGCCACTTTCAATCATTTTCTTGATTATAGTAGTCGATCGATCTTTTCGGAGAACATTTTTAAGTCGTATTTATGGTTAAGTTTTCGACATGGGTTTTTCTTTGTATTCCGTTTCAGCTATCTCTGAGGTACGAAATAGGTTTCCATTATCCTTTGTGATTGTTCGTAAAAATAGAGAACCATTATCTAAAACATCTTCAAACTCATCAACATTGAAGTTTTCGATATCGTAAGGTAGATCCGTTTTGGATTAAAAGAAGGGTTATAATTATAAATTAATCGTATTTGTAGTATTTTGATAAAAATGTTGTTTTCCACTGCCCATCTGGGTATTCTAAACCTTTTCTGAGTCCAATTATGATCAACATCGATTCATTTTATTCTGATTTAGATTCTTTATTATCTTCTCGAATATATAAGAGAAAGCAAGTTCCAAATCGATCCGTGAAGATTTCTTCCTTCTTCTCCAGGATATAGTGTCTTTTCGACTCAAAATTCTGATGACATCATAAAACTTTAGCTCCATGGTGAGTTTAAAAAGAACTTGAAGATTTGAGTAGTGAGTTTTTGAATTATACAAATCTACATTCAGTTCACCAATAATCAAAAGAGGATAAATATCGTTTTTGCACGTATTGATAAAGGCTTGAAAGAAAGCAGAACACTTAACATTAGGTCCATAAACATTGAATAAATAAAATCCCCCTACTTATTGTTGGGATGAATATTTTATGCTAGACACTTGAGTTTAATAATTCTTTGACACACTTTGGGTAATAGATTGACTTTGAGACTAAAGACAGAGACTCCCGACGTCTTCAATCTCCTCTGAAGAAATTATGGTAATTTCTGGTATTACAAAAGTGACAGCCAGGTGAACAAGATGCAGAATAAGGGGATTTTATGTCTTGAAGACAAATAACATATCGCATTTCGTAGAGTAAGCTTTTCATCAAGGAATGTCTGAAAAGTCTATCTTTTCCACCTCTCGTATTTAGCGAAATTATTTTATTCACTCCCATGTTTATTTTCTGATCACTAGAAATCTGAGGTTAGTAAAAATCATCTATACTTGATAGATATTTAAAAGGCAGTGAGGTCTTCAAATATACATTTAAAATAAATATAAAGATAAAATCTAACTCTTTGCAATTTTATATTCACCTGACGAATGTTGAAATGTAATATATGAAACTGTCTATTTAGCAAAATCTCTGATCTAATTTGACATTTCAATAAAACAACACAACTTTCGTATACAAAAAGAGAATCGATTGAAATTATCGAAAATTACAGAATACATGATTGTGCATTGCTAAAGATTCTACCTTTTAAATACATGCGATTGAAATGCCTTATTAGTTAATTAGCTTCAAATAAAAAACAATTAACTTTGAAAATGAAAAAAGAAAAGGTGTTAAAAATTAAGACAAAGTACTTTCATATTCCACACTAATAAAAATTGAAGGTGCTAATATTGGCTTTGAAATTTTATGTACTTTGCATCTACAAATTGGTTCGAAACTTTAAAAGATAATGGATAAATGAAAGAACTAAAGTCCATTACAATTTTTTTAATCCATAATACCCCTTCCGTGATTTTGAAGTGTATCTTTAAGTGAATTATTTTCCAGCAAATGGTGTGATTAAACAAAGTAAGTAAGATATTGAGAGAAAAAAAATGACTGGATGAAATATTACAAATTTATGTAAGTCATAAGTTCTAACGTCAAATTGATTCCCCTATTGAATTAATGACAATCCAGTAGTTCTATGGGAATCTCACAAAAAATTTCTAGACTCCCTCACGCCTTCTGCAATTTTTTTTTCGCACCGTATAGCGGTATTGGTGAATTTGGAAATAAAAATGTCAAAAATTACATTTCTGATATTAAAACAAGCTAAATATTGAATTTTTAGGAGAGAAATTTCTAAAATATATAATTATTAACAAAAAGTTGATTTTTTTGTAAAAAAAATTTAAAAATTAATGTTTTCGGAATTTTTTTTTGAAAGTTAATTATTTTGGAAATTTTAGATTTACAATCTAATTAAATTTCAAATAGTTTATTTTTTTTAGTATTCATAATTAGTTTGTTTGTTTTTGTTTTTTTCAATATTCATAAGTAGTATATTTTTCAAGTCTCTAGAATTAGAACTGAAGTACTTTAATGATTTATTATAGATACGGAAATAATTAATAGTTAATACTAAGTATTAGACTTAATCACAAGCTTCGACACATGCCTCTTAGAATTAGTAAATTTTTGAAAAAATTAAATTCAAATATTTTAGTAGAAACCTATTTTTTTTTTTTTTTTTTTTTCATAACTTCAAAAGTAATTAGGACGCGTTATGACGATCCTAATTCCAGAAAAACACCCTATTATCCGATTCCAAGTAATCGTTTCATCACTAGTTAATACATTAGGGAAGACTTGAGACAATTACAATATTTTTAGCATGTAGTTCAATTTATCACAGCTGTTTTTACTCAGACAAGCTACAACATAACAGAATGTACTATTCATATTCATAATAATTTGAAACAATAATTTTTTTTTTTTTACAAATTGCGTTTGAATGCAACCTGTCAAACATAAGGTTTTTAATTCACATATATCCAAATGTTAATACAAAACTACGACCCTCGTTAATATTAGCTCTCCATTATATGATTTGGAGGGGAAAACTGAATTATTGATATGAAGAGGAGAAACTTTTACATTTAAAATAATAATAACGCAATATTATTTAAATGAATTTACAGATTCTGTATTTTAACAAGTTTAGACCTCAATATCTTGACAAACCTGATTTCTATATTTATACAAGTGTAAATTTATAACAGATTTAGGAAACAAAATCCTTGAGATGTTTTCCAAATACGAATGTCTTGCAGTGATTATTGTATGCCTCCGTACCAGTCGCACGCCTAGGAGATTACTGAGCTTACAAGGCTTAAAATCAACTTTTTAGAATGTTCCAAAGCACAAGAGCATGATTGGTCAGGAACACTTAATAAGAAGAACTAAAAGGGATTTTCAGACATCATAAAAACTTTTTGGACCAAGGATATATGACTTCTCAGCTTGCCGGATCTGAACACTTTGGACAACTATGTTGGAGAGAGAGGCAATAAATGGACACATAACACTGTCCACTACTTGTGGCTTCCCTTCTTCATGGGAGTGACCCAGATGGACAGGGAGTTCCACAATTATTTTATATATGTAAAAACCTTTTCGAGAATGAAAACAAATATAAATGACTAAAAAAATTGGGGAAACAACATTAATATAAAATATTTTATAAGAAAATATTAGATGTATCTTTCTGATAATACTATAAAATAATTGTAATGCACCATTTAATTTAGATATTTTCCTTTGATCAGTCATACAATCTTTCTTATCAAAGTTTTTTTTATTATTACGTTGCCGGATATGATTACTGTCTCTGTAACTAAATTCTTTTGAATACAGATACAAAACATATTTAATTGTTACTATGACCAAATGTGCATTCTTCTTAAGCATGATTTTTACTTCTTCTTCCATCTTCATTTGTTAAATAGTGGCAGCAGAAATTAAAGATTTATTACACTATGCAAAAAGATGAAGGTCTTGAAATGTCTGCAGGTTGAAACCCAATATTATTATTGTTATTTAAGCTGTAGAACACGAAAATAAATGTTAAAACTTTCAAACCCGAAAGGTTTAACCTTTAAAGCCTTTTTAAGATAATCAAGTGTTTAGGATAAAGCTACGGTTTAGTGCTTTATTTTGACATGAAAAAACTATATAGATAAAAATCAAAGTAAATATCAAATTGATAAAAGCTTACAGCATTTGAAAAATGAATTATTAATTACTATATCTTCATTACAAAAAAAAAAAACATGTATTTAACCACTAAAAAATCGAGTAAAATGACAGAACTTACTTCCAAGCGAATATTTTTTTATTTTTTCTTCAAGTGCTTTATATCCTACCTAAAGTAACAAAATAGAAAAAAGGTTGTTTTTATTTGGTCAATTTAGTCTTTATTGGGGGACATTATTAAGACTAATAGAGATCACTTTTGCAATTAAGGATGTTTTACATATGTTAAATAAATTTATATAGATTTTAAACTCTGTTTCAATTCATTGAGGTAAATTAGGGTTAAAAAATTGAAGAGTAAAAACCCTTTTTTTTAAAACTCTTGAATAGATATAAGTATGATGTAATAATATAAACTTGAAATATCTCCAATTGTTGATTTTTTTTCCCACAGCAATATCCCTGGTTAATGGTTATTACAGAATAATACAACATTTATTATGAATAATGTACACACATAAAATAATCAAATTCCTTTAAAACAAATAAAAATCACACTAAAATTAAATAAATATTTGAAAATACTATTCATGGACTCGAGGTTTTGTCGATTTCTAGAACAATTCCAAGAAATCAATTAGTAAAATAATAATATAAATAAACAATATTAAACTAGTAATAATATACACCCGCCGCATGTATCTCATTAATTTACCCAGCTTAGGACTTCTTTCAAATTAAATTCAGCCACAACAACCATGGCCACTTTTCTAGAGATTTTGTTGATTTTTATACAAGATTGTTGAAATAATAAATCACCCCATATTTTAATAATTTATTTTTTTTGTATTTTTAATATTTCCTCGAAAAAGAAAAACCAAAAAGAGTCCAAAATATCTATTAATATGTAACCGATTCTTCTTCGTTGTTTGAGTTTTGTAAATTTAGACGGTAAAAAGTACTAAATGTTCATTTTAGTGGTATTATTAAATTGTTCTTATTGTAGGTATCTTACAAAATGCCGCTATACGGTGCGAAAAAAACTTGCAGCAGGCGTGGGGGTAGTCTAAATTTTTTTTGTGAGATCCCCATAGAAATACTGGATTGTCATTAATTGAATGGGGGAATCAATTTGATGTTAGAACTTATGACGTACATGAATTTGTAAAATTTCTCCCAGTCTAATTTTTTTTTCTCAATACCTTACTTTGTTTAATCACACCATTTGCTGGAAAATAAGTTACTTAAAGATACACTTCCAAATCAAGGAAGGGGGATTATGGATTAAAAAAGGTTTAATGGACTTTAACTGTTTTATTTATCTATTGTCTTTTAAAGTTTTGAACCAATTTGTAGATGCAAAGTGCATAAATTTCAATGCCGATATTAGTACTTTCAATCTTTATTAGTGGGGAATATGAAAGTACTTTGACTTAATTTTTAACACCTCTTCTTTTTTCATTTTCAAAGTTAATTGTTTTTTATCTGAAGCTAATTAACTAATAAGGTATTTCAATCGCATGTATTTAAAAGGTAGAATCTTTAGCAATGCACAATCATGTATTCTGTAATTCCTGATAATTTCAATCGATTATCTTTTTGTATACGAAAGTTGTATTATTTTATTGATATGTCAAATTAGATCAGAGATTTTGCTATAGGCTATAACATAAACAATACAAAAGGTGGATTTGTCGCGTCAGTCATCTACGCTTTATAGCTGTGTTTAATATTTTTATTTAAGTGATTTTTGGATAAATTGTTCTGTGTCATTATGTCTTTAAGAACTCATTTCGTCTTTTTCGGGATCGTGAGGACATCGTTGATATATAATTTATGTCTAAATAGACAGTTTGATATATTACATCTCATCATTTGTCAGGCCCATATCAAATTCCAAAGACTTAGGTTTTATCATTATTTTTTTAACATATTAAATGCAGTTATAGAATTATTTTCCCCTTGATATTTCTTAAAATTAAAAAAAAAATAAACCCTTAATCACTTTGTCCATTATATTAATTCAATACGTACACTCGAATAAAAAATGTGGCGATGTATCCATTGATTATTTTAACGAAGAAACATTTTCCCCCTTCCGATGTTTTGCCACATGAACTACCCAAGATTTGTAAGTTGGTAACTACTTTGTACTTCATGCTAAATAATGCATAGTCTGTCATACTATTAAGGCCTCTGATTATCTCCTGGACTGGACCGAAACATTATCTTTCTTTATTTATTATAAATCTTTCTTCTTCTTTATTTAATCTCAAAGTAAAATTTGCTTTGATTTGCCCACTGAAAGTATTCTCAGCCTATTTTTTTCTATCATTTTCATACAATTAAAAAAACTTTCCTATGGTCAATTTATCTTCTCTTAAGAGAAAAAATAAATTAATTTTTGTACTTGTTATAAACAAAAAGAATCTTGATCAAATACTATTTTTCGTATAATTATAACTTATAAAGTAATTGTTTTTGTTTGTTTTTTTCAAAATTCGTATTAAAGAACTTAAATTTCTGCCAGTCAACTTTTTAAATTTGAATTCCAAATATTGGACATTGTTTTATGATTTTTATAATAGGTTAAAGTAAAAAGAAATTCAAATTTTAATGGATTTTTTTTTTAATTTCTAGATTTTTTTTTATTAATGTTTATCTCTTGGGCTATCAAAACAGTACGTACATGCCTTGGTGTCTCGATAATTTTCATTATTTTATTCATATCTTAAATAATTGGCCTTCCACAGTATCGTCTATCTTTGACATGAAAAATTGTCAGAACAGAATAAAAAAAAACAAAATACCCCGTAATTGGCTGTGACAGTATAAGGACCATAAACACTGTTCACATTTATCCACCAGCCCCCCCTGTTCGAAGAAAACTCCTCATAAAAGATGGTGTATTTTATTGTTTCTGGAGTCCATCTTTGACAACCTTCAAGCAATTCTGAATCAAACAATAACAAAACTCTCAAAAAGTTTTTTTTAGAACGAAATCTTATTTTTCTAACGCCTTCTAGCAAAAACTGATCACACTTACATAACATGAGATACACATTACTTCAGCTATCTTTTGGATCCGAGTTGAATCCTTTAATAATTCTAAGCACTTACGGAACAAGTGATTTTTTTTTTTGTAGTTGGCCATAGGAACATTTTTTTAACTTTCCAATGCTGTGATCATTATTTTTTCGTTCTTGAGGAGGTAATATTTATGTAAAAAGTACGTGTGGCTATGAATAGAAGAGAGTAACACTGATAATTTGTTAAAAATGTTAAATATAAGTCCTCGTGTGACTTAGAGTAGAATTAAGGCTCTTCATTGGAGTAATCGAGAGTTGAAGACCAAATTGTCGTTTCTCAAAAATGAAAAAATATAAGAGTTATTTCATCCAAAAAGTATGATATCTAATGTTAATATTCAAAAACAGAGAAATTCAGACTCTAGTAATGATTTTCTCAGATCCATTTTATTGTACAAATTGGAAAACGCCATTATCTATCAATTAAATGTGAATGTATGTGTGTGTTTGTCTGGGAATCACGCTTAAGCAAATAAATTGACTTTGTTGAAATTTTTCCTTTAGCTTGTTAAGGCTCCAAAAACGGTTTTGGTAACAGTTTTTTTGGTCTTCAAGGCCATGAGGGTCTGTAAATTAAATTTTTCTAAAAAAAGATTTTTTTGACAAACAACCGACCATTTTATAATATACCAAATAAAGAACATAAATTTGAAGAGTCATTCTGCGTTCATAATTCTATTTATCTTTACACACTTTTTAAAATGAGATTACAAAATTTAGATATGAAAAAAAAAAGAGAGAAATGGACCAAAGATTTATGACAATAATATGAAAGATGAGCAGACAATAGCTATATTTAAAAATGTTTTCTTCACTTAACTTTATAATCTTCAATTAAAAAAAAATAGTTCAGAAATGTTATTAGTGGTGTGTTGGTCCCCTTTTTTTAAATGGAGGACAGCAGTCCAATCCCACATTTTGGTCCTTAAAAAAGGTAAAATATATCCCTCATTATGTAACTGAGGGTTCCTACCTCCTATTAATTATTCTATTATATAATTAAATAAATTATTTAACCAAGTATTATATTTTATTATAATGAAAAATATAATATTTTTTTCAACATATGTGCAATAATCTTAAAACATACTTCATATATCTTATTTGGCTGAATAAACCGTCAATATTTTATGAAAAATTCCTAGGACCGACTGATAAGGACTGGTCCTAAGACTATACTGGACCGCTTAAATTGTGATATATTATAATATTTATTTAATGCATGCAAAAAAATCAGATTTCAAAAAATAAAAGGAATGAGATTGTTAGAATGCAAACAATTGTAAATAAGCAAACAAAATTCAGGAATGGAAATCCAATGATTAAAATAAAAATTTATCGCAATTAAAATACTGTGAGGGAAAAATTAGAAGTAAATGCGATACTGAATCTTGAGCAATGGAGACGTTAGTTACATTAAGTATTGTAAAAGCAGCCATGCTGAAAATAAGTCAAAGTCAAATGATCAAAAATTATAGCAGCAGGAAATCAAAGCCTAAAATGTCAAAGGACTGTAAGTATGATGGTAAATTTTCACGGTCAAAAGATAAACACTAAAGGATTTGAGTCTTCTATTATAGACAAAGTGTTACTTTCATGGCATATATTGAGGGACATATTTGTGATACCAGACAATTTGTAGATAAGCCAATTTACCCTTTTTCCTACACCTAATCAAGTTGCAAATGACATTCCCCCAAATGCAAAGATATTTTTCGCACTGGATTCATCAAAAAGCTACTAACAATTTTCCTTGGATTAAGAAAACAAAGCTTTAACCACATTCCTAACTTGTTAGAGAAGAAAACAATTAACTAGAGCTCCAATGGGTTTAAATGCTTCAAGGGATTAATATTGCGGCCGAACTGACTCTGTAATGAGTAATAAAAAAACATTCATAAAAAAGTTTATTATATTTAGGGATATGTAGAGACATAGGAGGAAGTCAAAAACCTCTTGGATTAAGTTATAAAGAGATGCAAAGAAAGTGGGATTCAGTTGAATTCAAATAAGATACAAATTTGAGAAGATGTTAAATTTGCAGGTCTCATAATGGAAAAAAACAGTGTTAGAAAAGATCCGTGTAAAATTAAAGCAATAAATAAATTCCCTCAACCCAAGAATATTTCGCAGCTTCTATGTTTTCTTTTGGTTTGGTAAGCCAAATAACTCAGTTCTCAAAGGATTTTATACTCCCTATGAGTCAAATTCCGGGGATTATTCAGTTCCAAGAATGTATTTGATAGTTACCTGATCACTCAAAGGTGTTTGAAGAAGTAAAAAATATGCTGAGTACATCACCAATCCTCACTCACTATGATGCAAAGAAGCAAGTAACAATAATGCCCGATGCATCAAGACTACATGGATTAGAATATTCACTTATGCATGGAGAAGAATGACGACAAGAATTAGTACTCGGCGGGTCAACATTTATAAGTGAGACTGAATCAAGATATGCAACTCATGAATGGGAACTACTTGCTATACTTTGGTCATCGACAAATTTGAGATCTATCTTTTAGGAGGATAATTGAAAATCAAGACAGATAACAAACTGTTGATTGGTATTATTAATGGAAGTGATATGAGAGCAATCAATACCTCACGCATACAGAGATTTATATTCAATGAGCCCCATACACCTTCAACATAGAATGGACAAAGGGGAAGACTCATTTTATCGCAGATGCATTGAGCAGAGCTCCAATTGAGAAACCTGCGGAAGAAGAAATTGAAGGATCTAAAATATGCAAAGCCATTTGTTGTAAAACATATTATGAGAAGACAAAACTTTAGATGAAATGTTTGACGCAGCAGTAAGAGACAAAGATTATATAATGGTATGTCAGTCATTACTAAGAGAAAAAGACGTCAGGAATTTACCATCAAACCATCCATCGCATCTTTAATAACCTGATCTGTAATTGGAATACTACTAACCTCATCACTAATTTCTTTAAGACTGGCAGTTCACATTGTAATCTGATGACATCTTTTTCTAATCTACTGATGAAGAGTCTTGATAGATTTGGTCCTTTAGTCGTTCATCCTTGAATTCTTCTCTTCTTCTCCAACCATTATTATTTTTATTTTATTTATAAATAAACAATAGCACAAATTCTGTGAATTTTAATTAATAAAGTTCTTCCTTGATGACTGCACCATGTGATATATTATGTATGAATAATCATTATTATTATTATTTACATATGTAATGACACAATTAATATAGAGATGGTCACTCTATTGACAATTATCAAACCCATAACAATAATAATATAAAATATTTAGGTAAATAAATTGAGTTAAAAGTTACATAAATAAACATTTTAGTTTCAAATTATTCCCCTCCTAGAAGAATCTTTCCGTACTTGATGATGGAAAAATATTGCAGATGTAGTAAAACAAATATAAATAAAATATGACGAGTAAAACAATCATAAAAAACATTTTTAGAGAACAAAAAACAGATTCAAGAGTCTAAAATTTATTTATGGATTTTTATTTCTTAACAATAATCCGACAGATGGTAACGACCCCCTTAAACGACGGTAGATATCAAACAAAAATGATCCTAATCCTAAATTGATTTTGGTAAGGATTTTTTTTGTCCATCTAGAACTTTCACACATATTTGAGTGAACAGAGCTCAAAATTAAAACATTTCTTTTTTTTAAAAGAAGTCAATCTTTTACCACCATTTACAAAAAAAAATCTTGAATTTAATGCTTTTATGATAGTTTTTTTTGTTCAAGAAGTATTTCTGTGCGTGAATGATTCATAGTTTCTAAAATACTGCTAACCAAAATATAATATGAAATATATCAGGCTTCTTAGCCATCTATTGAGTATATAGATATTTGGGTTTAGTTGTGAAAAGTTTCAATGTTAATATTTTTACCTTGTCCATACGTCAATGTAAAGTTTAGAACGACCCTCAAGTATTGTGCATTTTATAATGTGATCAGTAATATAATTATCGATCAAAAGTTTAAAAGCTGATAATTAATGTTTTATCTGTAATGATGTTACTTTTTGAAAATGATGATGGACCTTGGACTTTCTTCAAAGTGTTTTCTTGTCTAATAAGGGCTAAACTCTTTCAATTTCTTACTTTTTATCCCAAATTGTATAATCCTCACCAACAAACAATGCTTCTCTTAATAATTCTGTTGATTTTTGTTCATTAGAAGTCGGGAAATGAGTTTTTGTAACATACCGGCAGCCCATATTTTTTACAACTTTAAGTATACACATACATGTTTTTGCTTACATTCTTTTTATACGCATCAAATGCAGGAAAAAAATTAAAGAAAAAACTATCTGCAATGAAATAGAAATATATGAAACACAATTATGTGTATAAAAAAGTATTTAATTAATTAATGTAAATACAATACACATATTACAACATTTTGAAGTTTATTTCTTCGGAACCCAGGATCTCATTTTCCCCGGATTTCTTGAGGTCAGACACATATGGGAAATTCCCAAGTATTAACTTTTGTTGCCAGGTACATGGAGAAATTTAAATTAATTTAGAACAATTCTGCTTCATATTTCAGGGGATGAGGAAGTATGTAGGAGCTTTATTCTGGGTAAGTCGCCGAACTCGCGGCCGCTTCCATGAGCATCAAGGAAAACTTCTAATATCCCAAAATACACCACGGTTTCCAGATTATACAGGGGAAGTACTTGGCGAAAATACTGTTTAAACTCTACGATTCTAGACACTAAGGAACACTTCTAATATACCCCAGCCCAAGGGTTGTGCAGGGGAACTGATGGCCCCAAGTATAGTTAAATTTCTACGTTTCTACTTCCCGGAGCGTAAAGGAAACCTCTAAATATGCCAAAATACCCCCCCCCCCTGGCTTTCAGATTGTACGGGGGAAGTACTGAGCAAAAAAACAGTTTAAACTCTACGATTCTAGGTACAAAGGAACACTTCTAATATACTCCAGCCCAAAAGTTGTGCAGGTGAACTGATGGGTCCGAGTCAAGTTAAATTTTTCGGCTGCCGCTTCCCTGAGTATCAAGAAACTATCCTAATAGCCAAAAATAAAGCCCCGCTTTCAAGTTGTAGAGGTGAAGTACTGGGCCAAAATACAGTTTAAATTCTAGGATTATAGGGATCAAGGAATACTTCTAACATAAACCCAGTCCAAGGGTTGTTCAGGTGAACTGATGGGACCGAATCAAGTTAAATATCTCCCCTGCCGCTTCCCTGAGCAACAAGAAATCTTCCCAATATACTAAAATACAGCACGGCTCTCAGGTTGTACAAGTAAAGGATAGTGTCTCAAGGCAGTTAAAACTACACTGCTACCCTATTTCTAAGTACCAAGTACCCCTTCTAATATGCTAGAATACACCCCTGCCCACAGGTTGGGTAAATGAACTGCTGGTCCCTGAGGAACGTTAAATTCTTCTACCACCGCTTCCCTGAGAATCATAGAACCCTTCTAATATCCAATTCTAATATTCTGGATCCCTTAAGATCAACATGAAAAGCTTATGTGAAATCCATAGATTGGTTTGGCCGTGATTGACGGACAAACTTATAGAGACATTAACATTTAATAAATAAATAACACAAGTTTAATTTAGTTATTTATACTCCACAAATAATAACCTTGTTCATTGATAAATATTTAATCATTGCCATTTTTGGTTAAGACTTTGGGTGCCTGAAGTCTAAAAATCTAGACTCAGAGACTCCGAAAAACAATCTTCAGTCCATGAGGGATAATGATATAAATGAAGTAAATGAGAAAAATTATGGTTACATGGCACACGCCTAAAGCTTTCCAAAAAAAAGCGGAGTAAAGCGCCCCTTGACTTCAGTAGATTCCTGGTCGCAGATTTTTATCTCCATGCAAGGTACTTCTTTTGATGATACTATTACAAACGACGTCAAATTACCATTTTTCGTCATTTATCCTTATGCCAAATGCAGCTTTTTCTTCTTCTTACAGAATTTTCCTTGCATATTCCGGGCGAATTTATAGTGACCGTGTAGTTAATTATAGAGAAATATTCAAAACACCTAGAGGACAAAAAAGTGTGGCAATGACCACTACTTTGTGCAAACATTGATCACGTGGTATTCTTTTTGCCACTTCCTTTATAGCTATGGATTAGACTTGGTTAAAGTGGTATAGCCCTTCATTTTGAGACAAAAAGAAATAATTAAGCTTGACAGTATATATTATTTTTTACTTACAATATCTGGCAGTTTTATAATGAGGTTTCCCGGTATCCCACTCCAAGATAACTTCCCGGAAAATGAGGAACCCTAACTCATACATATGTAAGTATAACTACATATTAGATTATATTTCTGCATTATACAAACATCAACAGCTTATCGTATTACAATAAAATGTACCCATACATATTTTCTGTGAAAAATATACCATCCCTTATATTATTTTTTATTTTTCATTGAATAATAAATTATATTCACATATAAATTTAACTATTGTTGATCTTGGCAGTCTTCAGGTCCAAAAAAAAAAATTCTATGAATAAAAACCCATTTTTCATACAGAATAGAGAAAATTCTTAACCACAGCCGTGCTTTGGGATGTCAAAAAAGGGACCAACTAATGGATTTAAACATTTTTCTTCTATTAGTGTTGTTACAGTATCATTATTTATGTTCAAAAAGTTTGTATTGGTATTTTAATACATTTCTATTGCAAATATAGATATTACATAGGGATTTTGAGTACCTTATATTTGGATACAAATAAAGTATCCCTGGTTTGTTTCTCCTCTTCGACTTCTCAACAAGGCTGAACTCCCGAATTTAGTATAGTTAATAGATAAAAATAAGTCTACAAACCAGAACGCCCCAACAAATATACCAATTCGACATAGTTCCAACTAAAGTATCTGTTTTTAGAACACACATGAGTCGTCTCAAACCATCTAGAAAATGCAATTTAAACATGCCACTATAGAATTGAAAAACCTGATCAACAAGAAAGAAAGCATTCACTTCCGTTGTTTTATATTCATTTTCATTTTATTCTAGTTTTCATTGTGAATGAAACTTTGGAAACATTTAATTGGCTTACTAAATAAGGTACCCTCTTTCCCCCCTTAATATCAACATATAGAATAATATAAAAACAAACAACTCTTGTTATACAAATTTATTCATCAGACCAAGGACACCATAGATGGAGGGCAAATAAATCGATTGTGCTTGTGCTTCTTAACACAGGAATGAGTTATCACGAGATCTCCTTCAATATCCCCTACTCTAAGAGCATCATAACCCCTTTAATAAACTGAAAGACGAGAAAAAGAGGCTTGAAAGGTAGCCAAAAGGTAAAAAGCCCCAAAAAAAACTCCAAGGTGGTGCAGGGACAACTTGTCAAATTTCTATCCTGGCCTCTGTCCTCACCAGATTTGAATCTTTTTGAATATGGGATAGGGGTGCCATCGAGAGAAAAGATTGGAGCACCTCCCATGTGAATGTGGATATCCTAAAGGCTGCTGTTGAGGGTTCTTGTACTTTATGAGAACAGTAGATTATATGAGGACAGTTTTGTATCTAGATATTTGCTGCCTTCATATAGTCCAAAAAAGGTAATATATGGCGACAGTAGATTATAGAAATACCTTAACTGGTTGGAACTCTTGATGTTGTCTCCATATAGTACACTATTCCCATAAAGTCCGGCTTGAGTGAAAACAAAACTACAAACAAAGAATTATTGCGTGTTTTGTTAATAAATATTTGTATCCAACATTTGACTTGAATAATGAAGTAGAAAATTAATATTTGTTTTTATTTTTGTTTTTTACAAATAAAATGGATTTTTAATCGAATTGAATTGTTTACTTAAATGCAATGCCTTTTATTATTATTTTTTTATCGTTTTAAGTCTATTTGTATTCATCAAATGGCACTCTTAGACTTCATGTGTCACTACACATATGGCCTATCAACATTAAAACAAGTTAGAAGGAGTTTTCTTCTTGCCTGAGAAGATCTTCACAGTCGACAGATGACTCTTCAAGTAATGACGGACTTTTTTGCATCACCATAAGGGCTTTATCTTGTCGGTGAGGAGATGTTTTGGAGTCCTGACAAAGCTCTTAAGGCCTATGGCATCATGAACTGATGATGATTTTGTTCATGTTGAACTTGTCAGCCAAACGCCGCGTTGATGCTCTTTGATCTTCCTTAATGTTGGCCTCCAGGGACTTGAGAAATATTTCATCTCGCTTCTAACCATTTCCTCCACTTCCTGTATTCCTTTTGATTCCTTTCCCATTCTCCTTGTGCACTGTCCTCACAACCACGCCGACAATGTCGGATATTATTTTTGAATCAACATACACGTGGAGAAGATCCGAAACCCTTTGCCTTTTAGATTCTTGTTAACTCATTTTTCGTCAAATTTTGATCAAATCTAATCAATGCGTAATAAAAAAGCGCATGGATCAAAACTCTTCTTGAGAAGTTACCTGAAAACTTAAGTAGCGCATATAAATCCATTTGAATGACGCGGAAAATTTCCCTTTCGCACTCTGTTATGAATTTGTTCTAAGTATCAAGTAAATACAATGTTTTCAACCCAAAATGAATATGTAGATTTAATCATATTTGACCATTTTTTTATAGAAGCCAATAAGTAATAAATATTTTTAATATGCCATATTTTTACTTTTAATAATACCTATAATTTCAGATTTTGCATTAAAAATAATAATAATATATTGTTGCGGTTTAAAGATGAACATTTTGAGTACACATGATGAGGATAATGAAATATAATTATTGGGTCTTTGATAGTAAGAATGGGGTTGGGTAATACCTGTGGACATGTATCCAGGATTTAAATGAAAACATACCGTATATACCCACAAATAACTCGTCAGTTGATAAAATTCAATATTACCATCCAAAAAAAAAAGATTAAAGTAGAGAAATATAATACAAACCAAAAAAAAAGTATAGTAATACAGATTTTGTCCGTCAACACAAAAGCCACCTATAATTTTTTCACCCAAAATGGTCTACATTCATTTCAACAAATTATTTTTATTAACATTTATTACACTTAAAGTAGCCCAAATTGAGCATCATCAAAAAATAACCAAAAATTGATTGGTTTTATACAAAATGGAGTCTATCAAGGACAATATAGGTCTCTTATACAGCGGAGAAGAGTGGATCTCGAATCAGTTCCCATAAATAGTTTTTTTTTTTATATACACAATATTCTACAACAGTTGAACCACCCTCAATTGTATATCAACAAAATTCTTGAGTCCTGACGTAATTATTATTGAGCCCATAGTCCGTCTGAAGTATAAAATACCTACACATAACTTTTGTGATCTTTGTGCCTGCTTTTCGGAGAGTCTGAGTCGTCGGTGGCACATCCACCCACCAATCTTCTTTTTTTAGTTATGTTATGAGTGCATCCTAATTTTCTGTGATATGATTTCCCTTATAGGTCCCTTTATGGCATTCATAAAAAAGAAGGAAGGATAGCAGACCCTCTCCATTTCATTTTTTTTTTTTTTTTTTTGACTTGATGGTGAAGACTGGTAATGTAACAAGACGATATCGTAGCCATCTCTCTTTTGAATAAGTGAAAGTGCTCATAATGGGATTGGAAAGAAAGTAACGGAGGATTACAATTTTTTTAATATATATATTATGAGAAAATTTATAATTTTTTTTTTTATCATTGTACATAAATAAATCTGCATTCGTGCACCGTTAGACTGATCATTCATACATGGTTTTTTCTAACAAAACTTTTTTACCCATTTTCCTTACAATGTGAAGCATTTCCTTTTATTTCAAGAAATATTCTTTCAGATTACTCTTAAAATCTACTTTAAACTCTCACATTTACAATGTAATAGAGTGGCATATGCCTACAAACATGGTATTATCGCAACCTTGACTGACAGAAGGGAAATGAAATATTTGTAAAAACATTTGATAACTATTCTTTTGAATTTTGCTAGTTACAAACTATTAAATGAGAACTGACACAGTACTGGTTTGAACTATATTTAGTATTTACTTGAAAGATAATCAATACTAGAAAATCTTTTAGATTCTATATTATTTTCAAGTCGTGCAAAAAGAGCTGATCAGTGATCACGAATGTGACATTAGTAATTTTGAGTATTTTACCCTGTTTTTTGATTTGAGTCAACTTTTCAATATATAAAAAAATATAGCCAAAAAGAATTTGTTTATTAATTGCAAAATTATATGTTAATTTTCAAGATGTGATTATAATCCGTATGCAATCATGCAATTTCGAGAAAACGGTATTTAAAGGGGTTTTTTTTTCAAAGCTTTTGTTCAAAAGGGAACATCATCTCGGTTTTTCAAATGGTTTTATGCCAAATGAACTAATTTGAATTTTTATATGAGAAAGAAAACAATCAATGATATTATAATTCTAGCGGTCCTGGCATTGCCCAGGGTTATTGGTCCTTTTTAAGATCCAAATTTCGCTTTGATGGTATAGAACATAATTACCAAAGTAATCCTTTTCATGAGCACACTCACGTGTGGCTACTCACTCACTCAATACTTACGGTATTCTCTCCTCAAGAATAAAAATAATAGATTGTGAAAAAAATATTTTAAAAGATTTGATGAGCCAAGGAGTACTTTAGCAAGTTTTTAAATCTCGGATAAAGTCACGTTCAATTTTCATATAAAGTACTTCCTTTTTTTTTCTTTTTTTTATATGAGATAAATGAACGCCTAGAAGATTTCATTCATTTTATACATTTTTCCCTGTACATTACACTCTCTTTTTTTTCCTCTTAGTGTATTAGTATATACTTCAGGGGCCACAATATAAACTGCACCCAGTGAAGTGTTTTATTAATAATTGTTTACTCAACAGATGGCTCGTAATTTAAACTCATGCTACTTTTTAAAGACTTTTTCACTTTTTCTATCAATATTATTAAGCAAAAGAACAGATTTTTGCCTCAATTCAGTCAAATTCTATAAACTAACTGAATATTCAAATTGAATCTGATGGCCACATACCTAAAATCCTTAATTTCATTTATGGAACATCCTTTTAAATTTAAGGAAGCAAGGGTTGATGTTATTGTAAATACTTGAGAAGTGGAATTTGATTGAAATAAATATAAAATTCATTTGTTTACCTAATTATTTTTCAATATAATTATTTCCTTTTATATAAAGTGAAGGAAATGGATATTTATTCCCTAGCTATTTTCGTAAAATTGACCACAAATTAAGATTTTCTATGGGATTGAAGACATTAACTTAATTCCGCTTGAGCCACTTTTTTGATGGTATGGACATATGGTTTGGGCCGTTGACGTGCTGAAAGACCCATAGCACGACTCATTTTCAGTGTTTTGAAAATGATGGTACATTGCCCTGTTCATCCTCGCTTGGATGCAGTAAAGTTGTCATTTCCCTTTAGTCGAGAAACACCACCAAAAAGCATGATGTTTCCATGCCTATGGTTAACATTAGATATGGTGTTCTTGGCCTTATACTCCGCATTTTTCTTTATCCAAATACTGTATTTTGTTCATATAATGTATCTCACTCTTAAAATTGAAGACCGTTCTTTCTTTGTCAATGAGCAAACTAACAAAATCAGCAAAGCATTAAATACTTCACTTCTCCTTTTCACAATATAATTCATTAGCATGTAGTGTTAAATAAAATTCAGAGCTTAACCTCTACAAATTTATAATAAAAAAAAGAAAAATTCTAAAAACACGACTTCATACAAAAAAACTACTTAAAATATTAGTTATTTGAATTAATCCACTTGCTATATTTATTAGGTGTTTTTTTTTTGTTTAGTTTTTTTTTTTTTTTACCATTATAAAAATATATTAATATGTTTGTAGCAAGCGTTAGGAGTTAGTAATAATTTCTGGGCAATGCGAATAAAACACGCATTCAATCAGATGAATGGATACCCCTTTACTAAATAGAATAGCTATGGGACCAAACGAACTATTAAAATGTGTGAGAACGCTGAGGATTTATTAGGGACAAATATCAAGCTCCTGGGCTTCCACTCTAAAAGTACTTTTTCCTATACTAGGACCAGATGAGCTTATAACTTTTAAATCCAGGATATGTTTGGGGGACATCCTATTTTTTTTAAAACATCATCAGGCTACCATTGGACAAGCTCAGATTGCTAAGACGTCAACCACTTTTCAAAATTTCATTTATCTACAAAGAATAAGGTCAGTAAAAATAGGACTCTTAATATAGTTTATTGACCAACAACTCCATTTTACATGCTTTTAAAAGCGTTAAAAGCCCAACTTGTTCGTCGAACTTTGATTAAGACTTCAGAAATATCTTCTCCAAATATTTTGGTAAAGAAACGATTTGAAAGGCTCCACCTCCCACTCATAGTCCCATTGTCTTTATGGAACCCCCTTCATGAATCTGAAGGAGAAGTGATTCCGGTACCGAATGACAACGTCGTCCCTATTTGTGAACAAATCGAAAAAAACACCCGAGGAAAGACTGTGCTCCTTCTCTAAAAATGAGAGGGAAAATTCAGGATTTATATTCTATTATTCCAAATACGTTACTCAAATAAGGACTGTTATTAATGCACGGATCCGGGAGGCGTACGGCATTGAGCCAAACAAATCCAATTGGCTGGTGGCCACCAATCCATGGGCCAAGGATGAATTTAAGATTGAAGCAATCTTAGGGAAAGTGATCTTTATAACGTAGGGCGCGAGGTCTTCCGGGTCAGCTACGCCTAGAGGGTTGGAAGAGCTAGTAAGAATATGTACATAAGAATTTTTAGTGATTTTGACAAGAGAGGAGCAATGGTGGGTTTGGAATTTTAAACGAATAAATAATAATGTTTATAAGCATCTTTTCTTTAGAATTGGATTGTGAGCCTCTCTGGATCTACAGATTCTCCATTTTTTCTCTCGTTTTTTTTGTTTCGTTCTTTTTTCTATTCTCTTATCCATATTCTTTCATAAGTATTGGAAATTAATGGATTATTTGATTTAATATGTAAATGATAATTTAATTAAGCTTTAAGATAGGTTGTGGTGGGGTGTATATGTAGATGTGGATGGTTATTGCATGAAATAAATGATACCATTATCCAAAAAATATATATATTTGTAGTCAGCCTTGTAATATTAATTTCATTTTTTTTTTAAATATACATATGATATTTTTTTCATAATATCTCAGTTCTAAAATTTACAATTCTCTCCAGATTCGGAAAATATTAATGTCTTCATATACTTAAGAATATTTAATTATAATTCTTTTAATTAACGAAAATATATAAAAACTCGTTAAACTAAAGTGTTTTTTAAATTTCAAAAATAGGAAATAAGGCTCATACGTAGAATAAGAAGCTATTTACATTAATATATATTTTAAAAGAGGCGTCCTCTATATATCAAATGTTAAAGTCTGTGTGTGATTGTGCTCGGGAATCATGGCCAGATTAATGAATGGATTTTAATTAGGTTTTTTTTTTTTTTAGATAATACGACAATGGATTTTTGACAAAAATATAAAAGTTGAGCGAACAACCGTTCAACTCGAATATTTTTCTTCTCTAAACCTATTAATCTCCTTCAAAAAAAGTGTGCGGGGATACATAACAGTATGCAGCGGGAATAATTCTTAATATTTCATTGTCTTTATACTTTTCTTTACATGAAGTAGAAGAATTCAGATTTAATTTTAATTTCTTAATATCCCATGCAACGCCGGGTAAACCTAGTATAGTAGTTATAATTTTATAAAATACTAACGGTAGTAACAGACATTGCCCAGAGTTATTAGAAGTTGGCAAGCAGACAAACTTCGATACATTAATGTAAAAAACCTCACCAAAGACTTATCAGCGTTACTTTTTTCTATGAGCACATTCACGCGTAATTACTCATCACTTATATGTCTATAATTAAATAATAAGCATATTGCTTGAGAAAATCAAAAACATGCGTTCCAACACCAAAATTTGTACACTTAAAAATGCTTAATATTTACAACATTACAATGCACGTCCCTTTTCAATCTTTTTTTTTTTAATATGAGGGGATGACCGTACACAGATTTTTTGCTAATACACATCTCAAGACAAGCTCGTTATTATTATGTTATATAATGTACTACCTTTTTCTTTTTTAGTATGACCACACGCCCGTTATCAAAAATGAGTACTCAACTTATATTTCATAGTAAAAGACATAGTCCTGAGAAGCCCCAGGCATCACATATGGAATCATTTTTATTATTCATATCATTTTCAGTTAGTACTAACCTTTAAATTACAGGGGTCAAAATTTGATGACAATTTATTGTTTAGTTTGTAAGTTATTATTGAAAGAGTGTCGCTACTTTTGGTATTCCAAAAACCTTGAACATTTACACTGCTTCTTGATGAGAAAAAATACCGATCAAGCGAAGGAATGGCTTTAAAAGTGCTATGGGGATTCTACAGCATAAGGGGAAAATAATCATTTTTACCTTTTTTGAACGAAAAACACGTGTTTTCTTTGTTAAGCCGGGGATATTTAAGATCATGTGATAGAGTTCTATAAAATATGAGCTAAACACTAACAAGATTTTATTCGTTTCTACATACCTTTTATAAAACTTTCTACTCTATATTATTCAACAAAACTTATTATTTCAAATAAATAAACAATTAGACTTTGCACTGTATTCTATAGAAAAAAAAACAGATCAAAATTAACCAATTGCACATAGAAAATGCAAATAAAAACTTTCAAATTGATGGCTGTAGTAATGGGTATCTTATGTTTATGCTAGAGAGGATAAGAAAGATTAATTTTTTTTTAATACCATTATTTAACTCAGTATTGTTTGAGTGCGTGTTAACGGGAGACACCGGCAAAGAGAAAATACGCCATATTTTATATTTTTTCTTCTCACAAGGCTAACAAGCAAGCCAGACGGCTGAAAAAGTGATTCGTGTTTATAGTCCTGATATTATAACAGCTAATCACGTGGAATTTGGGGTTCATGGTAAATTTGATGCCATAGATGCACCACACTCTAGAACGCCAATTGCCGAACATAAAAAATATTGGAAATCGTCGAGTCTGACCGTCCTTTAAGCACAGAATTACAATTTTTTTAATCAAGAACAAAATTTATTAAAATAACAAAGATTTTAAGGGTTTATTTTTACTACACTACATGAAATACAGTTAAATCTTGGGTAACGGTCACATTATAAAGCCGCGATATCTAGTTCCAACGCAAGAATTTAATAACGTAAAAACCCCTATATTTGAGCGTGTCCCTGACATCCATAGCTAGAGTGGTCACACAAATTATTATGGGTTTTAAATCGTTAGCCTTTTGGACAAGAAAAAAAAACTGACAATTGATATTGTAACCCTGACAATTTGATGATTGTTTGAGAAGAGAAGTACTTAACTGTCATGTCGTATTATGAAGTTAACTGCAAGCGGCTATGAGAGACATAAAATAAAGAAAAGGCTGACTCCGTCTCAAGCAAGGACATAGGCGTGACTTACTCCGTTTTCGATCTTCAATTCTACTCTGAGTCCAACAGGCATTTATTCCTGCTATTTTCTCAAGAACCCTCAACATTCCTCTCTGTCATTCATGATCACATATAATCATGGTTACAAATTACAAGCAGATGTTCTGTTCCCAAGAATGGACAAATAATAATGGCAGCTTTACAAAGTAAAAACTGTTTATGTTATCAACAGCAACCAAAAGTCACTCGCTAAAAAAAAGCCGAGGATTTACAACACCCAAATTAGTACAAAGCTATGACATAAGTTCATAGATCAACTTACTTTTCAATGATCATTTTAGTAAACTTGCATATACTGTTGAGTATAAGGCAATGAAGGAGATACCAGCAATAGTTTACTAATAGACCCTCATTTGACAAGTTAATATAAAAAAATATGTTTTGATAGCATCAAAAAATTATTAAACCCTCAAAATCGACAAATTAAAGAATATTAAAAATCTTGTAGAATTTTTGGTAAGGATTACAAGAAAAAAACATTTTTTTTCCAATTGTAACACCGAAAAAAAATAGGTTTAGTAGAAAGAAATCAATTATTATTCTAATAGATAGCTTTAGTAAGGTGTATGTCGCGATTTATAAGTGGGATTGGCTTACACTAGATGGTGCTAAAAGATAAGATTTCCTTCTAAATAAAGTTATAAGACTGTTTTGTAATTGTTTGACTTAGTATTGCTTGAAGGGTCGTCAAAGATGGATACCAGTAAAGAAAAAATACGCTATATTTTCAAAGATTTTTAAAACATAAGGCAGGTGGCTGAAAAGTGAATTGTGTTTATTGTTTTGATAATGTAACTGCCAATTACATGTTATTTTGGTTTCGTGGATCCTGTTCTGTAACTTTGATATCAATGATACTCCACTCCTTGGAAGGACAATTGTCGAAAATGTGAATAAAATAATGGAAATTGTCGAGTCCAACCGTTATTTCAGCACTGTTTTGATTGAGAAAGAGATAACATTAATGCAACATTTTTTTTGAAAAATTTATAAAAAGTAAGTAACGGTTTTCATTTTAATCTACGCATTATATACATAGTTTTTATTAGTAAAGGATTCTATAAGAACCCCTGCATATGTATATGTACCGATTATACTTTTACATTGTGAGATATACTTAGATAAAGTGTCTTTTCACTGAAAAAAAAACACTATAACACATTGAAAATGAGTCACACAAAATTAGATAAAGTAAAATGATTCTATGATATGAACATTAAATCCATATTTACCTGTTTTGAAGATTAATTTGTGCTATAAAACCATTTAGCCATAAAAGGTTAATTATTGTTTTGTTCCTAGCGAATATCATATAATAGTTAATTATTATAGTTTTTTTCGGTATAGCAGTACTATAGCGGTACCTGGGTACTGATGTTTATACGAAAGTGCTATTATAATAAGTAATTGGAGTTTCACTACATTTTGAAAAATTGACAATTGATGACGTAACCTTTCAAATTTATGGTTCAAAGAAACACAGTTGTCATTCATAAAAAACCAAGAGTATAATTGTGTTTTCTATAGTCTCATCTCTACGATTTGTGTTGGAGCCTTGTGATCCTGGCCTTTCGTCAAGGCTCCATAGATTATTTGACTTCAAAGACTCCTTAAAGAACATAGGAACCGAGAGTCTCTGGTGTGTAACATGACATTTCATTAATATTATTGACTCTTAAACATATGTAATATCAAGTTTGCAATTTTGGCATTCCTCTGGACATAAAATTAACCAACAAATTTAATGCAATAATCGTTGAGGAACTCGCCCATCCTACCAATTTCCAAGACGATTCCATTTCTTTCCAATAGGGTCTAATTTTTATTATTATCTTTAATAGTTTCTACGGACTCATGGAAATCTATTAAGAAAAAGAAAATTGTATTTTACAAGAATCTGTTTTCAATTTTCATTGCTCAAAAATCTTTATTGGGAAAAATTCTTTTAATCCAACAAAAGTTTGAAGACTTCTAAAATGAATTAAATGTATTAACAAGGGGATCCACGGCCCAATCAAGAATGCATCTGGCACCAAAATAATGGTATTGTGATAACACTACTTCATATTGATGGTTACATATATAGGGCAAAACATGGACGGCCTAATTTATTGAATATCGAAAAAGCTAAACCCAACAAATTTACATAATAATTGTATAATACAGTAATAGATATTGCGAAATATATTAGTTTTATTTTTGTTTAATTTTATCCAACTTTTTAGATGAAAATTTATTTTGAGTGTTAATAAATAGTAATTTTTATAAGAACAATATTTTTGTAAAAATGTAGTCAGTTTTTCGTTTGTTTTTGTTTTAACTTGAGTGTTTAAATTATTGGTTATTTTGTTGTTATGATTTGTCTAAATTTAAAACTCATTCATTGAAGAAAAATTTGAGACATTGCAATGCAATCAGGAGATCAATAGCAGTGATTGATAGTTTGGATAAAAATGGTGTACTACATGATTATGTTCAGAAATTCTTTTTTTACAATTGTTTGATTTTTCCATATATTTGTTCCCTCTGCAACGAAGTTGATTAGATGTGATGTTTTGACCCTGTTTTTTTGTTTGTAAGTCATCGAGATCACAGCAAAAGTGACGGATCGATTTTGATTAACCTTGGTACGAACATTATATATAGAGCTGAAATTGTCTTTTTGAGGCACACAATACATACCCGGGTAGAAACTTGAAACTTACATATATCTCAATAACCTATTGTTTAAAAAAAAAAACTCGGACGAGAAATGTCATTGCAACAAGATTCAAGGCCTAAGGTATCAATACCTCTTCGTGTGGGGCATACTCCAACAAAGGTTGCCAAGCTGACGGCATTGGAGCGTAAGAACATCTGCAATGTTAAGAAGAGGTTAAACCACAACAAGACCATAGAGAGGAACATGGGCTCCAGAAAAACGCACATCATTAATGCAGATGCCCTGATCTGGTTCTTGTAGGGTCGTAGACTCACGGCAGCCATGTACATGGACGTTTTCAAGACTAACTTGATCCCCCTTGGTCCAGGCAAACTTCCCGACGGAAAAATCTCTTTTCAGCAAGAGTTGTGTCCTTGATCACACTGGGAAAATTACAAATATCGTCTTAGCTAAAAAATTGCTTTCTGAAACAAAAGAATGTGAGCATCATACAGTCTGGATGTCAATCCCTTCAATTTTTCTATCTGCCTCACATCCAGAACATATGTCACCTGAACGTTGAAGCCATAAAAGTGTCCGTCGATAAGGAGTGGGCTGCCAAACTTCATTTGCAAAAATAGCAATTTTTTTTTCACCAAATAAATTTAACTCATTTTTGTACAAAATATCTCCATCAAACTTATAAATGATAAATTGTATAAAGTTCTAAGTCTATATAGTAAGTGAAAGCAAGGGCAGTTATAATACGGAAACGTCGCATATTTCTCTTTTCTTTTTTCGTGGATAAAAGAAGCTAGAGCCCTAAAATTTACACCACAATTGTATTCTACTTTACTGCAGATTGTTGGGAAAAAAATATTAATGATTTATGTCAAATAAGGTAGAACCGGTTTTGGGCACCCAAACTTTTACAGATCTTAAGAAACTTAAGGTAGACTTTATCTATATTATTAGTGATTAGACCAATATCTAAATAAACAGTTGTATCCCGTGGTTATTCTATACAATGTTACTTTATTCCATAATGTAACCCTTGCGCGAAAAGAAATAGAAAAAGGCCCAAAATCAGTTTGCTGTGAGCAATTCTTCACAACCATAGAATTATTATTCAATGATTGTTGATACTTATTCACAATTTAGAAGAAGCTAATTATATTTCAATCAATGAACGTTCAGAACCCCATTTCGGAGAAAAGAAGCAGAAAATAGGCAGCTGACAACAAATAAATACTGTGTATTGTTTTTGTGTTGGAAAGGTAACGCCGTGCTCACAAGCACAAAAAAAGTACACTGTACTTGGTTGTCATTGGTTGAGTTTTCTTCTTCTTTTCCTCTAATCAGTGTTTTATATATTAATTGTTGGATACGAGTTAGTTCTTATTAATCTCTGAACAGTTATATACTGTGATTAAGCAATATTTCCATAGTGGAATAAATTGGCCATTGACCCAAATTATTTTGGGTCTTTCTCTGAATCTTTTTGGAGGAGAGGTTGCTAGTTTCAATAAATGCAACTACTTGTTTTTTGTTATTACATCAATGATTCTCAAAATAATCCATGGAATAATATTGTTTTGTCATCTGTAATGATCCAAATTTAACCTTAATCCAGATTCTATTGTATTAAGTTCCTCACTTAATGAACAATACTCCTAAAGTTTGAGACAAATATAGATCTAACTTTGGTTCAGATCAGGATCCACAAGTTAGGAGACCCAAAATTTACTTGAATATTTGTATCTAAATATTCAAACCGACCTGAGAAAATGTAGGTACGTCCTATCTTTAATTATAATTAGCTCTGATGCCATTTTTGCTCAATTAAAAAACACCAGAGTTTATACAATTTTAGTGAATATGGATATTCTTCAGCCTCAGACTTATAAAAAAATGCTTCTTATTTACTTAAATCTATAATTTAATCGCAATACTGTTCAGTATGAACATAAAATATTGAATCTTTTTAATTACATTTCTTAATATATCTTGATAACCCCAGCTTAAGATTTATTTATATATTTAGCCTTGATGTTTAGTGAATTTAATTAACTGTTTTTATAAAAAGTAATTCCCGGTTTTTTTCCTTTTCATTCAATGTGCGAACTGAGGCTACCAAGTAATTACTTTATATAATATTCATATCCTCATCAAAACTGATTGTTACAAATTTGATATCAATAGTTTTTTATACAAATCCTATTTTATTAATGCCCGAACTTCAGGGGAAAATCCTTATAAAATTTGAAACACGTATTTTTTTAAGTTTATGTCCGATACACAACCGAAAGTTCAGTTACCGAAAATTAATCGAATATTAAAGATCTAAACCAACCTGGATCACAGATCCGTCATAATTGCTAGCCCCCCTATGTATCAACTGTCAAAACTCAATACTCTGGTACTCCATTAAAACAAGCAACTCAAAGTTTGATTGAACGTGATAAATATTCGGAAGTAAAAACTATATTAAAATTTTGGAAGAATAAATCCTATGTAAATTTGCCTTCAAAATTAAACGTTGGTTGTGTTTATTTTAATTTAATATGATTTCAGAGAGTTGATGATTTTATTTACTTTAAAATAAAGACGTGTGTTATATCAATAAAACACGTCTACTCAACATACATATTGAATATTAGTATATTAAAATTCTTTGAAAATTTAAGCTATATACATTTAAAAGAAATAGTAAGCTTTAAACGAGTCTTACCCAAATATTATCTCAAGGAAATTTGCACCTTTCTACTAACCTTGTGTACGATTTTTATGGCCGATTTTTGTAAATCGTATGAGAGGGAATGTGCAACTCTGAATTGTTCTGAGAGTTGAGCATTTACTTTTTATATTTGCAAATTTGAAATTGTTCTCGTAATAAGTAAATAGAAGAATTAAATCAAAACAGTGGGAGTCCAAAGCTTGCAGACGAATGACCAAATCTCAAACAACTTTATGGAATCTAGAAAAGACAACTAATAATAAATTTGGGATATATTTAAATATATAATTTATCCAGGTTTTTTTTATTCAATAAATGCAAATACCAACATGCCCAAAATCGTAATTAAAAACTACTGCAAATTTTGGGTCCTCACTCCGTATTGTAATAAAAATATTGTCCTTATACGATTGAATTGAAATAAAAGCTTGGAAGAACGAGTTCAAATATAATAAACATTTAGTGATTCTATTCCATGTGGAAGAATAGATAATCATCACATTTTTCTTGACAAGTATGTTAGTTAAGAAAAAATTTCCCTCCCCGGAAAAGTCTGGATTCGTCCTTAACATGTGTAGGGCGATAATATCCCGGATGTATGTTTGCATTATAAATACTTTCCGATCATTTTCTCTCATATTTTTAGAACTTTTTATCCTTTAGGAAATGAGAAAAATCGACATGAGGTCATTGTATCACAGTTCAAATGAGAAGAGATCAAAGCTGTGAGGTAAGTGACAAACAGAGCTGCAGAGAAAGTCAGGATTCAGGATTTCAACCTTCCGTTGATTAACATTATGTTTTACAATTTTTTAAATTTTACCGTCAATATTAAACTAATTTGTATTACATAATACACCGTCGATATAGATTCAAACGTACGTTATTTTCATCTATTAACAACTTATAAATATCAATTAAAATACTGAAAATATTTGGATGAGTTATGAAAAATTATAATAGTTTGTTTAATTAACAACATTAGTTTGGGGTATCAACAAAATGCCATTTGTTATTTTTTGATAAAACATTAAAACTTCATTTTTCATGAAAACCTCTAAGTATTAGATATTAATTACTTTTTACGAATTTTATGTGCTTAAAAAAGTAGACTTAACTTTGATAATGTTGAGTGCGGTATACAGAAACATAGTGGATATATTAGATTAGTGGCAATGCATATATATTTAATTGAAAAAGGGGAAAAAGGAAAAATAAAAGAGTAACATAAAAGCCAACTAGTTGATAAAATTCACTAAACCTTGTTTAATAATTTACGAAACATTTATAAGAAAAGATTATATTTATTTGAATTAGGTTTTAGAAGCACACTAAAAAGTTACGATATTGAATTCTGTTTTAAACAGCTTTGAAGCAATTTCCATATAATTTGGGATACAGAAAATCCCAGTTCACTAACAAAGGGTTAAAGAGCTATGAAGGTTTTACAGGATATTTTCCTTATTTATTGTTAATATTATACATAAAATAGACAACGCCAACATTAGTTAATTAAATATTTATTTCTGTTTGACATACATCTGTTACGGACAATGTGGAAAATCGGAAATTTTGCAAAATACCAGGGCAATTTATAAAATTTTCAATAGAGTGGTCATTATTAATTTAAACTTCACTTACATAGAAAGTCCAACCTTTGGATTGCAAGCTTATTTAGCCAACGTACTGGTTAAGTGTGGCCCACTTCTCATGCTCACTTCAAGCTATATTTAATAACAAAAATGATCCTTAATGTTCAGGGAAACGATGGAGGTGGTGGATAATGTTCCCCCTTTTGGATCAGTGTTTCATTTGCACAATCCGTGAGCCGGTTTGTATTATAGGATATTAGAAGGGATTCTTGATACTCAAAATAGCAACACAGATATGTTTTGGTCCCCTTGTATACAAGCAGTTCACTTGCGTAACCTGTTGGCCGGGTTGAAATATATTATATTAGAAGCGGCCCTTAATACTCAAGATAGTGGTACTGATAGTTTTTGATCCCAAACAGGAAATGTACGGGCATTTTGTAAAATTGCACGCTCTAATGGGTATTTTGTAAATTGCCCTGGTATTATGCAAAATGCCCGATTTTCCACATTGCCTGTAACACATGCATAAAATAAAATTGTACAAATATAAGCCAATGAACACCACCCACACAACGGGATATTTGTGATATTACAACAGATTCAAAAAACTTAGTCTACATTTTATAAAAAATTCAATTATATATATATATTTTTTTTTAATTTCATAAATTTTAAAATATGTATTATTGAGATGGTCTGCACTTTGCATTTTTCCATACAAGCATAGCACATTGAGCTTATATCTTTCCAGTTGCTTAGGTGAAATAGCAAAGACCCATGTCCAGTGGGGGATTGTACAATAAGTATCAACTTTTCTCTTCCGAGATTAATGCACTTCGGTTTATTAAGCATACTATGTGTTTGTTTCACAATTTGATCTTTTTTATAACGGCCACATCAATATTGATAGAAGAAGTCATGAATTACTTTTTTTATGTAGCTAAGAGTCGTATCAATAGCAAACTTGTTTTAACTCTAAGTACTCCTCGTCGCAAAATGGTCTGCAAATTCATTTCCTGTAATTTCAGAATGTCCTTTGTACCATTCTAGATGTATATTCTTATAATTAGTTTCTTTGATGATGTTTTTTTACATCAAAAACTTCTTTACCATTAGTATACGGATGAAAGATTGCAGCAATTGCTGATTGGGAGTATGACCTGATTATTAAATTGCTCAATATTTTTTTTGTAAATGAGAAAAGCTTCTTCACTTTGTATTATGGCAAAAATCTCTCCTTGAAAGACAAAAGCCTGTTTATTCAATGAAGCCATTAAATGAAAAATTGATACATCACCTTGGTGATGGCCCATCCAGCCCCAGTGTTTCCGTTTTCGTCTTTAGACCCGTCCGTAGAGATGATCGCGTCAGGATACTTAATCTGACTATTATATATGACAATGCGATTACTTTTTATGTAGTGACTTGGTTGATCCATTCCGATTTGTGTAAGTATTTTATCACAATGGAACCGATTCCCACGACGATTTTGAAGATTATCATTTCCATCCCAGGTATCACGTAAGCAATGCTTTGTTCTTTATCTAGATTTTGTAGCCTGTTCCTTGATGTATATGTCCAGAGGAACAATATCAAAAAGTTCGTCCATTCCTCCAGTTGGTGTCGATCGAAATGTACGAATCATTCCCAAGTTTGCTTTACTTTGGAATATAGTAAGTTTAATATTTTCCTTGCACTTTTCTGTGAAGTGATTGTACATGTCCTCATACTATCAACCCATAAGAGATGATAGGTCTGATTATAGCTTCATACAACCAGAGAATCTTGTCTGAGGTCAGTCCCCATTTTTGTCTTATGATTGCCTTGGTCATATTCCTTATCACTTGAAGACTTCTTTTTTTTACTTGCTCTGTCTATGTGAGTCTTGATCAAATGTCACAAAAATAAAGGGATTTTTTTTTATTATCCCACGCAGAAAAGATCTATAGAAATATTCACCCACAAACATCGTTTGATTAAATAATGCAGAAAGAAATGAAACATATTCTTATGCACATTGAAAAAGAATTGTGAATCATTTACAATGTAGGTATAATTTATTTAATCAAATATAACTGATTAATTGAATAAACTTTCAAGCAATAGCCAAACTTTTTGTATTATTATATATAGAATGTATAAAGGAGGGGGGAAGATTCACATATAATATATTTCAATTAGTATCACGAGGATTATGAAAACCTAGGAAAATAATAGAATAATAGATTGGTCTTGCCAAATGTATGCATTGCACATAGAAACGTAAGGTATTGCTTCAAAATATATAAGCATACTTAGATTCATTTCAAGTCCTTAAGGCATTAATAATAACTTACCCAAGTCTTTACTCAAAGAAACTGATGTGACACAAACTACTTGCACGTCGTTTGAGGCTAAAATCCCCTTTAATACCATTTAGACTATTGTTCTTGCCAATATTACTATATTTATGAATAAATATATTTTTATTTAAAGTTATTAAATAAATACTTGCACTTACGAATCCAATATTTTTTGTACTCCGTTTCATAATTAGCATGTCCCTAACACAATTTACAAATAAACCCGACCTTATTTTGATTTGAATGTCTCTGAACTTGCCAAAAATGAAGCTGGATTTTTGTCTAAAATTATGGCTATGGATTAAAATATATTTAATTAAGTTTTGAATGGCTCTAGATTACTATCGATGCGTAAATGTTCAACAGTAGGCAAGCTTACAAGTAAAGGGAAACCCCCTTTTAAATCGGTAGTGGCCACGGTAATTGTGTTAAGATTATTATTAATTATTGGTAATTCTTTATAAACAAATTCATCCTTTATAATGTCCTTAGCTTTAACATCCGAGGATGTTTTTTTCATTCAGGCTGTTTAATTATTCCTTGATTACTTCGAAGTTATTAAAATAATATTCAACTGTTTTTAACCAAGATCTCTAATGTTTGACATAAGAATTTAAGTTAAATTTTATTAAGAAGCAGTAAAGTTGTTTTTTTTTTTTGCCTGGCAATTAAAAAAAAATGTTTTACTTCTAAAATAAGCTCGTTTGTCCATGGAAATTGTTTATTTGCAAGTTCAACTACGCTATGGACTCCATCAGCCACACAAATAATATTTTTCTTATGGCAATAGCTTCTTTAGAGGTTTTGGCTCGATTAGTTACAATAGGACGCTGCATCTGTAATGAAAACTGTATTCTTATTTTCATCCAATTCCAATCCAAGAGTTTGTTGAATACACTAAATGACGAAATTTAACAACTTTTAAGTCTATTGTATATCATTTAAGTCAGAGTTATCATGTTGGGCATATGCCCTCATATTCCTGATGTGAGACGAGTACACTAAGTGTCATTTGACTCTGGATGCAGGGTGGTAAGAGTGCTTACATTTACATATTTGATAAAATATTTTATTGTCATCCGGTAGGTAGCACCAAATTTCATGGTCTCCCTGAATTTCAATCCAGACGAACGGAGATTTTTTCTTAGGCATTTCACTTAAAATATCAATTATATTGTACAAAAGTACGCGGCAAACTTTATTACAGATGTGATCACAACAATGATTTGATAAAGAATGAGTAAATAAAAAAATAAAAAAAACGGCAACCATTTTTCCTTTTCTACTCTGTACACAGTAATTTCTCTGACCAAGCAATCCCAGCCTACATATACATAAGTACATAGTTGTTATAAGAGCGCGTCAAACATGGACATCAGCAAAGGGAAAATAAGCCATATGTTACATATTTCTGAAAACAAACTGAAAACACATGAAAGCATGTTTTATGGTTCTAATACTGTAACAGGTAATCAGGCGCAACTTTTTTTTCGTAGATTCCATTGAGCTAATTTTAATTTCAAAGATGCAACAAGCTCGTGAAGGTCAATTGACGAAGATGTGGATAAAATAATGAAAAACGTCATGTCCAACCGTTATGTAAGCGCTGTTTTAATTGCCAAAGACATATACAATAGCAGAAAAAAAATCTAATAAAATTAATGGATTTATTTTTACTATACCTTAATAAGTTTTATTTAGTTACATCGTTGTTTTAAATAAAAAATTTGCTAATTTACAGTTTGAAAAAGTTAATAAATGAAAAATTATAATAAGTAACTCTTACTACCAAATTATATGTAGCTCTGAATTAAAAGAAATTTGTAGACTGAAATAAAGGTCAGAATTATGATCAGTGTATTTATAGTTCCATATATATTAATAGAGCAAATTATGTCTGGATGGATGTTTGCATTTTTGACAGTAATTTTTTGATCTAAGAAATAAAATACAGTCTTATTAATTAAGTATCTCAGGGTTTTTTGCATGTAACATTGAGCATGTAAACAGGATGCACTATATGTTGTGGTCCCTTTGAAGTACAAGTTGAAGACTCATTTTTAAATTACTCAGGCCGGTAATGTTTTAGTGACTTAATTACTCCCAGGCTCATCAAGTCATATTATTTTTCTTTCTCAACCTGGTTCATTCTAGAGAAGTAAACCTCTATGTATTGAGTAACTGCGTGTGATCATGAAAAATAGTGAGTGACACTAAGGATTTCTTGGGTAGTGATCTTATTTTTACTTCTTTGCAAACGACGCCTAATATCTCCGGACGATCCAAGGTACCTACTACGGTTAGTTAATGATATTTTTATAATTGAGGGATGTTTAATATAACTAAGTTGTAGATAAATCTTTTGACGTGAGTTTTATGTTTAATATAATCATACTATCAGAGGGTACCCACGTTGTAGGGCTGAATAGAGGGAAATAGAAACAAAGAATGAAGGTAGAAGAAATGAGACATAGAGAGAGATGTAATAAAAGACTGAGGAAGAAGAGAATGGGGGAGAAGCAGACTAAAGAAAATTTTATTTATGTCACAACAGCCTCTTAATGACCTCAGAGACTAGCTTTCATTCTAATTAGTTCTACAATTTCGGATTCCACGTCTGATAACACCAAAAATAGACTTATACATAATGATATACGATAAATA
Organism: Lepeophtheirus salmonis; assembly: GCF_016086655.4. Classification (NCBI taxonomy): domain Eukaryota; kingdom Metazoa; phylum Arthropoda; class Copepoda; order Siphonostomatoida; family Caligidae; genus Lepeophtheirus; species Lepeophtheirus salmonis. The sequence continues at coordinate 9,091,561 of NC_052140.2, forward strand.
TTTACCAGTTTCAGTATCAGTTAAATATAATACCGTTTTTAATGTGGCAATCACTTGTTAACACTATACTGCCGTTTAAGCTTTATATCTTGGGATACCTTTTTCCTGGGATTTCGTTTGGTTTGGCAGCAACATGATAACATGAGAATGGTATAGGGAAATCCAGCAATAAATCATTTCATAAGATATGATCAATTATAACACATGAATGGATTACTTAATTGTTTCGATACAGATATATCGTTCCAAAGGAAAGAGTCGACTCTTATTCTTTATGAAGTCTCGTAATTTTCATGGAAAATTCTCGTGGAATTAGGGATCTGAATTCGAATCTTCCTGCGATTGCCTCAATCTTCCTTTTACGGGGCATGACCTAATGAAATGGGCATAAAAAATGGGAAAAAGAACCCTGGAGTTGGATATTTTTAAATACATCTTTTTTTTAAATTATACATTGAATATTTTTCAATGTATAATTCTATGATATTCCTCATCCCTATGTATTATGAGTAAGTTATAAGGGTCTAAAGACACTTTTAAATCATAAGAAACACTTTTACATAAGTTTTAGTAATGATAACTTTTAATTTGGAGATTGTTTTAAGGGTCAAAAATGACTTTGAACGATAATTGTCCTTAATTTCTATAATCTCAGATATTTCAGAATTCAGATGACTGAGATCAGTTTTGGATTCGTCGCTCATAGACAAACTCGATGATTGTCTACAATTCATTATACAATATGTTCCATTCCCTAATTTTCCCCCTGTATAATGCACAAAAAAATTAGTTTTGTTTATTACTTACCTTATAGTTTTTGTTTTTTTTACAGGTCAAATAAGATTAGGAAATTAAAAAAAAAAAAAAAAAAAAAACTGGATCCACAGGCTCTAAAAAACAAGCCAGTACCATTAGTGATAATGATAAAATGAACAATATGAGGATTGAGAAAAAAGTAAGACAAGAAAAAATGACATATTTCTATTGAGAATAAAAAAATAAATACATAAATTTCACTGTTTCTAATCTTTGTTAACATGATATCAAAATTTAAAAATGTGTTTCCCGGGAAACTTTTCAAACACAAAATTTCCTGGGAAATGTGAAACCCTAGTTGTTAATTATATGTATTTGTTAAAAAAATAAAAAAATAATCATTATTAATTTGACTCACTAACTTTCAGTTCGTTTTATCTTCGTCATGAAAGCAAAACTTTGGGGATGAATACATTGTATCGAGTTGTGTCTTACAAAATTAACACTGATGGTTTAGCAAGTTGGTCATTATTGATTAATATTGCACCCCTGAGATTGAATATGTATCTACTCTGTACAAATTGCAATTATGTACAAGTTGCAACTTGTATAAACACATTGTACAAGTTGGATCCTAATACGAGATGAATAATTTTAAAAGAAGGATTTACAGTGTATGGGATTAGGATAATGCTATAATTGAATATTCTATAAATAATTGATATTTTTGTGGTATTATTTGTGGTGATACATATGTTGTTTATTATTGTTAATATTGTATGGCAACATGTATTGTATGACAACAATATGTTCGACTACATTTTTAAACTATCGAAATTTAAAACAAAAAAGGAAAGGTACTTTTTCGAGACCGATTTGACGGGAATCCAAACTCTCCAAATGCAGACAAGGATTGGAATTACTGGAAGTTTTCTTTTCAAGTTTTTTTTAGTCTTTACCAGAAAAGCACAAGAACAGAGCAAATTAAGAAAACATGTAAATCCGTCGAATAATGAATTGATTGAAGCAGCTGAAACCTATGACAAAAGAAAGACGAGTATTCAGATCAACTTTTTCAAGCTTTAAAAATAATGGCAAAGGATTGTCAATTTCGAGCTGTAAGCGTCCTTGAAAATTCCAACGAAAATATACAACATGAGTTCATTTGTGGCCTTTAATCTTCTCATATTAGACAAAAGAATCGTGGAGAGCACTAAAATCATTCTACATGAGTCGTTTAAATTACCCATATGGCACTACAACAATCCGTGACCTATAATTCTATGGAAACCGTCGCAAAGTATTAAAGGAAGACGTCTACAAACATTAATACAGTTATAGCTACAAAGGATGGTTGTCTCTTCTTTGGGAATTAAAGGCATGCTAGGTCTAGCTACCCTGCTGGGAATGACACTTGTAGGGATTTTGCTAAACGAAGATATTTTTACCGTATGTGCATATCTGAAATTCAAATTCGTAGTCATGGGACAAGAGAGGCTGAACTGAACGTACATTTTGGAGCTTCTACATCAAAGGGTATCATCAAAAACTAAAATAATTGAGAGAGCAAAGGTTTAACCATTGCAAAAATTTGCGTCTTGGGAATAAAAATTAACACAGATAAATAGATTTTGGTGAACCCCTCCAAGACCCCCCCCCTCTATTTTGCACTGAAACTTATTATAAATCGTATAAAAATATTATTGATTAGAAATATTTATTTTGTCATATAATAGCTATTTTATTTTAGCTTATAAAATGTCAAGGGATTTTTAAGGGTTTTAAAGAGCAATAATAACTTGCATGCACACCATTTGATAAAGAAAGTAGTACTTTTATAACTTGATAGTAAAAAGGAAGAAGAACAAACAAAACACATTAGGCATCTTTGCAAAGAAAATACTATAGCACGACCGTTTCTTTGTTTGACCCATATAAAATAGACAAAACCTTACTGCATCATATTTTAAAAATGTTTGTATTTGTGATTTATAAGGTAAACAATTTTACTATTAAAGTATTTTTCTTTATGGTGACTAAACGTTCTAGAGAGTATTTTCTCTTTGCCAACCGAAAGACATACAAATCCAGCAAAATATGTCTATCGGTGTTTGTTGAAGGTTAAGCAACATTTAAATGAGACATGTCCTGGAAAATGGAACCATTAAACTTTGATTTCCACGTGGGAAAAGTTTAGTCTTTCAACAATCTGTGACAATATAACGAAAATTCAGGAGGAACGAGCAAAGTAAAACTATGCCTTACTGCCCTATGGAACCTTCCCTATTGTCTTTATTAATGTTTGTGGATTTTGTGGAGTATAATTTCAAAGTTCTACAATGCCTCCCTTCCTGATACTTCACGAAAATCTGAATAAAGTTTCAAAGATGCCGACAATTTGGAAGTTTCCATAAAAGCAATGAGACATACTTCTAATTTGCTTATTGCTGTACCAAAAATCGAACTACAGTCTGTAAATAATACATAAAATGGATGAAAATGTGGATAAACTTTATAAAAGTGGACTAAACAAAGAAAAGGTCAATGTAAAACAAATTAAAACATTTTTTCATGGCAATAATGTAAAAAGATCCCTGTGAGTGACTGGTAAAGATATAAGGAGCAGAAAAATAGGCAAGGATGTTTGGAACCATTCACAAAATTGCAAGTAAAAGAACCATGAAGTCAAATAACTGGAGAAAGAGGGAGAGATAGATAGAAGATAAAAGAAAATCAAAGGCTCCTTATGAAATAATTTACTGATATCAATATTCCACCTCCATGTTTTCCAGGTGTATCGGCAGAAGAGAATGATGAACAAGAAGAAGTTATTACGATTTTCAAAAATTCGGAAGGAAATAGACTGAATTACCCAAACTTTACAATCATGGTTGACATATTTAGACTATCTAATAATATCTAGTAGTAAAAATTTTCAACAATTTATTGGAAGATATGAAATTGCTCATTCCTTCAAACACCATTGATTGGCAAAAAGTTAGAAAGGGGAGGCGGAGAATAAAGAAACTTAATAGTGAACTCCCAAAAAAAAAAAAAAAATCCATAAATTAAGATCTCTTGTTTTTGATTCAAGGATTGACAAGACAAAAATCATTTAATCTCTTGATGAAAATGAAAAAAATGTGTCAACTGTCCCCTTATCTGTTCCTCCTATATAACAATTCTGGTCCCATAAAGATCTAATGAAAGCAGAAGAAAGGCTTTTGTATCTTGAAAACTATCCTCGTCATTCTCAGTCCATAAAAATAGCTGTAATGATTGTTTCAGGCGCTAGTTTATAGCTACAATTAGAGACATGGCTATATTTTATCAGCACTGCCCTCGAGAAAACGACGAAACAATTTTAGTACTAAAAAACAATTTAATTAATTTTTTAGAACCTAAGAAATCAAAAAAAACATCAATTCGTAATTATACACTAATATTTTAGAATAACGGTATATATATGTTGATGGTTGTAAAAAAAATTATCTTTATGTACGTGTGATTGTATTATATTTAAAATACAGCAGTATTTAAAATTAAGATGGTGAGAAATAATATTTTCTTTCCAAAGAGGGAAAAAGTGTTTTTGCAATAAAATAAGATAATAATTTTTATTATTTTACAAATATAAATATTTTTTTAAAATGATTATTTTTTTATATGACGCATAACAAACAAGTTTTACTTCATATGGAAACCTTTGAGCGCAAAATACGGGAAGGGGGATTTAGGTTAGGGTTCAACCTAAAATCTATTTATTTGCGTTAACATTAGATCTTAAGTCTGGGAGCTCCCTATAGAAGAATAGGGAATTAGTAGCCAATGAAGATCTAAGTTCTACCAGAGGCTTAGTTTGTACTGCTACTAATCAGAATCTGCACGAAAGGATATTTAGGCATCAAAGGAAGACGGGTCTTCACAAGGCAATACCAACACATTTATGAAAAATAGAGACAGTACTTATAAAAATCTCTTGAGAAACAATAAGAATGATCCTTTAGTAGAAGAAGTCAATTTAGTAGGAGTGAATTCTACTTTGGAAATGGTAGAGAGACACCTGTAGCTCTAAAAAATTTAGCTCCAGGATCGGAAGTAGTCAATTACAGGGATGAAAATAGTGTACAAGAAGTAAATGAGTAACAATCATCGAGAACTGTCGTAGGGAATAAAAATACGGAGCCCAGGGGATCTTATAGAAAACGGCGACGTTCCTCTTCCTTAGGAATTAATAATTAAAAACATGAGCCACTTGTGCGTAGTTTAATTAAGAGGAAGAGAATGTCGTATTTCTATTATGTATAATTTTTGTATGGATATAAATGTTGTGATTATTATTTTGTTGATATTGTATGAGAGTATTTAATGTAGGAGGCCTTTGTATATTACTTGTATTTAAAGAAAGTCAAATAAAGCAGTCTTATTAGAGGTAACAACAATATTAATGGTGTAATTTTTGACTTTGTTAATACAAATTACTAAAAGTATAAATATGGTGCAGCACATTATAAAGTTCAATGACCAGAGTTTCTTTTTTTTTTTTTTTTTTTTTATCAATTTATCAAAATTGAACTATCCATATCAGATAGTTAGAAGGATTTAAAAAACACTATAATTAACTAAAAATTAGTTAAAACCCCAATAATAAACTAAAATATTAGGTAAACACACTATCATAAACTAAAAAATAAATTAAATGATGCTGAGTTTACTCAAAAAAGTATCCTTTCCCAATACATGGCCGGTGCATAAAGTTATATTACTCTTTAAATTTATAAATAAGAACTTTATCTTTTATTTTTGTCAAAAATTGTTTATCGAAACTCACAAAAATATTTTGTACTAATTTTACCTAAAAAAAAATTATTCAATAAATAACAAACATTTGCGATAAATATCCATTTGTATGCGTCTACTTAATATGCAAACGAATTTCCAGATAAATGTCGACAAACTTTATTTTATCTACGAATCCAATATTCCATTGAAAGTACATTTTTTTGTTGCGGAAAAAAAACTCCAATTTTCACAGATTTCTTTTTTTGTCCCTCACTTTTTTGATTTTGAATGAATTTATAAAAAGTCCTATTTTGTATGGTTGTTTTTTGAGACGCTAGTCACTTTTTGAATTAAAACATAAGCACTTATGTAGTCTCTTTGAGCTCCAAAAATTAATTTTTGTGTATAGAATAAGCCCCTTATATGGCCTCCCTCTTAGCCTGACCAAATTTAATAAAGCCACCCGTGCAAAGTCTCCGCATCTAGGCCTAACAGCGTGGTGACAAGAAGGATCATCAATAAAGAAATGTAGACATTTGTTAAAGTTAAACCATATTATTTCATACTTTTTGATAAAAAAATTTGTTTATTAATAATTACAGGTTCAAACCACGCAATTTCATTTTCTTATATAGAGTGGAAAATAATTCATATTTCATTTGAATAAATATTTGTGTTGCAACTTGGAAGCAACAAAGAATTCAGACCCTGTATGAATCATGAAATGTAATGGATAATTCTGTCTTGTTCTTCCATAATGATTGTATCTCCTAATTTTACTACGCATTATAATTAATACTGTTAACCATGGACTTCTCACTGCATTCAATTAAACATACCATATACTTTAGGCCTAAGCTCATGGAAATGAAAAGGAACAACTGTAAAGTCCTCCTTTTAGATTTTCTTGATATACTACGTCAAGTCATTTTTGAGTGCATCTTAGTACTGTGTAGACACTTGATCTTAGAAATAACAATTCTAATCGAGTTGTGCGTCAGGTTAAAAGAAAAAGAAAGTAATACTTTATTTTCTAGAGACTAAAGTACTCCGGGGCCATCACACTGCATTAAAAAATCCTTCTTAAGCTGTTATTATTATTTTTTTCATTATTAAAGAGACCATCTAAGTATTGAGTAACTACGTGTACGTATTCTCTTGAAAAACGGAGATTAACACAAAGGATTTCTTTGGGTGTTATATTTTATATCATCAAAGCAAAGTGCATCTGTTCGTCTACCCTTACTAACTCTAGGTCATTGCTTAAAAAATTAAGTCTTTTTAAATACAAGTTTAATGTTTTGTGATGTAAAGTTTTTAATGTTCAATATTTCCATACCATTGACGCTGTATGTCACATATTTTTGTACATATAACTTATAAATTCATTTATAAGTAGGGATTAAATAAACAAATAGCTTAAAAAATAAGAATATGACGTCACTGACATGATTATAATAAAAGTGGAAACATGACCTCAGAAAGTGTCAAAGTTGAATGAAATAAAAGCTATATTTTTTAAGCATTGACTTAGTTTTATCAACTCAGGTATGCACATTCTATTTCAGAGAAAGTATATTTATATTAAGAAAACAAAGTTTGTCTGTAGTACATACGACTATTTTTATATATGCTTTCCGTAGTGTCATGTAAGAGTAGTTTAAAAACGGTTTGTACAAATGAATGAAATCTCAGAAGCGAATTTCTTGAAATGATTAGTATATGCCAACAACGGTCTCCAAACAGATCCGATTTTTAAAAGAAAATTAGGCGTGGGAGCCCTAGATCCTGCTCTTAAAAGGCCTCATGTAACCAAAAAATTAAAGATGCCTATGGGCTGAGAAGAAATTTGTAAAAAAGATTGATCTGATTTATAAAAAAACTCATTTTTTTAATATAAAAAAATATTTGACACAATTTATTAGGGTGTCTGGTAAAATGATTATGGTAAAAAGGTTGCAGACAAAATCTTTGGGGTAATATCAATTACCAATTACCAATTAATTTTATAATATATTATTTATTATTTCCGAAGATAAAACTATTGAATGATGAAAAAACATGCCATGATAGAACCCATCGAATCTATAATACATCCTGGCCCACAGGTTGTGTAGGTGAACTGCTGGGCCCAACGCAAGTTAAATTTATCCCCCGCCGCTACCCTGAGCATCAAGGTACTCTTTTCATACCCCAAAATACACACCGCCCCACAGGCTGTACAGGTGAAGTGCTGGGCCCAAAGAAAGTTTAAACTATACTGCCATCCCTTCTAACATGCTATAATATATACGCCCCTCAGGCTGTATAGGTGAAGTACTGGGATCTGAGGCAAGTGGAATTTATCCGCCGCCGCTTCCCTAAGCATCAAAGTACCCTTTTAATATTATCATTTTACAGTGAACCAATTTACTAGGGCAATAAAGTATTATTTCGAATGAAAAAAAGTCATTCCAATGCCATTATCTTTATCTTTAATACATTTATATTGTACCTCAGTCCCCACTGATGGTAAAACCAGGCCTGTTTCCTGACCAAACCACAAAAATAATATATATATGTAAATATATTGAAAATCATTAACTGCAGAAATATTATTAATAGAAACATTTGGATTTTGTATACATAGTTAATATAAATTCACATGAATAAATCTAATTGAATATACAGTAAAGCATGTATTTTCCATCTTATTTGTCTTTTTTCTTTCATATGACGTCAGCATTGTTGACATTTGGCCTTTTGTACGTCTAAACAGTCCAGTTATATATGAAAAAATACATTTTGTTTCATTAACATTAAAGAAATAGTATACTATTTTTAATTATTTTTATGTCAAAATGAGACCAACACACAGAGGGAAATACTGTCTATTAACATGTATCCTTCCAATGCCTAGTTTTATAACTGTACATACCTATATACCAAGCCGAATATGTGTTAACTTATACTATTGAAACGTTAAACAAAATTATTTAAGTTTATTTCAAAACACACTCTGTTATTTTGATTTAATGTGAACATCAGTGTTTATCATTGGCATCAAGTTGTATTTAATGCAGATGTTAAGTCTTTCTTATTATTTTTAAAGTCCTTGGATGAAGTTTGTTGAGTATTTATTGAAATATTAGTACATTTTGTGTAGTATAAAAATATCAGGACTAAGAACTCCAAAGATGGAGTCACCTTCAATTATGATGCCATTTATGACGTCACTGGAAACACCTTTTTTTTCGTTTAGACATTAAAATAATTTTCCACGTTGTAATTCTATTGGATTTTTATTCCTGTAGCAGACTTCTATTAACTTAATTAACATTGGCTGCTGATATATAAATTAATTAAAGGTTTTTTTAGTGAATATATATTCTAATCGTTTTAAATATTCAATAAAGTGCATTAATTTTAAGCTCTGTTTCATATTTGAAATTTAAATGAAATTGGAGATAATAAAACTAGATAAAAAAGTTCAATAATGGGGGTTCACTGAGATTATAAACTCCATCATAATTGAAGGAGACACCATCTTGGGGGCTCAAAATTTATATTTTTGTTTTCCAATAATTTTTATTTGAACTCCATCAAATGTCTTTCAGAATAAAAAAGACCTAGGCATGAAATACTACTTGACATAAAAACGCTCAATAGGTGTCATCATTGTGTAAGTTTTGACTAAAAAGTTTTAATTGACCTCAAAGATTACATAATAAACAAAAGTGACGACATGTTGCAGCCTGTGAGTGGATATATTTATTAAATAGATACAAAGTACCAAATTCCAAAACAAATTAAGGAAACATTATCGAATTGCTTGAAAAAAATAGATAATTTAAAGCCGTTATATTTAATCAAATATCTATCTAGTACATCATTGAAAACTAAACATTATGAATCCGGAATTTTAACAGATTTAATCTCGGAAACAGGGAGAGTTACAAAAACAAAACTTGGTACAAATTTTAGCATACGTGTTGCCATTTATAATCTTCAATGTAGCCTGAATTAACTTTCAATTTCGCATTATAACTAGATACGTTGAAATGTAGCCCATTTTTAAACGCACGAGGACACAATTCAACACAACTTTCATTTAATAAATCGTACAATTGTATCCTCAAGGCTTAAAAATAACGTATTTTCGCATCTCCTGTACTAGCTTATTACTCAATTAATGTTCTATCAGGAGTACTTCTTATATTTTTCATTGTGTTCTATAAACCTCTTGGTATTATAAAAACAAAACAAACAACCAATGATGGTTGATCGAAGAAATAAGAAATTCGATACAAAAAATGAATCATAGCGTGAGACCAAAAAAGTTGTCTTCGATTAGATTTCACCCTACGGTCTGAAACCGTGGTATCAATAAAAATATTGGTATAAATAGATCTAAATGGCTCAACACCAAACCGAAAGAAACCACTAGTCTTGGACCGAGTCTCAACATTAATTCGTACATATAAAAAAAAGTATGTAACACTCAAAGCGAGTATCTAAGGATTGGAATTAAATATTTAATATGTTACATATACTCAATTATTTTGTAGAAAACAAATTATGCGAAGATCTATTTATTTTGATTACATTTTTTTTCTTCAAAAACAGACGAAAAAAGGAAGTGCATATTTGGTTATTTTAGTAAAGCCTTCAATGCATTTTAATATATGTAAATATGAGCACATGTACTTAATTTGGAATAAGAAAAAAAATCACTACGGAAGTAGAACCTAAAACTTGCACTAGAATAAAGAAATTATGAAATACGTGAATACAACTCCAAACCAATTTGTAATATGTTTAAATACTAGGATTAGTTATATTTTTCATTCCTTCACAAGCAAATGATGACCGTGTCTATGGATTACCACACTGTCATTAAGGCATCTCGGAGAAAATCCAAATTTGTATGAGTGGTACAGCAGACACTCTTTTTCAAGAGACCTTAAACTGCAAAGTTCGGAGTGTTGAGGTTAGAGCTGGAGGAGGGCAACAGTGAGGCTCGACAAAAGTCAGCCTCCATGTGGAATCAAAAGTTTTTTTTTTCTTCATAGCTGTATGAAGCTGCAATAGATTTATTGATGTTGTAAGGAGAACGGAGGGAGATGCCAACAATCTCTACAGTTATCACCGCCCCAGAAAGATCGCATATGCGTGCCCATTTTTGTTATTGCTTCAATATTTTAACAGTTAGAGACAGGGGATAAAAACTAAACATGTTTATTTTTGTTTTGACTCGTAGGGATGCATAAATATACTAGGTAATTTAAAATAGCTCGAATAAAATATTTATTAACCCCTACTTCAAGTTTTAGATCCCCACCCTCTACAATGTATTTTTTAGTCAAATACCCTAAAATTTTAAATAAAATAAGCACCACAATATCAAAAGAGAGACATTTATAATTAAAGACAAATAGAGTTAGATAAGTATAATTTAAAGTAATGATTATTCTTTTATATTTATTACAATTTATTGATAACTTTTGCTATATTATATCCGACAAATCAACATTTTAGAAATATTTTCTTACTTAAATATTTAGCTTCCATCATTATGGGTAGTTTTAAACATACTAAAAGAACGTTTAACGTCCACATCAGTAGTGAGAGCAAATTTAAGTAAGCGAGATCTTCATGAAATCTGTTCAAAAGAGGTATCTCATTATCACCATCACTGATTATACGTCCAACTTTTAACATAAATGGAAGATCAGGATTTTGTTCTGTGGTTATAAGTATTTCGCCTTTGTTGCAAGATTCAAAAGGGATTATTCAACAGCCGATATTCGGCCAAATTTCCCCTTTCTCTAATTGGTTGGTGTCATAATCTAGCTTCTTCACATATCTGATAATATAATCGTGACCCTGATTGCATCATATACATAGTTTTACCTACAGAAAGAAATTAGTTCACTATTTACTTTCCTAATTCTTTTCTCCTTATCATTGTTATGAATGTTGATTGTTTGAATTTGAATTAACTCTTGTTAAGCTGATAACCATTTTTTGACTTAAATAAAGGATAATCCCCACTTTTGAGAAGAATGGACTAACTATCAATTGATTTAAGTGGGGTTCCTTCTTATTTGAGTGACTGATAAAGAATGAGACTCTGTCTACACATCAACGTTTTCTGAGGAAAATGCCACATATTTATCCGTTTTGGACTTAAATCTACGCAAGCCCGATGTTCCATTTCAGTTCGAGCGATATCCATCGATTTTTTTTTCTTTTGTCGAAGAATTTAATTGTAGAGGCGTAAATAGAAAATTGCTCCTGATACGTGCACACGAATAATAAAAAGTTTATTTGAAAATTTGGAAGGAATAAAAAAATCGAGACAACATATTAAACTTGATTTCTTAAAAATATAAAATTCGAGTTGAAGGACTCAGTTGCTAGCAATCTAGATTGGGTGGGGATGTCCTTAATTTGAAGAATAAGTTTGTACTATTAAACATCATTCCTACTCATTACGATTTTATAAATCAGCTGAATTAATTGAATTGATTAAATGATCCAGCAAAATCATTTCTTAATAGGAATTTAAAAAAATTAACTCGTAAATTTTTTTCTTTTTTTCTACTATTGTCTTCATCAATAAATCTCAAATGCATCCATATTATTTAACAGCTGAAACATAGATCAAAATGAATCCCAACTTATCGCCTCTGTACTGTGCGAGGTAAAATCGTAAAATGTTTGATAACTAACCAATAGGGTAAACTTTTACAAGCATGAAAAGGAGTATAAACTTGAGGCTTTATCACATATTTCTTTGTTGATATAGCTTCTTATATTTCAAAATGATTTCCTTTGGCTGCTATCATGCCCTCCAACCTGGGTGCCGTGGCACTTCTCGATGAAGGCGTCGTACTTCCGCCCATTGCTGCTCGACAGAGGTATTGAGGTTATACAAATTTCGGTGAGTGACAACACGTCTAATGACATAGTGGGGGGGGCAGTCTTTGGAGGAGGGTGGCCAAATTGACCCAAGTCAATAACTTCTGGCCTTTCGTGACCCAGTTGTTAAAAACAGCTGCCGATGTGGTTGTACATAAGAGGCCTTGTCCAAATCCTTCACATACCTCCTCACAGTCCAATCACTGACATTGAGAGCCTTGACATGCTACCTCCTCGACTTGGTCGGACTTCTGCTGATTGTTGTATATACGTCTTTCATGATCCCGATTTTCTGGCTTCCACCACTGCCAGGGGGCCTTTCAAGGCTCTGATCATAATCATCCATGGACTAAATATTGTAAACAAGACTCCGGGAGTACTCTACGATCTTCATGATCTCCTTAACACTCACTTGGCAAGGAGCAAACACCCTTTGCCTTTTCTCCTCCTTTCTGACAACATTTTATTTTTGAAAGTTTATTTTTGTTTTGTTTATTAACCGGAATATTTGGTACATTAATAACACAACCTAGTATTTTCAAATATTGATCCTAAAGTAATCCAGATTTTTTTAAAGTCAAGTTCACAATTTTACCTTGCACACTGTATAGTGTATATATATAGATATATTTTCTTCGCACAAGCATAAAATGATCTACTTTAAAGCACCTTCTCTACTTGATCTACAAAGATATTTTTGTTTTTTGATTGCATGTTGATTGATCAATGATATGATTCCTGTAAAATATGCAGACTGCCTACTGATATTATCAGTATTATTTTACACGCACCTGGATATAGTTTTCATTCACGTCTCTAAATATGATAATGCTGTTTAAGCTTTGTTTTGTGGACAGTATGAACAGAAATACTTATATATAACATAGGATTCCTAATATTAGAGATAGTGAATTTTGTCAATATTATTTATTTCTAGATAATGGAGCATTTAAGTATAATATAATAACTAGGGCATGTGCTCATTAAAGACAGAAAGTAACATTGATGGTTTGTTTGAGAGTTATCGGTGTAAGTCTATGCTGGAATATGAGTGGAATTGAGGATCTACATCCACACAATTCCAGCCTATATGTTCTTGGTATATAATAAATGGGATTCGTGTTTCTTTCCTTCCTCTCACAGCTACTTGTAGGTGATCTACATCAGCTGTTCCCCTCCCAAACATTCCAGAAGCTTTCTGGATTAACTTGTTCATTTGTGATTTGTTTTATTTTTACATACCGGCAGGACATGCATATATTATAAACCACTGCCTGTTGGATACATTAATATTATTAACCGTCTTGGGTAAAGCACATTTCTTGCTCAAGTACAGCATCCTTTTTTAAATGTTACCGTGTGGACAGTTTCTAGTAAGCATAAAGAAGTATCATTAATTACCGTCAAAAATAATTAACTATTTTTTTTAATACATGTAATTATTTTGGTGCACAATCATTTAAAAAATGTAGCTTAAAATTCTTGTTACGAAAGTCTTTAGATTTAGACCTGTCTCGCAACATATCAGCAAAAAAGGTCCTAACTACTAGTGGTTTTACATGTACAACAATTGTATTGGTAACTATGGGAACTTGTTAGTATGATGTTGTATCAGAACAGGTAATTAGTGTCTGAAATGTCAGGTATAAGAGAGAGTTTAATGATTTTTTAGGGTATTTTAATTATTTAGATGTTAATAAGTTTGTGTTTTGTTATATATGTAAAAAATGAGTGGTTTTATCAGCAAATGTTGCAAAAGTGCAACAAAATCAATTAAAGGTCAAATAAAATTATAATCACACCTTAAATTTGTATTTAGAGTCTCATAGAACTGCATGACTACTTCATCCAACAAAAATAGCAATGTAGCAACGAGTGTGTGTGACACTCAACACGTGATATTGAAAGTAATTGATTTAATAAGGATAATTTAAAAATAGATAAATGAAAATGAATCTGTAATGAAAGAGTCGCTTTTTGGTGTTGCTAATTATGTTTATATATATGTTTGTTTGTTTGTTTTTTATGCTGTTCTTCCTATTCAATTATTATTGAGGAGAGAACATAAATTATAGTATAAATTATAAAGTGTAACTGGAAAGGTTTTTCATCTATAACGGAGAGTAACATTGAGGGATTTGAAGTAGAGATGGAAATTGTGATAATTATGAGCATGTAAAAAAAAAAGGAACCGAAAATCAAAATGGCAACCCTTACATTTTAAAGAATGTTTGTGGAGGAGATCACCTACAATCAACGTTAACAAGGGGGGAGTGGGACAAGAAATTAAACAAAAATAACTCCGATATCGGATTTCAATTCTACTCTCAGTCCAACAAGGAGTTACAACAATTATAACTCTGCAAAAAATCCTTGAGGTTACTCTCCCTCTTTTATGAGTGCATACAAATATGCAATTGGGTTTAGAATATAATTGAATCTATTTAGGAAAGGACATTAACTACTCAGTAATCAAATAATAATGACAATTGCTATGGAATAGAAAATTACTTCTTTTGATTACCAATTCCATAAAACAGGCCAGCTAAAAATAAACACGGTTTACATCAATGCCTTTAAGTTTTAGTCCTGGATGGACTCGGAATGTAATTGGTATTATTCCTGCTGATATCATCATCGTGAGTGGGATTCGTGTTTATTTCCTTCATCTCATAGATGCTTGAAGCTGATTCAATGAAGAAATAAGCAGCTCTTTTCCGAAACATTCTGCAAATTCTCAGTGTTACTGTTGGGGGTATAGTAGTTTATTAAGCATGTTAGAACGTTGTTTTCTCTAGTACTAGGTACTGGGAGAGGAAAATAATTCTTAATATGGGATTGACCCTGACATTGTATATTTAATGTATTGATTATTAGAGTTTATAACAGAATATAGTTTTGTAAACAGGATAATAATCAGTCGTCATCATTATTGGATCGTTCTAAACATAACATGGCAGCGCAGGATTTTGAAGATCGAGTTAACGGAAAGATTCAAGAATGCCTACAAAGGGTGAATTAGAGGAAGAAAATTAAGGTTTTGATAGAGGTTAAAATGTTGAAAGGAAATCTAACATCGGGCCATGAAAATAAGAAGGATGGCCCGACGATGAGAATGATGATGATCTTGATGGAAGTGCAAAAGCGAGCTTGGGAAGAGTACATCAGAAGAGATGAACAGCACTGAGAAATGGTGGAAAGAATGTTTAAAGCATTTATTTGTAAAAATAATGAAAAAATGGAGGAACGACCTTTGGAGGATGAAAGTGTCAAAAAAATAAATCAAGAAATGAAAATACTTATAAAATCTCCACCTTAGCTTGGAGAAAACATAGTATATAAAGAATTTATAAATTGGTAGACATTATGGGATAATTATGTGTTAGCTCTTGGATTTGAGGATCACAATGAAATAAATAAAAAGGCAGTTTTAAGTCATTGTGTTGTCCAGAAATGCTAGATAAGATAGAGCATAATACTATGTCAATTAAAATGGATGGAGAATCATGGATCTTTTTGAAAATTAACTTACGAAGTAAATTGACGAGTAAATAACAGAGATTATTTTTCAAATCTAATACAATAAAAGTGAGGGGTGTAAAGAAGAATGAAGATGATAGAACGGTAACTCTGGAAATAACGTACAGACAAAGAAAAATTTAAAGGATAAGAGCAGTGCTAGATAATGGTGCTGAAATAAATGTTACTGTCGCTATTGATTATAACAAGAGTATGGGATTATGGTCCGAAATGCTTGAGAACAATGATAAAGAACAATTATAAAGTGTAGATGGGACGAAGTTGAGAATTATAGAGAAAAAACGACTAACATTTGCGTTAAATAATATGCGAGTAAAAGAAACTGTTATTGTATGTTGTTACTTAAGTATATGTATATCTGAAGAAGAGAGAGCTTCGGGTTAATTCTGGGGGATTTTCCCAATCAGAATCGAATAGCTACATGAAATGAATGGAGAAGTGGAGCAAATAAAAGAGTCACTGATGAGGGAATTCGATTAAGCTTTTTTATAATAGACAAAGGTTAGAACCAATGGATGAAGAATCAATGAAAATATTGTTAAAGGGGGTTATATACCTCATGCAACTCATTCTGCAAGAACTATACCATTTGCCTATAGAGGTGAAGTAAAGAAAGAAAATGATCACATGGAGAAAATGGGTGTGATGAGTAAAGTAGGAGACTGCTATTGAATGGTGTCACCCATTAGCAGTAGCTCCAAAACCAAAGGGGAAAGTTAGACTTTGTGTTAATTTAAAAAAAAATGGAATGATCATGTTCATCGACCAGTTCATCCAATGATGAGTCCAAGAGATGTTGTTTTGAGTTTACCCACTAAGGCCAGATTTTTACGACAATGGATGCCAAACATGGAATTAGCAGAGAAATCCAGATAAATGACTTATTTTATTACTCCTAGGGGTAGATATGTTTTTAATAGAGCACCAATGGGTTTTGTTGCGACTGGAGATGCATATTTCTTACGTGAAGATGGGATTTTGGATAATTGACCAAACACATTTAGAGTGGTTGAGGATGTTTTAACGATATCAAAGGATTTGGAAGATAATGTTTGTAAAGTCAGAAGGATTTTGGAATAATTCTGAGAGAAGAAAATTACTTTAAATCCAGATAAATTTATATTTTTCAACCATAGGTAAAATTTTGTGGATATTACATATGTTAAGAAGACACGGAAGTTGATCCTGATAAATTGTGCACAATAAGTAAATTTCTGAATCCAAAAAGTAGGAGGATCTTAGGAGTTTCTTGGGCTTAGTCAATCAACTGAGTCAATTTTCATCAAAGATAAGAGAAGCAAGGGGGCCTATAAGATAATTATTATCGTCAAAAGTTGAGTTTAAATGAACTAGTAACCATACCTTATACATGGATAAATTAAAAAAAAATGTTGACTTCCCAATCCGTATTAGCACCATTCGATCCGAAATTAGGAACACATGTTGAGACAGATCCAACAAAAATTAATGGTTTAGGATATGTGTTACGTCAAAAGCATAAGGAGGGATGGAAGTTAATTCAATGTGGATTTCGATTTTTTTCTAGTGCAGAGACAAGATAAGCTATGATTGATTTGGAGTACTTGGGAATTTAGTGAGTAATTAAGAGGTGCCATATATTTTTGGGTGGATTATCTACATTTACAGTTATAACTGATCATAAACCTTTGATCCATATTTTAAATAGTTACATTATAGATATGGTTGAAAATGCATGATTGTTCCTATATAAACTTAAGTTGTCCATGTATTCATTTAGGGTAGAACGGAGGAAATGAAAATATCATGGGATCCTGGACGCATTATCAAGGGCTCCTATGTCATCTCCAGAAGTTAATGAAAATATTAAAGAAAAAGTTGGTTATTATGGAGACAAAGTAATACGGATTGATTAGAATGAGTCAACCAGAAGAAGAAGAGAAAATAGTTGATCCATGAGTAAAAGATATTGGTGAAGAGTCTTTAAGAGATCAAGAGTATATCGACCTAGTAAATGCAATCGAAAAGAATAAAGATTATAGATAAATTGAAACCTAACATGAAAATTTTACCTCAATTGAGCACTAAGGGAGGCTTATTTTATTAAAAAAATCATTTGATAATTCCAAAAGGTAAACGGAAAGAGATTTTGGAAAAGCTTCTTAATTCACATCAAGGAACAAAACAACGGACAATGAGAAGAGCCAAACAAACGGTGTATTGGCCGAGAATGAATATGGAAACTCAAGAAATGGTAGAGTCATGTAGGAAATGTATAGAAAGTTTATCATCTTTACCAAAGGAATCACTTTTGTGTAATCCGTTCATAAGACCGCTCGAAATTGCATCTACTTACCTATTTGAGAGTAAAGTGTTGAGGAAAATATATTCAGAGACTGGAAATCCTACAAAGTTGAGGACGGTTCAAGGTCCACAGTTTAATTTTGAAGAATTTAAGGAGTTTTTCAAGGGATGTAACATAACATTGTATCAAAGTAACGGCCACGCAAAGTATAGTCAAGTTAATGAAGGGACTGTTAGAAAAAGTAAATGGCTCAGATGAGTTTTTTCTTGGATTACCTTGAGTTTAGAAATACCCTGAAGATTGATGGAAAATCATCTAATGAAATGTTATTTGGTCATCAAGTACGATCTAGTACTACATTTAATACACAAATTTCATCAAGAACCGTACAGTTAGAAGAAGAATTGCCCACTGTATTTTTGCTTCCATAAATTAAAAGAGATCTATATGCACATCTGAATTGTCTGCATGTAGGATCATAACGCCATCCATTGCGTAATCTCACAGCATTGAACCAAATTTCCAAATAATTCCGGCAAAGTTTATATGGTGCTAGGTACGAGAGCTCCATTGTATCCAAATATGAGATCAAAAACGAATAGATTTGATATCACATAGACTTCCAAGAGGGTCTGTTTTTCACATTGAAAATGTGTCTTTACTCCCACTTTTGGATCAAGTTGATCCCTAATTCTACTCTGAGTCCAACATGGACTCAAAATAGAATTAGGCATCAAATAAATCGTATCGTATAAATTTTCAAAATCATACAAAAAACTTTCTGCAAAATTAAAGTGTTTCTTATTCAGTGCTTTTTTATACCCTGGAGCCTTCATTGAGCGACTGTTGAGAATTTTAAACACTTTATCCTGAAGAAGAAGAAACTCAGCTGTAGTGAGTGTATCATCTGTTTGAATCCAGGAATTTCTTGGCTCTAAAGTAACTTTCATTTTATTCTGAAGAAATTTGATGTCCTATTCTGTTAATTTATTCCCCAAACGAAGATCGTGTTCAATTTGAAGTTCATGTTGTTTGGCTATCAAGTTCCACCCAAAAAGTTCCTATCCTTACCAATACAGTTCTTTGAGTTGTGGTAAAATACCATGGGTATTTTTAAAGCAATGAGACACATCGACTATAGCAATTATATTACTATTACAATCCTCATTTTGATGAGAAAAAATCATCGACTGCTCATGAATAGACTTTGTTAAAATATTAAGTCAAAGAGAAGACAAAGCAGAAATATTAACTCTTGCTCTATACATTGTAACAGATCGGATGAAACGCACATAAAATTCATTCACGTATTATTCCAGCAAACACACCTGATTGAATGCCTTTGTAAAGAAAATAAGCGATTGTCAGTTTCCAATAACCTCGATAACCAACGAGAATGCAAACCAATCACTCGTTCGCTTTCTCTTACCCGTACCCTAAATCACATTGTCCGCCGTAATCAACAAATTCAAAACCACGTCCAAAATTCTTGTCAACCTCGACAGTTTATTTTAAATGTATCCCATCAATAATAAGAGCTGCATCTGTATCCACATCCTTTTCCTGATGTTAAAACTGTTCGCTAAAAGACGCTTCCTGAAAGTCTGGTAGACACTTGAGGGCACACATGTATCGGCGTAGAATGGATGATGATGGCAAAAAGAAAGTTCGACGACAAAATTCATATGCACGAGGTGAATAGAAATGAAGAGTTAGAGCTAAATCCCTGAGCATGGCGGAATAATCTTGATATTTCCTATGATTTTCAACCCACTCCTTCACTGCCTGAAGTCTAACATCCTCAAAATGAGTCAAGGCTACTACACCCTTTGTAGATAATAAATTATTTTTCTGCAAATCTAATTTACATCTCTCAATTCCCGATTCCCTTTTGTTGCACGACTCAAACGATTGTGAATGTTTGCTTCAATCTTGCTTTTTGTCGTTAAAATAGTTTTTAGGTCTTATAATATTATAATATAGTGGTTCATATTATTTCAATTTCCTATGTATAGAAATACCAATAAAAGGTATAAAAAACAGAATGGATCTAGGTTAAGATCTTAATTGAATCGTTACTAACCATGAGTGTGATCAAAAATTATTTATAATACAATTAATGTTCTTTCACATGTTGAACATTTCACATAAATGCAATAAAAATATATACAATAAAGAGTTCAATATCTTAAAAAGCATTAGAAACTTCATTTGAACTAAATTTATTAGGGGCTATAAAAAAATTGCAATAGTATACAAAATTATAGATTGTAATAAAGAGCAGAACGAAAGTATAGGTGCATGATGCAATGTTGAACCATTAAAAAACTCAATTTATCCATTAAATGATTTTATTTTTTTTGACGGCAAAATAATTTTATCAGGGAAAATAAAACGTTTCATTACCGTAATATAACGAGAAAAAAATATATTTTTTCCTAATTATTAATTACTTGAAAACACCTTCTAAACGTATTTCCTGACGCAAAATTATACTCAAATCTATTCACACATACCAACAAGTTTAATGTAAAAAACACATTTTACTTAAGTATTGTATTAAAATAGATTTTTATTGGTATATTGTATATGTAGAAAAAAAAACAGATTTAAGAGTCAAAGATATATTACCACAGTTTATAAAAAGGCCTAGTAATAAAATAGTGTAAGTAATGGGATCATATTTAATTTTCCAAAAAAAGTTTAAAGTTGGAAAAAAATGAGATATCAGTCGAAAAATTTGAAGAAAAAAACAACAAATCGACCTCAAAAAAAATCCTGCACAAGGTCATGGCTGTATGGTATAATTCTGGGAGAATAACGTCTAAAATTTGTTTTTAAATGATTTTTTTTTCTATAAATGTGCAAAAAACAGGCTTTAAAATTTTGAAAAACAAGCATTCAAAATATCAAAATTGAGGAATTTGTGATTAAAGAAAAATAAAGTCAGATAAGGATAATTTAAAGTAATATTTATTATTCTATTTATGATTATTGTGCATTATTTACAAAGTTTACCTCCAAAAAGTATTTAAGGCTTAAACTTAGAGTGACAAAATTTTTTACGTAAAATAGAAAAGATAATAATCAAGTATGTTTTTTTGTTATGTTTTTTTCATTACTCATCTTCAGAATCCGTTTCTGCTTTACAAACTTTCGGTCATTGCCAATATTGGGCGAACTTTGGTATTTAAAACAGATTTTTTTTTTCACTACATCCACTATTTATTTTTTTTCTCGGCCAACTGGCATTACTTTATTCTATTAGTCTTAATAGTGATCAAAAATTATAATAAAATTGAAATGGT
Organism: Lepeophtheirus salmonis; assembly: GCF_016086655.4. NCBI lineage: Eukaryota > Metazoa > Arthropoda > Copepoda > Siphonostomatoida > Caligidae > Lepeophtheirus > Lepeophtheirus salmonis. The sequence continues at coordinate 9,113,134 of NC_052140.2, forward strand.
AAAACAATTAGTCAAAAAGTAGTCACAACAATATTTATACCCCATCATAAAGTCACCAAATCCTTTCCGATATAGAGAACGAACGATGTGTTTGTATCATAGAGAGTCAAAAGCTTTGGAAAATCAATGGGCATTATCGTCTTGTCATTCCGTGATTCTAGTATCGTTTGTACTGAAAAGGGGATGTTGGTCACGAGTTTACCCTTTTGAAACCCATTTTGAGAAGGATGGATGTAGGTGTTAGTGATATTATTGAATCTGTTTGCAATTACATATGAATAGACTTTATAAAGACTGTTCTTACATGGTTAATGGTCTACAGTTCTCAATATATCTAAGATCCTTATTAGCTTTTAGGATCAAGACTATTCTGTCTTCAGAAGCAAAATCAGGAAAGAAACCACCGTCTAAAACTTTTTCATAAGAAGTGAGAAGTATTTCACATATTTCTTATAAAACTCAAAGGTGATGGCTGAAGGCCCTGGAGATTTATTCTGTTTGATGTTTTAAAGAATAGCGTCTTTAATTTCCAAAAATGATAGATGCCTTTCGGTCTTACCTTTGTCCACTTCTGTTATCTGGAACTGATCATTTGGTTTAGCTCTCAGGTTTTCACAAAACGAAGCCGTATTTGTTTCGTATCTCCAGCACTTTTTATCATTTTGGCAATCGTAACACGAAGTATAACTTATTGTTAAACTTGTGGATCTCTTCTCATATATATTTTGGGTCGTCCGATATCAGGCTGTTGCCGTCAATAAATTTTAATTTTTTTGTTCTGTTTCTCGATCTGTATTGTCTCATACACTGCAATCTAGAGTGTGATAAATCGTCTGTTTGATTAATTATAAATTTGGTTCTGTATTTCCGATCATCCTTTCTGTAAATCTTGTCTAATCTAGCTTTCCTTTCTTCTTCTGAGAATATGCTATTTGAGATCGATTCCAATTTGTTCAAATACTTGCGCTTCTTAACTGCCATAATAGCTCCTTTTTACCTACACACTCCTTTGATTTTTCGAATCATTTATTCAAGTGGCAGAAAAGAGTCTCTTCCATTTTTTACCATGTAATGTGTTTCAAGAATTATGGATATTATCGCTTCATTAACTTCGGGGGCGTCTACTATGCTTGAATTAAGAATCCACGGTTGTGGGAAATAATTAGTAATAATTTGCTTTGGTAAATAGTATGAAAAAACCTTTCACTAACTCTTGACAAAAGTAGTGAAGGTATAGACTGGCAAGGCCCTTGCTATTTATGAATGAGTCTTGAGCTAGCTCAGATAACTGTTCCTGTTTTGGATGTAAAGATGGTCCCAGTAATTGCTGTCGTAAAAGCAGAAATACTGCGTGTATATGGAGCGACACACTACCTCATCAATTCATCAACATACTCTATACCGGATATTCATTAAAATCTGAACACTTAATAATTTAATAATTAATCAAGGTTGAGAGATTGAAATTCATTCATATTTTGAAATGTTAAAGCATAAACAACAAGTTACAAAAGAGAACAAACCTTAGCTTTCTAGCACACGTACAAGTCGAGAAAATGATAATTGAACGGGATTTATACTATAGATTTCAATTCGCTCACTACCAGCAGTTGGGCGTCTCCAGGACCACCTTCTACGCCGTCATCAAGTACGAAACGTTGGAGAGGAAGAAGGGCTCTGGGGAGAAAGGTCAAACTCAAAGGCCATACAAGAGATATCGGTGTTTCACACCAGACTCTCAAAAAAGTGGGTGGAAAGAGCCTTGGAAGTGTGGAGAGGCCACTTTTGACACCAGCAACAAAATAAACCCATCTCCTCCTTTGCAAGACCCTTTGAAGAAGCAGTTACGCATGCTTTGAAGACAACTCAACAAATTACAAAGATACCAAATAATCAGTAACAATAAACAATCAAAAGATAACTACCTAACAATCCCATCAGTATGTAGCCAAACCAAATTTATGATTAATAATTTTAATGGATTTTTGTGCTGATGTTTTTTTATATCACGAAACCAAAGTTTATTATAATAAACTTTGTAGATTAAACTCCGTTCAATCCCATTTCAATAAACTAACCTATTTCTAACTTGCCTAAAGTAAAGATCGATTAATAAATGCAACAACGACATAACCACTTTAAAATTACTTTACCTTCTAATAAATTAGTATCCTGCGTAATATCCAATTTCCCCTTCATGTTACTACCTGAAAAATTAATGAACAGATTGAATTCTCATAACTGTTCATCCAAGACAAATTATCTGTCTCCTACTACAATCTTCCCTTCACTTCTTATTTTTAATAGTAGATAGAGCTAGAAGAAAATAAAAACCGTTGCTGTATACATAATATGCCCCTTAATTGTGTAACAAGTTCTTATAAAAACTCTCAAGGGTAGTTGATTTTTCTTGTGGAGTACATGAGTTATTTGATTATATACTTAACTTTCTTATATGTACATATACTTGTATCTGTATGTGCGTAAGGTTCAAATACTTGATGTGTACGTGTATTTAAGTTTGTATACTCAGAAATAGTCAAGTGTAATGAGTAAAACTACCCAATCAGAACTCAAGTTTTTATAAAGCATTACTCAGGAGCACAAAAGTTAGTCAATAATAGATAATTACTCAATTGGGGGGGTTACTCAGAAATGAATAAAATATCTTGAAAAAAAGTGATATAGCTTCTGTTGTGTCGGTCCTTATCTTTAGGAATAAAGACTGCAGCTCCGCCCAGTTCAGTCTGAGTCTGGTTCAATTTAGTTCTGCATATCAGTCATCAAACTAATAAATTTTGGTCCTTTATAACGCACCTCAATTTTATTTTGTATTTTTTTTTACTCAGTTCTATTACTGACAGTCCGAGGGACGGACGGTCTTAACCACCGATCCCAAGGACTGATTGTACCTGATCTAAGACAGGACTAGACCGAATAAATCAGGATTGAGACAACACTAAATATAACTAGTGATGATAATCGAGTATATTGTTTAGCTTACCATTTGACAAACTGTTGCTACAAATATTGAATTTAGGGAGGAGGGAACTTTATTTTTTACCACAAACAATTATTAGGGTGGTCTGAAAAGCTTCTGTTCTCAATGTGAAGATAGCAGCACTACTAAACAAAAGCTAGTCACATTTATCTAGCATCTTTTGACAGTTGTTCAATAAAGTTTCAGCCATTTTGGACGCACAGTTGTTATGTGACAGTCGTTTGAGTGAGTAAATGTGAGGGTTTTTGTATTGAACAGAGGTTCATGCTGCTCATACGTAATAAATCCGAGTTTGGCGTTGATTAATTAGTGTAAATGAAACTTAGATACGCCATTATAGGCCAAAAGTAAGAATACAGTCCAAACAGTGGACAGAAAAGATTGTCGTCAAATGAAGAGCCTTCGTGAACAATTATTTTGCAGAGAAGAATGACGAGTACCATTTGGATGCAGTACAGATATAAAAGCATCGCTGGGAGACGTGTGTAGAGTTACAGAAAGACTGTTGTCTTCTAAAATAAAAAATTTAGAAGAAATATCTTTTATTTATATTAGGTCAGAAACTTTTCAGACGACCCTCGTATATTTAAAACCGGGTTGAACATTTGAATCTGATTATAAAAGACGAAAAGAAAAAATTTGTGGAGGAGTTTTAATTTTAAGGCCTTGGTGGACTCAGAGTATAATTCAGGATCCATATTGGAGTCATTCTTACCAATGGTATTGTTTATTTTCTTCTCTCCCTCATCTCTTGTCAGAGCTGTTTGTAGCTGATCTAATGAGACGTTATTACAGCTAAGCTGATCTCTTCCGAAACATTCTTCAAATTGTCAGGGTTACCATGTTAATTTTTCGTTCCTTTTTTTTAACATACCGGCAGGTTGTATGTTAATTTACAAGTCCTTAAATTATTTCATATGTAAAATGCTTACAATTTATAACTCCAGTTATGACCTACATCTAACTTATTACACTGTTATGTGATAAATTCTACATTCATACAAAGACTCTCATTATTATTCTTTTAAATTCACTTTTAGTATATGCAGGCTTCATAATATAAAAGTAGTATTTATGTATATTGCATAATTCAAGCAGAAAGTATGTGCTATAAATATATTTTATGGCTATAATAATTTATAAAAGCATCTTTTGGACATTTATAGAAAAGCAATCGTTATATTAAAAAAAGCTTAGCAATTGAGTAAGATATGAATCTAAATAGTAGTAGAAAATGTGACCTAAAAAGTATGCAATATTATTTAGTTTGCAATCTGTGTAGAGTTTTTTATTTATATTTTCTCAATAAACGGTCTGTCAACACAAAAACATGCTTGAATGAGTTTTCTCGCAAATTGCGTTTAGATTATGCATTCTAATTTGCTTAACTGAGATACGTAAAATATGTTGTAATATTCAATCAGAAATGAAGACAATAATATTAATATAACAACGTGAGTTGATCATTTGTCAAGGTGAAGGATGATATTTACTCTATTCAATGTCATGGTGTGATGAAGGGATCTCGACTCTTACGGAAACATCCCAGGAACAAGTGTTTTACTCGGTGGATCTCATCCCCTTTAATGGAAGGATTGTTCATTGTACCAGGTGCTTCTTCATATCAAAGTCTGTGATAGTGACTTTTGATGTCCTTAATCATTGTCCCTATACATAAATTCATCCAGATCTTCCACAGAATCATTGTATACTTCTACTCATAATAACTAAGGAGCTCCATAAAACGACAGAGTACTCGACTGAGATACCCAGTGAGGAGCCGAGAGAGTTGTCATCTTCCATCCACAGCTTCTTCTTTGAAATGATAGAGTGTCAACTCTGCTTCGTCTCCTACTCTAAGAAAAATATTCCATTAATAAGCATTCTTCAGTGTCCTTGATGTATATGACGTAGAAATCACTTATCAAGTTATCTCTATAACATTTATAGCAATTCCATTTATAAGTTGAACTTTGTGATATACGGTCTGTGGGGGTAATTATATAAACTGGACACTTAAAGCTCACGCCTTCTTTTCAAATTACATGTGAGTCACTTTTGTCATTGGAAAACAAGTGGAAGATGTTTCTAGACAAATTAAGATGGTGTGCCTCTCTTTTCTCGATATTTGGTCTGCAAAGCATATTCTATTCTGCGATTACATATACATAGTTATTTGGAGCTGTTAAGTGAATCTGTGTTTTACAAAATATATAACAACTTCTAACCTTCTGTACACTTATGTTGAAATATCTGAATTTCATTGACATTTCCAAACATATGGAGTCATGAATCCTTTGCTAAACAGCCAAATTAATTATCACAATATTAGAATATTACTCCCGCAAAGATCTAAGATCTCTACAAAAATAGTGAAATTATTAAATGTTTCCACATTAGCTAATTATAAATTTTTTTAATGAAAATAATAGTTAAAATACAACAAAATAATATTAAGATTGATTTAGTTTTAATACAAAAAATAATAAAACATCAATCACTTTCTTCCAAATATAATTTCCTCATTTATGAGTCCCCCATTATTTGATTGTTTTATCTTATTGATTGATTCGGTTTTATTTCGGGCGAGTAGAAATTTCAAAATCCTACCTATTATTAGTTGTAGAAGTATAATTTGTCTGAACTACAAACTATTGCAAGCAATATAAAGGTCAAAAGGCACTAGAGTCTGATTTAATGCATCATCTTCTGTTCTGTTAGCAAGATAATATATTAAACTATATTAACACAATCCCAAATTAAGATATAATAGTAAATTTATTTTTTTCACATGAGTATTGAATGTTTGGTACATAATATCTACTTATTTTTAATATATATTATTGATTTCTTCGCTGTACTGATAGTTTTTTATTATTATAAAACTAAACCTATGATTAAAATAATGGTATATATCCCCCTATCTAAAGAAAACTGAAATATATTCACAAATGATTAGATGCAGTTGTTCAAAGTTACAAGGCAACAAATAGTGATAGTAGGCTATAGTATTATATTTATAAACGTAAATAGAGTTTGATTTTTTATTTATATTTCATATCTACTTAACTATAAAAATCTTACATTTTGAGTTATATTTCTTGCAATGTTAGAGTGAAATACATGTACGTTCAAGCGTTTTCCATAGATTTGGTGTGTCCTTAAAATGGGGTTGCTTACTTCTGTGAAATTATAAAAGTAATGAGCAGATGGGCTCTTCATGGACGACCGGGCAATCTGCAAGGAATGTAGTAAAAAATAGACAATATAATATAATTCCATGGAACGCAGCTCCCTGAAGTATATTATAGAAGAAATTAGCCATGGTAGAAAGCCATCGAACCACGAAGTCTTGTATGGTTTTGGGAAACTAGCGATCTCGAACGAGTTGCATCGAAAGTTATAATTAAATTGCCTTCAATGTTTGAAGTCTGCAACACATTACCATAATGTTTATCCCAAGAGTCGTATAGCTTTGGCTGCACTAAACGAGTTCATGTGGACAAAGTTGGCCAAGAGGAGAGGAGATTTATAGGGAGAGAAAAGAGAAAAAATTAAGAAATCTTGTGCTCTTTTTTGTTTGTTTTTTTCTAGTCTACCCGTTTTTATATTTTTCGTAAAAGTTGTAAATGAGTACTTTTTTAAAAAACATACTTTAATAACCAGGAAAGATGGGGGGAAAATATCCCACTAATCTTATATCATTTATGTGACATGCACGCGAGTCGAAAGCAACTCACCTTTATAATCCATCACCTTGATAAACACCCAGTTGTCCCTGGGGAACGGTCTCTTCAACAACCATGGCAAGATATTGTACTCAAGAACCTTGTAGCAGACTTCCATGTTGACTTTCTCGTTGCCCTAGAAGAAGTAGGAAGGCATCTTGTTACCGTCAGACGCCACAACACCGAGTACCATGACTTGAGCTAAGTGTTTGGTTCTGAAGGTTCCCTCGATCTGAGCTCTTGATTTAGCCAATAAGCAATCAGTTATTCTTTTCAGAACAGCGTCCACTGTCAAGATCTTTTTGTCGGAGATCAATTTGTGCGTGGAGGAGATCGTACAGCCTCTTTAAAAAATAGTCAGACGTTTAGTACTGAGGCTAGACGGCTTCAAAGATGATTCTCATTTTCCATTAATATATATATGAAGTAAACAAATAAAACTAAAACGTATCATTTATTGGGTTGTGTTGTGTGGAGTTGCAGAAAATATGACAACCCGCCTAACTAAAAAAATCATAATGGTAAGCTTGAAAATTTGCAGCATTTTTAGGAGGAGAACAGTCTAGCTATGCATACGTTTCCTCAGATTAGCAGTGATGGGCTCTGAGAGGAAGAAGATAAACACGGATACCATTCTTTATCATGTAAGAAAATGGAGAGGAATTATCCGGATGTCAATCCTCAATTTCAACTCTGAGTCCAGCAGAGACTTACACTTGTAACTCCCCCACAATTATGCTAATCGTTATCGTTTTTAGCTCGTCGTTTGTACAGAGTAGGCTGATTAAAGTAAGTCCTTTCTTTTCTTAAAGTGGCATCCTTTTTATTTTACTCCTGAAGAGTGAAATTCTTTTTTTACTGCATACAATTAAGTAAAAACATTTGTGTGTGCTTGCAATAGACGCAAAGTAACTTCAGATATTTGTGGTGGAGTTAGATATGTAAGTCCTTGTTGGACTCAAAGTAGAATTCTGGATAGACATTGGAGGGATTCATCCTAATGATCTTGTTTATTGCCTTCTTCCTGTCCTCCTCATAAAAGCAGTTTATAGCTGATCTAATGCAATTTCATGACAGCAATGTTACATCTCTTCCAAAACATGCTCCAAATTGTGCCCACACACTCCTCCTTAGACTTTTTAATTTTATGTTCCCCCTTATAGAATTTGATAGTAATCACAACGGCTTTGCACACTCGTGTAATATCCTATTTTTTACAACTTTATATATCCTTTACAAATTACTTCTTTGTATGTAAATACACAGTTTTACTCGAGTCCGAAATTCAATAACTCGTATCTACTCGGTTTGAAAAAATAAAATATAGCCGAAGTCCATTCCTTGTCCAACGCATATTGATATTGACATAAATGACTTTTTCCTGTTTATTCTCAGCATATCTTATTTACACATCCTAGAATAAATAGCACATGACTTGAATGTAGAAAAGAAAAACTAAAGTTTTTTAAAAGCAAAAAAAAAAAAAGAATCTTAAAATAGATTCTAGCTTTTAGTACGTCTTTGTCTCTGTTACATTTTTTTTCTTTTCTCCCTTGCGTATAAAGTTTTAATGGAACCATTTTCTTAAATTAATTTAAAGGAAAAAATAAGGAAGAGTTTTGGAATGTAAGATTTTAAAAGAATAAGAGACAAATAGGCTAGAAGTGTTTGCTTAAGGAAGAGTCGTTTTTTCCCCAATGCACCAATGATAATTATATTTTAGTTTGAGTGGTTTAAATTATGTTTACTTGAATTATATATTGATTTAATATATTAAATACTAGCGGTTGTAACTGGAAATGCCGGAACTAGACGTCGGCTGACAGACAAATTTTGCTCTAATAATATAGAAGATACCAATATATGTGTGTTCTGTTCTCAAGAATGAACAAATATTAATAATGAGAGAAGAAGTTTAATATGTTGGAATGAGTACTTAAGTCTTTCGAATGCCCTCTAATAAAAACAAACAAAATTCATTTTTATCATACCGGCGTTTATATTCAATTAAAGTCTTAACATATACTGTTACATGAACTATGGTATATATACATAAGAGACCAAAACATTTCAACTATTTTGAAAAAGTTGTCACCCTTACAATTTTGAAAATTTACCTTTATCTTCCAATCACAAGCAAATATAATTAAATGTATTTTATGACTTTTTTTTAAAATAAGTAAATTATCTTTAACAAAAACCCTTAAATTAATTTGGTTTTTTTTATTTTAACCCATTATAAATATATCTTCAGATAAGAGGTAATTTTATCTTTTTTTGTACAACAATTAAGAATCTTTTCTTTATTTTTTTTTTTAAGGGATACTTTTTTAAATTGTGATGTTTAATTCTTAAGTTATACACATAGAATATATTTGCAAATTTTGATACTTGACGACTAATGTTTTATTTAAAAAAAAATATCATTTCAAAAGAAAGAACGGATTCAATTTAAGAAAAAATGTAAAACCTTAGGTCTTAATGGATGGAATAGGAGTGAAGAATGCGCATTTTCCATCTGTATTTTTTGTTAATCCGACAGCAAATATGACCAAATCTTTGTAGTAAAAACTACCCAATATTATCAGAAGGAGTTTGATCTTTCATTAAAGGTTTTTGCGTAAGCTTTTTTTGTTAAAGTAAGTCATCTCATCAAATTTCTATAAAAAAAGTTCTGAAATTATTAATATTTTTTTTTTTTTTTTGAAAAATAAAACAAAAAATTGTCAAAATTAAATATTTTTAAAATGAAAGGAGTGTGGTTAATATTAAAACAATTTCCATAATATGAATTTTTTTTTAAATTTGGAAAAATCTTTCGATGGTCCTGTATAAGTTGTTACAAATATTGTTTCTGCTCTTACCATCAGTAATTTAGGTGTTGAATTCTTTTATCAAAACAAATTCCGCTGAATGATTAACACATGTAGTGTTGCTTATGATTGAACACACCGCTGTATAATCATTTTTAATTCCAAGTTTCATGGTCAGCTTGAAGGAAGTTTTTTTATTATTTTGAAACATGTAAAAAAGTTATGGGTATTTGGTAAAACAAGTTTTGCAAATTTCCTAATATTTTTTAAATCTATTTTTATTCGTTTTGGAATATTTTGTGTATCGCACACGGTTCCAATGTTTCATCAATGCAACTGGATCATGATTTATTATTAGAAACAGGGAGCACTTAATTCAGAGTACCCCGTATTTACGTTCAATGTTACTTAAATATGCACACACCTGCAATATTACATTAATTCAAATATATTATTATTTCTTAAATCTAAGTATGCAAAGGATTTACATCATAGAGCACTATATACGGCACACCCGGTAACTTGTTGTCATACAGACAAACATACAAACTTTCCTCTTATTAATATAGATGATATGTAATGTGTACTTTTTCAATAGTTTTCAATATAAAATATATGTAGACATTTGTTATATTTTTCGTTATGTTTTCTAGAAATACATATATTGCCATTAATTCTAAAGAATTACGATAAATTCAGCACTAAACCTCGAAAAATAAAGGCCTTACCCCACTAATGTATAACTTTAAAAAATATTCTTGTTAATTTTCCATTTTCCTCCTTATTAATGTTGTGAGCAATAATTGGATTAATCCAAATTAAATTAAAATAAATGAAGAGTAATTAAACAATTAGGGAGATTTGCAGAATTATTAACTAATTTTGGAACTGTTAGCTTTTTTTTGGAAAGATTGCAACGTACAATAGCATTCATATTTTTCTATCAAAAGTTATAAATAAATAACCTGAGCTAAATTAATTTTTAATTGTGTAATGAGGACAAAATAACAGATTTTTACAGGTATTACACATCTATTTATATTCTAAACTTGATAAGAAATATCTCACAATAACAGATATATATACTTATATATAACAATCTCTCTTCCCTTTAAATGTCAAACAAGATTTAACATGTCAGTAAGTACGATCCAATATCGTTCTTCCTTTCTTTTCTTTTTTTCCTTCCCCCCGTTTCGCACGTCTACGTTAAATTTATTATACAAACAACGAACAATAAACATACTCATAATAAATTAACTAAGTTGTAACATGACTCTCTTTTTCGGGTTCTCTCGTAGTCTTCTTTTCTCGTGGGGTTCCATATGATTTGACGATGTTTCATCTTTATTTCTGATTTTTAGGAACTTCCAATTCCTCACACATCAATACGACCATTTTCTAAACGTATTTGTTAGTTCGATTTCTTTCGGTTAGTTCGAACTTCTTTTGGTTTTTCCTTTCAATACTAAACTGTCCTCAACAGCTAAGTCATGTTCTTAAATAATCTTACGTAATGATGTTCTACTCTTCCTTTGTGTTTCCGACCATATTCCACGAATTTTACGAGTGCTCCATAGTCTTTGGATTTAGGATTTCATTCTGTATTACAGCTATTTTAATTATTGCTAATCTAATCGTGTCTTTCATTCTACTTTCTAATTCTTCTTCTTCTCTTCCAGGATCATCTACTGGAGCTCGTGATAAAGCTTCTGCAGTAATATGGTATTTTCTTTCTTCCGTGATACTTTGAACTGGTAATGTTGGAGGGAGATTTTAATCTTCTATACACTGGCGTTTTCGATTTGGTTTCAAGAATCGTTATTGAATATAGGTGAGAGAGAATGATGATTGGTGATTACTTGAACTGCAGTAGTCCACTTAGGTAAATATCCAGCTTGATCAGAGTTTCAGTGATAAATCTCGAACCACATTCAATGAGTTTCCATCTTTATCCATGCCGTTGTATTCAATTGAATCCCAGACATTTAGTTCTTGATGCGTCTGTCTCTAAACGTGTTTCTCTCAACGGATTAAGCCGTGCTGGGATTGGTGGCTTAAGTAAAATATCTTTAATATTGTACATTGCTTGTGAGTGAACTAACTCCAATTTGAATTCATTCTTTGTCTTCAACAAGTCTCTCAATGGTTCGGCCGCTTTACTCAATTTTGAGGTAAGAGGTGTTAATTGATTAGCCATTCCCATAAATGAACTTAATTCTGTTCTGTTTATAGGAGTGGGAAATTTGTAACTAGCATTCAATTTATCTTTGTTAACGGCAATTCCATTCTTATTGATTTTGTAACCGACAAAATCAATTTGTTCTCTGAAATTTATCTAGACTTAATGTGATTCCAAATTCCTTGCGTCTGTTTAGGTCTCTTCTTACCTTTTTAATGTGATTCTCAAGATCTTCGTCGTCAACAATAATATCATCGACTACTGTTTGAATATTTAGGATGCCTTCTAATGCTATGTCACACCGACTATTGTACGTGTCTCCCGTAGAAATAAATCTGATAGGAGCTTTCTTAAAGTAATATCTTCCGGATGGAGCAATACAAGCTGTTAATTTCTGTCTTTTCTCTTCTAGGTGTATTTGCCAATAACCATGCACTGCATAAAATTTTGTGAAAAAATGAGACTTTGGATTGATTTCAGAAACGGCTTCCTTTGGAGTATTCATAGGATGAACTAATCTCTTAACCTGTGACTTTAACTTGGTTAATTCGACTGTTAATCACACTTGACCATTCTGTTTAGATAACTTTTAATTTTTTTAATTTTACTGTACGTTATTGTTCTCACACTTTTGTTGCCTAATGGTTGATCAATCCATTCTTTTTTTAATTGTTGTGGGAAATCAGGATGGAGAACGCCAAGAGGGATACATGCATTAAGAGAAAGGAAAAATTCGTTCTCTAAGATATTCCCTACAACATAGACAGTCTCCCTATAGCTGCGACTTCCAAGTTTCATGATAAGCTGTACAACACCAAGAATATGCAATGAAGATCCATTCAGTCAAACAATTTTTGCATCAAAAGGTAGACACTCTGCGATCAAATTTGATTTTTTAAATACTTTAGATCTTTAGAAACCATCGTTCCACTATCACATGTGACTACAACTTCCTCTTCATGATTTCCTTAAGCATCCATTATCTCAATGGGTATTTTATTAGTTTTTAATTTCTGAATAGAATTTATTACATTGACGCGGTTCTGCTTCGCTGATTTACACATTCTTGCAAATTGTCCCTTTGTTTTACAGCTCAGGCATTCACTATTCCTCGCTGGACAAGGATTCTCATTTCTATGAGGATAATCAAATCCACATTTCCCAAATAGTTTACTCCCACTTCTCTCCAGCGATCTTCCTCGACTGATACTCCTTCTTCAGAACCCCTTCCTGTCAACGGATTTCCTATTTGCATTTACTTCAAACCATACCAAGTCGTTTAAACACTTCTGATTTTTCTTCGCTGTTTCAACTGTTCTACATAGGGTACAGTGACTTTCAAATTTAATTGAGGACTTTTCTCTAAAAGCTTCTGTCGTACTTCATCATCGTTTGTTCCACATACTACAAACGATGCGAGCCAATCCTGTAGTTTTATTTTGTAAATTTTACCTTCTTCTGCTACAACTTTTAACCTACACTCAAATTTGTTTAAGTTTCTAAGGGGTCTTGTTTCCTTCTGAATAATTTATAACGTGTTTTTGCAATTTCTCTCTTTTCTTTTAGGTATGTGCATATGTCTTCCAGGACTCACTCGAGGGATTTGCTGTTATTTTCTGGAATATTGACAATTGCTCAGTTTTTATCATGGATTCAGGTGAACAATAAGTCCAAAATTTATAAATTTGTTATTCCCTTGTTTTTTACACATGTGTGTCAAACGAACGTAATTATTCCAAGTCTCCAACCACTTAAGGAAGTCAGAATATCTTATTCCATCTCCAATTTGATTTGGCCGTTGTATGTGAATTTTAGGAGAATCATGTCTGGTGGAATTGCTAGTTTTCCCAGGTGAGTTGCTCTCTAAATATTCATCTATTTGACCTTCAGTATTAATTAATATCTCTTCTATGTCATTCGACTTCAAGTTCGTATTCTGGAGAAGATTCCTCAAGAAACACACACAATTGCATTGTTTTCTCCTTAAATTTCTTGGAAGATTTCCTTATTATATCCAATGTCTTAATTTTAAAAGTATTCCGAATATCTTCCTCCATGAGCTTTTCGATGTTTTTTATTTGTGATTCAAACGATCTTATTTGCACACCTCTAGATCTTCGAAGATCGATTAATGGAGATGTTTGTTCTATTTTGGTCGTCTTTGGAATAAGGAGACGAGTCTATCTTCAACCAGGATTTCTACTGTACCTCTGGTCTCACGTTGCCTACGACTTCTCTTCTTTTTATTAAAATTTTCGTACTTTGATATGAACTGCCAACTGTGCCATGTGTTATCCGATCCTATCACGGATATTTTCTTAGAATAATCATGGAATAAGTTAGAGGTACGCGCGTATTATATATATATTTATATTCTAAACACAGTAAGAAGTATCTTACAATAACAGATATACATAACAATAACAAGAGCTCGAACTCTGGGACTTAGTGATACGTTTTTTTGCAAGATTTGGAGGGAAAATTGGCTTCTAAAGGACTCAGCTCCCTTTCATACATGGAAAAAGAGTCTCAGATGGCTCCAAGACTATTTCGAGAACTTCATCTCGCCGAACTTTTGGCCTCCAAACTTGCCAAATCTTAATCTGATAATGCTTTTTTGTGGGGAACGATCCAACGACAAACCCACCCAGCCCTCTGCAACACCAAAGACGAATTAATAAGTCGGGTCAAGAAAGAATTCAAGGATTTGCCAATGGACCTTTTGGTTGAGGCCATCGTACGCTTTCAGCCTCGTATAGAGACTAGAGGGGATTTTATTGAAGAAAATAAATCAAAATCCATCAGGTTTCTGAATCTGGCTTTATTTTTTAGTCTGATGCGCTACAGACAGCTTACGCACTCTGTATATATACAAACCCAATCCTTGTATAACTACTACAATGAGAGGGTTATGGCAAACGAGAAATGAAAAATAAACGGGAAACAAATCTTTATTTCCAATGTTGTGAATCTCATTAATAATATATATCATTCGTAAACTTAGTTTGATATTCTGACAGTTGTGATAGTTTTGTGAGCTAGCACAAACTAAGTAAGTAGGTAGAGCTAGAATATTTATGTTTGTTGGAGTATCTAAAAATAAGATACTCATGGAAGGAAGTATACTTACATATGTATTGGGAGATTATAAAAAAAGATATGTATTGCATATTTAAGAACCATTAAATGTATATGTTACTTACAAACATAAATGAAACAAGCAAAATTAAGCGGTAAAATAGCAGCATTTACCACTTAAAAATATTTTTATCTATGTTTTGCTTATGAGCATTCGTACGTGACGTCATCTTTCTAAAAGTCGGCCATCTTTAGAAGTAAAGTAAGTTAACTCAAAAACAATTTTTTTAGACATCGTAGACAATGCTCTGTGGATATTTGAGCATCTTCTTGATGTATGCCGAGCTGTTTCCCGTGCAACCAAATTCTATAATGGTCTGTCTCCGGGTGTATCGTAGATACTTGTTTTGAGCTAACTTCAAGCTAAGGCTCAACCTCTCCCTTTAAAATTGAAATATTCGAGTTAAAGACTTTCATTATTGTTCAGGATTTAGTTTAAAAAGGTCTTGATTAGCCTGAACGAACCTAATTACATTGCTTAGCTTAAATTGCCTCAAATAATGAGGAAATACTTTCTTACATTTAAAATTCCATTATGACTCAATTCCAAAACTGTCTAGTGTGGTGTATATAACGCACCAATTAGAGCTTCATAAAGTCATTACTTGCAATTGATGTTGATTAATTAGAAAAAATTGTTTCGAAATGGATCACCTTTCCTACATTGTACTAATAGTTATAAGAAGGGAAAGAATTGTAGATCTTCTCCGAGGTCATCGATTTGTAGAGGAGGTCACAGACGTTGTGGATTGCCCTATTGATCCCTTTTGTAAGGTCAGTACCTGCACTCAGTATTAATAGTAGACTTTTTCGGGAAGACAAGAAGTTGAGAATACAACAAGATTGTCAATGTAGACTTCTTCACAAGAAGTGTGGCCTTCAAAATTGAAGCCAAGGAGTATCATAAGGTTATGAAAAAGTGAAACCTTGATTGTATGAAAAGTTCCTCGAAGATAATTACTGATAACAACTAGACTTATCACCTGGCATGCCGGATGAAACCCCTTACCGATTTCTACCCTTCATCACATGACTGCTTGCCACTAGACTATTGAATATGGGGTTTCATGGGAATCAAGACCTGCAACGTCCCCCACCGCAATTTTGGTTCAATTAATGACTCTGTTGAAAAGGAGTGGGCTAATATGTACAATGACTACCACATCAAGATGTCTGGGTCTTCACTAAGTACATGTTATTCTTGATGAACTTGATTTAAATCTGACTATCGAAAACAGTACGATTTGTATACGTACATTTTATATTGAACTAAATGTCAAACTCAGTGATTGAGTCTGATTAATTTATTTATGTGTATTGGGTTAAAAGAATCAAAGCCTTTTGTAAATGTATGTATACTTTCTTACATATAAAAAAGGTATAAAGGTTTATAATGTTAAAAGTATGGATCATAACAAAAAAGCTACAAAGTCTTTCTCCTGCCTTATTTATGGGGTAGGGGGGGGGGCGTGGATGGGTTGTGGATAAAAAAAGGATCTAATTGCTTCCTTTTATCTTTTCCTGGCACGACATTTTATATCTTCTTCTAAGTAATTCATGTTACGTATATTATTTAAAATATATTATCTTGTTTCATTCGGTATACTGATATTAAAGCTGGAGTTTTATAAAATATGATCTTAACGCGTGTAATAGTTGTTCTTATTTGATAATCTAAAGAAAGATTTTTTTACTTTCATTAGTTATTATCATTATTCTTTAATTCTAGAAGACAGAATAGGTTAATATAAAGTCACATGGATGTTGATTTCCCCATAAAAAACAGAGTGTAACACTGAGAGTTGGTTGTAGAATTATAAGTGTAAGTTCTTGTTGGACTCAGAGTAGAATTGAGGATCGACATTGGAGTAATTCTAGCCAATGTTTTTGTTAATTTTCTTCTGCCTTTCTCACCAATTGAAGAAATTTAGATAAACTTCAAGGCACTTATTATAAACGGAAAAAATAAATCATATTTGAGATGATATTGCTTTCACCAAGACAAAATGATGAATATACATGTAATTACTCTCCACAGCTTCTCACTCCAAACCACCTACATCTAATCGTTCAATTTCGAATCATTTATATTTCTACTGAATTTTTAGTTAATAAAATACTAAAATACAAAACTAAAATGAGTCAATTATATACAAAATATAAGTCTAATTAGAAAAATTTATTAACTTGAATTGAAATTTATGTTTGAATTTTATTTTCCAGATAATTTTTTATAAATAATTAAATATTTTATATTAACTAACAAACGGCTTTATTAAATCATAAAGTTAAGTAATAGAAGTAAAATTGATCAAACTATATCTTAAGGAACTTCTAATTTAAAAAAGTCTGGCCATAAAATTTGTATAGCTCAAATACAGTGGTGTGCAATGTGAAATAGTGGACTCTTTGATGACAAACAAATAGGGCAAACTTTTGCAATCGTATCGAGGCTTTATCACAAACTTCTTTATTCATATGTCTTTCTACTTTCAGAATGATTCTGTATGGATTCTACCATGGCCTAGAACCTGGCTCTAAATGCGCTGGTCGGTACTTCTGGATGAAGGCCTCGGACAAGTCCGCCCACTGCTGACCGGGACTGTGGGACTCTGATTGGTATCATATCATGCGTTCTGCCTTTGCTTTTTATCTTCCATACTTCTTGTTTGAGGTGTGGTGGGAAAAAAACAGCAACAGGGAAACTCAATCGTACGTACATAACAAGTCAGGAAAAAAGTTCGCATATGTGAATGATATATTTGCATCTTAGACTAATATGTTTTTTTTTATTGTTTTATAATTTTAAATGTTAATTAGATCGTAATAAAGAAAAAAACATTGAGGCTTTATCACAGACCTGTCCTTCAGGCCTTGGACATGTCCGCCCACTCCTGATCGACGGAAGCCTTGAGGTAATCCAAATTTCGGCGAGGGGGGGAACAGGCTATTTTCTCGACAATACACCCAAACAATATAGTCGAGAGGGGAACAATTTGAGGATGAGGGTGCCCAAACGGATCCATTATGCTATAATCTATTCGATTTTACTATGAGAAATAATATGAACTATTTTTTTTAAAATTAATCTAGAGGGGAATTACTTTATTCAAATTATAGAATTTCGTAATGATGGTCAAAAGGTTACAAATAATTATTTAAGATGAATTTTAAATATAGCAACTACGAACTATATCATTTTTCATGCCCCAAAATGGGTATATGTATTCATAGGGTTGTATATCATAAGCATTTTTAGCGTGCAAGTTTTGTATTTGTTAGCCACTTGAACAGTATTGTTTTTATTTTCATAAGCTGTTAACATTATTTTTCAATTCTTAAAGAGAGATTATCTGAATGTACTAGGCTGTCAAATTTATAGAGTGGCCTGTTTATTCGATCTTCAATGAAAAAATAATGCTTGTTTAATTTCAGTCTTCAAAGTGCACTTTTTGTCATCTAAAGTCATTTGAAAATCACTTTTCTATACAACATTCTCTATTTGTAAAGGGATTCAGAAGTTTCAATTTTAAAGTTATGGTGCTGAACTTTAGAAGTTTTAACTTTAAAGTAATTTTGTTGAATTTCAAAAGCTTCATTAAAGTTCCTTTTCTCAAGTGATACATAAGAATATGATCCTTATTTTTCATTATTTTGAAAAAAATAAATTATAGCCCAACGAAATACTTCAGACACTCAAACAATCAAAACCACTTTACTGACTTTTGGACATAATTTTGTTTCTTTTTTTTCCAGAGTGTTTAAAAAATCATTTTGCGTCCGTAAAATTGGGATAAAATTTAATTTGCTCATTTTCATGAATTAACACACCACCCACCCCCAATTTTAGTGATTTTAGTGACTTGTTTGTTATTTATTTATTTTTACAAATAATGGAATGGATATGAAAATTGATGTACATATATGTCCTAATGTTTTATTTTATTGAGTTAATATTTAATGCATTTTTTGTTGTATGAGATGCTAATGTTTTTAAATTGGATTTATGAATACTTATGTCTGAAGGCATTCATCTCGTGAAGACGTTTTAAACTACCAAAAATATTTTAATATATTTCTTCAAATGCATATTGAAAAGACGGAGAGTAAAAAATATGAATTATTGGAGAATTATAAGTAGGAATGGGAATATTGGCTAAATTTAGGTGAGCGTTTATTTTTTTATTGTTTCTTCGTAAGAGCAATATTATGCATGCTATTTGTAAAATAATTTATGCTTATCCTGAAAAATCTAAAGTTTCAGAGTGTAAGAAGCTTATAGTTATCTCTGTGAGCAGATATATCGTCCCTTAAGATGATCATTTTTTAATGCCAGTTTCATTAAAAAAATGACAGATCCCATTCCTTCTGTAATTGCTACCTGAATAATAAAAATACCACAGCTGTGATCATTAATCTTTTATTCTTAAACAGAGAACAATATGAATGAAATAATCACTGGTGCGTTAAAGACAAAGAGTAACTCTCATTATTTGTTATGGATTTATGAGTCTAGGTCCTTGTTGAACTCGGAGTGAAGGTAAGGATCGGCATCCCGGTAATTCGTCCCTATATCATTTATAGATACGACGTGGTGCTTGTAATTATTTTCTTAGATCTCATAACTCCTCGCAGCAAATTTAATATAACCTTATAACAGCTAAGCAGCTCTTATCTCATACATTCCTCAAATAGTCAGAGTGATCACGTTAATTGTTTTTTTTTTTTTTTAACTTAACGGATTTTCATAATATGTCAATCTCTATTTAGAGAATTCTCTCAGACAATGTTTTTACATTTCCCACAATTAAGCTAATATTCACATCTTTAATTATAAGCATTGGTCGTTGTTGGACTCAGAGTCAAATTGAGAATCGAGATTGAAGTAAGTCCTGCCTACGAGTATGGTCTGAAAAGTTTCCGACCTCAACTTGAAGATGGAAGCACTCGTAAATAAAAACTTTTCCCATCTATCTAACATCTGTATCAGTACATCACCAAAGTTTCGGCCATTTTGGAATAGCATTTGTTACGTAACAGTCGTTTAAGTGAGTTGATGGGAGTGTGTTTTTGTGAACTAAATGGATTCAATCGAGTATCGAGTTGTTGGCGCAGTTTAAACGCAATAAATTTGAGTATTGGTGCCAATTAGTTAATGAAGATAAAACTTGGATACACCATTATACGCCCAAACAAAAATGTAGGCCAAACAGGGGGATCCAGCTACAATAAAACTGTAAAAAAACTGTTTTTTCGGTCTGGATTTTAATGGTACGGGATTTTAATTTTGGACGTGTTACAAAGATGGAAGCATCGCTAGGAGAAGTTTTTAGAGTTACAAGTAGACTATGTTCAAAATAAAAGTTCAGAAAAAGGTCGGAAACATTTCGGACCACACTTGTAAGCCCTTGCTGAATAAAGTGTAGATTTTGTGTTTATTTTCTTCCCGTCATAGCTGCTGAAAGTTAATTTAATGAAACGTCATAGCAGCGTAGCTGCTCTTCTCCAAAATATTTTGCAAAATTTAGGGTTACCATGTTAAATTTTGTTTTATTTTTTTAACATATCGAATGTAAAAAGAAATTACGTATATAAATTTACATAAATGAACTGTATAGTTTAAAATTATTGCTTCATATAAGTACTTACAAAAAAAATCAATTAAAAAAAGCCAGATTAAAAAAAATAATCCTATTTCAGTTGATCAGTAGCTTCTTTTGGGTGAAGTTAAGTTTCATTGATTTAAAATTTAAAGAAAATGAAGTGCATCAATAATAATATATAATAAAAAAACAAAATTAATAAACACATCCATGAATAAAAATATAAAGAGCCTGGGTTAGAAATTCTAAACTTCTAAGAATTGACTTTAACAGCTTCTTTTGTTAGAGAGATGCCGATAGATGGAATTTCAGTTCTTTATTACTGCCGGGATCCAGGACATAAGGATATATTGGCTTATAGGAAGTTAGCTTTTGAGTGACGAATCCTTAATGCTTAATAGTTTAATAAAGCAAATTCAATTGCTTTAGACTCCTTTCGAGACTGCTTCTTCCTTTGAGATAATCTGAAGAGTATAGAAGCTTTGATTAAATTCAAAAGTAAATTTTCCACACCATTGATGTTGATGAAGACGAATCTATCCAGAATTTTGACAGCCCTTCAATCCAAAAAGGCATGCAGTATATCATTAAAGAAAATTATCACAATCGTTGCATGGTTTAGAAAATGTGATACAATTAGCAAAGATCTGAATTTGAGTGGTAAATTTCCTACCATTCGAAATATACATAAGGGAAGATCAAATTATTTTTCTCCAATTTTCTAAAGGCCTAACAAATTTAAACAGTATTCACAAATAGATTGAGCTTTGGCTGTTGGTTTAATAAATGCAATTTTAAGATGCCAGGGTGGTATAGGAACAATAAATTTTTTTGTTGCTCTTCTTAAAGGTAAGTAAAAACGACGATCGCAAAAGGAGGTTTGTGCATTTCGGTGATGAAAGGTTAAAATATTTTTTTCCATGGAGTCTTCCTCTAATTTCTTTGGACGGCTAAAATTCCTACAGAAGACAGCCTTTTTAATCTTGCCTCGGATTATTTCCGGAATAGAATCCCCATTGAATAAAGGAACAGCTGACCAAAAAATTAGTGTAACTGCAACCCATACCGAGGAGTAAGCAGCAATTTTCTCGTTGGTGAGGGCAGTGCCAATCATGAGCCTATGGTAGAACTCGCTGGAGGATACGTGTCTCTGGACGGACAGGCAGAATTTGACAAAACACGCAACCACTCATAGTCAATGGCGTCACTGTTATTAAAATTTTCAATTTAAAGTATCGTACCGAATGCTGGGCAAGAAAAACAGATTTTGACATAACACGCAAACACTCATCTACTATGACGTCAATATTAAAAGCGTGGTGGAAGCCAAAAATCAGTCGTACACCCGAATTTCTTTTAACCTTGCCTTTTGAATGAAAATTATTTTTGTTGGACAAAATATTTTTTCTCCATCCTTGCATTACCTCAACCCTTGTGATTACAACAAATATATGCATATTGAAGCCAGGGTCTGTACTATGCATACACAAAATTTGAGTCTTTAAAAGAACAAATAACTGGGGAATTTCAAAAATATCTGTGGGGCTGTACTATTAAGATATATTTGTCACTTTGAGTTCGGTTAAAAGCCTGTTATTGAGGTCCAAGGACCTCATAATTAAGGTAAACATATGAGGTTTATCTTATCTCTACTATATATCAAAATATCAAGTTCCTAGTGAGCTGTCCTGTATTTTCGACTTAAACGATTTTGTCATAGGATATTTTGCCTCAATATATCAACAAATGAGATTTATATGTACTTTCTGTTTATTTTTGGTTAAAATTGGTGTTCACTTTGAATTTTTGAATCAAATATGTATTGTTTTGTAATCTTTGTGCCGGAAAGAAGATTCACAAGGACCATCGTTTTCATATTTCCATTGTGATTCTGCATTTCTACAAATCTTTATCTTTCTTATAATATTAATTAATAATTATATTGTCAATTTTGTCTTCGGTACGAACTCATTACACAGTGAGATTTTGATATTTTGAACTGAAATTTTAACATTATTCCAACGGAATACAACCATTTAATGTCTCTATAATAATAAATAATGGATATTTTGATTAAAACATTCAAAGGGAACATTAATTTTAACCCAAAAATATAACAACGCATACATTTCAATTAATTATCTATTAAGGCGAATATTCTTGAGGTAAAATGTTTTAAAGGCAAAATGGTTCGAGACAAAATGTCGTGAGGTAAAATAGTTTAAGGCGAAAGTACATAGCCCCATCTAATAATACCTAAATGTTTTCAGATTAAGTACAAAATGGTGTTAATTAACTACGTCCAACAAGTCATTATGATGAATTACTTATAAACATACACTTCAATGATGCGTAACATATTTTTTTACTATGCATAATTAGTATTAAAAAGTTTTAATGAACTTGATTTTAAATCCGCTTGCTCTGTTAAAAAGCAATATCCCATTACAGTAGTTTACAGCAAGCAATATAACCACCTGAGATTATTTCCTAAAAAATCACAGAAGGTTGTCATATTTTAAGCAATAATATTAAATTGCATGCAATATTAAAAAAAAATTAAAAAAATCATTAACAATGACTTTCTAAATTGCCATCAGATGGGTAAAGGTATTTCTTACTGAGAGTACATTTATATATAATCATGTAGGTATTTATTGCAGGCTTTCTCTATAATAACCCAATTTCTTTGCACCTGTGGCATTCTAATCATAATCATGTTTTCCAGTACTTATCTATGTGCATTACGTTAGATTTTGTATTGCAGAGTGTCTACTGCATAAATGAAGCAAACAAAAGGATGACTTTTGATATTCAAATTTGTATATTTTGTTGGATAGCGTGTATTGAATTATGCACAATAAAGATACGAAAATTGTCCGAGGAGGAAAAATTGCTGGAGATGGAACAAATAAATTTTTATGGAAAGATGACTTTGGAATAAAATATTAATAAAGACACAGTTATTTTCAAATTAATATATTTTTTTTTTTTTTCATTATACACATTTTCTTAAAAAACCAAAATATAATAAGTGAAACTTATCTGCTCTATGAATTTGTGAATGAAAATAAGAATGAATTTTAAACAACCTCCTTTAATTTCAATCAAATGCTATTTAAAAAAGATCAAAAACAAAAGTAATAAAAAGATAAATATTGCAAAATATACCTTGAATAATAGAAATAAATGAATTGTCTTTAAGATAAGAGTTTCATAGATTTAGATATAAGTTTCAAGCCATTTTTCAAGCAACATGCATAATATATGTTCTGCCTGAATGTAAACGTAAAAGAAACGGAAAACTAATATGATTACCTTGACATCCTGAAAGATGTTTATGTGGATAGAAGCTTAGTTGTCATGACGTTAAATAAGAGTTTCTGCAAGCTTCCTTGAGTAGAAGGAAACAAAGACTAATTCCACTCTGTATATAGCACATACAGGCTCAAATTACTCCAGTTATTTCTGAATTCTAGTCCGAGTCCAACATGTACTTACACTTTTATCTCCAGAGTAAACCCTCATTGCTACTTTTCAGCTTTTATGAGCACATGCACTTGTTATTAAATAGTATTACTTAAATATTCTGTCTTCAAAAATTAAATAATAATGACAACAGATTACCAACGAAAAAAAAGTGGAAGGTATAATTTAAAGAGGGATATAAAGTTCGCATTAAGTTTAGAGAAGAATATAAAGGAGAGTCCCACTAAGTCGATGAATCACCGCACCAACGACTTCTCTGTGGCTCCAAGGACCATCAGGAGGGCTATAAAGTACACTTTGGGATTATTTTCTTTCATAAGTACCCAACACCACATTTTGACAAAGGGTATCAAAGTCAAGAGGCTCGAGAGGTGCAAGAAAATCCTCACCGGTTTCAAGGCTAATGGGTTAATTCTGAAAATATTCTCAGACAAAAAGATTTTCACAGTTGATCAATTCCACAACCGCTGGAACGACCGCTGGCTTGTGAAAACAAAAGAGGTGTTACAATGGGCTTATCACACTACATATCCGGCCGAAACAATTGCCCACGGTGTTATGGCCTCTGATGGAAATATGGGGCCTCTGTTCTTTTTCAAGGTCGGGCAGAAAATTGGCCAGGCGGTCTATTATAAGGTGCTTAGGTACACCATCTTGGCATGGCTGAAAACGAACTACCTGGAGGATGACTACGTGTGGAATCAGGACAGTGCCCCTCTCACACGTACACTAAGTACCAAAAGTTATGTGCAGATAACATGGGTCTATTCTTGTTCAAAGATTTTCACTGGATTTTAACCCACTGGACTTTACTATATGGAGCACTTTGGAGAGGAAAACTAACAATATCTCACACCCAAATGTGGACTCACTAAGTCCTTCATATGGCTGCATGGGACAACTTGTCATATGAGTTTGTCATCAACTCCTGCATCACCTTCAGGCGACGTGTAAAGGTTGTAATTGATAATGAAAGTGGCTATATTGAGTGAAAAGTTTTGTAAAAATCTTGTCTACATGTTTTGTTTACATTATATTTTTGCCTATTATTGAAAATATAAAATTATTGATGTCTTTCTAAATCCATCTCTCGAGCCCACGTTTGACTGCCCTACCCTGTATATTCATATCCATATTCAATTATAGAAGTACAAAACGCACTCATTACAAATATATAATTAGTTTGAACAAAGAACAATTGACTAACTGAGTTGTAAATCGTAATTATTTTTATATGAGAAATTAATTTCTCTTTATTTGTTTAAAAGTGTTCAAAAATGAGTGTTGAATTTACTGGTTTTTCAACCTACATTTCAATTAAAATAAATTATTCACAATGGTTTTTTTATTATCTTCAAACATATTGTTAAAAAATGATCTTTATATAAAGCAAAGGTTCTAAACAAGGAGGAGCTTAACCAGATAAAAATATAAGTAACAGCATTTGCCGATGAATTTGCAAAGTAGCTTTAGTCCTAAGATTATTATACCTTTTTTATTTTTAAGATTCAGAGCCATAGTCGGCCGTTAAAGAAAGATATAGACAGAAATCAAATTTAATAACGATTGATCAATAACAGTACAGCTTTTCTTTAAATGCACTAATTGTACGCAATGATCAATTCACCTATTAAATAGACATCGAGTTTATAATTATGAATTATGTAACACATGTTTGACAAAAAATAAAGAGGTGCTGGGGAAGAACAAGATATAGAATCCATAAAAACAGTTTTAAACAATAAAAAAACACTGTTACCGTTTTACTAACTCTATTTTTAATTTGGTGATTGCTTCAAGGGTAAAAAATGATATTTTAGAATTCAGATAACAGAGAAAAACTAAGATCAGTTTAGAGTCTGTCCTCATTGATAAATTCCTTTTTTTGGCTTGAATTCGTTTGTACAAAATGAGTGTTCCCTTGTGTAATCTTTGTACCCAATTAAATCAAAATCGGTCTTCAATTTTTCGACGTAATCCTGGTGTCCCGGACTCAAACAAACAAACAAAGGCAAAAACATAACCTCCGTTCAACTTTGTTAGTAGAGGTAAAAATAAGACCTATCCAACATCTTTTTTTTTTTTAAAGGTAGTCTTTATAAGGTTAAAAATGTCATTTTTGAGACAAAATGAATCTTTTTTATCAAGTTTGTATATTGCTAAAATGTTTTAGCGGAGTTTGGGAGAAAAATTGTACCACTTTAAAATGTATATTGTATTTGTATTCATGCATCCATTTTCTTTCAAAGCATTGCTTAATCTAATTATAATATCCAGAATTGTAATGCGTAATTAACTTTTTAATTTCAAACATAAGTTGTAAAATTTACCCTACCAAGATATTTCAGTTTTAATAATACTCCATATAAACTTATATTCAGGCTTATTGGTATTTTTAAATATGGTGAATCATTATGGAGCTGCCTACAGGGACATCCAAGTGTAATAAACTGTACACATGTTTTCTATTAGGTGTCTAATACAATACAATATCTTAGTATACTTTTTTGTTTAAATAGCTAATTTACTTTCTGAATATATTGTATTTTTTTGCATATTTGAATAACAAAGACATTCGAATAAAGCAGTGGTTCTTAAACTTCTTAAAAACTTTTTTTAAAGTGTGTAACACTTGAACATGTATCAAAATCTTAAAGTACCATCAGAATATACAATAACAGAGGCCATAGAATTGTAGAAACCTAGAATAATCAAGCAAAATCTGTAATTCCTGCTTGAGGGACATAGAAGAAAAAAAGAGTTCATTCCTTCAAATTGGGAAATAAAGAAAAACAAACGCATGCGTATTTAGAAAAAAATAGTGTTTACTCTAAGGTGTATCATGGAAACCAAAAAATGAGTTATCCGGGGTTTTGGCACTTTCAATTATAAATAAAAATCCTTGAATTAAAATGTATTTGCAAGGTCCCCCATCTTAACAACCCTTTTTTATCCAGAACAGGTTTCTCAATGAATAATAAATAACGTATTAGATGATGTTTCATCATTTAATAAGTAATTTTTATATTTTTGGTCTATTTTTTTACTAAATGCAGGGCCATGCAACGTTTATCGTGCTTTAGAATTGACGAATTTAACTTTAAAATATATTTTTGACAACACAAAGTCCTTTTTCCATTGTTTTATTATTTTTTATTGATGACAAAAAAAATTAGGTTTCAAAGAGATTTTTGACTTCATGTAGAAACCATTTGGGACAAAAAAAAAAGAAGTTGGGTAGTTCCCAAGATAGGCCTTAGTGTACTCCTCTGTCTACACGTAGCTATAAATCAAGTTTGCGAACAACAGCAATAAAGAATTACGTAATATTATTTGTCAATATGTTCGAAGAAGTACAATAAATATTAGTAAACAAAAAAAAGCACCTCTTTAAAAAAGCATCAGAAAATGAGTAACTTTGGAAGATAAGTTCAAAATAGAACAATGAATTAGTAAATGAGTTCATATACCAACATCGAGGGATTATTTTTGCCTACTGTATAGAGTCAATTAGATAAATTTGGCCAAATTCTAACTCTAAACACGTATGTATGTAAGTAATATGTAGCGAAACTAGTTCGAAAATTTTATATTTAACCACATAAAATAATACATTTATTAATTTTTCCTCACCAATTACATGAAATCATCCACTCGATAAAGGTTTAAAAAACATATTGGCATTTAACACTGCGGGAAATATGGCAGCCCAATGTGATTCGACTGCTCTAAAGGACACTTAGATTTATGATGAAGACTTGAAACACTATTTTGAATATGTGAGATGAGAGCCATCCCGAAGATCAGTCTGAACATCTTTTGCAATGCAGTTCATATCATAGCTTTTTATATATTTACACTTGACTAGGGTTTTTATATTTTCCAAAGCTATTAACACATGGATTAAAAAGTTGCAGGCTAAACAAAGCAAATACTTTTTTTATTTTTGTTCAAAACTGGTTTTTTTCCAAAAAATATTATTAGTATTATTTATTTTTTATATTTTTATTTTTTAATGCACTTGATGTAATGGAACCAGTCAACACTTATCAGGTAATTGCTTATATAGAACGGTATTTTTTCCCATCAAGAAAAAGTGTAAATTAAAACACGAAATTGCTTTTAGAAATAACAAAAGTAACATCTTACTTATCACTATTACTGGTACAAACTGGTAATTTAAGGAAATTGCATGACAGTTAAGCTGGTCTTCTCCCAAATTTTTTTGAAATTGTCGAGGTTACAAAGTAAATTTTTGTTTTTGTAGACTAAAAGCAAATTATATTATTTACTAACAATATAAATGTAACTCACCATAAAGTATCGGTATTATTCTTCTAAATTCATTGTATACTAAATTTTATAACATTTATATTTAAAAAAATTAAATACCGTCTACATGCGTAGTTTGATTTTGTAAAGTTGAAAAAGTTGCTGCAAAAGATGTTAAAGGGTACAGACAAACTTCTTTTCATTGATATCCTAGCAAAAATGGAGAGCTTTTTAAAAAAAATGGAAACTATCATAACTCAAAATTAAATGTTTATTAAGTCTATTTTGATACTCCTCTTAATTTTGTACTAAATAGAATTACAGTCAAAAATAGAATCTATTTGTACTTAAAAAAAACTAAATTTACTTGAAATAACTAAATTACAAATTCAAGAGAAATAAAAACTATAATGAATTTGTATTTAAATTTGAACTTGGAATCGTCATTTTTGTTAATCTAAAATGATTTCAAAACTATGTTTTACTAATGTTTTTTTAAATACACATTAAAAGACCTCATCCATCAATTTTTCGTAATATTTTTAGATGGAAAATTTGGGGATATTAAAAAGTAACTCATTTTTCCCCTTCATTTCAAAGACGAAGATTTTTGCACAATTTCGGACAAACCTATGAAACACCTTTTGCTGAAGGAATGTGAAGTTCGGTCATTAAATCTTCATAATACTTCTATGATTGAGCCGAACACCTGAAGAATATCAAAATCTTTTTGTGCTGAAGCACGAAGGAATAAAACAATGAATAAACATGATCAAATGTATGAATATTTTTTTAAAGTTTTATTTTTATCTGAATTGAAGGAAAAGTTAGATTTGAATTTTGTTCCAAAAGGAATTCAAGTTATTGAGTTGGAAAATGATACTCAATTTTTATTCATAAATAAAAACTATCCAGTTCGAATAAAATTTAATTAAATATTGTAAGTAGTAATTTATGAATTGTTTTATATAATAATATTAAAAATTCAATTATAATAAAAAATTTCTTTATTATACAATAATTATCAAACATAACTAACAAGAAATTTTAAATATATATTTCAGCTTTTAAAAATTGTATTATAAAAGTATAAAAATAATCATCACTATATTAAAAACAAATTTCCTTACTATTTACAAGAGACTATGTATATAGTTTAAAGTTTTTAAAATGACAATAGGGTTCGTGTAATTGGACTCTATCCCGTTGTTACAATCGTTTATTATAGGTATCCAGATTTTACAGTAGCTGAATTCTAAATTAACGTCTAATTTTCTTGAAATATCAATGAAGCACAGTCATAGTAAGCTTCTTAATAACTATATGAAGTTCGAGCAAGCAATTAAATTGACCAGTCACAGTGTCCATTATTTGATATGAATATTTCAAAATCGGAAATGTAATAATGATCTTAATACAATACTTCAAATCAAGGAGCTCACAAATACAATAATCTGATTATCAATCAAGACCTTCCGACTCATAATACATATATGATTGTTATTGATATGAGGCTTATGTTGAGTCTATGATGGGATCAACATTAAAGGAAATTACGAAAGGAGTTTCAGTTTGGAGACTTCCTCCACTACTAGGACCAATTTAGATCTTTTGCTATCTTGGAGTAAAATTTGACATCCCATATGACGACAATGAAGTAGATACTTATCCGTCTTGTGATTTGAGGAAGAAATAAGGACTCCCGAAGAATTGCTTCTCTTCAGAAACTGATTCCTTTACTTTTTACGAGTCACACACATGTAATTAATGGTATTATTAAAAGTCCTTAGTATCACAACAGTAATAAACAGTGTCATTTGAATAACTAACAGATATGTTGAGCTTCAGAGGTTGCTTAGATAGTGATCATCCATATATTATAGTATTTTATGGTTTGTATGTCCACTAATAAAAACGCATAACCAGCGTATTTATTTCACAAACGGAGAGAGATACAGACTTTAAACATACTAAAAATTGTTTTAAGTTCTGAGTTACGTTCTTAAGAGTATAATTCTGATGAGACCATATTCCTAGGCTCTAGAGAACAAGTTTGTTTTTCCGTAAATATGTTGATTCTTTTCATAAAACAAGATCGATTCCTCGTGTCTCCAAGTTTAACTTTAAGGTATGAATTCTAGATTCAAAAATTCACCAAAGAAAATAAAAACCCATAAACAAAAATTGGAAAACGTACATATATTAAATACGAATTTAAAAAAATGAATTATGAAGAGGATTAGTAAGTTTGTCTTAGTGTGTATTAATAAAATAATTCATAATAAAATATATAATAAATGTACATCCTACTATAAAAATAAATTTATAGTTTATAGCTACATATTTTCAGGCTCAAACAACACTTTAATAATTTTGGTATCTTTTTCTAAGTCGGAGAAAATGTCGTTTAAATTTTTTTTAAAAATGACGAAAATTGACCCTTTTATATTAATTTATATATTTTTAATCACAATGATAAAACTCAAAGATTGTTGTAATAAAAAATGAGCACCCTAAAATAAACTACATTTAAACATTTATATAAGCTTTATTTGTATTTTGTATATTTATTAAGCTATCAACAGTGATGAAAAAAATATGATTATGGAAGGGGTAGCGACGTTTTATAGTTGCATTTTGGCGAGAGAGGAATAAGTATAAAGTAATCACTCTGCATGAAAGATGAAGAGTAAGACTCATTATTCGTGGAGGAGTTATGCGTGTAAGTCTAATTATACAATATTTAAAACATCTAATTATACGGTTTTTATTATTTTAAACTGCTTTCATTATTACTTAACTCTTGTAGACAATATTTAAAACATAAGTTAACAAGAGCTGTAAAAAATATGTCCTAAAAATTGCATGGAAGAGCTGTTTTTTTGCTTGCTTCTATTTGAATACGGTTTTTTATTATTTTTGGAAACTGTTAGTTGCTTTCATTCATTATTACTTAACTCTTAATGCCGTTTTCAATAGACTGAAATCGAAGTATAAGGTAATAACTAGGGCGTGTGCTTATGAAAGAAGGAGCATAATAATGAGGATTTGTTACTGGGATTTATAATTTTAAAAAATGCAAAGAAATTGTACGCCATTCTTTGGAACGTTCATATTTGATACAGAAATAATTCTTAGGTTTGATCATTGGAAAATTGCCCATGGAAGATTGTCCTGGAGGAAAATTGTATTTTGTTCAAACTTCATGATGAATAATAAGATATTATCGATTACAAATTCAAAGAAAAAACAGTTATTGATATTAAAGGAGGAGTGTACATAATGAAAGGATATGGTAATAAAATATCTTTGAGAATTTCAAAGTTACAAAAAGTGTGTTGAATTAGAAAAATTAATTCAAATGATAATCGTGCAACGTTCTTGAAATTCAACCATACAGTTAAAAATAGGACGAATGATATTCAACATATTACTACAGAGTTGAGTAAAGAACCAAAATAGATGTTTCATTAAAATCAGAACCTCTAGAAGTGAACGATAGCCTTAAAGAATTCAAGAACTGGATGAAGGTTGTCCGTAGATTTTATTCTTCGAATTTATGTAAAAATTACCGTTGGATTAGCAGCGAGGATATATAGATAACTGTCTTTCTTCGTCTTGTCGGAGTAATCTCGAACAGTTCTTACATACGGGTGACATTCAAAGTGTTGATGATCGTTTAGATGCGTTGAATTGGCATTACCAAGAAAAATACTCCGTTCTGAGTCGGAGAGTTGACTTCAATAAGTATATCCCGTCGAGAGAGGATCATTTTGCTTCATTTTTTTATCAAGAAAAAGCACTGGCACAGGAAGTAGAGCTTCAAAATGGTACAATGGAAGACCATTTGGGAATTCGTCTGGTTGTAGGACTACAATTCAAGAATCTCAAAAAAAAAAAAATGGAAGAAATATTCTACAAGATATCAGTGACAAGTGTTTATCATGGGAAAGTGCAGATATCAAACAAAAGCTACTGAACACTCAAAGCCATATCAACGCCGCAAAAGTGAAGAATTTAACAAAATATATTTCAACACCAGTACAAAAATGTGAAGGTCAGAGACATAGCCAAAATGAGTGTTCAGCAAAAAATGAAGAATGTTTTTTATGTAATAAAATAGGATATTTTGGATCAGAATGTAGAAATAAGAAAAATTTAACCCATGTAAAAATCAGATTTCAAAAAATAAAGGACTCAGATTGTTAAAATAAAAGCCATTGGAACTAAGCAAACAAAATTCAGGAATCCGACTCCAATGATTAAAATAAAAATTTATTTGACACTGTGAGTGAAGAATTTAAAGTAAATGCGATCCCCGATACTGGAGCAAAGGAGATGTTAGTTCTATTAAGTATTGTTATAGAAGCCATGCTGAAAATAAATCGAAGTCAAATGATCAAAGTTATAGTAGCAGGAGATCAACCCCTTAAATGTCAAGGGGCTGTGAGTATAATGGTAAATTTTCAAGATCACAAGGTAAACACTAAAGGATTTGTGTCTCATAATATGGACAAAGTGTTATTTTTATGGCATTTTTTGAAGGACTTATTTGTGATACCAGGGGATTTTCCCAATAGAATTAAACATATTTATAATCGTGTTTTTTAGATACAATTAAACAATACAAGCGATTTCGAAAACCATATTGTAGAGATCAAAAAGAAATATCCATTTGTATTTCATGCAGAAGATGATTTAAAGCCAATGAAGGGCAAGAAAATGCATATATATTTGAAAAAGAATATGGAAATTAAACCTATTAAAGCACTGGTAACACGTCCAATTCCACATGCATATAAAGAGGTGACTTCAGCTAAGCTACAAAAATTGGATATGCAAGGAATAATTGAATCAGTTGAGAAGCCAACAGAATGGACAAGTCCAACGCATATTGTTCCTAAGAGGACTCTGGGTGAGGAGATAATTGTGGTGGATTATACAGGATTGAACAAATTTGTAGATAGGCCAATTCACCCTTTTCCTACACCAAATCAAGTAGCAAATGGCATTCCCCCAAATGCAAAGATATTTGTCACTCTGGATGCATCCAAAGGCTACTGGAAAGTTCCTTTGGATGAAGAATGCAAAGCTTTAACTACAAACCTAATTTGTTGGGGAAGAAAACAATTAACTAGAGCTCCAATGGGTTTAAATGCTTATAGAGATGAATATTGCGGCCGAAGTGACTCTGTAATGAGTAATAAAAAAACATTCATAAAAAGTGGATGATATTGAGGGACATGGTTAAAGTTACAAAGATATGTGAAGAAAATGGGATTCGGTTGAATCCAAATTAGATACTTTTTTAAGAAAATGTTAAATTTGTGGGTCTCATAATAGGAAAAAACGGTGTTAAAGCAGATCCGTGTATAATTGAAGCAATAGTTAAATTCCCTCAACCCAAGAATATTTCACAGCTACGAAGTTTTTTTTTGTTTGTTTGATAAACCAATTAACTCAGTTTTCAAAGGATACTATACTTGCTATGAGTCAATTACGGGGATTATTCAGTTCCGGAAATGTATTCCAATGGTTACCTGATCAGTCAAAGGTGTTTGAAGAAGTAAAAATATGTTGTGTACATCACCAATCCTCACTCACTATGATCCAAAGAAGTAAGTAACACAATAATGACCGATTGAACAAGAATGACAAGATTTATAAGTGAGACTGAATCAAGATATACTACTCGTGAATTGGAACTACTTGCTATACTTATGGCCATCAAAAAATGCAAAATCTATCTTTTAGGAAGATCATTTAAAATTAAAACGGATCACACACCGTTGATTGCTATTATTAATAGAAAATGATATGGGAGCAGTCAATAACTCACGGTTACAAAGATTTATATCAAAATTAGCCACGTACACCTTTACTAGACACGGAGTAGAATTGAGGATTGTCATCGTAGTTAGATACGGAGGTGGGGTTTGTGTTATTTCCCGTCCTCTCAGAACTGCTTACATCTAATCTATTAAGATGTGATGAGAACTCAACTGCTCTTCTCCCAAACATTATTTAAATGCAACCTCCCCCCATTAAATTTGCAATGATTGGTGGAACGATGAAGTAAAAACGGTCTTTCAAATATTGTGCAGGCATTCCCATAAATTACTTATACATTCCAGGAACTTATGGGATGAGCTTAAGGTCTATTCTACTGTTAATAAAAACTATATGGAAAAGATAAAATGGATTTTTGTAGTGGTACAGCTTAGATATTAATATCGATACATTGAAACCTAAATATATGATTTGTTGTGATTATATTTGAGCTGTTGTAAATTGAAATCGTTTATTTTTCTATTTATGTTTTTCTCCTTTACAATCAACACAGTGCTACATGAAAAAAATAAGAATCAATGTACAAAGGAGGAACGACTCCGCTTTAAGACGAGGATTTTTGTCCACAACAAAATGGAGATTACAAATCATATATTCATTCTCAACCAGAACAGGCGCTCATAATTATTATTAATAAATACGTAAAAAAGTCCATTTTAATAATAAAATACACTAAAACACATAGAAATTGAGTTATAACAAAATGGGTTTTTACAAATTCATTCAAATATTGACTGAGAAGCTTTTACACGTGTATAAAAATTTCAAAAAATTAAGTTAATAAAATGGAAGTTTCATTTATTTTCTTCTTCTTTTCGTTCCTCTTTCCTCCACCCCCACCTCCACCCCTCCCCTTTCTACCCCAAAAAACAGATAAATAAATGGTCAAAAAAAAAAGAAATACACATCGAGTACCAAAAAAAAAAAATAGAAAACATTATCGACTAATGAAACAGGCTAACGAGTGCTTTTCAATCCATTCCAGTATTACTGAAAAGTTTAACTGGACTCTTTGGCATTTACTTGAGTAAAGATTAAAAAGAAAACACGTAATAAGTGTCTCGACCTTCGTGTCTTTGTAAGCTTCTGGGTACATAAAAAAACCAGTCCCTCTCCTTCATTGTTAGTCTGCAGCCTTCCTTAAGCCTTGCATCGCACATCCCTCGTAACTCCGATAATTCCTGAAAACCCATGAAAAGGTAAGGCGACATTTTGACAAATCGGGAGGTCTTAAATCTACACCATGCAAAAAAATATAAAGGCTTTTAATAGAGACTGAGAATTCCAGATCTCAGTGGCTGAGTGAGCACTGATATGACTTCCTTGTGAAGGAAATATGCCCCCTCCCCCTAGCAGTTTGGATCTTAATACGATGGACTATTTTGTCAGGGCGACGTTTAATCTAAAAACAAATCGAATATCTCATTCCATCTAGGACTCCCTGATTGTCTCCACCCGGGAGACAATGCCCAACATGCAAAGGAACTAACATGTTAAGACTTGTACTTCCTTCTGGGCCCCAATCAATGGTCCGTGGTGGTTGCTGGAGGGAATACATCAAATGAGCTATTTTTCAACATTCATATGTACAATTCAAACAAATTTTTAAATAAATCCGCGTAGAAATGTTGTCTCTGGGAAAATTTAAGGATTTTTTTCAAAAATCCATACTGTAATACAGGGCATTAGAATCAAATTGGCGTAGAGTACCTCTCAGTATGGTAGCATTTATGCAAGGAAAATATTTTAAACATATATACAATTATTACTTGAAAATTAAGAAGTATCTAGAGTGAGATGTTAAAACCGCGATTGCTCATTGAAGAATGAGCAAATAAGAAAAAAGAGCACGCTCACCAATCGTATTTTCTTTTCTAATCTAACAACTGTTATTCTTCTCAACATTTTTTCCAATCAAATTAATGAATAGTGCCTGAAAGGCAAGGAGTAACACTGATAAATAATTGCAGATTGATAAGGACAGGTACTGGTTGAGCTAAAAATAGAATTTAGGGTACAAAGAAAACTGCTCTGAAGAAAATTGCCCGTGGAAGATTGTCCAAGAGGAAATTGCCAGGGAGAAAATTGCCCGTAGTTTGTTTTATGATGAATAACAACACATTATAAATTCGCTTCATATTATTTATGACAAATATATATACATATTTGTTTGTTCCATCCCCCAAGGGAGTACCTTTGAGTACGTATGAGTCATATTATTGCAATTCAATTTATTTCCATTTTTTTAAATTCAATACAATCTTTTAAAAAAATGATCGAGAGGATTGATAAGTACCTCTTAAAATACCCTCCACCCTCAGATTGGTCAGGAAGTAGTGTGTGATGGCTAAAAACCATCGCCAATACATCCCAGGAACAAAATATGGTCAATTTTCCTTCATAGCAATTTTCTCTATGGCTGTTTTCTGCACACGAGAATTGAGGATTGACATCAACGTGTTTCCTGTCTATGCCCTTGTGAGATAGGCAGTGAGATTGGTATTTATTTTACTCATCTCATAGATACTCGGAGCTTATCTCATGAAACGTCTTGATATTTAGTTTGCTATTCTCACAGAGATTATTCAAATTTATCAGGATTACCATATTGATTTTTGGTTTTTTTAGCATACCGACAGATCATATTATTTTCAACTTGACTCATTTTTTAATTTGAGTAAAAGGATGTTTGTATATTTAATGCAGAATTCATAATAAAAAAATGGTTATATACCAAGAGCAGTTTAAATAAAAGGTGCAAAGTCATCTTGAGATGACATTAAATAATTTAATTACACAAATGCAAATATTATAATGAGTAAGTAAATATTTTTATAGAGCAAAAGATAATTAAATAATTACTTTTACATATATATTATTATAAGTGTATATTAACCCATTCTAAGCCATAAGCTCTCTTTCAAAGTCTTTATTAAAAAAAAAAAAACTCAATTCATAGTATTAATTCATTTGCTGCATAAAAATTTACAAAGTATTTAGTTGGTGGTTGTCGATTTATCAACGTATTTTCTTACGTTCTAGTGTTATGAACGTTGTTGATTGGTTGAACTGGATTAGTATTTGCTATTAAGCTTTGAAAAATTATCTACAAATATTGAGTAATGGTTCTGTATTAGAGAATATTAACTTCTTTTACGAGTAATTGCTGTTTGTTTTTGGTAGAAAGGTTGTGAAATAAAATAAGGTTGAGGATGTGCTATACGAGGGTTGTTCGAAAAGTGTGTGCCAAGTCCGAGAGATGGCACTACTGGCGGGTATCGAGGTTATGTTTATTTAGTAGCATCTCTTGGAAGAACACACACCAACTTTCAGCCAGATTAGTATATTTATTTATGTTTGGGTTTCCTTTGAATCCAGGAATCGGCCGGAAAAATTATTGTGACTGTCTTTTGCATTGGACACTTTGAATAATCCTCACAGACTCTCTGGAAAATTACTATTGCAGGTGCTTATGATTCATTGTTATGGAACCCTTTGAAAACAGAGCTGCAAGAAAACACCGCACGATTGGCCAACAAAAAGTATTTTTCCATTACTACAATGCACCAGCTCACACCTTAGTAGTTTTGGTCGTAAAATTAATAGAAATAGGGCTTCAACTCAAGATGCCCACAGCACTAGCAATCTCACTCACATTCACTCCTCTGTGAACCATCACCATATCATGAATTTTATCAATGATTTCTGGAGTAGTAACCTCAACAGGGTTACCAGAACGCTCAGCGTCATATGGCCACTCTAAGAAATTTGAAACCAATTATAAACTTTTCAAATTGAAGTTACAGAGTGCCCATAATATTTATCAAGTTTATTTTTACTCTCTAGAGCCCTTTTGTCTTTCATGAAGTAATGTTTAATTAACCCACGATATTCTTTTGTGTCAATTTTTGAAAATCATTCCACCTCCTCCTTTCAAGAGGATGCCAAACAGAAAGAAATAAACCGATCTGGCTGACAGTTGATGTGTATTTTTCCAAAAGATGCTACTAACTAAACATACCCTTGATACGCGCTAGTAGTGTCATCGCTCAACCTTTGCGCAGACTTTACAAACGACCCTCATATAATATTGCTAAATTTAAGAACTTGTTAGTGATAAAAATTCGCCAATAGATGACAGCAAAGTTCAGTGTATGGGCCGACAGAAAATTCTATTACACCATTTTCTTTACTCTTACTTCTGGTAAGGAAGAGTTTACATTGTTTAACAATACATGTTTCCTACAACGCTTTTATAATAGCGTTGAATATGTCGAACTTTGTGCTTGAAGACTATGATTTGCGGACAGCATTAATTTTCTGTTATCATTTGAAGAAAAATGCGTCAGAATCGTATCGAATGCGATTCGAACCTTACATTCAGAATACTCTTGGTAAATTGTATTGCTTTGTGTAGTTTACTAAATTTAAAAGTGGCAATTTTGTCGTGGAAAACCACCAAAAAAATTGAAGACTGCTGCAAAGACCTGGCAAAACTGTGAAAAAAGAAACCTGTATGTATATTTGTGAAGAGTGAAAGTGTCATATTTTCCTCGCTGCCAAAAAGAAAAGATTTAGGGAGGTTAGAGTCTGTTTATAACCTTGAAATCGATCTCTAATTTCCAGTGAAACAACAAGTGTTTATTTAGGTGTCCTTTAAAAGTGATAAGTGCTAATATTGGACCTTAATTAGTGATTTCTTCATCCAAGACTCCTATTAAAGAATCCCTTTATTGTGGGATCTTCCTCCTCATTTCATCCAGAAGTGATCTCCTTCTCTCTCACTCAGGCTGTGATTAACATGGACGACCTACCTGTAAGATATTTGTATTCTTCTTCCTTATTTTATATTGAGATGGAAGGATCCCTTCCAGATCGACCACATGAGCTTAATCAAAACTGAAAATAAAAAAAGAAAATAACCTACGCTAAAGTTTTCTCTAAAAGAGAGAAATATGTCAAAGAAGCCGTGGGAAAAATTGACCGGAGCTCAAAGTACAGGTGGAAAGTGTTTGTCATTACTCTAACTGAGTCCAACAGCAATCGTGCATTCATCAACGTAATTATAAAGTAGTAGACATACAGAGCAGTCCTCCACTTTGGGCTTTCTGAATATGAAATTGCAGGAGCTCAAGCCCAGTATGGCTACGGCTACTCATCTTTTTACACAAAAGTCCCCATGGACATTCGCCCAAGATTGGAACACTTGAAAATGACATACAAAACTAAAGTTATAGAGCATTTAGGAGACATGGTGCCTATTGACATGAAGATCAAAAACATCAAGAATTGGTGAATAAGAAAATGTTTGAAGTAACAGCAATCCCAAACGAAAAACCAACAAAAGATGATAAAGAGACACAGTCTGGATAACAAGGCTCTAAAGCTCCCATTACTGATGTATTAGACGCTGAACAGCCTGAGGGGTTCAATAACACAAAGAACAACCTTGATACAGTTGGCTCTACTGAATCAAGTGAGACAACCGAATTAACTCATATTCAAGAACAAATTAAAATATATATAATATAGGAGGAAAAGAAATAAGTTTGTTCTTTTATGCATTCATCTAAGTATTAAAATGAAGCTTTCAGAAAAAAAATACGAACCAAAATTTTGGACTTCTTGACCGACAGAATTTCCAATGAATTAAAATTAAACATGGGCATTCACCAAGCGGGTAAAGATAGAAGAACCCGACATGCACTTATAAATCATTTGATTTCGTTAGATCCTCACATCATTTGTCTTAAAGACATTAAATTTGAGAACTCTTCTTTGTGTTATAGTAACTGTCCCATTTGTTTACCCAAAAGCCTTTGGTGTTTCTTTACTGGGAATGGTTAAAATATAGGAGTCTTAACTCTGATTACGAGGAGGCTTGAGGATGTTTCTTGTATCAAGGAATGCTCCAACAAAAATACTTGGCAAATATTCGAATAGATGCCTTTGAAATAAAAGTATCATAATACGATGACCAACTTAATCCATTTTACCGCAAATTCACTGACAAAGTTTACTATTGATGGCGGCTAAACAAATACTAAACAACGTGAAACAAATGGTTATTAGATTGTGTAGTGTCTAAACACATCATTTTTTTTTAAACTACTGCTAGCTATTAGTCAGACAGGGTAATTTTGGAACCGCTTTCCTATCATCAAGTGAGAATATTTTTTTAATAATTTATGCTTGATGTTTTATCCTTTCTTATTTCTTAATGTCAAATTTAGTTATCATCGATTTGAATAGGTCTGAGCCAACTTTTAAGTATGAAAAATATTAGTGATGTACCACGAGCAAAACTCGTACATTGGTACTCCAGTCTTATAAAGTAATTAAAAAAAGACACAAAACTCGGCTAGGGGGGATAAAAAGTAGAGATTTACTCAGAACTCGTCAAAACTTGGGATTCTTTTTCTTTTCTTTTTTCCAGCCCTTTATAACATGAAAATCTTCCTAGACTTACTTGCTTTCTTTGCAAATTTAAAATTCATGTTTTCTTGAAGGTAGAAGTTTGTTGACTCATAACAGGGCTCCACTAAAAACTCGTACATTTCACTATGCATACATGACGTCATAAATGTGTTTGTCTATTGATGACGTAGAAAACAATTTGGCTCAAATATTTAAATTACGCCCGCACGTATAGAAACAGAAACTGTAATATTTTTATCTTCGAATATATAAATTATATTGTTAAACACTACAGAATTATAAATAAATGGAAGATTTCTTTTCTGGAAAAAAGAAAAGAAAAATACAGTCCTTAAGGAGAGTGAGTCCTATATTTTTTTTTTATGAAACTGATTCCACGAATCTCTCCGGATCACTTCATTCTTTCCTCCTAGACGAATATTCCAAAAGTTCCTTACTAAGACTTATTCTTAGAGGACGAAGTACCTTCTGATTATTCAAGGGTTTGCTCACTCCTTTTTCAGCATGGTGATTTTGTCTGTGAGAGTATTCACCAATGAAGGGATTTCGAAAATACAAGATACAGCCACAGAGGACGGGACACAAACTTCAAAAACGATATTTGGTGCCTGTTGCTATTCATAGAAAATCTTCCAAAATATATCTCCATTCAGGCACGGAAACGTAAAAGATACGCTTATAAAGCAACTATGTCTGCCAGGATATTAAGTGAAAATGAAGGTATCATTCTAACAGAGCAATCTTTTATCCTAGCA
Organism: Lepeophtheirus salmonis; assembly: GCF_016086655.4. NCBI lineage: Eukaryota > Metazoa > Arthropoda > Copepoda > Siphonostomatoida > Caligidae > Lepeophtheirus > Lepeophtheirus salmonis. The sequence continues at coordinate 9,154,403 of NC_052140.2, forward strand.
GTCTGTGTCATTGGTTTCACTAACTGTTGCTCAAATTGTCAACTAAGCACTTCCCAGTAACATCCATTCAAAAATAAAACTGAAAACTTACTTTAATTTTATTACCTAATATAATAAGCTCTATAATTCATTCCCATCTTTTCTTTTTTCAATGTTAAAAAGAATCTTCGTATCATAAGAACTTCAAAGAAATTATCCAAGAAATTATAGCAGAAAACAGAATCCAAAAATTTACCGAGAAGATATTTTGAATACTAATAAAATTTTATTTATCATGGAAGAGGATAAGTAGTAAGAACTTTTACTGAAATTTCCATTGCGTTCGTCGTTTCTGGCTATGTAGCCAATTTACTGTTCTCGATACTAAAATGTCACTTCCGAAAAATACAGCCCGTGGCTTCAAAAAATTTCACCTCAACTAGTAAAAAAATAAAAAACATTCCAAATCTAAACTCATAAAAAAATTAATGGTAGCGTTAGTTAGAGTAACTTACTCAACTTTTTATAAAGTTGTGTAAATATACCTTATGTATAACCTCATAATGACTCATAACTTGTGGTCTACTTCAATAATTAATCAAGTAGTCATGTTTAAAACACGAAGGTAAATTTAAAAGTAAATTCATTGATATATTGATTGAAATAATTCAGAGATATACCTTACAATTACGTACGATTGTACGATTGATGTTTGACTTCCACCACGCTTTTAATATTGACGTCATAGTAAAAAATATATATCATTCTACCAATAGTGACGTCATAGACTAGGAGTGGTTGTGTGTTTTGTCTAAATCTGCCTGTGTTGCCCAGCAGTATGTACAATCCATTAGATTTAAATTTGTAGTAAGCTCGATTACATGATGGTCTAACCTTGTATTTCTATTAACTATCTAATTATTTCCCTTCAATAATATAACTTATCTCTACGACAGATTGAATTCCCTAAGAGTGGTAGCACTGACTCATAATCCCAGTTCGTTTTAAAATATTTGTTTGATTTTTTTAAGACTAGCAGGAGTACTCGAAATTGCTTAGAATTACTCAGCCGTTTATTTTTCTATATATTATCATTCATATGCATTAAGGTGTTACATATTTTCAAATTTTTATTTTCCGAAAAAAATCATATTTTATAATTCTTTTAAGGTGACGGAATTTACTCTAAGATATATTTATGCTTCCTTATGAGAAAAAAATTCATAATATGAATTGCAATAAAAATAGTTGAAGATATGAATAATACATAAATAACTTTTTGCGTAGAATATTTTTGCAGATTTACTATTTTTCTTCTGAAAAACATGATTATTTGTTTTAATTTTATTGGTCCTTAATTTGGTATGTTAAATTAGTCCCATTTATCGGTCCTCCAAAGGTACCCTCTATATCAAAGTGCCCTTTAAGAATCATACTTTCTGATATTCACATCTGGAATACTTTTGTTTACAATTTAAATCCATTTGACATTAACTCTACTCGTATTATATTTATATAACGAAAATATTAAAGAGGGTGAAGAACTAAGGTCTACTAAATCAAATTTTAAAAGAGGAACAAAAACTTTAATTACTCCAGAATTTGTATCAGCTCTTCATCGCACTAAAGTGTTTAATCGAAAAGATGTTTTTATATTGGCAGAATCACTCAAGAGCTTGGGCAGAAATGTTAATGAGTTTGCACTTCAACAAAGTACTATTCGCACAAAGAAAATTGAATATCGATTTTAAAAAATCAAAAAAATTTACGATGTAACATTTTTCTGAGGGTTTCTACCGGGGTTCTGCTCTTCAACAGATTCCAAAAAATGTGACAAAGGATAAACAAAACTTATTAGAAGCCTGGAACTGTAAATAGTGAAATAGGATGTCACAATGAAGATATAAGAAAATAAGTTCTCAATTTTGCCAAAAATCATCTTCAATGGAGTCTTCCAAGATATTATTATAATGAACTTATAGAACTCTCAATAATATTTCTTGGTGGTACTCCAAAATGTGGAATAAAATATATGTCTCCTGGTCCAATACACCACGCTCGTTGGTTGTCTAAAGTATTGTAATATATAGTTTAAAAATTTGGTTATTCAGGACACAATTTAAATTAACTTCTAAAGAGGAACAAAGATTGCGTGATATTTGTATCTTTATTATACGAATATATTAGAAAGCATGGATCTCTGCTCATATAGCCTCAGATGCTTGATTTAATGATTTAAATTTGATGAAATTACTTAATAATTAATCTGGAAACAATATTCTAATTTCAAAAACAGCATTTCAAAAAATTTCAAGCCATTTATTGTATTTATCTGAGGAGGTTTTTGGTTGGGCTCTATTTGATCGTCGAGTGAGTTTGACTTCTAAAAAAGAAATGTTATGTGGAATGAAAAATATGGAAAAACAAGACCATAATTCAAAGAGACAAATTATGTATGAAAATTTAGAAGATTTTGTTACAAAAAAGACAAGAAAATTCGTTGAGATGCTAAAACTCCCAGAAGAGTTTTTAAATGTTGAATTGATGCTCTTCAAGTTGTCAATGACCAAGCAAAACGAGGAGATGCTATTATAAAAGAATACAGCTGCTCGTTAAACAGTGACGAATTGCAGCTTTAATTCTTATTACAAGTTGTTGAAGAGTATCAAAAGATGTCTCTAATACTCGAGAAAAAAAATACGTAACCAGAATAACATAGTATATTAGACATATTACACAGAAAAAAGGTTAACCATTTATTAATATGCAAATTGTATAATAATGCTTCTTAAAGTAGAAACTATTATTTTTACGATATAAATTATTTTATTTTAATAAAGTTATAAACTAATAAAATATATTTATATCAGACAAAGTAAAAAAAATAATTATTTAGGATAACTGAGTATAATTTTTTTTAAATCATCAATATAAAAACCCTTCTAAACAAACACTTAAGCCAATGTTATTTTTTTAATAAATAAAACTAATTGATCACTCTAGAACTCTAATAATTCAACCAAATGAAAATAAGTCATAAAATTTGAATGTCTTGCTGGGTAAAAAAAGAAAAAAAATATGGCGTGCAATAAGTTCTATATGTATTATTTTTCTCTTCAACTATTTTTTATAAAAACTCATATTAAAAATATTATAACCCATATAAACAATGATATATCTTATAGTAAATTAAATCATCTTTAAAAAATTATAAAATAAAAAAAGCTGTATATTAAACTGTTTTCATGATATTTAAAGAAAAAGTCCCTTTTTTTTTTTTTTTAAATGTCCATTTTCAAAAATTTAAAGGCCATTGAGCTACCTCTAAATATTTCTCAATTTTCCTGAAACTTTACCGATTGTTTTTTTTTTATCAATAGGAACCCGGCGACCCGGACATTTCAACAAAATGAAAAAAAGAAACACCCTAAAACATTCATTTTTGTTACAAGTTATAACAAGACTATAGTAAAATATTGATTTATTGACTATATAAACTATTAAATTACGCTTATAAACACGATTCAATTAATTAAACTAATTTTTAGATTAATCTGTGGACCATAAATTACGAAATAAATTTTGTTTGGTCATCAGTACCTTATATTAAATGTGTTATAGTCCAAAAAGTGTTAACGTGAGTATCGAAAGCTCAGGCAAGTAACGAGTATTCAAGTAAGTAACGAGTATTCAGGTGAGTACCGAGTACTCAGGCGAGTAACGAGTAAAGCTCGTAATTCCTCAAGCCATGTAGTAAAAATTAGCTAGTGGCACATCACTAAAAAATATCAATAATTCCCCTAAATTACAGGTACCCTTATAAGGGTTTTTCCATTTTTAGTTGAAACCCCTTGAAAGTATTCCTTTTTAGGATTTGATACAAAAATAAAAAATGTTTATTTCGTCCTACTGAAAATAACATTTTTTTTATAATGATGACTAGACAAAGATGAGAAAAAATAACTAATTTTACTGTTTTTTTCACCTCAAAACTTGCAGGATTTATTCCGGGTTTTTTATGTCTCTAACTGTAAACATATTGGAGCACTAACAAAATGTCAACACATGTCGGATCTCCTATGCAGCCTGTGTCAGGGCTGAGAAGGCTGCAGATACCGTTGGCATATCTATTCGAACTGCCTACAACATCCAGAAGTTTATTACAATCCATACAGCTAAGAAAAACCAAACATTTCGCAAAAGCAACATGGCTGACTTCTGGCCTCCACGTGGCCCTCCCCAGCTCTAATCTTAGCCTCCTAAACTTTGGAGTTTGTAGCATATTGCATAAGAATTATTGCCGCACATCTCATCCAAATTTAATTTGCTCCTATTTGACATCATAACAGAGTGGTAGGCAATGGACATTGTCAAGAGAGGCCAATCTGTTTGCCGGCGTGTCGAGGATGTTATTGCTTGTAAAAGTGGACATATTAAATAAAAAATATAGCTAAATATATTATTTATACATATCACTAATTGTTCTTGAGTGGGCTATTCTTGATTCCATAAAACTCGTGTTTTTTTTTTTATAATTGAGTCATGATATTGCAAGTTTTAGGTCCTCCCTCTGTATACCAAATTTTTAGGAAAAGAAATGAGACGAAACCAAGATAAGACTAGACGAGACGAATCGAAAAGTTCATTAGGAACTTAACATTGAAATAACAGAGGGTTAAAGAAAAAAATCTATATTATTGAATTCCTTTTGTGAATCTCACAAAAGAAATTGTATTTGCCTTCTTCAAAAAATAAATGTACATTATAAGAATATTGTCATTTTTACAGTCTTCACAAATAAGAAAAGGTGAAAAAAGAATAGAAATAGGTAAACCAGTTAATGTAATATGAGGAAAAATGAATATGAAGAGTATTATTACTATTTTACATTAGTTCTTCAGTAGTAATACAGGGGGGGGGGGGCAACATATATTTTTTTCTCATAATTCATGGAAATGAGGCTCTCGACTTAGTGGTAGTGGGGTACGCAAAGTTTCATTCTGAGGCAAGATCTTACAAATTTATTAGATATACAGTCAGTTGCTATCATGTGTTGGAGTACTGAGGAACGTATGTTTGTCGTCGAAAATATAATTTGCCAAAAAATCGTTTGGCAGAATATTATAAGGACATTTCAATTGAAATCAATAAAAGAAAAGACATTTTTCCCCGCACCATCTTTGGTTTTTTCCAAATTTGGAACATATTATATTAGTTAAGAATTCAAAAATCCAAAATTTATATCTCACCTACTGGTTGTAGAAAAAATACTGAGACCTGCCTCTTAGTAGTCATAAAAATACTCATGATTGATCAGAATGATGTTGTATAGATAAAATTTTATATTTACGAAAGAGCTTCCCACAGTCCTTACAAGGACTATTGAAAGAGAGACAATTTGCGGATATCTGGTAGTTAACGTTCTTACAAAAAAAATTCGCACACTTCAAATGTCTCCTCAATATATGATGGTGAACCCTTCATTTTCAGGTACCAGGAGCTGGGATGTTAATGCTTTCTTCCAGATCTCGTCAAGGGAAAAAGAACTTTCCTTGATTTAATATTGAGTGCGAGTTTTTATGAAGGTCTAGCACCGTATGAATATTACGCTGCATGGCTTCAATCTCTAATCTTTGGAAATTTTCAAGATTTTTGAAAAAAGTTATATTTGATGAATTATGCGTGATTATATCCACCGTTGTTGTCGAATCATAGATAAGTTTAGCATACGATACAATCCTTTGAACAGCAGCTCATAAGGAAGAGAATGAGCTCAAGTACTCATTGGAGAGGTCTGAACTGAGCCTTAACTACAAATATATACTCGATTTTGAGACTACAGATCTCAATTTGAGTTTGGGTCTAGTCTATAGGTCTATAAGAACCTTGATATTAATAATTTTAGGCAGAACTCTACTCAAGAGGAGTAAACCTACACCTAGATATTTCTTCGATCTTTTGCGAGGCGGAATATAAGATTTATAGAAAATACCCAGAAGCCATTTTGTTTCCTCTTTGATTGATTTGTCATCTAAGGTAGGCAGAGCTGAGTCAAGCGAATAAAAAGTTATTTTAACATTCAACCCGAGTTTGAAGATTCAAGCACCTCCATTGAGAAAGTTTTTTAAAGACAATAGACCGCAATATCCACGAATTGCTATTTGATTCCCCATATTTTGAATATTCTATACCAAATATATACGCTTTTCTTTTTTTTACGCACCATATTTTTTCATGCAATGGTTATATTTCAAGATACTCGGAAGTTAATGGTGGGGTTGGGTGAGGTCTTGCCAGAAAAACTTGCAAATAGGTGACAGTGTTGGAGGGAAAATTTTCATGTTTTAAAGAAATGAGATAGATAATGATGTTCAATATAAACTTTGTACTTTTTGTGACGCACCCTATAAAGATGGGGCGCAGTGTTGTATTTAAGGAACCAAATTGGTTAAATTGTAATGTGCTATCATGTCCAATTCAAAAAAAGTTGGGCTTATTAGAAGCGTTCTTATCCGAGTCTCTAATGGTCAAACATTTACAAGGGCAGTAAGAAAGGTCACATTGCCTTCCGTATGAATTTTGGTTAATGAATTGGAAATTGACAAGTATATTACAATTAAGCAATTCATAGGTGGGACTGCTAATTATTATGCTATTCTCTCTTGTGTACCCCCACACATATTATTTTATATTTCATTAATTATTTTTTATTTCATTAATATATATTGTACAGAGTGCTACAGGGAAACTTTCTGCGATCAAGCAGAAAATCAAAAACCTAAATAACTTTTTGAAAAGTATAGTGAAAAATGTTATAGAAAAAACTTTTAGCAATCAGTCTTGGCAAGAATTATTCAATACGGCAGCCTTTGGCCTCTATCAGAGTCTCAAAACAAGGTCGGAACCTGGTGCAGGTTCCCAAAATATAATCAGGGGACATGGTGGTCTATTGCTTGTTATGCTGGTCTTGAGCTCCTGAAATTTATGTGTGATGTCATCTGAAACTTGCTCTCTAAGACTCTCCACACACTGCGGTCGAGGGGATAGAGATCAGGACTAGAAGAGGAACAGAAAGTCTTGTCCCAGCAGTCAGCAAAGTGTTCATTTTAAATGTTCTGTGCCTTCAAGGCCTTATAGTAGGTCTCAGTCCCGATTTTCTCATTGGGCTTGAAGAAGAAAGGATCATTTTTTTCTCATAAGAGGCCACGACTCCCAAGCACATTGTTTGGGTAAGAATTTTTTTCCCTGAAGATACCCTGGACTTCCTTAGGTGAACTGCTATAAATCTGTCGTTTCTGCGGCTCAAAATCTCGTCGAATGTGAAGATCTTCTTATCTGAGAAGATCTTCACAGTTCACGGATAACTCTTCAAGTAATTAATGACTTTTTTGCATCTTGCAACTTTAATGCATTCATCCTATCGAGAAGGAGATGTATTGAAATCCTGACAAAGCTCTTAATGCTGATTTCCATTTCTTCTGCCGTCCTTTCAACACTTTTTCCGTTCTCATTGACCACCTTGATGTTCCGGACTGTCCTCATGATCACATCAACAATGTCAGAAATTCTTTTAGGATCAACATCCGTATTGAGAAGATCCGAAACCCTTTGCCTTTTTTATTCCAGTTTTTCGTCCGATTTTGATCAAATAAAAACAAAGCGCAAGAAAAACAGAACATGCATCGGAACATTGCTTGAGATCTCACCTGAAACCTTATTTAGTGGTTAAAAAAAAAATAATAATGACGAGGAAGTTTTTCTTATCACACTCTGTACGTTATCGTCTTATGTATAAAAAGTAGAGACAATATTATCGTGAAATAGAAGCAATAAATGCATGTTGATGTCGAGTATAATTAATTATATATAAATGTGTAAATACTTTGTCCCATATTGTTGGACGGTGTTTCATGTGAAAACAACATAACAGTTGTGGATTTTCCTAATCGTAGCAATTTTTTTTTAAATAGATGTCTATGAATTTATGTCACTATTTGATCAATTTAGAGAAAATCGACTCCCTCAAATGACAATTCAAGCTAAACTAACGCCTATTTATTGAGTAAAATAATCGTATATAAAGTCAACGGTACAAATGAAACCCCTCATACTTAATTCTGTTCAAATTCATACAAATTGATCCCATGAATTACAGTTGAAATCATGACTAAAATATTGGTGATATAATAGTTTAAATATTCTTGTCTGCTCTCGTTAAGAACGTGTTTTTTTTTGTTTTGTTTTTTGTCGCCTATGTCCAAGCCAAAAAAGAATTTATGTATTACTATTAACTAGCGGAGCCTCTATCGTCACTGTAATGAGACGCGGACATTAGAGCACGACTTAGAGGAAGTGGTGGGATTCCTAGGGAAGGCATTCTCCAAAATATTGGGAGAGCACAAACGCATCACAAACTACTATATTGATTCTTGCTAGACAGTCAAAATGTTGAGTTGATAATAGCGTCCAAGACAGTTGCAAAGTTTCAGACAATGGCGGCGAAAAAGGTTGGATGCCTTACCTCAAGAAAAGTTGTCCAAGTGACTGTGTTTATTTACTCAAAGTGTTTATTTGTATTTTACCAAGTAATTTTTCGGAACATTTGTAGAACTCGACAAAACCTCAAATCTATTCATTGTATTTTTCAAATATTATTATATTATTACTGGTGTGGTTTTTTATTTTCTTTAACGGAATTTAATTATTCTATGTTTGTAGATTTTTGATGGTATATGTTGCATTATTCTCCAATAGTCATATACCAGTGATAAGGGTGTAAAATATGTATATAAAACGATTTCCAAAATTATTGTCGCTGCTAAAAAAATTGCAATGAAGTTTTTTTGGCCGAAAATTATAAATTATTTTTTCTACAGTACTTAAAATATGCTCTTCCGTCCAAAAAGTAGGGACAAAATAAAATTTGATTGTGACGCGCAACACCCCCCCCCCTCCCAAATTGACTCGGCTCTTAACAAATGACTTCAAATTGGTCCTGTCCTTATTATCTAATAATGAAAACCTTTCCAAATTTTATAAGACTCTCTAAATTGTTAGACCTAGTTAAAGTATTTATATCCAAGGACTCCTGTAAGTAGGACAGGACACTGTGATCATGCGTTTCCAATATGGATCTTTGTTTATTCTATATGGAATGTTTCTTTTGAAGTGTTTTGCTACAAAATAAAGAGCTTTTAAAAGGTTTTTGCTAGGGAAAATCATCAAAATAATAAAAAAAAGGATATATATTTCTAATAGAAGTGGTATTTTATTTGTACTTTAATCCAAATATACATTAAAAACATATAAAAAAAGAAAAGGCCCTACTAAAAAGTACAAAGTTGGTCCAAGTCTACAAGTCAGAAGATTTTGATTGAAATTTAGCTTTTTTTTTTATTAGCTACAATTCTCTTTTTGTTAAAAATGGGATGTCAATACTTAAATTTTTACCCATGACATTAAGCAAAGCGAATGAAATTATTTGAAGAAAAGCTAACCAGGAGTGTCCTTCCTCGCACTTTACTCCCACAAAGGCGATAATGTCAGAGTTTAAACTGTCCTGCATCCTGTCAATGAATGTGCCAACAAATGAAGCTCTAGGATTTGGGGCGCCAAGTAAACTGCCTTTCTCTCAGGAGTTGTTGTGACGCAAGAGAACATGGAGTGGGCATAAAGACAGGAGAGGTACATAGATAATGTCGGATGGAGGCAACAACCCCCATCTGCTCATTATGTCGATGAACTTGTTCAGGTTTACACGCTGATTGGTTGGGCTATGGAAGATCATTGAGTCCGGAGGTGTGTTTTACCATTAACTCCTGGCATGATGTACTGCTGATCTCCTTCTTCAAAGAAAAACCAATATACCCGACAACAAAGTAGAAGCATTTCTCTCTCCCTTGGAAGCTAGTTCCTGGAGGGCATCTGGTTGCCAGATAGTCAAAATGAGCTCAGCTTTTACCAGGTCTTCATTAGCAGAGCTTTAATTTCTGAAGTAGCCATACCTGAAAATTTAAAACAGTAAAATATTGTAATGATATTATTATATTGTAAAAATAAGTAACACCTAAATAAAGAAGCTTACTATTAACAAATATGTTATCTACCTCAGAATTTGACAAGACTCAGAATACGCTTAGAAGCTTGTGTAGGTTCAATCTCTGAGGAGTTGAAAACTTCACTAAATTGTTGAGAATGTCTTCCCAGGTCTCTTTTTGATTCCATTCTTCTTTTGCTCCTAGAAAGGAAGCCAAATTGATGGCTTGAATCACAGTGTTGACCTTGCCTTCTGAGGTGATGTGTGACACTGCCTTTTTGTCAATCAACACACCAGAGTGGTACATTTTGAACGACATCTTTGGCTCAAACTTGATGCTGGCTACTACTTGAGGCCCAATTTCTCATCATGGGATAGCTTCAAAAGGGCAACACTTGGTTTTGTGATGAGGATGAAGTCTGATGGAAGTGTCTCCGTGGCCAATTTGTCACCAAGTTATTCCACAGAGAGGACTGACTCCTCATTCAAGAGTTCAAATTCCAGATGATGTTGTAGTTCATTGAACTGTTGAGCCCTACGTGACGTGGTCGCAGCTTGAGTTGGTCTTGATGACTCTTTAGGAGTTGAGAGGTAGTTGGGACAGTTTGGCTATAGGGATGTTACTATATCTAGTTTGAGGTACATGTAAAAGAAGGACAGTCAAAATTGAGCAGCTGTCTTACTTTTCTTTATAGCCTTGCCAAGGGTATGACTTCTTTTAGACTCACAGATGAAATCAGAGTCGTTGAAATGCAGGGAATACAGCTTTGTACTTTTGGATGGTCCCTAATCTGTCTTCTTCATATCTGTTTCTCTTGGAATGGCTCTCAGCCAGGCAGTATCAAGTCCGGGGTTCTCTCTTAGTTTGGCCACAGATGGATCGTAACACCATACTGTTGTGGCTCGTTGTCATAGTCCATTCTACACCCTGGAGCACAATACTTTATTGGGTATGATTGAAATTACAAAACATAATAAAAATGGCGTCCACAATGTAACTAAAAGTTATTAGGTATTACTTATTATCTTACCAAACACATTGCATTGTTTTTTATCAATGGACTTATCAATAGAATTCATGTTTGCACGTGGCCGGTCCTTCTTACAGGAGTCTTTGGTATAACTCTTATTAAAATTGCTAAAGATTGATTAATGCTAATATAATGAATATTATATATATTAAACGTCATTTAGGAAACAACTTCTGCATTTTTTTGGACGTGTTCTTGTGTATTACTATTATTATTTAATTAAGCACGTATATTTAGCACGTTATCTTGAAGTATATTAGTTACTTAGGAAAAAATATACTAAAAGTGTAGATTGTTTACTGTATAAATAATAAAACTTATAATAATTACAATAATCACAATAATTAATTTTTTTGGAAAAAACATTAAAAAACTAAATTTCAAATATAAATTTTTTTGGAAAAAATTTCAAAATTCCATAGCTATTCTCAAAAAAATTAAATTTTTTTCATAAAAATTTCAAAAATTTAGGACTGTTCAGGAAAAACTGACATTTTTTGAGAAACAATTTTTAAAATATACTTTGAAATCTATAAATTTTTTCGAAAACAAAATTCAAAAATTCATAGTTCTTCACAGAAAATTATGTTTTTTGAAAAAATTTGAAAAATTTACTTATATTTTAAATATTAAATTTTCTAAAAATATTCCTTTTTTTTTTAAAGCATTTTTTTCTAATTTTTTATAATCTTCCAAATTATTTTGAAGGTCTAGTTCTAGTGATTATATATAAGTAGAGATGACAAAGCATATATTACACACCAGTTAAGAACTTTGTTCATATCAGCTACCTGTTCTGGGATTTTGCAGGAAGAAAATGAATTACTCATATAACGAGGAGAATCTTCTGCATTTAAATTATCATTAGTGCAATGAAAATATTATAATTATATTTAAACTCATACATATAGCTATTTTATAATGCATTTTTAAATCAATTGATATCAGAGATAAGTGATAATTATTCTTTTAGAGGGAGATGTTAACACACTCACAACATATTAAATAATGAACAAAAAAGAAGAAAGAGTACACACAACAACCGTTTTTCCTTTTCTAATCGCTATACTTAATTTTTTCTTTGCACACATACCCTTTTTATGTATAGGTAGACATTTTAATACTACAGTTACTTATTATAATATTTCAAATGGTAACTCTGAGGATTTGAAGAATCTTTTATATTGGAGCTGCTTAGCTGTCATGACCTTCTATTATATTCACTGTAAGCAGCTGGAAGAGGAAAGAAATCAACACGAATCCCACTCTCCGTCTAGCTAGAGCCTGTGATGACAGGAATGACCTCAATTTCAATCCCCAATTCTATAACCCCCCAAAAAAAACACATTTAGGTCACTCTTCCTCATTTATAAACAGACACAATTTGTACAAAATGTTTTATCTTGAAGAATGAATTAATAGTAATATCAGCTTCGGAAAATAAACAAATACTGCGTATGCTGCAACTACAAATAGCCTCACTCATGTCCAAGGTTACGCATGTATCAATTCACATATCTTATGCATATGGGATTCTCTACATAGAAGGGACCGGGATTCGAGCTCACATACACTCATTTTAGATTAATAACAATGTGTGTACTTGGAAATATGGCATTGAGATTATAGGCCACACCTAAAAGAATGTCATAAAAATATTGTTACATTTAGTGACGATATATCATCCGATATGGATCAATGTTACCTGTAGTTTGATGGGCAGATACGTTAGAATTTTCAAAATAGGGATAAATAATTAATTAGAAAATTCATGCTTTCCTTTTACCAACATATATATCTTTTTTTTTATGCCCACCGATATTTAGCTCATATTCAAATCCCTAAGTATAGTTAGGGGCATAAAGGCTAATTATTTTTTAGCGTGGGAGTTATATGTTGTTGGCAACTGAATGAGTGTTTTCGATTTTCTAAAGCTGTCATCATTATTCTTTCATTCTTGAGAAGAAACATATGAGTATATCATGCTTGGAAAATTGCCTGTGGAAGATTACCCAAGAGAAGATTGCCGGTGAGAAAATTTCCTTTATTTTGTTCAAACTTTATGATGAATAATGACACATTATAAATTCGCTTAATATTATGTGACAAATATGTAAAAACATATTTGTTTGTTTCATCCCCCAAGGGAGTATCTTCAATTGTGAGTAATATTATTGCAATACAGGAGTAAGGGGGGTGGGGGATAAATAGCTTAGGGGCTCTTAAAATATGGTTGAATACTTTCCACCCTTAAGCTTAAACTATTTTTTTGTATTAGAAAGATTCCTTGGATATATATGCAATGGTTTTTAGCAGTCCACTATCCCGGAACAATCCGAGGGTAGAGGTTATATAACCATATTTTAAGAGGCACTAGGCTATTTATTCCCCCCTTCCTTTTTACCAATCCTGTCGGTCCATTTCTTAGAAAATTGAATTAAATTTAAAAATTTGTAAGGTAAATTGTATTGCAATAATATAACTCAAACTTGAAGGTACTTCCTTGGGGGATGTAAACAAACAAATATGTTTAGATATTTGGTATAAGCAATATCAAGCAAATATTAATGTGTTATTATTCTTTATGAAGTTTGAATAAAATACGGGCAATTTTCTCCAGGGCAATCTTTCACGTGCAATTTTCCCAGTACAGTATTCCTAGTATCGAATTTATAGTCAACTACGAGTATATGTCATCATGAATGAGTAACGCGAAGGTTTGTCCTGGATTTGTAAGCAATAATGCTAATATGTATCTCTTTTGTCATGTTCAAAAGACCGAAACATTTTAACCCTGACAATTTGAAGAATGTTTTAGAGAAGAACCGCTTAGCTATCCTGACGTTTCATTAGATCAGCTACATCCAGTCGTGAATAGTGGGATGGGAGAAGGAAATAAACAAGGACATAGCCAAGGATTATTCGATTTCGATCCTCAATTATACTCCAAGTCCAATACAACAATTATAAGAGGTTTAAGAGATACAAGTAATGTATATACATATATATTAAATGATGAAAGATGTAATAAGACTTTTATAATACATGTAATTTGTTATCAATGAAGCTTATAAATACATTTATTATACGGAGAAATCCATTAAGAAATCGGAGCAATATAAAAATCAATCACTGACAATTTACAATTTCTAAATCGTAATGAATTATACCTACAACCATACATCCATCATCCAAATTAAGTATATGGTGCTTATATCATGGGTCAATCTTCCCTCATCAATTTATAACAGTCATAATAATAATATTATTAAACAAGTCATAAATTATATTGAGCTTACTTATAAAACTGCATTTTTATACATAATAAATTATGAGACCGTGGACTCTTGGTGTATGTTGTTTATAAATGAAAACTATAATTTAAAGCCTTCTTTTTTTATTGAATGTATTTGTATGAAACAGATAAACACGCTTAATTGAACATTTAACTCGGGTATTATACCTGTAAGTAATTTCTAACTAGATACAAGGTGGAAGTTTATTTATTCAGAACAAGTTTAGACCTCAATATCTTGGAAACCATCAGATTTATGTTTATGAAAGTGTCTTCATTATATTAAGCTGACAAAACTTATTGAGATAAAATACAAAATCCTGGATACACCTTCCAAATATGAACGGCTTGTGGCCATTATTGTGTGCCTCCGTTCTGGAAGCACGCAGAAGTACGCAAATAACTCCATAGATAACGATGCTAAAGAGCTACAAAAATGTCAACAGATATGGAGTAATGCTACAAATTCAAATTGATGCAGTTTGTCCATATGAGATCATTGGAGCCGGATTTATTCCGAAAAAAAAAAACATTTTTCATACCTTTATATTTCGGCCAAAGAACATGAGGCCTCACCCAATTGTACTACTATGTGAGAGGCGTTACTCCAACACGTCTTGGAGAGAGGAGTCCAATAAGTGTGAAAACAACAGTGTTGATTCCTTGCACACTTCCATTCTCAAGGCAGTGGCCAATATAAACAAGAATTTTCTCATTAAGGCCAGGTTCAGGGGCAGTTTGAAGGCTGTGGCTGTAATTGGAGGCAGTTGGTTTGATTGATTGACTTCACGTAACATGAACCAAAAAAATAAATTGAGCAGAGGCGTTTTTGTTTTTCTAATAACATAACTGTGGAGTTTTTTTCAACAAAAATCCCATCAAAAATTTTGAGTGATAGGAATCCAGAACAAAGAGCCAACCCGCTTTTTGAAGGGCAATCACAATTAAATTTTATGTGATCAACAAAATATTGTGCTTTCGACGGGTCAGAGCAAATTCTTATCTCAGGTCAAACTAAGGCGAAGGAGTATTTTGTTTGGATAATTTCATAAATCATATTATTTCTAAGGCTCAAACTTTGTACATAGGTTCCGTGGGAAGATTTAATGATCTTTAATGTCCAACTAAAAAATATTTTTTATGTTTAAATTTATGTAACACAATGCAATACATTAGTTTTTCTCGTCGGCAGAATTGTCAGTGATGACTGAGCTAAGAAATAGTCTATGACGGATCACTTGTATACTCATACAAAAAGAAAAATACTCGATAGTACTCGTTGATATACGGATATTTTGTACATTGAATTTCCGAGTACGAATCCTAAAGTAAGGGTATCACTCGGACCAATCATATTTTATACTAAAGATTTCACTAGAATGGCCTACTTATTAGAGTGCAAACCTACATTAAAATTCTTTAATATTAAGAAATATAATTCCTTTGAATTGTATATATATGTTTGTTTAAAAGTTATAGTCGATTTGTTTCCGTTCTTAACAACTTGACTTTTCAAAAAATAATAGTCCCTTATAACATGTACTAGAGTAAGTTGGTCTAGTGTCGCCCAAGACATTAATAAATTAAAATTAATTCTCCCATCCATTACTAGTCATCAGTTATCTCCAGAGCCAACTGCTTATACCTCCTAGTACAGCCCTATAAAAGAACTTCCAACTAGTTTTGACCGTATCACGTCACTAAATATCCCTCTGCAATGTGGGAATGAAATGTCCACGGATGAATTTACTGGTAACGAAATGACATAATGTTAGAAGTAAGGTATTGTTATATATTTAGTTGTAGAGGTCTAGAGCTAAGGTGTTAAGGATCCAAATAAAATGTTCAAAATACCCACATATTGATGATTTTTCCAGGGAATGAAATTACCAATCACGAACATATTTAACCCTTATACAAAGTTTCACTAAAATTGATTGTTAAATATTTTTTGACAATGTTTTGTATTACCCGGCCTTTCAAAATTCGATAGCCTCTTACTGGTAAAATATATAACCTTCCTACAATGTTTCAACTAAATCGATCTGTAACTTTTACCGTAATCTTACGTACAACAGACAGCCAAACAACCAAGGCGAAAACTTTACTCTTGGAAGTAATGAGGGAAAATGAATTTAAATAAATTGCTAAAGTTAAAACTTAGCTATTTCTAAATATAAATAAATTGCTTGAAAATATTCTATTCTCATGTAGTTATGCTAAATAAATATCACGACAAAACTATCTGAAAAACTTAAACTTATAAATAATTTATGTGAAGCGTTTGTCCTATATTTCAAAATAATATAAATATTTTATAGCAACCTAGTGTTGTCACAGTACCATTGTTTGCATACGGGTTCAGGTACCAAAATTAGTATTGGTATTTTGCCGTCTAAAAATAAATACATTGGGACATGGACACTGTTTAGTAGTAGCAAAAAGATAAACTTGAAACATAAAATCCCCATATTCTTTTTGGATATTATAAGTTTTCTTAACATTGATTGGTGAGATACGGATTAGTTCTTATTAGGCTGAGAACAATAATCAACTGTTATTGAATGATCATTCCATAGTTGAAAGAATTAGCTAACTAAAAAGTGATTTGTACCCTTTATTATTTCTTTTTGAATGAGAGGTTGGAAGACACAATAAAGGTAAAGACGTGTCCAATGATATTACAATAATTTTAATAACAAAGAATAATTATGCTTTAATAGTAATAACATTCGGAAAATGGGATTTTCTCATTTTCTTGAATTTTATTTGTGATTGTTTTTATGTTGAACCACAGCAAATTAATATTTTTTATTGCATTTCTATACATTAACTTCAAAAATAGAAGAAGATTGTACAGTTATGGATTGTTGAATACACTTCAAGTTTTTACATATTACTTAAAGCTCTTTAAAAGGTAAAAGCTTATAAATAAAATACGAATAAATTGAGTTATTTATCAATAATTTTCTATTAAATCATATATACTTAAATATCTTTGGCTTTCATTTTTCATTCCTACATGTAATGATGTTGTACTACTGAGTGAGAGGTAAATGCAATATTTTACATCTAAAATACATATATATATATATGCATCCAAGTATTTGAACATTTTCTTATTATATAAGGCAATAAATAATAAATATTATTAATATGCCATATTTTTGACTTTACACGATATCTCTAATTCCAAATATTGCAATAAAAACATACACTATACTGGGTGGTCCATTGAAATCTGATCACTCAGTAAATCAATAATTAATGAAGGTTGAGTAATTGAAATAATTTCATATTTCGTTATATTCAAGCATAAACGATTAGATAGAAAAAAAAGCAAACTTGGGATCTGTAACTTACTTAGAAGTCGAGAAAATGACACTTGAACATGATCAACTAATTTCCATTCAAGCCCTCCAAGCAGCTGGGTTTCTCCAGGACCACCATCTATAGTGTCAGCAAGTCCAAAACGCTGGAGAAGAAGAAGGGATCCGTGAAAAAGGATTAACTGGCCTTGGAGGAGTTAAACAAATCCCATCATGCCAATCCCCTCAAGACCATGAGAGTCCATGCAAGAGATCTCGGGGTTTCACAACAGACTGTGCAGAAAGTTATCCAAAAAAGTGGCTGGAAAGAGCTTTGTGAGGGCAGAGAGGCCACTTTCGAAACCCACATTGAAAGAAACATATCTTCTCTGTTGCCAGACTATTTTGAATGAATCTTTTGAACTCTTTTTTGACCCTTGCATGGCGCCTAAAATATAGTTTTATATGTATATTGAAAAAATATAGAGCTGATTTGGTATGTACAACTTTCATTTACTTTGTACATTGATTACTTTCTAAAAAATGTGTAACCACACAATTTGTAGTTTATTGAACAGTCATCATTGTGGGATCATTGATATTGTCAAAGTTGTCTTGAATTTGGAAGAAGATATCATTTGCAGACATCCCAAAATGAATAAACAGATAAACGACGTATTAAAAATTGGCTGAAGTTATGGCTGTTCAATGGAAAGAGACAATCTAGGACGACTGTGGGTATATGTGATTTGAGCTCACATGAGGAAATTACAGTATTTTGAAAAAATCAGGAAAGCCATTAAAAAACCAATCAGTGGCCTTTCCAAAAAAAATTGCAAAATGAAACCCTACTCGGCCTGACAATTAATTATTAAAGCCTGACTAGGCCCAGGTGATTTGGGCCCCTTTATCATATTTGAGAAATTGAGCCCGACCGGGTAGGATCAAGCTCACCTTTTTTTTCTATTTTTTTTTACCACCAATTATGGCACCCACTGAATGAACGATACCCTCAGCATTTGCCTATATTGTCTATGCCACGGGTAGGCCTTGCTGGTAAATAAGCTTACTTTTGAAAAAATATGTATGTTCCGCTGTTTTTTTAAAAGAAGAGAGGCTGTTGAAAATAAGTTAGAGGTTGCCATGAATAAAAGTACTGCCTCTTGAGGCCCATTTTAATGTCTTTAAGACACAAAAAGGGATTTATACCCTACAAAGTATTAATATAATTTATGTATGTGTGTGATTTCCGTTCGTCCCGTTTGAAAATAAATGATAAAAACCTAAAAATTAAAGTTGTTCAGAATTCTAAGTTACGTACGTAGTTCTATGTTTCTTTTCATACAGCAAGATCGATTCCTCGCGTCTCAAAGTACTTTTTAAGGTATGGGTTGTGGATTTGAAAATGCACAAAAAAATACCAAAAAAAGAATTATTGTCCTCACAGAAAAAGGGAGAACGTATATTAAATATGAATTAAACTGGGGAATTAGGTAAATGAAGAAACCCGGTCATTAACGAGTTAGTCTTAGTCTGTATCTTCATTAAGGTTGAAAGAGGAGCATTGCAAGTTAGCCATAGCAATGACATTAAATAAGGTTCAATGTAAAATGATTGTGGTAATAAGGTTGCAGATAAAATCGTTGCGTAAATTATCATTGTGGGACAAAATTGTTGTGATTAGTATCTCCTGAAGCAACATCATTATAAGCAATTTTATTGTTTGCAATTTTGTTGCAATTTATATTATATTCTGACGATAAAACTATTAAATAATGAAGAAATATGCCGGGATAGAACCCTTCTAATAATCCATAATAAAGCCTAGTCCACAGATTGACTAGGTGAACTGCTGGGGTCCAAAGTAGTTTAACATCCACCGTTGCCTCGTAAGTAAACTCCAAAGAACCCTTTTGATATGCTATAATACACCCTGGTCCACTTGTTCTATATGAGGTTTATTTTGGGATATTATGAGGGTTCCTCGATAGTCAGGGAAGTGGCAATGGAAGAATTTAACTTGTCTCGCGGCCCAGAAGTTCACCTTCACAACCTGTGGACCATGTGTGTATTATGTCATATTGGAAGGGTTCCTTGTTTCCGTGCAGTTTTGATTATATTTACATCAAATGGACAGAAAAGAACAAAAAATCTTGTATACTAGGTGGTTTTACAATAGAAATTTAATTATTATAAATTTATCGTTTATGGTAGATCGTTTTAATTTAATCATTTTAGTATATAAACAAACTAAATATTAATAAAAAAGAAATAATTTTTCATTGGCTATTTTTACGATAGCGTGGAGTAATGAGTATTTTTTAAGTTGGAATTTTTATACTAGATAAATATTAAATGAATAATTCAAAAATGAACATTTTTAACGAAAAAAAAATGAAGGAATGAACGTCGAAAGGAAAGTTTTTTTTTGTTTGTTTTTTTTCAAAATTAACGAATTAAGGGGAAAAGGGTCAACGTATACAAGCTTGCTAATTATAGGATATTGATAGTAAGGATGGGTTCGAGTAATACCAGTAGACTACTACCAGGATTTTAATGAAAATGTTCCATGGTATAGTATTTTTTATCATTTAATTATTATTTATCGTACTCAATATATATTAAATGTTATTTTTTGGGCAAATTTCCCAGATGGCTATTCGGTGTAATGTCTGTTTGGCCAATATCTCTAACACCTAAGTAAGCAGCCTCCACAAATTCACCGTTTTAGTTGAATTAACAAAGTTAATTCTGAGGAAAGAAAAACATATTCCATGCGTCACGAAGGAAAGGATAAAGTAACGTCATCTTTGGTTATATAAAAATCAATATTCATCGACAAAAAAAAAGATATGATAAAGGCAAGGAGTCTATTTAAGCTGCTGACAAGCGTAGTTCAGTAGTTGATTAATAAATAACTGGGAATGGGAATTTTCAAGAGTATGAGGAGAAGGCAGGAGTCAAATTTAAGGTACTTCCTAAATTAAAGCCCTTTTGTTAATATGAGCCACCTTTTATCTGATTTTGGTAAAGAAAAAATGAATTACTGAAAAGAAAACCTATATATTTTTAAAATAGCATTAATACATACACTGGAGTGGCATAGTTAATGAACACTGGACTCTGGAGGTATAATTCTCTTGAACTTGGTTCGATACTCGGTCACTCCTAGAGAAGGAATTATACACTATGTATTGTAAATGGATATTAAAGATGATTCCTCGGGCAGAAGGAATAATTGTAAACATTACATTATTACATATACTTAATCAGTACAACTCCATGTTACCAATTAAAGGAGCATAAAAAATAGCCTTAGTGCAGGGAAAATAATTATAATTATATTTATATATGAAGAATAATATACTTTTAAAATAATTTACAACAAAGATAGACAAGAATTCTTATTATGACAGAGCAATCTACAATAAACAAAAAAGAGAAAGCACCAACTCATTTCCTTTTAAATTTGTTAAACTGTGTTTTCTCTACAAAAATTTCATCATTATTTATGTATAACATTACCACACGCTGATTTAGAGGAAAATCCCTATTCCTGAGCATTTTCTCCACGATTCTAAGCGACATTGATTAAAAAATCACTTATTCTGAGCACATTGTCCACTATGCTTAGCAAAAGAAGTTAAAAAATATGAAATTTGAAGCTCGCGCTCTTTCGTAAATTGCTTCCAAAAAAGATTTTTTTATTAAACTAAGCTGCCATCGTATTTTTGAAGGACGAACAATAGTTATTAAATAATCACAAGTACATAAAAGACGAAGTGTAACCCTGAGGAATTTTTGTGGAGTTATATGTCTAAGTCCTTGATGGACTTAGCCTTTGACATAGGAGTAATTCCTGCCTATATCATTACTTGTTACGTAGTAGGAGTTTGTCTTTATTTCCTAAAATGCCATCTGAACGTGATCAACAAAATTTGGTTCGCGCACTTTTGGACGCTGACAAGAAACCAACGGAGGAGAAGTTGTTACCATGTCTCCAGACCAACTACCCAGACATGAACATGGTGTTCCAGTAAGATGATGCACGTCCAAAAAGGCCCAGAAGTGGTTGGAGAACAACTTGCCTCTCTGGCCAAAGAAAATGTGGCCCTCCTACTCAAGTGATGTTAGCCTATTGGACTTCACTTTTTGGGTGAATGTTGAGTCCAGGCCCTACCCCGTCCGTCACCCAAGTATCAACAACCTAAAGGACATTGTCAACCAGCATTGGGATGTCATACCTGAGGAATACATCTGTAATGGGTGCAAGGCCTTCCGTGGGGGCCTGGAAGGCATCATTGCTGACAAAGGGACTCCTTTCATGATTAGGGTAGCCAAAACATCATTGGTTATTTTTATTTTATAGACATACCCCTATTAGAAATGGTAGCTGAAATTTATCTTGATAAAGTTCTAGATTGAAAGTGTAAAGATCATATTGATACTTTTATGTAAATCTTCATCCTCAAATAGTATATTTTCAACGACTTCGTATTGATGAACTTCATCTAACAATGAAAAAGAATGGGAAATGAAAATACAACAACATAAGACATAATAACATAAAGCAGTTTTTGACTGCTACGACACTAAGAAATAAGTTAAAGAAAGTAAAATAAATCAAGTCATGTGATTTATGATAATGGAAAATAGTTCATATTTTATCATCTATAATTGCTACACAAAAACTCTCAGAAAACAACTACTGCAATAATAGATTAAGACAATAAAGTGGATCGTCTAAATATACATATATAGAAGTTAGTTACAGGATGAAGGAATCAACTTCTAAAAAGGGAAATAACCATTAAATATGTGGCCGTCACCACAAAATCAACCTTGAATCATTTTTGACAAAATTGAGTGTGGATTATATTTTATACGAGTTATCCTCATTTTATGTAAAGAAATTATTCTTATTGAATACTGTGATGTAAGTTACACTAAGAGTATTCAAAATTGAATGTATCAATACTGAGTGGTCCATTAAAATCTAAACACTTTGAACTTTAATCTTCATCAAGAAAGGATTTATTAACTCATTATAGAATTTCAATACAATTAATACTTTAAATAGATGTGTGTCTGAAGTCTTGGTATCATTAATGTAGCCGCTCTTAGCTGCAATGACAGATTCCAGGTGACAGGAGAAGGTCTGGCACACGCTCCAGGTATATTTCTTTGTCATGGCTGACAGTTGTTTTGAGGGAATCAATGTTTGAAGAACGGACATGCGCCCATAAGGTGTAGTCGAGGGAGTTGACATCAGGGCTCTTGGGCCCAAAAGTTTCAAAAAGTAACACAAAATACTAATTCAAAAGTGTCTTACAACGGAGGAGATGAGATTCGTTCATTGCGGGTGTCAAAAGTGGCCTCTCCATCCCCACAACAATATTTCCGCATACTTTTTTGATTACTTTCTGGATCTCTTGCATGGACCCTCATGGACTTGAGAGGATTGGCGGATTGCTTTCTTTCACTCTTCCGGGTCTATTCTGGCCTTTTTGATAGAGACCTTTTTCCTCTTCAACGTTTTGGGCCTGCGGACTGCAGAGACGATGGTCCTGGACATGCCCAACTGCTTGGAGTGCGAGAATGGAATTTCGACGATCATGTTCAAGTGTCATTTTCTCAACTTTTACATATGCTAGAGAGCTCAAGTTTACTTTGTTTTGTAGCTAATTGTGTATGCTGAAATATATGGAAATATGAATCAATTTCAATCACTCAACCTTAATTAATATGTAGTCAGATTTTAATAGGCAACCCGCTAAAAGAATGAGAAATTGTTGGATTTTATTTGAAAAGGTTCATATTTGAGCTAATATGAGTCTCAAAAATTAAATAAATATATTAAACTATAGCTGAAACATAATTCATCCAAAAAAAAATTGAGTACAACACCTCTAAATTGACGCTTATATCTCTATAAAACATGAGGTTGTTTGTATATATGTATGAAGTAAAAGAAGACAATTGGTATTTTCTAATTTGTTTGATTTTTCTTAAAGTTTGTTTTTATGTTGACACAGCACATATATGATTAAGTAGCTATAATGGAGACCAAGTAAACAATCAATATCATAATTGACCTCTTTTTATTTCTTCTCCATTCATTTCTAATTTAATCGTTTTCCCTAATTTAACTAATTTGTACAGATTAAGTAAGTTTTCCATGCGACTTTTAATTAAATTGCTCAAATTTGGCCTTAAAACCCCAAAAAATATATAATAACATGGAGTTTTGGATTGGAAATTCTAACCTGATTTAAGACCATTCTCGGAGTAAAATTTGGTCTATACGAACAAATAGATCTTCATCGGTCCAATAAAAAAAGTATATTTTTTAGGTACATGAGTTCCATGGTTTAACATGTTTTCAAACACTGTATATTTTGCATAGGACAGTGTATGGAATTATTTTGAGTCCCCGTATAGTGCGGTATATTCACCTGATATAACTTTTATATATATATATATATGATACTATTCAATTAGTAAAAAAACTATATATTGAAGTAAACAAGAGTTTTTGTAGTTGTTGATAAACTCGTTCATACTATTCCTATGGTACCAGGAAAACTGTCCTGGGGAAAATAACCAGTTAGGAAAATTGCCCGGGAGAAAATCGTCCGTATACTTCATGATGAATAATAACAAAAAGATAAAAAAAGTGTGATATTAAGTGTGAGTAATATTATTCTAATAAAATTTCCTTAAAATTTTATTAATTCAATCCAAACTTCTAAGAAATGGAGGATTGCTTTGGAGGGAAAGGGGAATAAATAACTTAGGGCCTCTTAAAATATGTTTGAATACCCACAACTCTTAGATTATCCCGGGGGTAGTGTGGGAAGTAATATTACAGAAGTTTACATTGAAGTGACAGAGTCTATATAAAGGGAGCGGGGATCAAATTGTCGCCAAAATATTTTTCTACAAAAAACAACACAAAATATACATTTTTTTAACTTTTTATTGAAAATCAAAACTATGACGAGCATATAGGTATAGAGTAGCCATTCATTCGATATAATCACCGTTGGCATCAATAACAGCCTCAATACGGCCTCTGCCGGCCGCAGGCTCTTCTGACTATCTCATTGTCCATGTTGCCGAATACCTCCTTGATGGAGTCCATCAGGCTGGCCTTGGTGCTATGGGGATTGTTGAGCAATTTTGTTGACTTCATCAGCCTGTTATCCTTTGCCTTCTGGGTCAAGATCTGGCCCATCTGCATCTTGTAGCTCCTGCACCTTAAATCTTCAGATACACAGTCCCTTATTGTTTTCCCATGGCAGCCCAGATCCCTCGCCATAGCCTTCATGGACCTGATAGGGGCATCCTCAACCATCTTCTTCACCTTGTGGACAAAGTCGGTGTCCCTGACCTTCCTGTTGGCTCCCTCCTCCTTGGGTGCCCTCTTTATGGTGTCATCAACATCCCAGGTGTCCTCTAGCTTCTTACGGATACGCTGAACAGTCCGTAAATTCACTCCTAAGGTTGAAGCAATCGTTGAATTGGAGATTTCACCTCCATTATTTACCAATGTCATGACTACAGCGGACCTCGAAAGCTCCTCACTCTACTTATAGCTCTTTATCTCTGCATGATGCTAACTGAACTACGTGTCGTCAGCTGACGAGAATAGCTTTCCTATTTGGTAACCGGTTTTTTATTTGATAATGTCCTCTTCAAGTTATCAAGGTTTAAAGTAGGCGACAATTTAATCCCTGCTCCCTGTATATATATATATATATATATATCTGGCCATGACACTTGGGTTTAACTCTACCAAGACATCCAAGCCCAACCCGAGGGCTTGAAACTATTTTTTGGTATTAAAGGAGTTGCTAGTATGTATGTGATTCTTTGGTGGTGGTTTTTAACTATCCCACACTACCCCCGAGGCCCCAGCCAACTCAATGGCTTTGAACTAGTTTGTGGTGCTAGAGGGGTTCCTTACATATATTGGATGAATTAGCTGTGATTTTTAAAAAACCTACTCTACCCCCGGGGCACTGGCCAATCCGAGAGCGGAGAGTATTCAACCATATTTTAAGAGGCTCTAAGCTATATATTTCCCACTTCCTCCTCATATATTGCAATAATAAAACTCACACTTGGAGGTACTCCCTTGGGGTGGAACAAACAAATGTTTAGGCATTTGTTATAAATAATATCCATGCTAATTTATAATATGTTATAATTCATGATGAAATATTCGGGTAATTTTCCTAACTGACAATCTTACAATTGCAATTTTCCCCTGGGTAGTTTTTAGTGCACTTATTCCTGTATATTCAAATAATATAAGCAGTGACGTCCGCAAAGGGTGGGCTGGAGGGGCTGTGGTTTTTACTAGAAAATTTAATATTTGAAATTTTTTGCCAAAAAATTTTGATATTTGATATTTTTTTTTCAATTTTTATATTCGACTATAATTTTTGAATTTTTTGTCCAAAACTTTTAATTTTTTGTGATCAGCTTTGGATTTTTAAATTTTTTTTCAAAAAATTCAATATTCTAATTTTTGAAATTTTTTTACCTCTGGGTATTTGAAATTTATTTCCGAAAAAGAATGGTTTTTTCATAATAGTGATGGATTTTTTTAAATATTTTTTCGAAAAATTCAATATCTTAAATTTTTTCCTAAAAAAATTATTATTTTTTTAATTGAAATGACTAATAGTGGTAGTTTAAACTAGAATCTATTATATAACTTTTCTATTTCATACTTGGGAATTACAAACCGTGACCACATCATACTCACTGAGGTGTAGGAGTTACTCCTCGATTCATGAGGTTGTCCTATCTTGACTGTTGGTGAGCTTAGAGAGCGTTCGAGGAAACAGACGGATTGGTCTGTTGATCAGAAAGAGCATAAGCTAGCTTCTCGGTTTGATTGCAAGAGTTAGAGATCGAGCTGGCAAGGAAAATAACCCAATAAAGTATTTAACTACTAGAAACGGAGACCTTCAAGCCAAGTTCTTCTTCTGAAGTCAGTGCACTAGGCTGGACCTAGGAAAACTGTCTGGGGGTTAATTTCCCGTGAAAGATTGCCCTTGAGAAAATTGCAATGGACGAGAATTGCCAGTTAGGAAAATTGGACGTATTTTATTCAAACTCCCTGATGGATAATTAATTAAACATTATATATTTGCATAATATTATTTATGACAAATATCTAAACATATTTCTTTGTTCCATTACCCAAGGGTACTCCCCTGAAGTGTGAGTAATATTATTTCAATATTTTCTTGCAATTTTTTAAATTCAATCCAATCTTCTAAAAAGTGGATCGACGATTGGTAAGGAGGGGTGGGGATAAATAGCTTAGGACCTTTTAAAATATGGTTAAATGCCCTTGCCTTCCGATTGGCCCAGGGGAAGTTAGAGGGACTCTTTGGATGTATGTGATGCTTTGGCGTTAGTTTTTAAGGATCCAGGGGTATCCTCAAGTACACCGCCCAACCCAAAGGGCATGGAACTATTTTTTGATATTATAGGGGTTCCTTGCATATATTTGATGCTTTGGTGGTGGCTTTCAACTATCCCACACTACACCCGGGATCCCGGCCAATCCAAGGCCTTTGTACTAGTTTGTGGTGTTGGAGGGGTTCCTTGGATGTATTGGGCACTAGCGCCAGGACACTGGCCAATCTGAAGGCGGACATAATTCAATCATATTTTAAGAGGTCCTAAGCTATTTATTAGGTGTAAATATATAAAAAAATTACTAAATACTATAATTTTCATTTAATCATATGAGTAAGTGTGGAAAAATGGAGGAGTTAAAAAATTGATTAGACATTTTAAATAATGAAAGAAATATGACAGCTTTTGCAACAAATTTACCGAAAAATAAAAATAAATTCCCAAATTAATGTGGGAAAAAAAAAGAAAATTCTTAGATGCGCATCAGAAAATCTTTCATAAAGTCAGTTATACTCATTATTTCCAAATGCAATTTTTTGCATCTACTGCACAGGATATTTCTTTACAAAACACTAAATTTCCCAGTGTGTTGAAAAATGAAGTTTTTAACTCTCATTTATTTCCCTGTGGTGCTTGAAACCCCCGGTGTAAAAAAAAAGCGTGCATTCGTTATTCCTGCAAGTTCTTTTTTTTTTTTTCGGGGGGGTTCTCTTCAATTCAAAATATACTCCAAATTTATTTTCATCATTCCATATCTAGGTTTTTTTTTAGTCTTGAACTTTCAAGTCTTGGTCTCGAGACAATAACGGCAATTATGGCATTATGTGAGTGTTTGGGTAGATTTAATATCAGAAAAGCTGTAATATCTTTTAATGACAAGCAGACATTATCATTTTTCGTCTAATATTAATTTAGTTTCAGTTATGTGAAACTGCAGTTCAACTTGAGCAAACCATGACGAAAGTTGAGAAGTGTAAAATGGTGGAAATTTGACCGATAGCACATTGACGAAAGGCATTACTTTGTTCTCGAGCTCTATTTAGAGTACTTGGACATTGAGGGTTGTAAATTTGGGAATGTTTTTCGCTGTTGAAAAGATAAAGGATTATGTTTTTTTATACCAATTGGATTAATAATTATTCATAGATATATATTGTGTTGTGAAGGGGTTTTCATTAGAGCCGTTTCATTTTTTTTCCCGTTAGGGAAAAAAAACGCCATATTTATTTTCTTCCTTTGTCATTTAGAAACTTCATTAGTCTCTATTTCATCATGGAGCAATATATTCTTGATCAGCGATTGCAAATTATCCATTATTTATTAACATAACCATTCAATACTAATGCTAATTTTCATTAAAAAATCATGTTCAGTAATGAATCTCATTTTGGCACAATGGCTTTGTTAATAAGCAAAGTATGCGTTATTGGTAAGGCAACAATCCACAAGTGGTTCCCGAGACATCATTTCGAATAAAATACTGTGTGATTTAGACTTCATGCTGGCGGTATCATTGGACCATATTTTTTATTGATGATGATAATCGCCACGTTACTGTAAATAGAAAACTTTAGCGCCGTGATAACTGATTTTTTTGGCTACAATTGCAAGGTATGGACTTGTGAAACATGCGGTTTCAAAAAGACAGTGCAACTTGTCGCACAGCAAACGTTACAATCGATTTATTGCAAAGCAAATTTGGTGAGTATGTTATTTCGAGAAATGGAGCAGTTAATTGGCCGCTTCTATTTTGCAATTTAACACATTTAGGTTATTTCTTAGGAGGATACGTGAAGTCATTGCTCTACACCAATAAGCCAGCAATGTTTGAAGAGTTTAGAGAAAATATTGAACACAAAATTGTATTGAAAAATTGGGTTCAGCGATTTGACTTCTGTAAACGTACTCGTGGTGATTACGCAGGAGAAATATACTTTCATATATCTACCAAAATATAAATTTGGCAAAATATTTAACCGTTTGTTTTTTTATTTGCTTCAAAAAAGTTGAAGAGCTCTTAATGAAATAATAATACAATAAAAATTATACTTTGTGTTTGGGTGATAAAAATATATGTGAGAAGTAAAAGAGAAAGTAATAGGGAGTTAAACTACTGAACATAAGAAGTCATTTTTGTAGGTTTCCCATTTCTTTCACATCCTTATTTTTTGTTACCTTTACTAAAATATAATATTTTGTAAAATATTTTTTTTAATCACAGAATTAGCCACATCAGCCATTGATGAAATGAATAATAATAATATTGTGGATAAAATAATGTCAATTTAAAAATGACAAAGAACAAAATTTCTAGGATGAAATTTCACAAAATCTTGGCAGGTGAACGACTTTGCTATTGTGAAAAAGAAAATTATATATACAGTGGCCTGATCGTACATGTTTGGTCTTTTTTTTTTGATTATTTTTACTGGGGTTTCAAGGATAAAGGTGTTAATCAAATCTTTCATTCGTGGACTAACAATTTATTACTAAAAACTTTACATATTATAATCTTGCAACTTGAATACCTCTCCCTTTCAAAATGAAGAAGTTTTGCACTAGAAACTCTGGCTTTGAAATTAACGAGGAGTTGGCCTTTCATACATTATAACCAAAGAAGACTACTTCATTTGTCATCAAGCACAAAGATAATAGTCGTTTTGGATCAATTAAAAATAGATAAATAAGAACGGAACTAGTAGGTCGTGAAGAAACCTCAACGGGAAAACTTGTAACCAAATGGTTGGACAAAGTAAATCTCCCAAGGTTTGACATCGATACAAAAAACTTTTTAAAAGTTATTTTACTTAATTTATTCAAAAATGGCTCTACTACAGAATCACAACTTAAACGAATAATTAGGAAAAGAGTTTAAATTGCTCATTCTGTACTGAAAAAATAGAAACTTCAGTACACGTTCTCTACGAGAGTGATAAGATAAGTCCTTTGGTATGAATGTATGAAGTAAAATATAATAAAATCTCGACGTCAAAAACTGATTGGGTAGTGGCCACGGATCCAAATCGTCCCAGGGGTTTTAATGTGGAGGCCATCATCCGCAAAGTGCAGGTTATAAAATATTACTGCAGATTCAAAAAGAAACACATATTTGTTTTTTGTCAGAATTATATATAAAGTATGCCTAGTGGGCTCAAAAAAAAGTTTTCTAATTTTAATCGTGTCTTGTTTTTTGGGAGTTAAAAACCCATTATAAATAGAATTAAGGAAGGAGAAAAATTACAAAATTCCTTCTTCACCCTTCAATCAGAGCACTATAAGAAGAGTTACGACAGCAAGGAAACTGCCTGACGTCAGCTGAAAATCAGCTGTAATAAGTTTGTGGTCTTATTCAAATCTTATTAACTATGAAGAAAAAGTAATTTTCCTATAAATTAGGATAGAAATACCTTCATGTAGTCCAGTTAAATGTTCGAGTAAATTTGGAAACAAAATTGACTAGAATAATTGTCGAATCTATTTGAAAATTGGAAGTACATAAGAATAAATATTTAATGAAAAAGAGAATTAGTTATTACCAAAAGACCTTTGTTTAATTTATATTTTTGGTCAATTTTAATTGCAAGCAATCATTTTCTGTCAATGTTAGTTTTCATATTTATTTAGAGTATGTTTAATAGAAAAAGTCGTCTAATATTATGTCATACTCGTAATGAACGTATTATT
This sequence comes from Lepeophtheirus salmonis, assembly GCF_016086655.4. Taxonomy (NCBI): domain Eukaryota; kingdom Metazoa; phylum Arthropoda; class Copepoda; order Siphonostomatoida; family Caligidae; genus Lepeophtheirus; species Lepeophtheirus salmonis. The sequence continues at coordinate 9,185,177 of NC_052140.2, forward strand.
TTTTAAAAATAATAATTTTATCATTTAGTAAGGATTTTATTAGGTTTTATCAACTTTCAATGTAATGAATTTAAGTTGTTTAAGGCCTCAATTGTAGTTAAATAAGGTTGACACAAACTAACGCTCAAGTATATTGTCGCAACTCTTATTATGGGGCTCTGCTTCCAATGTACTATAATATAGTATTGACATGTAGAAACTCTCTGTTCACGTCATGACTCAGAAATTTTTCAAATATATTTTAATTTATCAATACAAGGAAGAGCCATCTCGAATCTATTTGGACCAAAGAATTCCTTGGTCAGTCGGTATACTCTATCCTAACTATCTATCTTTAAAAGGGTCCAGAGTGAAGATTAACTTCCTTATGGGTATGTTGAAATTACACAACCCGGTTGCGTCAAGCACGCATAAAACTTTTATTATGACTGGTGAAAGACATTACCAGCATTTCATCCAAGGATATTGGAGACCTAATTGCACCTAGAGCAATCCAGAGGTCAAAGCAACAATATGGGAGACTCTGGTTCAATCATTACATAGATACCTTGAGGGTTCGATTGCTCAGCTGCAAAAGGATTATATCTTCTTCTCTTCATCTTTCACAGATTTATTAGTGAATATGGATGAGGTTGCAAGCCATAGCAGAGCCATTTTTCTCGAAGAGATGTCAAGGGAGTTAAGCGAAGCGAAGAAAGGGGTTTCTGACTACACTGGGTAAGCCTTAAAATTATCTCAAGACGTGTCGAAGGTAAAATTTAGGGGGTATTTAGGACTTTCTCTTCATTTTTTGATGCTTTTCGGAGATATCCTTCGAAAAGGCTTTCAGAAAGATCATGGAATACATCAGCTTCACGAACAGCTTCTCAAAACTTGGTTTGAGTTGAACTTGGGAGTAGTTGAGAAAATATTGACCAAAGATCTCTTTGGAGTTTTGAAATAGCATTGATTATTAGTCAAATATATGTATTATTTACTTGGTCTATTCAATTGTTTGAATATTATAATACACAAAGTTCTTAGAAATATATTGCGTGTACATAAAGGATAAACTCACCTTAAACTTGGAAATAATAAATATACCATTATGTTAGTTATTGGTTTTTCTCCCTTCCCTCCAAAAAAACTCAGATTTTTCGAGCCCTAAAGTACTCGTACATAACATTATAGATCAACACTTGCACACAAAGAACGTATCATTCGTAAAAACACGCACAGAAAACTTTTCATACTAATTATAACATTTCATGTCTGAACAAATCTGTGTAATGTTAGAATTATGATTATTTGAACAATGTGTAAAATGTACATTGTACAGTATACAGGGTGAGGAATCAAAATTTAGAAAATTTGAAAAGGCGTTTTCACTTCTACATATTTGTGTTTTGTGCCATGTTTACGGCAAACATTTGAAGAAAAAGTTGATCATTCAATAATTTTCTACACTTTTTAATAAATATGTCCCCCTCCATTCTGAATTATGGGTTCAATCCTGGGAAGAACAGAAGAATAGCTGGCCTTGATCAAGTCCGAGGACGCCACGACGCGAAAGACCCTGACTTGAGCTGGGTGTTAGGTCCTGAAGGTTCCTTTGACCTGAGCTCTCGATTCAGCTAGGAAGCGATCATTTCTCTTATTCAGAATAGCGTCCAATATGAAGATCTTCTTGTCGGAGATAGACTTGTGCGCAGAGGATATCGCACACCCTCTGCCGTTTGACTTTTTGCTCGGACATTTTTGATAGTCTAACAACAAAACAAACATCAAATTGTAGCTTTTTGTCAGCTTTTTCAAGTGGGGCCAAGTACAAAAATTGTCATACATTTAGAACTGAGGCTAGGCGTTCTCGAAAAAAATTCTAATTTTTGATTCTTCGCCCTGTATAAGCTCATGGATGACTAACTCCTCATTACTTTTGTAGGGGTCCAACAAAATCACTTCCTCAAAAAAAAAAAAAAAAAAACTGCCAATGCGTGTCAATCAGGCTGTATAAGTAGTAGTTGGGTGCCCTGGTTTCATTCTGAAGCTTTTTTTTGGAAATACAGTCAGTCGCTATCATGCAATGTAGAATCGACGAACGTGCGTTTTCCCTTGGAAAAACTATATTGCAAAACCATGGTTTGACATAATTTATAAAAATTAAATTAATTGGAATTTAGCTCCTGAGTTTTAATTCGTGATATTTATTTTAAACAACACATATTACTTTGATTTCTAATATACAAAAAAAAACAATATTTTCAAATCATTTTCATAATTAGAAATTTGCAAATTCTTTGAACGCAAATTACTTAACATATAATATTGCTAAAGATCTCAAATTAATGCTATCAAATACCGGGTTATGTACAGTTTGTCCAAATCGAGTAATTGAAATAGGATAAACAAAAGACTAGGTATTTGTAAAACAGCCAATTAATAACTATTGTATCTACTAACTATCCACAACTATAAAACACGATATGACGCCATTTAAATTTTCCGTCTTTTTGTATTAAATAACTATTCCTCTTAAATCATTTAGTTCAAAGTTATTTCAAGATAAACAAAAAAAGGGAAAAAAAAATAATTTTAATCTTTAAAAAGTTTATTCAGTGTATTGCCACTTACCTCATATAATTATCATAACTTTAACTTTAAATCTGTACTATCACTATTAAACAAAATAAAGCTTTTCTGATTTATAAAACTTATTTAATTGCCAGAAAATGATTTTGATAAATAATTGTATATGTACAATTATTTTGTACTTAAAAATAAATTTAGCAAAATCTTTAACCGTTTGTGTTTTATTTACAAGAAAAGTTGAAGTGCTTTTAATGAAAACTTCTTTATATTAAATTGGTATTAGAGCTGGTACTCGCAGCGTCATTGCGTCATCAAAATATTGTACCATCGATGACATAAACCCTCAATTTTTCTATTAAACCTCCCGTTTTCCCCTCATTACTCAAAACAATCATTCTTTGGACGCCTCTCTAAGTACTTCTGAACCTACCTTATTATATATTTAACTGACTTTAGAGGGTCTACGTATAACTGACTATATTATGAGAACGTACGATGAAAGGAAATATATACTCTAGTTATATACAAGTAAATATGGTAACACGCCCTTTCAGATATATTAATGACATATATATTGGTCTTTTTATTAACCAAAATAATTGCAAAAATGGTCTACATTATGTCTTGGTGTTTGCATTAGTCTTTAATTGAATAAACTAACCATTTGTTATGTAAGTTCTTGTAAAGGCGCGTTCACGCAAGTGGCTTAAGAGTACTGAGTCCTTCTTTATCCCATGTGTTTCGAATGTTCTTGTAATGTATCGAAATCTTGCGGGCAGTTAAACATTTCAAGAGTATGACATGTCCATCATTGAGTTGTATTTTCAGCGGAGGACCCTTCATTGTTTTCAAAGCATTCCAATAATTATATAATCAATATATGAGTAGAAATGGAGTTTTCCTGGAATGTGTAAATTTGCCACTTGTACTTTTTGAGTGAATTGGGAGTTGAAGTTTCTTATGAAAAATATCCAATTTTACTGAAGTTTCCCAATCATATAGAAGTTGAGATGTAATTTTCTTCGAATTTCTAAATTTGGCACTCGTACCTTTTGAGGGAATTGGGAATTGAAGTTTCCCATGAAGAATATCCAATTTTACTGAAGTTTCTCAATCATGTATCACATCTCCCTTAATGTGAGAATGTGGTTTAGGACATCTGTAACTGTTTACAGGATTTTTGTATTGAGATTCGGGATATTTATATTTAGATTCTGGAGATTTTTATAGAGGTTCTGGAAACTTGTATTGAGGCTCTGGAGATTTGTTTTGATGTTATGGACATAGATTTAGAGTAATAACAAGGCTTATTACATCTATTAAATTATTTGAGTATGCAGAGTATCATTCAAAAAGTTTCATTATCTTGCCGCAAGATGATGTCACTCTATGCTGTTTTTTCTACAAATTAATATAGATAAATATAGCTCATGGTCCATTATAACGATCTTAATAGAACTAGTTTAAACCCTTAAAGTTAGTAACTCAATTCTATTTTTTCCCCATTACTAATCCTTTACTAAATCATTACTCAATCCTTTTCCTTCCTCTGAAGTTCTAATGTACAGTAGAGAAAATATTGCCAATTTCATAAGTAAAGTTAATTAAAGAAAAGTACGGGCTATAATTTTAATAAACATCATAAAGTACTTCCTTCTTTTTTTTTTCTCTTCATATTGTTTAGGTATATGATATACATCAGGGAGCACTATATACAAAGTACCTTATATGCAGGCTCGATGCTAAAATATGTGAATATTAATCGTGGACTTGACTTTAAATAATCGGGATTGCTAAGTTCCTATATTGAAATTAAAGACTACTCCGTTTACTAAACAATATTTAAATAACTGTCAAATATCAACTGTTGTCAGCTTTGAGGAGAAAACGAAAATGGAGTTGGACTTGCTCCACGCCTAAATGAGTGTTGAGGAGATCATGAAGGCCGTAGTGTGCTCCCAGAGTCTTGTTTACAAGATTAAAAGCATGGTGGCTTCAGATCAGAGCCTTGAGCGGTCTCCTGGCCGTGCTCGATACGGATCATGGAGGATATGGATACAGTTATTCACAAAAGTCTGGCCAAGTCGATGAGTCAGCATGCCAAAGCTCTCAATGTGAGTGATTGGACTGTGAAGAGGTATGTAAAGGATTTAGGGTAGGATTCTTATGTACAGCGACTTCAGCAACAACTTTAAACAGAAACCAAGGCCAACCGAGTTAAGAGAAGCCAGAAATTGTTGAATTGAACAAAGCATAATGTTGGGGTTGTCCACCCTTTTCCTCCTCCGACTGTTCCTCCTTCCACTTTGCCATTATAGGTGGTAGAGAAGAGAGCCTGCGCACTCACTCACAGAAATTTAGATGACCTCAAGACCTCCGTTGAGCAGCGGTGGGCCGCCATGTCAGAGGCCTACATATAGGAGTGCTGCAGTGCCTGTAGGACACGGTTGGAAGGCTCAATGTTTTACTCCCTTTCATTCTTGCAAAGTTTATTCCATTTGTTCGTTATCAAAAAGTGCACAATTATAAATCGCACACTGTACAGTGTACAATCAAACCGACCTACAATATTTCCTTCATTTAACTAAATTGTTATTTCTTAGATCAAAAATGCCTTTTTCAAACATTCAAAAATGCATTCATAGATATAGATAAACTTTGCTATATTCATACAAATAATTCCATACTTAGTTGACAAGAATTATCTTACTACTACCAACAGATTTGGGGTCTTTTTTGTGTTTCTTTATGGAGGAAAGATTTTGATGTACAATAAAGCTTACTAACGAAATATCATTTTAATGTAATATATTCCTTTAAAAAAAATCAATACCTAGTACTCTTTAATTTATTTAATTGCTTTCTTCGTATGTCTAAAATGATACTTTAACATAATTACGTATATGTTTATAATACTTAAGTATGTTAAAATTCTTTGTATTTGTAAAGGGTTTACTATTTTATAAGTATCTATTTGTCCCAACATATATTTTTTTCTGCGAGGATAATCTTTTTGTTTTTTCCAAAAGTCGTTTTACATGCGTCATTATTATTTATAAATATATTATGTTTTTAAAATGAAAAAAGGCTATACATATTATTTAGCAATTACATGAAAATAACATATTTGGTGCATTAACATAAAAAAAATTATAACAAATACCAATATAAGGAGAACCCCCACAAATAATTTTGCTACTTCATATAGCGGCTACATTAATGATTAAGAGAGATCAGACACATATCTATTTATAGTATTAATTTTGAAGAAACTTTATTGTTAATTAATGAATTATATCTCGTGGAAGTTTAAAATCCAAAGTGCTCTGGTTTTAAAAGACTACTCGGTTTAGGGTTACAGAAAATATAATTATAAAATTAAGTTGAAGGAAAGAAATAAAAAACAGTTGATATGCTTAGTTTCATCCGTTTTAGCAGTACTGTTGTTTATTATCGATAATAGGTAGCTTATTGAGTGAATAAAGGAAGAACTAGTTATCACCTGCGGGCGTGAGCAGTGACCCCATAATTTCAGTCAGTTATACCTGGCTTGATATACAAATTTCTGGATTAAAATAAAATATTACTGACTTATAACTAAAGTTTAGAACTTTCATTTGTTTGTTTTTTATTCAATTTGACCATGATATGGCCAATAAAAAAAAATCAAACCATTTCGAATGTTTCCTATTGGCCATGAATTTGTGTTACTTTAATTTCAATTATTTATAGTTGAGAAGTCAATCACATAAACCAAACACATCCAGATTCAACTATAATCTCCAATCTGGTTCTGAACCTGTCATAAGGATTGATGAGGAAATACTTATCCATGTTGCCCAATGCCTCGAGAATGGAAGTGTGGAAAGAGTCAACAGTCTTATGTGCACTTTTATTGGACTTTATATACAAAAACATCACACGCATAGTAAACTAAGGTATTCAGATTCAGACAGTGAGCTAGGAGGCCAATTTTCCATTCATTTAGATCGTATATTCCATTCATTTACTATCAATTATTAGCTCAAAACGATCATGAGTGTTCCCAATCCCTCAATCTTCTTGAAAGCCTTGGGAACATCGTAAGAGTTGATTTGATTTTGTCATTTGAATCGGATGAGCACACTTTTATAAACATAAATTTCAGGATTTCTAAGATATTAAGTTTTAAACTTGTTTAGATTTGAAATCCCCACCCTTTTTATGCTATTTTAGAGTTACATAACAACACTAGAAATTATAAACCCGAATTGCGTAGAAATGTAGGCATTATTTATTAATATTTCGGGAGAGCTAAAGAAAAAACTTTCATTGGCTAATTTCTTTAAACAATAAACTTAAACATAATGACCTCATTTCCATGTTATTCAAAGAATGGTGTTGCACAAGAAATTATTTCATCTTTTATTGATATTTAATTTCTGCTCTCAAAATGATTAAAAAAAACTAACTTTGAAAAGAACTCAATTTCAATTAATAAATTGTATAAAAGTTAATATTTTTGAGTTGTTATTTTCAGCCATTTTTAGTATATGCAAATTGTAATGTAGGGGGTGTTTAAAAATTATTTTAATCCTAAGTTAGCACAATTTTTATAGAATTTTCTTCTATATAAATAAAGCAAAGTTTATCTGTAAACAGAGTGCGAGATAAAATAGTGGACTGGAATTTCAATCAATCTGAATTACTTTAAGTTTAATATTTTAAAATGCTAGGTCGTGTTATTAAAAGTAGGGATTATTCCGGTTAGTAAACAATACAAAAGAGCTCTCAAAAATTCTCAGTTTTCACCATGGAGGCGAAAATGCAAAGGTTGTCTGATTTGCTCCGCGCCAAACTGAGTTTCTAAGATATTATGAAGGTTTTAAGGTGCTGTCAGAGCCTTGTTTATAATATTAAAAGCATGATAACTTCAAGTCACAGGTTAGTTTATGCGCCCTTATAGTGGTAGACGCCCGTAAATAAAGGACCAAGAAGGACGTAGACACTGCGATCACCAGAACTCTGGCCAAGTCGATGAGGCAGCATGCAAAGGCTCTCAATATCTGTTAATGGACTCTGAGTTGTTAGGGGAAGGATTTGGGGAAGGCCTCTTATGCATGACGACATCAGCAATTGCTTTCAACAGTAACCAAGGCCAACAGGGTCAACAGAGGACAGAAATTGTTGACTGGGTTAAAGCATAATGGGTCAAATAATGGGTTTCCTCCCCAGACTCTTGCCTACTTGACTTTGCCATTTGGGGTATAGTCGAGAAGAGATCATGTACTACACCTCACTAAAATTTTGATGACCTCAAGGGCTCCGTCGAGAAGGAAGCCAACATTTTAGCTTGCACACTCTAGAGCATCCTTAATCATTATTATGCTGTCTATTTACATCAAAAATAACCTACGCCATTGCTGGAAAATTATACAAACTTTATAAGTAGAGTCCCTGTGAATTTTCTACTTTCTTGTGGACAGATGACTTCAGATCTTCAATATTACTATGGTCGCTATTACAATATGGAAGAGGTCAGAGCTCTCTGGAAGTAAAATGCATTTCAATAAATGTCCATATTTTTTGGCCAGTGACTCTGGAACAATATTTGGAACTACATACCCCTGATACGATAACTTTTCCAATTGCTGAAAATTGTACATAAAGTAGCCGAAGTTGATCGTCTCAATATAAAAATGATAAATTTATTTGAAATACCATATTGGGACAAACCTAAGTCTCTTGAATAAAATACAATATGCACGGATATCGTTGAAAACAATGTTTTCTGTGTCTTTGAAACAGGAATAACTTCTATAAATATCTCCAAAAAATCATCAGTGGAAGGCTCGCAGACTTCTTCTAGACTGGTTTAACAATGAACATTTCAGGATTTTCTTTAAATGTTTATGTTTTTTTGTTGTTTTTTTTTGGTCTGAGTGTAAAGTTAGACCTCATTTTTGAATGTACAAAAAAAATTATAGAACCACATGACTACTTGATCTAACAAATAGGAAACGTAGTTCCCAGTCCGTGTACCTTTTATCTCATTATGTCATGCTAAAAATATATATATATATTCACGAAAAAAAACCTCAAAAGGACAAAAAATGTTCATGATCACGGCTCGGTTTTTTAATTTTCATAAGTTGACTCTTGATTGATTGACAGATGATAACTGTACATATGAGGAACTCAAAAAAGTATCACATAGGATTTAGATATTTAAATTTATTTATATCAATGAAGGGCATTTGTTTAGAATTCCTGTTGATAATCTTACCATATAAATTTCTTGCAATGATAACTTCAATACTTTCTGCAATATTAATGTATATTTAATAATATAGGTCTTTAAATTTAGAATAATAACAATTAGGATTTCCCCTCTTCACAAATTATGTATTTAATAACAACGTTTAATTAAGAAGTGAAAGGAAGCTTTAAAATATTATGTAAGGGTGGTAAATATTATAAAAGTTTTGATACTCTACAATATTTGTCTAGTAAAAATGGTTCTTTGTAATTTCTTGGCAATAGAGCTTTTTGCCATGACAGCAGAAGAACTTATGTTGGTCATTTAGGGGAGTGATCTCCAACCTTTTTCCATCGCAGACCAATGATAATTTAAAAACAATAGATTTTTTTAAACAAAGCAAAAGACAACGATCCCAAACACCACATTTTCGTCGCATTAAAGGAATTAAAAGTCCGTCTTTATTATTGTTAGTTCAAACTCGTCGAGAGCCACCTCCGCTATTTTTGGAGAAGGGCAGACACCTCTGAACCGCGCCGAAGAGATAAGAGTCTGTAGCTTGCATATCACCTTCGATGCCAAACGTAGTCCCTTGTTGGTTCCTTCGAAGCCGTACAGAAGCTCGATTATATATTTCAGGGCGCTGCAATCCCTGAAGTTATGCGATATTGTCTTTTTTTTTTACCACATTCCTTGCAGGTTGCCCGGTCGTCATTGAAGAGCCCTTCCGTGAAAAAGACCCGAGACGAGATGCGATATTTCATGTACATTTGCTTTGGTGTAAGAATAGGATCCCAAACACGCTTGATGAAGTCCTGTACTCCTTTGGTTTCCCTCGCAGCCTCTCTAAATTTGTCAGTGTGGTCTTGCCTACATATGTTGTCTCTGATAGTCGATGTGGCCACTTTGAAGGGGTCCCCGTCTCTTTTCCTTTTTGGATAGAATGAGTATTGCTGGAGTTGATTCTTGAGCATGACCAATAGAGGATGAACCCCTCTTGCACTTAACACATCTTCCACTGTGACTAATCCCAAATTATTCTTCACTTTTTCAGGTAGATAAATGGTAATCAGCTCATTTCCTTCGATTGGGGCCCCTAAGCCTATAGCCCGCCAGTATGCTCTTCGTGATTCAATCGGAACGCTATTCATTTCTCTCATCGGCGACCACTGTAAACCATCCGGATACTTTTTACCTTGAGCTTCTAGCATCGCCCTCTTCCACGGGAACCCTACATATGGGGCCCTCCTCCTCCAAGATAATAAAAGGAGTTGCCACTGTAATCTTAGGTCAAGCATTCCCAAGCCTCCACGGATCTTGGGAGTGAACAAACGGCTCGTCCCAACCGTTTTTGGGAGCCGAACGAAATCAATTCCTTTCTTCCTCCAAGTATGGCACAATGTCTCATCATATGGTGTACATCTAAGGATGTGGTTTACTCTTGGAATTACCACTTGATTCCAACATTTTATTCTCTCGACAAGGGTGAGTCTATGTTTTAAAATTTCATCAATGGATCTGCTAATAATGCTATCTATCTTCTTTAGGTTTTTTACATTATCGTTTTTGATAGAATGGTATTTCCCAGGATTGTTGCTTCTTCCACTAAATTAAAGGAACATAGATTTTGAGGAATCGTTGTCATATTTGTAAGCATCTGAGTTTTAGATGCATTCACCCTTAAACCAGATCTTTCTCCGAATATTTCCAACACTTCCCCCAGCCTAGACGCTTGGGAGTCAATGTTGCAACCACTAAGAATGACAGTTCCATCATCTGCAAAAACAGGTTCGTCACTTTTTCCCCTCCAATATTTGCACCTCTAATCTCGGCATCTAACATTTTTTGTAGGCGAGCAACGGCTAAAAGAAAAAGCATTGGACTCACAGGATCCCCTTGTCTCACACCCCGCTGTAGCCTTACTGTCGGACTCTTTCTAATATCAATGATTGACTCCGCTTCATTCGTCAAGTTTTTCACAGCCTCACAAAAGACTTGAGGGAAATTCATCCTCATTAGTTCGTCAATAATGAAGGAATGCTCAACTGTATCGAACGCTTTTTCAAAGTCCAGAAGAATCAAGGCAATATCTTCTCCTTTTGCCTCGGAACAACCAACAATGGTTTTTAATGACATCGTTACATCTTCCATTTGATGACCAGGGCGGAACCCGAATTGAGTTTTTGGAAGCTTTTTGTTTAAAATCGGTTTTAATCTCTCAGTAATACAGCCTGAATAAATTTTATACTCAGTTTCAAGTAGTGTTATTGGTCGCCAATTTTTAATCTCTGTCTTGTCTTTTCCTTTTTTGGTATTAAAATTATCAACCCCTTTTTTCGATCGTTTGAGAGACCTGAGCCATAAAAAGCATTGTTGAAAAGTTCAGCAAGGTATAAAGTTAATTGTGGGAAATGCTTGTAAAATTCAGCTGTAAATCCGCTTATACCTGGGGATTTTTTTACCTTAAGTTTTTTAGTTATATATTCCCAGATCTCAGATGGAGTAAATCTCTTTGTCAGATCCCCCTGCTCTTTTTCAGACAGATCATTTTCTTTTACGATTTTTCTCCCAGTCCTAAGCTCTTTCCTGGCAGTATATAGGCGTTGATAATAGTTCTGAATAAATTTAATCTTCTGGTCTGTGGTGCATTTTTTTGTATGTTCAGTCTCAATGACACTGAGTATATCAACTCGATTTGTTTTTTCCATGTTTTTTAATAGACTTAAATTTCTTGAATTTATATTTTCATTTAAAGTACGGGATCTAGTACGTGCCCCTTGCATTTTATAATTTATTAACGTTTCTAATTCTTCACATAATATACAGTCTTCCTTTTCTTCTAATAATTTTATTATATTTTTTTCTCGGTCTCTTCTCCTCTTCGCCTCAGTCTTACCAGCAAAAATTAAGATTCTTTTAGCAGTCTTGTAAAAAAGACTTAATGCTTCTTCCACAGTCCATCCAGAATTTATATCTTCCTGAATGTCATCAATCGCATTGTGGATTGCCTCCTCAACCTCAGCAATTTCGAGTAACTTTTCATTTAGTTTCCATCTAGTAGGCTTATCATTTTTTATTTCTTTTCAATAACGGCCTCGAGAACGAAATGATCCGATAACCCGTTTGAGCTTAGCCTTGTCAGTTTAAATTGATCTGACATGACCTTGTCGGATACGTAGATGTGATCTATCCTGCTTTTTGATGTTTTTCCCCGATAGTCTCTGACAAAGGTAGGTCTATAGTTTTTTGTTACATCTGCAAGATCCGTTAAATTGTTTTCTTTTTTCCAGACCTTTAATTCTGAAATGTTCGGGAATCCAGATTCTGATGTGAAGTCTCGTTTTGATTTTTCTGCCACATTGAAGTCGCCGGCTATTATGACCTTCTCCTTTTTAGGATTACATTTAAACTTTGCTAAATTTGTATTAAAAAAATTTTTCTCTCCAGATGGAATATATACACCTAAAATCTTGTATATTGTACCCGAAAAGCTTACATCAATTGTTAAAATATTTCCTTCTTCGTCGTTAAAAATGTGGTTCGCAGTTAAACCATTTCTGACCAATATTGTTACACCCCTTGATGGGTGCTTTGAATCTTTTAAAATCGCCTTTGAGGAGAAAATTTTATACTTTGAATTTATAAAATGCCATCCGTCAGTTTTTCGTATTCTAGTGTCCAAAAGGCAGACAATCTCGGGAAAATTTAATGAGTTCAAGAATTTCAACAAAGAAATCCTCTTTTGATTGGAACACAGTCCATTCATATTCGCTTCTAGTACTCTGAATTTTCACGATTTTTTTTTTTTGTGCTTGATCTTAGGTGCTTCGACTCCTCACTTTCTGAGTTAGTCCTTGATCTTCTTTTTTTTTATTCTGCCATCTCATTTTCATTTTGAGGTCTCTCTTTCTCTACTTCTCCGACCTTCTGATTCTCGGGAAAGCTTCCTTTTGATTTTTCTATTTTCTGCTGACTGTCAATCTCATTATATTCTACATTCAATTCCCCTTCAATCGGCGACACGTGATCTTCTTCATCCTCTTTTCCAGCGGGATTTATCACCGCTTCCAGTACATTGGTTTTTCATTTTTTTTGAGGTCTTCTAGGTTGATAGTAATAGGTACAGGAGTATTTTCAGCGGGATTTATCACCGCTTCCAGTACATTTGGTTTTTCATTTTTTTTTAGGTCTTCTAGGTTGATAGTAATAGGTACAGGAGTATTGTCAGGGTAAATGCGTTTCATTCTTCGCGCTAGCCATCTCCTATATTCAGACGGTGACTTGGGACGATTCACACAGTCTTTCATAAGGTGCCCAAAATTGTAGCACTTTGCACATTGTTTTTTCCTTCCCGGGAAATATAAAGGCCTTATTTGTTGATCGATGGGTAGATACGAAGGTATATTTTCTAATTTTCCAAAAACTGTTACTGAAGCGTGGGGGGTGGAGGTGCTCACTCTAGTTCGAATTTCCTCTGACCAGTCTTTAACAATTTTTGCATTACTTGCCTCAAGTATTTCATCCGCTCTTTTTTTAACTCTCCCAATTGATTCAACTTTAGCAAAAAGGCCAACACAATGTTGAATTACATCTGTTGCAACTGTACCTCTAACTTCGGGGACTCTTATTTCGAATGATAAAGGCTCATTCATATTTTTCATGAGAGCTCTCGATTCTACATTTGCTGTAAAAGTTTCTCCCTCTCGATCTTTGAGTTCAATATTACAGGGCAAGGCTGTTTTAGAGAATATTTCGTCTTTCATTATCCTCCGTGTGGAAGTGAATAGAGGTCTGTGTGGAAGACGTAAACTGACCGAGTCCAAATCTATTGGGCTCAGTCCTAAAACCTTCGTCCAGAGCAGGACTGCATTATCAAAAGTCATATCACTTGGTGCTATTTTTTTATTCTCACCTAATTTTGAAATGAATAAAGGTAATACGAACCACCCTTTTTCGTTATTTACTTCATCAGTTTCCGATGGTTTTCTGTTTTTTATTGAAAAAGGATTCCATTCCGGAATTCCTGCTTGCGTTACTTTGTTATAGGATCTCATTTTTTCCATTACGGTGGGGTTTCTTTACAGGGAACCTCCAGTGTTGTCTCGGTATCCCTATCCAAACGGAGATCTTCCACTATTTCAGCGGGGTTTGAGCTAGGGATACCATTTTTCTGTGTCAAAAAATTCCGAATGTTGGTTTGCCTCGTCACGGACGAGACGGGCTGGGTCAGTGACATTCTTCAAAGCTTCTCCCCAGGAAAGGATTAATCCTAATGGGGAAGCTACTTCGGAAACTTTGCACTGCAGATATTATACGGTTTTTTTTATTTCGGCATAGTTGATATAAATTTTGGCACCCAAGAGAGAAAAATACACTCATTTCAAAATAAAAGACCGCTCGACGTAGACTGGAACGTTAATAGGGGGACTAAATTCTCTATCTAAAGTTGGTAGGAGAGAAAGAAAAAATCAAGTATTAATACAAATAACAAAAGAGCATGAAAAACATGTAGTAAACTTGTTGGACTCAGAATATAATGGGGGAGTGATATAGGAGTTATTCTAGAAAAATCGATATAGGAGTTACTCTAGAGATTGTCCTTTTGATATCCTTTTCTCCTACCTCCCTTGTTACACCTGATTGTAGCTGATCTAATGATACGCGAAAAGAATTATTCTTTAACTCCTCCAAAACATTCTTCAAATTGTCAGGGTTACCAGGTTGATTTTTTTTTTTTTCATGTCCATTGTACACAAGAAGATTTTCATCATCTTACATAAATCACCAGACCAAATTATAAAGTATATACCTCTTAGTAATAACTCAGTTCAAGAAATAATAGATGCAATGCCAGAAAACATAGAAGATAATTTGTACAACATTTATTCTTCAACATAATTTAGCTTGCAATTAGACGAGTCATGCTACTGGGAAATAAATATCCCCTTCTTACTTATGGTTGTATGTGTCAAAGAGGAAAATTTGGTTCAAGAAATGATATTTATATGTAAGAAATTTTATAATAAATACTAAAGGAGAGTTGGTATTTAATATCATTGATAACTTTTTCCAAGAGAAAAGCATCCACTTGCATCCAGGACACATTGCCATCGTTGCTTCATCAGTTTCTTGAAAAGCCGTACTTAGTGTACTTGCAGTGATTTGTGTAATCTACAGGCAGCGTCTAGTAGTATAAAAATCTTAGTGGTCGACTTAGCAAATAAATTAATATAGTTATCACAGTAGTAAATAAAATCCAGGCACATTCTCTCAATTCCAGACTGTTCCGACAGCTTTACATTGATAGAGATGAAGAGTTTCAACGTTTATTGCTAGACACAGATGTTACATGGGTATCAAGGGAGACTTCATGAAACTTTTTTGTTTTTTGTTCAACTTTAAGCCTGACTCTAATTCAAAACATATGTAGGAGTTATTTTATAATAGAATCTTGTATCAAAATAAACCTATTTTATGAATAATATTATTTCTAAATTCATGTTTAGTTAGAAACAAAAAGGACTTTAGATCCTATCAACACTCAAACTCCTTTACAAATCTACTATATTTTAGTTACATTTATTAGTTTTAAGACTACCAATTATATTTTCGGGTATGAGTGTTGCTAAATTTTACATTTTCTATTATAAATAAATAGTTTTATTTGAAACCATATTAGACTGAAACTCAAATATGAAAGAGAAAAGAAGTATTTCTTGAACCAAATCACATTCATAAGAATTGTATCTTTCGAATGAGAACACGCAAAATAATAGTTTTATCGTACAACAGGGGACGTATCAAATTGTGAGTACCAAACACGACGGTTTACATTTTATAACTTAGTTACGGAGTTGCTATTAAAAAGATCTCTCACTCTCCAGATCCAAATACCCGAATGGAAAGACCAAGGAAAAAAACTTCAGAAAATAAAATAAACTAACCAAATTTTAAGTATGGAGCTCACTTCCTATGACTCACAAAGAAGAGTAAGGGAAGGATAGGTAAAAAATAATTTGAATTGAATTTAAGTCTATTAAGAAGAACAGGTCTTCAGTAACTCACTCTCTACTCGAGAGAATAAAGATCGGAAGAGTTTGATCACCTATTAACGACTGACGATTCAATATGAGTCTTAAAGTTAATGCACACCCTCCGTTATCCTAACTTGTATAAAAACCACAGCTGAGATTTCATCATTATTATTGATAAATAAATATGGTAATAGTGAGTTGTAATAACTACGCTCACGAGCAATTTTTGTTTATGAGCAAACGTTAAATGAATTAAGAGTCGATGAGTGAGGCTGTGAAAGTTGTCTAAACTCCTCGTGAGTATAATTTAAAAAAGTAATATTATATGTGGAGAACTTTGATAGACAACATATT
Organism: Lepeophtheirus salmonis; assembly: GCF_016086655.4. Lineage (NCBI taxonomy): Eukaryota > Metazoa > Arthropoda > Copepoda > Siphonostomatoida > Caligidae > Lepeophtheirus > Lepeophtheirus salmonis. The sequence goes on from NC_052140.2 coordinate 9,201,371, forward strand.
TGCCTAAAGAATCATTATTAAAACTTTAGTGCTTCGTGTTTGCTAATACATTTGAATTTTTAATATAGAGAGAAAATTTATACGAGAACTTATATCTTTCAGGTTACCAATTAATACTAACATGCTCAACAATTCTACAACCCTATCAATGACCCCCCACCCTCCTCTCCAATTATATTCACATAATTAATTAAAACCTATAATAATAATAATTTTCGTTGACTTTGGTTATTAGCCCTTTAAAGTTGATAACTTTTTAGGGCAGAAATCTTTACAAACCTTTTTTCAATCAAATGAACAAGTTTAGAATGACTAAACGTGGGGATCTACGTCTTTTTTTTAGCAGGTTTTAACCTGATATGGAGGAACTATTATTACTGTCCCTACAAGAAAAATCTTCATCTTGGAAGAAAGAAATATATATATTTATTGGAGTGTGGGGGGGGGTGACAGAAGTTTATATTCACGCCAAGGGAGCGCCAGCTGGAAAAAGTTTGGAAACCCCTGGTTTACAACATGTCACTGTCTGATGTCTCCCAAAAAATTATACTTTACAAATTGCTCAAATTCTTTAGAGCAATCTAATTAGACTATGACCAATATACAGTATTATTAATGGTATAAACTACTAATTAAATTGAATTACTTAATTATTATATATTTCTAAATAATAAAAAAACCAAGTATAGTTGATGGATGAAAGTTATAGACTATCATATAAAAGTGGGAATGCTTATTTATTGATTGATTGAGTATTAATTGACAAATATGACATTACAAATATGCTACAAGTTGAGTTATGTACTTTAGATGTCATTCATATGACAAGTACTCTATTTATGTATCCTGCAATAGTTGTGTCTCGTGATGCATAAAATATATCCTGCCGGTATGTAGAAATAAAAGAAACCAAAAATGAACGTGATCCCACCCACAATTTAAAGAATGTTAAGGTGGAGAGCAGCTTAGCTGTCATGCTGTTTTATTATAAAAGTGGTAGGCAGCCATGAGAGGAAGAAAAGTAAACACAATCCCACTCCGAACTCGATCCTCAATTCTATGCAGAGTCCAACAAGGACTTACAACTATAAATTATAACACCCAAACAATCCCTCATGTTCGTAGAGGAAAAATAATATTCATATGAAAAGGGCCCAGTTTTTTGTATTTACTACTTGAATATACATATACTTTCTATTTATCAAATCTGCTATAAGTTACCTATATGTTATAAATGTTCTCTCTTCAAGAATATAAGAATAACTATAAGTATAAAGCTATCACTAGTGACGTCCAAATAATGCAAAAAAATGGAGCTTCGTATATATTTGAAAAAAAAACGAAAATGGTAATTAAAGAATAGAAATAGGTCAATAATACAAATAAATACTGTAAAAAAATGGTATATTTTGTTTTTAAATATTCTATCAAATACTTTTTTATTCCAGCAAGCCCTTATTCCAATAAACAATCATCTGATCCCTCAGGTGGGCCTCCGTTAGTATGATCCTCTTATTGGTGAGAAGGTCCTTAAAAGTACTAAAGGCTCTTTCACAGTCCATAGATGTCATGTGAATGCAGTTGAAGCTCGCTATAATGTTGGGATTCTACTTCACGCCAGAAAAATTCTCACCGGAGGCAAAAAAACCAATATTACTCGTATACTCAAATACTGGGTTTTTCTTGATAATCTCTTCCAGCTTGTGGGCAAATTTGGGGATGGTCAGGCTCTCACAGATATTCTTAATCATGGACAAGGTCTGGATAAGAGGCAATCTATTACTCAATCTGAGTGATGCTCTCCTTCATGACCTTGCAGTTTGACTTTATTTAGGCGAGGTTTTGGGCAAGAGAGGTATTCTCAAGGAAGCTTCTTGGACTCGTCGATGATCCTGCTCTTGTTGAGAGGCATTTGCTGAATAAACTCCTTAACAGTTAAGAAGTTTTTGCAGTAGCAAAGATTGCCTCAAGCCATGTTCCCTACCTTATAAAAACTGGCTCTGAAGGTTGGAACATTGCAAGAGGTAGTGAGCAAACTTAATGAAAATATACTTCACTTCGGCAATGAGCTTCTCCACATTTGGGGAAATATTAGGGTATTCGAGGTCATTTCCGGGAGCTTGAACAGAGAAGAATTGATATACTGCTGAAATATGGGGTTGTTGGTCGTACCCAGGTTCACTAGGCTAATCAAGTATGGCCTCTACAGGAATGCACCATCCAAGTGCCCTGCCAGCACTAAAGACATGGGCCTAACCCGACTGTCTGTTGTTTCCTCAATGGACACAAACAATAACTATTCCTTCATCTTCTCCTTGATTTTGCACATAATTTTCTTGCTTTTTTTCTCCGTTGACCTGGTCATAGTGATGCAATAGAGCATCTTCTTATGCGTTTACCTCTCCAAGAAGTTGTTGAACTCCTTGTTATCGATCATGCCCATGGGGATGTTTGCAGAGATCAATGCCTTCACTTGGTCAATATTAAAGATGTTGTCGCTATGTTTATTGGAAGAGATGACGTTGAGCAGCTTCTGTGTAGCCTTGTATCCCATGTTGTGCAACTCAAAACTCTTTTTCTGCCTGGGGCACTATCAATACTGCTCTATGACAGACTTCCTGTTGGCCTTGGCGCTCAAGTTGCCAAGATTGCACAGCAAGTATTTTGTCTTTGAGAAATAGGTCTATATGTTGGTGCCACCGAGCTCTTTAATGAGAATTGAGGGTTCCACAATCTATGGCATAGTCAAATACTGTGTATTATAGTAAATAAAACACGATTGAAAACTAACTTTTTTCCATTAGAGTTATATTTTGGAAATGAAAAGAAAAATGGATGTACTAAATATTTATAGAGGAAAACTGGATTGTAAAAACCTCAATAGCTTTAGTGGCAAGATGGATAGAATAGTCGGGGGTGGGGAACTTCAGTTTTCTTGTTTTGGAGTAGAAGCAAATTAAGAATGTTTAATCAGGGCACTTCTATGGAACGATTGTACCATTACACATTTTCTACTCAAAATCCAAATAAAGGTCAAAAATGTAAATGAAAGACAAAAATTAAAATAAACCCTCTTTGCGTAATTTAAAATCACTAGAGTGTAAAAGACGAAAAGTAACACTGATGATTTGTTGAGTAGTTATAAGTGTAAGTCCTTGTTTGACACGGTAGTAGGTCAAAACGTCGTGTCACAGAACGTCGACCGACAAAATGTCAAATGTACAAAACGTCCAATGGACAAAACAATGACCGTAAAAACGACGACCGATAGAAAATCGACGGGAAAATATTACATTTCAAAATATGAAAAACTATTTCTACCACATTTCACTCCAGACGTTGTGAGGGGATTTTAGTGGTTGCTTAAATAGTAGTGGTAAGTTTCATCCCATTTTGGGACACGGCGGTGACTGAAAACAGCCCCAACATGTATCATGGGGATTGGGAGGGCCCCTTAATGATAGTTTATATAGGAATTGTGCTACTGGGTTATGTTACAGGCAGGAAATGTCTGAATGGGATATATTGCAACACCATTTGGAGTAGCCCTTCATTTTATATTCAATGGTTGGCCTTCTGTCAGTCGACGTTTTTGTCTGGTCGACATTTTGTTTATTTGACGTTTAGTCGATTCGACGTTTTGTCCAATCGAAATTTTGTCGCTTGACTTTTTGACGGTCGAGGGTTTGTCCACGTACTGTTTGACACAGAGTATAATTGAAGATCAATATCGGAGTAATCCCTACCTATGGCCCTATAGATACGATGTGGGTTTTATGTTTGTCTCCTTCCTCGCATAGATGTGCGTTGCTATACTAATCAAACGTCGTGACAGCTATACTACTCTTATCCCAAACATTCTTCAATTTATATGGGTGACTACATTAATTTTTGGTTTCATTTATTTACTTTCATTGATGCCTTTTGATGCCGTTTCTTGAAGACTTTTTATAGAAATTTATCAGTTGAAAAAAAATCAATTCTGGTATTCCAAAAAAGACATCACTTTAGTTTATTTTTACTTATTAGTGATGTAAATCGTATCTATTCTTTAGCTCGGCTGTTTTTATGGAATTGGTAATATGAAGAAAAAAATTATTATTTCTCAGCTGTTGTCACTATTATTTAAGTCCTGAGATGTGAACTTCATTTCCCCATACATTCAATTATATTCAAACCTCATTGAAGATTTGTGTACTCATTAATGACCGAGAGTAGCCTTGAAGATTTGTTGCAAAATTATATTGTAAGGCCTTGGTGTGGACTTAGAGTAGAATTGAGGACCGACATCGGAACAAGGTCCTTTGGTCACAGCTGTAGATCATATCATGAAACTTCATGACAGGTAAACTTTTCTCCGCCAAAAAAATTTTCAAATTGTCAGGGTTATCTTATCGGTTGTTATTTTTTCTTTTAACATGTCCAAAATATACTTAATTTTTGACAATATTTGTTATACCATCTACCAGATATAAAAAATATATTTTAATTTTCTATTTTAGGATAAGATTAAATTTGATATCAAAAATTGTAAAAAGTAATTGTTATTAACAAATAAAGTTTGTTTTTTTTTTGTAATAATCATTTTTTTTTTACCCAACTGACGTAAATTTATTAAGAATCAAGTTTAAACTCTTTGATAGAAACCTTGCATAAAATATATAAATTAAAATTATATATTAAATAAATTACTTGATTTGAATCAAAATGATTAATTCAATAATTTAAAAATAAACAAGGAGAGGTTGAGCGGTTTTTACAAGGAAATTGCGTGATTTTATTTTAGAATGACTTTAAAGAAGTTATTGGTTTAAAAATATAGCTTGAATATTTATTTATAATTCATTATCAGTTTTTATTAGTGTATTAATTATGCCTCATATATGAAATAAATTTATTTCAATATTATACTTAATAGAATGAAACTTTTTGACATTAAGTATTGTGGAAGACTAATAAATTGGCTTAGTTCACTTTATTCATTTAAAAAGGGGGTTTTTTAGTACTCAATGCCGACGGCATACCTTCTAAGAACCAAAAATAAAAATCAGTTTGGTTTTTAAAGAAAATTAACATAATTGAGTAAGAGGTCTTAAAAATCTAATGTTTGAATGAATAAATTATTATTTTATTAGGCAAATATATTAGGTATAGATAAAAGAACAAAGTATTTTATTCGCGCGTATATTTTTGAATATATATACTCATTATTGGAAGTTTTAAAAAAATCTTTCGTAATAAGTTTGTCTATAAAAACGACTAAATCATATAATTACTCCCATAAGCAATATTTTTATCTATTTTTTTCGTAATCAATGTAGTTTGTTAATATTCCAACGTAAATTTGTGATAAATTTGTCGTTTCCATGTTCCGTGTTTGACTAAATATCTTATACTATTAATCATGAATTGGGAAAGCTTCCAAATTTATGAATTTAGTCTCAATAAATATTATGGCAGCGTTATTTAAAAGTTGGATTTTGTATCAAAATTATCGGTTCATTTAAATAATATTATTTCTAAAGATCTTTTTAGAAACCAAACGAACTTTAGATCATATCAACATTCATAAATATTTATAAATTTACTATGCTTTAACAATATTAGTTTTAAGATTTTTATTATGAGTGTTGTACAGATTATAAATTTGGTTATTTGCTATTCGAGTCGTATTCACTTTCATGAATTTTTTAGCCTTCGAATGATATTAGTTTTCTCGAACAACCGGTGACGTACCGAGTTGTGAACCCCAACCACAATAGTTTAACAGAGCTAGTACCTTAGGTAACTATATTGGTGAGTTGGTATTAAAAAGATGTCTCACTCTCTTGATTCAAATTCAACCATTGGAAGGGCCAGGGATAAAAAACTTCAGAAAATAAACTAAATTAATTCTTGGGTGCACTTATTTCTCTCGCAAAAAGGAGATGAGAAGGCCCAGGAAAATATATATGATTTAAATTTGAGTCTATTAAGATACTCTGAAGAAAAACTCTTTAGAAACTTCGTCTCCATTCAGAAGAAAGAGATCCAAATGCCTCTCAACGACTGACAATAATTAAAAATTGAATATTTATTTTAATTTTTTCACTTTATTTCGATTTCTACAAATTATTATTCCTTTTAATTAACTAGCAGTATTGCCCGGTGTAATTAGGCCCCGTCTGAAAGAAAACTTTTCTTTAATAATATAGAAGATAACTCTCCTAGAAACCCTTAGTCTGACTCTCCGTTTTACATGAGCACACCCAAGGTTTCTACTCAATACAATAATATTTGTATCCATTCATATGAACGTATTCCCTCCTCGAAAATGAAAGAATAATAATAAAAGTTTGAGAGAAAAAAATTAATATGTTAGGATGACGGATCTTTACTTTAGTCTTAAGAGCGCTGACTAATAAAAATAAACACAATTCACAACCAAAGAGAGCAATAAAAACAGAAAGAATGCGGCATATTCAATGCTACATACACACGCCTGCAATATTTCATTAATACGTCTAGATTGTTATTTTCAAATAAAAATGTATTTATGATATACATCATGGAGCACTAAATACAGTCCACCCGGTAACTATATAGAAAAACGAGTTACCGGGAGCACCGGTTATAGCTTATTTACTATATAATAATTTTCTATATATAAGTACATATTATAAATAAATATTGAAGAAGACCTTTGTGTAAGAAGATCAAACTCATGTACATTACGTTGTGTCATACGACTGACAGTAATTTTCCAAATGTGCCTATTTTAAAATAACCTCCTAGGAATGAAATGAAACTTGTTTCAACTGTTCCCAGTCTATTTTTCACTAGTAAAAAGTAAGGTAGCTGAGTATATCATTAAAAATTGAACAATAGACTTTATTGTGTATAAAAGGTATAGATTTTACATAATAATAATGAAATTAATACTTTTGGATATATTAATTCCTGGACTTGTAAGTCTTAGGTTCGGTCTCCATGAGTTCATGAACACAACATAGTAAAATGTTTTCCTCATTTCCTTTATTTAAACCATGGTAATCGTTTGTAAAGTTGACTTTTCTCTCTGTTGTAGCTCGAAGCATTGACAATTTTTTTCGGGCTCGAATATATGAAGCCCATTGATGAAAATAGTACTATCTACCGTTATGCTAAAAAAAATGATTATTATTTCCAAGGGAAGTACCCTTTTCATTCAATTTTAGAACAAAAAACTAGCAATAAAAATACAGGCCTTCCTAATCGAAGATGATGCCTACAAAAAAATATATCATTTGGATAAATTTTTGTTCTTTTTCTTGATGATGTATCAAATAAATTATGACTTCTACCTCCATATGTAAGAAAACATAGCATAAATGTTTGGAAAATTAGCATGAAGTGGATATGGAAATATGTATATTAATTGAAGAATATTCCATTAACAACTTAATTAGACGGACGTCGTTCAAAGGAACATTGGAGGCCTGAGATACATTGGCCCTAGTTTTGATATATACTCTTACAATAAAAACACGTAAATCACGAAATCCTTGTTTTTCCCTTGGAGTCAATTTGAGTTTTAATCTAAATATCCTAATCTCGAGACTTTATGTCACTTTTGAAAGTCAAGGGGCATGGTGCATTGCACCATGTGACATACATTTTACTCGACGCTCAGGGGCATCCCAAGAAATATAATTAATAATTCTCTATTTTCGTCGTTTGAATGTATTTTTAAAGATACTGTTTTGTAAATTCAATAGTACTATCTTATATGCCTTCCAAATACTGCCCACCTCTTTATCAGCAGTTCCAGGTTTATAGTTAGTTTTATTGATTGATGACAATTTTCTTTGAATCTTTTGTACAAAGGAATATTTGCTAACGATGTGGTACCCATACACATATGAAAAAAAAGTTCCAATAACTAATTACATTATATGGTGTCTACAAGCAAATGGAATTTTTTATCTTTTAAGTTAAAGTTCTACCACATTTTAGCCCAAACTTTTAGTTGCTTCTAATAATATAAAAATTGATTTACGGTAAGAAACTTTCATCCTATCACAGGCAGCTAAAAGATTTGACGTAATAATAGTTGTTTGTTTTTTTCTTCTCCCATCTTTTGAGTATTTCATGTTCAATTTCGTCATCTATCATTGCATTAATTTGCTCATCAATAGTATAAGCTTCAGAATTTAACGAAGAAGATTGCTTGATTAAGTTCCGTCTTGGTTCTTCTCTTGCCTTTTTTTTAATACTCGCTGTCCTTATGCTGAAAAGTTTTTATCAACTCCAACCATGTACCCTTTTCTTCCATTTTCTCACTGGGCTTCTTGTAATACGGAGGTAGAAGTCATAATATATTTGATACATCATCAAGAAAAAAAAAATGTATTCAAATGATATATATTTTTTTATAGGTAATAGAAGTTCGACTAGGATGAACTAGATTTTTATTACTAGTTTTATGTGTTAAAATAGAATCAAACAGGTTTATTTTCGTAAAAAGGTCAAGAAAAGGTCAATAAGGTCATGTTAAATTAAAAATTTAAATCCGTTGAATTTAATGTGAATTTGACTTCATTGCAAATTTTCATATTTATCAGTCCAATAGTTGGGCCGCAATAAGTTAAAGAAATAAACATATAGTATTATTTTTCAAAGTGGCCTCCATCGGCGCCAATCATAGACTCAATACAACCTTGACAAAGCAATAATTTGTTCATTGTAAGTATATATAATGACAATGGGTAAACGTTCTTCTTTCAACTCAACTTCCTGCTATTCAATGCAGGACCTAATTTTCCATCCCAATGCAAAGCTACTACGTCTGGGGCTTTATCTATAAAGTCAATGTTCATAGATTTAGCTTTATTTTTTCTTCGATCATTCCAAATTATTTTAATTGATGACTAACAAATCAAAAATTTGTGAATATGTAAAAAAAAATTAAGGATGTATCTCATATACTTAATTGACACCCTTCGAATGAAGCTACTACCTATGAAGTAATAAATCTTTATTTTTCACAGTTATGATTATACATTACTCTATCTGTTCAATTACTGGAGGAAGATCATTCAAATTGTTAGATTCACTAGAATCAACAATCAAATCATTAGAAATGTATTAGTTCACATCTGATTATCTTGAAACTCTTAGTCTTAGACTGTCTTCTAAGTTCAAATCAAACAAGCAACAATAAGTCCCAACATCTCTTTCACTCAAAAATTAAAATGTAATTGGGAAACCATCAATATTTTCAAGATGGATTTCATTTTAATTTTTTCCACTGTGTTTATGCAACCACCCTTATCTAATTACATTCTAAGTTTTGTTTGAAACCCTGAAGCTTCCTTTCTTGAATACACATTATATTCAGGCATAAATGTTTTCATCTAAAATATAGAAATTCAAGTAATACATGGGATTAAAAGTGTCAAGCTTCACACAAGAAGGGGTGCTATTTTATTTTTTTATGCATCTCATTTTCAGGAAGTACAAATCCTCAAAAGACAGTTGTCTTTAACTTCATGACAATATGTTCTTCGGTTTGTGAGTTATTGTGCACAGTCTGACAATAGTTTTGTTACTTCCAAAACAATGGATCAAAAACAGTTTTATGTTTCAATTTTACACTGCTGTTTGATTGGAAAAAATACCGTTCAAGCAGAGCAATGACTTGAAAAGTAATATGAGGATTCTGCTCCATAAAGCAAATAAAAAAGAAAAATTATATTTAAAAAAAAAGAACGAAAAAAAAACATGTTTTCTTTGTTAAGCCTTGACTTTTAAGCCCATATGTTAGTTTTTAAAAGGCCAGCATTCAATTTGATGTCGGAAACACTCCCTCAGAGCACAGAAGAGTTAATAATTATTTACTTAATAATTTTCAAAACTCTTGAAATAATTGGAGTCAAAAATATTGATAACTAAAAACATTTTATATAAAACTTTACATCAATTCAAACAATAGGAGGGGGGAATTGCAGGAGGGCTTGACACTCAAAATTTATAAAATGAAAATAGATATCTTATATTTACATAGGGGTTTACTGGACGTAACGGGGGACGGAGCTAAATGACACGTGTAAAGATGATTTTTGCGAGGTTTACTTGTTTTGTTTTTTTCATAAATCTTTTATTCAATTAATTGAAAATGAGACATATAACCGAATATTTAATAATTCACAGTAGAACAGAGGATAATCAACATCCCATTATTTTCAGCTTATTTCCTTTATTGATACGGAATGTATCTTCCATAACATTCTTCAAATGGTCATGGTTACCGTGATTATTTTCGGTTTCTTTTGTTACATACCAAAAATGCTTACGATTTACAACTCTACCATATTTTTATTGTACACTTGTACACCTACAAAATTATACAAATTTTAATACGTAGGAAAGCTTACCTTGGAATAATCACGACAAAAATTGTGCTATGGCAATAAAAATAATTTATTTCCTGAAATATTGAAATTGTTAAAAATATTCAATATATTTACATCCATCCCAGTACAGATGAAAATATTAATTTAATGGAATAGTGAATAAATTCAACACACAAAGAAAGTAGTTCCTCCACTCTTTTTTGTTCTGTATATTTTAGGAAAAATTCAATGTAACACACAACATGGTTGGTTGACGTCATGAAACATTTCCCTTGGGTTTCCCAATTTATATACCCTAAATAATGATCACACGTAATTGAAAATGATGTTATTGGATTTGATAGTTCTAACTTCAAGTTTTTGACAGCGTCCTTTTTGAAAAATTGTTTTTTTTCACATTTTTACTAGTGGTAATTTTGCCTCGAGGAGGTTTTGTCACATGACATATTTGCCTTTTTTCTTTGCACGAGTTTTTATTTTTTTATATTATTGGTTTGAAGTTTACTATTGTATCTCAATCAGATTAAATATATAGCTAAGAGAAGAAGAAAACGGCGAAATGATATAGATATGATTGAGTTATCAAGTATCGACCATTGATTAATTAATTTTATAGTTAGCCCTGTCCTTCTTTACATTCAGTCGATCCATCATTTTTTTGGATTTAAAATATTATGCCAAAATGGAAGAGTTGCTTAAAATATCACGTGATGTGGATATAAAGTAACAAGTACGATAATACCTTTATAATTGTACAAAGTTCATTTATGTTCCCCAACATGATTTTCTCAAAAGAAATGATATAATTCACTATTACAAACTACATGATTGGAGCTTCTGCTCTTCCAGATGGTATTAGAATTATTTTATCATTATTTTCCTTTGTTCTTCTTCTCCTCGCCAGATAATTAATATGATCGAAATACAACAGTCAAGCTCGAACCGATACTATAAAAATATACAAAGGTTCCGAATACAGCATGCCGCAAAATCTACTACAGGCAAAATTACCAACGGCAAAGTTACCGGCATCCAAAATATTCCTATTCATATATACGTTTATTTTATTATGCACTTTTGAAACAATTTACACCAATGATAGGGGAGAATTCTTCTTTCAGAAGGAGAAAAAAACCACGACGAAAAAAAGAAGAAAGAGAACACGTAACAATCATTTTTCCTTTTCCAATATTTAAAGGTAGTTTTTTGATTACATACATATCAACTCTAGAAATGGCAGGATCTCTTGGGAGGAATGATTTGGATGAGATAACTCTGACTTCAACAGAAGGGTCCTGCAAGAAGTTGTCTTGACCTAGATCAAAGAAAATTATCAGAGTAGAGGTTTTATCTGCTAGCAAAACAATGCCCAATTCCATACTTCCATAGGCATTTTGAATTCGAGGTTAGGAACTGCAAGCCTTTTATTCCATCTCTGTCATCTACGTCTTGTATTAGCCCATCTAGGCATAAAATTAAAAATATTGGGATAAGAGGATCTTTCTGACAAACGCTCCCGTCGTTCGAAAAATATTCGAATTGATTATTGTATTTGATCAGGATACGAGTAATTGCTAAGTTAACTGCAACTATACAAATAATAAAATGGTACAGATTTTTTATGATATGCTCGTATGATAGAGTATCGAAGGCCTTTGGAAAATCCACTGCCGTCACTGTTAATTCACTATTAGACTCGACAAGAGTCTGTAGCGTGAAAGGGATACTGTCCACGACTTGTTTTTTATAAAACCATTTTTTGATCCATGTAAATTCTTGCTTAAAACTGTGTCTGTAAGATTTGTGACCACGAATCAAAAAAATTTAAACAAGCAATATTGTATAACAATAGGTTTTTAATTTTTAAGCTAACTAGTATCCTTTTTTGTTTGTTTGGGAGGTAAGATGATGTGTCAATATAAGCGAAGTCTCATAAAACAAGGGTAAAATCGGAGCGAGATAGGAGATTTTTTTTTTTTTCGTTATTCTAATATTTAACGAAAATGAAAAAGGTTTGTTCCTCCATAAAGTTGGTTCTACATATATTTTTTTAATATTTCCAAGTATTACTTTCTTATTTACATTTTCTATTTTATTCATTTGTTTGTTTCTTTTTCTCGGAACGTCTTACATCTGTGTGTCGACAAGCGCCTTTTATTTGGATAAACATTTTTTTCAATTGAGAGAAAACCTCATTAACATTTTCAACATTGGATTTTACATTTTCAATTTTATCGACTATTCAGACAGTCTAACAATGTTCATGTTCAATGTTTGTTTCAACTTACCAATAAATTTGAATTCGATTGTTTCAAAAACAAAATCAAAGTCCATATTTATCATTCAACATTAATAATCAAAAAAATAATTTATTAATCCAGGGGATATTTCATAAAATGTAAAAATAAATGCCCAGAAGTGTGAGAAAAAATATGGATATTTAACACCAAGTTTCATGTTATCACAAATTTTATCAAAAGAGTCATTCCATTTTTAAAAGAGCAAATTGAATTATATATAATATTGTATTTATTAGGGATCTGTGCCAAATTAATTTTTTGTGCAATTTACACATTGACTTAATGCAGTAACAATTAGTGAGGTCATATATGGAATATATAAACATACATATCTAATATCTTTTTATCAAAAAAGTTACAAATAGATAAGTTTAATTATTTTCTTCTAAATGACTTAAAATTAGAATATAACAAAAGTAATTGATTTAATTTGTAACTCAGTGATTATAAGCTGTTGTATCTGTTTTTTTTTTGTTTTTTTTTTATAGAAATAAAACATCTATTTCTTTCTCTTTTGGGAGTAGAGATAATTAGCGTTGTGTCGGCCCTTATATATTCGTAGAGATCGGATTTTTCTACGAGCACAGGAGAAGGCAGGAGCTAGGTATACAGTATTACTAAATTAAGACCTTTGTTAATATCAGCAGCCTGTTATATAATTTTAGGAAAATAAAATGAGTTACTCTTATGAAGATGAGAACCTTCTACATTTAAAATAGCAATAGTGAAGAAAATATAGTCATTACTGTGCATTTTTAGAACCATTCACACCAAAGATAGATGAGAATGCTTACTGCAAACTGAGAGGTTAACAACACGACGACCTATTACATGATTAATGAAAAAAAGAGCACATGCAACAACCGTTTTTCCTCTTCAAATCGCTAAACTTACTTTTTGGTTACACAGATCCCTTCTTTATAAAAGCGGTCCTGTCCCTAGTACTGTCAGTACTAAGGACAGATTAAACAAGAAGAAATCAAGCTGAGTGTCCTTATTAAATACCGAGCTGTATAAATTGTTAGGACTGATACTTCTTCATTAATATCACTTACATAGGCACTGTCAAACTCCTCGTGATTTCCAAAAATATAGGAACTCTTTGATTAGGGTAATTAGCATTCTTGGTGTAACAAACTTCTCATTGGCGATTGATTCATTTATCTCAATTAAAGCTCCAGAGTTTCTTTCCCCTCGAAAATCATACTTTCGGATGAGAACAGATCTACTTTGAAAAATCTGAAGCATTTGCCAGAGCTGTAAAAAAGAAATAAATTTAAAAAAATAGCTCCATCTTTGTGTGAAACTTGGGACTTTTAAGCCTAGGAGTTATGTGCTTTTATTATTAAGAAAATTTTCAGATATTTTGATTAAACACCTTTACTCTACTTACAATTCCTTAAAAAATGAAAAGAAGACGACTCCAAGGCGTCATTTTACATGTATATATGTTCAAAGAGTAGTTTTAAGTCAGTTTTGATCCAATGATAACATTATATATTGCCAACTAAAATAATCATTTGATTTTGATAACAAAGAGAGAAATGAAGGTTTAAGGTCAAGAATAGTATTTATAGAAAATTGCATTTTGTCTCAAGGTGGAGACCATTGGGAGATATACTCTATAATGACCCATATATCATTATGTATTTGACCATTACAATAAGTTCACATTGAATGCATAAGTCTATATTATTTTAATCGACCTCGTTACTTATATATTTCCTTATTATGCTGTAAAAAAATTGGAATATTTTTGTTGGAAACACGAAATGCTACATTATTTTCTATCAAATATAAATTTTTTCAGCTCCTAGCCACGTCCTTCTATCAATTTTTGAAAAGCAAAGCTAGGAATTCGCAAACTTTTCATCCTGCAACCCAAAAAATAATGGCGCCGGAGACCGACGACTCCCAACAACACAGGAGGTGGTTTTAATATTGCGCATAGCTACTTGTAATACTCTTGCTCTCAGTCCTTTATTTTTCCCCAGCATCGCTCCACCCCGCCGTACACACACCGATACAATTTTCCGAATATAATCCCTCTTCTTTTAGTTTGCTGTCAAGCTTTTCAAAAATGTCCTCACCCCTGCTGGAGGTACAAAACAGCATGTCCACATTTAGTTTTCAGTCAAAGATGTATCATACAAAAACAAGCAGCAGGCAGAGTTTGAGACATAAATCAACTGCATATCACACAAGTGATATACGCTTGTTTTCAAGTGTCGGAACATTTTTGCCGGTTTGAGGCTCTCATGTGCCAGTACCTCAGTGCAAATGATGACACATTGGGAATGTTGTCGTTCTTTGATTCTGAAATATATAAATCCCTACAGGATCCATTCCTCTCGATATTTTCTGTCTGCTCTCTACCTCCTCTGACCTCTCCTTCTCCACTTGCATCTCAAGCTCTGCTGGTCTTTCCCACTCTACTAGGCTGTCAAGCTCAAGTAGCATCTCCTTCTCCTCTAGCCTGTTCTATTGCCTCCTCGATTTGGTTGGTATTAACCAATGTTTCATTGCAACTGTCAATAATTTTCAGCTATTTCCAAAAAAGGTCTTGGGCAGCTACCTTGTGACTGGTGTTGCTGTAAATTGAACCTGACGTAAGAAAAAGAAAGAAATACTTTTTTTTAGGAAAAAAAAAGGGGGAAAAACTAATGGGAAATGTTGTAATATTTTTTATTTTGTGACTCTTATTTTGAAGAGGGGTTTACTAGAAGGAGGAGCTGTACTAAAACGTTGCTATGTATCCTCTGTTTTCTATAGGCAGACACCTTATTCAATATTAATTGTATTTGTTTTTTAGAATGTATTTAGGTACGCCCTTCTTTGGGAAACCCTGCCTTATAAGAAGGTTCATAGACTCTGAGGATGGGAATAGGAAATAAAAGTATCATTTGGTTTAAATTTGCTAGAGCTCTTAAACAAAGTAACGAAGCTGGACTGTTAGCTTGAGTTGACGGCTTGATCCCTGGTCGTACTGATATATTTTTGTCATGTAAGATGTTGTTTTTATCAAATCACAGAAGTTGTGCCTTTATTATTTTCTGTTAATTCCTCTTATGACGTGAGAAGCTTGTTCTTCTCCTAACAGAATTGATCTTGTTAAATCAGTTAAACTGGTAAATTATCTATATATAACTCCAACTATTATAATGTCTTGATCATATACACTTTTTTTTTTTACGTTGTCAAAGTGATAATTACTTTATGTTTCTTATCTCTATTGTAGTTACTTATTGTATAAAAATAATTTATGTGTGTGTCTGAATTCTGTTCGTCCCGATGGGAAAAACTATTATAAGAGCTTGAAAAACGGAGACAGATACTTACTTTAGACATAATATAAAAGTTGTTCAGAATTCTGGGTTACGTACGTAAGGCTATTTTTCATTTTGATCAGACCAAATTCATAGGCTCTGGAGGTTAAACTTTGTTTCTTTTGCTAGTAGTTGATTTTTTCATAAAACAAGATTGATTCCAATGTCCTCAAAGTTTTTTTAAAGGTATGGGTTGTCCATTCGAAAATGCACCAAAAAAAAAATTACAAATCCTAATAACAAGTTATTGTCCTAACAGAAAAAGGGTTTTTTAATGCGCATTTAATATAATTAAATACGAATTTCAGGAGGGATTTTTAGCTGGCCCCTAAATTTGTAATTGGTAGTATAAAGTAGGAATTTCCTTTTCGTTTGTAGTTGTTATTATGATAAAATTCCTGAGTAGTGATCATCATTTCCTAAATAGATTCAATTATAATCAAAACCTGGTAGAACGTGCTCATAAAAGACGGACTGTAACCCTGAGGATTTGTTGCGGGGTTATAGTTGCAAGTCGTTGTTTTGACTCAGAGTAGAATTAGGGATCGACGTCGGAGTAATTCTAGCAAATGTGCTTGTTTAAATCATTTTCTTCTTCCTCTCTAGTGACAGCTGATTGTAGCTGATCTGATGAAACGTCAGGAGTATTATTCTTTTTTCAAACTGTCAGAATTAACATGTTGATTTACGGTTTCTTTTTTTTAACATGCCCATTCTACTCTAGATTTTCATCCTTGTAAACAAGGGAATTAGGTAAATGATGGAACAAGAGGATTAGTATTGTATCTGCAATATGGTTCAAGAAAGAACATGGCAAGTTAGCAATGGGAATGACAATAAATAAATCCCCGGGTTAAACGTTTGAAAAAATTCCTATATATTTACCAAATTAGTATTTTCACATGGTCAATTATATGTTGCATTTTCAAGTACTTCAAAAGAGTGTGTAGGTTTGATTATAGTTACTTCAAATGGTCAGAAAACAACAGAAAGTGCTGTAAACAAGGAAGCTTTACCTATTATATGTTTATAGTTTATAGCAAATCGTTTTACTTTAAAATTTGAAATAAACAAACTAAATATGAATAAAATCTTATTAATTTTTCATTGGCTATCTGTCCATGCTAGTATTCGATATAATATTTTTATTTTCTAGAATTCTTTATAAATTAGATACAAATTCCAAGCCATTTATATTCAAGTATGACTTGAATCACAAGTCAAGTCTCCTGTCATTTCCCACTGTGTCAGACTCAAGTCCAAGCCATGTAGCTAGAGTCTACAACCCTGCCTCAGGGTCTAAAAAGTCCCATGCCTAGTCATTTTTTTGATCTAGCGGTTGTGAATGAGTGAACATAATTTCAATAAACTCAAAAAAATCTTATTATTTTTATAAATCTTTTCTCTTCTTTCTTCATCGTCTCTTTAAGTTGTCTCATGGAGAGAACGTTACTTACAAAACTATTGACGTACCGGAAGGGGTGTCAGGGACCTCACGTGACGTCCCTGGTTGTTGGCCTAAAAATGGCGTTGGTCTCATTTTCATAAATGAAAAAACGGGGAAGGGATAATAAAATGGAGAAAATAATCAACGAATTTGCCAAACAAAATGAGGCTCCTAGGCATATGCTTCTTGATAGTTCTTGATGTTTGTTGGTTACATAATTTAGTTTTGCAGAAAAAATGTGTAAAAGGTAATGACATTTTTGTTTTTGATTTTATCAACGATAGAACTGATTCATATTTAACCAAGTTTTTTTTAATTTTTTTTTGTAATTTGAACTTTGAAATCACACATATATACCGGATGATTAAAGACTTCTTTTTTATTTAAATCACTTGGTATTGTATTGTCAGACTTAAAATAGGCTGAGACGTCCCTAATATCAGATCTTCACTACGTATATGAACAAAACCATCCATACGCAAAACTCGCAAATTTTATATAAAATTGATTAATATTGCTATTATTGAATATCTGTTTATTGTTTAGGTTTGCGCCCCAGTCGTTCCTAGAGAAGGAAATATACTTTATGTAGATGGACTTCAAAGAAGATTTCTGGGTCAATAAAAGTAATTGTAATATTATAATGTTGACTTGTACTTAATCAGTGTAGCTCTATCTAACCAATTAATGAAATACTAAAGAAACAAAAAAAAATCTTCAGATCAAACCGGAACAACTCCGGTATCGTATGATTCTCAACACTTGTATTAAAATCTTTCCTCCAAAAAGAAACGCCGTGACAACTCATATAAAGTGGATGATTGGGTAAAGAAATACATAGAGGTCACCGGATGTGCAAATATATCAGCTGATGCATAGTGCAATATGACGTCGTCATTTGTGATGCATTTTTGCATTCATTAGATTTTAACTATATAAAAATGTGTATATATACATGAATGTTGCACCTTTTCACAATGAGTTCGAACCGACTTTTTTATTACCGTCGTACTTCTGATGAGAGAAAAGAGGAAGAAACAATATGAACAAATAAAAAACATTCGATAAAATCTTATCACATCGCCAAGAAGTTCACTGATGCTAAAACTTTCGGAGAGGCCCATACTAGAAAGGAACACGACAGATCTGGCAACAGGAATCGCATCATTGACTTCTCACCAAACTTGACGCTCGCCATCCATGAATGCTTGTCAATTTTCATGTGTAACCTGGACACCCAGAAACATGAACTAAAAAATGAATTACAAAAACAAAGGTGTAAGATACAATTTCCCTTTCATCGAAATTGTAATGTACACCTGAATACCCAGAGATACAATAACATGCAGTTTAATTCGATCCTTTAGGGATTTTTTTAAGTCCATTCTATTTAACCCAAAAATAAATAAATAACAAGCTTGAAGTGGCTCTCGTGTTCCATTGCCACCTCTCAACTCGTATGCTGTGGCACTCGACTCTCAAAGTATTACTGTAGCTTATTTTATACCCTTTGCTATGGCTGATGTGCATTGCTGTAGACTGAAGATTTTAATCTACAGTCTTACAATGACAAACTGTCACTCAAAATACCTTTGTCATTTTGATGTGTATTTTTTCTTTCCATGGAAGGACGTTTAGAAATCCGGTCTACGATATGAGAATAATATCAGCTAGGATTGTACAGGAAAAAAATCAGTCTTGGACATGGTTTTATCACTAACGTGTAGTGAATAAGCCTTGTACCACCTCTTTAACTGTATTTTTGAGAGATTTGTAAAGGTATAATCATAAACTTGGGGACATTAATGAAAAGCTGGAGTTATTATCTTCAAAAAAAGATATTATATATAAATATGTCTCATTTATGGACAATGATGAAAACGAGAAGGTTGGAGATTGTAACTTTGACACCTTGGACATTGTCAAGCACCTCGATATCAACCGCCACACCATCTGCCACCATTGCAAGAGTCTGGAAGATGAGCTCGGCTTCAAGGATCGTCCTTCAACCTGTAGGATAGGCAAACCCAGACATGTCCATGGTCACTAGACGGAACTACCGTGTCAAAGACTGCTAAAGGGAAGTCAAAGAGGTTTAAAAAGAGACCATTCTTTTGACTCAAAAGCATTAACAATTCCGTATGGAGCGTTGTACTAGTCTTCTTCATGACTTTTTTAATTAATCAAACCTACATACTACATATGTACATCTTTCTCCATTCGTCGCTGAACGACGGGAAGCAATTTTGTAGAGGACGAGTCCTGGTTTTCTTCAGGGACAGGAGCGAGCGGAGGGATGTCTTGGTGAGCCATGAAGTTCAGCGGGGGTTGAAGTTAGTTAACTAAGATGAGCTCTCCAGGCAATTGTGGGAGTTGGAGAACCATTACCACGACGTTATCCGAGACGGACGAGACTGTGTTACTTGATTACTCTCCGTCTTTTATGACCACACACAAATGTTGAGGTTCTGAATGCAGTAGAAAAGGAAGTTACCTTCTCAGAAATCAAATAAGTCTCAGTCCGGTCGGTCTAAAAATATACTACATATTTTGATCACTAATGAATACATTGTTTCTATTTATCTTGACTGAAGTAACATAAACATATACTCTAGGAGCTTTTTATAATCATTTTAGATCTCTCAGAAAGTGAAGGCCTCTATATGTTTTTCAACTTACAAATAAATTTGAATTCGATTGTTTCAAAAACAGAATCAAAGTCCATATTTATCATTCAACATTAATAATCAAAAAAATAATTTATTGATCCAGGGGATATTTCATAAAATGTAAAAATAAATGCCCAGAAGTGTGAGAAAAAATATGGATATTTAACATCAAGTTTAATGTTATCACAAATTTGATCAAAAGAGTCATTCCATTTTTAAAAGAGCAAATTGAATTATATATAATATTGTATTTATTAGGGATCTGTGCCAAATTAATTTTTTGTGCAATTTACACATTGACTTAATGCAGTAACAATTAGTGAGGTCATATATTGAATATATAAACATACATATCTAATATCTTTTTATCAAAAAAGTTACAAATAGATAAGTTTAATTATTTTCTTCTAAATGACTTAAAATTAGAATATAACAAAAGTAATTGATTTAATTTGTAACTCAGTGATTATAAGCTGTTGTATCTGTTTTTTTGTTTTATTTTTATATAAATAAAACATCTATTTCTTTCTCTTTTGGGAGTAGAGATAATTAGCGTTGTGTCGGCCCTTATATATTCGTAGAGATCGGATTTTTCTACGAGCACAGGAGAAGGCAGGAGCTAGGTATACAGTATTACTAAATTAAGACCTTTGTTAATATCAGCAGCCTGTTATATAATTTTAGGAAAATAAAATGAGTTACTCTTATGAAGATGAGAACCTTCTACATTTAAAATAGCAATAGTGAAGAAAATATAGTCATTACTGTGCATTTTTAGAACCATTCACACCAAAGATAGATGAGAATGCTTACTGCAAACTGAGAGGTTAACAACACGACGACCTATTACATGATTAATGAAAAAAAGAGCACATGCAACAACCGTTTTTCCTCTTCAAATCGCTAAACTTACTTTTTGGTTACACAGATCCCTTCTTTATAAAAGCGGTCCTGCCCCTAGTACTAAGGACAGATTAAACAAGAAGAAATCAAGCTGAGGGTCCTTATTAAGGACCGAGCTGTATAAATTATTAGGACTGATATGCAAAACTGAACTAAACTGGACCGAGACTGAACTGAACTAGACTACAGTCTTCAGTCCTAAATAAGGACCAACGACCACCATAGATATTGATAAGGTGACGTCATGTGTGGTATCAGAAATGCAACGACATTTTGCGAGGAGAAAAATTTATAAATATGGTTGTAAATTGTAAGCATTTTCGATATATAAATAAAGAAAACGAATTAATTTTGTGGTAAACCTGACAATTTGCAGATTTTTTGACACACTTCAATGCTATAAAAAAATTCTCAAAGCGATGATGCAGCATTTTTGGAATAACCTCCTATTAATGTGGGATTAGCCACGACTCTTTGAAAGTAGTGATAACAGCCAATCCCTTGAACTTTGAATCATTTCCTGAATTTA
Source organism: Lepeophtheirus salmonis (assembly GCF_016086655.4). NCBI lineage: Eukaryota > Metazoa > Arthropoda > Copepoda > Siphonostomatoida > Caligidae > Lepeophtheirus > Lepeophtheirus salmonis. Next base: position 9,222,918 of record NC_052140.2, read on the forward strand.
CAGCTTTGGATTATTTTTTCATGTTTATTGATTTTGTTCTTATACTATGTTAGATAAAGTTTATAAACCTTGTACATTTACACAGTTAATTCAAGAGTTATTAATGTTTAAAGTAATAAAATTATTTAATAAAGCGTTTTCCCTGAACTTATAAATTGCATCATAATTGAAGGAAACACCATTTTGATGACTCATAATTGATATTTTTAGTATGTACGAGCTGTGTTCAAAAAGTAAAGTGACTTTGTATTTTTCGGAGAAAATATTAATTTATTCATCAATATTTATTATTTCTACTTCAAAGTAATCCCCCTCAGATCCAATAATACACTTGTGCTAACGCTTTTTGCAATCCTTGAAGCACTTCTCATAAACACTTTTCGGTCTAGCCTTAGCTCTTCCAGTGATTCACTCTTTATCTTCTCAATCGTTGCAAATTTCCGTCCGTTCATAAGTTTCTTCAGTTTTGAGAACAAGAAAAAGTTACATAGGGCCACATCCGTTGAATATGGTGGCTGAGGCATGATTTTTGTGTTGTTTTTGTCTACAGCTCTCACAACCAAAGATGAGTGAGCTGGGGAATTATAGCAATGAATTCTTTTTTCTATGATTCCGGCCATTTTCTTCGTATTGGTTCTCGCAAGTATCGCATAACTTCAAGATAAAACTCTTTATTGAAAGTACGACAATATGTTAAGTACCCCTGAGTCACTACGCCACGGTAGTCGAAAAATAACAGGGCTCCAGAGCGAAGCTCGTCATTCGCATCTTCCCAGCCTTCTTGGAAGAGTTTATAGCACATGTAAACTTTTTTTTTTACTCAGAAGAGTTTCACCGACTGCAACAGTCAATATTTCAAGTGTTTCGGAGAAAATAATTTCACTTTTTACACAAAATTCTACAAGGTTCACTTTGCTGACTTCTGGAACAAGACCTTCTGGCCCTCTTCCAGTCCTGATCTCAATCCCCTCGATATCAATGTGTGAAGCTTCTTAGAGAGCAAGGTAGGGAAGACATCCCTCAGAAATGTGCAGGAGCTCAAGACCAGCATCAAGAAGTAATGTCCTAATATGTCTGCCAATTATATTGTTGCAACCTGCACCAAGTTCCACCTTCATGTGGAGGCTGTAATAGAGGTTGGGGGTTCCTATATTGAATAATTCTTCCCAAGATTGATTGCTGTAAGTTTTGTCAATTCTGTCAATAAAATTTTTCATTATACTTTTCTAATAAAAAGTTATTATGGTTTTGGTTTTGCTTCTCGATCCCGGAAAATTTCCCTGGTGCACTATGTATGTAGGGGGGAGAATAAAAATCGACAGCTCACGATAAAATACACTTTAGTTTTTCGTATTATTGCTGTAACACCATGTTCAATGTTTCAGTTATAATAATAATTATTTTCTTCCTAACAATTCCAGACCTTTGAACTCTTTTGCCAAGGTAGCCATGCTAAATTTTTACCTTTTGCATTTAGAATGGCCATAATGAATTTTCAGTCATCAATTATACAATTTAAATAAATTGAAGCTGATATAGTTAGGGATTGTCGGTCAATGCTGTCACAATTGTATTATTTATAATTTTGACGTCCCGGGAGCATCTTTTTCTAGTTGGCCATTCGAACCATTTCTTTTTTCTTCTTCTTCTTCTTCTTGTTTAGAGCTTCTAAACAATCGCCTGTCATCTCAACTCATGTGACACAGTAGACTTTTTAAGTCTTTAGCTTTTGGTACTGAGTCTGGTGATGGGAATATCGGCTATTTTTAGAAAACCGGCTCTTTTGGCTCCCATAATTTTTTTTTGTTGCTTTAATAGATATATTAAAATTACAGAGGCGTCCCCACAGTGGCATTCGTAAGGGGTGGGGTGGAGGAGCTTTAGCCCCCCCCCCACCCCTAATACCAAGAAATTTAATTCTAAAAAAAAAAAATTACAAATTTAACTTTTCATGAAATAGCTGTGAATTTATGAAAAAAAACTCAATATTAGAAATTTTTTTGAGGTCAGCCGAGGATTTTTGAATTTTTTTTTTTTTTGACAAAAATTTTATATTTGCCATTTCATCCAAAAATTTACTATTTGAAATTTATTTCTAAAAATGTAATATTTTGAAATTGATTTATACAAATTTAATATATGAAATTGATTTCTAAAAGTGTAATGTTTGAAATTTATTTCTAAAAAATCAATAATTGAAATTTAATTTTTTGAATTTTTAATATATGAAATTTAGTTTTTGAATTTTTAATATATGAAATTTAGTTTTTGAATTTTTAATATTTGAAATTTAATTTTTGAACTTTTAATATTTGAAATTTAATTTTGGAATTTTTAATATTTGAAATTTAATTTTGGAATTTTTAATATTTTAAATTAAATTTTTGATTTTTTTTTTTTACATAAAATTTTATCGCTCAAATTTTACTTAAATTTTTTTCAAAAAATTCCAAAAACCAAGCCCCCTTTGAAAAAAAAGCAAACATTCCTTAATTTTGGAGGGGGCTACATCCCCTCCAGTCCCCCTTGCAGACGCACTAAACTGGCTTCTGATTTGTGGGTAGCCGGCTTATAGAGCCGTTACGTTCGTGAACGACACTTCATTCATACTCAAAGTTCATAGAAATACATGGTTAGACCATCATGTAATGAGGCTTGCTAAAATTATCAATTTATTGTATCATACCGACAGCTGGGCAAGAAAAACGGATTTTGACAAACACACAACCCTTCATCTACTATGACGTCAATATTAAAAGCGTGGTGGAAGTCAAATATCAGTCGTACACGTTTTACGGTATAATCTTGTATTTCTATTAACCTTATTTATTTACAGAATCAGAATTTCCATCAATGGTTTCCCCCAAAAAAATATTAAACTTATATTTTGATATTATGCTAGGTAGTATGTTTTTCCAATGGGTCAATTGTCTGCTCATTTATCTCCTAAAAGTTTGTTTGAATTGAAAATTAGCTCAATTTTGTCTCGTCAGTTTAAAGTGTATATTGTACATAATATATGTTTTTAATTAAATACTTCATTTAAATTAAAAATTTATAATGTATATTTTAGTTCATTAAATAGGTAATTGTTTTATGCTTAAACTTTTCCAACAAAAAAATTTAATTAAAACGAAAAATGTTTAAGAAATGAGTTGTTAAAGTTTCAATTTACAGCATTTACTTTATTAATTTGAAAGAATTAGTTTGCACTCCAGTCAAAAGAAATATTGTTCCATATTATTATATTCAACATATTTTCAGTGTTCCCTTATAATAATAGGATAGTAGGAGCTTGAGGGAGAAAATCGATTTCTTGGCATAGTTCGGCGTGCTAACAAATTTTCTAGAGGAGCTGAACTGAGATAAATAACAAAGTAAAACTCTCTTTTTTTATTTTTGCTCTTCTCTCTTCCTCTTTTCCCTTATGCTCAAATACGTACAACGAATAAACGGGATACGAAGTGAAGAACTGAGTTCTTAATAATAAGATATATTCTATTGTCTGACTGAATTCCATTTTGGTGGAAGATGACTGTCATTACCAAAACCAATCTTCTGAACGAGAAGAAAAAAGAATCAACTGATGCCTCCTCAGCCAAGGTATTCACTAATTTATTATATATTCAACAAATAAAAAATCTGTTAAAGTGTATGTTCTATTTAAATATATATATAATATATTTATATTATGTCCAGCCCTTCTTGTTTCTATGTAGATTACTCCCTTCATGAAGACAGATTACCTTAACCTTGATACTTTATAGTATCATCCATTCTGAGCTTTGGGGTTAGTGGAGTAGAAAAAGTGTATCTTTGATGCATATTATCGCCTATTGCAAATTTTCCATTTGATGTTTTTATATAAGTAGTAATACTTCTTTCTTATGTAACTCTTTAATAAGCTGATTCCCATACTTAACAATCAAACGCAATTAGTTGAAGCTATATGAAGTACAATGGGTCTCTATAATTGAGTTTGAAACACTTCCAAAAGGGTGTTGATAGCTTATTCCACCGGATATTTGCGTAATTTGATACCTAGAGTATTCAAGTTTGATAATAAAGCTTTATTTGGCTTTGTTGCTGAGACGAGCCAACTTATTAGCTCTACTAAAAGGAATCGAATAATCAGTTATTGTCTAAATGTTTTATATTTTTAAGACATATACGGAAATATACTGACATTTAATTTACTACTTAAAACATATTTTATACAAATCAATTATTCTCAAATTGAGGAATAATAAAATGATTCCAATTTGTCCATGCGGATATAAGTCCCAGATTGTTATTTTGTACCTTCTATTTGATCAAAAACATAATCACTACACCCAATCCGCCTCCTAAAATGATTGTACCAAAGGCTAAAATAGCGTTTTTCTTTAATATATCTTGTTCCATAGGCGTGTTGTAGGTGCAAAATAATATGTAGAAGTATGTAAGCACACTGATTGATAGGATTGAAACTGTTCCAATGCCTATTCCTAGGGATATGGCTTTAGTCTTTTTGTCGGTTAGTGCCTTACGAAAAAAGGACTGGGCGTTGGGTTGTCTTAGTAACATGCTAATACTTATAACCAAACAAACTGTTGGCACAAAACATACTAGAGGGATAAGGTAATACTTCATATCCACTTGAGTCATTGAGTCATACATCCAGTTAGCATAAAGCTTCACATATTCTGTATTCTGAAATTGGAGCTGATTCCTCATACTGCTAATAATGGAAGAACGCTAATTTATGGATACACGAGAATGTAAAAATATAAATAATTTTTATCTATTTTAACAATTAAATTTTTTAATTATTCTTCTTAATTCAAGTCGCATAATTAGTAATTACATTAAAAAGTCATAAATATTATTTACATTACAGGACATCGTCCCCAAAAATTTTATCATATAATATGTTTTAATCCATTTTTGGAATGCAATTAAGAGTACCTAATTAAGAAAAGTTTGTGTTCCATATAAAATTAGGATGAAGCTGAAAAACAGAAGCTTAATGATTGCTCATCAAAGAAACCAATCATTGAGGACGTTTATACTTCAGTTACTTTGAATGATGGCTTTGATGCCACAGACTTTCGTCGTGGGACGGTAATATCCCAAACATGCTTATTGCTGATTGGTATTGTTGCTATGACAATTGGCTTTATGGGTGCTACTCATCTATACAGACAAGTAAATTTGTATCTATTCTTCATTATTTCTAGTATTTAATATTTTTATATAATTACAGTTGGAACATCAAAGTCGATTCAGGGGTGTGTGTCATATCCCTTACCAAAAATTATTAGATACAAGTTCAGCAATGATCACTGGAGACTTTAAAGGTCGTGGAAACTACAGAAATATGTTTTCTTCTTCAATGAATCCTTGGGTAAGGGGCATTAAATATTCATGAAGTTCCTTTAATCGATTTTTATGTCGTATTAGATTCAAAATATGCCAATGTGATCAAATAATATTGATTGATTGATTTTAATGCAAAAAAAACAAAAACTTTATTAAACTACAAGTGATTTTTTTTCTCTTTTCAATTTACCACTGTTTAATTTGGGTCAATTATATAAATGTATCTCTTATTTGTATCATTAAAGATTCAAAGAGACTCTGTTGCTGAGAAAATTGTCGTTGGAGATAGTGTGGAACTAGACTTTGAATTGGATATTGAAACAAATTCATACGAATCTCTAGAGATTCCAGAAATATCTAGAGGAAGATATTTGCACGATTTTAGAGTGGGTTGATTTGAATATATGAATCCCTCCATCCATTTTAATGTGATTTAATTTTCTCTCTAGACAAACAAAACCGCTATCATTGATCCGGATGCGGGTAGATGTTTTGTTATGCCATTAAATCGCGAGGAAATTGAGCCTCCAAGAAATTTTATTGACATCATCAATAAGATGAGACAAGGAACTTATAAGCTTGACTTTAGAAAAATCAGAAAGGATACCAGAGTGGTTCTTCCTCCTCTTTCAAATTTGGAAGAATATGGGTAAGTTCTTTAACCCCTACTTATCATGTTTGGAGGATTGTTTTTGATGTCTTAAAATAATTTCTTAATTATTTGTTTTAGATCTTTCATTGAAAAAGCATGTCGAGATAAAAAAACATTCAGATTAGAAGAAGTCACAGGAGCTCGAGTCATTAGAAATGTCGAGTCTGAGAAGAAGATTATCCCTACTCCCTTTATTGAGTATGCAGGAAAAGCAGTTCTTCATTACAATATCATAAATCTTGACGATATTTAAGTTGTAAAGTTAGGATAGGAATACCTATTCAGTGTGTTTTGTGACGACGCATTGGGAGTAAAAAAAATATTTTTTGATCACTTAGAAACTATCCAATGTATCCTTCGTTTTTACTAGAGTGTACCTTCGTAAATGTCAAAAAATTCATATTCATATACTATTGTGTATATGTCAAGATAATTCCTCATTAATTTTTAGAATACAATTAATATCTGGTGGTGATTTCTCAATATTTATAAATATAAATATATATATACTATTTTGGTCTCAAATTTGGAAGTAAGCATTTGTCAATGTATTGAATTTGATTGTCAACTCTGTACGATTTGAAATATAAAGTAATTGAAAATTCAATATTGTATATTATACATATCTTATTTTTACTCTAATAACTTAACACTATAGCACCATAGGGGCTCTATAACGCCCGGCACGACTTGTCTGCAGATCCACGGCGGATAAGGATTTGTTGTCGATCATTATGACTAAAAATCCAAGCTCAAAGCAAAAACACAAGAAAATGAGGCCACGGAGTAATGTGAAAATTTTGACTTCCTCTCTCTGTGTTAAAAATTTGAGATCCCGTCAAGTTTTGATTCTAGTTTTACCTAGTAGCGAATCTTGTACTTAAAATAGTCCCTATACAGGCTAGTCCATTGAAAAATTAAGTTAAAGAGTTCTCGTTGATCTCAAAAGGTCCAAGTCAACCAATGATATATTTTCCCTAATGATCCCCAATTCACTTTACTTCTGCCAGACTTAAAAGATTTAGTATCTTCCAAAAAGTCAAATCTGTTAGAAAATATTTTAACTCCTAATTATCTCCCCAAATTATAACTAAACATTGCCTCTAGGACACAAATCAGGTTTCTATTGAAATTTGAACACTTACTAATTCAATAATTAATGAAGGTTGTGAGATTGAAATTAATTCACATTTCGATATATTATACCAGTAACAATTAGTTACAAAAAGAAAAGAAAAAAATGAGATCTGTAGCTTACATACATGTTCAGAAAATGACACTTGCACGTGATCGATAAATTTCCATTCGCACACTCCCAGCGGTTGGGCGTCTCCAGGACCACTTTCTACACTGTCAGCAGGTGTAAAATGTTGGAGAGAAAGAAGGTATCCTTTGTTTAAAGGCAAAACTGGACTCTGAGGAGCTAAAAAACAACAACTTAGGCCAACTCCCATAAGTGCATGAGGGCTCATGCAAGAGATATTTGGGTTTCATACCAGACTGTCCAGAGATCTGTAAAAAAAGTTGGTGAAAAGGTCCTTGTGAGTGGTGAGGCCACTTTTGATACCGGCAATGAAAGAAACCCCTCTCCTTCGTTGCAAGACTCTTTTGAATAACATTTTTGAGTTCTTTTGAACAGTCCTGATGCCAACTCTTGACATGATCCTTTTGAGCACATGTCGACGGGAAAGCCTGCAGTGTCCGTCATCCCAACACCAAGGCCCTCAAAGCCACTGTCAGCCAGCACTGGGACGCCATGACAGAGAAATACATAGGTACTGGGTGGCAGGCCTTCCACCGCCGCCTGGAAGCCTTGATGTCCGCGAAGGGCAGCTACATTAATGATTAAGAGAGCTCAGGCACATATCTATTTATAGTAATACTTTTTTTTTGAAATTCTAGAGTTAATTAATAAATTATATCTTGTTGAAGCATAAAATTCAGAGTATTCAGGTTTTAATGGACCACTCGGTACGTATACCATTCCATACATGTTTTTAAATCTTCAATTTAATCAGTTTGACTTTCTTTTTTTTTTGGCTCAATAACTTTATGGATGCAATTGCAAAGCGTATATTTAAAAAAAAGTATGTATATGTAGGTAATATCAAAATATGAACGCCTATTTTGAACATTTCAAACGTATCAGAGACTAAGTACTACAGATATGTTGGCTCTCAGAGTTACCATATTTTTTAAGACATCCTCTCAAGTGTGGTTTTTACGCTCACGTCAATTTATCCATTATTTATATCCCTAGTTATTGCTTCATGGAAAAAGTAAGAGTTTTCGAAAAATTAGAGTATAATTTTAGAAGAGTTGAATAATATCAAAAATCTTCGATTTAAAAACCAAAAATAGACATTTTTGGTTGTTAGAAAAAGAAAAAAAATATTATTACCACGATTTAACCTAGTGCCCGTTATAAGATTAAAGTGTAATCCATACAATGTATGACGTTTCATTAGAATTTCTAGGATATCTAATGAATAAGTTGTATAGAGATTCACAAATGACTGGAATTTATCTCGAAATAACTCGCGCTCTGATTAATCAAATGCCCTGCCATGTTTTGAGTGGAATAAATTACTTACTATTTCTCATATTAATTATCAATTTTTACAACCTGATCGAAACTTTGGCAAAGATCTTCAATTCTGGTTTATGAAGGTGCTGTGATGATTTAGGCCTCTCTCAACAACCACAGATAATGAAATTAATGAACTGTTTACTTACACTATAATAAAACACTGGACAAAAATTACAGACGTGTTTCGGTACAGCATTTATATTTCGAATGAATAATATAATAATTAAGAACAAACAAAACCAGCCTTCATTTGGGGAGGGGGAAAACAGTTGAATATAATCAGGGTTGCGAATAGGTGATTATATGGCCAGATATACAAAAGACTCAGATTCCAACAGGTGCCAAATAGTCATGTCTAAATGAACAAAGTTACTATAGGCTAGATTAAAAATGTGATAAATTTAGAAAAAGTAATTATAGTGGCGGTTGAAGCTAATATGAGACATGTACAAATTATAATGTGGAGGCCCTCTGAATCCCAGTCCCATAAATATGACAATTTGTTTCGCAAAATTAACTCAGTAATTTATTAAATTTTTACTCTTACATGTACGGGTCCATAGTGAAGTCAATTGCTCAAACCAAACACCTCCAGCTTCCACCAAAGCCTCCAACCAGGCCTTTGAATCCCCTTGATGATTAACTCCTTGTTCATGTTGGCACTGCCACGAAAATGGAATCCCGCAAGGAGTCAATTATGTTATATGTTCGTTTATTGAACTCTCTCCCTCCAAGAAGCCCCACACATAGTAATCCAAGGGGTTCAGATTCGTGTAGCTAAGAGGCTACATTCTCTTTGACCAAATCATAAATTCTTAACAAATGTTGGTTTTTCCAGAAAAAATCTGGTTCAAATTACCCGATTTGGACAAACTCCACCCATTTAAAATGCTAGTTTGATATCAGATCTGATAACATTAATTTAAGCTTTATAGCATCATTATCTATAGAACTACTTATCTTCTTGGGCATGCGCCCGGCAAGGAGACACACAATTTATAGGCGCACGGCATTCATAGGGCATCAAAAGGATTATGTATTTTTTTATTATTGAGTATTTTCACTGACCCCATAAATTGCATCATAATAGAAGGAGACGCCATCTTGGGGGGCTCATAGTTACTTTTTTTTTTTAAACATAAAATGGACCAATTTCCAATAAACCTTTATAAAACTTCATCAAATGGACTTATAAATATAAAAAGACTTAATACTTGAATTGGAAACTACTTGATCCCAATGATAAACATTGATATTTGATTTAAATCAAAGTAATATCTATTGAAAATCCCTAAAAGTGGCATTATAATAGTTGATTCTTACCTTATATAAGTTATATTATTTAAATAAGGTTGTATAACGATGTAATAACATATTTTTAGTACATTTTAGGGACATATATATGATCAAAGAGGGTAATTGACCTATAAATTTTTTATTGGACGTATGGTTTAAGTTCTTCTATTTGTTGGTTCCATTTTCACATCCAATATTTTACTATTTTGCTTAATATTAATAAAAAAAGGGCTTCATTGTTATAAAACATGGTTGTTCAGGACCCCAAAATGGACGACATCAAAACTGTGACGTCAAGTGAAAATGCTCTATACAATGTTGTCTGCTGAATTTGATGAGCACCCTTTTATAAATATAGATGTCAGGTTTTCCAGGATATAGAGGTCTAAACTCGTTTCGGATTTAAAATCCCTATCTTGGATATATATTCAGGTTTAAATTTAGCCGATATTACATGGATGAAATATAAATGATCCATTTGTTTTCTTTATAATTAATTATTGATTGGCGATTCTCTAAATTAATACTTGTATATTATTTTTTGACGAATGTGTATTTCATAATGCAGAAGTCAGCAACTTAAAATTATTCTTAAAAGTGAAATTTAATCAAAAGAGTTAATATTTACTAAATTTATTTATTTAGAGCAGGTAAAAGTTAGATAAAATGCCTCATATCCGTCAAATATGAATTTTTTGAAATTATTAATTGTTAATTGCGTTATTGATTTTTTTTAGAAAAAAATTATTTTTAGTGAGATTATAAATCATTTAGGATTATTGAAGGACCAGTCTAAAAAAACTAAAAAGACTGCTAGCCTATCAGTCCGGTTCTAATAAAATTTAAGCACCGGTCCTTATTGGTCCATTATGGCAGCTACAACGTAATTAATAACTACGTCATATCAGTTGTTGAAGTTTTATCATAACTCCTTTCAACGAGTCAAAATACTTAAGGTTTAATGTAGAAGTTCGGCCAGCTTTTTGAACGACTCTCAACCTCGACTGACCAAAAGGAAGGGAAAGATGTGAAACAAAACGTATGGTCGGTTGCCTTCTGTATTTTTCTTATCGCCAACTGTTAATTATTATTTAGAGAATAGTTATAAATTATTATACAACATATATATCAAATTGATAATCTTACTAATAACTGAGTATGGAATGGTACGAATTCTAAACAAAGCCCCTTGAATTATATTATTTAATTTAAAAATTCAAATCCTTTATTGTATCACGCAACCCTTCTTTCATCTACTATCTCATCTCTGTTGTTTCATTGAAATATCATGTTAGATCACAGATTTTGGTATAAGTTACTTATAACAATAACAAGAGTGAAAAAGGGATTATAAATTTGTCATAAATTCCTTAATATTGAAGGTAGAGACATGATTTAGGTATTAAAATGACTTTTTAGCCATTATCTATTAGATAAAATAAGTGTAAAAGGAAGATATTGAATTTAAAATTCTTTGTAACATACATAGAGTATTTTTGGGATAGCGAGGTAACGCCGTGTACTGCAATCAAGTGCAAAAAACAGGGTCCTTTTTTATTGTGGCAGTTACATTTACAAGTTTGTTTCTGAAAAATTAAATTATTACCATTTTTTTCTGTTAAATATATACATTGTGTGATGTTCTAATTTTTTACCACATACAACGGACACGGGTGACTAAATATGAGATTCTTGATATCGAAGATTACATAAGCTTATAGTTTTACGTAATTTATATGTTAAATTACCTTATATAAAGCTTTTGAGGGCCTCAGGTGGCACACTTCTGTAATAAATTATTAATATATGATGAAAATTTTAAGTGACTTATAATAATGGATCAGGCTTAATGCCTTAGAGAGGGGATAATTATTATCTTGTAGTCATGCTGATTGATTGTTGGAGTGAGTAAAAGGGATGTGTACAAAGATTGATGAGTGACTGAGTAATTTTAAATAGATTTGTGTTATAAATATGATGTTTATTGCATCATTCATGTTTTTGTCAATTAGGGGAATACTTTATTTAGAAAACAGTCGAATCGGAATTTAATAAAATTATGCTTCTTGTCAACGTTCTCTCAGATACAATTTTTATTACACTTTGGATAAAAGAAACATGAAGTAACAGATCTGCATTTAAGTCAACTTTTTCTTCCCTTTCTTGGTATCAAGTTCATAGCTAGGTTAATAGATATACTAAGTTATACCATAACGCGTCTACGACTGATGTTTGACTTCCACCACGCTTTTTTATTGACGTCAAAGTGTATAAGTAGTTGCGTATTTCGTCAAAATCCGTCTTTCTTACGCTGCCGTCTGTACAATACAATAAATTGAACATTCTAGCAAAAATGACGTCATAGACTATGGTTGGTTGCGTGTTTTATGAAAATCTGCCTGTCTTGCCCAGCAGTCAGTACTATTTATCAAATTGAGAAATCTTGTAAGTCCGTTGCCATGATTCTCAAACCTTGTATTTCTATTAACCTTGATTCATAGGATTTTATGAGCAGTGATGTTAATTGGGAGTATTTTGGCCATGTTAAAGAATAAAAAACCGAAAATCAACATGGTAACCCTGACAATTTGAAAAATATTTTAAAGGAGAACTGTTGACCTGTCATGACGTTTCATTAGATCAGCTACAAGCAGCTGTTATGAGGGGAGAAAAAAAATTAACAAGGACATAGGCAAGAATTACTCTGATGTCGATTCTCAATTCTACTCTGAATCCAACAAGGACTTATAATTCAGGGACATCACAAGGATTATATTGGGGGAGGAAAGGATTTAGTTAAAAAATTTGAAAAAAATTCAAAAATCCAAAGCTATTCACAGAAAATTAAATTTATTGAAAAAAATTTGTAAAACAAAATTGTAAAATTAAGTTTTTTGGAAAAAAAAATTCAAAAATGTTAATCTATTCACATAAAAATAAAATTTTAATAATAAAAAATTGACAGCTGTTTAAGAAAAAAATTCTAAAATCTATAGCTATTCACATAAAATTTAATTTTTTGGAAAAAATATTTGTATAACATTTTTTGAAAAAAAATTGATAAATTAAGTTTTGAGGAAAAAAATGTCAAAAATCCGTAGCTATTTACAAAAAAAATAAATTTTTATAACAAAATTCAAAATTTAACAGCTGTTTAACAAAACAAATTCTAAAATTCATAGTTATTCACAGAAAATAGCATGTTTTGTAAAAAAAATTAAAATATTAAATTTATAATAATTTGCCCGAATTGCTCTTCTTTTTTTTAGAAGAAAATCAATCTTAAAACAAAATTTTATTCCTATTTTTACGTGAACATTTATCTGTCTGCCCCATGCTATAAGGGCCCCAGCCCACCCCTACAGCCAATTACAACAAATGAAGGGATCAGTAAAAATAAAAAAATAACTACAGCAATTATAAAAGGAAAAACGCTTGATGCGTTTGCTCTTTCTACTTTTTTGTTCATTCTTTAATATGTCGTGAGTGTGTTCACATCTCCCTCTAAAAGAATAATTATCACCTATTTTTTGTGTATATTGACTTAAAAATACATAATTAAATATAACATTTTTCCTGGAGCTACAGCTAATTTAAATGTTGAACGGGAACTCTTATAGTAGTTTTTCATTTTCTCCTCCTCCTCCCCCCCAAACAGGTTGTTAATATTAACATGGATCTTAATTCAGTAATACCATATGTTTTACACCCGTCTTCTCCTCGCGCTCTTACAAAAAAACTATTTCTTTTTATACTTCTATTCCGCTTTACATTTCAAACTCTTTATTGCTACAAGGTTTGTATTGGTTTACACCTTCATTTTCCGTAACCGGAAGTTACGCCCTGTGCAGTTTTTCCCTGCAGAAGTTTCAACCTCATACATATATTATAGCATAAATGGATCTTCCACATATAATTAAAGGTCTTCCTTTACTTCAACTTGAAATAATTGCATTTGATTAATTAATATGTAATAATTTTTGTTTTTCATTATAATGAATTCGAACCGTTTGATATGTTCTACTTAAAAATATATTAAAATTAAATTAAATACACTCATTTTACACTATTGAATGCAAAAATGCATTACAAAAGACTTCAATTAGGGGGAGACTAATTTTAAATCTTAAATTATATGTAGAAGATACAGTTTCTTCAGCAGACTTCTGCAGGGCGAAACGTCCCAGGGCGAATCATCCTAGAACCCTCATCTTCTTGTTGATTTAACTGTAAAGTAAGGTACATTGTCTTCGGTCAATGCAGTGTTTCAAAAGTCCTTCCGCTCTTCGTTTGATAATAAGTTTGGAAGGAGATAAATAAAGGTTATACATCATCTTGAGATTTATAATTTTGGGGTTCAAGAAAATATTAATTCGGACCAACTATCTAATAGCTATTTGGTTCCCTTAAAAAAAAAATCGTTCTGTGTTCAATCATTATTTCCTTTCCATTCCGTGTTCCAATAATCAGGTAGTGCCAAATACACTCTACGACAGCAAATCGCGAATTCCATTTCGATAGTGTCAGGGTGACTTCGTTTAAGAACTGGGTTGTCAGATTTTTTTTTAGCACAATAATCAAGTGAATATCAGTGATCAAATGAGCTACAACTGACAAAAATTGATTGGTTCATTGTCGAGATGGAGGCAAAAAGGCAAAGTATAGCCGATTTGATTGGAGCCCAGCACAGCAACAAGACAAGACAGACTGGACCGTGGACAAGTTGAGAAACTCCAGGATGGACCGTTATCTTGCCTATGCGGTTGATGAGGTTCCGCTGGATTAACCAGAAAAGGTTCCCAGTCTCCACGATGATGCTGGGTATCTTGGCATTAGACGGGAGAGGATGCTCCCGTATTGATTTCCGAAAGGCCTGAAAATAGAGAGCAAGGAGTAGCAGGACATCCTTAAGGAGATGGTCTTTCCTGGGGTGTTGTCCAACTACCCACGAACTCTCTTTCATGGGACAAAAAAAAATCATATTTCTTGATTAGTACCGTTATTCATCTCTCTTCGTTGAAAATAACATCCGGGGGCATTGCTATTATAAACAATAACTATTGGGAAACTATACTGCGGCCCTCACAACACACGAGAGCAGAATTTATTATTTTTAGTAGCCCATTTACTTATATTCCCGGCCAAATTAAGAGACTCGCCCCCTTGATTGATTCAGAATTATATGAACTTGTCAAGTTTGAGTTAAAGTAGAGTACTAGAAAATTTCATAAGATACTTCAAAAAGTACCCCCCTTGTGCCACTGCTATAAAATAGATCTCCCAAGTGTTCGTTTTTACTTTATAAGCTCTTTAAATCATATTTAAAAAGTAAAAAAATATATTAACTTTGATTTTTTGAACTTTTTGTAAGTACTATTGGAACAAAATGCACAATCTCATTTTTAGCGTTCATAGTTCAGTGTTAAAAAAAAAAAAACAAGTCCGTTCATTTAATGCATGTTCTATGGAATGCCATTCAATTTTGTGCTCCGTTCACAAGCCTGCGAAAATCGTAAAATTTATATTTTTCATCATGTTAGGTACATGAATAAAACTTGCGTCAGTCAGGACATATTTAAATGAAAATTACTAAGAAATTGGTCATGGATTATGTGGATTTAAAATCTCCTTTGTCATTCTCATTACTTTCATTATTACTAACGGCATATTTGTCAACATTCCCTCAAAGAAAAAACACAAAAGAAATAGAATTTCATTAAGATCATTTTTTTTAAATGTTATCCATTTACCGATTTTTTTTTATTTTTTTTTACAGTCTTGGTTTTTATAATGAAGTAACATAGTACCATACATTGATGCAAGTCGTGTCCATGTACCTTATGGTGTCAAATAACCCGTCCGGAGGCTATTTTCAGGGAGTCTGGAGGCCAGACCCGCAGAGGTGGTCAAACTGACAACAACAAAAATTCAATGTTCTAGGTGACATAAGCAAATTCAGGTGGTCAAACCTTGTGTAACTTATGGGGTAATATCTTCCATGACAGGCTCCCAGGCTATAAGGTTGCCACCTTGAATCTCCCATCCCATATATATCGTATTTGATACATGATTTTGAATATACAACTTGAGGAATTTGACAATTTTTTGGAATAAAACTTGACAGACCTAATTGCACATTTAAAATCAATGGATCCTTCAACAGAATAAAAATGCAAATTCCTTATTAATGACCTTCCATTGTCACTGACGTAAAAAGGGCTAAAATTACGTATTTCTTGAAAATTTGAATCCAATAATACAAGAGCTACAAGGGTGTTCTCAAAAGTTTCAGGCCTCAACGTTTGAGCGAGTTAATGTGTGTGTTTTTCTTTTAAAAAATTCTGAATTTTTATTTTTCAACATAGTCTCTCTGTAACTCTATATACTTCTCTCAGGGATGCTCCTATCTCTGTAATCCGCCTCGTCTGTAACTTCACTGGGAGTAGTGTGAGGAGTTACAAGGTGGAAAATTCAATAATTTTTGTATTTTTCACAAAAACACTCCCGTCAACTCATTCAAACGACTGTTACATAGCAATTGCACGTCCAAATGGGCGAAACTTTGGTGAGTAACTGTCAGGAGATACTAGATTGTCGTGACTAGCTTTTATTTGCGAGTGCTGTCATATTCCCATTGAGATCAGAAACTTTTCATACTACCCTCGTATATAGATAAGATCATTTATTTTTTTCTAAGCAAAAACAGGTAATCAGTTACGTTGAATTTTAAAAAAATCTCAATTTCTAATCAAAAACTCAAAAATGTCAAGTTAAAGAAAGTGAAAATTAAAGATTTTGACTTATTTAAAAACAAACAAGCATAGAAATGGACAAAGATTCTAATATCAAACAGTTTGACTACAGATGAATCAAGTAGGCCTTATAGGAACAATAATAGTTTTTAGGTGTGTTTTCTTGTAATGACTTAGATGGTGACGTATTCGTCACTGAAAGTATTTTTATTGTGAATTTGAAGGAAACTTCAGGAGTATTAAAATTCCATAGATTTCAATATTTGAAAATAAAAGTTATTAGTCGAATGATAATGATATAATTTTTTCTTTAGCCATTTGATTCACTCCAAATATCAATATTCTTCATTTAATATCGATATTCGTCCCTATTGGGATATAAACAGAGGTGGGGACTTGTACTCAACAATTCTTCAATCCTACCTAGGAGTAAGTTCGATGTTTTATCAAGCCAAATAAGAGATATAAGATATGCATTAAGAACATGGCACATATCTTACAAAAAATGTTCATGTTTTCATTATAATACGGTATAAAACATCTTATATTTTTAACTAGTAAGTAAGTAAAAAAAAATCCAAAATAACTTAATCAAGGGCTTTAAACGGGTTCCTACGATGTATATTGAGTTTAGAATTATTTAACACGAAAACGACTTCTATTTGTTGGATAAGCACTGAGCTATTGCACTTTTTCTAAGCCGAAAATTGAATTTTCTTCTCATAACTCTTCAAAAAATGTCGTCACTTGTTCTTTGGCATTGTATGTTTATAGAGGTAGATTCCACAGCCTATAGTCAAGATAAATAGAGGTATAATGTATGAAAATTTCTTTGATAAGCACCTCCAATTATGTGACATAGTAAATATCAATCTTATAAACATAAAGAATCATTTTGATCTTTGATCTTGGTGTTTCAAAGTGGCAAAGATCACTCCTTGATTTGATCAAGATTCAAGATACTTAATAACAATGTATATCTGAGACGCTATTTTCATGAAAGTTTCATTTATGAACACGTCCAAATCTGTGACGTAATATATATATAAATCTTATCGACGTGAGCAATCATCTTTAGTATTTCTACGTAAAAAAGATCACTCCTTCATTTGATCCGATTGTGCCTTTTTGTTATGGGTAGTGATTTAATTAACTATTCCACTGAATTACTTTCGATTTGGGACTGTATCTTATGTATTCATGAGTAACACTTGTTTGATAAGATCAATTCCCCTATTCGTTTCCTTGCCTCTTTTTTTCTGTTTCTTCAGAAAGAGTTCCTAGAATAGTTTTGACTCGCTCTCATCCTCATTTAGATGACACATGGTAATGTCAAGAAGTTAAACATTCGGAATTGGTATCTTCAGTGACCATGGACTGACTCACCAAGATGAGGAAGAGTTCAACCGTTTGGGATCCGGATCTTTCAAGAAAATAGGAACATAACACATTTTTCAATAAGTCCTGACGCAAACTAAGTAAAACTGAATATTTTAGCAAAATTCCACTTTATTCAAGCATGATGCAATTTTTCCAACAATCCTCTAACGTCTTGATACCCTTCTTATAGAACGAGGGTTTTTTTCCTCAAAATAGGTCTCAGTTTCAGCGATGACTGCTCCATTGGAGTGAAATCTCTTTCTTCGAAGCTTTCTTTTAAGGTCAGCAAACAACCAGTAATTGCTAGGGGCCAAGTTGGGAAATAAATGGTGGGTGGGGAAGCAATTCAAAGCGTAATTTGTGCAAGTTTGTCATTGCCCTCATCGAATTGTGGGACGGTGCATTGTCTTGATGGAAAAGTACTTTTTTCCTCACCATATGAGGCTGCTTGGCTACGATTTCTCTCCTTAAACGATTCGACAACGCTATTTAATATTTACTGTTGATGGTTTTACCTTTTGGAAGATAATCGAGGAATATTATTCCACACGAAACTCCAAAAACCGATACCAGCCAACTCCTGCGCTTTAGATCGCTTAGATTGACTCTCACCAGTTTGTTTCCATTCAGCAGACTCACAATTGTACTCAGGAGTAAAATGATGGATCCCTGATTCGTCCATTGTGACATACCGACGCAAGAATTCCGCTTTAGTGTAGCGAAACAGCTCCAAACAGCACTCAGAGTCCCCGACACATTGCACTTTTTGGTCAAGTGAGCAAACGCGGCACCTTTTTCATACAAAGTTGTTCATGCAAAATAATAAACCCACTGCCATTTGATATCTTTAGGATCTCAACTATCTCGTACACCTTCATTTTACGATCAGACAAAACCATTTTGTGGATTTTTGTATGTTTTTGAGAACAACTAGAGAATTTGGGCGACCAGCAATGTTCAGCAAACCAACTTTCCACAGTCGCTTTCGATGGAGCAGACAAGCTTTTGGCTTTAGGTTATTTTTTCCCATCAACAATCTGTGACATATCAACACACGAAATTGGTTTGAATACATCATAAATTAGTTGATTTAAGTTTATTTGATAACTTGTTTGAATATTATAATATTTTAAAAGATTAGGGATCGTATCGTTTTTTTTTACTTATATACTATGCTAATAATTGAATAAATTAGTATAATAAATTGAATCAAGGAAAGTGAAGATGATGGTTCCAGTAATTCCTGAAAAAATTTAAAGAGAAATATATTCAAAAAATATAGCTTATATAACTCTTTGGAATATTAAAAAAAATCAATATTTGTATAAAATATTATTATTCCCATCTATCAATAAAATGTATCATGATATTTTTCCATATTGTCAATATATATTAAAAAAAGTATCAGTTCAATTATTATCCCTGTATAAAATTAAGATAGTTATTCAACCTACTGTAATTGTTATTTGTTAAGATTTAAGGAGATTTTGGGAAGGATGGACTATGAATAAAGAAGATGGCCGGGAGCTATTTACGATTCATTGACTGACCTACCCATTTCATATATGATATATTAATATTCATTGAGAATAATGGATATCTTTGAAAATATTTTTGAAATTATTGATGATTCTTATTGACTGAAGGCTCTTCATAGTGAACGTGAGATGAACCAAAGCTATATCCAAATCTTGCAAATGTTAATGCAAATATTCCAAGTTAATAAACTTCCGGACTTCAAAACAAATTGTCAGTAGAGTTTGAATCCATTTAAAGCTCTAGACACCCTCAAATCCGAATGAAACATTCAAGGTATCCATCTTCTCATCACTGGAATGAAATATACATGTGAGTAGTTATCTTGAGTTAAGAAAAAGGAGTAGCATTTGTCATCTTTATACCTCTCTCGATAGACGACTGACTATAAGGCTAAATCTATAACCTAAATATGCTGATGAAATAAAGAATGCAGGCATTGGAAGCTTCTTGTTCTTCTTAAGAACACTATTTGGGTCCTCAACTACTGGGGAATATCACAATTTAGCATGTATTGAACATATTGGGTAATATGATATCTGTCTTCCACCTATTGGCTATTATTATTATTTATAATTAATAATTATATCATTAATGTACTTGTAAACAAAAAAAAAATTTCAAGGAGCGCTTTTACTCATTGCCTTGACATCATATCTGCCTGGCGTGGTTAAAAAAATGATGACTGACCTACCATGTCTCTAAGTATCTTGCCTATACTCAGCCACATCTGTTTACGTTTATTTTATTGATGATTAGATAACTCCTTCTAACAAGATTCCTGAAGATCTCACCAACTTCAAATTTTCTTCAAATACTAATGTTGAGTATAAACAGTCTTTTAGTATGTTTAAAATTACAAACACTACTCGAAGGCAAAAATTAACAGAAGAAAATACTTCTAGAATTTTGATTTGTCGGTATATTATAGGAAAAGGTATTAATAAATTTAGATAAATATAATAGAACACTTAAATTACTTTAAATTATTCTTATAAAACTGTAATTTTCTTTAATGACAAATTACTCGACTTTGATATTTTGGATTCACATTTTTCAAAATTTTAGCCCCCTTTTTTTGTTCATTTCGGCGAAAAAAAATAGGTCAAAAATCTTAAGTCTTATAGTCAATGTAATATGCACTAGAAATCCCTAAAAATAGCTAGATTTGTATTACTTATTGTATTTTAATTGATTAGGAACAAAAAAGTATAATAATTATAGAAAAATTATTTATTTTTTCTATTCTAATAATTAAATTTTATCCACAAGATGGAAATAAGATTGTATAATAATGTAATAAAATATTTTTAATTTATTTTAGGGTCTAATATAATAAAATGATATACATTAGAGGGATAAAATGTATACAGAGAGTAAAGTTTAAGACATTTTATTTTTATTTTTGATCTCCTTTTTGTTATGCAATAGTAACGTGAAAGAGAATACAATTTTCAGAGTACCAATTCCAAAAAAAAGGGGGCCTTAAAAAAATACACTTGATCACAAGATATGGGGCATATAATGTATTTACTTCATTGATAGATATCTCATTGTAAACTGCTTAGATATTATTGGAAAAAGCTACTTTATGTGTATAGGTTGCATATATTTTTATAGTCTAATAAATCTTCCGTAGATATAACTCCTTCCAATAATAATTAATATTAATTAATAAGGGACTGAATAATTACCGAGTAGATTGTGATATGTTAACTTTGAAAATTATCTCCTAAGCAAATTTTCTAATAAAAGAGTTTATGACACGCACTTTTCAAAAAAATAAATTAGAAACCCTATAACCAATCTTGATTGATATCAAACATGCAAATATTTATATTCCAAATGGAGCTATTGAATAATAATAGCTTTTATGTCAAATGGTAATTATTAAAGGGCGTGTCTTATAATGACACGTATAAGAATATATTAATGAATTAGTTCGTTTGTAGAGCTGAATTCCCTTATGTAAAATTAAATTGTTATATCCCTTTATAAACGTCGTTTTGTATCGTGAAATACATAGTCTTGGGAATTTAATTCACTAGAGGCGTCCGCAGGAATATACTTTGGGGGGAAGGGGACCAGGGTTTTCGAATTTTTTGAAAAAAAAATTCAATAACTAAATGTATCGAAAAAAACAATCGAAAATTAAATTATAAATACGGGTGTGCGCTCCTATAAATTTTACGTCATGCACATATTCGTGATTTTATTTAGTTAAAATCGGTTTATACTTCGAGGCAAGGGTCTTGACTAGTTATAAACAACACTCCAGCAAAATCTAAATAGCAACAGTGAAACAACAGCCAATAATATGGAGAGACGTCGAGTTGCTATTTTGGAACTTTCACCGTGGGGAAAAACTCCCACTGAAATTGCCAAGGTTCTGAACTGCAGCCGCACCACCGTTTACAGCGTGGTAGACAAAGGGACTCCTGAGGCGACCACAAGATCTAAGTCAAGGCCTCGAAGGTCGGACGAAAGGGTTGCTGCCGTGAAAAAGTCTATCGAGGACAAGAGAGGCAAGGTCACCGTCAGCGGCCTCTCCTGAGAGTTCAACATCAGCAGAAGGACCATGGACCGGCTAGTTGAGAGAGATCTTGTCCTTAAGGTCTACAAGAGAACCCCTCGTCAAGCCCTCAAGCCTGTAGACAAGGAAAAACGCCTTGCAAGGCCGAAGATTCTTATCAACAAGCTTAAGAAAAAGGCCTTACTCGCCTGATTGTTCGCCGCTTGACTTCGCAGTGTTTGGGCGTTTAAAGGGGATGCTGTCGGGAGTCCAATACAAGTAAAAGGACCAGCTGAAGTCTGCCCTCAAGAATGCCCGAGCCAACCTTGTCCAGAGCTTCATCGCCAAGTCATGCAGCAAGTTCCGGTGCAGGCTGGAGTTGGTAGTGGAGAACATGGATTCCCATATTTAATAGACATGTTTCTAAGACTCTCATCTTTCATATTAAATAAATTAATTCGTCGACCACTTTAAAAATTATAGAATTATTTAACTATTTTTAAAAATTTCAGAGTGTTCAATTTTAGACGTGCACACATGTATTAAATTTTTGGAAAAAGATTTTAAAAAATTCATAGTTTTTCACAAAAAATTAAATTTTTTGAAAAATTATTTTAAAAATGGAATTTTTTGGTAAAAAAATTGGGACAATTAGTTTTTTTTTGTAAAAATGGAACAATTAATTTTTTGGAATTGGGATATTTGGGGGGGGGTTAGCCCCTTCAGCCCACCCCTTGTGGACACCCCTGTTCACACATAAAGCATGTCATGTTCAAAATCCCTTTTGTGAAGTTTTAAGCTCATATATATGCTGTGTACAAGTTTTGATTTATGTAGAAGTTGTGACTTGTAGCATTCAACAGATTTACCAAGTTGCAATTTCTTGTATCCCATATTTTAACTTGAGTTAATAGTATTCATAAATAAACATATATAAAAATGCAATTTACATCATCAGTCATTTTAATTATCAACTATTAACAGATGCTATCATTTAATTTGCTTCTATGAAAATGATACATTTATAATGTACAGAGTTGTCACAGTTACTTGGAAAAAGTAGACCGACTACTCATTATAGACACTCCTTCAAAAAGTTACTTACTTATTTTACTGACTACTTGATCTTCAAAGTAGCTAAGTTAGACTACAAGTTATATTATTAGTTACATTCAGCAGCTGACCTCAGGTAGTCCATGACTTTATTTTCTGCAGAGTAGGTCTCCTCAGGCTCTGCCTCAAAAGCGAAAAAGTCCATCACACCTTGCCTGGTAGAAATGGTGGGCACATTGGGAGGGATCTATGCTGCAGTATTAGATGTGCGGCATTCAGCAGTCAGAAGCTCGTTTACTCGCTCCCTCCTGCCTGCATCCTTCAACCATCGAAGTTTGAATTTCGTACAGTTGAGAACGGTGAGAAGGGCATCTTTGTCGTCCAGCAGATCAGCAGAATATTCTGGATAGCCGGAAAAATAGAATTGATATTCTTTATGCATACAAGGCCTTCTATAAGTAGGTCATTGAGTGACATGCAAACCATGCCTAATGTGGAATCAATATTATGGATTTCATTTTGTTTTAGGCTACCTACTGATATAAATCTTTTGTTTTTTGTATTGATAATGAATATTCTGTTCGATATTCATGAATAGTTTGATGCAAGAAATTCTAACGAGCTTAAAGATGGAAAATATCTACACTATGGATTCTGAGAGGCCTGAAATCATGCTGGAGAGGTCATCTTTCAGACAGTTTTCCATCACTTTTCTTCTCTGAGAGGATTTCTGAGATGATTAGGGATACAGGTCTTTACTAAGTTAGTCGGGGCACTATAATATGATAACTATAATATTTCGTAAGCCAGCGTTTCCCAAACTTTACTATGTCAATGATCCCCTCCAATAATACATTTTTAGCCGAGGCCCTCTTTTATACGAAACATGTGGACTATGTATATGTATGAAGAACCAAATGCAATCTTCAATTATCTATGTCCCTTCGCCATATTCGCTAACTACCAGATGATTTCGTCCTTTTCTCTGTTTCTTTTTTGAAGAAAGGTTGCGTGATATAATAAAAATAACAACGTCATATGTTGTTATGGATGCTATGTTTTCAAATTCGATGCGTTTTCTTGTGTTCTAACAAACAAAGACTCATGAAAAGTGTGGCAATTGCGGATGATAAAAAGTTTGTTATTTTTCCAAGAAAAATTGTTATTACTCCGTCTATATCCAACCCAGTAGGATAATTTTTGCATCATTGTATTTTTCAGCAAAATACAATGATAGTTATTATATAAATCTTATATTTTGATCTGCATTTACGAGGATTTAGACAATTTTTCCATCTCTGGTTATTAGTTTAAATAATATATCCCAACCTTGTATACCAGGTATGCATCTATGAAATGAGATTTCTTTTTTTAAATTTTGAACATTTATTCTGAAGAAATGGTTACAAATTTAATTTTTCAAGGTATGCGCCTTCTCTAGCCATACATTTCCCCATCTTTCAGACAATTTATGGATGCCTTTCCAAAAATGATCTTTATCTTTGGCTGCAAAACAGCCATTGATCCATTTTTGGGGTTAGTGTGAGAATCGATGCATAAATCATTGAGTACGTGGCCCATCGATGAAAACAAGTGATAATTGGGAGGCACAAGATCTGGTGAGTAAGCCGCATGAGCAAGACGTTCCCAATTGTACAATTCAATAAGCTGGCAGGTGGCTATAGAGCAATGTTGTGGTGCGTTGTCATCAAGGAAAATTACCTTGTGTTCCCTGACGTCATATTTTGGCCGTATAGCATGGTTCAAATCGGTCAATTGTTGTTGGTAGCCATCACCATTAAAGGTTTGACCAGGTTGTAGAAGGTCATACCATCTTCAAACTTTTTCGGTGGCAGGCCGCACTCTTCATTACTCACGTCAAAATCACCACTTTGGAATTTTTCAAACCACCTGCAGCACTATGCTCTGCTTAGAACATGTCCACTGTAAGCATCTGCAAGCATTTGATGGGCTTGAGAAGCGTTTTTCTTCAATTGGTGGCATAAAATCAATGATGTCCACACATTGTAGTTTGCAGGCACAAAATTAGACTTTTTTACAAGCGAAAAAACTGCGTTGTTGAATGAAACTATACAAACAATGAATTAAATATTGTTGACACATGTCGAAATAAGCATTTAGATTTTTGGACCGGTTTATAATGTCAAATTGGTGACACCTAGGGACCAATCGCCAAAAGTCTCATTTAATAGGCGCATACCTAGTATTGTATATCAATGATATACTCTATTTACTATGAGTATAATTTTTGTATCCATATTTTACTCTTTAAGAATATCCTACCTGTATTATATATGGGAGTGTATTTGTATTCTCATTTTACCCTCCAGTATAATAAGTATGACGATTGTAATACGAGTAACGTAATCTAGGTATATAATATGTTTTCCTTAGTACTCAAAAATAACTATTGTACATCACCCATTCCTTAAATACTTTTAGAAGTCATAAAAGACTTAAAGAATATTAGTCAAATTAGGTAAATGTTTAGAGCATTTTTACATAGGCCCCACCCAACCAATGCAAATTTATGTGCCTAACAACAAGGATTGAAGCCACATTTACGCAATGCACTTGAATTGAAGTGCAGTTTCTTGAGGCAATACTTGATATTATTGTTTTTTCGTTGAGTTATGACTTTTGTCATTCACGAGCTAAGAGAATGAACAGCATTGAACAATTTTATAGAATAAACTCGTTTCTTTTGAGGTGATCCTCGCTTATACAAAAAAAAATATACTGTATTTTGTTCATAGTAGTATATTCAGCTGTTGATGTTTCTGCTTTTTTTAACTAATTAGTCTTTTGAGCGTTGATTGTTTAGATTATAATTAGCTCTTTTTAAACTATTAACTATTCCTAATTGAATTAAACGTCTATAGTTGAAAAGAACTCGCAAATGCCCAATAGAGAGAAGCTTTTTTTCTGTTTCTTTTCAAAGGGAAGGTTGCGTGATATACTAAAGGGAACGACGTGTACACTCTTTTACACTCATTCATTTAGTTAGTGCCTCCACATAAAATTGGCAATTGCTCCTTCAAAAAGTAAGAGAGTGTGTTTGTGCAAATGTATTTTGCAGACAGTTTTTGCAAAATTTCAACATGTTATGCAATTATTACATAAGCCAATAATAATAAGTTTCTTTATTCAGTATGATATAATCCAAAGTGATAATATCGTCTACATAAAATATTGTATATGTGTTCAGTTCACTTGTTTCTAAGTCAGACTATAAATTACAGGGGTGTCTGCTGGATTATATATCCTTTTTTATTTTTGAAAAGAAATCCAAAAGTACAAATTTTTAGAATCCATAGCTATTCACAAGAAATTTCAAATATTAAATTTTTTGGAAAAACAATTTCAAAAAACCATAGCCATTCACACAAATTTAAATTTTTTCAAAATATTTATAAAAATTCCGTTGTCATTTATAGAAAATTTAATTTTTGTGGAAAAGATAATTAAATAATTCACAGCAATTTACATAAATAAAATTTTTCCCTGTGCTGGAAAATTTGCCCGATGGACTTTTTTTGTTAGAAAATAAATCTTTCAAAAAAAAAAAGAAAACTTATTTTTTTGGGTCGGGATAAAAATTTTCCGCGAAGCTAAGGGTTAAATTGTTTTTTTGTTTTTTTTAAGATTTATTCTTTGAAAAATAAGGTCATGCGGGTAAATGATGCAAAAGAGCAAAAACTTTAATATTTGAAATTTTTTTTCAAAAAAAAACTATTTTTTTACATATAGCTATGGTTTTTTAAAAAAAATTTCAAAAATTTATTATATTTAAATTTATTTTTTTTTAATTTAATTTTTGATTTTTTTTCTAAAAAGTTAGTTTTTTGCTGATTAACCATAAATTTTACAGAAAAAATTGTGAATAACTACAGATTTTTTTCGTTTCGGTGAATAACTATGGATTATTCAAATATATATATAAATATAAAAGGTTAGGACTCAAAAATTAGAATCCTCTTCGAGGCCGTATAGTTTCAATTCTATAAGTCTGACAATTTTGTACTTGGTCCCATTTAAAAGAGCTACAACTTTATTGCTTATTTTTTGTTTTTGTGCAATCAAAAATGTCCGAGCCAAAGCAAAACGGCAGAGGGTGTGCAATCTCCTCCACACACAAGATTTAATCGGACCGGACAATAAGATCTTCATTGTGAACACTGTTCTGAAAAGAAGAAATGTTTACTTCTTGGCGGAATCAAGGTCAAGGCCAACGAGTAAATCAACACGGACATCTACAAGTTTATCCGGTACCATGTCTTACCTTGGTTGAAGAGCACGTTCCCCACGTAAAACAATGTGTTTACCCAAGACCGCGTGACAGCAAACACGTCATAGAATGTGCAACATTTTTGGATTGAGAATATGGCTGCCTTCTGGCCGTCAAACTTCTGGACTTTGTCCTCACCCTACGTGAAACCCCCTGGACTTCACTGTTTGGTACGTCTTGGAAGGCAAGACGAACAAGCCTTCTAACCAGAATGTCTATTCCCTGAAAGCCTTGATCACGGAGGAGTTCAACAACTTGTCCTTGGACTTCATCAAGGCCAGCTGTGCTTCAGTTCGTCCCCGTATTGGAACCATCATTTGGAATAGAGGAGACATAATGAATAGAAAGTGTAGAAACTGGTTGAATTACCAACTTTTGTTCCAAAAGTTTGCCATAAAAATGGCATAAACGAAAAATATGAAGAAGTGAAAACGGGTTTTAAATTTTTATTATTTTTGAGTCTTCACCCTGTATATATATAATCCTACGGACGCCCTTGACATTGGCTTTCTTTAATGTATCAACAAATAATGACATCTATGAAACTCTCAAATTAAATATCTTAGGACTGTACGAATATTTTGTAGATTACTTTATAAAAGAAATATATTATATACCTTGTGATATTACACAATAATATTTTGGCAAAGTAATCCTGTGATATTACTCATTGGTATTGTGGTACTGGGTTACTGAGCTATACATTTAAAATGGTTTTAGATGTGGGCTGATAAATGGGATCAAAATCGGAAAGTAGATCTACTTCATATCGTTACCTGAGAAAATTCTTAAAAATTCCATTTGTTCCGATATTTCTATGATGCAATCAAAAAATGGCGGGATTAGAATAAATATTCTTGTTTAATTTTTATACATCAAATGAATTTGTAGCTCATAGATTGAAAATCAAATTTGACCACTCAAATTTATGCTTCATAGCGGCTCCTACATTTATAAATTATCCTTCATCTATATTAATGCAGACAAGTTTGCCGTATATCTATTGGTCTGAAGAGGACTTTTGACCGTGAACTTAATTAACACTACTAAAAACTGGTGTTAATAATTAAATATTGCTGAATGCCCCACCCAAAAATTATGCTTATATGTTGATTTTATTTGATTGAGCTGGTTCATATTTACCAAGTATTGATCTTTATATATTATTGCATGAGGTACAGAATTTTATATACATATAATATACAATTGGGGGTTGCAATTTTGAGATGAGTATTCTCTGAAGTTTCACCTATAAAATAAGTCGTTTTCAATTACTTCAGTTTAACCTGTTGTCATGGGACCCAACTTAGTCCCAAATGGTAAAACATACTGGGAATGTTCATCACGTATCCTGTTCATACTCAAATAAACACAATTGAGAATCTTTTTCAGAGTAATTCCAGCCTATATGCCCTTGCTATAACGCTCTGTGGACAAAACGCCGACTGACAAAACGTGGAATGGACAAGATGTCGAATAGACTAAACGTCCACCAGACAAAATGTCAACCGTAGAATATAAAATAAAGGGATCCTCCAAATGGTGTTACGATATATCCCATTCAGACATTTCCTACCTGAAACATACCACCGCTACTGCCATTTAAACCGTCAGTAAGGGCCCATTCTCGCCTATCTCCGCTGTCAATTATTTTAGAAATGCATTATAAAATAGTTATATATGAATTTAAATACAATTTTGATTTTTTCCCTGTACTGATGTTAAAATAAAATAAATAATAAATAAAATTTTAATTGTAAAAGGTTTTCCTCTTTATAGCAGTAATTCATTTTGTCTCCCAAAATCGCCTGCTCCTGGCAATCTTACAAAAAACCATCTCTAAGGATAATTGATTACTAGTTTAAATATCCAAAGAATAAGTTATGAAATGGCCATGGTGTATCAAGTGAGAAAAGGATATCGACAGCTGAAAACAAAATATGAATATTCGTTATTTTTATGGTAAGAGATTTGTCAGAACCATAGGGGCCAAATCTCAACAGCCCCCAAATAAAATCATGTTACCTCCTCTGATTACGTCACAATTGTATAACCCCCCTCTTTCCAAATACATTACCGGCGCCGTGATGTATGTATATTTAAGGAATAATTTATATTATGTACACCGATGTTGTCTTATCAATCCTCTCCGAAAGGATCAAATGTTATCATTGACAGCATTTATTAACAAATAATATTTTTGTAAACAATCCCTAAATAATCTGACATTATTTGAATAAGATTTATACTGTGGAGATTATCTTTTTTTTCATAGGAGAAATAACATTCGTTGTATGTGTATGTTTCAACGGAAAAATTGGTTCTTCAAAATTCAGGGGCTTTTTTAGATGTAAAAGGGGGGATGTATGCAGGGCGTGAGGCCCACCCATTTAAAGTGAATCTTACGCAACACTTCCATTTAACACGCATTTTTGTTCTATTATCCATTAAAACAATTCCAAATGGATGATTCGGAACCACTAGGAGTTTATTGAATAGAATCAAACAATCTCTGTCCTAAAGGCCTTAAAGCAAGTCACCAGTGCTGTTTAATGTTTAAATGCATTATTCATCTTTTATCATAACCATATACAATTTACATTCTGTATGATCGATCAAAACTAGTTACCAAACCTTAAAGCATGATTAAATGAAGTCATTACACATATATGTCATTTAGTAAGGTTATTTATCTTACACCCAACTGATTTCAAAACTTAGGAGCCACGGTTCTCTAATAGTATTGTTCGGTGTACCGGTACTATGGTCTGTGCCGGGGTACTGTAAATATTAAAATAGTACTAATGTCCTTTTTGTAAATACAAAATGAGCCCGAGGAGAAGGCTGAAGTGTACTTATTTTATTACTGAATTACGACCCGTCTTAATATCAGATGCCTTTTTTATGATTTTAAGGGAGAAAATGATTGACGGCTATAAAGAGTATGAACCTTCAACTTTTAAAATAGCTTTAGTACAGGGAAAATATTTAAATTATATTTAAATTCATAAATGAATATTTTGTTATGCATTTTTAAATCAATTTGTACCGAGGATAGACGAAAAGATTCTAAATGTAGAAATGAACAACACAGCGACCAATTTATAGAGTTGGGATTTTTTTTAAGAGCACGAGGAGAAGGCAGGAGTAAGACATATGTTATTACTGAATAAAAACTATGGTTAATATCAGCTGCATGCATGTAGATCGCCCCAGTCTGCTCCATGATGGCCTTTTTAGGACAATTATGCACGGAGGAGCCCTGCTATCTCAATCCTCTTTGGTACTGTGCGCTCATGGTCGCAACTAAGACAATGTTTTTCTTAGCAATCGACATCTAATTATGTCTTTTACAACATTGCTTATAGGAAAATTGTTTTAAAAAAAAAGAAAAAATCACTCTTAACCTCTCAAAGTTTGCCTAATGAAGAGGAGTAAATAATAACGGCTGGCCCGTTATAGCGGTAGTAGGTCATAATGTCCACAGACAAAACTTTGACCGACCGAATGTCGAACGAAAAAATGTCTAATTGACAAAACGTTGACTGTACATAACGTCAACTGAAAGAATGTCCTCCAGAAAATATTACATTTCCAAAAATGAAAAACAGTTTCTACGACATTTCACTCAAGACATTTCCCGCCCGAGATATTTACTCTGCTACCCCTAAATAAACTAATAGGAAGGAACCCTCAAAAACCTGCATTGATATTTCGAAATTTGGGTCTATTTTGGGTACCACCGTCCTCTAAAATGAGATTAAGTCCACCGTTGATAATTAAATTATTCGTAAGGGCCCCTCTCAACACCCCAATTTATTCCATGAAAATCAATAGTTTTAACGTTAATGCATATTGAATATTCTTATTTTTTCTTTTTTTTTCTTTTCCATATAAAATAGGAAATGCAAAGTTATAAGACACATTCCCCCCACATAAACAACAGTAATGAGTTGGGATGTTTTTATGTATCGCTGGGTCCCAAAAAGGGATGAAACCCACCACCGTCCGATAAGTTACCTTTAAAGACCATTGCCAAAACACTTCTTATATCCATTATATCCAGGAATAATGACTCAACCTTCATTAATTATTACATTAGTAAGTTTTCAGATTTCAATGGACCACCCGGTATATATATTGGCCATTTCATGATTTCTATGTATAAATGTTGTCTATCATATACAAATACAAATGAATAGCTACGCATGTAATAAAATATTTCTGGGCAATATTCTAAAATCTTATCGAATAAAATACTATATACAAGATTGTAATATTATGAAATATATAATATATGTAATTCGTACTAAAAATGTGGAGAAATATGATGGCAATGATAGTCTGGGAGTTCTGAGGAGTAAATAGCAGTTGGTATGACTGACTTATTTGGCTAACTACCGTCTAACTTTGAGCCTTTTTCTGTTTCTTTTTAGGGGAAAGTTCATGTTGCTTTCAATCCCTGCTGGATAGATTGGAGAATTGTTGTTGGATCCTTGGCAACTTCTTACCATGTGAAGGAGGCTTCTTGATATGGCCAGTTCTTTTGAATTTGGGGATGATACTTTGGACAGATGATTTTGGGGGGAAAACTTAATGGAAATGTCTTCATAGTTGTCACCTTGATTATGACAATTGAGTACAAGCTGACGGATCTCCTCACTGTTCTCCTTGGTCTTGGTCATGTTGACTGTTGAATAAGAATCAAGCAAGAAACTGGATCATCATACTTTTATACCTCAAAAATAGTTCAAGATCTATCGAATACTTGATAGAAGTCTCTTAATCTTTCCCATGATAAAAAAAAACAGAAGATGCCTTTTTTTATTTCTACCATTTGAATACTTTTGAAACAAGCAAAAATTGTTTTGAGGGTGAAAACATATTTTATATAAGAAGTTGATAATTTTAGTCAATAAATAGTAATTATAATCGAAAACATTAATAAAAAGAAAATTAAAAACAATTGTTAAAGATTTCCGATATAGATATGGCAAATTTTGAAAGGAAACGAATACTTTTGGGTCCAATTGTATATACAGGGCTTTTCAGAATAATTTACACTTTTTCTGACTTAACAAGTAATATATATAGGCATTAGACTTCACATGCCACCATATGCTGTATTCCAGAGGGTTAAAGTCTGGGCTCTAGGGGAACTAGAAGTTATTGGGCCAAGAGCGAATGTTCTCGGTCAACCAAGAGTGTGCCTTCCTAGCAGTGTGGACAGGCTCCCCATCTAGTTGGAAGAAGCATGAAGACTCCTTAGTAATTTTCGAGACCTATGGTTTCATCTTTGTTTCCAAAATCTCCAAGTTGTCAACGTTAGTTAACCTGAAGCCCTGGCTGGACCACACTGGCGGCATCTTATCCCTAATTGATGCCACGAATCCTAACCTCATCACAAATTCCGGGTGATTGGTGGTTAAGACCTTTTCTGATATCATAGTCGGTCTTGTTGAAGCGAATGACCATATCATTATTCTTATTGATCACTGGATCGCCAGAGAAGTTCTTCATATAATAATAAATGAGAATTCATTCACAATTGTACTTTAAGCTGTTCATGAGGGAATCACAACGCTCCAGACGGACTTCATGCAGTGTTGAGTTAGAACAGGTGTTTCCATATGTATGAGAGACTTACCACCAGCCTTTTTCGCCACCTGGACAATCTGGGCACTGATTACTTTTTTCTTCTTTGCAAAAGTCTTCATCTTTGGATTTGCCTTAACTTGGCTGGTTTGCCAATCCGGGGTCCGTGACTGAGGTCTTCACTATCCCTTAACCGTTTTTGGAAGTTAAGTGTAGTCCTCCTGGGCCCATATATATTAACTTAAGGTATCTTCGACGGCTAATAACTCAGAGCTAGTATAAAATATATTATTTAAATTTTACACTATATCTCGTTGAAAGATATTTTCCCTGGAAATGAGAAACCCCTATAAATAAAAGTAAATTGTTATTAGTAGATTAGATGTTCATGCCCATAAAACTAAAACTATCAACTATGCCCTTATTTGGAGGTGTTTTTTTAATCCATTTGTTACTTGTTATTTGTTTCTTAAAGAAATAAATTTGCACTAATGCATTTAAAATCCTCAAATTTCTTTTCTTATCCATGAATTATTGTAGATAGAGTTGTGTAATATCAAATATCATCATTAAATTAATAATCATTATATTCTTTAGGCCCTACACATCAAA
Source organism: Lepeophtheirus salmonis (assembly GCF_016086655.4). Lineage (NCBI taxonomy): Eukaryota > Metazoa > Arthropoda > Copepoda > Siphonostomatoida > Caligidae > Lepeophtheirus > Lepeophtheirus salmonis. The sequence continues at coordinate 9,256,566 of NC_052140.2, forward strand.
TAATCCACCATTTTGTATTTTTAAAAGGTCAAATTTCCTTATGTTAAGTAAAAGAAACTGGAAGCATTAAGATATAAGAAATGAAATGAATCACTTTTTGGCAGGCTTGTTGTCGTTTACCTTTTTTAATCGTTCATGGTTCACTTTTAAACTTTTTCGTTTCGTTTTAACCAATTTCAGAAAAATAAAACACCATTATAGTAAATAAAAACATTTACAACATCTTTTAATACAAGGGTTGTTAGACTAAGACTCACTGGCCACATCAAAATAAATAAATATCATACCTAACCATCATCCAGGATATTTTGGGCATGGATCCCTTTTAAACTTGCCTCATTCTGGGCTTCCTCTGTTAGATCCTATCGAATTTGATCTATTACTGGGAGGAGAAAGGTTTGAGAAGGATTGTCGTCCACATACAAAGATTGACTCTGGGTACGATAGATCCAAGATTTTTTTTAGAAATCAGAACCGTTGTCTTTGACGATTCCTACGCATTTCCATAAACATTTTTCCAGTCATTGAGGACCAACCTCTAGAACCTATAAATATAGCGTCTGTCCTAACGTCACCAAGCTTTATATAAAAAGAAATATGATAAAATTTGATAACTATACCCCACTGTATTTACGTATAAGCAAATTACACTGTAATAAAATCTGAAGCTCCTCTTCTTTTGTTCCTACCTGTAATATACTAAATACTAATCATGAGGGGGAAAACTATTGATAGTACGACACAGGACAAGCTATCATCCGTCTATGGTGGTGGCATATGCGGATCTCTTTTATCTTCACTGGTGACGTTTCCCACGCACGTGGCGACTCATTCAAACTATTCCGAAGAACCCTTTCCTACATGCACACCTCCGGCCCCAACAGTGGTTGAAGAGGCGTTGGAGGACAAAACCTTGTTGGCAGAGGGAACTTGTATTTGCAAGAAGGAGGAACCTTTCATCATGGATTCTTTACTAAGAAATTTATTTCTATCGGTGAAAAGAAGGCAAATTTTTCTCGATCTTGGGAAACAGTCTTTTACTTGGAGGAAAAAAAATTATTCAGAGTCTGGAAAACTTTTAAACACAAAAATTAAATCTTTCATGGAAGAATTTTATAAGTGTGTGATCCCTTCCTCCCTCGATCTTTTGAAGGTAACAGTAAACAAAGAAGGAAATCAAGTCCTTTTGGAGTCCATGGCCAATAAGTTGAAGGAATGGGAGAATTTCCGAGTAGTTCATATTTATAATACAACGGCTCTCTTTTATTTTTTTAAATGGCAGTACCAAAGTGAAACACCTAAACGACATCGCTGTGAAAACATGAAAGCGTTTGATGAAAAGAGGAATTTGGGTACATTTTGTCCTGATACCGTCAAAAGAGAAATCACAAGTGGATTTTCTATCAAGGGAGTCTCTTCAGATATGGGAGTTCGGGATGATGAGTAAAGTATTCAACTCCCGTTGGTTCCAACCCCAGGTGGATTTCTTGGCGTCAAAGGGTTTCCACGTGATTTCAAATTACGTGTCTTGGATGAGAGACAATCAAGCGGAGGTATTAGATGCGTTCTCCATCAGGTGAAAAAGAAGGGTTACTTCTTTTTTCCAGTCCCTCTCCTTCCGAGAGTGATAAGCAGACCAAAGAACAAAATGGTTCTTCAGCAATCCTGATAACTAACGAGTGGACAGTGGCGAAATGGTTCCCACAGTAGCAGGATATGTCGAGAGACTCAACAAAATTGGGAAAAGCGATGAGACTTCTCTTGTACAGAGATCCTCATAGCCTCCCAGAATTAGGGATTCTAATGGCATAGTTGGAGGAGCATTATTAAATAAAGGGCTTGATGCTAAAGCAAATAAAAATCATATTTTCGGACATTCGTTCTTCGACTAAGAGAACTTACACATTTAAACATACCTAAAACTGTTGTTTAGGAGAAGGTATGTCTCCATCTAATGTGTCGGGGAATGTACTAATGAATTACCTAGCATCACATCCCACATCTTGTTAATGTTCCCTCGCAACAACAAAATCGGATATAGTAAATAATCAATCAATGCCCGAAATATTATCAACAGATAATTTGTTAACTAGATTTATGAAAGGATCATTCAACTTCAATCCTCCGTTAACTAAATATCAAGCTACATGGGATTTTAAAGTTCTCCTGAATAAATTAAAAGAGTATGGGTGTCCGGATTTTTTATCATTTGAATTGCTGGCAATAACGATCCTTACTCTAATAGCTTTGGCGAGTATAGCTAGAGCTAATTCTTGAACTTTATTAGGTTCGAACTACAGAATAAATAGTGATGGATCTATTTTTCTTCCCTTATTGGTTCTAGAAAATAATTCAAGTTAAGGCTATATTAGAAGTGGAGTTAGTTTAAGAAGTTTCTCGGACGAGAAACTGGATCCAGTTCGACATATCATTGAGCATGTAAAAAAGACTGTACAGCTAGAAGGTAAAAGAAAAAAATTATTTGTGACTGTGAAGGGATGTTGGCCCATTGCAACTTAGATGGGTCGTAGATAGTTAAGGGAGATTATACAAATCTAAGATATCAATATTGAAGCTCTTAAAGCTCATAGTTTAAGATACGCTGTTGTTACTTTAAAAAGAGTTTTAATGGGAGTTCATCTCCATAAATTATTAATGAAGGTTTTTGCTCTGAGGAATCACTAGCTCTTCATCGGTTTAATAATGTTCCTATAAGGAAATAATTTATAAATAGTTAATCATATTTATTAAAAAATTTCGGAGTTCAAGAAATCAAGTGCAATTGACATTTTGTACATATATATATTTGTTTAATAATAATTAAAAGAATAAAATACAATAAATATGTTTGAATTTGTGCTCCTTCCTTTCAACTGGCTTGGAGTAAAACAACTTTGGAGGATTACAAATGTATAGCCACTGTGAAATAAAATAGAAGACATTCACTAAGTCTACCTGCAAGGTAAAGCATTAAACCAAGTAGCGCATCGAGGGCCAACGTCATGAATATCTCTGAAGAATGTCTTAGTCAAAGTTTACTTTTTTTGTCCGCTAGAGGTATTATTATTTCTAGCATTTTGGAGAATCATTTCTTTTTCTCTTTTCAATGAGTCAAGTCAATTATTGTGACTTCATTATTTGTTGTAGGCTTTTTGTGTGACTCGGAACAACAATTAAGGAGAATGAATTGGTATTGTACAACGAAGAAGGCTCGTCCCGTGTTTGGGAAGAGACTGGATGCTATCCCATCCGGGAAAAAACCTATAAGTAAAGTTGGAACAGTGACAAAGGAGAAGTCTCCTCACTAAGTATTTCTTCCTCAACTAGCCAAGCTGATATGCTACCTTTAATCCTTCCTCTCGTACTTGAGCAACTCAAGTCTTAATTGGAGAAACAAGCAAAAAAAAGTACAGCAAAACTTCTTCCTGAAAAAGGATTCTATCAAACTTCTTCAGGAAGAAGTGTTCTCTCTGGGGGTCTCATTGTCTCATAATCATTAGAAATCTTTCTTCGAGGACAAGTTCTATCTTGGCAAGGAAACTCATGATGTATTGGAGCTGGTCGGAGTAAATACGGAATTAAGAAGACTAGATAGAAGGTTGATCTTCTTCTTTGTCACTTTCTTCAATACCAACGAAGGATAGAAACAAGCTTCAAGAGCAATTTCTATTCCATGAAAGCCCCTTAAAAAGTAGTTTAGGTCTTGAAAGATCCCATCATGACATCATGGAGACAGTTTTCTGCTGTTCAAGGACTTGGTAAAAGTCATTTTAGAGGTGGCTAAGGTGGAAATTTCCCTTAATAATACTATAAAAGGAATGAAGTTCCGCAAGAGAACATTCTTGAGAGATGCACCACCGACCAAAAGAAATTAAATTAGAGAAGAACAGACACCCGTAGGACCGAATGAAACTTATAAGGAGCTAACCGGCCCTCCTATCCGGAAAAAGAGAGGAGGTATGTTAAGATTCTATAGATACTTTGGTATCAAAAAACTTGCTACACCTTATCACACGCTTATCTTGATTTAGCGAATATTCACATCCATAATTATCAGGATGAGAATTCTAGTGATATATTAATTTTGGGATTACCCTTTCCATATGAATCGAATATTACTTTATAATTAGGCCAAAGATACGTAATGTTCTATTTATTCAAAAAAGTTGAAGGTTAATAAAATTGAAACAACAACAAAAGTATGTTGCAACACTGAAAGCATAATATCCCTTGTCAAATCAGTTCATGGTCATGTAGCAACAACAATGAAACGAACAAGACAATGTGCGCAGAAAAAGAAAAAAACTTTCTAGAAAATTGCAAGCTCTTAAATATTTATAATATGTAAGGGAGAGCTGAACTAATAGTTGGTGCGAAATTCACTCTTTGCCATATTACTCACCCTACATATATGCAGAAGTGATATTAAAATCTTTCTTTCTTTTTTTTGGACAGGGGTGACCTAACACAAAAATAATCTTGAACATAAATCCAGAAAACACAAAGCGAATTGAATGTCATACATGGCAAATAGACTCCTTGGGTTAGATCTTCAACGAAGAAAAGGAAGTATATTTTAAGAAAATGTTAGAATGACGGTCGCTATTTAAAAATATTACATTTAAAAATAGAGACATGGTGAAAAATATTATTTTTTTAGTTATATCATGTCTCTTAGAAATAAACAAATACGCATTTTACTACAGGACAATGTCAAAATTCAATACATGAGACAACTTATAAGCAAGAGAGATACATACGGCAAAATTTGCCACAATTACCAGTTACAACCTAATGTGGAACATTACACAGGAGTTCTTCACAAAGCTGTACTCTATGTTGACTCAAGCAGTGATGATGGTGGCTTTCAGTTGGTCCTTTGTTGTGCACCGGACTCCCAAAAGAGGTTTGAGGTGCCCAAAAATACCAAAGTGTAGGGGGGAACAGTCGGAACTGTGGGCAGGCGAAGAGTCTTGCTTTCATACATGTTGAAAAGGATTTTGCATGGGGTCACACGCTTTAATCTATCCAAAAGCAGAAGAGGAGGTTTCTAATTGGCATTAAAGTTTAAGCCTTGCTTCACCGAGCGGCGCATGGTGGTCTAGCTGCTTTCAAATTCACGAGCAAGGCCATTGACGGTCGCCAATCCACTACTTATGTCTTGAATAGTGTATTTAAATAACTCAATCAATTGTTTTGGCCTTGATTTGAACTTGTGGAAAGTTTTGATGGGCCTCTCGCGGTCATCTTTTACGCAGGTGAGCAGTTAAAGCCCAGCACTCGAGATCTCTGATGGTGATTTTCCATGAGTGAATAGCTCCAGAATTGCAGCTCAATGTTGCACCGTGTTTTTTGGTTAGGATAGTTTTATTAATATTGTTTACAGTTTTTTTAGACAATTGCTTACCATAAGTTATAAAGGTTGAACATCGAAATATAACAAATAAGATAAAGGCGTCCCATTTAAAAGAAAAAACAACCACTTTATTTTAGAAGGAGATTTAGAAAAACATCTTATCCTGCAGCATTTTTTAATGCTGCAGGATAAGTAAAAACAAGTAGTGAGACAGTATTTCTATTTCTGTCTGAATGTGAATTTGAATCTGAAAAAACCCACGCAAAATATTTAATGCCCATTAAAATATCAAAACTGTACTTATATTTTATATTCATTGATCCCTATCAAAATGAAATAAACTTTTATTTCAACAAATATTTTAAACATTTTGTCCAAATTCATATCCATGAAAACACCACTTGCATAAAATATACATTTACTTTTAAATAACTTGTTAAACCCCCCCTTCATAAATGATTTATTCTGTTTAGGCCTGATTTTTTTACACCCTCATATTGTTTGATTACATTTTATAAAAGCCAGGGATTGCTCCAACTTTTTTTCCCAATTGAACATTTTAATTATACAAAAAAGACAATTAAAGAAAATAATAATTGTAGAGATTATATTCAAATTTCCAGGGTGAGTTGAGAATGATAACGAATGTTACGATCCTTCATTTGATTTCAATATTCAATTTATATACACAGGGAAACCTATTTATAGATATTAGGATTCTGGGAAATTCCGGGGTGAGAGAACAAGTTATAAATACTGTATTTTCTGGACTATAAGTCGAACTTTATTTAAAATAGTTTTCGTTACTGCGACTTGTATATTAAATTATAGTTTACTCATTAAATCATCATCTGCTGTGAAAATTTAAGTAATGGGATATAAACACAAACCACGTGGTCTCTTACGAGGAGGACAGTAAACCCTAAAATCACATTTACAGGGTGGGAACCCAAAACTTGCAGGCGAATATAATTACGATTTTATCCCTGTTATTTTTCATTATAATGTTTCATTTAACTAACTAAACGACAGCTGAAACCAAAATACACAAGTTTTCTTTTTATCTAATATCTATAAGTGTAAATATGTTGAAGCAACTACAAACAGACAAAAAGTGTGAAATTTTATCTGTGCTGGTGTCAGTGTAAAGAAGGCTCTCCATTCAAATTGCTTACAACAGGCGATGGCAACTTTTGAGACATGGAGTGCCAACTTCAACATTTATAATCAACGAGTGGCCCACTATCATCAATAATAGTAAAAAACACAAACAAACTAAGGGAATATTGTCAAATTTGCGCGTGCCAGAAGTGGCACGCGTGCCATAGGTTGCCGACCCTTGGCCTATAGCATCAAGAAGTCCATTAACGATGGGAATTGTGTTGAAATTTGTGTTATGAATCTAATTATTTTACATTTATGTAAGCATCCACATGGCGGACTTTTGGCCTCTCTCCATGTGATTCTTCTGCAGCCCTGACCTCAACATCCTGGAATTTTGAAGTTTGGGGTGTCTTAAAGAAAAATTGTCTGCTGGACCTCTCATTCTAATTTAGATTTGTATGAAGTTGCTGTCATAACAGCTGTCTTCAACGGCAAGAGCTGTCAATCTGTTTCTGGTGTGTCGAGGCTATTATTGCTTATGAAAATAGGACATACTAAATAAAGAATACAAATAAATATAGCCTCGAAACATGTCACAAATTGATTTTAAGTGCTCTTTTCTGGATTCTATAAAAATCTTTTTTTTTAGCTTTCTTCAAACTGCTGCAAGTTTTGAGTCCTCACGTTGTATCTAGTTGGCAACTTAATACAATCTCGGCCTACATAATATGGAAAGATGGCATAAATGACGTCATAAGAATCAGGGTACAATAACTAAAAAAATAGAATAATGAGTGTGTGTTTGTCCTTCAATCATGGCCAAGCCAATGAATGGATTTTCCTGAAATTTTTTATTTAGATTCTTAAGGCTCAATAAACGGTTCTGCTAAGAGTTTTTTGGTCTTCAATACACACTATGGCGGCATATAAATAGCATTTTTGAGCACTTCATCTGTACAAACTGAGGCCTGGAGTGTATTTTGGATATTAGAAGGGTTTTTTGATGCTCAGGAAGGTGGGGGGTTGAATAATTTAACATACCTTAGGGACCAGCAACTCATATACACGAACCGTAGTGTGTATTCTAGAATATTATATGGGGTTCTTGGTACTTAGTGCAGTTTAAACTCCATTGAGACCATGTACTTCAATTGTACTACCTGAGAGTATTTTGGGATATTAGGAGGGTTCCTTGATGCTCAGAGAAGGGCGGTTGTAATGTTCTACGAACACCACCAACAGACGGAAGCAACGGACCGGAGTAGAGTCAATAAGAACACCTTTGGATTGGGGGGTACAATCATACACTAAAACATATATTCTGTAAGGGATTACATTTAAAAGGATGTACATACTATGACTATTAAAATATACAAACTCGTAAAAACACAAGGTACCTACCTATCTATTTAAAACAAATCCCTACGTCATGATTTAAAAGTAAATAAAAGACAATACATAACAGCGGTGGAGAAAGGTCTATGAAAAAAGAGCCACGTGGTCTATTTATTTCGACCAGCGACAATAGTTAAAGCCTACAACGGTTCACTTATAGCTAGTACAAGACGATAAATAAATCTTATTGCTTGTAAGAATATAAACATCCCATACAAATGCAAATACGAATAGAATTCTAGAGACAATCCGATCTATAATAAAAGAATAATTAAATGTAAGATTTCACAGAAAAAATATTATTATTCGGGAGTTCTTCGTTGGTTTTTTAAAACACTAAGAAATTGTGGGATCATGCACAAAGAAACACTACACCTACCTATTATAAATGTTTAATGATGCTATAACAAAGTTTAAAATGGATTGTAATTATACAGGGCGTTGCAACAAAACTTCTTTTTTTATATTGCGTGGCAATCAGGATGTAGAAGAAGTAGGAGAGTGGGGGATCTAATGAAAATATTTAGAACAGTGAAGTTTGTAAAATTATTTTAACGATAATAATTACACAAATAGCAAAGATCGACAGCTAAAGTGTGTGCTATCTGTTCAAATGGCATGCAAGTATTCTAAGCTGAGGGGTTTTGTTCAAATCGGGTAACTGAAACGGTATTTATTCCAGAAAGCCCAACATTTTTTAGACCTTTGTTCAATCCCCCACAACTAATTATTTAATAAGTGAAAGTTTCGATTTGTTTCCGATTAAATTTTTCATTACTTTTTTTATAAAATAACAATCCCTTTAAAAAGTCTAAATGAAAATCACGTTTTTTCATATTTTTTGAATCTAAAATAAAACTTTTCTGATATTTAAAACTTGTTTTACTACGTATATAATTGGGTGTATCCAAACATCAATCAAAGGCAAAAGGCTTAGAATCTAAGCCATTCAAAAATAATCGGAACTTTCATATTTAATCAACAACACCTATTCAAAACTCTATTTTTAGAAAGTTTCATTACTTTTTCTACACTCGGTATGATGTCTTGGAAAGAAAGTGCAATAGGCTTCCATTCTCGACAAAGTGCCCCATATGAACAGAGGTTCATCATCAAACCATGTTGGAGGCTGTGGTTAAAGCTGGAGGTCGTAGGTCGTTGTTTAGAATGATTGAGTTCACTATGCACGCCGTCATGTACAAGCAAAATAATTTGTTAATTGGGAAATAAATTGTAGCACTCACTATCCTTAAATTTTCTGGATTTATTTCCCCACCCTGTGTACAAATCCATGGAGTTCTAGACACATTCAATATTTCCCATTCCTTTTTAAATCCTTTTCTTGAATGAAATGTTACATGGACCCCATTAAAAATGTAATTAATTAAAGTTTGTGAGAAATTCCTTTATCCATAATCTGAAAAGTGCATTATATCAATATTAAATGCTATGCTGAAACAACAAGAAAGAAATGACTCGACTTTTTTTTAATTTGTTAATTAGGAGTTTTTTAAAAATAATTTGCTGATTTAATTTGCGTATCAAAGGGAAAATGAAATGAAACCTGTCTCATTAAGTAATTTGATTATATATACTTTTTTTTAAATGTAACTATAAATGGAAGTTATAAAATACATGGGAAAGTATTTGAAGAGAGTATTAGCAATGGAGAAACCCCAAATTAACATATATATCTCCAGGACGGCGCAAGATGTACACAGTTGTAGTAGTATACAAATATATAAGCACACTACTAATAAACGCAAGACATCCTTTGCTATGCAAACAAAGTTTGTATGTTCGTCGACACCACATTTTACAATGTGTTCTGAATATCTTAGAACTTCGTGGCTACTTCATTTAATAAATTACAAAGCATAGAGGCGGGCGTTTTAGCTCAGCACGTCATATTAAAAAAAAAGGAGAATATATAAAATAAGAAAAGTGACTTGAGATCAGTGGTTCCAAATCTGTAGATTGCGACCCTAACGAGGATGGCATTACAATTTGTATGGGATCACCTAAGGCCTTCAAAAAAGTTGATCTATTATACCAAATGTCCTTGTGTTGTATTTCTTGTGAATATGAATATTATTTAAATATAATAGTTAACTATATTGAAATTTATTTTGTAAAAGTGATGTTACCCATTATGAATTAGAGACAGGTATTAGGAAAAGAAAATATCTAGAGGAATTTTTAATTAAAGATTTACTTGTATAGTGGAAGCAAGAATTAAAAAAACAAATTTCATTTATAAATTTTTTTTTTGACAATAAAGACATTGTGTCTATAAATTTTCAGAATTTAGAAGGCAATTTTTTTATATGGACTAGTACTAATTAGCTCTAACAATGCAAGGAAGAAGGATCGGCCTAAATAATTTTGTTTCCTTTGAGTCACTGCAACTAAAATATGTCATTAAGGGGTCACGGAAACAGAAAGGTCAGAAACCACTGCTTTAGATAAACCCTAGTGGATCAATGCTAATGTTGTCTTGGTCCTTAATTAGGACCAAGGACTGTGGTACAATCTAGTCCAGTCCCACTCAGTCCCGTTCCTTTATTCGGTCCTTAAAGAAGGTAAAATCGATCCCTCGTGACGTGTTTAAGGGTATTTTTCCTTTTTTTTTAAATGATTCCATCATATAATAAAGTGAATTATATAAATAATTAAAAATATATAATGTTCGTATTATACTGTATTATAATGAATTTATGAATATTATTGCAACATACATATGTGCAATGTTATTCATACATATCTCATATACAGGGTTGATTTTATCTAGTGGTACAATCTCGGACAACTTTTATTCAATATGGGCGCCCTCAACTCTAATAATTACCTCAATACAAGACTAAATCCTTTGCAGACCTTGATTATATAGTAAGACTCGAGATTGGTCAACTCCTTCCTGATGGAAGTCTCTAGTGACTGAAAACCCCCTGTGAGGAGTAGCACAGACCCTCTCCTCCAGACCAGCTTAGATAGGTTAGTCTAAGGAGGCCATGTCTGGAGAGGAGGGAGGCCACATGTTGAGGTCCCAAAAGACAGTAAAGTTATATATCATGAAGGACTGGGTTTTAGTGGGCGGCGTGATGACACAGAGCTCCCTTTTGAGTTAAAACAAAGTTGTCCCCGAAATTTAATCTGGGCCAAGGGAGCACTTCCTTATCCAGAAGTTGGATGTAAGCATCTACATTGAGCCGTACCTTCCTCTCCGTGGAAATGGGAGGGTAGACTCAAAAACCTCCAAGACTATGGTTTCGGTTGGGTTTTTGGTTGTAAATAAATGTCTCACTGAAGGTGATACATTTTTTGAATGATTGGTTGTTATGAAGCGGCTGTTCTGCTTATTCACAGTGGCATCAACTGTGGCCTTAAGAAAATTTAGAACCTTCTTTGCTCTTTCCAAACGTCTCAACTAGCTCTGTTCAGAGATCATTTGTCTTATTGTCCTCCACTGTGATTTTGCACCAATGTAATTCCGGAATGAAAATAATATAATGTGTTCAACTCTACAAGATCAAATTATTTGCCCTAATAATCCATCTATATTTGAATTCCAAGGGCCTACTATTAAGGACCAGTTAAAGTACCGACAGTGCTAATGATCGATAGGCCCGATCCTAAGACTAGACTGGACATAATAAATAAGGCCCAACACATTGGACTGAGTAAAACAACCACAAAACTGCCTATAAAGTTTTTATGATTTAGAATGAAATCATATCTTTCTAACATCAGATAGTGTAAACTGATTTCACTTATACAACCCAAGATGCACATTTTTATAGCTATCTATTGGAAAATTAATGAACTTTTTATATATGAATTTCTTCACTGTTAGTATGACTAAATATATTTAAATTTATATGAAATTATATTCATATTAGGGCCCAAGTTTTATCAAACCGACCCTGATTTCCTGATACCGTGACAGGAACGAGAATGTGGAGAGCCCAGAGCAAGACAGGTCCAAGACTTGGGATATCAAATAAGGATAGATCCAGTTAATACCTGTAATCAAAACTTTAAAATAATGGCAGGTGAGTACCAGTTTTTACCAGAATATTTGTCGCATATTCTATTCTATTACGATTGACTGGTAATTTCGAGTGGCTTCCTCTTTGAATGAACGCTTATGCACAAATGATGACTGAGCAAACAAAGAGCGGCATCATTAGTTAAGAAAAATCAGCTAGACATTCTAAAGATTACGTCAGATGTAATTATAGCTTATTTGCTTCCCTTCCTATTCTGTCACTTATGAACATGGCTCATTGTTAACTTTGTGCATTACTCTGTACTTCAGAAGGTTCTTTGTTATCAAGGCTAAATAGCTACAAATTACTTTTGAATTTTTGTTTGGGGTAATTAAGAAGACTTCACCAACACTCCATATGTAATTGCTGAAGTTTTGAGTCAAGAAGGGCTTCTCTTCAAACATTTTTAACTACCACTCTTCAGCCATGAACACTTTGGACACGGTAGACGAGTCCAAGGCCTTCTTTTAGTGATAGACATGGCCTCAAAAGAGTGTTTTGAAGCTTGTATCGCTTCGTGGACTATCCTTGAGGCTGTACCCATCTTGCAGGCGCTTGTGAACGCAAGCATATAAACATAGTTCTCAGGTGGCTTTGTTTTAGGTCTTACATTGCTCCAAATTTAAAATTTCCACCCTGTGCGTACAGGATGAGGACTCAAAAATTAGAATCCTCTTCGAGGCCGTCTAGCCTCAGTTCTAAATGTTAGTCAGTTTTGTACTTGGTGCCATTCGAGATAACTAACCAAAAATTACAATTTGATATTGTTGTTGTTTTTGTACGATCAAAAATGTCCGTGTAACAAGTAAAACAGCAGAGGGTGTGCGATCTCCTCCACGCACAAGATTTACTCCGACAAGAAGATATTCACAGTGGACGCTATTCTGAGCAGAAGAAACGATCGCTTCTTGGCTGAATCAAGAGGTCAAGTTGAGGAAATCTTCAGAACCTAACATCCACCTCAGGTTATTGTACACAGCGTCATGGCGTCTGACGGCAGCAAGATCCCTCCCTACTTCTTCAACACGGGCGTCTACTGCAAGGTACTCAGGTACACCATATTTGAAGAGTACGTCCCCAAGAGACAATTATTAGTTTTCCCAAGACGGCGCCCCAAAGGCTCCTAGAAGGTGCAGCATTTTTGCAGGGAGAACATGGCCTCACCCTTTGTGAACACCTGGGCTTCGCTGGTTGGTGCGTCTTGGAGTATGTTTAATCAAATAATTTGAAGATCAGAGAGATTTGCCCATGGCAGGTGGGGAGGGGGGCTCCTCAGACTATACCAATCCTGCCCACAAAAAGTTGCGTAAACTTCTAACCCCGTAGATAATTAATTGCCTATTTTCATTTTATAACATCATAACAAATATATGGGAGTCAAGGTTATTCGACAAAAAAATATAAAGTATTTATTTAGTACACTGATAGTTATAAAAATAAAATTATCAATCTAGTTTTCATCAATAATTTAATATGTACAATGCTCATTAGAGAAAGAGGTCAGTTGTAGTCCTGCGTTGTCTTTGCATAGACAAGAGCAATGCAAAAGATATGTTTCCTTATCAAACACGCACAATAGTTAGTAGATATATAGCAACATTCCTAGTTGCGCAACAAATGCTCTTCTTTTGTAACCCGTGAAGTCGACTTCAAACGAGACAACCTGTATATCTCATAAATATATATATTATATGTAAATATTGTTGATAGAAATCAGTGATAACCAGTGGCGTATAAAATATATAAATTTGTTTTTGGTTGAGGCTTAGCGGTTCTTTTGGTCCAGGTCTCGGTTCTTTAATTTCAAAGGTTTCTGTCTCGGTTCTTTTATTGTCCAAGCTCACTTTGGTAACAGGCAATGAAAACTGGAAAATTTGGCCCCAAAAAATGATCTTAGATACAAACAGGCCGCAGGTACCTTATACGCAGAATGCAAGTGCCCCGAGTTCCATCAGGCCCCCAAAAAGTAAGGTTGCTGAAGACAATGGGTTTCAAAGTGGGGGCCTTGAAACAAGGCTAAGGGGCGTAGGAAGAGTGAGAATTGAGGATTACTTTCAGTCTACACATACATTTTATACATGTTTCGTGTCAAGGGGCCCTCAGCTAAAAGTGTAGGGGCCATTGTTGTAGTAAAGTTTGGGAAACCCTGAATTAAGAAATATTATAGTTATCATATTATCATAGGGCCCTAACAAAGTTAGTAGCAAACCCGGATCCATTATCTACTCCACCTTTTCTCTCTTTTATTTACAGAGTCTGGTCCCTAACACTCATATACAACTGTATCATCTTGGCGATGTACAAAAAAATCATTGGAAAATACTGCAATTATACCTAAATAAAAACTCAGAAAATGGACTTATTGATTAAGACAAATTAATTTTTTTATTATATATGTATATTGTATTTTCTTTATACATAGGGATAAAAGCACAAGAACCGCGACGGATAAGCAATATATTGCAGTCGTAGTTTGACTCTGTCAGTTCCGTTTCTACCAGTTCAAGAACCAGAACCGCAGAACAGCTAGACCAATACTGGCACAACCTTCGAAATATGTCCTACCAGTAAGTAAAAATAAAATAAACGGAAAATAAATATGGTAATCCAGAATGTTTGAGAGGAGAGTAGCTTCATGAAGTCTTATTAAGTCAGCTGCAAGCAGCTGTGGTAAAAATCCAATAAACACAATTTTCATCCCTATGTAGCATAGTCTAGGAATTCTCCGTTGTCAATCCTCATTTCTTCTCCCATCCCAATAAGGATTTACATTGATAACTCTGCAACACATCCTCAAGATTACTATCAGTCTTTTATGAGCATACAAAAATGTTCAATCCGGTCATATAACTACTGATGCAAATCGGGTGCATTTTGTAGCTCATCCGGGTTTTTTTTGTTGCTTTTTTTTGTTTTGTTTTTGGTATTGTAAAACTGAAGAATGAATTTTCTTTTCCTAAGCTGTTGTCATTATTAATTAATTCCTCAAGAATGAACTTCTTTTTTCTAATAATACAGCATCTCATTGACGTATACAAAACCGGATTGAACATTTGCAAGCCCTCGTAAAAGATGGAGCGTAACCTTGAGGATTTGTTGCAGAGTTATAATTGCAAGTCCTTGTTCGACTTAGGGTAGAATTGAGGATCAATATTAGAGTCATTCTTTTCTATTCTTGTTTATTTCGTTCTCCCCTTCCCCCCCCCCCTTGTCACAGCTGAATGTGGCTGATTTTATTAGATGTGAGGAAAGTTAAGCTCCTGTCCTTCAATTAGTGATGGATCGGTCTAAAAAAACAACTAAAAGACTGCAGTCCGTTATCGGTATTTTTTAGTTACTACTAACTACGTCATTTGAGTGGCTGAAGTTACGTCATAATTCATTATCCCTTTCAAAGGGGCAAGGTACCTTTAGAAGATGTGTAACTAGAACGTATTATTATACGGTCTAGACATCATTCATCATTTTCTTCATCCTTATATTCTTCAATCCTAGCTATGAGTGAAGAAAATAAAAAAGATAGCTAAGACCCTTGGACTGAAAAACAAATGTATCAGTGCTTAGAACCGTTGAATGTTAAAAAGATCCGACTTTTATAATAATAAAAAAGACTCAAAAGACGGTTAAGGGGATCAGTCTTTCAACCTCCAATACATCCTTTAAATTGTCTTGGTTACCATATTTATTTCGGTTTCTTTTTTTTAACATGCCCAAAATAAACAGGACTTTCATCACTACATAATATAAAGCTTTTATTTTCTTTTTTTAATATGACCCACAGACGATTGCATTGTTATGTCTTAGATCAAGTTTCTACGCTGCCCTAAGACACACTCAAAGATAATTTTACGTCGTAAATAGACACAAATACACTTTTCTTTATTAATATAGATGTACCTAATATGTCAATAAAAGTGATTTGCCTAATATACATTTCAAACACCACCTATGAATAAATTCCTAGGATTTCGCATAATTATATCGTCCAAAAGAAATAATTATATGAGACGTATTAAATAGTCAGGATATTTATGTAATGTTTTAGTCAACATTACATAAATATTTATAATATTTCTCCAATTTTATCTTGTTGTTAAATGAAAATATATATAATATATGATTTTTTTTTAATACAAAATTAGATTTTTTTGACATAAAGAAATGTTTTCTTCAATCCTTAAATAGCTGTTATGAAATATCTACGTATAAATTGAACTATGTAGGATATTTTTGTCATTATATATATATTTTTTAAATGCAACAAAAAATTTGTATCTTGAGTCTCACTCCAACATTAAAAAGTTTATTCGAGTTTGTTAATTCAGAAAATGAGTCGCAGATCAGGATTGTGTTTAATCGTCACTATGACAAAGCCATAACTTAATTGCTTGGCCCTGACAGCCTCTTCAGAAATAAAAAGAAACATTACTGTCTAAAAAATACGACTTTAGAAGTAATATGGTCACAGTTTATTAAAAAGCCCCAAAAATAAAACAGCGAAAATGAATAGGACCATATTTTATTTTCCAAACAATAAAGTTTAAATTCGGAAAAAATGGGATATTCATTGATGCAATTGAAAAAAATGTTCAACAAACCCACCCCCAGAGAAAAATCTCAGGACTGGTACTGTCTATATGAAGAAATCTTAGAAGATAACCTCGTATTATATGGGTTGTTAATAAAATAAATTTTTAAACGATTTTTTAGGCCGAAATGAGCAAAAAAAGACTTCTAAAACTTTGAAAAAGAAACACCGAAAATATCAAAATGGATCAATTTGAAATTAAAGAAAAATACATTTAAAAAAAAGACAATTTAAAGTAATAAGTATTTTATATATATTTATCATAATTTATTAATGAATTCTGCTATTTTATATTGACAAATCAAGAGTTTAGACAGATTTTCTTCTCTTAATTCTCCGTTTTACCTCAAAGAAGTGAGCCTAATATAGGAAGGTTTTTACAGGTGGATTTTCCCTCAAAGTATATAATCAAAGAATGGTCATAAGATGTTGTGTAATTTAACTTGAGTCTTAATTTGTCTCTACTTATTTCATACCAGACTAGAAAAAAGAGCAATTTTTTCCAAAAATGTCAAAGTGACCATTTTCTAAAACGATTGAGCAATCACTACCAAATCCAAAGTCTAGTTATTAACGCATTTTGCTTTTGTAGTACCAATGGCAACGTTCTTTATTATTTGATATTCATTTGTTAAACCTTGCATGTTCTATAATGCATTTTCCATGATGTATGTTTTCCAAAGTAATCAATCAAAGAGACAATATAATCATTGGGATATCAACTCCTACAGAGCCAGTGAGAGAGATCTAATAATACAAGCATGATGCAATAATCATAGAATTTTCATAATAATCATGACATAGGAGCAAAAAATAGAGAAAAATGAATATGTAAGGAAGAGTAGGTTCTTTTTTTAGATTAATTGAACGGCGTTCCATGTACCGTGTGTTCAATGAAATATGATTTAAAGGGCTGATAAAGCCAAGACAAATGCTTGAAAAACCTATTTTTTGGAAGTAAGGGCTCTTATACACACACTATTTTTGTTAAAATTGAGTCTTCAGCCCATATTTAAGATCCAATAAGAAATAACTGTACATAACCTGAAGATATGTACCTACCAAGTGGTCCATTCAAATCTGAACACTTTGAATATTATACTTTTATACGATATATTCTATTAATTAAAAATAGAATTTCAGTGGCCTCTTTCCCATCACAAGGCTCTTTCAATGCACTTTTTTTTATAGCTCTCTCGAAAATCTGCTGTGAAACCCTGAGATCTCTTGCATGGGCCTAATAGACTTGAGGGGATTGGCATAGGCTATTCTTCTATAACTCCTCTGGGTCCAGTTAGGTCTTTTTTGAGAGATCTCTTCTTCCTCTCCAATGTTTCGTAATTGGTGATGGCGTAGACATTGGTCCTAGAGACATCCAACTGCTTGGAGTACACGAATGGAATTCAAGTGTCATTTTCTCGACTTTTATGTAAGCTAGATAGCTCTAGTTTTTTTTTTTTTTTATAACTAATTTATAAACTAATAACAATGTTCCTAGTTTATTCGTCTTAATTGCTAACTTTAATTCGAGTTTTCAAACTATTGCTACTACAGGCTACGTGGACACTGGAGATATTTACCTTCAAATAGATTTAACAAGGTTGTATCAGACCTTTATATGGGAATTAGAATAAGGCTGTCCCATGTCCTGTCCTGTCCCTTTTACTAGTTCTTGAAATGTGTCCTTCAATTTTAGATCAATCTTTAGAAGGCATCATTTTCCCTAATTTTATAGTATAGTATTTCAGCTTATCAATTGAATTAGATTTTTACACATTTTAACTATCAATCTTGACAATAATAGTGTGTCGTTATTCTACATTTATATCTAATGAAAGGTCTTATAATTCTTATAAAAATTGCTGAAGATGAAGTGATGATGACGTCATTGGCTGATAACTATGATAACATCCTAGTTAGCAAAGGTTGTTGTACAGGGTGTCCACGATAAATTGGAACTACTTTAAACTTCATCCAGATCCATAATTATGATATTCAGGGTTAAATCATACTAATATAAAATGTTGCGTGAACAATACACTATATCTTCCACCACAATTGTTTTGACAACAAACAATAGTCATCATGGAACAAGCAAGGAGAGACGCCATCATCGAATCGGCTCGCACGGGACACAAGCCCTCTGCTATCTACAAGCTTCTTAACTACCCCAAGGCCACGGTGTATTGGGTCTTCAATGCCTGGGAGGTTGAGGGTAAGGTCTGCTGCAAGGTTCACAACATGAGAAGTGACCGAATCCGCACTCCTTGCTTCCTTGAAGGCCTCCGGAAGTCCATCAATAAGGCTGTGAATGAGGACCTCGGGTACAGGTCATACCGAATGGCCAAACAACACATCCTCACGGCATCCAGGAAGGCCACCAGACTCACCAACGGTAAGTGTCTCCTCAATGACCTGAAGACCCATGGAGGAAGAATCATCTTCTTCTCCGACGAGAAGAACTGGATTGTCGACAGAAGCTACAACGTCCAGAATGACAGGTGGCTTGCCAAGGAGAGAGAAGAGGTCCCTGCGGTCTTCACCATAAAGTTCCCGGGCTCCATTAAGAGGGAGTGGAATGCTGTCGATTCTGCAGAAGTCATCGGGGCATGCAAATTCTTTAGGGGCAGGATGGAGAAGATGGTGGCTGCTGAGGGAGGACATGTCGAATAAATTTATTGTTTAATATCATGTCTAACTTTTTCATATTAACAAATACACTCCAAATTCTATTTTTATCAAGCAGGTTGATTTTTAAGATAGTTTCAATTTATCGTGGACACCCTGTACACCACCAATTTTTGCGCCCAAATCGTACGCAACCTTAAAATTTAGGATGGTACAACCAAAATTTTTGCACCACACATCCCTAATATTGAAAGAATATCAAGTATATATTGTGTCAAATTTGGCGCGCCGACCTCAAATTGATTGTGATAAAGCTATAAGCCAAGGGGCAATACGAAGAACACGTGATCATATTTGTACAAAGTATTAATACCAGTTATGGGAAAAAATCTCTAGACTTTCAATCTAGAACTTTATCAAGATTTATTTCAGCAACCAGGAGTAATAGGGTTAATTCAATTAAATAAAAGTAATTAAACTGATGTATTAGCTACTAGCTTTGCAGCAATGATGGCACCCTTTAAGAAACTAGTCCTCGGGCATTCCATCCCATTGCTGGTTGACGGTGTCCTTGAGGTTATGGATATTTGGATGAAGGACGGTGCAGGTCTTGGATTCAACATGCACCCAAAAAGTGAAGTCCAATAGGTTAGCATTTGGTGATGGGGGGGGGGCATATTTCCTTTGGTCAGAAAGGCAAGTTGTCGCTACAATTTTTAAAAATATTACTAAATTATAATATAGTATCGAATAAAATACAATGAAAGATTTAATATAACGGAATATACATATGTTTTTCATTTATAAATTGTGAAAAAATAACATGAAAATGAGAGTCTAAAAGTACTTAAGGCATACATTGCTGTTTGTATGATTGACCTATTTGACGAACTACAACATGATTTCAGGCTTTTTAATGTTTCTTTTAGAGGAAAGGTTGTTTGATACAATAAAGGTAACGACATACTATGGTTCACTCTTTTAATTGAATAAACAAACTAAATTCTGCGAATCGAAGAAAAAACTGCATATGTCATGATGGGAAACGATACAGTAACGTCAGTCTGTGGTATCGTAAAAAATGACATCTTGCGAGGAAATAAAAGCTAAGAAATTTACTCATGTTAATAGGTGCTTTTTGTCAATTGGTTTATTGCTCTCAGTTCCGAGTAACTGAGCTAAAAAGTTAAGAAATGTTTTATCTGTTCTCAATCTATCCTATTTTTATATGCATTGTTTTAAAATTTAGCAAAATCTATCATCACATTTGGTAAGGGCAATACTAGACGAGAGTACTGTAATCATATGCCATATAAAATACAAATTTACTCACTAATTATTAGTCATCCAAACACCTGGTATTGAATTAAACTGAGTGAAAGATGAGACGTTGAAAAGTAAGCGCCATTTGCATATGCTTTTACGCAACGTTTATCAAATATATTATCATTACATATTTATCTCAGAGTGGAATATTTTGCTTAGGTGGATAACCCCAACTTCAACATGAATTCATCGATGCATTTATTTTTTGCACGACTTTTTGTGCAGATTTTCGAGTACATGGAGAACAAAGAAAGTTATGTGTCTACATTAGGCTGTCCCGTTTTTGAGTTAAAAAAATTCCCTTGAAGAAAAAATAAAAAAGATATTGGCTTCTGAGTAAGGTCCTTCATTTTAAGCGATTTTTTAGTGGTTATATACACTTTTTATAAATTCCAATCAAGATAAAGTAATAAACCATTCATCTTTCAAATGAAATTTGCTATTTATTTGATTTTCATGTATATAGTTATTTCATGTCAAAATATGGCACTGAATCGTAGTTATACCCTAAACACTTGATTTAAAAAAAAAGGATTTATAGGTCAATACTTTAGAGGTTGAAAGTTTCAATGGTCATTATTGTGCTCTACGGCTTAAATAACAATAATTAAATGTGGAGTTCAACCTGTGTTAAAAATGCTGTTGAAAGGTGTGATCGAATGTGAATTGAATTTGTAGTTAGAAAATATGTATTTTATTTTTGATCAGAGGGATATGTACTCATAGTATTTATATTTCATTTGATTCCAGTGGGATAATGATCTTTCTTTAATGATTTTCTTTAAAAAGGTTAAGGCAATTAATGAGCATTCAGGCAAACAAAAAATATTAATGAATATATTTTTTTTCTGAGAATACAATTATTTATCTTTGTAGATACAAAGGAACAAAAACTTTATGTTATAAATATATTTTTTTATAGTTTTTGTGACAAAAAAATCATTGTTCACCGTTTGATTAATACCATTCATGTAGATATTACTTTTCTAGATTGTTCCACATTCTTTTAAGTTAATTATCTTTGTATGCGTATACAAGTAACTCTTCAAAACGATTCGGCAATTACAAAAGTTTGTTTGGCGTTTCTCCAAATATATATCAGGGGATTACCCCACATGGCGTTATTTATCTATAACATAAAAAGATACATTGTATTTTGTTGTTAGCTGTCGATTTTTATACTTATTTTCATCTTGTTTGAACTTTAATGGGCTGTTGTTAAACTCTAAACATTTAACAACAATTATTGAATATCAATAATTCAATAGTTTAGAAGAATTTGCTTACTACCACCAGTGGCTTTGTTAGTCCCATTGGAGGATGGGAATTGAGCCTCCCTAAAAGTTTTACCTAGCCCACAAAATTTTTATTATTAAGTCTTCGATATATTTAAAACATAAGTTTGTTTTTAGTATTATTACACATGTAATCCAAAAAGGTCTAATTGATCAGTCTGAAGTTTAGCAAATAGATTATAAAATAACCTGGTATTTACCTACAAATACTTTTTTTTGTTCGGAAAAAAAATCGTTTTTCTTGTCTCCTTCTCTTCTCCCTCTGTATCTTTATACAAACCTCTCCCTGTTTATTTTCTTCTATCTTCATTATTTGTTTCTATTCACTCCTGCAACACATACATCCCCTGCTAGTATATACAGGGTCTTGCAGATAAGTTTGTACTAAGTTAAAGGCCACTAAGATCCATAATGAATGGTTCTTGAGAAAATTTTATTTTTAAAAAATGGTCATGAAGCAATTTTGAATATTTTGACTATGTATGTCCTTCTCCTGCTTCAAGGACAGCCTCCACACGGTACTTGAAAGATTTAACGGACTTTGAAACCTCCACAGCGTCTATGGAGCTGGTCACGTACCTGATGGACCACTTCAGGGCCTCCACGGAGTTATGGAAGGTTGCGCAGGCCTCCCCCTCCAACTTTCCCTACAGACAATAATCACCAGAATTAAGATCAGGAGAGTTCGAGGGCTAGGACTTGAAGTGCCAAACATGAGGCACATTCTCTTTAAGCCATTCTTGCACAATCTTGACGGGGTCGGAGTCCTGCTGGAAAGTGTACCTTCTGCCTACAGCCACTTTGTCTAGCCAGGGCTTTACCACGTCCTTGAGCACGCCCAAGTAGGATTCTAAAGTTTACGAAGAAGTAGGGTTGCTTGAAATGAACTTCACTGCTAATGACGCCCAGGACTTGAGAAGGTTCTTTACATATCCATCTATCATTCTGGGTGTTTTTCTGCTGTGATACGAAGGTGATCTGACATATAGGCAAAAAGGCTAAATTTCATTTAAGGATTTTTATCGTTCTTTAAGATACGTAATAAATGATTTATCATAAACATGTATAAAAAACTTATGATGGAAGTTTAACTTAACTAAATTTGTTAATTTTACTAACAAAGATCTAATGTGTAGTATACGGATGATATTAAATCAAAATCATGTTTTTTTCAGCACTGGGACTCCATGACAGAAGACTTCATCCGTAGCGGATGCCAGGCCTTCTGTAGCCGCCTGGAAGCCATCATTACCACTAAGTGTGGCTACATTAATGATTAAGAGAGCTCAGACACACATCTATTCATAGTTTTAATAATGTTGAAATTCTATTGTTAATTAATAAATTATATCTTGTTCAAGCTTCAAATTCATATTATTCCGATTTTAATGCACCACTTTGTATTGCATTATAATGGGAGCATGAATATTTTAGATATTTTTAAGAAAAATCCAAGAATTGGCAGTTAAGGACCGGTCCCAATGAATGGCATTCTTTAGGGCCTGTTTCAAGGACTAACAGTCCTCATTACTTAGCCAAAGACTGGATGGGACCAATGAGTTTGTTTATCGAAAACGTAAATACACAAATTGGCTAAAATATCCATTTGGAAATTAATTAATTATTTGGAAAAATGGGTGCAGATCTAAATATCCGAGTTTTTACAAGAAAAGACATACAATATAAATCATCGATAAACCAGAACTATCAACCCGTTCAATTAAAACTCATCTTTCCCGACATAAATTATTTTTGGCCTACAAGGTTTTATAGCGATTCATATTCCTAGTTGCTGAGATATTACTAGGTAAAACAATCTGTCTTTTAGAAAAAGAGTTTCCTTTAATAATATAGTTCATCCCTATAATAGATTCAATTCCCTACGAGTGTCGCAGCACTGTAACCCACAACAACTTCCAATGGTATTTATTTGTGTCTTTCTATGTTTTCTTCTTGTCTGTAAATGTATTTTTATTACAAACACCCCACTAGTAGTTGAAATATATTCCGTCTTCTGCTGAAAATATATCTCTATATCAAGGTGTTTTTGATGCATAGTTAATGATTTCAAATCTATGTATGTATAATTTAGACTTTAGTGTAGTGAAAAAAGTTTGAAATTTAATATTCCAGAATATCAATCGTGAAAAAAAAAATGGTCCGTCCAGGACGCATTTTAATTTGAAAATCTGTAAATTATCAAAAAATGGTTGTTACTTTAAAACCATCGAGTCGAATCGAGATACAAGTTATTTTCTCAATTAAGTATTGAAAATACGTCATATTTCAGAGTTTTTCTTCCAATGAGGGGAAAATGCAAGCCAGGTGGCTGAAAAGGTTTATAGTATTTATGTGGCTGCAATCTTTAATCCACTTACTGATAGTAAATGAGTTTTAAAATGTAAAAAAAAAACCATCATCAAAGGAATGAGTGAGAAAAATATACATATAGAATGGTGAAAAGGATATTCTGACATTATAGGAAATGAATTTCTTGACCATCTTGCGAAGAGGGGTCCTGAGAGCCAAAACGAGTTTGCTATTGGAATGCCTCCAACCTACATAAAGAAGGTAATTCCTAACTTCTTCTATCAATATTGGTGTGACCGATGTAGAAAAGGTAAAAGTATGAAACATTCACATACTATGCTTAGTAAGCTGAAGTGTATCAAGCTCGGAAGAGAAAAATTGAGACTCATTGTACAATCCTACATTGGACACGGCCCTTTTTTTCTGTTCCACCTAAGTAAGTGAAAGGACATAAGTTTCCAACCTGAAGAGTAAATTTTATTTTCCTAAGCTGATCTCATTATTATATAATTACTGATGAGTGAAATACTTATCTATGTCATTCCATTGCATTCAAACCCCAATGAAAATTCGTGTGCTGCTCAAAGAATGAAGTAACTTTGAGGATTTGCTGCAGTGTTTTAATGTTAAGTCCTTGTTGGAATCAGAGTAAAATTGAAAATTGACAAGGAAGAAACTATTGTCTATGTAATTGTTTATTCCGTACGTCATGACAGCTAAACTAATCCCCTCCAAAACATTCCTCAGATTGTAAGGGTTAAAATGTGGATTTTATGTTTCTATTTTGATAACATGCCCAAAATGTTCCCGTTTAGCAACACCGATCATTAGTCGTGATACTAATGAGTAGCATTTTTTAGGTCGCCCGTTTTTTTCTAGATTTGACTGAGTATCGTTTTTTTATTTTCGTAAGCCGCTATCACTATTATTTGTGTCCTGCGGAGTAAACTTCATTTCCTACTGCATACAAGTAAACAATAAAATACAATAAATACGAACCCGGATTGAACATTTTATGTTGAGATTTGTTGCAGAGTTATAATTGTGAGTCCTTGTTGGACTCAGAGTAGAATTAAGGATCGACATCGAAGTCATTATTGCATATGTCCTTGTTTATTTATTTCTCCACCTCCCCCATCTTCAAAAACGTTAAAAGCTAATCTAAATAAGCTGCTCTACATTCTTCAAATGATGACGTGTTAATTATAATTTGTTGTTTTTTTAACATGTCCAAAATCCTACGGATTAGCACGCTCTTTTACCACAACATTATTTTTCATTTGTCAAAGCTGTCATCCTTATTATTTTATTTTTGAAGAGAGAACAAGAAGTATAAAGTAATCACTTGTGCATATGAGACGAAGAGTAGCTCTGGGTATTTGTTGTGAAGTTATAAGTATAAGACTTTGTTGGACTTGTAATGGAATTGAGGATGAACATGGGAGGCATTCTTGCCTTTATCTTTGCTTGATACAGAGTTGGGTTTGTGTTTATTTCCTTCCTCTTACGGCTGCTTCCAGATCATTTAATGAAATGTTTTGACAGCTAAGCTGCTCTCCTCCAAAACATTCTTTAAACTCGCAGAATTATCATGTTCATTTTTGGCTTCTTTATGTTGAACGTATCTGCATTTAATATTATTTGAATCTCTGCTGATAATACTGGTTTCTACATTATATGAATGTAATTTAGTTGGTAACAGGATATACGATTTACAAATTATATACTCTTTGATTACTTATTGTATCCATCCAATGAAAACATACAAATGATCCAAGTAATTAAATGCAAAAGCCATCCCACAAAGCATAAAAATATATAGAAAAATACTGGAATAGTATAAAAGTTGTGTTCTCAGAAACTGTCATCAAAATCAATCATACAAAAGTCTATGAGACTACTTTTTTACGACATTCATTGACTGATTATGCAATTCCTTGTAATTATTTTCAGGGAGCATTTAGCTGAGTGTTACGGAATTTCCAATATGAATAAGGGGTATTCAATATATTTACATTATACTGTCTCAAGATGGAGTCACATTGGAATTTCAAAATTGTGGACGGTTTTTTCTATTCTTGGGGCATTATAAGATAATGCAGATAAATAAAATTTATGAGATGATGATATTGACAAACCTAATAGGGGTTAAATATTTGGTCATTGTGAAATATGAAGACGACATTTATAAGTTTAGAAACCATTTATATTTTCTTTGTTTGTTGATCGATAATTACTTCAAATCAAGTAAAACCGTTTATTCAAATTGAGTCATTGTTATCTTATAAATAAACTCAATACTGAAGTACTTTGACAACTAAAGTTTCCATTTAAAGTTCAGTTGTCTGTGAGTCCCCTACGTTATTCTGAGGGTTAAAATAGGATTGTATTCATATGTTCGTTACTTATCACTAGAGTTGACATGTTTGTAATTAAAAAACTACATTTAAAATTTAGAAAAGAAAAATTGATTATTGCGTGTGCTCTTTCTTCTTCTTTGTTCATTATTTAATAGGTTGCCTTATTGCTAACTTCCACCTTTGAAGTAAGCGTTTTCGCCTATCTTTGGTGTAAATCATTTTAAAAATAAAAAAAATATACAGGGTAAGGACTCAAAAATTAGAATCCTATTCGAAGCCGTCTATCCTCAATTATAAAAATCTGGCAGTTTTTTACTTAGCGTTGTTCGAAAGTACTGACAAAAAGCTAGCATTTGGTGTATGTTTTGTTTTGTGCGATCAAAAATATCCAAACAGCAAGCAAAATGGCATAGGGTGTGTGTTCTCCTCCGCGCAGAAGTCGATCTCCTACAAGAAGATCTTCAAAATGGACGCTGTTCTGAACAAGAGAAATGATCGTTTCTTAGCTGAATCAAGAGATCCGGTAAAGGGAACTCTCAGGACCAAATATCCAGGTTAGGTCATGGTCCTCGGCGTCGTTGCTTCCGAGGGCAGCAAAATACCTCTCTACTTCTTCAAAGACAACGAGAAAGTAAACACAGACGTCTACGACAAGTCCATCAGGTACCATGCCTTGCTATGATTGAAGAGTACGTTCGCCTATCTATTTACCCAAAACGACGCCCTGGTACACACTTTCCAGAAGGTGCAGCATTTCTGTAGGGAGAACATGGTTGCCTTCTGGTCGGCAGACTTCTTGCCTTCGTCCTCACATGACATGAACTCACTGGAATTCGCTGTTTGGTGCGTCTTAGAGGCCAAGACTTCTCCTCCTAATGTCGGTTGCCTGAAGGCCGTGATCACGGAGGAGTGGAACAAATTGTCAGCTGACGTCATCAAGGGTAGATTTGCTTCTGTTTGTCCCCGAATTGAAGCCATCATTCAGATTTGACTTTATGGATTTAGAAAAAAAGAGAAAAGTTGAAAGAAAAAATTTGATATAAAAATTTGAGAATTGAAAATGGCTTTTAAAATTTTCTAATTTTTGTAGAATGTAAATTTATACAGATTTTAAATGATAACTTTAAGGAAAAAAATTATATAATAGGTTTTTTGTAAATTTTATATCAATCGAAAACAGGCTCTTAATAACCTTTCCCTGGAGGCCCAAAAATATAGTCTTAGGAACATTATTGTTTGGATTCTTTCATTTTCATCAACGTTCAGATACTTCGAAATGACACACAACAACAAAATCGCTTAGAATTTAATACATTTATTCCATATGTGAGGAAACAAAAAACTCTAGACATGAGTTTTAAAATATATAATATTTGAGGAAATCGTAGTTGGTATCCGATTTATTTCCCAGTTCCAAATTTGGTTTATAACTGGCTAATATTCAGTTCCTGGATCAATTGATGTTTTCAATTGAATAATTGCTCATATGACTGGCGATAAAAAATGGATCAAATACAACAAACTTGTTCCAAGTGGGTCAAACTCGACAAGCTTTAACGTCCAGAAGGTATCATCGGCCAAAACACTTTTGGACTTATACTGATAACAATATGACCAGATTGAATAAGACGATCCACCACAAGCGGCCATAATATGCTCATAGAAAGGGTGTTGTATTCCATCAAGACATTAGCAGAATACATACATCTTTAATGACGTGACAGAAGATCCAAGAACTTGGATAGTTGGTTATATGGCACCCACCGTATCGTCCAGAGCTAATACCAAGCTATTTCCCTTCTCCAGCATTTGCACAAAAAAAAAAAAATGATGTAAAAACTGGCCTCAAAGCCTTAGCTGTTTTTTTACCTAAAGGGACAAAGATTTTTTAATCGTCAATTGGGTCCATAAAAAAGTTATCCAACAAAACGATTTTGATTTAAATCGGAACGCTGAAAAACACAACTGGCTTCACGGACTGGGAAAAACCAATCCTTGCATTTTGCTATAATTTCTTCATGTCGGTTACATCAAGATATGGATCTGAGATAATATCGTAACAATTTCTTTGGTCTTCAAGGCCATGAGGGTCCTAAAATAGCATTTTCTAAAAACAAAATTTTGGAAAATAAATGACTACTTCACATAAAAAAAGCCAAAAATCATGATCTGTGATTATCTTTATATTTATAGGTTATCTTCTCAAGAATAAAAGAATAATTTTTTTAAATAGCTGTAGATAATCAAAATAATTTTTTCTTCTCTTTTACCTCTTATTGTATTCAAAAATACTGAAGGATGTTGTGATTGAATTTTTATTTTTTTTTGTTTTTTTCTTGTAATTATATATATAAAAATAATAGGAGAGAGTACCCAAATTGCAGGACTGAATAGAAACAAAAAATAAATGTTTGAGATGGAACACTTGCAACACAAAAATACTCTATGTGATTCCCCAAATGCATTTTATAATTTTTTTTTTCAAAATACTGTAAACTGATACAATTTCTTTAATGTGTAATTTTCAATATTTGAATGTCATTAAATAATATCATAACATATATTACCCTCAAACATTGTTGCCGAATGTGCATTTTGCCACTAAACTGCTCTCCTTTCGAAAACTCAGCAAATTGTCAGAAATACCACTCCCATGTCAGAGGCCTACATCAAAAGCACCTGTTGCAAATTCCACCCACCCATTGGAAGTCCTTCCTGATGCCCCCTATCCTCATATTCAAGATTAGTTATCCTTGATATCATTATTATAAATTATATTAATAAAATTGTGTAGGATATTAAATGAATACAAAAATATTCATCTTTGGATTATTCGTTCATTTTAGTCTCAACACTTTTGCACGGCAGGTAAGTGTATGTAAATCCTTGATGGACTCAGAGTAGAATTGAGGATCCACATCAGAGTACATTTCTTCCTATGTATTGATAGAGACGGACTGAGAAATAGAGTTTATTTCGTCTTCCCTTGTTCATAGATGCATGTAGCGTATCCAATGAAATATCATAATAGCTAAACAGATCTCTTCCCAATTAAATTGTCAGGGTGACCACTTTTTTTTCTTGGTTGTTTCTTTTTTTAAATACAGGGAGGTCATATTTCTTTACATTTTTTAAGTACTTATTGTACGTTCGGTGAAATGTTCTTCCACAAGAACCATTTTGTTAAATTGTACTTTTATGATTAAATAGAGCATTTTAACGAATTTAAGTAACCTAATTTATGGGATCATCTGTATAAAATTTATTAAACTATATATCACTTAACCTTATACAGAGTGCAGAAACAAAGCTTACTTTTTTATATAATGCGAGGGGATGAGGCTGTAAATGTTGTAGTGTAAATTCATTCTGAAGACGAGATTTTAAATTTTATTAGAATTACAGTCAGTCGCTATCATACTTTGGACTAGTCAGGAACGTGGGTTTGTCGTCAAAAAAAAAATATTGAAAAAAAAAAAAGGTTTATGGCGCATATAGCGTACATTTCATATTTTCACTTAACAATGTTTATGACTTTCATTTTATGAGTAAGTCAAAATAATAAATTATTTAAGAAATTTATGGTTCATTCAGTATTGAGTATATTAAAGTACTAAGGATTATTTTGTTGCTTCATTTGAAAATAAGTAAGAGGTTTTATTGGTAAATGGTTGAGTCTTTTGACAAAATTCAAAAATTAAATTTCATACATTCAAGATTTCTCGGTTAAGATGACCGTGTCGGATAATTTGTAATAAATTTAAGAAAATACTCCGTGGGTTCGGTTGGGGCAAAGTGGATTTACTAGGCCTACCATATTTCTAAGGTTGTCAATTCGGAATTCGGTTATCCTTATTCGATTTAATAATGAGAAAATCTCTGGCAATTCGGGTTCTTAATTTTACAATTTCGCGTCTTTCGAGGGTCGTGGAGGACTTCTTACAAGACTGCTAACTGCTGTTTGTTAGTAAGTTAAAACGCAAGAGTTTTTATTAACCAATCTCAAATAGGTGATTTTAAGATAACTTAAGATCCATTTTTCAAATTTCTTCAAGCTCTATTTTTATTAGATGTTTAAATTTTCATGAAAGCTCAACCACCCAAGGCCTGTATATGAGTAAATTTATTGAAATATTTTAATGTTATTTTATTCATGATGAACCTAAGTGATTTACTTCTTTTTTTTTTTTTTTTTAGTATTCAAGATTATTTCATAATATTACTGGAGCATGCTGTTATGCCTCAACTAATGCTTACCTGTTACTAATGTTTATTTTGTGTATAGGAATTTGATGATTATCGGGATGCAGATGATGCCGTTTATAAGCTCAATGGACGTGAATTAAATAGTGAACGCATAACTGTTGAACATGCCAGAGGTGGACGCCGTGCTGAGGGCTGTAGTAATGGAGGCAGCGGCGGTGGTGGAGGTGGATACCGAGGAGATAGATACAGGGGCCGTTGGGAAAAAGAATAAAAAATTCGTAGGTGTACACAAAAAATTTCAAATATTAATTTTTTTCGGAAAAAACTTCAAAATTCTATATTTATTGAAAGAAAACTTTATTTTTTCGGAATAAATTTCAAAAATCTACAGCTATTCACAAAAAAATAATTTTTTGGAAAAAAGATTTAGTCTCTTCGGCAAAGTGGTAATTTATCAAAGTTATAATGTGCAGAAATATGATAATTCGGCAGAGTGACCGTTCGGCAAAATGGTATTCGGAGAAGTTTCATTCGATAAAGTGTCATAGAACTCTTTATTCTGCATTTACCTTTCTTATATCACACAAGATCTCTTCCAAATAGAAATGGGGTGAAAAGGTCCGAAATCAGTTGGTAACTAAAACAATTCAAAAAATATTTAATAATTTTTGGGAGTATTTCTAATTCAACCAATAAACATTGTTCAGAACACTGATTTGTAGAAAATAAATAGAAACATCAACAGCTGACAACTACATACACTGTATATTTTTGTGTTATTAAACACTCTGTTACTTTTATTGTATAACGCAACCTTTCATCCGGAAAAAATCGGGGGTGGGGGAAACCCAATTTTTTTTTGTTATTTAGCCAAATAAAAATAATTTTAGATAATTGATAACAGCTTAATATAAGCCAATTCCAATTCCATCTATCAACTTTTAGAGGGGGAAAACAGAAACATGGACAGCTGACAACAAAATACACCGTAAATTTTTGTGTTGGAGAAGTATTATTGTTTGATTTCCATTTATTTAATTAGAAATAATCTAACAAAATTTACTAAATATAAAATTAATTTATCCAAGAACAATTTTAAATTGTGAATTCACAAGTATAAAATTGTATTATAAAAAAGTATTATCATTCCTTTTCACTGATACTTATAATATCATGTGTAACAATTACAAAGTGCTTGGGGTAGTTTAAAACAACCAGCATGTACTCACGTTAAAAAAATAAAAAAATTAAAGCAAAAATAATATAGCCCGTGCAGGGGCTCGAACCCTGGACCGTTAGGTTAAAAGCCTAACGCTCTACCGACTGAGCTACACGGGCTTAGATATTGTAGGGATGTATCTTAAACTATAAAACTAGTTGTCAAAATAGCTACTCTATAATTTTCTCTCATTTACTACAAATATAATAAAAAAACAACAATTGATACAAAAAATTATAGATAGCTTCCATAAAAACATTTTTCTTTTTTTACTTTCATTTTGGAAAACTGTAACACACAACGGACTTCACACAAAACAAAATTGTAAATAAACTTTTTTAAAGTGTACGCTTAACCTTTAAACATACTTTTGGCTTTCTTTGAAGAAATGTATTCTGCATGAAATATAGCTCACGAGAGACATCTAGGAAAAACGCTCAGAATTATTTAAAACTATTAACTTTTTAATAATTTAAGATGTATTTTATATAATGATTTAAATCCTGAGGCTTTTTTAGCTGGTCCATTTTTTTTTTTTTTTTTTTTTTTTTTTTTTGAATAAGTAATCTGAAGAAGGATTTTTTTCCTTTACAGTTGTCATTATTATTTAATTCCTGAGTAGTGAACATCCTTTCATAAATAGATTCAATTATTCAAAATCAAATTGAACATTCGTGTGTGTTCATAAAAGACGGATCTTAACCTTGAAGATTTGTTTCAGAGTTGTAATAGTAAGTCCTTATCGGACTCAGAATAGAATTGGGGATCCACATGGGAGTATTTCTTTCCAAAATCCTTGTTTATTTCCTATTCCCTCCTCCCTTGCCACAGCTGATTGTTATTGATCTCCTTCAAAACATTTTCAAATTGTTAGGGTGACCATGTTGAATTCATCACTTGTTATATATTTATTGTATGCCGCAAAGTGCAAGAAAATATATCGTTAGTTTCCAACATTATAAATTTTATTTGAAATATTCCAAAAATTTTATCTCAAATATTAAATATTTTGAAAAATAATTTCAAAAATGCCTATTCACAAAAATTTTAAATTTTTTTTTTTGCTCAGCTACATAATTTGCCAGGTTGACTTTTTTTAAGAAAAAACTCCTTAAAAAAAATTACCTCTTTTTTCGCGTAAAATCTTTCATCTTGACCAAAAAAAAATTCATTAAAAAGCGGAAGTTCTTTAATATGGGGAGGGCTACATCCCTCCAGGCCACCCCTGTGGATACCTCTGATAATACATCCAGTTCTGTAAGATGATGCCATCCATTCCATGATGTCATAGTTATTTTATCTCTCTTATTTATAATCCTAATCAAGTATCGTATAGAGTCTCTCCAACTTGATAATTCCCCATGGTGATGAGTTGAAGCGACTTGTCTTAGTTTTCATTTTTGTTTTAAATCCGGGGGTGTGTGATATTTACACATATTTATATTTTCAATGAATCTGTTCATGTATTGGCATTGTTTTAAGGGAAACTTTTGAGAAGATATCGTCCAAATTGAAGAGTTTTATTCTTCTAATTTTGGTATTGGAATTTCGGATATTTTTTTACAACAAAAGATGTAATTTCAACTCTTTAAAATGATGTTGATTTTTAAAGGTGGTTTTTGATTTTTTGTAGGTAGTTAGATTAATTAAAAAAGTTATAATCATTGACCATATAAAGGGTATGGGAACGAAATCCGCTACTTTTATGTTTCACTACAAAAAAAAGTGCAATATCGTCATCATACGTAGGTGGTCTGAAATTTGATTTGATCTCATCTTGACAGCAGCATTCGTCAATAAAAGCTAATCACATCTATGTTGTATCTGTTGAAAGATACTCACCAAATTTTAAACTATTTCAGACGTGTGGCTGTTATGTAACAGTCGTTTGAGTGAGTTAATCTGAGTGTTTTATAAAAATGGACAAAATCGAGTATCGAGCTGTCATTAAATAATTGTTTTTGAAAGTGTAACCCTTAAATAGATTCAAACAATAGCAGACATATAAAGACTTGTTGTGTTAAAATTGGACGCCTTTAAGTCAACCCAAATCGAAGTATTTTAGCCAAAAACCAAAAGTTTTTGTGATTAATTATTTAGCTAAGAAAAAAATGGCTTGTATCTTTGTTAGGTCAGAATCTTTTCAGGACACACTCGTATATGCTGGAAAAATCTGAACATCTGATGCACTGGATTTTTCGTTACAACCTGTATATATATTATGTTTGAGGGCAATCTATCCATTAAAATTAGTCATATTAAGATTTGAGAAAACTGACCGTAAATGATGCATAATAGGTCAAAATCCCGATGAGGATAAAAACCACGCCTCAGATAATGTTTTAAAAACTATGGATATTTGGAGAACTTATGCTAAAAATTGAAATTAAGTATTCCATTTATTTTTTTTTAAACTTAAGCAAAATGTTTTTATCAAACTTTGTATTCAAACAAAAAAAAAGTCATCAAAATGTGCTCTACGTAATAAGAATGTAATCTCGATCAAAAAGAAGCAGTAGAAAAGAGTGTTTGAATATATAGAACATGTGTTTATTATGATCATAGGATTAGACATGAAATTGAATTTTGGATTCATATTACAACATATTATCATAAAAGGCAATCCAATTTTCACCAACATCAAATTTCAGTCAATCTAATGATTTACTATTTTAAATAGATAACTTTTTAAATTAATTTTTTTGTTTTGTCTTTTTGTGTGTCAAAAGACATCTCACATCTGTAAGGTGTACAAATATGTCTATATTGTAACGAATGCTGCATCATGGAAAGAAAAAAATATTAGCACTTATTTGAGTCTGAAACTAGGAGAAGCTTTTTATGTCTGACCCATAAATTGCCACAATAGCAGGTGTGGTCGGTACTATCATAGCATGTGTTTCTATTCTGAATACTTATTGTTAATATATGTATGTATTTTCCATAGTCTATGTTTGTACAAGGTGGTCCAAATAAATTGGGAATACATTTAAAATTCGGGCTCCAAAAGTAAGGGTATTTTGTTGCCAAGACATCCTACACTTTTTTGACGTCATGGGCCGGTGCACTGTCTTGTCGGAGGTTGTAATTTCTTCCTTGGACTACTTCATCATCCAGGGAATGTAATTTCAAAGAGGAAAAGCAGAATCAGTACTATGACAAAGCTGGATCCGCATGAGGTCGGCCGGCCCTGTCAAAGCTTCCGACGCCGTGTGGGCGAGACAATCAAGAGAGACAGATCTCATTATGATTAATTGGATGTCGATAACTGTAGCTTTCAAATAGTTTTTGGTCGACAGTGAGCAAACGCAGCAACCACTTTGAGAATATATTTTTCATACACCATTTGTCATGCAAAAAAGTAAACACACTGCCGTGTGATATCTTTAGGATGTCAGCTATCTCGTCCACCTTCATTTAACGATCCGACAAAACCATTTTTGTGTTGACTTGGAATGTTTTCGGGAACGAACAACTGCAGAATTTGGGCAACCAGAATGTTCAGTATCAACGGTGTTTGCACATTTAAACTCAGCAAACCAACGTTCCATAGTTGCTTTTGGATGGAGCAGGGTTCAGATAACACTTATCAACACACGAAATTGGTTACAATCTAACAAAAGTAACATCACTTCAAGCACTGTAACTTGTACACAAATAGTCTGATTGTCATAAAAATTTGATATACTTCGTTTGAAGGCTGATACTACGAATAAAACTATAGATTTGACAATCGTGGCGCCATCTGTGAGAAAGCCTCAGGACTTAATGAACGATTTAATATATCTTGATATGTGATTGAAGCGACATCGACATAAACAGTCGCATCGTGGGGTTACTCAACACGTTGTTATCCTACATGTCGTTACCTTTATTGTATCTTGCAACCTTTCATATGAAAAGAAACAAAAAAAGAGTAAAAATCAGTTGGTAGATAGCCAATTCTTCCACACTGTGGAACTATAGTACAATGATTGTTGAGAATTGCTCACAGTTTAAAAGAAGTCAATTATAATTCAACTAATCAACGTTCCGAACACTGATTAGGAGGGAAAAAACAAAAATATTTACAGCTGTATATACTGTATATTTCTTTGTTAGCGAGGTAATGCCATGCTCACAAATGCAAAAATGTACACTACACTATTATTAAATAATAGTTCCATAATTCAAAGAATTGGACAACTGATGTTGAACCTTTTTCTGTTTATTTCCGGATGAGAGGTTGTGAGATAGGCAATAACTAAGCCAATGTTATTTTTACAATAATTCTAATAGTTAAAATAACACAGCGGATAGTAATACGTACAAATGTAAGCTAAATAAGGATCCTATTTTATTTAGGTTTGAACTTCGGGTAAAATGCTTATAAAATTCGAGACAAGTATCTGACAAATTTTGATTTTGGATCTAGATCAGTAAATTATGGTACCCAAAGTTTATTTAAGTCTAAAGCTCAGTTCAGCCTTTCCACTTTTTGTTGTATAATATTTTTCCCTGCCCGATTTTTGTGTATATTTAACACAGACATTCAATTTCTATGTAGTGAAATGAAGGGTAGGGGTGAGAGATAACAAGAAAAAATGAAGAATACTTCATAAGAAGAAGTGAAGGGATAACTCTCACTTCTTCTGAGAGTCCTACCCACTTCTACTTTCTTTGGCGTTTTGTGTCGGTAATACGTGAAGAGTAATTCGAACCTATTTTAATAAAAAATCCCATCATTTTATGGTTACATGCATGGAAAACATTGTAAATCGTCTTCCTCGAGGCCCGGGTTTACACCGCGATGGCTTTCTTGGACAATTCCGCGTGGAGGAGAGTTGCTATCTCAATCTTCTTCTCGCACTGTGTGCTCATGGCAGCGACTAATGCAATATTTTGTTAGGAATCGACTGCTAATGATGGGTTCTACAACATTCCTCAAAGGGAAATTGTAAAAAAAAAAAAAAATGACCTCACAAATTTGCATAATAGAGATGACTAACTTCATCTGACCAATAAAAGGAGCATTAAAAAACAAAAAATATATATACAGAAACTTTTCCTTGTGGACAGGATGTAAGGAAACAGATTGACATTGTAAAAATCAACATACTTCTACATAGTATTGCTTGTGGGAAATTATAAATTATAAATTTCACAGAGAAAGGAAGATTAACAATTACATGCATATAATGTGTTCGAAACAGAAAAGGGGGAAATCCCCAGTTTTGACGAGTTACATTTTTCATAGTCACTTTTCGACATGGCCTCTAGCTCCTACCACTAATTTTTTTTATGGATTCAAAAGACTCAAAACTGGTTTCACGGAGTGGCAATTTAAGTTTGGGGATCAACAAAAAGTGACACACGGGGCTAAATCCGTTGAATATGGTGGTTGATCAATGGTATTTATTCCATGTGTAGCATTGAATTCACTCACAATCTTGGCCTTTCGCTCAACAATTTCGTTCATCCTACAAATCGTGAAGCTTAGTTAGGTAGACTAACTTATCCAGCTGTTGCAAGCAAATTTTTTTACGGATCGCGCTCAAATTTGGCATTATATTGAAAGACAGTGCTGCCGACCTAGAAAAAAAATGTTTTTAAATCCCTTCAGCACGGGCAATTTCAATTAAGAATTCCCGTTACTTTTTGACAGAATGTACATCATGAATAATTCCATTAGAAACCTCTCATAGCTCAGCGATAGCTAATTAGAATTCAACCAATCAATGTTTAGAACACTGATTAGGCTAAAATGAGTAAAAATATCGATAGCAGCTGATAACGAAATATAGTATAAATTTTTGTATAGTTCTTGTAAAAATACATATTTCATTTCGCTCAAAAAGAAGAATTCAACAATTCCTGCCTTTGTTAATAGTAAGTATTGCTTTGAAATGCAAATTTAGATAAATATATCTATAATTATACTTGTAAGGTTCAAGGATATGTAGATTGTCCCTGAAAAATCTTATCATTAGCTGCTGATTTTGACAGCTCTGGGACGTGTTAAGTCATTGGCGATGATCGATTACTAATAATTAATCGAAAATAATAATTACTGTAGTCAACAAAAGTGTACATTGTCCAAAATGTTTTTAAATTCCATATTCAATTCAGTAAAATTTAGTTTTAGATCATTTTTGAGTATTTTTACAATTTTATTTATTTATTTATTTTATTTTTTTGTTAATTAATGTTTCATGTAACATCTCAAGCAATGTTTGAATATATGTGCTGTTTTTCTTGTGCATTGTTTTAATTTGATCAAAATTGGACAAAAAATGAGTGAACATGAATAAAAAAAGGGCAAAGGGTTTCAGATTATCTAGACGCAGATGTTGATCCAAACAGAATTTAAGGCATTGTCGGCGTGGCCGTCAGGACAGTCCAGAAGATCAGGGGTGGCCAAGGAGAATGGGAAAGGAGTCAACAGAAAGACAGGAAGTGGAGGAAATGGTTTGAAGCAAGATGAAACATTTCTCAATTTCCTAGAGGCTAAGATCAAGGAAGATCCAGGAGCATCAATGCACCGCAAGGCTGACGAGTTCAACGTGGACGATATCACCATTAGCAGGGTAGTTCATGATGACCTCAGACTTTAGTGTTTTGTCAGGACTCCAAGACATCTCATCACCGACAGGATGAAAGCCTTAAGGCTTGAGAGATGCAAAAAAGTCCTTAATTACTTGATAATTAATCATCCGTCAACTGTGAAGATCTTCTCATACAAGAAGATATTCACAGTCGACGAAGTTTTGAACCGCAGAAATGATAGATTGATAGCAGCATTGAAAAAAAATTAAAAATCTACAGTTGTTCACAAAAAATAAAAAATTTCGAAAAAAAAATTTAAATATTAAATTTTTTGGGAAAAAAAAATTGAAAAATTATATCAATATTAAAATTAAATATTAAATTAACGATTTTTTTTTGTTTTTCTGATCGTCCTGAACAGTATAAGAAGACAACTCTCAGTCAGGGAATAACTAAGAAATGACATTTGCTTAGTTACCTGGACAAAAAAGGAATAAATATGGAGAGGATAATATTTAGAAACGAACTCGAATAGAAAAAATTGGAAAGGAACACGCTGTCAGTATAGAATAACTTCCTTAATTATTCCATTATACGGCCTTTTAATCACGTTTTCTCTATATTCTCTATATATATACTTTGTATCACCTAGTTTCCTGCTCTTATCACATAACTAAGACTCAATTTATCACTAAACATAATACCCGTAGATAAAGACACTTTTTGCCCATAGATAAATATTCAATCTTTTTACAGAAATTAATACAGATTATTACATTAATGTACTCAATTATCCTAGATCTAGTTGCATCAAGTCGACATAAGTTTAAATTAAATATTGATGACGTTTATGAATTTAATGTCTACCTAAACTTAAGCTCGACTTAAACTTACGTGAAGTTGCTGCAACCAGGCCGAAGTTTGAGTACGTTAGCAACACAGATGAAGCAAAACTAATATTAACTATATTATATGATTGTATGATAACTTTGTCATTGTAATGCTGAAATAAAGAATTTGACCCTGAACATAACAGAAATATTAATTATGTGAGTATACAGGGTGTCCACGATAAATTGGAACTACTTTAAACTTCATCCAGATCCATAATGTGAAAATTCGGGGTTAAATCATACTAATATAACAGGTTGCGTAAACAATACACTATAAATTCCACCACAATTGTTTTGACAACAAACAATAGTCATCATGGAACAAGCAAGGAGAGACGCCATCCTCGAATTGGCTCGCGCGGGACACAAACCCTCTGCTATCTACAAGCTTCTTAACTACCCCAAGACCACAGTATATCGGGTCTTCCATGCCTGGGAGGTTGAGGGGAAGGTCTGCTGCAAGGCCCACAACATGAGAAGTGACCGAAACCGCAGTCCCCGCTTCTTTGAAGGCCTCTGTAAGTTCATCAAGGCTTCGCCGGAGACTTCCTTGTCCAGGTTGGCCAAGAACCGTGGAGTAAGCAAGCAGCTGGTCTCCAAGGCTGTGAATGAGGACCTCGGGTAAAGGTCATACCGAATGGTCAAACAACACATCCTCACGGCATCCATGAAGGCCACCAGACTCACCAACGGTAAGCGTCTCCCCAATGACCTGAAGAGCCATGGAGGAAGAATCATCTTCTTCTCCGACGAGAAGAACTGGACTGTCAACAGAAGGTAAAACGTCCAAAATGGCAGGTGGCTTGCCAAGGAGAGAGAAGAGGTCCCTGCAGTCTTCACCACAAAGTTCCCGGCCTCCGTGATGACCCTGGGTGTCATCTGCAGCACCGGTGAGGTGATGCCTCCTTTCTTCTTCAATCCCAAGGAAAGGGTTAACACGATAAGGTACAGCGAAGTCATGGAGGAGTTTGTCATCCCCTGGATGAATGATACGGCCGCTGGGAGGGAGTTTATATTCCAACAAGACTCAGCGCCTGCACACATCGCCATGAGGACCATTAACCTTTTCAACTCACACGACATTACTTTCCGGGATCGCAACACCTGGCCCTCCAACTCACCCCACCTCAATCCGTGTGATTACTACTGGTAGTGAAAGTTGGAGAGGGAGGTGTGCAAGGTCAAGCCACAAGAGCATCGCGGCCCTGAAGGGCTCCATTAGGAGGGAGTGGAATGCTGTCGATTCTGCAGAAGTCATCAGGGCATGCAAATCCTTTAGGGGCAGGATTGAGAAGATGGTGGCTGCTGAGGGAGGACATGTTGAATAAATTTATTGTTTAATATCATGTCTAACTTTTTCATAATAACAAATATACTCCAAATTCCATTTTTATCCAGCAGGTTGAATTTTAAGATAGTTCCAATTTATCGTAGACATTGTTTTTTTTTTTTTTTTTTGGTTATTATAATATAACTTTATAAATAAAGTCGACGCTCTAAAAATGAACAGTTCCTTCATGTACCCCATACAATGAAAAGTGGGTCCACAATACTTGTCCTTTAAATATAAAGTAGAATGGGCACTCAGTAGAGATCAATAAGGACACAAATTTGAGCTCTGTACCTTAATATGTCCCAAAGTTATGGTCGATCATTTATTCAGTCAAACTTGAACGGTCTCTTACGGTGACCATATACAATCTTCTACCAGGTTTGACCTAAATCGATTAGTAACTTCTGTCTTAATCTTGGAGACCAACATCCAAACAAACTAAGAAAGAAACAGAAGTAAAAATATTAGACTTCGTTCAACTTTGTTGGCAGAGTTAAAAAAGATTCTACTACAAGGGTATAATGATTTTTAATACATTTTTCTACTTTTTGAATACATGTCCATTAATTTCTGTAAAAAATTTAAATATTTTTACATTAAGAACTTGGCAATTTTTGAATGATGTTTTTATTGCTTTAAAATTTGACCAAAAATAAACATATATTAAACATTAAAATTTTTGACAACAACAGCTGTCTTTTATCAAAAAAATAATACAAATGCTTCAAATATTGATTTTCGTCAAGTAACTCAAGATTGTTTGGAATGCTTCCACGTTCTTCAAATTATTTGGTTTTGTAATGTGAGTAGAAAATCATTCATTTAATCATATGAAAACCTAGGAGTGGCCTATTTATAAGTTATAATCTTTGTAAACAACAGGAAATTTTTTTGACCTGTCTATACAGAAAGGAATACATAAATTAAGTTTTGTCATTCAACTCTCAAATTTTTTACTACAGGGTTGATTTTATTTTAAGTCAAATATATTTGTCGAAACTAAACAATAATTATCCATAGATATTTATCAAACTAACATAGCATTTATATTCACAAGATGAACCTTTGGCTTAATCAAACAAATAAGTTCATCACGTATGTATTGTACCATTGCAACCCTTCCTCTTAAAAGAAACGTAAATTATTGGCCCAAATTAGGTTGTAGTATGTTAATTCTTCCCAATGACCAAATTATTGTTCAACCAATGGCAAATGTTCACAGCTTAACAAATACAAGTTCGAATTCAACCATTTAACATAAATTACACTCATGATTGAAAAAGAATCAGAAATGGAATCGACGTAGCTCATGGACAACACGCTCGGGAGAAATTATTATCTTGA
Source organism: Lepeophtheirus salmonis (assembly GCF_016086655.4). Classification (NCBI taxonomy): domain Eukaryota; kingdom Metazoa; phylum Arthropoda; class Copepoda; order Siphonostomatoida; family Caligidae; genus Lepeophtheirus; species Lepeophtheirus salmonis. The sequence continues at coordinate 9,298,497 of NC_052140.2, forward strand.
ACTCAATGTGCATAAGTTTATAGCCTGGTCATTCCAAGAAAAAGATATATACAGGGTGTGGTTTTACAATTAAGAATTCTTTTAAACTGATTTTTCTTGGAAACCCTTAGCTGTACAGCTTTAAACCCCAGTTTATCAGATTCAGCAGACAATTTTGTATAAGTTATGTTTACAAAGCGTTGAAAATGTCCTCCAAGTACGACCATCGTGCTGCGATCATTGCCCCCCTCCGTGCAGGCCGTTCGCCCAAAGAGTTCATCTATTTTCTCAAGTTGTCCTCTGCCACCGAGTACAAAGTCACAAAGGAGTTTAAGGAGTCTGAAGGGATAGGAACACAAGCAAGGAAGAAGGCAGATCGATCTGCGTACAAAAGTGGCTTTCGGACAATTTGGAGACGTTCTGGTCTCAGGAAATGTGGCCCCCTAGCTCATCAGAATACAACCCTTTGGACTATTTCGTGTGGGGCATCTCGGAGAGGGAGTCCAACAAGCGTGCTCAAAACAATTTGGCTTCTCTGAGAGTATCCATTATTGAGGCTGTGAACAATATGAATAAAGAAGACCGGATCAAGGCGTGCAGCAGGTTCTGCGCCAGGTTGGAGGCCGTGGTTGATGCTGAGGGTGGTTGGGTTGAACGATTAGGTTCATGGAGGATCCTTACGTTTGTATATAAATGGATTTGTGAATATCTCAACTAATTTAAGATATAAAAAGGTTTATGTCCTGGTCTCGAAAATTCTTAATTGTTAAACTGCACCCTGTACAATATGTATATGGACTTCAAAGAAGATTCCTAGGTCACATCGAGTATATTTAATACTATATTTTTTACTTATACTTCATCCGTGCAGCTCCATCTAACCAATTAAAGGAACTTTTTTTTAAAGCAGAGAAATCGAGAGTTGACAAAAAAATACAGATTTTTACCTGAATGACGTAACACCGTGTCATATTGTTAATGAGGAAAAGAGGTTGCATTTTTTAGCACTCTGTTATTTTTAAGGTGGCAAACTGAAGAAGGAATTTTCTTTTCCTAAGCTGTTGTCTTCATTATTATTTAATTCCTGAGAAGCAATACGAGAATAGGATGGAAAATTTGCGTGTGCTATTAAAGACGCAAAGTACCCTTGATGATTTTTTGCGGAGTTATAATTGTAAGTCCATGTTGGACTCAGAGTAGAATTTAGGATCGACGTCGGAGTAATTAGTGTCAATGCCCTTTTTATTTCCATTCCCCCCCCCCCTCTTTATAGCTTCTTCTAGCTGATATAATGATTGTCATGACCGCTAAATTGCTCTCCTCCAAAACATTTTTCAAATTGCTACCCTGGCAATTTTACTTCTTTTCTTTAACGTGCCCATAAAGCTCCTATTTGCATCCCTGCATATTATAATACCCTAACAGCCGATAGGGAATACACAAATTAACCAACTTTCATTTTTATAAGATTTCGCCGCAATACTAAGTAATAGTAATCAATCAAATAAATAAACAAGTAACAATCTTTACATCTTACTACTTTCCACTCTTATTACCATAACTACAGTTGTAAATTCTAAGCATTTTCTCACGTGCGATATGTTTTGTTATTGAGAATATGAGTAGGTTTTTTTTAAAACTTTATTATCCAAAGCTACTGTGTGTACTCATACGAATAACACTGAGGATTTGTGAGGAGTTATAAGTCTAAGTTTTTGTAGGACACAGCGTAGAATGGGTAATTGCTATAGGAGCTCTTCCTGCCTATGTCCTTGCTAGTCACGGAGAGGCATTTGTGTTTATTTCCTTCCTCATAGCGGCTAATATATTGTTTTCATTAGCCATGTCCCGCGAGCTGAATTTTGCTGCATGAGTATTATCGAGTTTCTAAAAAAGTACTCGAGGAATTACATGGTTTACTCGTTACTTTCTTGGATACTCGTTAGTCGCCTGAATACTCGTTACTCATCCTAACCCTTTCGCAGGCTAAAAAACTCGTCCGACAAAAAAATCATATTTTTTAAAGATTTAGTTAAACTTGTAATTTAAAAATTGTCTTCGCCATTAATTTTCCAAGATTCATTTAAAAAATATTTTAATTAGTTTACTCTAATGTGTAACTGTTACTTAAACAAAGAAGATAAGGATAGTTACTAAGATATAATGTAAATGTTAGAGGAATGGGGATTATGTTATAGCTTAAATCTTAACGGATATGCCAAACGAATTATCAGCCGGTAGATTGAAAATACAATGTATCCATTCAAATTTAGGTTTAATACTGCCCGTCCACATGCATTTAGATATATTTATTAATCTTTATTAATGCAGCCAAGTTTGTCGTACGTCTATTGGTCTGAGTATAACTTTTTGAGTGTGTACTTGATAAAATATATACTGAAAATTCCAGTAAAATGTCTAAATTTGCACAGTTTTTTGTTTTGTTAATCGATGAGAGATGAGAAAAGTAGGATAATTAAAGAATAATATCTTATTCATACAATTGTAATAATTCATTTTTATCCACAAATTATAAATAAGATTGAATACTGATAAAAAACCATATCTATAATGCACATAGTATATGATATATACTAAAATTAGGTATTAGAGTGATAAATCTTTGATAGGCAGTAAGGTTTAAGTCGTTTTATTTTGTTAGTCTCAATTTGACATTTAATAATTTACTATTTTTTTCTTAATTTTAACGAAAAAGGCGTTTTCATTGTTATAAAACTTGGTTATTTAGACCCCCAAAATGGACATCATCAACAATACTGACTTCACATCAAAACGCTTCATTAACTAATATAATAAAACGTCATAAGAGCTAATCTGTTCTCCTCCCAAACATTCTTCCTAACATTTATATCCGCAAGATGGCGCAAAGTAAATAAACAAATAAGTAAACAACGTTCACACCCATTGAGATAAAAACAGAGTGATGCACGTCCTTATCTATATTGTATCACACAACCTTTCCTCCAAAAAGAAACAAAATCAAGGCCCAAAATCATCTCTTATTAGCCAAATAAGTTAATCATGCCAACTGCTATGTATATCTTATATACTCGGAAGCTATCCTTTTCATATTATTTCTTCACTATTTTTAAAATAAATTACATATTATTAAATTCTATATAGTATTTTAATGTACTATAATATTGCTTAGTAATATTTGTTTATAAGAGTATTATTATATTATTTCTATGAAGAAATAGCCAAAATTACGTTCGGCTTTAAAAAATTTCCCTTGTTTTTGCTAAGCGTAAGCACTCTATGTATTTTATCTTTATGCTCACACTATAATATTTTCCACTCTTATCACCATAGTTCTTAATTGCAAAATGTAAATGTAACTAATCGGCATCCTCTGTTATCTTCCTTTCTACACCAAGTGACTTTGTATTATTTTAAATCTTGAGGAGGAAAGATGTGTTCTAATTTTGAATTGATCTAATATTATGTTATTTTGAAATATTTTCATTGATTATTTAATTATTTGGTATAGTTTTAGCTTTATGCTCGTATCTGGATATTTTACTTATGTTATATCCACATATGATTAAATGGACAATGAGACATGAGTTTTGTTTACTTATATTACTTTGTAAACAATCATACAGAGAGCTCTAACGTCTTGCAGCAAGATAACACAACTCCCTAAAGTATCATACTTTTTAATACAAAATATGGAGCTACTGAGGTTTTCTAAAGTCTTTATACTAATTTTAATACATTATTATGAGGTTTCTAGTAAACTGCTCTGCACATTTTTGGAAAATACAGTATATCAGCTGTCGAATGCTACGTAATTTTTAAACAAAAATAACTAATTTAACATCAAGAAAGTACGAATGAATTGAAGTGGCGACTTTACTTTACGCTGACCATCCCATTTCTGAGATGATCAAGATATCTAATATGTTTAAGAAGACCGTTTTTAAAGACAAAAACGGTGAAGGATGATGAAAAGACCTCAATGACCGATCTCAAAGTGACAAATTAGGCAAGTTAAGATTTCCAGACGTGGAAACAGCCTTCAAAGTCAATCCAAATATGAGGATGACGACTTTTGCCAAATAGAAGAATATGTCAGTACAGCATAGTGTCATAGGGCGTTGAATAATGCTGATGGCAAGTCTCTCTGATGTATGGAAATACCTTTTATAACTAAAAATTGTAAGAAGTCCGCCTGGACCATTGTAGGCGCCTTCTAAACAGCTTGAAGCACAATAGTGGACGAATTCTCATCTTTTTTTATGAGATCCAGTGATTAAAAAGCAGAATAAGAATCATTTGCTTCAACATTGTAGGGACCTCAGAAAGGTCTTAACCACAAAATACCCAGCATGTGGGATGATGCTAAAGTCGTACTATCAACTGGGGAACAAGATGCCACCAGTCTGATTCTCGAAGTACTGGCACGTACCCCTTTCACATTTTGGATACAAAGATCAAACCTTAGGTCTTGAAGATCACCAAGAAATATCCATAATTCTTCCACAAGATAGGCGCCGACCCAAGTAGCCAAGATTGTACAGTCCTGGTTGATTGACGAAATATTATTTTGCCCAAGAACTTCTGCCCCCCCCTCCGCCCCGAGTCAAGACCTTAAAACTCTGGATTACAGCATCTGGAGTCCAATGCCTGCATAAATCACAACAACTATATAAATAACCTCAAAGTCTCTGTGAACAAATTATGGATGTCCATGAGGAAGAAATACATCATAAAAGCATTTCATTTAAGCCAATGGTACGGTTATTAATTAAATTATATTGAAATATGTTGAATAATCCTGTCAAACTTAATATCTATCATAAGAATTATTTTTAATTCACAAAAAGTGCAAAGACTTTTGAAATCCTAGTATGTTACTATGAAAATTCTTCTCAGTTTTTTTAAAAACAACCAGCTACAGACTGTCACACCACCTTGCGGATAATATATAGTTTTTAGTTTGGTCTTGTCGTATTGACATTCATCACTATTCCATAATATATCAATTATTTCATATTAATATCTAATAACATAAACTCGCATTGTTCAATTTGCATAAGGAACATGTCGTGTGACTAGAGTGAAAACGTTATTAAAAGACCTAAAAGTAAGGTTGAATGATTCAATCCTGACATTTTTCATTAAAAAGAAGGCAATAGTTATAGATGTAAGGGGTTATGTACAAAGTAAGTACGCAGATAAGAGGAACGAGGCTCTCGCGAAGAAAATTTAATTTCTTAATTTGTTAAATATTTCTCAGAAAAATTTAATATTCAACTTTTTTTTTTTTTTAATTTGAGAGCAGCTGTGGATTTTTGAACTTTATTTAAAAATAATTTTATTTTTTGTCAACAGATGTTGATTTTGAAAAATTTCTGTGAATAGCCAGGGTTTTTGAAAAAATTATAAGTCAAATTTGATATCTATAAAAGAAAAAAACTTTTCAATCAAAACTATCGACAAAAACAAACGCCTATAAAATATCTGCGAACGCCCCTGATGACATCAACGTTAAATAATTCGGCCCTCTCCGTCACTTGAAAATATATTCCGGCACAGGTGGAGGGAAGTATTTTGAAATTGCAAACACAAGCTGTACAAAAATACTAAATGCGGGGGGGCAAATTGGGAATTTCTAAGAGCTTAAAAAGAGTTCATTTTCTAATTCAATCAATCAACTTTTAAAAGAAGGAGAAAAAATCAACAACTCATTTCAAAATAAACTGTATATTTTTGTGTCAGCCACATAAGGCCGTGAATCGTGATTAATAAGAACAAGGAAATTAACACAAATAATTGTATTATGTAATAAATTATGAAATGATTAATAAGTTGTGTCAATAGGGAAGAAGCACTGATGCATAAAATCTTATTTAAAGCCGCCTACATACTTTTAATAATCATAATGTACATACATTCTATAAATACAGTACATTTAAGCCATAGTGATTTTAAAAATATTGTATACCGATAAAGTCCGTCTAACCTAGGAATCCTGTTTTAATTTTTGCACATAAAGTATATTTATTTATCTAAGAATGGCCAGGCTTCAAATCTAGACATATTGAGTTCAAGTGAATTCATTCTCCCGAGCACGTTGTCTATTGAGCTCCATCGTCGACTCCATAACTTTTTTATTCATAAAACACAAACGTTTAAATATCTTGCCAAATTTATTATTTCAATACAAAACATATACATTTATGTAGGAAAACCGATTGTTCCTGCCTGACCACCATGAGCTTGTTTACAGAAGTCCAATCGCTGAACCCAAATTTCCATTACTTTTTTCCAATAAATTAACCGATATTGCAGCAATTTTGCGTTCGATATTTTCTCTGAACTCTTTTAAAGTCACCGCCTAATTGGTTAGACCAATAACTTCACGTGACTACAAAGAAAATAATCTAAAGGCGTTAAATCAGACGATCGAAGGGCCTATCAACTTATTTCTCGAAATAACCCGCTCACCAAATTTGCTTTGGAATAACTCGAATGTAGCGTGTGTTGTATGACAAGTGACACCGTCTTGTTCAAACCACATGTTTGTCAAGTTGCAATTGTAATACCTTGCAATTGGGGGCAAAAACAAATCAGTTATCCAGGTGCGATTTCCATTTACAATAATGTGAAGATTATGATACTCTATCCGAAATAATATGTCCCAATGATCCCTCCAGCAAGAAATCCACACCATACAGTCATTTTTTTCGCATGCAATGATGTTTCGTGAAGCACTGGTAGATTGCTGGCTGAACAATGACGTGCTACATGCAAAACGCCTGCGAGGTTTCATTAATATGGCATTAAACTTTTTGTAAATATATATGAGCAAACCACTAAATTATTTATTTTTTTATTATTCTTTAGACGGGTCTCATATTGAAGACTCCGATATACCCTTTCAAATTGAAACTATCATATTTGAGTTTATTTAAAAAAATATTAACAGTGAATTTTACAACACGTGTGTAGATGTGGCATGATAAAAAGAAAGATCAGACGAAATGAGACAAAATGTGCAGTAACAAAACGAAGACCAAAGGAACTGAGACATGAAAAACGGTACGAAACGAAATTAAACAAAGGCCAGACGAAAGGAGGCGAGACAAAACGTCTCAGAAGATACCAAATGAGACGGGGGGAGAAATGTGACAAATCGAAATGAATTTGTGACGAAATTAACACTATAGCAAAGTCATCTACATAATATATGCCTTCATTACCATTAACACTTAAAGATTCTGAAGGTTTCACTTTATATATTTATAACTATTATTCAATTTCAAATCAATATCATCTCAAAAAGATATTGTATTAAAGATTTATATTCTTCAATTAATACCCCATGGGTATTAATTGAGAAATATCATACAGTATCGATATGCCTAAAAAGTTATTATAATACTATATTTTTAATAAACTGTTACAATTCAAACAGGAATGATAAAACTAGGCAATAATCATACTTGAAAATAGCATGATATGCCTGTATACTAAAACAAAAAAGCAAAAATTAACGTGGCCATCCTGACAATTGTAATAACGTTTGGGAAAGAACAGGTTTATTCATGAGGTTTTATTAGATCAACTACAAGCAGCCGTGAGGAAAAATAATTAGACAAAAATCCAAGTCCACATATAGCAAGGACATTTAGCATGGAATTACTCTGATGCCGATCTTCAATTATACTCCGAGTCAAATAAGGACTGACACTTATGACTCCCCCGAGCAAACCCTCAGTGTTACTCGCCGTCTTTCATGAGCACACCTACTATTTATTACATTATACATAGATGTTCTCTTCTCAAGAGTTAAATAAATAATAATGTCAACAGCTTTGGAAAATAAAAAGTCCTGTTGTAATTACCAACTAGAAAAAGCTGCTACCCCCCCCCCCTTTCTAGGATATGTTTTATACACCTCCAGTAATAATCATACTTGAAAATATGCCTGTATCCTAAAATGATAAAAAAACCTAAGATTAAGATGAAAATCATGAGAATTTAAATAATATTTTAGAGGAGAGCAGCTTAGCTGTCATGATGTTTCATTAAATTAGCTGCAAGCAGCTAGTGGATGAAGGAAATAAACATAAACCCAACTCCATATCTAGGGATGATATAGGCAGGAAATGTACTCAGATGTCGATCCTCAATTATACTCTTTTTGGATTGCAACTACAAAAAGCCTCTTACATTATCATATTTTTTTCATCACTATAGAACTCAATAGCATTTCTTACTGCATATTAAGTATGGTCAACTGCTCCAAGTTTTATTTGTGTAATTTCTCGCAAATCCCTTGACAATGCACTGCAGAGCATAAACTCAGAGAAGAACAAAAATGAACCGTACGTCCATTCATCATTTCTCCATAAAAAAAGGGCCTGTCATTCCTCCCAAAGTAGTCATACGTTTCTAGCTGCATCCATGACACCAAATCCTTCTTCTTTGATGCGTCATTTATTAAACAAGATTTCATTACGTATAAAGTTTTTACGTAGCATACCACCCCGTAAAAAACATTCTCAAACAAAGAACTGAGGCGATCCTGCTGTTATTTGATGTGCTGCTTCTGCGTATAGAGTATGGAAGGAGAAGGAGTAACTTGCAGGCCTGCAAATGTATGGATAGTAGAAGTAGGTAGCCGGCTTGCCTACAAATTTAAAAAGTACTTCATTCTCTAATCCACCCTTTTTCTAAAAAAAAAATTATAGGATATCCGAATTAAAATCAAATTATTCATAGGATTTGACAATTCATTCGAGTCGAATTTATTAATTTAACAGATTAAAAAATAACACCAAAACTACGTTGTAGAGGGTAAGCTCTTGAAGAAAGCTGGATTTATATCAAAAATACAGTCAAATCACCTACAACCTAATGTTTCTTCTTCCTTTTTTGCGGGCGCTCTGAAATTGACAGAATAAGTAAAAAAGAGACAACGAATAACTTCCAATGAAGTACGTAGACTCTTAATGGAACAACGAAACAACGGGTTGTTTGTGAGTATATGAAATCTCGTTGAAACTCCTGGAAGAATTGGGAGTCGGCTAGTTCATTATTTTTAGTATTTCACAGGGAGAAGTAACTCTTTGTCCATCATCATTTGAAAGAAAGAAAGTGTTTACTTGTGTCTGTGATTACTGTTTTGATATTTTTATTGACATTGTTGCTTGCATTTTGGATTCTCTTTTATTTATATCGTCAGAGCGGGAAAAAAAATATCGATCTCTTTAAATAATTCTTTGTTCATTTGGTTCTTATTTGATACAAACAATCAGGTCAGCCACAGCACTCAATAATATATTGAGTATTAAATAAAAATGTGAGTTTGTCATTTTGTGATCGCCATTTTTGCTCTCAAAGTAGTGTGACCATTTTTATATTTCATCCATCCTTTGTGTTTCAATTGTCCTCCTTCAATTAGCACAAAACAGTTTGATTTAAAGCAGATACAAAACAATTTTTTATTACTTTTAAATGGTGTACTAATTAGTGAGTTTCTCATTTAATTATAAAGATATATTATATTAAATACTAATTCCTTTGTCCGAATTAAAGATATATATTTATACTAGTAAGGCTTCGTTGAACCTAATATTTATTTGTAATGAGTCAAGCCTCTCAATGCCTTATAAATTATATGTTTTTCGAAAAACATGAGGATTTTTAATTAATTATGATGCTGCGTTGATAGGATGCCTTTTATATGTCATGTTTTATCGATCAATTAACTATGTGGATTTGAAAGCTAAAATACCTATAAATTATTTCATATCTGTCTCGATCACGCATTTATTTCGTGTTGGTATTTACAATGTGGACTAATTAAAATATATGGACTTAGGAAACATATTCTTTAATATATTGTTAATCAATATGTTTACATAATTTATTAATTATGATTTTTTATTAAATTTATTAGAAATTCATTGATTACTCCACCTTTGGCATGACTACCACACCGCCTGATGTTCCTTTGACTGGTAAAGGTTTTATAAATGATCTCTTTATATAAGTAATATCCACTCATTTCTTTTTTTTTTATTGTGTGCCTTCTAGATTCCTGGGTTGACCTTTCTGGCCCATTCAATGTCTCCACATCACCACTTAGAGTAACTCCAATCCCTTTCGGAGGTGAGCAGGATTATTTAAGAATGTTAAGAGAAGCACAAAGAGAGTCTAGTCGTTCATCTAACAAAGTATCACCAATTTCATCGGCGTTCATGTCTTTATCCTCAACATGTCGTAACACTCCAATTCAATCGTAAATATATACATTGTGTAGTAAAGAAAAACATATTTTGCTTCATACATTTTTATTATGTTTTAGACCTAAATCTCGGCCCAACACGCCAAACCCTGACATGACCTTCTATCCTGATGACTTAGATGATGTTTATGTCAATCGTATTAAAAATGAAGAAAGTAGTAAGTCCTTGAACAATAATATTGCATCAGACCTCATATGGGATTGGTCCTCCAGATCAAAGTAAGGGGTTTTAAGGAACTAATCTTGTTATATATATGTTTTTAATGCGAATTTTCAATTGACTTTTCTAGGGAATGGAAGACTGTTCATGGAAATGGTAGCTCTGGAAGAAGCCGTAAATCTTCCTCTTCAAGTAAGCCAAGTATTCGAAATCCAAACTCTATGAAGAAGAAATACTTTTCGAAAAAATTGGCATTGACTGTAGTTTTGACGAATCTTATTTCATTGATTATTGGAGCTGGAATAGGGTATGAAAGTCCTTTGTCTTATATATGTATACAGGGCCGGTTTAAGCGTGAGTGGGTCATGGACGAAAGATATATGTGCGGGGCCCTTTTCTTTCTTACCTTTTTAAAAATTTGACTTTAATTGCGAATCTTATTTTTGTAGAAAATAAATTGTGCCACTTCTTATAATTAATTTTAAGGGTCAGCTATAATATTTATGGGAGGCAAATCTGGAGAGTATGATTGAAAAAACTTAAATGGCTAAATTGGGTATTTTTTTCAAAAATAAGACATTTCTACCCTAAATTGTGTATCTGAAGTCACAGGGTTTAGGATGATCTTATACAAGGTTTAGCATTTTTATTCCTAGGGAATATATATATATTTATTTATTTTTTTACAAAGTTATATCCAGCACGGAGCTCGAAGTAATGCCCACTATAACCGGCACTGTGTTCACATATTTAACAAGTTGTTAATCTGAATTTTATTATTTTTTCAGGGTTTGGCTTTGCAAACGTGGTGGAAGTAATGATTTTCTTAAACAAATAACCGTGTAAATCCATTTGTGGTAGCATCATACTTTTTCTCATTTTTTTTAACTTTCATACCTCCCCTCCTCCTCCTTCCCAATATTTAATTATTTCTTTTTTTTAAATTAAGTGAGAAGACTTCAGTGCAGATTGCCTTTTTCATAAATAGCATTTATACTATTTTTGAAGTGATTGTCACACCTTTATTTATTAATGATTCACATAATCTGTCGAGTGATTTAGACAGTTTTTTGAAAAATTTAATTTGAAAATTTGCTAGAAAATAAGAACAATTAGAAATTCAAACAAATCGTTATGTTAGTCAAATAGGTACAAATACCTTCGTTCGTCTCGTTTAATGAATAATCGATTGAGGTAGTTGCTTGGAAAATGCTTCTCAATGATTGATTCAAAAGAGACTTTTTAATAATAATTTATAATTGAATCCCTATATGGAAACTAAAGAGAGACTTAGTTTAATTAGCTTTCTGTGTGATACATATAATTAATTAAAAAATTATTATGACCATCTACTGAACTCATTTCCTTGTATTATATAATGTATATCACACAATTTTATATACAAATCGTTTCTGTATTGTCATATTTTGTCCTTTTAAATAATTTTTTTATGATCACGTTTGAAGAATATATGGACATATATTTTTTGACTTTTGTATATTCTTTTTATAACGTACTACTAATAAATTGGTTGACGAAAAATCGTATTGATTAATTAATTATTTGATCTATAAAAATATTGAACTTAAGATATCATATATATATATGTATTTCACTTTTCTATCCCATTTCCATTGTTTAAAAATGCAGGGATTTGAAGGCCCAGCCAAAACATATCAATTTACTCCCTGATTCTTCTCTCCGCCGTCTCCTTCATACCCCAAATGCGGTGTAGAATACAAAATAGGTACTACTGAACAGATTATTTTCTCTTTAAAACAGACGACGAACCGTGTGCGTGACTTTTTTTCTTTTTGCCTCCCATTAAAGGTGGGGGAACACGGAAAATAGTTTGGCATGTAGTGCAAATCGGACTAAATTTACAAAAGATGGATAAACAAACGGAGCACACAAAGCCAATATCCACAAGTTGACGATGACAGAAGCAAGCAGCCCTAAAGTCAACTTTGTTAGCAGATGGAAGTCCCAGTTGTGGACGCATTTCTGCAGAGGGCAGAAAGATCCAAAGAAGGAATTGAAGCAAGGCCGCGTTATCTGGAACATTGAAATACATGCCCCCAGTTATATCCGCTCCTTGCTGTAAGAGTGGAGAATCGATTTGAAGCATGCAGGTATCGAGTAGGACATCCAATTTTTGAGCAGTAAAAAACACATTCATGTAGTTCATATACTGTGATGCCGTGTCCCCTGAAGCCGTTATAACCAGGATCCGTGCGCTTAAATCCATATTTTCTTTTCTGCGGCGATTTATGTATGAGAGGGCCATGGCAAGGGATCCAGAGAGTGGGGAATCTGTTTGAGAGGAGATGCCCGCTTCAGACTGGAGAAGCTCAATGAACTTTGAGCGAACCGTTGTTTCCACAAGAGTGAATAACTCATATTGTCCGTCCAACTGTCGTATTTCGTTATCTGCTGCTGGATCATCCGGAGGTGGATAGAGGAAATAGGATCCGGAGGCCATGCTTCCAAGGGTGGCTAGTGCGTTGCTCGGGTGAAGCATGAGATGTGCATTTGCGAAGCAGAGAAGATTGTCCAGAACAGAGGTTAGGGCGGTTGGATCGTGGAGGAATAGCTTCTGGTTTGGATTCATATCCATGACGATAATGAGGAGTTGAGCTTTGCTGTCTCCTCCGCTTCCCGTGGACTCTGATGGACTCATTTTTCAATCTCCAGGTGGAAGGAACTCACGGGCAACTTGACTCCAAGAATATATTAAATTTAATGCAAGAATAGAATGATTCACATACTAGTTACTCCAGTGAAATAAATTCAAGTTTCTGTTTGAATGTGCCTGCTACATTCAATCAAAATGTATCTTTTTAGACTTGCTTCAACCAAACCTAGCATAACTATGACGTCTCACTACAATATTAAATAAATCATAATAAAACATGAAGGGAAGGTAGCAGCTAAAGAGACTAAAAAAGAAAGAGGAGACAAGATAAAAAGTAAACAAAAACGGAGTATATGAATTAAGTTCACGATTCACGCAACCTTAATCAAAAAATATTGAATATAAATACCCTTCGTTAATGATTAGGGTCATGTATTTTTTTTTAAAATAACTTTTTAGAGCATAATTATGATCCAGATACAATGAATCATTGTTTTAATTAATAGTTTAGGTCTCTAGTTAAATCTAAAGAACCATATTCGATACGTTGACTTCTATTAAAATGCATTGGATGAATCTTTACCAGAAGACGTGATAACAATGAAATGTGAAAAAGAAGTTCAAAGCGCAAAAACAAATTTTAGACGAATCAGAATTAGAGATAAGAAAAAACATTCTTGATTGATATGCATGACTCCTCTTTCCCTTATAGTCTCTCTATCAGCAGTATGGGTATTAGTTAGCTATAAAGCTTTAAAACAAAGTAGCGAACGAAAAGCACGTGATAAATATTTGTACAAGGAAGTACCCCTAAAGACATCTCTACCAGAAGTTTTGCCTATTTTATATTCCGACCTAGGCCTTCCCTAATTTCCTTCTCTTCGCCATTTTATTACTTATTCACAAAACAAAGCGCGTTTATAAGCTCAAAAAAACGTAACTTGAACTCCTCAAAATTACTTTACATTTCGAGGAGTTTGTGGAAAGTGACCAACATTTCTTCTCACAAAAGTTATTGAAGAATGATAAATTTCTAGCAACTTAATAAAGACAATGACAACAGACAACATCTATCTATCAATCTTTAATTTCATACAAATATATTACTATATCTATCGGAGATTTCATATGTGATATATTAATAAGCAGAAAAAATTAAATTTTTTGTTAATAGCTATGGATTTTTGAATTTTTTGGGAAACGAGTTTTCAAGTCTATAAATATAAATGTATTTTTCCTACTCATTAAGAGAAAGTGAATTGAACACAGAGTTCAAAATAATTTAATATTTAAAAAAAAATTTAATACTCCAAATTTTTTAGTGAATACCTATGGATTTTTGAAAAAATTTATCTAACAGTTTCATATTCCAAATTTTATTCGGAAACAATTTAATTTTTCAAATTTTTTTAATTAAAAATATTTCATTTTTCAATTTTTTTAATTAAAAATATTTAATTTTTCAATTTTTTTATTAAAAATATTTAATTTTTCATTTTTTTAATTAAAAATACTTAATTTTTCAAATTTTTTTTCTAAAAATATAATTTTCTGTGAATAGCTATGTATTTTTTTAATGTAATATTTGAAAAAAATTCAAAAAATTTAATTTTTGAAATATTTTGTAAATAGCTATTAGATTTTTAAATTTTTTTTCCTAAAATCTAATTTTTTATTTTTTCCCTGCAAAATTTAATTTTCTGTGAATCTCAAAATTTAATATTTGAAAAAAAAAATTCAAAACATTTATTATCTGACATTTCCAAACAAAACTATGGATTTTTGAATTTTTTTTCAAATAAATATAATTTTTTGATTTTTTTACAAAAAAATTAAAAGAAAGTCCCCCCCCCGAAAAAATATATATATATATACTCCTGCGGACGCCCCTGAATAACCTTTTTTTAGAATGATATTGAAGGTTATAAACCACTCAATCTTCAGGGTCTTGATAATTCTAATACTTCTTCGATACCTACTTGATTTGCATGGGGTGCAAATATTTTTGGCATGGGAAAATAATTATTCCGTCCTAAAATTCATGAGTTTTATTCAAATATAACCATGCTATGTTAAAATTCAATATATTATCTTGGGAGTATCTTGGGGCTTATGCTTATGTATAAATAAACTATTCCTTGAAATACACACACACACAAACCAAGAGGTCCAAATTTTAGGTCATGTCCATTCAAAAAGGGTTATTATTTCAATCATCACATCGAAGTTTACATCGTATTTTGTTGTAAACTGTCAATTTTATGTTTGTTTTCTTCCAGGGTTGTACGCAGGGGGTGAAATGCCCCCCCCCCAAGGATTTTTTGTTTAACTTTTAAATTCAACTTTAGACACGGCAACTCGAAGACTTGGATATAAGTTAAGTTTAATTTTAAAGTTAATCTAGAATTTGTCAAGTGTTTTAGAATCGAAATCTGTTATTAGTGTTTAGTCACATGAAGGTTCGTTAAGGGCATCTTCCACGACTGATGGTTAGCTGTGGCAGTAAAAAAAAAGGGGGGTATCCAATTATGTTTTTGTGGAGAATTATCTTCTCGAAAATACTTTTTTAAATGATTTAGAATATACTTTTAAGAAATAGGTACATTCATCATTGGTTAGGTTTAGATAGCACAATTTAAATTATATTTTTTATTTTTGGAAATCATCTCGCGACCCCTCCATTGTGTCCCGCGGCCCCCACTTTGAGAACCCCTGAACTACAGAATAGCTATTAATTACAATTATATTTGTTGTGTACAAGTTACAACTTGTATAAAGAGATTGTACAAGTTGCGATCTTATTTGCCTTAAATGTATAAGTTAATTAAAATATTTAATGGTCTTCCGAATTACCTTATATTAATTGATACTATCATTTCATTTTTTTTTTTTTTTTTAAATCTCTATATGGAGTTCTCTTCTCAAACATTGCCTTCAAAATTTGTTTTACTACAAGTTCCAAATGTTGCTCTGGTCAAAATAATCCATTCAGATGACAAAGGATTTGACATTTCTGCCTGCTTCGAAGTGGAAGATGGCTTATCATTCAAAATATATCATAATCATACTCCACTCGAAACAGCTGGGTATCCCACTCTCTAAAATTTTCTGAAAGAATCAACACTGTAACGAAAGCCATCACGTTGCAGCTTTTTTGGGATCAAATAAGCTTCAGACAGACACGGATACATATGATGATATTTGTAAACAATTCCTTCAATTCATTAACTCTACAGACATTAATCATCTACAACATTCGAAGCTATCATTTCTTTTTCAACAAATGATCCTCATCTTCAAGTCTCCCAAGGCCAGAAGATACTCTCCTTCACTATTTCAATTCCATGGGAAATTTTTGTCTCCAACATTATTTCAATTCCATGGGCAAGATATGTTAAGTCAATATCCAGTGCTTTAATAATTGAAATGGGACTTCCCAGTTCTACTCTCAAGTATCTGAAAGCAACGATCAAAAGCTTGGAAAGTCGTGAGAAACACATAAAGCTCATCATTGATGAAATTTTCGGCCCAAAGGATTGAATTTGTAAGGGGATTTTTTTTTTTTTTTGACAGGAAAACAACCAAATAGCTAAAATAGTCCTCGATTTCATGATTAAGTCTGCGGGAGGAAAGTAAATGGACGTTGTTGCTCTCGTACCATTCATAAACTTTACCGCTGAATTCTGTTTCACAAATATAACAATATCAAGAAGTCTTTGTAGGAAATTGGGTTCACAGTTATTACATTGTATGTCGATAATCATACCATCAATAGGACATTTTACACACAATATCTATGTGATAGCGTTCTCCAAACATCAATCCGTCATTCTCAAGATGATACGAGAAGAGGATATTAGTGCACAATTTTAAAAATGTATACAACTGCTTTCAACGAAGTGACTATTTTGTTGTTCTCAATATTTACCTTCTTGGATCTTCTTTTCTACGTCCAAACTTTGAAAAGACTGAAATACAAAAGTTGAAAATTGAAATTGTAAATCGAGGATATCTTTCGATCTCTTTGGGCATGCTACTCGCTCTTCAATTTCATTTCTAAACATAACTAGGAGAAGAATTGCCTTTTTAACGCCTCAAATCCAAGAGCGACATTAGTCTCTACGTTTATCAGGAGGATGCTTCATAGTTGGGAGACAGCTATTGAGGCAATATGGAGGTCGAAGTGTAAAGAAGGACATGAGTGGATTAATATTTTACAAAAAACTTGTGTAAATCTCTATAATGTCATGTGCCAAAATACAGCTGCAAGTATTGTAAAAATAAAGAACTTCAGTATGGCCCACCAAAACACAAATAAAAGTAGTTAAACTTAAAGGACTAGGGATAGAGTGGTCAAGGGAAAAATATGTTCCTAATGTGGTCGCCCTTATTCTTCTCTTTTCACTAGAGGGGAGAATCCCTCCTTCACTTGCCCCCCGCCCCCACTGGATGCTTGTCTACATGAAGGAACATGTAGCAGCTTCTAATTTTAAGCCAATTAGAGTTAAGAACTACTAAAACCTACCTACCTTGCCTTGAGTGTCCACTCTTTGCTATAAGTCCTTTAGTTAAACTGTGGTCATCTTCTAGTCAAAACAGCATTTACATTATTTTGGCTTAACTCTATCATGCCTTTATTTAATATTTGTGTAACATAATTACGATTTTGAACTGTCTAATGACGTCTCATAACATAATGTCTCTTTATTAAAATATAAATTAATTTTTGTTTAACTAATCATCTCCTAATTAGTCCTTTTTATTTAAAAAAATTATATACTAGTAGATTATAAATTTTCAGTATTTAGGCTGTTTACTTCTTCTTGGGCGGGCACGCTTTTTCTTTCACTTCCATGTGTTTCTAGTACAGTCTTCCTTGATTACAAAATTAAGCGAGCAACGTTAGTTTTGAAAATGTTGTAGCAGTTCGAACCGAGCCCTTTACGCTTTTGACCCGTTGCATCACCATTTCACAACAAACTCACATTCAGAGCTCACATAATAAATAACTTACGCAGCTCCAGAACGCTCCATATCAACCTATACTTGCCGGAGTTCCAAGAATTATGGATGCAAATCCTACACCTGATGAACTGCGTGCCCTCCGAGTCGTTGATTTGAGGCAAAAGCTCTCCGAAGCTGGACTTCCTCAAGGGGGTAAGTCGAGATTAATTTTCCGGGATCATCTTTCTTTGAATCTCTATGTGTATTTGAATTTATAAAAGGTATCAAGGTGGAGCTGATTCAACGCTTAAGTCAGCACTATGCCAAGTTACAGGATCTCACGATGCAGGATGAAGAGGAGTCGAAAGAGGGATCGTTAGAAAAAGAAGCGGAGAATGGGGATGGAGAGGAAGAGGAGGAGGAGGAGAAGGAGAGTGTGGAGGCTTCAGCAGCATTGATAGATGAGGAAGAAGTGAAAATGGAGTGTTCAGATCTCACAGAAGAAAAAGATGGGGACCCGAAAGTATCAGAAGAGAGCGGAAATTCCCCCAACTCGTTAGGGGAGGAACTATCCCTTGAGAAGACAAATGATGAACAAAATGGACATTCAGAGGCTGAAAAGGATGTGGCAATACCCTCAAAAGAAACTCCCAAAGTATTTTCTGGGGCTCGCCTCCCTGCATTTGAAGCGGGTCCTCTTCAGCAGCCTCCATCTACAGAAGATGAAAACTACGTGAAGGAGCAGCCCCTCCCCATCGTGCATTCCGCCAACGAAAAACTTCCTCAAGCCCTCGAAGAAGCATTTGCATTCAAAAAAGAAAGAGCTCTTTTGGCCGGAGTGCAAGAAAATGAGATCCCTCTTGTAGTAGAAAGTGATGGAAAAGTTGGAAGCGTTGTTAAGATGCCTCCTCAGGATGATGTTACACTGAATGCCATCGAAGAAGATGATGAGAAAAAGGGGGATATCATTTCCAAGCGGCACAAAAAGAAAAAGAAAAAACGAAGGAACCGTCCATTGGAATGGGCTATGCAAGCAGAGAAAGAAGAGTTAAAGAAGAAGGAAGAAGCTGAACAGAATGGTGATGATACAATTGTAGAGATCGAGTATATTCACGAGAACATAGACACTGATTTACTTTGTGATCCTAAATATCGTCAGTATGTTAAAATTTTCGAAACCTTTAAAATCAGAGGGAAGGATGAGATGGAGCGAACAAATGAGGAGAGGGAAAAAGAGATTCAAAAAAAATTGCGGGATGAATTTAAAAAAGTCCCAAAACTCTTGGAAGAGGATGATCTCGTCAATGAAGTAGATGAAGACGATGATATCCCCAAGCTATCTAAAAGGAAACTTAAAAAATTAAATAGACTTAGTGTGGCTGAACTCAAACAATTAGTCGATAGACCGGATGTAGTTGAAATGCATGACGTTACGGCTTGGGATCCAAGATTATTAGTTCACTTGAAATCAACACGGAATAGTGTTCCTGTACCCAGACATTGGTGTTTTAAAAGAAAGTATTTACAAGGAAAAAGAGGTATCGAGAAACCTCCCTTCGATCTTCCTGATTTCATTAAGAAAACAGGTATCATGGAAATGAGGGCCGCACTCCAAGAAAAGGAAGAGTCTAAGGGACTTAAAAGTAAAATGAGAGAAAAAGTTCGACCTAAATTAGGAAAGATCGACATTGACTATCAAAAACTTCACGATGCTTTTTTTAAATGGCAGACAAAACCACGAATGACGGGCCATGGAGATCTATATTATGAAGGGAAAGAATTTGAAATCAGATTGAAGGAAAAGAAGCCGGGGGATTTAAGTGATGACTTGAGAACTGCACTTGGTATGCCCGTTGGACCCAATGCTCACAAAGTTCCACCACCATGGCTCATTGCCATGCAGCGTTATGGTCCACCTCCTTCTTATCCAAATCTCAAGATCCCAGGTCTTAATGCTCCAATTCCAGATGGTTGCTCTTTCGGCTATCATGCTGGTGGTTGGGGTAAACCTCCCGTTGACGAAACAGGAAAGCCTCTTTACGGCGACGTTTTCGGTACGTCAGACACAGCATACGCCTCAAGCCTTCCTCCAGAAGAGATCGATAGAAGTATGTGGGGTGAGATGGAATCAGAGTCCGAAGAAGAGGAAGAAGAAAGTGAAGAAGAAGAAGGAGATGAAGTCAGTGAAGAAGTCACTCCAGATAAAGTTGGAATCCAAACACCAGTTGTTGATGCCGGGTTGGCTACTCCATCTGGAATGTCATCCGTTGGACTGGTGGGAGGAGAAACGCCAGAATTACTCGAACTTCGTAAAAAACGTATTGAAGCAGATATGGAAAGCTCAGAAACTCCAAATCTATATACCGTAATCCCTGAGAAGAGGAACGACCGCATTGGTTCTTCTATGATGGGCTCAACGCATACATACGATTTAACTGGTCAAGGTGTTAAAGCCAATACTGGAAAAGGGCCTTTAGATACTATTCCTGTGGAACTAGCCCTTAATCCCGAAGAAGTTGACCTAATGGACACCGAAGCTATGCAAATAAGAGCTGAGGCAGCCATTAAGGAACAACAAGCCTCCCTTGCAAAAGAGGATTTCTCGGATATGGTTGCAGAACATGCGGCTAAACAGAGTAACAAAAGGAAAAGACTTGCGGCGAAAGATGAAGGCAGTAAATCATCGAAAAAATACAAAGAGTTCAAATTTTAAGCCTATCCATTTGGTACTACATAGTGTCATTAAATTATTAATCTGATTTTTTGTGTTATATGGTTAAAAGAATATGAATTTATTTAATAATATATGTTTGTGTCGATCACTTTTTTTAATTGTTACAACACCAGTTTTGTAAATACATCTAGATACAAAATCAAATTGGCTAAAACATCTTCTAATGCTTCATTGATTCCTTAAACCATCTATCAGTGGAATGGCAGACTGGCAAAAAAATTAAAAATACAACAAACTATTTTCTTTTTTTTCTGTCGTATAATCGTATCATAATTTTTTATTAAATAAGATATTATCTTCAATAAAGTAAATATATTTTCTAGATATGAAAAAAAATACATTTAACAATTTGTACGCAACAATGTTGATTATTGTTTATCGGAAAAGTGTATTATCAATATAAAAGACTCATAAAAAATTGCTACCCTAGGATGATGAGGAAGAGGAGGCATCAGCAAGCATATGTTCCTGAATTTCTCTCACCATCAATAATCGTTGTAGCATTTTGTCAAGTTGATGTGTGCTTAATCGGTTATTACTAAACCATAATGGACTGTCAGCAACGCAAGACCTTTCGGGTTGCAAGTAAAACACGTCGTTCTTCGTGCTTTCGGGACTAAAAGAAAGGGGAAAAAGTATTAAGATCATTATAACTTAATAAATTAGGATTTAGCAAAACATAGGCGTCGATCAATAAATCATAAGCGCACTCTCGCTCGTTTGTCCTCGCTCAATTATGTAGAAAATACATTTTTAGGAATGGGAATATTGTTTAAATTGAAGTGAGCGTGAGAAACACGACTAAGAGAATGTCAAAAAAATGTGTAGTGATGTAAATTGTGTGTATATTTGACTCTGCCTTTTTTTATGTTACAAGTAGTGAGTGTATTTTCTTCTCTTAAACTTTTATCCTTATTATTTCAATTCCTGAGCTTTCTTTCTACTAAATCCAATTATATTCTAATCCTAATTGAACGTTTGTATGTACTCATAAAAGACGGAGAGAAGCCTTGAGGATCTATTGCGGAGTTATAATTGTATGTTGGACTCTGAGTAAAGTTGGAGATCGACATCGGAGTAATTCTTTCTAATGGCCTTGTTTATTTCCTTGCCCCTTTCCTCCCTTGTCACAGCAGATGGGAAAAATGAAACGTCATGACTGCAATCCTCCAAAACATTCTTTAAATTGTGAGGGTTGCCATGTAGATTTTCGTTTTTTAACTCAACCAAAATACACACTATTTTGAACACTACTCATTTATGTAGAGAATACGTTTTTGGGATGGGAATATTGTTGAAGTTGCATTGAGCGTAAAACACCACGTTTAAGAGAATGCCATAAAAATATGATAACTTTGAGAGACAAAATATATGCTCACAGTCTCACTCTGTCTGGAAAATATTTATAGTGATAAGGTAT
This sequence comes from Lepeophtheirus salmonis, assembly GCF_016086655.4. Lineage (NCBI taxonomy): Eukaryota > Metazoa > Arthropoda > Copepoda > Siphonostomatoida > Caligidae > Lepeophtheirus > Lepeophtheirus salmonis. The sequence goes on from NC_052140.2 coordinate 9,320,651, forward strand.
AGTGCTCCTTGTTTGCTGATGCGCTATAATTACCAAAATAGAGATAAATAATTAATGAAAGCATACATATCTTGCCTTTAGCAACAAATACTTTTCATTTAAAATTTACGCTCATTCCAAATTTAGACAATATTCACATCCCTAGACATCTTTCTAAAAAAATTAATGAGCGATTTAAACTCACAAGCGCTCTCTCGCTCACTAATGAATAATAACATGAGACATACCACTTTGCAATATACTGTTCATAGTATTTAACAGGGCACCTAGCCGGATTTTCAGTATTCTCATGTTGTTCGTAGCATTTTTTGTCATCAGGTCGGCCTAAAAGTATATATTAAAATATTGGATTAATTAAAGAGAGCTAAAATAGATTATTATAATTATTACCCTTTGCTGAGGGTGGATAGAATCTGAGAAGGACAGTTCTTTGATGATTTAACTTGCCAGGAGTCATTGTCTTCTTCCAAAGCTTCATAATATGAGAAAATGATAGCTTAGCATGTTCATCACAGGTCTTTAGCATAAAGTATTTCGTATTAAGATAAATGAGTGTATTTAATAAGACTTGTGGGGTATGACAGCCAAGTTGTTTTGACTCCCATAAATGCTCTTCCTCAATGCGCGTAACAAAATATCCTAACTCATTTACAGGCAGCTTGAAGTCTTTAACTACCTCGTGAAGGGTTGAGGTGAAGGTTTCGTAGTATTGATCTGTAAAAATATTATCTATTCGACCGTTCTCGAATAAATACTCTTGAATACCAAGAGCCAAATACAAAACACTATCAGGAGCGTAGGAATCTCCATTCGGTTTTTTCACCTCTTTCACAAACATACATAAAGTATAATTAAGTTCATCTGCACGTAATTTAAGTAAGTCTGTTTCAAACGACTTAATATATTTTCCTTGAGATCGTCCTTTTTCAAATTCTGCATTTTTATGAACAACCCAATGCTTCCAGGCATTCACACCATAAGTGAACTAAAAAAAAGTATGAATATATCTTTAACAACGTTAAAATACCTCCTCTACAACGTTCAATCATATTAGTATTTGTAATGTTTCATCGTACAAAACAACAAGATAAAAAAACACATTGCTCACCTTTAAATGATGCTTTGAATCAGGCCTTTCTTTGGGGACTTGATTGAAAGTAACTGTATCATTATTACCAGAAGAGTCTACCCGACTTTGTTTTGATCGTGGAGGACGACCACGAGTTGCCTTTTGAGGTCGACGAGGAACACGGTCACCCTCACGAATTGAACTCCACTCCACTTCTTCATCTTCGGGATCATCTTGAATATTAAAAAAATAGTAATAGTTAGAAAAGCTAAGAAATACAAAAATCAAGTTACGAAATAGAAAAATAACCTCAAATTAATTATCATCGCTTTTTCTCGTAAATATATTTTTTACTCAAAGCTATCAATCAAGCAAAAGTGCGACTGAGCTCAAATTTGGCTAGTTTTTCTCATTGGAATACTTTTTTTAAAGTTTAATATATAAAGGAAAAACTTACTCGAAGATCTTCGCTTTAAACCACTTTTCCCTCGACCTGTAATATTACTATTCAAATTAGCAGGAAGATTTTGAGAAGGATCAACCGTAGGGGGCGGTAATGGCTTAGGCACAACTTTATCTGCAGCAATTTCCTTCTCTAAATCTTCAGTCTGATCAGACATTGAGGCATTGGAGGCACTTTTTTGCGTTTCGTCATTCTCTTTTTCTTTTTGAGCCTCCTCGTCCTGGTTTTCGTCTTCGTCGTCACCCCTATCTTCATTCTCTTTATCATCAACACTGCCCTCAGATTCAGAGAGAGTGTCTTTATCGGCCACAGCGCCAGCCATAGCCAAAACTTCAGCTTCATAGGGGTGTGCTGGTAATTTTGCTTGAATTTTCTTAATTTGCTTGAGAATCCCTTTGATTGAGTTACGTTTAACGGGTATAAACACTGGAACAGGAATGGGTATAGGTACAGGAACAGGTACCGGATACGGAGCCGAATACATTCGCATTGGTACCGGCATGTAAAAGGGAACTGTGACAGGAAGTATACAAGGTGATTCAGATGCAGTGGTCTGAGTGGACTTAGATGAAGTGTTCGGTCGACATGACACTCCTTTAGTTTGCATGTATGGTTTAGTTAGAGTTGCTTTATTTCTAACATCAATGTCCTCTGGGCACTTAACGATATATTCTTTAATAACTTCTTTCACACTTTGAGTCGAAACGGAGGCATGTTCAGGTGGAGGAACGGTTTCGGCAGGAAACATTGGAGAAGGCTCAGTGCCCGCAGCTAAACTGGATACAGACTGGATGACTGGCATGTTACCTTTGGGTGGTACCAAATTGCTAACAGTTGGAGCACAGCGATTTCCATTCCAGGGCGAAGAAGGTACACTTTTTAGACTCTCAGATTTACGTGTAATACTATGAAGAGTGAGGCAATTAATAGAGCAGTAAACAAATGAAGTTCCTTGTTTAAGAGGTTTCTCAATCATATCAAAATTGTATTTTTTTACTTTACACCACTGACACGGAACAATCCTTCTATATTTCATGACATAAACGTTTTGGCATGAAACGGAGCAGAACCTTTTACAATGTGTATCAAAGTAGATCACATTTTCAGAGCAGTGTATATCGTAAGGCATTGAACAAAAGTCGCAGTTGGAAGTATCCAGAGAATTTGCGAATTTAAATGCTGAGAAACAAGGATTACTACAAAGTTTAACAGTTTTTGTTTTGAGGCCAGAACCAGTGTAAGAACTATCTTTCATAAATAGTTCAACCTCTATAGGCTTAGAGTCAGAGCAAACTGCACAAGGTAGGACTTCTTTCTCTTGAACCTTCCCCATGTGTAGAGCCTCATATCTATTAAGACAGGCTTGAATGCAAAAGTCCTTGAATTGGCCCTTATCTCCGATAGGAGCTAAAAACCCTTCGCCACCCGAGATATCCTTTTGACAATAGCAACACACTTTGAGTCCTTTTTTATATTCTTCAAGACACATATTTGAGCAAAATTGCTTTATATTCGATCCAAATCGTACACAGTATTTGCCGACAGACGATGGAATGACTGTCTTTTTACAGGAAGAACATTTATTCAAAAAATTTTGACAATTTCCTGAAATGAACAGAATATGTTAAGAGTACCATTTACAAGTGGATACACAATAGATTTTTTTAATCTTACGCAAACATTTCTCATTACAAAATTGCATCGTTTCCCATATTAAGGTAGTGTTACTATTAATATCAATTTCGTTGGAGCATTGTTTACACCGAGAGATTTTACAGTGTCCACTGACGGGAGTTTGATCGGCTATACCATTTCGACCCATACCAGCAAAACTTGCTAGTTTTAAGCCCACTTTTTTCGTAGATTCCGACTGTGGTAAAGGCGAGTTAGAAGAGGAACCATTGCAATCTACATTTTCAGCTAGAACACGCTAAAAAAGAATGTACTCCTATATTGAAATATTATATTATGGGGAAAGAGTCAAATCTACCTTCGAAGGATTCGTCGTCTCTTTGATAATCTCAACAACCTCATCTTTGGCTTTGAGGTCAGCCTCTGACAAGGATGCAATAGCGGATATTTTGATGACATTGTCATCTGAGTCCTCCACTTGTTGTACAGAGTCTAAATCAAGTATGGGATCCACTTCGGCCTGACAGTCTGAGGAGGAGTTGTCTACTGTCCCGGGATCTTCATCCACCATTTCCACGTCTTCCCTCTCTATTGCATTTTCCGCTCCTGCCTCTTCCGAACTGGAACCCTCTTTCCCGCCATTCACCACTTCCGAGTCCCCTTCCAGTTCCTGGCAAGAGCCACTCTCCTCCATCTCCTCCGCTTCATCTCCTATCTCTTCGCTAGGAATGTCTCCTTCCTTCTCCGCTTCAACTCCTTCGACTCCCTCTCCCTGGGGCTCAACTAACTCCTCCTCCACGGCAACGGCGCCAGATCCCGATTCCGCAACTTGAGGAGTCTCTGGATTAGCCTCTTTCTCATCATCTGTCTCTTTAGCAATGGAGTCGTCATCCACATTAGGCTCTTCCCTCCTCTCCGGAGATGTCATTCCTTGAGTCTTCCACGATTTGCCTCCAATCTCTTATTTATTTTGTTCCCACTCTACTTGTAATATTGTGTACAGTGCGACTGCATCCAGGTGGCGCCATCTGCACAACGCTTCCTCCTCCTTCTTCGCTCCTCTTCTTCTTCTTCTTTTCTTACTAGCTCACCCACAGCACTCACCAGCTACCACCACAAGCCAGTCTTTCTCTCTTTTTCTTTAGTCACTTCACTCCTCTTGCTCCACAACAAGCGACAATTAATAGAATTTTAAATAGTAGTCGGATTTCTAGTCTCCAACCCACAAAAGTCACCAACCCTATCTACCCCCTCTTTCCCTTTCGCGTTCAGCTCATTAACATGCATTACTCATTTATCCCTATATTACTTGATACCCTTGACACGAAAAGACCTTTGATTCAACGCAACCTCTTTATCAAGCCGCTTACTGCTACAGAGGGCAAAATTAGTGATTCTACAGAAAAAAAAAAAGAAGAAATACTCAAGATGGCGTTTGAGCCATGCAGTTATTTTTCTCTTTTGTCTTAAGGCTATTGGCCAGGCATTGCCTACTGTAATTCTCGTGCTTCTCGCTTACTTTCTTATTAATGTCAAATTGCCTTGCTCGGGCTGTTTAAACTTCGAATTTTTTTTTACAGAAAGAGTCGAATTTGCATTTTTCTTTTCAAAATAATTTTAAAAATTATAAGAGTAGTTTATAGTGAAGGACATCAGGTTTTATTTAAAATATCTTGTTGCTTGATATCATTCCACACTATGGAACAATGTTTGAACCACTATGTATAAGGTTGTAAAGTTATCTAAACTTCAAGGTTGATACATTTTAGATTTCGATCAGACCTTAAACACTGAAAACAGTTTCGCTGTTTTAAGCATACATAAGACTGAAAACCCTTGTAAAAGTGATTCTATTTAATAGTCCATAACCCTTTTTATTCAAAATATTAACTGACTACATAGTTGATTTGTTCCGATACATTCAATAACAAATATGGCTCTAGTGTTTTATATTTGACAAAAACTATTTCGATTTAACAAAATATTAAAACTTTGAACTCCAAACTAATAGCCGTCTTTTCTCATTCGTTCTTATTTGTAGATTAGTTTCATAATTTCGGTTTTGTTATTGTGGGGGGAGGGGGAGATAATATGACCGTAGGCCGATAGCTACTATTACTTATAAAATTAATAGCCCCCCAGATTACAGCCCAGTAGATTAATAGTATTTGTATTGTAGTCTCCACATGTTGTATAATCTCACTATTAATAGAACTATTGATAAACCCACAAGTGTGTCCTAAAAATATTGATTAAAATTAAGGTTAACATATTTTAATTTACAAAAAATGACACTTGTCCCAATTAAAGTCGGCTTAGAAAGGAGGAGTGTCAATTTTTTTTAATATAAATCGATTTTCAGCTGTTTGTCCCACGTCAAATCTAACATTTATCCCTAAAACTTACGGGAAATAATATCAATAGGGGACATTCTGAGCAATAGAGAACGGTTAAACTACTCCTTGTATCTTTAATTGCATCAGTATCGAAATAATATTTCGGAAACGACAAATGTTGAGTAAAATTCATTTAGCGGTCTCCATCGTTGAGTAAATACACGTTTTTCCCTGGAAATACAGAGAGGAAAAGGAAGACCCTTTATATAGAGGGGGGAAATCATAGAAAACAGGTTGTTCTTAGCTCCTCTGTACAAGCTTGTTTACAGTTGATCTGAGAAACTCTCTCTTCAAGGAAAGGAAAAATAGCCTTAAATCATATGGTAAATAGCCACAATAGATTATATAGAGCGTCAACTGTGGTAAGCCTCACTGTTAGATATTCTTATACTTGAATATTCTTTGAAAATCAAGAAAGAGAAAAAATATAGAGAGATTATTATAGCATAAATACCCCGACAACAGCAGACGCCATCTCGAGTAAATAACAACCATAGAAAATATATAGAGCGACAACGTTTTTATTGAAGAGATTCTTATCGACTCAAGATGGCGATAGCTGTTGTCAGATTTTCACAAAAATTAAGGATAAGAATATCATACAGCGGGGCATACAACAGTTGATGTGATATTACGTGACACTAGCCCCCTCAAGCGATCTATTTTTATCCATCACTTTCCCCAACTGTTGGGCTATGTTTTTTTTAATATTAAAAGTGGATTATTAGTAAACATTAACTAAAACTACTGTATTAACGTCATATTTTATTTTATTATTACATTTGTAATGTATAGCTACGCTGTGACATAAAATTCTAATGTAAACGCCTTGCCTTCCAGAGGTGAATTTCTACATTTATCATCTGCCTACTGTTTTGGAATGAGCAATTTATTTATGAGAACTTTGTATTTATTAATTTTCAAACCTCAACAATTCTTCCCTTCTATATGAAGAGGTTCTGTGATTTAATGTTTCTTCAAGGAGGGAAAATGCCATGACAAATTTGACTTTGGGTGGAAGCACGAAAACCATTTCCATATAAATTTAATATAAATCTCTTCGTCATTTTATATCTCCTCCAGAAACAAGAAACATTTTAAATTACTGAGGCTTTTCAGTTTAAGATGTATAATTGTTGAGGTTTGAAGCGGTTATAATAAGTAAAGTCTTAGAAATGAGTTCATTTTACAAATTATACACGAATATATTTATGAGTACACGTGAAAAATCACCTTTTTAAATTATGATTAATTTTAAAAAAGGGCATGGAGAAAGATGTTTATGACTCATGATCTTAGCCAGAACGATCAATTATCCTTCTCTTATTTTAAGTAATGTCTTTTTCTATTAAAATCTATAATTAAAATTATACAAGTATTTGACTTTTGAAAAGAAAAAACTAAAAAAGTTTCTGACCACAAGGAGCATTTCCTGGATTTGCTTTTTTTTTTTAAATCTTAACCTGATTTACTGCAAGATTTGACTCGAACACAACACTATATAAGTGATATCATGTCATATATATATATATCCAGCTGCGGAAGGGTATTTAGCTGATTATTTCTAAAGAAGGTCACATAATTCAGGGACCACCAAATTCAATTTTGTTGGTTTGTTATGAAACAAGAGGAAAAATTTCGGCTCTAAAAAAAACGAAGGAAAACATCATTACGTGAAAAACAATAACTACATTTGCTAATAAGTAATTAATATCGTATGAACTGTTATGAGTATCCGTGAGTGGGAGAGGGGTAGTTGGATGCGATCAATCCCACTTCCTTTAGAAATAAAGTATCCCTTTACTCAAGCTTCCACTCAAAAAATAAATATTTGTTTTGATTCAGAGGTTGAGTGATTTATTCATTATTACTCCAGATATGATGCACAATATAATGTATAGTTGGGAATATGGTTGTGTAATTAAATAAATAATATCTATGATATCGAATAATTAATACTTATCCCCGCTCTCCATGATATGTTAATATTTATTGGAATAATATCATCATTTGATATCTGAACAACTTGTTCCGTTTAATTGAATATATATATGTGCGGCAAAAATCGTCAGTTTTACCTAGACAATATATTCATTTTCACAAAAAAGAAGGCTCAAAATTATGAATATTTAGATCCTAGAGCCTCTTTTTAAAAACATTGATTCGCTAGTGTTGTGCCTCAGATTCCCCTAGACTAAAAATAGTATTATAATGTATTTGCGACATGTATCTTATGTTAATTTATCTCGGAGTTGATTGAACCTTACAACTAAACAAAAAGGTTTGGTGATAAATATGAGGGAATAGACCGGGAAATAAACAAAAAAGAAAAATATATCTAGCTAAAGAGAAAAGAAAGAAAAACAAGTCAAATGTAGGAGGTGTCGCGTTTAAAAAGACGTATTTGTAACATTTTCGTCAATAGTTTGTTGTGTAAACATGTAGAAATCGGAGTGGCCATAATAGTTTCTGATCTAAATAGTATGAGTCGTCAGCTGCGACTTATTTACAATATACTTCTTGATGTGAGATGGTCAGCAAAGACGATTGCGGTATCCCGAACAGGGACTCCGAGGGTAGTAGTAGCGGTCCATTGATTAATAAGGAAGGCTATGTGGAAAATGTAGAGACAAGTTCTACATTAGGAATGAATCCCACGAGTGATAATCAGGGAGAAGAAGAGTCCAATAGCAATGAAAAATCAACAATTCAAATAGCTTCAGTGTCGTCTTTATCAACAACAACAACCACTGAAGATAAAATCAAAGAAGAGTATGAAGTTTTGGAAGTGGATAAGGACACCGATGGTAGCATTTCCATGGTAGTATGTAGACACAAAATTTAAATATCTATTATACTACAAATTTACTGGACTTTCTATTATTTTCAGGAGGATTTGAATGATGGAGGGAATACATCACGTGTTAGTTCAGTTCCTTCACAATCCAAAACCACAGAAACGGTGGCAACATCTACGTTGATAAATGACAACGAGGATGCATCAATTTTCACGATTTTCCCAAGAATTAATAATCGTAAAATCTCCAGATGCCAAGTTTGTTCTGAAGAAATCAAGGATAACTTTAAAACTTTATTTTGGGAGACAATGATATTTTGCAATGAAAGATGTTTAGGTACGCATTCAGAATATATATTTATATATATAGTGCACACGTAGCAATTATGTACAAGTTCTAACTTGTTTAAGCAAATTGTGTATGTTGCAATCAAAAATGAGATTGAGAGTTAGCATATTTGTAATGAGGATTTTTAACTTTTTCAATTAAAATTACTGTTTAATTCTGTGGGGTATTATAAAGTTCAAATGCTCACATTTATATAATTCCTAAATACATTATTTTAATAGATCAAAATGAAATTTGTAACATAAATTAGAAGCTGTTAATAAAATGAAGCGTAATGAGACACGTAAACTATAACGTGTTCAATCGGCTTATCCAAATTACAACTTGTGTACAAGATATTGTATAAATAATAATTAGTTTAACTGCTATATTTACAGGTAAATATCAGTCTTTGTTGAATAGCTCATCCTCTTTCAGAAAGACGTTTAATTTAACGTCTATTCGTCATTATTGTGTGGAGTTCAAATCTGACATAGTATTATTTACCCAAAATTATAGCCAAGGTCAAGTTAAAGGAACATCACAATGTGAAGTGTGTAGTGAGACTAAGCCTATTGAAGAAGAACTCTTGACAAAAGATATTTCGATAAGTGGCGATGGACTCAAAACAAAACTTATTAAGTTCTGTAGTGAAACCTGCTTCTCAGTATTTAAATTTACAAATTCATTGGATACTTCCAAGTGCGTCTTTTGTCGTAATTCTTATGATCTGGATTGCTCAGATCATGTACTTTATTTTAATGGGCTTTCAAGATACTTTTGCTCAAGAATGTGTGAAGCTGTTTATTTTTTAAAATATCGCAAATTGGTACTTTGCACGATCTGCCATGAGAAGATGTATAATTTTAACATGATTGAAATTATTCAAGAAAATAGGTACTCTTTGTTTTACTGTTCATTTCCGTGTTTAACTCGGAAATTAAAAAATATGGAAGCCAAAGCCGCTCGTTTCCAAAAAGACTCTTCAATATCATTTAACGATAATTTACCAGTCATCCAATCTGTATCTAGTTTAGCGAATACAAAGTCTACCTTTGCTCCAAGTTTGCCCGTACAACGGGAAGTAGTTAAACACTTCAGATACAAATTTCCTCAACCTATCAGCCTTAAAAATAAAGCGATTTCAACAAAACCCTTTATGAAAACACAAGAGTCCCTATGTCTACCCGATACTCTGGAAGAGTCCACTCAGACAGATTTACCGTCGGACACCCATTCCATTCATCCAATTACAGTCCCTTTCTACTTTCCAATTCCTATGAGAATGTATTCCACTCCAAATCCAATACCTATTCCTGTGCCAATCCCTATTCCTGTTCCAGTCTTCGTACCTGTTAAACGCAAATCACTTAGAAGGATCATGAAAAGAATAAATAAAATAAAATCCAAGTCGATGTCCAAAATTACTCCACTACAATCGGATCTACTACCTCCATCAAAAACTGTTAATATTATAAAAGACGGAATATCGCATTCGGATCAAACAAAAGTACTTGAGGGATGTAACAACACTTTGGAGGAAATGTCAGTTTCACCTAATAATAAGTTAGATCAAGTTCAAAATTCAGAGGAAGTGATCACATCGGAGAATACAATTGTATCTCTAGAAGAACACATTGATGAATCTTCAACCATTGACAATAGCTTAAAGCGGACACATTCGAGTAAGTTGTTTGTCAAATAAATAAATCTATCGATGGATTCACAAATAAAATAATATAATATTACATTTTTAGGTTCTCCGGAAGGAGATGAAAGGAAGGCCGCAAAGGAACACGGCGCTCCTCTTAGTGATATTGATGATGTCCCTTCCTCATCACAAACAGTAGTGGATCAATGTCTTCTATCAGAGCCTAAGCAATCTCGTTTAGATTCTCCTAGTCAAAACGTTGCTTGTAATGCGGATCATCCCTCTTGAGTACTGATTTATACATGATATAGTATGTATCCGATATCGTGTACTAAATGTATTATTAAAGAGCTTAGATATAAATTTACCATGTTTGACTATTACTTGTTGGACATAAAAATATCTAAATTAAATAGGAAACAAATCTCTTTTATTCTCTCATTAAAAGAAGTTGTGTTTTAATGGGTTGTATTAAATAAAATGTAATGTCTTTTATAAGTTATATTTGTGGGAAATTTTTTGTGTATTTTTATTGAGCATAAACTATTGAAATAATATATTTCTTCTCTTATGTCTTTAATAAACTTCATTTGACTTAATTGAAAATAACTTCACTGTCTTTTTGTTTTTTCTAAAGATTTCATATCTGCAAATATATATTTGCACCTAAATTCAAAATCCCGGAATGTACATGTTTAACTCTCAATATAATCAAACAACTAAAGCCAAAATATATATCTAGATGGATGCATATTTTTTAACAATTTAATTTGTAAAATGTTTATTTTTGATTTTGTGAATGGATGAATGTGTCATGACTTGGGAAACATAAGGAATTATAAGTTACCAGTGGTAGTGCTCGTATTTATTAGGAATCGACGAACATACAAATTTTGAGTAAATAATATAGAAGATAACTCAACCAACAAATCATTGGTGTTACTCTCCGTTTCTCATGAGGACGCTTACTCGTAACAACTCAATACTTATATCAATTCATATCACGTGATCCCACTTCAAGAATGAAAAAATAATAAAAAGATTTTTTTAATATGATTAGATGAGCCAGGGAGTACTTTAGCTCGTTGCTAAACCTCATTTATTGTACTTCCCTCTTTATTTTATTTTTAATATGAGTTGAACTGGTGATCTAAATCGAGTGTATTTTTTGGCTGTCCCGGTTTTTTTGGAATTGGTAATCTGAATAATGAATTTTCTTTTTTTTAGCTTTTGTCATCATTATTTAACTCCTGAGTAGTGAATTTCCTTATTTACAATTTGCGTGTATCCATAAAAGATCTGGATGATTTGTTGACGAGTTATAATTGCAATATTAAATTCCAAAATTAATCTCTTTCAAAGATTATTAGATAGTTAATGAATTGGTAAAACATCCCCATCTTTAAAATAGTAAACTCATTTCAATTTTTCTCCACATTCCATTCTAAAATTGAAGATTTGTTGGAATACCATCATAATGAATAAAATATAATAAACTCGAACATCATTTCTTCATAGTAGATACATTTAAAAATCTTCACTTGCTATGAGACGTTGTAAATTACCTTACTTAACCGGATTGACATAGTCTGAAGAATCCTAGATAAATAGAATTATAGTTATCAGGATCTTTTTCGACATCAACGAAACATTCATATTATAATTATTAGTATATAGAAGTATTTTCTCAGTACTTTTTTTATTTTCTTAATTAATTTGACCATCTTCGATGTGATTTCCCTCTCTCCCCTTATCTAGTTATTTAATAAGTCTTGGTGTGTTAACATCTCTCTATAAAACAGTGTTTCGCAAAGTGGTCCATACCGCTCCCTAAGGGCCGTTGAGGTGACCAATGGGGGTGGTAAGAAATTTCCTCTTGAATGGGGGCGTTGAACACAAAGTGCTATAGATATCTTTAAAATGAGGAATTTAATTATTTGGATCAATCTATTATTCGAAATATATTTGAAGTTCCAAATTTAAAAAGAAGGCTTAAATCAAATATAACTAAAAAATAAACCAACATACATTTATGTTAAATATACAAAAATTTTTTAGTTATATTTGATTTAAGCCTTCTTTTTAAACTTGGAACTTCAAATATATTTCGAAATACTCTACTTTGTCGTTTCATTAGTTCTTATTCTGAGAATATGGTTCATAATGAATTACAATTTCATGGAGTGTGACGTTTTCAAACCTACTCTAACATTGTTATGGTTCTCATAAATTGGCTTGGGAGTATTAATTAACAGTCTTAGATATACAACTCCGAAAATTCAAGTCCTTTGATTCACTACGTAATGCAGTCTGTTTCATTCTCTTTGGACAAGAGACATGGTTTATGAAGAGACGAAGACCATCGTTCTATTGCAATTTTAGATCGCTCCAACTGTACTGATCTGTACAGTTTTCCTCGCACACTCCACTGACCAGACCTGAAGTAGTTGGAGTGGCCTTAGACTTTCCTTCTTTCTAGCAAAGCTATGTGATCCACAAACCGAATATTTGCGATTAGTTGGGAACTCCAAAGCTATAACCCATAGTGGTTAAACGAAGTCCGCGTTATTTATATTTGTAAAAAGTAGTAGTTAAAGCGGAACTTTTATTCTCCGCTAGGAGGATGTGTATACTTGAATGTTAGTCTATATAGGGCTATAACTAGAGTTGAGTTGTTTGCAGTGAAAAACTTCCTTTAAAAATTAGAAAACGAAAAACAGATAACTATTTAACAGGTTGTCGTGGTGTAAGTATCTCCCTCTGAAAGAAGTATTATTACCTATTGTAATGTATTCGTGTTTCCTTCCCCCTTGTTCTCTTCTCTCATTTTCTTGTATGTTTATATATGTGTAAAGTGCAGTCTTTTACCTTGTTTTAAGTATAAATAGTCGTGTATTTTATGGATGTATCAGTGTAGGTTATTGTGTTAATAAGAATATAATTGTTCATATTAGACAACCTTTGTTTTATTCCTCCACGTCTTTCCTCTCCTAATTTCTCTCGGTCATCCTGGATTCCTTGGTTTAATTAGTTTGTGTCTCCCCACCTTCGTCAAGACGCAACACCTATCCTTATTTTAAAAAGTATTTATAATAATATCAACTCTTCCTTTCTTCAATCTAAAAGTATATTTCATAAAGGCAATTAAAACATTTCATTGTGGGACCATGAGATACAGTGAGTTGATACAATTTGACTGAATTGAGTGAAGCATCTGATATCTTTTCAAAAAATCTTGCTGAAAAAGTCTCTAAAAAGTAACATTGATTCTACTTAAGAGTAATCTAGAAAGTAAAATATAACGTATGGAAACATATCACTGGGTGCATTGTACCTATATAGTGATCCTTGATTCATATACCAATACAGTATAAAGGAAAAAAGGGAGGGTGATTCTGAGTGTAGAAAAAGTACAGAGACCTGCCTCTAAGCAGTCATAATTGATGAGGATGATGTTGTACATAGAACATTTTATTTTATGATATTTTTTACTATAACAATCTACATTAATGATGAATTCGGTCACCATCAGCCTCAATGACAGCCTCCAACCACCGCTGGACCCCCTTGCAAATGTTGGCAACGTAGTCCTTTTTCATAATCCTCCACAGGGGTTACGGAGGTCTTCAGGCCAGCATTATTTGGGCGGTGGACTTTGTTTTTAAGGTTGTCCCCATCAGCCAAACGATTTCTGATCCGACAGAATGTTGCCTTGCTGACGTTTAAGGCCTTCATGATGTACGAGGTCGTCCTCCCGGTGTGGATTAAATTTCCTATGATGGTTCTTCTTGCTTTCAACGCGACATATAGAGAATTTTTGTTGAGAACATGTACATCAATCAAAACCTTAGAATCTAAGCTGTTCAAAAATAATCGGAACTTTAAGATTTAATCAATAACATCTATTCAAAGCTGTATTTTTAGAAGATGTCATTACTTTTTAAACACACGGTATACAGGAAGCACTATATAAAATAAATGAAATATCGCAGGCATTTAGTTCAACCAGCTCTTAATTCAGTAGTACCATATGTCATGCTCCCGCCTTCTCCTCGCGTTTTTTTTTTTTTACAAAGATATAAACTCTATCTATAACAATCTAAAACAAGGAAGAAAAAGATGTTTAGGACAATAAGATAAATGATAGTGACGTCATTTTATGTTATCATAAAAAGCAACATCTTACGTGGGAAAAAAGCTATCATTACAAGTGCTAGGATTTTTGACTCTTTTTAGGAAACTAAATCCCTTGAATCAGTTCACAAATAAGTTTTGTTCACTGAATCAGTTCTAAGATACCCCTCCCCCAATAAAAAAATTAACACGATTTTTTTTGGAATGATTCAGACTGATATTTAAAAACCAGTATTGAATCAATTTAGAAAAATTTTGAAAGATTAAATTCTGACGCAAAAATTGTAAGCTATTAGATATAAATTTATTTAATATATATAAAATATACATAAAAAATATTGTGGATCATTGATTACTACATTACGACCAACTACATTGAATCCAAATTAGTATTAAGTAATACAAGCTGGTTGACTTTAGTTGGACTTAAACAATTTCTGCGTTCAGAGATTATATGTTTTATGTTGCTGAAGACACGTTCCAATGGGACGGATGTAGCAATAATGCATAGTCTTTTTTTCATTAATTCACCAAGTCTAGGATATTTTTTCATTTTTTTTCAGGTTCGAAGTGAAAAGACTCGAGACAACGCGAGACTTTCAAATATCCCTTAATTTCAAATTAACATAATTATTTAAGTGTTATTTAAATTTTTATGTCATATATAATTTTAATATTCATAATTAGTCTATGAGAGAATCAAATCTGGGAACTCGTACTCGATTAGCAAATTTCCACATTGAGAAAACTAAGAGTGATAAGAATGTTCTTGTAGCCAAGTTCCAACTTGCTGACCTTGCAGGATCTGAAGGCCAAAAGAAAGCCAAAGCCACAGGTGAAAAACTTGAGAAAGGTATCGATATCAATATAGGTCTCCTTTTTCTTGGAAATGATGTCGTAGCTCTTGTAGGGGAGACAACACTCTTCAACTTGCAAACGCATTCCATATAAAGATCCCAGGCTAACCAAACTACTTCAAAAATCCATTGGGGGAAATTCTCATAAATCGATGATTGCCTGTTCTTCATAAACAGATTCGAATTTGGATTATATGATTTCTACTATAAGATATCAAGTTAGATGGTAGAGCCAGAGGTAATGAGAAAGAATGGACGAACAACTTACAAGACCGGGGACATGATTCATGTGATCATGTCCAAGGACTACAAGAAGTAGTCCTTGCCATGTCACATGAATATGGAGAACTAGGATAAATAATCCGTCGACTTTGCCAACAGACTAGAGGGTCTGAAGTTCTTGATCATAAAGATTCTGCTACAAAAATACGAACTTCTAAAATCCCATTTAAAGAGGCATTATAATATTCTAAAGTCTATCTTTAACCAATTCAAAATTGGAAGTCCTCACTGAACATGAATTTGAAGGGATGAAATAATCCTGGGAGGTTTTAAATCCCTCTACCTAGTATTATTCTATATATTTTTTCTAAAATATATATAAAATAATAATTTCTTGAAATTGAGCCCTTTTATTCGAGGGATCGGGTAATTCGCCTCTTCTACCTCCAAGCTTGTTCGGAAACTGTCTACTCAATAGGATAATGTTACCTTCTAATAGCTATACATTTCTCAAAGCATAGGGATTAGGGATGCTATTGAATAGAAAAGGAAGGGCGTCGAGACTGCCCCCAAAAAGGGTGCCCACTAAAATTATTATTTTAGAAAGGTTGGGGTAAAATCGTTGCATAGTAATATTCGTCGAGCAAACTATTGAATAATAAAAAAAATCCATCATATATACTAAAACACACCCGCCCCTCGGCAGATTAAATTCTTGCACAGCCCCTTTTCTGAGCATCAAGGATCCCTTGTAATATATCATAATACACTCTGGTTCAATAGATAACTTGATGCAAAAGCTCACATGTCACTTCAACATTCCTTATACATATTATCTAAAAACTTCCATATGGCACTAATAATTATATAACATTTTTAACATAATGAATTACAATTTCATGGAGTGTGACGTTTTCAAATCTACTGTAACGGATAAAAACCGTCTGAGTTGATTATACGTAGTATATCTTTATTAAACATTTTGCTAATAAATAATTTCGTTACACCCTCAAAAATCATAATAAAGCAGGCAACTGATAAATCAGTGATCATCATATCAGTATTTTAAACAATGATACCATATTTCTTTCTCCCCCTCCCTTCTCCTCGCACGCGTTTTTCTCTACAATATTATCAACTATAGTCATGACGTCTCAGTATCTTTAATATCAGTGTTACCAAATAACTGATTTTCATCAGGTTCAGTTAATCTTAAAAACCGCAGTTCCTAAGGATTTAATCATTTTTTTTAAATTAATATAAATTATAGTACTCATATTAACGGATATACTTATCCAAAATTAAGAAAAAGTATCCCAGCTTGCTTTTATGTTATCGCCACACATCTTTAGCTTGTCCTTTAGCTAACCCATTATTTATGTAAGCGTTCATTTTAGTTCATAAATGATTATTGGATAACATCACCAGCACAACCTGTGGGCCATGGTTTATTTTGGATATTAGAAGGTTACTTTGATGCTCATGGAAGCAACGGTGGATAAATTTAACTTGCCTCAGGGTCCAGCAGTTTTAGCCAGGGTGTATTATATCATATTAGAAGAGGTCCTTGGTGCTTAGAAACGCGGCGGTGGTGGAGTTTAAACTGCCTCGGGACACACCACTTCACCTGTACAACCTGTGGGCTGGAGTTTATTTCGGGATTTTAGAAAGGTTCTTTGAAACATAGGGAAACAACATCGGATAAATTTAACTAGCCTCGGAGCCCAGCAGTTTAGCTACACAACCTGTGAGCCAGGGTGTATTACAGATTAGAAGGGTTCCATCCTGGCACGTTTCTTCATCATTCAATAGTTTTATCCTCCGAATATAATATAAATTGCACACGATAATATTGTCTTACAATGAAATTTCTCAGAATCATATTGCTTAACGATGAAATTACCCATAATGTTTTTGTCTCACAATGATAATGTACAGAACGATATTACCATGCAACGATATTATACCAACGCTTTTGTTCGCAACCTTTTTACCATCATCATTTTACCGGACCCCTCGTGTTCTGTACGTACACTAAAAAAGATTAGTTCTAAAGAAAGAATTGTTCACGAACGACACAGCACTAATCTGTACAACCAAGAATCTACTCAATCTAACAGTCACGTTTTACCACTTTGTTTTAAAGCTCTAAGGAACCTCAACTATAGAAAGTCTTTCAATTAATTAATTATTATCATATAATGAATTAATTTATTAGTAAATTGAATAATAATGATCCAGAGCGTTCGCTGGGGCTGGAGCCCCTCCAGCCCCCTCATTTTTGAGTCTTTATTTATTCATTTATTATTTATCTAGTATAAAAAGTCCAACCTAAAAAATACTTATTAATATAAAAAATCCCTTTTTGTTTTGCTATACATAAAAATGAGCCTCAAGAGCGTAGCTTACTAAAAGCAAAACATGCAATCCCAGGGGTCCTAAAATTATTCTCTCAATTTTTATGAAATGGTGTCCAATTTCTTCAAATTGTTTTTATTTTAAGTAACCTCAAAATAGAGGCAGTACTTTTATTCAAGGCAACCTCCAATTTATTTTCAACAGCCTCCCTCTTTTAAAAAATAGCTGAACCGACATATTTTTTCAGAGTTACTTTATTTAATGGAAAGGTTTACTCGTGTCATAGACAATATAGGCAAAGCGAAGTATGTTGTTCATTCAATAGTGCTATAAT
This sequence comes from Lepeophtheirus salmonis, assembly GCF_016086655.4. NCBI lineage: Eukaryota > Metazoa > Arthropoda > Copepoda > Siphonostomatoida > Caligidae > Lepeophtheirus > Lepeophtheirus salmonis. The sequence continues at coordinate 9,338,892 of NC_052140.2, forward strand.
AGGCGCGAAGAAAAAAAAGAGTCACTCCAAACCTAACCCAACTTTCAGGCCGGGTTTTATTTTTTTATTTTCAATTTTTTTGGAGAGGTCTTCTTTTTAATTGCAACATTATGGTTCATCTCTGGGATCTTAGTTTATCTATAGTTGACAGCCTATAAAACTTGGCTCTGGTTGGTTTTTAATTGTCAGGCCCATCCGGGTTTTATTTTTTTATTTTCTGGCTGAATTTTTTTGAAGAGGTCTCTGATTGCTTTTTAATTGCTTTGTTGATTTTTTCATAAGGTTGTAATCCCTACTATATAAATGAAATATAAATACAAGAAGCAAGAAAGAGAGAAGCGTCTAACGCCATCCATGAGTTCATCTCTGATATACCCATATATATATATTGTGATCTTAGTTTATCTATAAATGTCTCTCTCTCTAAGTTTATTATATAATTATTGGTCGGCAACTTCATAAATATATGACACTCTGATTACATAGTGTTTTGGAGCTTCAGTAAATTAATTACCTTGGGTTGGAGTTCACAATGAAAATCTATATGTAAGTGTAAATGATATATAATATCTTCTCCAAAAATAGAGCAAATAAATTTGGTATGTTACAAATGCCGATTTACGGAGTTAAAAAAAACTTCCAGAAAGCGTGTACGTAAGTATAGAAGAGTTTTGGGGATCCCCATAGAAATCTTGGATTTTTATTACTTAAATGGTGAAAATCAAACTTATGTCGTTTATATTAAATGTAGATAAATTCTTAATATTTCACTTTGTTTAGATTTTTTTCAATCCATTGCTTCATGTAATTGCAAACTTGGATGTAAAATAAGTCATATCAAAATAGTCTTCAAAGTTACAAATGAACTGTAATGGATTAAATAAAAATTATAATGGATTTAACGACATATATTTATCTAGTATTTTGTAAAGTTTTTAGTTAATTTGTTATTGAGACGTACATCAATTTTAATCCGACATTAGCAAGTTTAATCTTTATTACTGCATAATATGAAAAGACTTAGTCTTAATTTTTAACTTCTCTATTTTTTCAATAATTCTCATTTACTGAAATGGAAAGAGTGAGAAGATATTCGTATCCTCAAATTTCCTACACCAAAATCTGGGAACTAATAAAATATGATATTTCAATGAAACAATACAACTTTCTTAAACATCTAGAAAATTGAATTAAATTTTCAGGAATTACAGAGTACAGTATTGTGCAATAGATAATATTTTTAAATAACTGCGATTTAATTCTACAAAATGAAATTCGAATATCTGAATATCTTCGCACGATATCCAGACAAATTAATGATCGATATTTAAAAAAAAGGAGAGGTTAAAAATTGAGAGAATGTACTTTCATATTAAGCAGTCATAAACATTGAAGATGCTATTATCGTATTAAAATTTATGTACTTCGCATTAACAGATTGAATAGCAACTTTACAGAATACTTGATTATTAAATGTATTAACGTCTAGTTAACCTTTTATTTGATCCATTATTCTTAATTTGTGATTTTGAAGGCTATCTTGAGATGACTTATGTTACAGTGAATGGTGCAATTAAATGAAGCAACGGATTGAAAAAAAATTAGACTAAATAAACTATTTTTAGCCACCATTGTAGATAATTATTATAATTATACCCATAATCAAGAAAAAAAGATATAGTAATCTTCGGAAAAAATAGCCAAAAAGCTTCTTCTTATTGGCTTGGGGATCACCAGAGGAGGTCAAAGGGTGTTCCGTACAAAAAATCCGGCCCAAACAATGGTCCTGGGGATTGTGGTGTCAGACGGCAAGAAGATGCCTTCCTTTTTTTTAAGGCTGGCGAAAAAATCGGCCGGGAACCTACTACAAGGTGCTGAGGTTCACCATACTGCCATAGCTGAAGGCCACCTTCCCAGAGGACAGGTATGTGTGGACCCAAGACGGTACACCCTCACACACTTCGGCCAAAGGCCAGAAGTTCTGCGCCGACGACATTGCTGATTTTTGGCCCAAGGACGTGAGGCAGTCATCTTCGCTGGATTTGAGCCCGTTGGAATTTACTGTGTAGGGCACTTTGGAGAAGGAGACTAACCGGACATCTCACCCGAACGTAGGCTCCCTGAAGGCACCCATTTTGAAGGAGTGGAACAACTTGTCCGATAAGTTCATCATCAAGTCCTGTAAGACTTTCCGCCGCCGTGTGGAGGCTGTGATTGCTGCTGAGGGTGGCCATATTGAGTGAACATGTTCACAAAGGTAGTGTCTCAAAGTTTTGTTTAAAAAATTTCAAAATTATTTATCAAAAAGTAAAATTATTGATATTTTTCTAAAATCAGTCATTCAGCTCACGTTTTGCTTCCGAACCCTGTACATATATTGTTTTGAACTCGATATATTTACATTTTTAGGCTGAAAAATAATGAAAAACGACACTCTTCTTTAGACCCTTATAACTTTTATAATAAACTTATAAATATACGTAGCGATGAGGAATATAATAGCTTATATTATAGAAAAATATCAATGTATAATTTTTAAAAAAGGTCTATTTAAAAAATATACATCTTCAAGGATTTTTGTTCCATTTTGTAGTGATCCCATTTTCTATGGGATGCACTAGCAAATAGTCAACATTATAATCATATTTTTTGATTTCAGTGGTGCTTTCATGACCTCATGCCGTGTGAAAGGAAGATCGGGGCAATCGATCGTTCTAACTTGATCATCCATCTCAAGAGATCTTCGAGCTTGGATTCCGAATTCCACGATGGACGACAGAAGATAATTCGTCAGAGAAAACGAATAAACCTCATAAGGGGGGTAGAGTGGAATTAGATATCAGGATGGAAACAATAAAGAACTTTTAAAATGGGATAATTTAAAAAATATAACAAAAATTCTTAGACATGCATGTTTTTTTAATAGATCTTATTTGAAGCTATATATGGAATAATTTTCTATAATTTTTCCTATAATATTCCTCATTTGTAATTAATCCAATCATGATTTCCTTGTTTTGATATTTTTATTTATTCAAATAATAATTAAACAGGGGCGTTCGCAGGATTAGATTTTTTTTTTTTTTGGTAATATTAAATTTTTTCAAAAATCGATGCTATTTCGGAAAATTTTAAAAATCTATGCTATTCACAAAAAAATACATTTTTGGAAGAAAAATTTCATAAATCCAAAGCCGTTTACAAAAAATTTGAAAAATTAAATTTCTAATATTAAATTTTTTGGAAAAAAAATTTCAAAAAATATTGGTAATAAAAAAATTAATTTTCATATCAAATATTACATTTTTTACTCTGCTGCCTAATTAGTGCACATAACCTTTTTCTAAGATTTTTTTTTTTTATCCTGACAAAAAATATTCCAGTAAAAAACCTTTACTTGGGGGAAGGGGGCTATAGCCCCATCAGACCACCCCATCCAAACACCCCTGGTAAATCATTTTTTGCTATATTAAGTTAGGATGTTATTAATTTTATTTTAAAAAAAAAAAGTTCTTGGCCCGATCAGTGTCGTATTTGAGGTGGATGTAATATTTTTCAAATTTAAGCATTAAGCAAGGTTAATAGAAATACAAGGTTAGACCATTATGTAATCGGGCTCGCTAGAATTTTCAATCTGGTGTATTGTACCGACTGGTGCGTAAGATAGGCAGATTTTGACAGACCACGGAACCCCTCATAGTCTATGACGTCAATACTGCTAAATTTTCAATTTAAGGTACCATACCGACTGCTTGGTAGGAAAAACAGGTTTTGATATAGCACACAACCACTCATCTACTATGACATCAATATTAAAATCGTGTGGAAGTCAAACATCAGTCGTACAAGCGTTACAGTATAAACTTGTATTTCTATTAACCTGGAGCATTAAGTAATAATCAATTTATATTTTGGATTTTGTCTTTCTATAAGTTTGTAGAACTTTTTTCTAAATCTATTCCCCACATAAAGCTGTACATTTCATTAATTTTCTAGAGAAGATATTTGGTCACCCTAATTAACTTCAGGGCTTTCAAGTTTTTAATTAAATTCGGCTTGATATTCTTAGGCAGAAAATCAATGTTTATCTTTATGACGTCATTCAACTTGGCTGTCAAGTTCTTTCATGCATAACTTATGATTCGTGATGAATTGGTCTAAAAAAACTGCAATCCTCCCAGTCCGGTCTTAATGTAATTTTTCAGTCCAGTCCTTATCGGTCTTTTATGGTAACTACAATAACTAAAATTAAAGGACTCTAGGCAAAGAGTGGACACTCAAGACAAGGAAGGTAGGATTTAGTAGTTCTCAATTCTGAATGGCTTAAAATTAGAAGCTGCTACATGCTCTTCCAGCTAGGCACACAACCAAGGGGGGGGTGAAGGACTGAGTCTCCCTCCCAATGAAAAGAGAAGAATAAGGGCGACTACGTTAGGATCATAGTCTTCCTTGTTTTTAGATTGAATTTTGTTTATCTTTCCCTTGACAACATTTTCCCAAGAGTCCTTTAACTGAAATGACGTAGTTAGTAACTACGTCATTTCAGCAATTGAAGTTTTATCATAAATTATGATTAATAACTAAGGGTGATAATTTTGGTAAGAATAGAAAAGCGTGCGAGGAGAAGAGAAGAAATACTTATGGCATCATTGATTAAATAATATACATCTTCTTCTATCAATCAAGAACGTTATCATTCCCGCCTTTATTATTCAATATTAATATAATATTAGATGGTGATAGTCGATAGAGAACTGAATAAAATACCTAAAATTTCGTCGCCTTCTGTCTGGATTTCTGAAAATGGAGGCCTAGGAATTTGGAAAATACTTACCGGATGAGAAACAGATGGTTTGTCGGATTTGTCGATATAATAGTGCCTTTAGTACCCTGTCTAGAATTACACGCCACTCATTATCCTCATCTCATAACAAGAGTATGGATATTCATCTAAAAAATCAAGTTAATGATGAATACATCATGTCATACTTTAACTCTGATCTCACAAAGATGTTTATTGCATGTAATATAACCTTATCCATGGCTAATCATCTACGTTCAAAAAATTTATGGAGAAATACACGGGTAAACCTATCCCTTCCCGAGGAATCATTATTAAATTAATGGAAGATGTCATTTATAGAAATACATATAAAAATGTTTTGAGTTATCCACACTAAATGACGATCAAGTTATCAGTAAAAAGTATAAAATATTTACTAATTTCGAAATGGAACTCTGAATTTTGTACTATCTAACAGTAAGTATTCATTTTTCTTATAAATCTAATCATAAAATATGATTCTATTTTGGCCAAAATTATCAAGAATTATGATACACAACTCATTCAATGGCAAAAAAGTGCTTAAATGGTCACAACAACGGGAGTAGTAGCTTTGGATGGTTCGCAACTGGAACTTCCACATGAAGAAGAGGGGTGATTATCTTTTTGATTAAACTCCACGTCTCACTTGTATTTTGCAACCTAAAGTTATGACATATTTAACTGGATTCCGGTGTCAAAACAAGAAAATATTATTTGGATCAATCTATTATTTCAATATTCTGTATATATAGTTTATTGTTATTGGTTATATGATTCCAATTGTTTAATTTTGTATATTTAACATAAATGTATGATGGTATATTTTTTATTATGTAGATTATATTTAATTAAAGACTTCTTTTTTAAACTTGGAACTTCAAATATATTTCGAAATACTCTACTTTGTCGTTTCATTAGCTATTATTCTGAGAATAAGGTTCATAATGAATTACAATTTCATAGAGTGTGACGTTATAAAATCTACTGTAACGGATAAAAAACTTCTAAGTCAATTATACGTAGTATATCTTCATTAAACATTTTGCTAATAAATACTTTCGTTATAATAAAGCAAGCAGATGATAATCACATCAGTATTTTAAACAATAATACCATATGTATTTTTTTCCCCTTCTCCTTGCACGCGTTTTTCTCTACAATATTATCAACTTTATAATAATAATCCACCTATACTGGATACTCAATGGCAAAGAAAAGGAGAGTCAACCGCCAGCTGATATTTTATATTATATCTATTGAATAAAAAAACTAAGTAGTAGTAGTATTTATGAATTATGTAGTAGTCAACAGCTGAAAGACAAGTTGCTCTTTTTCTCCTTTTTATTGTGTATTTTTTTGTTTATCCAGTCATTAATCGTTATATAGGTCTGAGTCATAATCTCTCTGAACGAAATAAGATACCTGAAGTTTAAAAAGGGAAGTGATCGTATTATTATACGTTCTAGCTATAATTCATTATTTTTTTCGTTTTTATATCCTTCAATCCTAGCTAGTAGTAAAGGAAAAAAAATAGTTAGGACTCGAAAATAAAAAAATAGTTGGGACTGAAGAAAATAAAAATATATCTAGGACCGTTGAACGGTAAAAAAGATCGGACCGATATATGTATAAAAGATTGATAAGGAAAGCAGTTGTAGGACCGATCCAACACTAGTTTTGTTAAATAAAGAATCATGAATTAAATAGTTATCAAATATTTTTATTGACTTAAGATAAAACATTAAACGACACTTTTGGCTTATTTTGAGGCCTTTATGACGGGGTTGGGCAGCTCCCATTTGAAAGATTGAAATTATATCCGCCATTTTAACATACTGTTGTGATACGTGAGAAATGACATGTGTGGAAATATGCAAGTCTCACGCCAATTGTCGAAAATTGTGATAACCGTGTAACTTTATAGCAATAAATTACAATGGCGTAGGAAACACAGGGGTTCCCCCTTATAAAAAATGCAAGAGTACCAATATCTTTCGCTCCCTCCCAATCTGTCGCCAATACGAAAACGCTTCCTTCTCCCCTGAATTAGTCGCATAAATTTAATTATGTAATTGCTTCATTATAATTCTTTCCTATTTCATTTTACAAATCAAATGCTGAATTTACGTAAAGATTGCAATTAAATAATCACTTCTACGCAATATCTTTAAAGGCATTTCTTATGACTACAAATATTTAATGAAAGGAATGTTTTAGTTAGTAACTTCATGTCTTGTAAAAAATAAAAATATATTGACATTATGCAGTTGGATCACTTATCTATATCTACTCAAAAAAGGCATATAACTTAATTGTAAGCCTTACCCACAACCCATTTATGAGAGTAAAGGCATTTTTTCAACTCCTATTGTAGTGAATTACATAATATATAACATAATACATATTTACATAAGCTTAGACGTTATGTATATATTCAGGATATCCTTTAAGCATTTTTTAGTGACATATACATGTCTCAAAATTCAAATGACTAACTATGAAAGTAAGAACATGCATGCACTACGTGACCTCACCATTATGAAATGAGAATCAATAAAGTTATTATATACCCATTTAGAGTATTTCTTTCCTTTTGTATATATCTAAAGAAATCTTAATTATATAACTTTCTTACAATATAAAAACAAATCACAATATTTTGACGTCATGTATCACGTCATTATTGCAGGATGGTTGTTAAACTACTTAAGAGTTTATGCACTATTTAATGACAGTTCATGACATATTAATCATTTTAATTATGAATTTGCGTCCTTTCATTTTTTTAAATGAAGAAAAATCCCCATACTGAAGGGTCAATGCTTAAGTAATCCTGTTGGTTGTTGAGAACGTTCATAGTAACAGTACTATGGCCACAATCAGCTGTTAAATATCACCTTTCCTTTTTTTTCCCTGACAAATAAAAATTATGAAATATTATTATTAACATTTACGTTAGTCTTTATTCATATGTTAATAGAATAAGTTTGGATCCAATTATAAGATAAGACTTAATAAAATTAATAGGTAATGGTGTGTGGATATTAAGAATTATATTTGTGACTAGTGCCTATATACTAATAAATATCAAATCAACTGATTTTATTATTTATTTTTAAAGAAAATTCATCGAATTGGCGATTTTTAATCTGTAATTTTAACCTTATGTAATGTAACGTTTCTTAAATTTTATGGAAATTATATCTCCAATTCTTTTTGGCTATTAACATTGTTGTAAGCTAATTTCGTTGTGTTCGGTGCATAAACTATGGAATGAGATAATTAATATGCTGAAAGCCGAGTAGACTCGTTTCTATTTATAGCTAAATTATTAAAGAGTTCGCCTATGTATAAGTGTGCTCTTGACAAAATCTACTTTCAACAGATCATTTATAGCTACTAAGTAGGAACGCTATCTTTGAGTAGTTAATGATGATAGCAAATGATTTTCAACAGGTTTCCTAAGTCATTGTGCAAAAATATTTGATATTTACACAAAAATATGCACGTCACTTTTTATTAAATGCGAATCGTAATTCAACGTTTTATCATTTAAATACAATATGTCTAATCCTTGTATCTTTTTTCAAAAGACATGACGTCTCTTGCCCGATTGGCTAGTACTGTTCGGAAAGGTATTGTCAAACCTGGAATAGCCTCTAGCACCAGAGGTCTTCACTTCACTGTCAATGGACAAAATAATGCCAAAGTAAACAACGATGCGTTATCACACGTCTACCCAGTCGTTGATCATGAATATGATGCTGTCGTAGTTGGAGCAGGAGGTGCTGGACTTCGAGCCGCTTTCGGCCTTGTTCAAGAAGGCTTTAAAACTGCTGTTATTACCAAATTGTTTCCAACACGCTCACATACCGTTGCTGCTCAAGGGGGCATCAATGCTGCTCTTGGAAACATGGAACCTGATGATTGGCGTTGGCACATGTATGACACTGTCAAAGGTTCTGATTGGCTTGGAGATCAGGATGCTATTCATTATATGGCTAAAGAAGCACCCGCTGCTGTAATTGAATTAGAAAATTATGGTAATATTGAATTAAATAGTGCCTTTTTTTTGCTTTTGCTGAGCTTTTGTATGCTTTTAGGAATGCCATTTTCTCGAACCACCGACGGTAAGATTTATCAACGGGCATTTGGTGGACAATCCTATGAATTTGGCAAAGGAGGTCAGGCTCATAGATGCTGTTGTGTAGCTGACAGAACTGGTCATTCTTTACTTCACACTCTATATGGACAAAGTTTAAGGTATAATTGACTAATTAAATGAGTTATTGGGATTTACTATATACATAAATAGACACTTGTTAGAATGGAAGGGATTCACGTATTTTAACTTTAGTACCTGATACATGTACAAAATCATATTTGATAGTAAATAAACACCATCAAACTCAACTAAAATTCGACATGTATTTCTATACATTAAATATAGATTTGTTCTCAAATTGGTTTAACGATTAAACACCAATATTTGGATATTAATAATATTAAATTGATATTCCTAAAAAATATAATTTTTATCAAAGTATCTTGTAGTGTTGTTCTATATACAAAGGCTTTTTATCGTTCCCTTTAATTGTTCACTTTTTTTTAAATACGATTTATCTCACTAAAACGTTCACTTTAACTCGTTCACTTTCTAACTGCTTTTTCGTTTTGTTTTGACTAGTTTCAGAAAAATAAAATGCATTATAGTAAATCAACAAATTTTCAACATTTTTTAATAGATCTAGAAATGAATTTGAGGGTGTCCGGTACTTTTTCCTTGAACTATTTTCACTTGTTTTTAAGCTACTTTCGCTGAAGGATATTTTGCCTTAAAATATAAATGAATAATGTTTATTTTTGGGTTGAAATTGACTTTCCCTTTGAATTTTTTAATCAAAATATGTAATGTGTATTACTATAAAACACGTTAGATGGTTTATTTTCTGTTGGACTAATGATGGAATTATTCTCTTTCCTCATATTATACTTTTTTGTCAATCCATGAGTCTTTTCTCACATGAATAATCGATCATGTTTAATGATAATTAATATCAAAGTAGTGATTGGCACTTTTTTCGTTCGAATCGTTGTCCTGTTATATTATTTTTATTTATTATACTAATTTTATTAACTGTTTTGTCTCTAGTTCGAACTCATTACATTGTGATATTTCGATAGTTTATGTATTGAAATGTTGGGCATAATTCTATCATTATTCACTTATATTTTTAGGTGAAATATCCATGAGGCAAAATATCTTTAAGGCAAAAATACATAATTCCGAATTTAAGGTACGGAATCATGAGCATACTCTCATTCAGTGAGGAGAACAATTGGAGCAAAAACTTATACATATAGGGTTTTTCCTAACTTCAGCAAGGTTTTCTATAAAAAAAATAAGCTGGAATTAATAAGCTCACGGTTAATTGAATTGCAATTCCCTTTTAATCTTTATTCCTTTGATGTGTTCCCTATTTTTATTTATTTCAGATACGATTGTAATTACTTCATTGAGTACTTTGCACTGGATTTGCTTATGCAAGATGGTGAATGTGTCGGAGTAATTGCCATGTGCTTAGAAGACGGATCCATTCATCGTTTTAAGTCCAAGAACACAGTTTTGGCCGCCGGTGGTTTTGGAAAGTCATACTTTTCCGCTACCTCAGCTCATACTTGTACTGGAGATGCTACTGCTATGGTAACCCGAGCGGGACTTGCAAACCAAGATATGGAGTTTGTTCAATTCCATCCTACTGGTATTTATGGAGCAGGCTGTCTCATGACTGAGGGTTGTCGAGGAGAAGGAGGCTATTTGGTTAATAGTGAGGGTGAAAGATTTATGGAGAGATATGCCCCTGTTGCTAAGGATCTAGCTTCTAGAGATGTAGTTTCTCGTTCAATGACCATTGAGATTAGAGAAGGAAGAGGATGTGGTCCAGAAAAGGATCACGTTTACCTTCAACTTCATCATTTGCCCCATGATCAATTGGCTCAAAGATTGCCTGGTATTTCTGAAACTGCTATGATCTTTGCTGGAGTGGATGTTACCAGAGAACCAATCCCGGTTATTCCAACCGTTCATTACAACATGGGAGGAGTGCCAACCAATTTCAAGGGACAGGTAATTTTTTAATTTTTTGACGCTCAATCTCGCAATTAACATTTATATATATATATAAAAAATACTTACTTAGGTTATTGGTCATAAAGATGGAAGCGATTTTATTGTCCCAGGTTTGTACGCTGCTGGAGAAACTGCTTGTGCCTCCGTTCATGGAGCTAATCGTCTTGGAGCCAATTCTTTATTAGATTTAGTTGTATTTGGTCGTGCTTGCGCATTAACTATTGCCGAAGAAGACGCTCCTGGAGACAAAGTCCCAGCCTTAAAAGATAATGCGGGTGAAGCTTCAGTGGCAAATCTTGACTCAGTAAGATATGCTGATGGATCCATTCCTACCGCTAAACTTCGATTGAACATGCAAAAAATCATGCAAAATCACGCCGCTGTTTTTAGAACTGGAGAGGTTAGTTTTTTGTCATTAGTAAGCGGTCTAAGATAAGTGTTTTTATTTATCTATTTAGGTAATGCGTGAAGGTATTCACAAGATGAATGATATTTGGGCTCAAATGAAGGATTTGAAGGTATCTGATCGTAGTCTCACATGGAATTCTGACCTTGTTGAAACACTTGAATTGCAAAATTGTATGATTAATGCTGTACAAACCATCGTGTCAGCCGAAGGGCGGGAAGAATCCAGAGGAGCACATGCTAGGTTAGTTCAATGAATATACATTAGTTTGGCCCGTTTTCGGATTAATATTTTCTTCACACGCACAAAAGAAACTTACTGGCAAAGTTTGAGGGTTTCAGGCATTTTAATTTGATAGTAATCGAACTTTTGTTGCGAAATCGGTAGTTTTAGGCCTCTTTTACCGTCCCAAATGTGATGATATCAGTCAGAAATTGTACTTCTTATATTTTTTAGTATGTCAATTATCTGTATAAAATAACTTCCACCTTGTTTAAAAAATTTAAAGGGTCTAAGATGTGCTCAATTATTTGGGATTTCCCTGTTTTATCAAATATAATGCTCCTCATTTTCAACTCTTACTTTAACTAGGGTTAAACTTTGCTGTTATGTTTTATAAATAGGTAAATTGAAAACCATTGAGAAATCTGAGACTGTGCATAGAAAATTGCCCTGGAGAAAATTGGCAATGAGAAAATTGGAGTTGGGGAATTTTTTTTCTGACAAAATCAGAAACCACAAATCAGGTTATAAACCAAAGCCGCCACTTCACAAAGCATGTAGGCTCTTTCCATTTGCTCCAAAATAAATCCCGGGCCCATGAGTTGATTAAAACTACGACAGGGTCACCAAACAGGTTAAAAACCAAAGCCAACACTTCATAAGCCATTTCAGCGCCCTCAAAATACTTCAAAATGAACCCCGGCCCATGGATTTTAAACTGATTAGTATTTTTGGCGTAGCCTTAATCTACCCATGGTGCAGGGTTTATTTTGAAATATTGGAGGTTGGGGGAGGGGTCAAAATACATTGTGAAGTGTTGTTGGTGGTTTTTAACCTGCTTGGTGGTTCTGACATTGCATAAAACAAGATTTGGGCTGCTGAGGTATTGTGTTTTTGTTAGTAATTGATGGGAAATTTTCATAATGGTAATTTTCCATACCAGACATTTACTCCATGGCAGTTCCACCAAATGACAATTTTCTCAAGGGCAATATTCTTAGAACCATCTTAAATCCCTTGAATTATTAAAAACAAGGCGACTGACTTTCAGACTACATAATGTTTTATTACTCAAAATTTCTTTCTTTCGATATTTTATCTATTTAGAGAAGATTTCAAAGACAGAATGGATGAATACGATTATTCCAAGCCTTTGGAAAATCAACATGCTAAACCAATGGAACAACATTGGAGAAAGCATACCTTATCCCATGTTGATGTCAAGGACGGAAAAGTTGATTTGGATTATCGCCCAGTAATAGACCTTACTTTAGATGAAAAGGAATGCTCATGGGTTCCTCCAGCAATCCGATCTTACTAAATTTGTGATCTCGTTTAAGTTGGAAACTATTTCTTTTATTGATGAATGAACTATTTATTTAATATCTTTAAAAATATATCACAAGTCAAAGTGCTTTGATGTTTTTTTATTGAACACAAAAATTACTGATGAAAAACTAAAGTGTTATAAAACAAAGCTACTAATTCGTGTTTTATTTATGCAAATCTTACTGTTCCTATTTTCAAATAGTACCTACTTCGTTAAAATAGTAGCTTAAGGCATAGAACATTGTTTAAAACAACTGTTTTTTTCTTCTTTTACTCGGCTATTCCTCTTTACAATATGTTAACAAGCCCCTTTTATTTTCGGAAGCTTGTATTAGAATTTCTATATAATAATTATCTTAAATATAATATTTAATAAAACCATATTTTTAATACAAAACTGCGTAATTGGTCAGTTTGTTATTTGACTTAACTTCGTTTATTTTAAATAATTATTAGAATAAATTGTGAAATAGCCATGACGGATCAAGTGAAATGAGAGAATCGACAACCGACAACAAAGTTCACGAGATACTTAAGTGACAGAGGTAAACTTCTTGTATACTCTTCCTAAAACCCGAGTTAGACATGAGTTGATATCAAAATATTTTCTGATATTAAAAAAAATATTATTTGATTCAATATTAAGATCCGGTATTTTACAAATGATTAGGTGTACCCTTAAAAACTATTATCATATATTTTTAGGTTTGTCACACTTGTCTCGTTTTATATGCCAAATACTCATTTACAAAGGATACACCAATAAAAAAAATCATTTATAACTTTTCTAAGGCAAAATAAGGGCAGTTCTAATTTAGCGAAACATATAACTTGGCATAAAATATTATTAAATTTTATATTTAGGGTAGGAAAGTAGAAACATATTAAAATCTAATTCTAAATGGCCGCTAATTGCTTGATCTACAATCCAAAACCTCTTGACAGCACTGACACCGTGTGTTAGCTGGAGTCTTTAGCCCCCAAATTAAAGAATTTTTGCTATTTACATGAACTTTTTTCGTCATTCGAGCAAATTATGCAACAGATAAAAAAAATTACTATTATTTATTTTTGTAAATAGCTATGGTTTTTTGAAATTTTTTGTAAATAGCTTATTTTTTTAAATAATTGACTAACATATCAAATTGAGAACGAAATTGAAGTATGCCATGTTTAAAATTTTTAAGGTCCAGGATTTGAGCTCGTGACTGAAGGTCAAAGAGGCAGTTTATTGATTAAAATTATTAGTTATATAATAAATATCAACCAATCCGAAGGTTTTTAAAGCAGATTAATATAATTAAAAATATAAAATAAATATATGTCTAAAAATGTGGGTGCTGACCTCGATCCTGAAACTTTAGGGCCCTTTAACCACTAAAATGGAAGTCAAAAAAGCTAAAATTTTAAATTTTTGAGTTTCTATCTAATTTTAAACTCTATGTAAAATTATAAAAATATCAGAGATTATATAAAAACGCTATTTTCTACGCCAATTGGAACATGTCCTTTTCATCGATTTGGTGTGGAATGACCCATTTGCAAAGTTCGATAAAACAAATATTGTCGACACAGTGATTAAATAAATTATCGGAAAACTAACGGTTACTTCAAGACAGGTTTTTAGCAATTCAACATAGAATAACAAAATCAATTTAACCAAACTAATTAGCTAATGAACATCCTTTTTAAAACGTGGTTAGGTTAAGTGATGAAAAAGAAACCCAAAAACGTAACGTATTTAATTAAATGATAAACAGTTGAACGATTTAATTTAAATTTTACATCATTTTTTTACTTATTCCATCCATTTTAAACTTATGTATATGAATTAAAATGCAAAAAAATACAAGTACAAATATAGGACGTAGAGAAAAAAATATATCATTCATTTAACATAATCTTAACAGCATAAGTTAAGGGTTTCGCCAAGACAAAATTTATTATTCATATAGTAAAAATAAAATTTATATGAAATATTATTTCTTTAAACAAATTGGGGAATTAAATTATTTACTGAGGTTATTTGTAGTCTTCTGTCGGTTTTTATTTAGGACTGATGGCTGCAGTCCTGTCCAATTCAGTCTTGGCCTGGTACAGTTCAGCCCTGTATATAAGTTCTAAAACTTATGATGTTCGGTACTTGATGATGTCAATCAATTAAGTTTCTTATTTTTTTTTAATCAGTTCTATTACTAACAATCTGCAGGAGTACGGTCTTAAAGACTCGTTCAAAGTACTGATAAGGCTGGAGCAAGTAATTAAGAACTATAATAAGAGCTATGATATAACAATTTTGTAGCTTTTATTGTATGCCTGATTCCTCACATTGAAAATATAAGGAAAGTCAAAGAAATGAAAAGAAAAAAATAAAGGTAGAACTGTTAATTAAAAAAGTTAACTAAACTAACTAAACCATATTGCAATATATACGTATAAATCATAAACAAAACTGTATCTAGATAAATAATGAGATTCATATCATCAGATTAAATGTTTTAGGAGAATATTGAAAATTCTTGACAATAAAATGTATAATTCACCAGAATACAAACCATTTTTATAAGTCTATGGGTCCATAACATCCCAGTTTACTAACGGAGGGTTAAATTAAATTAAAGTTAAGATATTGAAATTAAAAGAAAAATAACTAGTGAACTTAAATTTAAATTAACACTCTTTAAATAATTTACTAGTTAAGTTAAATTGCATTAATTTTCTCGACTTTGATTATGACCCTATAATATTTGTCGTAGTTGTAGTTTTATATCAACATTACCTTGTATTTTAAGCAATTCTTTCCATTTTGGGATAATATTTAAAATCCTAAAAAAATATTTTTTACCAAAAAATGATGGATTGACTTAATGGATACAACTCAAAATCAAAGTAGATATATGCTCAAAGGTTTTTTAATGTAAACTTTAAAAACATTATTAAACTAATCATTTAAAATTATAAATTTGCCCTGGATAATAAATTGTACACTTCAGATCAGATTTGTAAAAGATTTTGTAGGAAGTTTCATTCAAATAATATGAAATATTATATCCTATATTAATCTTTCAATATTAATGTAATTAATTCATAACGATGACTATGTATTTATTTACATGTTAGTTGCCAAAAAGAAAAAGAGAAAAATCTTCATATAGGTTGCATCGATTACTCATATCCTCAATTTAAAAGATTAGAAGGATAACAAAGAATGTAATTTTAAGTAGTTGCAATTCATTGAGCCGGGATTAAGAAAAGTTGCATTTATAAAATGTCAAAGCATTTTAAGTGAGAGTACTCCCTAATAAAGTTGTAAGTGAAACGTTGATTTCAAAGGAACTTGTTAATAAATATAGCATCTAAATAGACAGCTCAAGTAAAATAAACATCCAGGCAGCAAATAAGACTGAATTGGTTTATAAATATCCTTGAAATATGGAATAAAGAAAATGAATTACGCTGTAAGTCCCTCCAGATTTACAAGACTTAATTTCGTGGCATAATTTAGCGACACTTTAAGTTATTTTATGCTAAAAGATTTTCTAAAAAACAATTATATGTAATTCGGTAACCAGAACTCTTTGAGGGACTCGCAAAAGTCACGTTTGCTGACAATATTATGAATGACGAGTCTATTTTTCCATTCACGTTTTGAATGAGTCAGAGAAACTTGATCCAATAAAAATCTATGTAAAAGAAGATGGAGAAACACACTGGATATAGCTTTAAAGTAAAGCTACATTATTCCTGATGTTCTCTCTTAACATACTGTTTTCGATCCCGCAGAAAGTTAGGAATTATCAATAAACCCACTAGTCACTCCACTAATTGATCCGGCTTGAAAACTATTGACAACTGTTGGAAATAAAGATTCCTAGTATAAAATACTGATACACACTCAAAGTTAAAGGTTGAAATAAAAGAGACTTACCTGCAACTGGGAAGTAAAAAGGAACATTACTACCACTCTTTCAGGTTGGTTTAATGACTAATACGAAGTGATATATATTTTTTTTGTGAGAATAGTAAAAATTCCTAACTAAAAGTAGTGAAGACAATCCTCCAATGAGTCCGTCACAATCTAGCAACTACGATACGGAGTACGAGATGGCCATTGAGAAATGTTGTCAATTGATGAAGGAACAGAAAATGAGAAATGATGGATATCGTAGAGATTTATTGAGGGCATATAACTTATGAGTTCTACTCATAGAGAATGTATTTCTTTCTTTTTCTCATCTGACACCCCATATATAAGTCTGGGAACTGGGAAGGAATCCCTGGCAAAGGAATCCTCGCTTAACTGCCCATGGATACTAGGATTGTATTTTCTGAGGATCTACTTCTAGGATTGTATAACGATGTAATAACATGTTTTTAGTCTATAGTAGTGTCTGATATATAATCAAACTTGGCATTAGAGGGATACATTTGTGATAGACAGTAAAGCTTTAGGTCCTTTTATTTGTTGGTCCCATTTTGACGTCCAAATACAAATAGTTTTCTATTTATTCATAAGAAAGCTTTCCATTCTTAGAAAACTCTATAATTTATGGTACTTACTCTAGAAAAATATATCATCCACAATCTGTATGTATACATTCCCACACCATTGAACCTAGTAGCCTGAAATTTTGCATGGGTCTCTATTTTGAGCTAGGACTGGATAAGACGGGGGGTGTCGATTTTTGGGGAGGTTAAATAAGTGTGCTTATGCTATACCTAAAACCCAAAAACTGTTTTTTTTGCAGCTCCAGGAGACTAGATAGGGGGCTGAGTTATTTATAAATAAGTGATTAGCGTTTCGAAAACAACTATACGAATTACTACGTTTTCTAAATTAATTCAAAATCAAAAAAGTTAGGGTCTAAAAAAGAAATGAGGGAAAATTGCAGTTTCGTTTATTTCAAGTGCAAAAAAATAAACTTCCAATTGAATATGGGATTAGTAAATGGAATAAAGTTTGTAGAATTTTGTCTGGAGATTCGTTTGCATATAGATTTGCCAAATAAAAATTGATGTTTTTTATTTTTATTTTTCTCTTTTTTTTCCATTTTTCCATCAAACGTCAATTTTCAGTTTTTTAAAGAAAAAAATGACACAAGACGATTCTATTTTCGCAAAAAAAGCCGATGCAACTGTGGAGACGGAGTATTTTCAATTTCCCGTACATTTTATTACATAATTTTTGCAATATTTGCAAAAATGAACCTGTTATCGAGGTTTTTTTTCGACATTATTCCTCATAACTTTTTTATTTTTTGTAAGTACACAAAAATATTGAAAGGTATTGTGTTTCTTTTATCATACCAATAAATGCTGCTAATTATTTTGCAAAATTGGTGCATTCTTTTTTGTAAGTTTCTTTGCGAATTTCGATTTTGGAATTTTTTGAAGTAAATAAAAATTTACTTCTCATCTAGAAAATTTTTTAGAAGCATATATTTTGGTATGTTATTTCAAGTTCATAACACATTACTTTTTGTTATATTCAGAATAATACTATTAAGGTTACAAGAGGCAATAATAAAAGTTTAGGGTCTTATTGGAAATGGTATAAGGATTATTAGGGAAAAATATATTTCCATTCTAATAGTTTATTTTTATTATTTTTAATTAATCAAATATGATTTTTATCTAAAATGTGAAAATAAGAATGTATAACGATGTAATAATGTATTTTTTATAGTTAGGGTCAAAATTTCTATATTAATAAAACAAAGTTTATCGGTATATATGCATGTGTGAATAGCTTAGATGCCTCATGCCTTAAAACTTAAAAAAAATCACAAACAAATTAACTTAGGGCAATGAAAGATACATTGTTGGAAAGAACAGTCTAAAGACCTTTCTTTTTAAGTCATACAATTTTTTGTAAACAAAAGTCAGTTTTGTGATGTCGTCGAAGAAATGCAGGGTGCTTGATTTGCTGTACGTGATAGTTCCTGTTTCTGAGGTGGTTAAGATTGTGGAAGTAAACAGGTCAACTATTTTGAGGATCAGGAAAGCGTTTGAGGCTGGTGGCAGCTATGAACGGTAGCCTCGGAGTGGGGGACACAGTATAAAGCGATTAGAGGAGTTCATGAGTCCCTTGGACTCCCTTTGAGGTATTGAGACAAATTCTCAAACCTCGATGCACAAGCTCGCAAAAAAGCATACAATGTTAGTCAAGGAATGCGTGAAAGACATGGGGCTCAATTATGTGTGGCAGCAGTAGTTTGCCCGCCCACAGGTCAAAGGAAACCCAAGCATGGTGCAGGGATAATTAAGTCAATATCTGTCCCGGGACATTGTGGCCTCCTTCCTCACCAGAACGGAGCCCACTTGACTATGGGGGTTCGGGTGCCATTGAGGCCAAGGCCTGTGCTATTCCCCAAAGAAATACTGTTGAGCTCAATGGCTCTATTGAACGGGTATGTCATCAGAATGTGCAATATCTTTTGACCTCGTGTAGAGGCTACAATTGAGGTAAAAGGTGGACATTTTAAATTTTAACGAACGAAGGTTTTTTTTTTAACTAGTTCATAAATTTCAAGGTGCTAATCTTAATCACGTTTGAGCTCTTGAAGATTTTGTTAATGTTGTTGGCTATGATGTAGTTTTGCTAACACATACTGTATGGAAAAGAGTCATAGGGTCACTGATTTTTAGAGAGATTATATCATAAACATTTTTTTTATTTAAGCAATAAACATGTAGTTGTATTAATGAAATATGGCAGGCGTAGCCTGTACAAGAGGTAGCCTTTCTTTTAACTGAGTGGTGCTCTCTTTTAGTACCTCGAAATTTGCTTTGATTAAAGATAGGTCTTATGCAAGAGAGGTATCTTCGAACAGCTTCTTAGACTCATCGTTAGCCCTGCTCTCGTTGTCAGGCGTCCGCGGGACAAACTCTTTGATAGTTCTGAAGTTTTCTCAGTAGTAGAAGACTGCCTCGAGCCATGCTTCCTAACTTGTAAGAACTGGCTCTGGAGGGAGGGCACACTTAATGAAAATCTTATTCACTTCAGCATTGAGTTTGTCCACATTTGGAAAACGGTACCTAACTAATTCGGCACCACGGTTGAGGCCGTGGGTGAGACAAAGACAGTAGATGAGGTTGGGTTACATCTCTTTCAGACCTTTGCCAGCCTTGTCACAGCAGGGAGCACAGTCTATGAGAAGCAGCAGCACCTTATCGTAATTTAAGTTGGTTATAAAGAGCTCAAACAGAGAAGAGTTGATACAATTCTGTACAGTGTGGTTGTTAGTGGGACATAAATTTACTACGTTGATCAAGTATGGCTTCTCCAGATATGTACTGTCCAAAGGTCCTGCAAGGACTACACACATGGCCTTACCCAGTCTGTCTGTGGTTTTATCAATGGAGATAAACAATAACTTATCCTTAAGTTTCTCTTTGATTTTACCCACTACTTCCTTGCTTGTTTTCTTCATTGTCCTGGGCATGGTGGTGCGGCTATGGATCGTCTTTTTCGAGTACTTCGAGTATACAGCATGCGGCTGTTGTTTAATAACGAACTTTGAACGCCTGCAACACCCGCATATGCAGAAGTCTTTGAACTCCCTGTTGTTAATCTTGGGAAGAAACATATTAGTAGAGACCAAGGCCTTCACTAGGACAGTATTGAAGATGCCATCGTTGGTATAGTTGGAGGAAACGAGGCTGAGAACCTCCTGTGTAGCTTTGTCTCCCTAGTTGTTTAAATTTACATCCGTTTTTTGACTGGCTCACTAGCCATGCTCTTATAGGACACACTTCCTATTGGATTCAGTGCAAAAGTTGCAAAGATTGCATAGCAAATATTTTGTTTCAGGCACATAAATTCAAATCTTGGTGACACCGAGCTCCTTAATGAGAACTGAGGGGTCTACTATCTTTGGCATTGTCAATTTAGAAAGAAGTTCTTTCACTACGAATGAATGTAAATATATTGAAATAAATTATATAGGATGCCCGTTTATATTTATAGAGAAAAGACGGATTGTAAAAAATTTAAATAGCTATGGTGGGAAGATGGATATGATATATTGTTGAATACCCGAGTACCTTTCCCTTTATAATTCATGGCGCCAATGGGTTCATCTTTTTATCTTCCTCATCCAATACTCGCACTCAATCCTTCATTTACTCTAAGAACTGAATATTTTTTTACCTTAAAATAGCGGGTGAAAATGCAAATAAAGTTAAAAATGCACATGAGAGCCCAAAATGCAAAAAAACGTTATTTGCATAATTTGGACATCACTGCTCATAAACATTGAAAATTGGAGATTGAGGAGACATATTCTTTGAAGTCCTTGGGCTCTCATGCATAGGACATGGGCGTTGCCATGTGCACCTTCCAAGACACAGTCAATAACTTGAGCCTGGATAAGCTGGAGAAACCATTGTTGACTTACAAAATTAAGCAATGGTATATCTAACGTTGCAACTTTTTAAGACACAACAGGACATTTATAAATTTGTGGCCACCATACTTGCCAGATGCAAAATCCCTTGGTTATTCAATTTGGTTGAAATATTTAGGCCAAAGCTTGTCGTATTCACCACCCAATATGTATGCTTAAAATAACTCTCAATAAGAGCTGGACTGGCATCTCTAAGGAGTACATCAAGAAGTGCTGTGGAGTCTTCAGTAAGAGATGGGAGGCCATCATTGCAGCTGATGGGGGCTATATTGAGTAAAATGTTATCTATAATAAAAACCTTTATTTACATAAAAATGTCAAACTAACATTCGACATCTGAGTCTAAACCTAAATCTGTTGGCACCTGGTTGAAGACGTGTGTACAATGTGTGCAATTTTTTTTGGTCATCATTTAAACAAGACTGGTCTGAAAAGTTTACAACCTGAACGTGAAGATGGAGGCACTACTAAATAAAAGCTAGTCTCACATCTATCTAGTATCTTTTGACAGTTACTCAATAAAGTTTCTGTCATTTTGGACGCTCCAATGATTCTCCCATCTCTGTAACCCGTCCCATGGAGTTACAAGAAGACCATGCTAAAAAAAAAAAAAAAAAAAAAAAAAAAATCAGAATTTTGTCCCCACAAAAACACAATAAGAACTGCGCCTCCAAAATGGCCTGAAACTTTGGTGAGTAAATGTCAACAGGATGTATTCACTAACCCCTTCTTAATTGGTCAAGCGGACTGTGTTATGATAAATCATATGTGTCTGGACCTCCGCCGAACCCAGTTTAAGAACCACTAGACTATATTTTCTCCCTTAATTATTCCAATTTTTCACATATATTTGCTCAAAAATGAACTATTTTCTACTCACCCTGTTGATCCTTGAATATAAAATCCAAGAATTAAACAAAAAACGATAATTCCATATCTACCTTTGTATATAAATATGAAACCTTAGGGAAAATCTTATAATATATCATTATTAAATGATACATTCAGTGAGCAAATTTGTATTTTAAACTTTGCAGTAATTTAAAACGATTATTTTCCCAATATTTTTATAAAGAAAAGAAGAATTTAAAAGACCGATACTATATAATATACAAACTTATATACCGAGCTTTGTTAAACAATTTAATTAATTAAAGAAGAGTTTAAGTAACTAATGTTTTTTACTTAATTACTACTCAGGGTATTAAGTTTATAATGGCTTTCAATAAAAATAGAATGTGAAATACATAAAAAATAAATGTAATTAATTTGAATATACTTTTATTTGAAAAAATAAACTCCTTACGACGTTTATTCGGCAAATTAATGATTCAAGTAATTGAACAATGCTTATAATTACTTCCCATATCATTTAAATTTTGTACCATTTTTTACAGAATGAATCCAGAAAGCTAACTTTAGATATGTGCCTCGTTAACCAGATGTGCACATTCCGCTAATAACTTCCAACCAGCTAATTAGAGGACTAAAAAACATTACTGGGTTGAAAAATTAGCGGATGAGTGATTATTGATTAGCGATTAACAAAATTGTAAGAGCTCTACTTCTACATAACTTCTTAATTACAATGTGATCTACTGATTTTTGAAGATTTGATATTTGAGTATTTATTCCACAATTGTAAAAAGGTAGAGTGTCCGTGTTGCGATCCGCGCCCAACTAGACAATACTGAGATTGAAAACTTCTTAGACTTGGACAAGTCCTATGTCGTGAGTCAGGGAAGAATCTGGGCGGACATTAGTCTCGCAGCACAATTCTGCTCCATACCAAAATGCAAAAAATAACATTAACTTGATTATCAAATTTTCTTATTGACATTTTTGGACCCCGTGCTTGGCCTCCAAACTCACCGGACCTGAATCCCATTGACTTCTTTTTGTAGGGTGCAATTGAGTGTTACGACAAAATACCTTTCTTCAGTACTAAGTCCGAGCTGATGCTCAGGATTCGGGAGGAATTCTGGAATATGCCAAAAAAGACTGTCATCAATACCTGCTCTCGTTTCTGAGGTCGAGTCGAAGCTGTTATTGACTCCAAATGAGATTATATTGAATAATAATAAACAAATCGATTCAGTTTTCATTTGGGATTGTTTTTTTTCAAATTAGATAATGTAGTTTGGATAAAGTACATTTAAAAGAAATCGTTTTGGTTGGGAAGTAGAGGTCGAACCCTGTAATAGTTTGAGTAACGATTTGAGTTTGTTCTTAATGAGCCCACCAAAATCTTATTTTCAATTGGATATATTTATAACCCGTTTTTTCATGTTAGTGAAACTTCCACAAGGTCAAGTGAGGACGAAGTCTGAACACTCTAAGTCTGGGAGACAGCCCATCTGACCAAGACAATATGCCCCCAATCCACTGGCGCTGGAATATAATTTCAAGGCAAAATTATATAATCTTGACGTTATCAGGGGCTTTTTGTTGTCAATTTTGGCAAAAAGTTTTTTTTATAAAACAAAATTTGACACAATTTTTTGCTAGAAGAGATAAAAATAATCTATTTTTAATTTTAGAGTTAAAAATTTTCAGAAAAGACTAAATTTGAACGAATACCAATGAAAAAAAAGGAAATTGATATTTATTTCCCGGAAATTATGACATTTAATTTTTTTTTTTGTCAAGAGCATTTTTTATCATGTAATATCTATAAAATTCTGCAAAAGAGAAGGGGGCCAATGGCGCCTTGCCCCCTATGGTTCCGATACCACTGACTCGATCTTTTGCTGCATCAAAACTTACATTGGCATCGGCTAAATGAATGGGAGGGCGTTATGCATGATCTTCTTCGGTGGCCTCCAACTACAATATTTTAGGTCAAGACCAAGACACATTTCTGCTCCCCACTGAATATTCATAATTCCTCCGTGGTTGGGAACCTCTGACCTAGACGGATCCCTTGGAAACCACGGTTCATTTAGTGAGTCTGATGACACCTGATGAAACTTTTTGGACGCAACGCCTCTTTTTACGTCGTATTATAAAGCCATATTATCACTGTTAGACTCGGAGTAGAATTGAGGATTGAGATCTGAGTAATTTCTACCTATATGATTGCTAGCTACGGAGTGGGATTTGCATTTATTTCCTTCATCTGACAGCTGCTCGAAGTTAATTTTGTGAAACGCTATGCCAGCTATACTTCTCTTCTTCCAAGCATTATTCAAGCCATCTGAATGACAACGTTAATTTTGGGTTCATTTTTTTTTAGCATACTGGCAAATCATATAATGTTCATCTTATATATATTTATAAAACTGTTCTTGCTATTATCACACATGAAATCCAAAAATAGTCAAACAAAGCAGTCTGAAATTTAACAACTATAAAATAACCAATCACGTTCTCTGTCTCTTTTCTTCTACTTCCATTTTTTGTTTCCATTTCACTCTATTCGCCCCATTAACGCTAGTACCCTCAGCTAGTTTTATATATAATGTAAGAAAATAAACTGAACATTTTTCTTTTTTAACTTTTGTTCAAGATTGTATTGACTCTTCAAATAGATGCTTGTCAGCAAATTTTTGATAAGGATTCTGCAATGAATAAAATCCTAAATCAAATGTTCCTTGAAATAATAGGATCTGCGCTATATGGGGAGAGATGTAGTGGACCTTGTAGACTTATAGGGATTACTTAAGAGAGAGATATATATTTCAAATGAAGCAGTTAATAGGGAATTAGCTGAAAAAGTTTTTAGAAATAATGGAATGGCAGGAACCAGTTTTAGAAAATAGAAAATTGGCATATACGAGTATATCGGATACGTCAATCAAAGAAAAACATTGTTTTAAGAAATATTTTGAATAAAAATAACGGTTTTATGGCAAATCAGTTTTTGGAAAAAGAAAGAATTATAAGAAAATTGTTTTTTTAAGAGATGAAAAAAAAAACACCTTTCAGATAGTTTTTTTAATTATATGAAAATGATTGGAAACAAGAGGCTGAGAATGCTTTTAGTGAGTAAATCAAAAGGAAATCAATTTTTACATCTGATGAGGAAGAACAGAGATAGGGTTGACTTTAAAGCCTCCGTTGGGATATAGTCAGAGGGATTAATAAGATGGTAGACAATTCCTTATTTTGGTTGAAGTCTTTACCAACTTACTAACTATATGTATGTAGTTTATATTGCAGAGCATGTTTCTTTTGTAAATAATCACTGAAGAGATCCCCATATTTTTGTTCGAGAGTATTGATATAGTTAGTATTAAGGACAAAGTAATTGATAATTTTTTTTTAAACCTTAAAGATTTTTTATATTTTTGCAGGGGCCCAAATCAAGAGGAAATAAATTATTATTACTGCAATGGTACAATATCTTATATTATAAATTTAGAAGCTCAAGAATACCATTAGATAAGGATTTGACTGTAATATTGCAAAATATTGTAACTAAGATGCTCAAAAAGTCAATTTAAAAAAAAATATAGTTGTACGGAGGACAAAAAAAAAAAAAAGAAAAATCTACACATATATATATATATATATCAGAGGAAAATCTTAAATATTCTAGGATAGTCATATAATAATCTTATATCAATTTAATTTATTGACATGTTTGTCACATTGCAAGAAGACCTACATTGATAAATCGAAGTGATTTATTACATTAGTAAATTCAGCTCATTACAAAATGGGAGCAAGAGTCCTTTCCCATAAATAAACTTAATACATTACCAATCATTTAGAGTACATTATTTACTTCCTAGAGAAAGGAAATAAATAATATTTTTGGGTATATTATTCATAGTAGTCATTGTTTAGACCAGTATTGTTCAGAGTAGGTGCTGTGGCATGACTGTTGTACTTGTTTTATCACTTAACCGCGAAAATACATTTGATTTCACAAAGAGTAAGGAACCAGCATCATGGATCCTTCTCCAAAAATTGTCCCACATGAACTTGACATGAAATAGACCCTGAAATTGAGTCTCGCTATGTTTTGTATGATATATAAATCTAATAAAGAATGTTAAAAAATGTATTCAATATAAAATTCAAAAAAATACGCATGTTACGCAATGTAGTGGCAGGAAAACTGGGGTTATACAAGTAATTTTCATGTTTGTCATGGGGGGAAAAAAACAAACAATCATGAGGGCAACATATTAATCGAAAGACAATGATTTGTTAATTAGTTTTGACTTTTGTGATGTAAATCGTGTGCATTTTTTAGCTGGCCTGTTTTGTTTTTTTGGAATTGGTAATTTGAAGAAAGAATTATCTTTTCCTTAGCTGTCGTCGTTATTATTTAACTCCTGAACAGTGATGCCAATAACTTGTTACTTAATAACGCATTACTCTAATTCGACTACTTTTTTTTTTTTTGCAGTAGCAAGTAATTTAACGTGCTAATCTTTATAAAGCAGTAGTAAGCTTAAAGTTACGTACCAGTTCATGATGCCTTACTATTTTTGTCATTCTCCTTGGAAAGTATCCTCTCCCGTTTAGATACTCTAATTACACTTAGACCATTAATAATCAAAGGGCAGCATAACGACAATTAGTTTTATCTTCATTTAAGTATGGAGTGATTCAAAAGTATAGATAAATTAAAATATGAATTATAATCCCTTAGTATCAGATTAAGCACTTCACCATTTGCATTACTCATAAAATATAATCTGGCCGTAGTTTAATTTTAAAACGAATAACCATAAATCAAATTTATGGAGTTTATTAAATATACAAAGATATAAAAAAAAAAATAAAAAAATATTGAACATTAGGGGGATGCTAGTCCCCGACAAATTATTATAATTTTGACGGAGAACATTTAAACTTTTAAAGTACTGTACTTATTCAATAGAATTGTACAATTATGCATTTTTGGCATGTAAAAAGACAAACAAAAATGAATATGCTAATCCTGACAATTTGAAGAATCTTTGAAAAGAAAAGAGCTTAAATGTCATGACGTTTCATTAAATTCATTAGACGGGTGGCCCATCTAGCGGTTGTATTTTTAACTACCACTTTTTTGACATCTGACAGCTGTAGTAACATTCTCATTGTGTCTAATATTTTGTAAAAGGTCTCGGGTTTACGAAATGGTTAAGTTTACGCTCGAAGAAAATTGGGAAATACTGAAGACTTACTTCCAAAATGGAGAGTCTTCAAACGAAACTGCAAGAAAATTACGTCGGTCGAAAAAAAGCGGCTTCCAGGCAGTTTCTGGATAAATTTGTGAAGCGTGTGCGCGAAACTGGTTCGTTAATGGATAAAACAACGTGTTCCCATGTTCGTCCAGTGCGTTCAATCGAAAACATTGCTGCTGTTGCTGAAAGCGAAAAAACAAGAAAACAAGCAAGGAGCTGCTGTTACGGTCAATGGTGAGCGCTATCAGGCCATGTTGGAAGATTTTTTGTTTCCCCAAATAGAAAAGGAAGACATCAACGACATTTGGTTCCAACAGCCAATATTTCAATGGATCTTTTGCGCACTGTCTTCGACAATCGCATCATAAGCCGAAACGGCAACGTCAACTGGCCACCTCGTAGCTGCGATTTGACTCCGTTGGACTATTTTTGTAGAGAACCGTCAAGGATAAATGTTACGCCAACCATCCAGAGACGATTGACGATTTGAAACACGAAATTGGAGTCGCCATTGCAGCTATAGAAGCTCACACAATCGAAAATGTATTGAAAAATTGGGTCGACAGAATGGACTACTGTAAGGCCAGCCACGGCGGTCATATGAATAAAATGGTGTTCCATTTTTAACCGGAATGTTGAGGCTTTCAAATAAAAAAACAATTATTGAAAAATATTCACCTGTCTTTTTTTTTATAGCAATATATATAAAAAAAAAAAAGTTTCGTGGGCCACTCTTTAGTTGCAAGCAATAAACACAGGCTCAAATTCGTATACCAAATTACATCGGCAAAAATCCTTCGTTTTGATCATCAATTCTACTTTGAATTCAACAAGGACTAAAGGCTGTCATTAATTACCTTTTTTAGTACATATTTCTACGGATTAAAAACTTTTTGATTTCATCAGATTATGGTCACGGGAAGTGAAAAAATTCATTATTCAATCACACAAATTTTTATTTGAGAATCTATCTCATTCATTTATGAGAAACGTTTGTCTACTAAAATGAGTCCATCTATTCGTGTCCTGGCCAAAGTTTTTATAGAGAAGTAATTACTTTCTAGCTCCTAAATTAAGGCAACGACAATCGACAACATTTATCAAAAATTTATTTTCCTATAATTTATAGAAATCTAATTATGTACAAAGATAATCATTGCTCCTTGATCTCTTGTGCAATGGAAGGAAATTTCGGTGCTGTAATATTGTGTTGTAAATTTTCAAGCAATTTTAAATGAGACACACTTGACTCATACTTATCAATCTGATTTTTATTTTTGTCTTGATAGAATGTTATAATTTAAAATTAATCTAAGATAACTGAGACAGGGAGACGAATAGATTGATCCCTCTTGGTAAAGGAACGTTTCTCATGGACACATGAGATACATTCCCAAATAAAAAGTCGTTCGCTCGAATAATTAATTAAATCAAAGAGTTTTTTAGTCATATAGAAATGCTACAACAATTGTTAATATCAACCTATGTATTCCCTAAAAATGCGTGCACTTTCCATGTATAAGATGCTCCCTGGATGGATGTCACTAAGAGGAAAGAAAAGATTACTTTAATTCCCGGGTAAGAATTATTATTAAGTTTCAATCTAAGGGAGTAATCTGTAAATTCTTGTTTCTCTTCTATATTTGCTATATGACGTAACGGTAATTCAAATTGTATTTAATTGCCTTCTAATGGTTTGTTTCGAATTTCTGAGTAAATCACACTGATTCAAAAATTAAACTGTTGAAACCGTATCTCCTATTTTTTATATTTTTTGCTTGGAGGAGAGGTTTTTTGTAAAAAGGTTCTACAAAAATTTAAGGAGATATTGCAATAAAGATTGACTCCAGGATAATAATAATAAAAAAGGAGAGGATATGCGTGCAAAAATAGTGCGTAAGCACTTGAATGAACCCACTTTGTTTTACTCTTCGTCATTCATGAGCACACACACTCATGGTTACACTTTATACGTAGATGTTCTCTCCTCAAGAATGAAATGATAATGATATCACCTTTTGAAAAAAAGAAAAAAAAAACACTCCTCAACATCCAAAAAACTTACATGCTAAAAAATGCACAGGATTTACAACCCTACTAATGAACATATCTGTTTACAAGTGTGAGACTCGGTTCAGCACAGATTTTTATTTCAGTTTGGTCTTATGTGATATTTTCTAGACCGATTCAGACCAATTTTTTGGTCCAGACCGCGGTTTCAGACTGTCGACCGATTTTTTTCCGGTCTCACATTGTAGACCGATTTTTTTCGGTCTCAATTTATGGACCCATTTTTTGGGTTTTTCATGTTATGAGAGGCCATTTTTTTTTCTAGATCAACTGTCATTCATTTTTTTGAAAAAAATTCTCAAAAGTACACGATTAGTTCTAGAACAAATACTGCATACATGTAAGATACGCCGAGATAAAAATTAATCTGAGAGTTATCTCTGTTTAAACTTCGATTTACGTCATTGTATTTGAAAAAACATAAGATTTCATGTTACAAACAATTTATCTGTAAAATAGGTGTAGACTGTAGGATTTATGCTTTGGACCGATATAGACATAATTTTTATATGGGACCGGTCCAGACCGAGCTTTTTTGTTGGATCGAACTAATTCGGTCCTACAAAGTATATAACAGTCTCAAAGTGGTCTAGGATATCCAGACCGAAGCCCAACACTAATATTTACCTTAAGCATAAAGTCAATGAAATTTTAGGAAAGGTGATGAAAAACTATAGCAAACCATTTTTCTTAGGATATTAATTTATTGACCAAATATTATAACCAAATTTTGGGAAATTTACCATTTATTACTTCATAAATGAATGAAAATTTCAATACTTATTTCTTTTTTGTCACTTTTTCCGTAATTTGATAGGCTTTGTGCTCCCGGTAAATATGGATATATATATATATATATATATATTACAATGAAACTGCACTGATGTGTTCATTAGTGGAGTTGTAGAAAAGATAACCTGCTGTTATACTAAATCTGTCTTAGACTGGGCTGGACCGAAGAAATATGGACTGATACAAGACTAATGAAAAGAGCTTTGGAAAATATATTGCCATTATGTATATTTTCGGTTTCTTTTTTCAGGATACCTGCACACGGTGTTACCACAAAAAAAAAAAAAAAACATTGTTTTTTTGTCAGCTGTAGAAGTTTCTGCTTCTTTTCTCCTAATCAGTATTTTGAAAATGGATTGTTTTAATTCGAATTATCTCTTGTTAGGCTGTGCACTATTCCCAACAATTATTGAATAATAACTACTAACAACTGATTTTGACCATTTTTGTCCTTTTTTCTTTTGGAGGAAAGGTTACAGGACAGAATATACATAAAAACTTGTTAAATGACGAGAATTTGAATTTTTTCTTTGTAAGCTTTTTGAGTTTCTACTTTGCCAATTTTTGTAGCCCTAACTACTTTTTAACTCTCTGAATATCTAAACAATTAGCACTAGTTTACTCTTACATTAGAAAGAAACTTGGCTAATGTGTGCACTTTTTGGCATATTACTCAGCTTCTAAAAGTAATATTGATATCTGAGTTGTTGTTTTTTGATAAAATCAAAATGAAAGTCTATAGTTCAGCTAGAATATTGGTTTATCTTCATTTTTTATAGAGTCAAAAATCAATAAGAGGTTAATATAAAAATAAGTAAAAACTTCCTTGTTTACCTATATATTAGTGATGGGACAATTAGAAAATAATCTCGATGCCGATACAATTCCTGTAAAAATTCCCAATTCTGATGCAATTCCAATACAAAATTGCCGATGCTGATTTCAATTTTAATTATTTACTATTTTAAATAATAGTTGAAAAGTACCATTCTTCTATCAAGGGATTCTATCACAGGATTTTATTGGGGGTGGGGGCTTGGTTTGTATAATATTTTGAAAAAAAATCCAAAAGTTAACTTTTTTTTTTCAATTAAATTTGAAGAAAATATCCACAACTATCCACAAAATATAATTTTTAATTTAAAAACGTCAAAAAATTTCAAAAATCCACAGATTTTGATAAAAAATTAAATTTTTGTGAAAAAATTTCAGAAATCCATAACTTTTCACATAATTTTTTCAAAAATTCAGAACTGTTCAAAAAAAATAAAATATTTAGGAAAAACCTTTTTAAAATTAAATTTCAGAAAAAATATTCAAAAATCTCCAGCTGTTTTAAAAATTATACATTTTTTGGAAAAAAAATTAAAAAATTAAATTGGTTTTGGCAATTTGAAAAAAAATTGGAAATTTTTGGAAAAATATATCAAAAATTCATAGCTATTCTCAAAAAAATAATTTTTAAAGTTTTCTTTTGAAAAACCCCACAGCTATTCACAAAAAATCAAATTTATTGCAAAAAAATTTCCAATATTAAATTTTTTGCAGACAAGTTCCTAAAATCCGTAGCTATTCTCAAGAAATTATTTTTTAAAAAAATTAAATTTCGAAAATCTACGCCTATTCAACAAAATTTATTATTTTTGAAAAAAATTCAAATATAAATATTTGTAAAAAAATTTCAAATATAAATATTTGTAAAAAAATTTCAAATATAAATATTTGTAAAAAAATTTCAAATATAAATATTTGGAAAATAATTTCAAAAATTAAACTTTTTGTTAAAAAATTTCAAGAATTAAATTGCAAATATTAAATTTTCTAGTAAAAAACAAAACTTCCTTTTATAAGGAGGGGCTACAGCCTCTCCAATCCAATCCCTGCTGACGCCCATTCAATTCTATCTATTCATTAGTTCGTTACACAGGTACAGACGGTTTGGAGAAAGGCCAGAGCTCAGCCTCATCCTAATGTACATAGAAATATGATTAAATATACCCATTACTGCATCTCTAATTTATATTCACAATGAAAATAACAGGTTTGTAAATTTATACTTAGAAATGATAATAAAATCACGGTTTTTATGACATTAAGGAGAGGTAATAAAACTTTTATGTGTCTACTGTATGTATACAGAAAAAATATGTATTTCATTTACATAAAACTATCATCTGTGAAGAAACAAATGGACTAGATGTATGCCATTATAGTTAGTTTGCGCTTTTGTCTTTTATTAGAATACAGTCGAACCTGGTCTAACCGTCACCTGATTTAAGCTTCTCACAACACTAACTTTCCAATATGGTAATTTCTTAATATAATGACTAATAGCTGTATTAGTATAGTTTCATAGTTTGTCTCTGCGTTGAAACTTGATGTAAAAAAGTACGAATGTTGCATCGAGGTGCACGCTATATTAAAAAAGAAAAGGGAGTAATGTATAGATTGATACTTATAGATAGTGATGTAAATGGTGTGTACTTCTTAGCTGTCCCGTTTTTATGGTTTTTTTTAAAATTGGTAATTTGAAGAATGAATTTCCTTTCACCTTAGATACTACCATTATTATTTTACTCCTGAGTAGTGAACTTCCTTTCCTTCTACATTCAATTTTATTTAAAACCATATGGAACATCTGTGTGTGCTCCTAAAAGACGGAAAATAGCCTTGAGGATTTGTCTTCAAAGAGTTATATTTGTAAGTCCTTGTCTAACTCAGAGTAGAATTGAGATTCCACACTGGAGTTATACTGGAGCCAATGCCCTTGTTCATTTCCTTTTATTCCTTCTCCTTTGTCACAGCTGATTATAGCTCATCTAATGAAAAGTCATAACAGCTCTCCTCTAAAACGTTCTTCAAATTGTACGGGTTACTATTTTGATTTTTTTAAATGTCTAAAGTAGACACGATTTTTTCACTACTTATAGATTCAAAAGACATGTCTTTATGTAAAAAAACAACAACCGAAAATTAACGTTGTCAAACTGACAGTTTGAAGAATGTTTCGGAGTAGAGCAGCTTAGCTTTTTTATCATATTAGCTGCGAGCTGTTGATTCTCAATTCTACTCTCAGATCAACAAGGATTTACACTTTTAAGCAGTAATTTTGGTCTTTTTGGAATGTTAAATGAAAAAACAAAAAAAAACGAAAATGAACTTGGTAATCCTGACAATTTGAAGAATGTTTCATCTAAGAAATAACAATGTACCCACGAGGGTATGTAGCTAAAGCTCAGCCTGTTATATTGTATAATAAAGTGGAGCACATTTTCGTATCAATTAAGATAAGATTTTATGTTTTTTTGTTTGTTCTTCGACGCCTAATAACTCCAAGCAAGACCTACTGGTAGTTAATAAAATTCCCATTGATTCATCAACATTCTTAACCGGATTGGATGAAGTAGATTTCTTCATCGTGTGAATTTGAAACTTTTGGAATCTGAATAAAAGGATTACAGTATCGTTTAAAAAAGTTGCCGTATTGTAAAAAAATCTAATTTTTAAAGTTACAGTACTTTTCCATTTCTATGAATATTTTATTTTCTTGTTTCCTAAGAAATTGAGATGTTATGTTATTCCGGTTAATAACCAATAAAAAATAAACTTTCAAAAATCAATATTTGGAGGCAAAAAGACAAAGGTTGTCAGATTTGCACTACGTCAAAGTGAGTATCGAGGAGATCATAAAGGTCGTAGGGTGATCCCAGAGCCCTGTTTACAAGATTAAAAACATGGTGGCTTCAGGTCAGAGCCTTGAGAGGTCTCCTGGTAGCAATAAACGCAGGAAAATCGGGACCATGGAGGACATGGACACAGCGATGGCCAAAAGTACGGCCAAGTTGGTGAAAGTGCATACAATGGCTCTCAATGTCAAGTATGTGAAGGATTTAGGGAAGGCCTCTTATTTACGACGACATCTGCAACTGCTTTCAACAGCAACCAAAGACATTGAGGTCAAGAGAGACCAGAAATTGTTAACTTTGTTAAAATATTATGGGGCTACACTTTGAATCTACTCCCAAGATTTTTCACCCTCGACTATAATATTTGGGATTGTAGTCGAGCAGCAAGACTGTGCTACCCCTGTCCGAAATTTGGCCATGTCTGAGGCCTTCGTCAGGACGTTCTGGAGGGTTTTTTGGCAGCCAAATCGTAGCAGCCAAACAAAATCATTTTGTTCAATGATCTATTTGTTTGTTATCAAAAAGTCCACGATTTTACCTCACACAAAGATTGCCATTACCACTCAAAAATTCTTACTTGGACAATGTATTTCACAGCAGTCATATTTCCTAGTATACCAGAGTAAGTTTGCCCGGTGTTGCCTTGGACATTAAGAAATTAATACTAATTAAAAACTCTTCTGCTTAATCCAAAAAACATAAAAGAAAGACCATAAAAATTTAAGAATTATTTTCATGTTGGTTTTATGTGTATGGGCATACTAATATATAGGCACTCATTTGTCATGCTATCCCTGAGCATCAAGAAACCCTTCTAATATCCCAAAATATACCCTGGCTTCTAGGTAGTACCATGAAAATTCTAGGTATAAATACAGTTTAAACTCTTCTGCACCAGTAATTCTAGGCACCTAAAACCCTTTCTAAAATTCTATAGTACACCCCAGCCCACGGGCTGTGCAGGAGAACTGCTGGATCTGAGGAAAGTTGAATTTATACACCTCCCATTCCATGGACATCAAGGAACCTCCTAATATCCCAACCATACAGGCTCCAAGGTTGTAGAGGTGAAGTACTGGGCCTCAAGGAAGTTTAAGCTACACTACCACCACATTTCTAAGCACCAAGAACCCCTTATAATAATCTGGAATACACACCTGCCCATGCATTGTAGGCTGCCAGTTCCTGAGGCAGGTAAAATTCTTCTAGTGCTGCTTCCCTGAGCATCAAAGAATCCTTTTTATATCCGAAATACACTCCAGGCCTCAGTCTGTACAAGTGAAGTCCTAATAAATGCTATTTTAAGACCGCCATGGCCTTGAATGCCGAAAAATTGTTACTAGAACCATTTCTGGAGCTTTAAGAGCCTACATTAAAAATTTAAGGAAAGTCCCTTTATTGGTTTGGCCGTGATTGAAGGACAAATAATGAAACAAACACACGCACACAGACATTCATATTTAATCATAGTATATATATGTAAGAGTCAGTCTAATGAAAAAATCTACATTCTTAAATTATATATTTTTTTTCAAGCAGATATAAAAATTAACTAAAATGAAACTCAGTTCATTCAAATGCACTCAGTGTTTTATTGAACATTTTAAAAATATATATTTTGTATAAAATTTTAAATATATTTTTTCCTTCTAGTGAAGTCTAATGATTGCTTTTACATATAACAAAAGGATATGTATTATACTAAATAATGTAGAGTTGTAAGCTCTAAGAATTTTCCATAGCTGAACATCTAAGTAAGAAGTGTGTTTGCTAATGATGGATTAAATATCTCCTGCAGGTATGTAAAAATATGAGACTGGAATTACTCCGATATCAATACGTGACAAATAGACTTGTATTATCAGAAAAGATGCCAGACTCCAATCATATTCGGGTACCCGAACTTTTACAGATCATAAAAAAGATCCCATGGATTATCCAGATCTTAAAAATATCATATTATTGCATAATACTTAATCCTAGTTATAAAAAAAAAGAGATGATATATATCGAATTTTGTGTTTATATTTATCTTCATAAGTGATTGGAGCCACATCTACATAAACAGTATATTATATGATTTTTGGGGAGAAATTGAATTACTTATATAAAAGGGAGAACCTTCTACAATTTAAAATATCTTTAGTGCATTAAAAATATCATATTTATTCTTAAATTTATATATATTAACTTTATTATTTACACCAAACATAGGCAGTAATGCATACTTCAGAGAGATAATTCAACAACACGACGACCGATTAAATAAAAAAAAAAAAAAAAAAAAAAAAAGACATTTTCCTTTTCTAAACCTAGTTTTTTCATTACAAAAATGGCAATTTTAACAGTAGGACAGGAAACTCATGTACTCAGTTTGTAAACAAAGAAACATGCAGCAAAATAATAAAACACCCTGAATGATAATATTATTTAATATAAAACATAGAATTATGTTACTCTCATAGAGAGTGCTGTAATAATTCTACCCAGAATGAGAGATGGAACAGTTATTTGAGCCGGATCTGAAGTATCCTTGTACAGATTTTCCAAATCTTGAAAATATCATATTACTGCTTAATACTTAATCCTAGTTATATAAAGAAAGGTATTTTATCTATCGAATGTTACATCTCCATTTATTTTCATTAGTGATTGGATCCAACATAAATAGTTGCATTGTATGGTTAGCCATACAGTTTTACCTCACTAACATAAAAATGTACACCCTATTTGATTGTCGAATGTCGATGTTTCTTCTTTTATTCCTCTAATCATGTTCTTAACATTGATTGGTAGGATACAAATTCTTATTAACCTGTCAACAATTATTAAATACTATGGAATAATAATAATTTTATAGTTGGAAGATTGGACTAACAACCAATTACAACCAACCAATAACAACCAATATTTTTATTTTTTTTAAATGAGCACCCAAAATATCAAAATTGAGCATTTTGGAATTAAAGAAAATACAGTTTTATAAAGATAACAAAGTGGAACAATTATAGATAAATAGAAGACAATAATCGAATTTATCTATGAGTGCAGTATCCAATTTTGAATTCTGTACTCAAAGATAAATTCATTTTTTGGCTTGAATTCATTCTTACAAAATGAGTGTTCCCTGTGTAACTTAAAATAATAAGCGTTGTCATATATTTATCATAATTTATTCATAAATTTTGCTCTATTATATCGACAAATCCGGATTCTAGAAAAAATTTCTTCTTTTTTTGCCTTTGAACTGTATTGATAGCTTTAAACATATGATCACATGACTCATCCTCGGTCATCACAAAAACAACATTTGCAATGTTCATTCGAAAAAAACTTTGAACTCACTTCGAGTGGGCCAGAAAGTCAATTACGCTGTTAAGGGTTATTGATAGAATATAAAATATTGTTCCCTGAACCCCACAAAAGTAAACATTTTGTTCTAAAAGGTTATTTTCATGATTCTAGATGTAAAATCGGTGAGTAACACACTTTTTTAATCCAATGACAACAATTTGTTAGCTAGTGTTGTCTACATTTGGTTTAAATAAAACAAATATTATGGAATACAGGGTTGATCTTATCTAGTAGTAGACTTCATTTAAATTTAAATAAATTGAAAATTTATTAGTCGATTGTATTCAAACTCGTTGAAATATAGGTATTGTAACTCAAGATTCCTTATGTTAAATTTCGATTCAACTAAAAAGAAAAAAAAAGAACGAGTAAAATAGAGCAACAAAGGATTGAAATTTTCTAGCTTCTCTCTCGCGATATGTCCCCATGGCCATATCCAAGGAGTTCGTGTGTAGCTGTACCACTGTTCATCGTACAAGAGACTTATTCACCGCCACCATGGTCTTGGGCGTTGTGGCAAGCTCAGGGGGAGTCTGCCCTCTTATTTTTGTGGAGAAGAAGGAGCGGTTCAATACTGATGCTTACATAGAACTTCTGGATAGGAAAATACTACCTTGGACCAAAGAAAAGTTCGGGGACAACTTTGTTTTCATTCAAGACAGAGCTCCATCTTATTGCACCTCTAAGACCCAGGACATTATGACAGACAACTTCCCAGACCTTTGGTAACTCAACATGTGACCACCCTCTCTCCTCAAAAGAGTCTCCAGTCTCTAAAGGCTTCCATCTAGAAGAAGTGGACCAAGCTCGAGTCTGACTACATAGTCAAGACCTGCAAGGGATTTAGGCCTCGTATAATTACTGGAGCTGAGGCCTCACATATTGAATTAAAGTTGTGTTTAAAATAATAAAATGTGTACCACTAGATGAGATCAAAACTGTGCAATATTATTATGATACTAATAATAGTTAGAGTCAGAAATGTGGTAAAATTTTAAAAGGAAACAACCAACTTCTTCAATAGCGAAGTTGACCTGTTTATCACAAAAAAAACACGACATCTTTGTATAAAAATTTTGCACCAAATTTTTTTCAATAAATATGGGTTATGAATATCAGTTAAAAGAATATTAAAAAAAAAGAGAAAACACTTTACGTTCCATATATAAAACGTTTCTCTGACTTTAATTATTGCGTCATAAATGAAGGATCATATTTGATACTTTACAACATAAAATAGATAATTTTTTTTTATCCATTAGGGGTTTTTAAAGTTGGATAATAAGGAAAAAATATATTTACTTTTTAATTGTCTTTTCTATGGAAATAAGATTCTACGACGATGAAATAACGTATTTTTAATACATGTACATAAAGTATGTAATTTAGGTCTTTTCTATATTTATAAAGCAAAGCATGTATGTAAAACGTAAGTCATTTTTTATCTCCGAAATAACTATATAGTCATACTAATAAAATCTCGCAGGCGTGTTGAATTTAGCATCGAGCGTGCACATCACTTAAAAAATAGAATATATAAAGAATTCATTCAATAAATTGATACTCTTATTAAGTGAATTTTATGATGAAATGGAAAGGTTTGTAAACATTTATCAAAAATTCTTCCTAAAGATATGTTTATCATGCTTTCAATAAGCATCGTTAAATTTAAGTTTAATAACAAACAAAGTTACAGTAATGCCGGAGAGAAACCATCCTTTGAACTTCACGCCACCGAAAGAACAAATCCAGAGATATTGACTAGTGTTCTGTCGGTTCTTATTTAGTACCAAGACCCGTGGTCCCATCTTGTTGGTCTTTAAAGGAGGTAAAATAGATCCAATTAAACATTCAGACAAAATTTTACAAACTTTATTATCTTTACAAATCCAATATTCTGTTAAAAATCAATTTTTATAAACTTGAAAAAAAAAAAAAAACAATAAAAACGAAACTGCAAATTTCACCAATTTCTTTTTTTTTTGCCCAATTTAGAAAATATCTTTATTTGTATAGTTTTTTTGAGACGCCATTCACTTTTCGATTTATAACTCAACCACCTATCTAAAACCTCGAGTTCTTTTTCGATTACACCTTCCAATTTCTTGGCATGGGTTTCTTGTTACATTTGCATGAATAAATTATAACCTACAATTTACTGATGATGACCTCCACCTTAAAAGCCATTGGAAGATTGGGATCCGTGGTCACTACCCAATCAGTTTCTGACGACGAGACTTGTAGTTTTTCTTTTAATTTTAGTTAACACATTTTTACCAAGGGACTCACTCTATTACACTCGTAGAAAATATGTGCTGACGATATTTTAGAGTATTTACTACTAATACCAAGATCTGCACCAGAGACGGCTCCAGTCAAGCTTACACTCAGAACCTTCCACGCCACTCTGCGACCTTCCTACTCCTTGAAACAGAATTGAAAAATTAATTTAAGTGTTTCTCGGTTTGGGTATGAGTAAAACACTCATTTTCCACCATTATCGGCCCTAGTTGCCTCGGCAGGTAAGTTGTCCAGTATAATTAAATATAATAGTGTTTCATTACTTATCCCTATTGTTGGGCGTTGTTTCATGCAGAAACAACCCCCCTTATATGACTCCCTTCTCACCTAATATCGATACCCTCGTCTTAGACTGACCAGTATTAGCAGATATGCGCCCATGCCAAGTTTCAGCCTTCTAGGCCTAACGGCGTAGGTACCCATAAAAGACTCACCCACCCAATCCCTATTATATATAAATAGATAGATTGCATAATACCATACTAAATAGTTTATCTATACTAACAAAGCAAAGTTTGTCTGTATATATGAAAAAGATCACGGGGTGCACTGTATATAGTGCTCCCTCATGTATATCATATATATATTTTAGCATCCATTATGTATCGAGAGATGGGATTTGTTTAAGAGTGCAAGAAAAAGGCAGGAGAAAGACATATGGTAGGTCTGAATTGAGACCTTTGCCAATATCAGCTGCTTGTTATATGATTTTTGTGAGAGAAAATGAATTACTACTTTAAATAATTAAACCTTCAACCTTCTTGAATAAAATATATCAGATGTTTGTTTTTGTTAGTGAGCGCTCGAGAGACTCAAGTACTTATTATTTTTCGAATTATATATTTTTTTCTAACTCTTATTACTACTATTTTATTCTTGAGGATAGAACACATATGGATTGCTATAAGTATTGAGAAGTTACGTGTGAGTCTCAACATGAAAAAAGAATAGTAACCCTGATGGTTTATTAAGGAGTTGTCTTCTTTATTATTAAAGCCAAATTTATTTTTAAGCCAAAGCAATGCTGAGTAAAAAAAAGAAATTTAATTTAAAAATAGAGCTATAGAGCCATTTTTTTTTTATATCTCAACTTTAGAAAATTCTAAAAAAAGTATGGAATATACTCTTAATAGTATTGAAAAAGGAAAAAAAACCCTCATAACATTAACATAGGTATTTAAAAAGGGAGATAAATATTTTGAAAATTTAAAAAGTTATATTATAATATACATTAATAAAAATATCCACAGCTATTAATTTTTTGAGTTGCAATTATAATGATATGTTTAAACCTTTTAAAATGATGTACTGATTCATAGAGGACGAGCCTCACTATGTCAGGTAAATAACTCTCTGTATTTTGCTAAAAAAAGCAAAGTATCTTATTTTTTCC
Organism: Lepeophtheirus salmonis; assembly: GCF_016086655.4. Classification (NCBI taxonomy): domain Eukaryota; kingdom Metazoa; phylum Arthropoda; class Copepoda; order Siphonostomatoida; family Caligidae; genus Lepeophtheirus; species Lepeophtheirus salmonis. The sequence continues at coordinate 9,379,933 of NC_052140.2, forward strand.
TATTTGTTGTATTCTGACTTGCTCTTTCAATGTGAGTTTATTTTGTTAAATTTTATTTGGAATTTAGGAGTGCAAGTTATAGAATGTTTTATGACAAATATTTTTCGACAAAATCTAGATGATTAGGTGTTATTTTTCGCCTAGAAATATCTAAATAAAAGAAAAAAACATAAGATACAATTTCTAAGTAGATGCTTCCATATTCAAAAAAACATTTTTAATTATATATGTATCTTTTTCTGAATAGGAGAAATTGCACTACAAGTAGTATTGTGCCGGTCCATGCACCGCACCGCAGTCCAGTCCGGTCTCGTTCAGTGCAGTCCCACTTGTCAGTCCTTAAAAAGGGAAAATCGATCCCTCGTGACGTCAATGATGATGTTCTTCCTTTTTTTAATTTATAATAAAATAAATTATGTAACCATAAAATATTTTTTGCAAGATATGTGCAATAATCTTAATAAATATTTCATATATCTTATTTGCCTAAATTAACCATCGATATTTTTATGAAGAATTACAAGAACCAACAGCTAAACACTGATCCCAAGGACTGACGTTTTGGCAACTGGTGATTAGGGTTGGGGGGGGGCACATTTTCTTTGGCCAGAAAGGTAAGTTGTCCTCCAACCAATTCTGGATCTGTTTGAACATGTGTGCAGGCACACCCTTCTGCTGGAACACCACGTTCATGTTGGAGATTCCCAATTGCTTTGCCATCTCCATTGGTTTATTGCCAGTGACCAAAAGTGCACGGACCAAAATTCGTTGTTCACGTTCAAAAGGTATTTTCTGTGCTTCTACGACACTTAAGAAGATCTAGTTTTTTTTCTAGTATTATTTGACTGGAACAATTTTACCACATTCACAAAAACCTTGATTTATTTATCAAAGACGAAGTGTAAATATTTTTTCGCCGCACTCAGTATATTAGCCCCGATATGGCCTTTCAAACAAAATCCATCAATATATATATTTGAGTCAATTATTGGCTTATTATTTAAATTTGTGGGATTACTTAAGATACTCCAGAAATTTAGATACACCTTAAAACTTTTATTTGATTTAAGAGCCTTGCATTGGAGCTGCCATGGCCTCTTTTAAATAAAATCTATCAATTTTTCATTATCTTAATTTTTTTATATTTTTTAAAGATGTGGTCTTTTTTTATAGCAACCATTACATTTTAGCACTACCATTAATAGTTTTATTAGTAATAGAATAAAATAACTAGAGGAATTGCAATACTAAACTTTTTAGCTTAAAATTAGAACTCGAGAGATAGACCCGTTCTTCTATTCTTTTTTGTGATGTCTTAATTAGAGAAATTCTATAAAATTATGAAATATTTATTAAACAATATTGGAAATAAAAATAGCCTATAATAAAACATACAAGAAAAAAACATTAGAAGTTTTTTGTAAAAATGTACACAAATACTTAAAAAAAAAACAACGTACAAAGTTATAACACAAATTTCCACAGTTTTAACTTATCTAAAGGACGATGATGCTTTCTAAAAATATTCTTTATATGTTTTAAAATTTTAAGGGGATGTTCTCTCAATGTCCTCACAAAAAACCTCACAACGTCAGAGGCAAAGTTACATAACTTTCCATCGACTCTCAGTATTTTGCTACTAAAAGCAAGATATCTTGCTGTGTCATCTATTAAAACGCCTCTGAAATTTTCTACTCTGATCGGCTCCCTCAAAGGGAGTTTTTTGGCAATATATCCCTTGGAATTTAATAATCCATGGTAAAGAGTCTTGATTTTTGAAGTCGAATTTCTTCTCATATATAATCCAAAAAGAATATTGGCGGAAAGATAACTTGACTTTCTGCAAGTCTTCCCAACCTTCCTCTCCAAGACCCTCCACACATTGAAGTCAAGTGGATTGAGATGATCTCTCACTGTAAGACTGTAAGAGGGCTAGAAGGTATTGTCCTAGAAGTAAGCAAAGTGCTCCTTACAGAAGTTCTGTGTCTTCAAGGACGTATGGCTAGGGCACCGTCTTGGGTCTACACATAGTTCTTCTCAGGATAGTTAGCCTTTAGCTAGGGCAGAATTTTCTACCTCAGGACCTTATAGTAAGCCTCACCCCCGATTTTCTCATTGGGATTGAAGAAGAAGGGATCTATTTTCTTCCCATCAGAGGCCACACTTCCAAGCACATTGTTTGGGCCGGATGTTTTGTCCTGAAGGTACCTTGGACTTCCTCAGGTGATGCTGCTATAAATCTGTCATTTCTGCGTATTAAAATAAGACGGATGACTCTTCAAGTAATTAAGGACTTTTTAGCAGGGCTCAAGCCTTAAGCCCTTCATCTTGTCGGTGAGGAGATGCCTTGGAGTTATGACAAAAGCTTTTAAGCCCAATGTAATCATGAGCTCCCCTTCTGATGGTGATCTCGTTCACGTTCAACTCGTCAGCCATGCAGGTATTGATCCTGTTGGATCTTCCTTGATCTTGACCTCCAAGGACTTAAGAAATGTTTAATCTCACTTCAAACCATTTCCTGCCTTCCTTTTGACTCCATTCCCACTATCCTTGGCCGTCCAAATGTTTCAAACTGTCCTCTATGTCACGCTGGCAATTTCTGAATTTTTTTTGGGTCAACATCCATGTCGAGAAGATCAGAAACCTTTTGCCTTTTTGATTCCGGTTCACTCATTTTTCCTCCGATATGTTTCAAATCAAAACAATCCGCAAGAAAAACAGCACATATATTGGAACATTGCTTGAGATGTCACCTGAAACCATAATTAGCGGAAAAAGAATAAAATAATAAAGATGCGGAAAGTTTCTCTGTGGCACTCTGTATAACTTGTTTTTGTGTTGAGGGAAACATTCTATTGTTTATTTTCCCCTCATTTTGACTTATCATTAGTTACAAATGCGTACAATATGTTAGTTTGAGGCTCATGATTGAATGAGTGTACAATTTAGATGGATGCATAACATGGTACACTTACATTTAAAAAAAGATAAATTAATGTTTAAATATGTATGGGCAGATAATACAATAATGCATAAAATAATGTTTTTTTCCCCAAAAATGAAAAAAAAAGCTCATATATTATTATGTATAATAATTATTCCATACTATACATAGCAATTTTAATTTGCAGAAAACAATTTGAAAAACTTATACATATACACATTTAACGAATTTTAAAGAAAATGCTTCTTATTAAAATATGGGAAGAGTAAGTAAAAAACTAATCAAATATTAGAAGTGGCTATTCAAGAAAATATGTTTTGCAAAAATAATAAAGGATTATATTTTTAATGATGATATAAAAAAACGTGAAATTGTTCGAATGCGAAAATTGTCAAAATAGCGGCAAGTGTGAATGAAAAGAACATGTATATATCAATCAAAGGAACATAGGATAGTGGCCTGAAAAGTTTCTGACCTTAAAGTGAAAATAGCAGCAGAAAATGGACAAAATAATGTATCGAGCTGTCGTTGAATATTTGTCGTCCAAAATGACTGAAACTTTGTTGAGTAATTATGATGCTAGATAAATGTGACTAGCTGTTTCAGCCATTTTGGACAAAAAATATGTTATGAAAGCCTGAAACTCAATTTTGTCACCTTTTCCAAAAAAAAACAACACCTCACATCAACTCACTCAAACGACTGTTATATAACAACTGCACATCCAAAATGGCTGAAACTTTTGTTAGTAACTGTCAAAAAATTCTAAATGGATGTAACTAACTTTCTTTTATTTATGAGTGCTGCCATCTTCACGTTGAGGTTAGAAACTTTTCAGACCACCCTCGATGAATACTCTTACTAATTACTTGCAATAGTACTCGGCATACCCATAGTTATTATTTGTCGACTAACAGACAAAGGTTGCTTTAATAATATGGACGATAACTCCTCCCAAAACCATCCGTGTAACTCAAAATTTTAAATGAGGACACTCACAAGTAACAGCTCCAACCCAAGATGCTATCTCCTCATGAATGAAAGAATATTAATAACAGCTTCAGATTTTTATAAGTATGCTACAATGCGACACTTTAGTCTCTAGAACGCTCATTAACTGTGCCACTTCTACACACGGTCGTTCCTAAGCTTAATCTAAAATAAAATTCATTATTTTTAAACTGTACTTCCTTTTTCTTTTGTTTTTTAAATGAGCTTGTTTTAAGAAGGAGTTACCATCCAACCCACAAATCAACAAACCCACAGACTTTGCTAAAAAAACAAAATAAAATTGAGCTCTCTGTACTATTAGTGATTATGATAAAATAAGTATTGAGAACATAGGTCTAAGACCAGCCAAAAATTTATTCATTTATGAAGACCTATAAAAATAAATACTTCAAATTAACAGAATTCGGTCAACTGATGCAGTGGAGCCAAAAATGTAATATTTGAATTTTTTCTCAAAATATTAAAAAAAAACTAAACACCCCTAAAATATAATCCTATGGACACCCCTGTGGTATACCTATATTTATCATGATCCTGTTCGACGACATTTTCCCGCGACATGAAGAACTCTGTTAGGCATGTTCACAGCTATTCACAAAATATTTCAAAATCCAAAAAAATCCAATTTTTTTTTAATGTTCCATTAATTTGCTATTCTAACTAAAAAGTTTTATTTGTAACCGTTTGTTCCCCTCTCTTAATAGCTTAAATATGTAGCAAAAAGAGAGGACACTTTGCTGAAAATATTATTGCTATATTAAAAAAGAAAAAAACGTGGGAAGTACTTAAACTTTCAATTTAAAAAATGAATGTGACTTTAGATCAGTTTTAAGAAGGAACAAAGATATTCCCTGGCTCATCAAATCATATTATTTTTTTTAATCTTGAGGAAAAAATGCTTAAGTATTGAGTAGCTCATGAAAAATAGAGGGTAAAACCAAGGATTTGTTTTAATGCCGGTTACTACGGGTAGTTGAATAATTACTCCATAGTTGGGAAGTATTGGGTCATAATTATCTAGCTACTAATTAGTTTTTGGCCTTTCTTCTGTTCCTTTCGTATGAAAGGCTGTGTGATACAATAAAAGTAATGATACGTTCTGAATCATCGCGGGTTGCTTCTTGAAATAAACAAAGAAGTAATATATTTTTCTTTAAACTGTTTTCATTTTAGGATTTAATGCAGCCAACTCTATGTATTATATAACGTGTAACATAGTATATGGACTTTTATACTAATTTATATCAATGAGGGGCCTCGTTTAGTTTTATTTGTCCTATTGTACTCTGTCATGGATACTTATTTTTGATAAAAATTATCAATTTAATATATATAATAATTAATAACTGTTCCCGAAACAATATTTAGAAGTTGGTAACAAGGAAAATATGGAAGCCTAGTTACCATTTGCATTTTCAATTTTTTTATTTGCCTTTTGACAATCGAGGTTGTGAGTGTATAAAAAAGCTAGTCGTACTTATAAAGAAACGAATCATTACAATTCGCAGAAAATAATTTAGAAAATTAACCTTTAAAATTGGAGTTACTTGATAATCAAAATTGTATAGTTGTGCAGCATGAATCATCATCGAACAACATAAACAATCCCCCGGTATCAATTACAAAATGCTGGGATCTCTTCCTTTACAGTATTATTTTTTCTTAATATTATGTATATAAAAAATCGTTCAATTAATTTGAAAGGACAAAAAAAAAATCTCTATTTCTAAGTTAAAACTCAAATATCTCAATTTAAAATATGAAAAATCATCGATGTTCAAAAAATAAAACATTCTGGTTAATTGGATTCTAATTTAAAGTAATCCTGTAATAACCAAGTAGGCCATATAGGATTAATCATATCCATTTTCCATAAACAAATTTCACCTGTGCAGATCCCTTCCTGCACAGCTTTATACAAACATTACTAAATAGTCTTGAAAATAAAGTAACTGACGTACCAAGAGATCCCTCCTAAATATAAAAACTAATTTGAAAGGAATGAATTACCTGGAAATGGATTAACATGGAATGAAATTATAAGGAATTAATTTACTAGGAACTTATTTCCAAGTAAATTCATACCTTACCCCCACTTTAAAAGAAAATATTTTTGAGGAACTCATATCCCTAAAAAGCAGAAAAACATTTTTTAAGGAATTGTTTATATGTACCAGGTGCTTCAAAAAAAGTATACTGTTACAGATTAATTTAATATATTCATTTATAACTTTTCAATTCAATTATTCAACCGATATTTAATCTAATTTTTTTAAGTGAAAGCTAGTGTGGCGACCTCTTTATGTAGACGGTAGTTTCCTTTATATAGATGAAGATAAATCAATCATATGTGTATGAAAGCAGAAAAAGACATCCCTAAATTAGTGTCCCTGTACATTAGAAAATTGAGCATTAAAATAGACAGTAAAGCAATGCCAATCGTTAGTACACTGTCAGTTAAACTTCCCATATTTTATACCAAACGACCTTCGTTATGGTAAACCCAAGCTAAACGCCAGTTTTGGGTCAAAGTATAACCCGAAGAGAAGACTAAGTAAGACTACGTATCCTTGCGTTACGTTTCACAATGGAAGCCACTTTAAAATGCTTAAATAGACATTGACTACATTTGTAAAACTCACTTTTCACAATGTAAATAATAATAAAAAAAATGATTTGTCAGAATTTATTGGCTAAGATAATTTGGCGTTATTTTAAATATCAGTTCTGATTTTTTAAAGACACCTGAATCTAAATGTAAATCAAACAGAAAGTATATTAGTATAAAGTTAACCGTGGAAAACATATATGTTGTAAGTAGGGATGTATCAAAACATCGGAATCGGTAAGAATCGGCCTTTCTTAAAGTATCGATATCAGTTATCGTAATTGGGTCAATACTGCCAATTCCCCAGATACCTTTGAACAATTATTTATATGAATGAAATGTCTTATTTGAGCTCAGTTTTTGTGACAAAATTATCAATAAAAAAGGTAGACTAGACGACATGCTTCAGATAAATTCCAAAGAAAAAAAGGTGGAAAAAGTACAAAGAGTGATTATACAAATTAGCAGATTTGTACAAGAAATTTACTTGAAAGTAACGATTTAGAAATAACCATATTTTTAGTGCCCCATACAATTGAGCTGTATCATGAGACGTTCAAAAAGCCCATAACGTTTGGAGTTGGGTTGATCTGTTTACTCTGAAGCCATTAAGTAACAGTTTCACTAAATATTTTTTTCTATGTGTGTGGAATAATATTGTTTATAACAGAGCTGAAGTCGAGTCTATATTTCCTGATTCCAGTTCGAGTCATCAGTATCCGTTCCGGGTAAAAAAAAACCTCAAGACCGGACTCTAGGCATGTTTTATACATATTTCAATTCCTAGGACAAGCATATAAAACTCAGTTAGGAACTGGAGACAGTTCCTAACCATTTGCTCTAGTGTGGTCCGAACCAGTAAAATAGCCTATTGTCAGTGTGACGAATTTTTTTTTAGCAGCCAGACAGTTGAAATTAGATTAGAAGCTGAGGGACAAAGAGGCTGACTTTCAATAACCAACAGAGGAGGAGCGTCAAGTTGGCTAATATGAGCCAACTAGAAATTAATTGACTTTTGAGCACAGAGCGTAGTTAACTTTTTAAAGTTTAAATTAATTAAAAACTAATTATGACTGATATTATTTTTTTCCTATCCGTAATTATTAAAAAGTTAAACGTTAAAAAAAGTAAACAATTTCTTTCTTGTTTTTGAAATATCTTTCTCCATATTAAAGATTTTTAATCGTCAATAAAGATGGTATCAGAATTGGTTGAAAATTTAGTATCAATACATCTTTAAATAAAACCAATATTGAAAGAAAATAAATATATTGATATTATGTTAAGGAATACTAGTGCGGACATGCTATCTGAAAGATAGCAAATAAAACATTAAAAAGATTTTATTTATATTTTAACTTTGTTTTTGTTAAAATTCTAAACTATAAAGATCTACTATGAACTATAATGATAAAATAGGTAAATTTCTTTTTTAAAATCTCCTTGTATACAACTTTTGTTTTTGTTTTCTGTCCATTAGATCTAAATATAATCAAACTTGAACCCCCTTTGATATTCTTGAAAATGCAACATATGCAAAAATACTGCTCTTGGTAAATTTAAAGCCATTTTTCCAAATGTTTGATCTTCTGATTTATTTATTATCATTGTCATTACTAAATTAATTTTGAACTATTTTCTTATAAGTGAATATGGAAACTCATCGCCAAGAGAAGTAATTTTTGTAATCAATACAATTATGATCCATAATAAATATACATACTAACTCGCAAACCTTTTTCTTCATTTTTTAATTCGTATTAAATATCCGTTCTCCCCTTTTCCATTAGTACAATAATTCGTTTTTGGATTTTTAATTTTTTTCGTAAATTGACGAATCGACAGACCATACCTTACAAAAACTTGGAGACACGGTGAATCGATCTTGCTTTATGAAAATATTCTACTTATTAGCGAACAAACAAACCTGCTCCCTAGAGCATATGAATCTGGTCTGATCAGAATGAAACATAGGCTTACGTACGTAACTCAAAATTTTAAACAACTTTTATTTGATGTGTAAAGTCTGTATTTGTCTCCGTTTTTTGAATGAATGCGTTTTTACCATTATTTTTCTAAGCGTTTTAAATCACATAATACTTAAATTATTTTAATACTATGTAAGATACATATTTTTTTATCTTTTGCAATAAAATGAAATTAATCTGATATGTTTAATGTAAATGTACTGACGCTAGACACAGTCCAATCCTCACCAAATTTTGAAGAGTTGTTCTTAAAGTTAAGTCTAAAGATCAATCACATGCCGTATCTTTTTGAAAAAAACAAACAAACAAAAAAAAAAACTGGCCATAGCAATGACCTAGTGCTCCCTTATGTATTTATGGCATATACCTATATGTATATATATAAAAAGGAGTAGATTATAGAGGAAACATTTCGTAAAATGAATCAATCTCGCAGGAGTTTAGTTCAACTCATATTAAAAAAGAGAGAAATTTTTTATATAAAATATTAAAAGTAAATAAATATGACTTTTTTTTACAAATATTATATACTCTAGTAAAAAACAAAAAATTACTTAATTATTTGGGGTCTATACCCCCTCCAGCCCACCTCCTGCAGATACCCCAGTAAATAGGTATATTTGCTAGAATTACTCAATCTATTTAATTATTAAATCTGGCTCTGAATATAATTGAATCTATTAAGAAAAGGATGTTCACTCCTCAGGAATTAAATAATAATGACAAATGCCAAGGAAAGTAAAATTCATTCTTCACATTACAAATTAAATAAAATAAAATAAAAGAACCGGGCCAGCTAGAAAATTCAATGGATTGACATCAGTGGTTATATGTATTTTATATTCATAAAGCAAATAGTGTCTGTTCATAAAATTATCATGACAATAATCATATTAAATATTTTTGATTCCGATTAACTTACTGATAACACAGGCTTCAACTATATATTATCAACAATTAGCACTAAAACGCATTTTATTTTATAAATGCTACTTTCCTCAAGTTAAAACATGCAAATACACATATACGTTGAAGTAATCATTATTAATCACTCCAAACAACATTTTGTGTAGCATTCAAGTATGTATTTATTTTACTTTTCTCAAAATTTGCTTGTGCAATATGTATAATACATGCAAGTATATACTTATAAGTAGTTTAATATTTCATAAGGATGCAATCATTTCTTCGCATTTCTCCCTAATTTTAAAGAAATACATCCTCAAAGCGTTTCTAACAATTTCCTTTTAACTTGTTCAATTGAATAAAAAAAATACTAAGACTCAAGGTCTTGATAATGATTCCTTTAATAAATAACTCAGGGGAACACTCATTTTGTACAAATGAATTCAAGCCAAAAAAAAAGAATTTTTATTTGAGCAAAAAAATCCCATGGAGAGGCATTTTTTTGAAATAGATATTTTCTAAATTATATGGTGAATATTTCTCTATAATATAAGCTATGAGATTCCTCATCACTATGTATTACGAACCGTGACTGTGCATTTTCGCCCTGGCAAATGTAGCCCCAGGAAGTTCTCCCCTGCAGAAGTTTCGCTCTCATACATATATTATAGCATAAATGTATCTTCCACATATAATTTAAGGGCTTCCTTTACTTCAACAGAAGTCCATTGGAATTAATTATAAACTATAATTTTTGAGTAATTAATTTAAAATAAGTGTTGTTTATAATGAATTTGAACAATTTGATATGTTCTATTTTAAAATATACTAAAATTTAATTATATGCACTCATTTTACACTACTGAATGCAAAAATGCATTACAAATGCCGTCAATTGGGGGTAGACTAATTTTAAATCTAAAATTTTATGTAGAAGATACATTTATGATATAATTGATGGTTGAGGGCTAAGCTTCCGCAGGGAGAAACTGCCCGGGCGTGTCATGCTAGAACCATTACAAACAAGTCGTAAGGGTCGAAAGTAAAGTGTTGTTTTTCATCATTTTTCAGCCTAAAAATGGAAATATATCGTGTACAGAAAAAGATACAAAATCCACAAAAACACTTTTACAGAAATTTTATTAATTCTACTTTTAATTTGGAGATTGTTTTAAGGGTAAAATATGACTCTGAACGATAATGGTCCAGAATTGCTAACATCCCATATACTTCGTAATTTAGATGACTTAGGAAATGACTCAGATCAGTTTTGGATTCTGCACTCATAAATAAATTCGATTATTATCAATACCCCCCCCCTCTAATTGTTCTCCTATGTAATGAATATGAAGATTAACATATATTAAGCTGGTTCTTAAATTTGGGGGAGGACTGTTAATGTATGAAAATGAGGAAATTCAAATTTTACACCAACTTTTCTATAGACTACATATCTAGATGGATAAGAAGTAAATGTTAAATAATATTTGAAGTTAATAAATTAGAGTTTTAAGGTCATATAAAAAGGTCAAAGGTCCCAAAAAAAGTTGACTTCTGCTAAAATTTTACTTTAACTTGTGTAGAAGTGTGTCCCATTTATAGGGTGACATATTAATGTTTGTAAATTTTCAGTCTTCAATGTGCATTTTTTCTCCTACTATATAGCCATATGAAAATGACTTTTTTTAACGACATTCTCTATTTGTAAAGGGATTCAGAAGTTTCAGTTTTAAAGTAATGTTGCTGAATTTCCAAAGTTTTAATTTTAAAATAATGTGGCTCAATTTCAAAAGTTTCATTAAAATTTCTTCCTTCAAGTGATGCATAAGAATATAATCTTTATTTTTCATTTCTAAGAAAAACAAATACTTCAGAGACTCAAATGATTATGTCATGAAAGTCGTCAAGAATGCGATATATACCTATATATATTTGGAGCCTATGTCTTAGCCAAAAGAGAATTTATATATTACTATTAGCAATCTCCAAAAACTTTATGGCTAATATATAATTTTCAAAGGAGTGAGTGATCATATACCCAGTGGCCTCATCGGTTGAGTGGACCCTGTAGTATAAACTACATCTTGATTTATTGAATATATAAAATTTGTCATTTTGTATTTGCTATTTTTTAAAGTTGACCAAATCCAAAATTATTGTAGACCATGAGATATGTTTAGGTGTTGGTAATGACCTCCTAAAATATTTTTATGTGATATTGTAAACTGTTCTGTCGTATACCAGAATTAGTGGTTTTATTTCACATATCTGTAATCTACAATATATACATATAACTTGTTATGTATTGTCTTTTATTTACTTTTATCTCATGACGTAGGGATTTGTTTTATATAGATAGTATATTTATATTAAGTAGAGTTAACGTGTTTATAAATTTTAGTAGTTATGTCTATGTACATCCTTTTCGTATTAATCACCTACAGAATATATATATTTCAGTGTATGATTGTACACCCAATTTAAAGGTCTTCTTATTGGCTTTGCTTCGGTCCGTTACTTCCGTCTGACGGTGAAAATTTTTGAGTCCACATACACGCTACATAATGTTCCTGAGCCAGTGAGACAAAGAAATGTACGAAGTGTAAAAAATATTACTGCCACAAGCGCATCAATTCAAGATCACCCAAATTTGTCTATTACGCGCCGTTCTCAATCGTTGGGCATCTCTGTGACATCGTTGTGGCGAATTTTGCAAAAAGATCTTGGCTTACACCCGTATAACATAAAATTGACACAAGAACTGAAACCGCTTGACCACTTCAAACGTCGGGAATTCGTAAAATGGGCTGAAGGAAAATTCGAAAAAGATCCTGATTTTCAACGTGAGGCACATTTTTGGCTCAATGGCTTTGTTAACAAGCAAAATATGCGCTATTGTGGTGCGGAAAACCCACACGTGATTCATGAGGCGCCATTATATCCCCAAAAAATTACTATTTGGTGTGGATTGCATGCTGGCGGCGTCATTGGGCCGTACTTTTTCGTCGACGATGACAATCGCCACGTTAATGTGAATGGAAATCTTTACCGCGCCATGATAACCGATTTTTTTTTGGCCTGAATTGGAAGATAAAACATGCACGTGGTGGTCATTCAAACGACATCGAATTTCATTCATTAATTGACTTGAATGTATTTTAACGGCAAATAAAGAAATCGTGGATATCTCAAAATGTTTTCGTTTTATTAAACTAAAATGTGAGGACTGTTAATGAAAAACCCTTTATATACCTTTCTCATAGTACACACGATTAAAGATTAAACAATGACATGCATATCTATTCGAAGTATTGGAACAAGGTAAAGGGCTCTTGAAGTCAATAGCTATTCGACCCATTGGTTGAGTAGCTTTTATTAATTCCTGGACTTGTCCTTTATAGTTTTGGTTGAAGCACATATTCGAGAAAACAAATCCGCCGTAGCATTTTCCTTCCCTAATCTATAGATGATGTCGTATGAGAAACATAAAAGTTCGATTCTCGATCTAAGTATCTTCTCATTCTTGATTCTACTGGTATTTTTTGTCTTAAACATGAAGGACACAACCTCTTGATCAGTTATTATGGAAGTGACCACCACTTCCGAAAAGTTTCGAAAATAGCATATGCTTCCTTTTCGACTGAGGAATCCCTGACTTCACTTTTATTTAAAGTTCTGGAGAAAAGAGGCCACTGGTCTTCCTTTTTGATTAAGGGCCGCTCCAATTGCATATTCCGAAGTGTCTGTTTCAACAGTCATCAACTCTTTCTGGTCTACGGGAGCCAGAACTGAGCTAGCAATTTCTTGTTTATTTTAACAAAGGCATCATTCGCTTCTTTTTCCATCGGAAAATGCACAACATTTATTAAAGGTCTAACTTTTTCAGAAAAAATTATGACCCATTTTGAGTAATAAGCAAGTATTCCAAGTCCATCTTTGAAGCACGCTCAAACAATTACAGAACTGTCTTAGAAGTTTTTTTTAGTAGGAACTCTTAACGACATCTATTTTAAAATGATCGTACTTATACAATGCAAGATACACATTACTAAAGACATCGATTGGAAAAGTAATTTTTTTACTACACGAGGGGGGCCTGAAAAGTTTCCGATCTCAACGTGAAGAAGACAGCACTCGTAAATAAAAGCTAGTCACATCTATATATCATCTGTTGACATTTACTCAGCAAAGTTTCAACCATTTGGAACGCACAGTTGTTATGTTGCAGTCGTTTGAGTGTGTTGATTTGAGTGATTTTATGAAAATTGACAAAATCGAGCATCGAACTCTCATTAAATATTTTTTTTTGAAAGGCTATACGCCTACGCCAATCAAAGGTAAGTTGGATTCTGTTATGGGGACCTTACACCATCATTTACCAATGTAAATTTTTTGGAAGCTGAATTTAACTTGGCCGTATAAGCTTGGGAGATGAAAAACGTTCAGGACGTCAAAAAATTGCAACTATCCACAAAAACATTACCAAAAGTTAACCAAATGGTACTAAACGACCTAAAGTATCCAGAGTCCTAAAATCCTCTATCTATAAATTGATAAGGAATATCAAATAAAAAAATCCGTCAAAAACTTGAGAAATACTTGCAGTTTCCCGGCACGAAGAGGTACGGGATGAATAAAAAATGTGTCAAAACAAAGGAAGGCGGAAGCAATTGGGAATCTTGGTGAAGATGGCCGGCATGAAAATATTGAAAAATCTGACCTGATTATCTCCCATCGATATAAGTTCCTAAATCCTAGGTTAAGATTAAAACAGCTTTCTATGGTTTATTTTTAAGTCATTCCAAGATTTGAAAAGCTGAGAAAATCTTTTTCACCAAAAACAAAACAAAAACAAAGAGTAAAAAAACTCAAAATGAGTTCGTAGCAGATACGCAATTCTTCTCAATTAAATAGTCATTATTTAATTATAATTGTTAGTAATTATTGACAACATAACAAGAGCTATTTCTAATTTAATCAATCGACCTTTAGAACACTGATTAAAGGAAAGACAATATAACTTGATACAAACAATAGTTAAATTAATTTACCGCCATTTATTTGGTGTAAATTAATCGGGGCTATAAATTCCTAGAAAGTCCTTCTTTAAGGCATGGAAATAAGACAAAAGAAGAATTTTTTGTAAATAACACATTTACAAACAGAAATAAAACCTTTAGTTATTCTTTTTATCTTTACATACACACGGGCAAAATTAGTTTTTTTTTTCATATATTTCAAAATCATACAAAAACAAAATACGGAAATGTTATTGAATCCACTATCATGGAAAAAAATGTTTATCTCTTCCGCCAAAAGAATGGGAAACAAAGAATTCTATTGAAAAAATATGGATAACTTAAATATTTTATTTATATTCGCTCTCTGGCCTTAGAAAAATGATACTGTTGTATCTTTGACACACCAGTCTCAATATCAAAATTTTTGATGTAACTACTACTTATTTACTGTCTTCAGGATCCAACCGATTTCTGTATTTTGTTTTGAGATTTAAAATGTAGAAAAGCTACATTGTTCGCAAGGGGTAGCAATATTTTAGTGGCTTCAATATGTTCAGTTCTATAAACATTTGCAGCTTTTGACATTCAAAATCCTGTGAGGTTATCATTGCTCTAAAATTCCATACTTATTTCTTGTGTTGGAACAAAGTTCAATGAACACTCCAGCCAATTCATAAAACTCGTCTGGCAAATCAGCCAGCTCTCATTTGTACAGTATATGAATCAGACTCTGTAATGCAGTGGAATAATTTTTTCAGTTTGATCACGTGCCTTGTGACTGGTTCCTTCATATCACTAAGACTGCGGGTTTTGCAGTCTTCTATTACACTCAATTTTTTTCTAAATTACCCCATTTGGGGTAATTTACCCCTGTTTACCAATCACTCTGCTAAAGATATTAAATTTATGTTAACAGATCCGGTGTCATGCTACGTTTGATAAAAATAGTGTAATTGGGTCACCTCAGTTCACCCAAGGGTTGTCACCCTCCTCTCCCTGATTTTAATGTAACTTGGCACAATTGATGCATGTGGGTAGAAACTAACTCCCTTGAAATTGACCTTGATGACCTTGACCAGCCCCTGAATGGAAATTAAATTTTATCTTGTCTACTATAACATATAAAAAAATAGGTCCGGTATTAGTTTTTGTGATAGGAGATGGAATAACCCAATTGGAACCGGATGTATTCCACAACACCAACATTTTTAAGACCTTTATATTTTTGGCAAAGTAAATGCAGCAGCCTAGATCGCCGTATATAAACCCATGGACTACTATGTGTACTCCACACCCTCCATACGTCTTAGAGAGAGATAGAGAGTCAAATGAACATGCACATAAGACTATTGGTTCCTTAGAGGCCTTTCTTCTAGAGGCAGTTGTAAATATAGATAAGGAGGTACTCATTAAGGTCTATACCTGGTTTAGGGCCATCTTGGAGACTGCAGTTGATGTGGTGGTTTGACGGATTGACTTCAGCATTAACCCTGTCATGTAAGAGCAAAGGATGTGGAAATTATTTTTAGAAAAACAATTGCAATATTCATTATCCTTTAATTTTTCAGATGTATATCCTAAGAATTTATATTATACCATAGATTTATTTATGTGAATCTCAACGTCAAAATTGGCTATACAAAACCACAAATGTAAAGGAAATAAATATTATATGTTTTGTAATTTGATTTGCACCCCAAAAACATTCCTTTTCTTACAAAAATAACACAATAATTGATCTATGTTTGCATGAAGTGTTACACATATGTACATACCTACACGCTACTTCAAAGAACAACAAACAAAGTTAAGCAAACAGGATCTTGAAGCACAAAAAAAAAAAAGTTTTAGCCCTTGAGATCTCCTTCATTTTGCACAAAGATATCTGAGTCATAAAAACAAAACAAAAGAGCAAAAACTTTTTTCTTCTTCAAGAGTATGTACTTTGTACAGGGTTCGCCAGTAATATATACTTCCACTTTGGAAGGCTCTCTTGGGCAAATGCATACCCTTAATGATGCTTTTTTTCAAATTTCTTATTTCAAATTTCTACCTTCAGTAGATGGGAAAAAAATTCAGAGACCTCCTTGAAATGTCCATCGAGAGTGACAACATTTAACTCTGGGACTCCGTGAGACGTTCGTTTACAAGTTTATGAGGAAATTTGAGGGCTCTAAAGGTAATTTTGAGGCAATAGCAATGCGGGCAAAGTCAAATATCTCCAAGACAATTTTTAAGGCTGCATCTCGCCGGACTTTTGGTCTCTAAACTCACCAGATCTGAATTCCATGGATATTTTTGTGTTACGCAAGAGCGAACGACAACCCAACCAAACCCCCTGCAACACCAAAGACGAACATATGAGTCGGATCTAGAAGGAATTCCAGAATTTGCCAAGGTTTTTGTATAGAAACTGTACATAATTGAGGCTGGAGGTGATTTTATTCAATAGAATCGATCAGAATCCATGAAGTTTTGATAAGCTGGTTTTATTATTTAAATCTGATAACTGGTTGGAAAAAAAAATTGGGTTTGAAAAATTTTGTTTTCATGAAAGAGATAGCTTGCTCACTCTCTATACCTTAGGGGTTCGTATTTCCCGAGATCCTGTTAGTAAATAGAGTCTAACCTGTAGTAAGTGGTCAGTTAAGGGAAACTAAAAAAGTGACGACTTAGTGCAACGGAAACTTCTTAAACCAGGTTCAATAGTGCAAAAATTGAAAATAATGGACAAAAATATGATAAGGATAAAAATTTACGTCATAGAGAGGAATAGAATGACGAAAAGTGTGGAAAACAATCATTTATTTACAATGATGATAGTCAGGAGCATTTTGGCATGTTAAAAATAGAAACTGAAAAGCAATATGGTAAACTTGGCAATTTGTAGAATGTTTTGGAGGAGAACAGCTGTTCTACCATGCTGTTTCATTAAATTTGCTGCAAGCACCTATAATATGAAAAAGATCAAAATAACTTCGTATCTAGCAACATACCTAGACTTGAATTTTTCTGATGTGGATCCTCAATTCTACTCCGAGTCGAGCAAAAACTTACACTTATACCTCCCCAATAAACCTTCAGTAATATTCTCCGTCTTTCCTGCACACACGCTTTTGTGATTACTTTATACTTGGATATTCTCTCCTCAAGAATACAAATTATAATATTTTAAGGATATATTCAAAAATGAGGACATGCCAGACTTTGTGTCTTTAATTTAGATAGACCGTAAAAGATCAAAAATGGTAATTGGCAGCGTCTTGGGTATACAAATAAGAGAAACTGAAAATCAACATTGTAACCATGACAATTTGAAAATATTTTTAAGGAAAGCAGCTTAGCTATCATGACGTTTCATTAGAAAACCAGGAAGGACCTATGAAGGAAAGGAATTCAACACAAATCTTACTCTGTATCAACTAAAGACATATACAGGAATGACTAAATTTTCAATACTCAATTCTAATTAACAGACCCGGCCACTCTTTCTTTGTTTTGTATTCGACAGTCTATGTAAGTTTGAAAAGGGACCATTTAAAATAGGCTAATTTATGAAACTATATAGTAATGTGTCTGGCCACTAGCCGAGGATTGCAGACACACCCTTTAAACAGTTTTTTATTACTTATGAGATTCTTACGTTAGAACTGGATATGCCCCTTAGGCAAGGATTGGCTGTAATTAATACTGTATTATAATATTTTGAGAAGAAAATATAAATTTTAATTAAGTCTTAAATACTCCTCATTTATCCTCAATTCTCTTGTTTTTCATTTTTTCTTTATTAATAATAGTGTACGAGTTTTTTTTTAGAGCCTGCTGTAAATTTAATGAATTCCATATAATTTTTCCAAAATAAAATGTGTATTATACAAGCAGTAGTATCTGGCATTTGTCGGAGTTATAAGGCGTCGACGAAAATACAAACTTTGCTTAAATAATATAGATTTGTTCTCGTTAATATAGAAGATAACCTCCCAATAAATCTTCAGTGTTACTTTACTTGTTTCAAAAGCACATTCAGACGTATTTACTCAATACTTAGATGTTCTCTCCTTTAGAATAAAAAAATAATGGTAACAGGTCTAGAATATAAAAATAAAACATTGTATAGATTTCAAAAAATAAAAAGCTCCCAACCTAAAAAAGACTTACAATTATAAATATATTTATTCCTTCTTTATTGTCTTTTTTCATATGAAAGGCTCAGCTTTACTATACAGACTTTTAGCAAACCTGATCCAAAGTCACATTCATTATTTTATTTTTGATAAATGTACTGCCTTTTCTTTTCTTTTTTCATATAACGCGCTGAGCTATAGCTTCACACGCTAACTATTAAAAATGAATCCTTCTCAGACAATCCTTGCTATGTAAATATGTACTACATATATATAGATGTATCTCACTATATATATGGAGTATATTAAGAAAGATTGTAATAGAAACGTATTAAATTTGTTATTCTAGTAAAAGTTAAATAATTCAAAATATTTTTGGCATTTCGTGTGACACAATTTCTTATAGGTCATTAAAACAGCATATATTTGGAAATACTGCATGATTCCTTTGTCATTTTCGGTAGATCCCGGAAAAACGGGATCCTAGATTTCCGAGGGAGTCTTTTTTACTCTTTGCCTGTTTGTATACGCTCAATTGATGGTAATAAATAGTATTTTCTAACTATGAATTATAATAATATAAAAAACTTTCAAAAATATAATATAATATAATAAATTGGATTACAGATGAGAAGTCTTTGTTGATAAAGTAAAAATCCTATTCAGTTTCGCATCAAGTATTCATCACTAGCTCCTTTGTTGCTTATTTAAATTGATTTATGCTCCATCGAGATATATTTTGGCAATTTTGGAGATACACAAAAGGTTATTACGTTAGCAAAAGAGTACATTTGACATCCATTTGACTCTTTTATAAAGTATCAATATGAATTAAATCAACAACTATAATGAAAAATAAAAATAAAAAAATCTGTAGAAATTGTATTTAATAGAAGTGGTGACCTAGAATGAATTTTATAATGAACTAAAAAACCACCTTCTAATCTTGATAAACATGTTTTTAATTTATAACAATGATAAAATAATCGAGTTTACTGCCTCTAAGGACTATCAAAAGTTACTAGTGACACATCTACCATTTCCAACTTTTTAAATGACATTTTTTTTTTTTTGCTGCTTTGCTTCTGAGGCAAAGTCCATATTTTCTGATATTATGACCATTATGAAGAAAGATCAGAGCTATCCAAAATCCAAATCAAGAGAATCGTGTCAAAGGTTGTGAAAGGAAAAGAATCCGACTGATTGATCTTCTAATACCGTAGCTCTCAAATGGGGTTACGCTGAATTAATTGTAATATTTGAGACACTCCAGGGGTTATTTGAGAAATATATGTATATATTTAAAAAAAGACATCAATTCTTAAGTTTTCTGGTCGCAGATCTAGAATCCGACTCTCCTGCCATCTATTGGGGGACAAGGGAGTTCAGAGAAAGAAGAATTATGAGTAATGGTGGGTTCACATAATTCCTTACTCACTAATTTAGCAAGCATAATTTCACCCTTTTCATGATTATTATCTTTTAGTCGATATTTACTGACTTTTTTTTTTGACTTTTTGACAAAAAACTTCTCGTTTTTCAATAATTTCAAGTATTTTATTGGCATTTCTTCTCCTTCAAGAAAAAAGACGAGGTAAAACATACGGAAATTAGAAAAAATAGTAGGTATGGATGAAATTGGAACGATTTCATTGGTTTAATGTTCGAATCAGTGTGATTTACCCACAAGTTCGAAACATATCATTATAAGTCAACTAAATACAATTATTACACTTACGTTATGTAAAAAAACATAAACATGACGGATTACTCCAATCGATTGAAATTTAATTATTATTCTTCGACGGGAATTAAAGGAATCTATCGTCTTTCTGCATTACATCCCATCCAATGAGCACAAGATATGATCACACATTTTCCAAAAAACACGTAGGTCGATATTAACAATCCTCTTTTAGTATTTATACTTGGCTAAAAAACTCTTTCATTTTATTAGATTATGGTAATAGATAGTAATTTAATTGATTATTCGTCCAATGGACTTCATATTTGGAATCTATCTCATGTATTCATGAGAAACGTTCGTTTGCCACAAATAATCCCTTTATTTGTCTCCTTGTCTCAGTTTTCCTATTTCTTGAGAAATAATTCCAAGATTAGTTTCGATTGGTGTGTAACTTAATTGGTAATGTAAAAGAAGCCCAACTCTCGGAATCGGTTAAATATCATTTTTCTTAATCAATGGGCTTCTTGAAACCTTCCAGAACCTCATTTGTTCTCGCTGGCTTCACTTTATTCCTAATTGGGACTTTGGATGATCCGCGTTATAAAGTTTAGTAGAATATGGTCCAAAAACATCTTAAAGAAGCCGAAATTAGAACGGGTGCTTTACCTTGCACGGAAAGTCGAAGAATTAATTCATGAGTTGCTTCCGTGTTTATTTTTAAAATAATAGAAAAACTTGAAATTTTTTTGGCAGCTGATTCCAAAAGTATGCACATGGGGAGATCTCTATTTAACAACCAACTTGATGGCTTTTCTGAACTTGATTTTTTCCAAAGCTTATCATCCGATTAAAAAACAAAAACAATGTCTAATGAATAATGAATCCAAAGAATAAAATATATGTATATTCAATAAAATCCCATTTGGCGTCTACCTCGAAAATGGGAGGACGTCTTGATGACGATGCCCTTTGGCAGATTCTGAAATTCCTCGAGATCCTGGTAATCCATTCCGGTTTTGTGTTGCAGGGAAATCTATTAGCGTATCTTTCAACTGCACCCTACACAAGAAAGGCCATGAGGTTCATGTCTGGTGCGCTTGGAGGCCTAACTCTGTGTCCGACATAGTCAACAAAAAATTTGAACAAGCCGGTGAACGTTGGCATAGAGGAGGGTCATACTCACCTTCATACTCTTCTAGTTCCTTCCTGACTTTTCCGACAAAATACCTATCCAAGTATATGAAGTTTGCAATCTCAACATTGTCTCGTTCGGCAGGATCGGTACAAGTGCACTCGACCTTTTCTATGATTGTGGAATAACTGCTTGATTGATCGATGCCATTTATTTTAACTGACGCCAAACACTTTTGGCTAGCCGCTAAAACAACAAAAAACGTTATAGCACAAGATAACAAAGGAAGATGCACTAACAAAAGAAAATGGGGGGGTCTTAATCGAACATATATGTATATCGAGATTCATGACTCCACAAATAGAAGTTCATAGTTGATCTATTAATTGTTTTTGTATTGTTTGTCATTCATTCTTAAAATTGACAAGGAAAAAGTACAATAACAAAAATACTTTACTTACAAAATCTTATACATCTTGAACAAAAATAAGATATATATTTTTCATTTTTCAGCTGTCTAAGAGCCTACAAAATATATTTACATAGGAATGACAAAATAATAAATCTCTAGGTTGGATTTGAAGGGCCTAGCATAAGCTCTCCGTCATTTTTTCCTCATTCATCTTGCTTATATTTATTCCTAGGAACATCAAATCTTAATTTATGGGTTTCTAACTGCATATATATACATACATAAATCTTCTTTATTTATACAGCTGCACCACGTTTACATATGTCAAAATTTGAGTTTATCTTAAGTTTGAAATTGGAACCGGATGATTTTTAAAGATGTCAATGTTTTTAAAGAAAAAAAAAAAATGTTTTTGTACAAAAATACAGATTTTCAGAACTTTAAATATTAACACGAAGAAAGCTTTTTGAGCTGTTTATGCTGAATAATGTACCTACTAGCAAATATGTATTTGTAGAATTGCAGAAGGGGATTTTTCCTTTAACTTACATTTTACCTAAATAAGAAATATTCAGCTATGTAATGACTAAGGATGTCATTTTTGTAATGAACAAATGGTAGTGTGACTTATGGTATTTTAGAATTAACACCCTTGTACTATTATCTGCCTTTTAGATATATGATTTTGAAAGGGGAAAATGAAATACTGCTATTAAGAGGATAACATTCTACATTTAAAATAGTATTAAGGCAAGGTAAATATTATTTTTATTTTTAAATTCATATTAATTATTCCTTTTTAAAGCAATTGACACCAAATATGGAGGAGAATGCATACTTCAGAGGAAAAAGTTAACAGGGGGAAGAAGACCTATTAAATCATAATCAAAAAAGAAGAAAGAGCACACGCAACAACCTTTTTTCCTTTTTTTAAGTTCTAATCCTAGTTTTTTTTTTTTTTTTTTTTTTTTTTTACAAATTGTCAACTCTAAAAAAATTCGGTGAGTAAAATTTATCTCCTTCTTTTGCAAAAATCAAAAACGATATCCTAACCATAGATAATCAACTTATTTGCTGTCAATGTAACTGTTTGAATGTGAGGGGTCTCATACTCATAACTTTGCTTCTAAACGTATAGACTATACGTGTTTTGAGGTCTAATTGCACGAATAAAAATGAAGGTATTTTTTCTTCTCAAATAATAACTTGTTGCAGTCCTTCTTTCAACTCGTCCCCATTACAGTGAGAGGTCTTCGCAGTCATGGGCTCCGATGCGCTCCACACACTTTAGTCCAGAAGATTTAGATCTGGTGAAGATGGGGACAGAAATACATATCCCAGAGAGGGGCAACACTTTTGGAAATGTACAATATTGGAGAGCAAAACGTGGAGTGTTGATTAATGTTAATTTTCTTAATTTTAAAGGAAGGTTTAGTGATTATTTTTTGACATTCTAGTTCGGCCATCATTGCGTCATCATGAGTAAGCAAAAAACCAAAAGGCAGCGCATCTCATATAGCATAGATACTAAAATTGAGGTGGCAAGGATTATGTGAAGTGCTCCAGGACCCTGGTTTTCAAGGTGGCCAAATTAAGAATAATGAAGAAGACGTCTCCAGTAAATGCAGAAAGTAGAGCAAATTTAAAGAGGGATCCTGAGTTCCTGTTCCTCTGGGAGAAGAAGATCAAGGAGGAGCCAACCAAATATATGAATTGCATCTCCCACAACTTCTCCATGGCTGCAATGCTCACCAGGAGATCCGTGAATGGCGAATTGGGAGTGTCCTCATACACTAGTATTATTGGGTAATTATTTATGTATTTAAAAGCTATCTCTTGATTCTACGTTTTGGCGCCTTATCCAGATTCCATACATAATCTCTCTCAGGCTGATTGAGTGCCAAGACAGTCTACCTTAAAACTTTTTTTTTTTTTATGGGGGGGTATGGGGGGGGTCTCAGTAGCAACTTTGTCCTTGTACGACAAGAAATATGGACCAGTCTGGTTGCCTTCGCACTCTAATGGCTTTTAATTACAAATGATCAATTAATTTGTCAGTTCGGCAGTTTAGAACTTGGTCCAAAGTCAAGATCGTCTTCTCTGTATACATTTTCAGTGTGAGTGTGCTCATAAAAGATAGAAAGTAACATTGAAGATTTGTTGCAAAGTTATAATTGTAAGTTCTTGGTGGACTGAGAGTAGAATTGAGGATCAACATGGTAACAATTCTGGGCAATGTCTTCCCCCGCCCCCTCCTTTATCACACCTGATTGTAGCTGACATAATGAAACGTCATCACAGTTATATTGTTCTTCTACAAAAAAAAAAAAGTCAGTTAACT
Organism: Lepeophtheirus salmonis; assembly: GCF_016086655.4. Classification (NCBI taxonomy): domain Eukaryota; kingdom Metazoa; phylum Arthropoda; class Copepoda; order Siphonostomatoida; family Caligidae; genus Lepeophtheirus; species Lepeophtheirus salmonis. The sequence goes on from NC_052140.2 coordinate 9,404,107, forward strand.
GAAGAACTTGTCCTTATCTATAATGACTTTGAAATGTTAGTCCCTTTTTGCATATATTTATTGTTGAGTTTTTGAAATAATATCGTTGATCTTGCCTTCTTCCTTCCCACAATAGTGTCCAAATAAATCATTTCTATCAGTTGTTGCTCCAAAATTCTCGAGCAGTCCATATAAGATCTGCTCATAAGTTTATCGTAAAACCCTTTAACTCCTGAAGAGATGGTCAGTAGTCTCTCTCCCTTCATTGCATAAAGGAAAAATACTCCTCTGGTCATTAAATAATTTTACTTCAAACTCCAACGTTCCTGAGAGTAATCGATATTTGAACCATCTCTCAGATGATATCAAATATTTACTCTTTATCACTTTGATGCTTTATTCTATGTTTCTCCTTTCGCAATAGTCACAAAAGCGAACCATATTTGATTTTTGAAACATCTCCTGATCTATGACCTACAAACCATCAAGGCTTTCATCCTGAATGACACCAGAGGCCTTTCGGCGTCTTTAAAATTACCTAACCTTTATTGAAAGGACGGATCAGCAATTATATCAATTAGTGAGATTGATCATCGAATGTCCGTAGCTATATTTGCGGAGATGGTTCGCATTTCCAGGAAATTAAAGCGTCCTTGTATGGGCAGTTCCCAAGAGAGAGAGACAATTCTAACTTCACAGTAACAACTAGGCACCCTTTACATAGATACTGTATTTGTTTAGTATATAATGTAAGATTCTCCATAATATTTTTAAAACCAAAATAGGATTACCTATAGGAAAGACTTGTCTCTCTTTCAGAAAGTCATTGAGAATAAAACGCCAGGTTTCCTCGATATTCCATATTTTCTAACCCTATAAAAGTTCTGCATCTTCCATATTTTTGAAACACTCATTACGGACAGTCCTCCACTATTCAGTAGACTGTGAATCCTATCATACAAAATGTTCCTTCTCACGTAAAATATGATTTATATAAGCCGAATAATTTGCCAAATTTCCCATTAACTAATCCTACTTTTCCCTATTCAGCGTTAAACCTTAAATAATCTAATGCATCTTTTCCTCAACAGACCTTTCAACTCAAAAGGCATAAATAATTTGGATATAAAATGTTTGCAAAAAACAACAACACCATAATAATGGAAATCATTATTTGCATACAGCCATAATGAGTGTGTTTTCCTTTGCAAATTATACATCTATTGAGTAACATTTTTGGGGATATTCTAAATGTGTATGTAGGAAGACAATATATTATATATTCATAAATATATGGATGTTCTTTAGACTGGTTCTTAAATTTTGTTATTTGGAAATATTGTTCAAAAATAAAGAAATATAAAGTCTGAACCATATTCATTAAATGCTATGGGATTGTGCACAGTTTTAGAAGTTGTAAATGTTTAAAGGTTATAGTATGGAAAGTTCGATAAATACATTGCATTAAGCACTGGACCCCCTTCCCCCCCTAAAAAAAGTGCTAGATTTTTAAATGACTTTTTATAAGAAATTATCATATTAGGTGAAAGTTGTTTTACAACTTTTGAAAACATTTTTATTTATTTTAAATATGCATTGATTACAAAAGCCTTATTTTCAGTACTTTCAGGTAAAAATGGTATGCACAACTTCTAAACCTTTATCAATTTATCTCAAACTTTATATGTCTTCATTGTTTTTTTAAAAAGGAATATATTATAAGTATTTTTTCTCCACATTTCGATAAAAACAAATTTAAGAACCAGTCTAATGCAAATTTTAGTATGCAAAGAAAATAACTAGGGTTACATACCAGGGTCAATGTAATTCATTGGATATGTCAAAGCTTTTAATATTTGAAATAAGGTTTTTAATTTTTTTTATAGTAAAGTACAATATTTTTTGATTCACATTGAAGAGTTCGTTTCATAAATCCATCATGAAAGTTATTTTGCAAACATTCCAACTTAATATATATAGTTTGTACTTGGAAGAAATGTTGAATTTTACTGTAAGTGGGGCTCGGAGTAACGATAAATATGCAAAGCCATTTTTAAAAAATTTAATTTGAATTTTGTTTTCTTTTTTAGAAAATAAATTCTTAAATTTATTTTATAGAAAAAAAATTTGGGATCTTTAATTTTTTTTAGAAAATTTAATGAAAAAGTCAAATTAATATTTCTGTTTTTTGATGTTCTTTTAATTGGGTTGATAGAGTTGCATTGAGGAAGTATAAATAACCTTTATTGTAATACTACTACTCATTTGGGGCGAGGAAATATTTTTGAAGTCCATACGCATTATGTAAATTTTCTTCTCTAGGAACGACTGAGACGCGAATCTATGCACATTGATTTCAAGAGAATAATTTCTCCCAAGGTCTTTGTACATTAGAGCAGGTTGATTGTCAACTTTTTTCGAATTTTGATTAGGACTACAGTGGAAAAGCTGGGATATGGCATGAAAATTGACCTTTGTAAAATTGCAATTTCCTATGAGGTCATCTTTAGGCCGCACATCTTGATCAAATTATGAAAAAAGAAAACACGTTTTACTTTGTGAATATATATACTAATAAGACATTTTCAGTTATTTTGCAAAGTATATAATTTTGATAAATATTTTTACAACCCATAATTTTTTTCTTCTAAAACTATATTATGGAACAATACCAAAAAGATAAGAAAATTTGATGATCCGTGTGTACCGGGTGGTATATTGAAATTTAAACACTTACTAATTCAATAATTAATTAAGGTTGAGTAAATATAATTAATTCATATTTCGATATATTAAAGTATAAACAATTAATTACAAAACAAACCTCTCTAGCTTACATACAAGTCGAGAAAGTAACACTTGAACGTGATCGACAAATTTCCATTCGCACATTCCAAGTAACTACCCCTTTTGGGTGCTTGTGAAGGAGAAGGCCTACAGTGTCCTTCATCCAAACGCCGAGGCACTCAATACCACTGTCAGCCAGATTTGGGATGCAATGATAGAAGATTACATCAACAACGGGTTTGTAGGCCTTCCACCAACGCCTGGAAGTCATCATTGCCGCTAAGGGCGACTACATTTATTATAAAGAGAGCCCAGACACACATCTATTTATATCATTAATTTTGTTGAAATTCTATTGTTGGTTAATAAATTATATCTTCTGGAAGTTTAAAATTCTACATGTTCAGATTTAAGTGGACCACTCAGTAGTACACATCCTTTTTTTTTTTACTTTTTTAGAAAGGAAATATCCAAATTATCTGATGTTATTCTCTCATTGTGATCTATAGGGCAGTTTTAAAATTTAAAAAAAAAATTTCTATAGTTTAGAATAATGTCCATCATAATTAATTAATGCAAAATCATGACAAATACTGCATATTAATCTTCATTGACGAAGTAACCAACTTTTGTCTCCTTTCAAAATTTAAATTGAATGTACTAACATTAGATGATATTGTAGGAAAATGAAATTTTGAATGGGTTATTGTCATACCATATGACAACTTTTCCGAACTATTCTTAATTGAAATTCGTAAATATTTGAAAAACTAACCCCCCTATTGTCTTTTGAGCTACGTCGTTCCAAAATCAAATAATTATTAGATTTTATTTTAAAAAAATAAAAAATCCAAAAACCTTCAATATTCCTTCTAAAACCCTTTTGTCTTGATAGTATTTTTGAGAAAGAGTTGGATAATTTTTCAACTAAATGAATTGGTGTCTTTATTCTTTAACTTTGTCAAAATAAAAGTTAAATGATATTTTTTATTTCTTGGGAAATTGAGCTAGGATTTCATACAGATTCCAGGCAACCATTTTTTATATTTTGAGATCCTGGAAATGAATGAGATACAAAATAACAATTACTGTAAAAATCAAGATTAATTTATTTATTATTTGAGGAGAAAATATTTGTCAGAGATTTTGTTTTCACGTTTCCTACGCTAAAATATAGTTAAGTTAGAATTAAATATTTTTTTGTGAGTTTGTTACATTTGCTACGTCCATGGAAGTTATTTTTTTGTCTATAGCATTGTTTGTTTTGTAGTACAAATAGTTAAAAACTTTATCTAAAGTTATTTATTTAACTTTTTTTTCGTAAATGAATTACATAAAGGAAGCTATTAAATAATGAAATGGCATATTACCTTGGAATTCCTTGTAGGAGTAAAAATTTGAGAAATTTCGAGAAAATTACGTCCCGATATCCATGGGAGAAAGATTATTGTACAAAAAATTTAATATATTCTACTACATGTCTGTCCGTCCGTCCGAGAATAATAACGAACAACCAGGGTATTTATTTCAGAAACGGAAACAGATGCCGCCCTTAGACATAGAATGAAAGTTGTTCAGAATTCTGATTTACTTACCTAAGGCTATGTTTTGTTCTGATCAGACTGGAAAATTGGGCTCTGGAGGGCAAGTTGGTTGTTCGCTAGCTAATAAGTTAGTTAATTTTTTTTCATAAAACAAGAGCAATTCTTTGTGTATCAAAGTTTTTTTTTTAGGTTTGGGCTGAAGATTCGAAAATGAACAAAAAAAAAAAAAATCAAAGAAACGAATTGCTGTACTAATGGAAAAGGGGGAAATGTATACATTGAATACGAATTAAAAAAATGGAATTAGGAAAAGGATTAGCGACTTTGTCTTGGTATGTATTAATAAAGAAATTCGAGATAAAATATACAATACGGGTACTTCCTATTGTTGATGATATATGAGCACGTAGATTTAAAATAAGCTAAAATGTTAGAAAGAGTTACATTACTAAAAAATTTTCTAGTTTAAAGACCATCTAATAACAATAAAAGTATCAAATACAACTAACTAATTTAGAAACAAAAATGAAAAAAATAATGTGATAGTTGCGTGTATAACTCTTTTATTTAGGACGTTTATTTCTTCAAAAAAGAAAGTTTATTCCGGAGGACGATCGTCTTCAATATAGAAGAGAATCAAATATTTGATTCCATGGAATTCTAGATACATGGAATAATCACGCCCCCATGATGAATGGAACAAAAATCGAGGATGACTCATTTTTCTTTTTTTCTTCAAACCAATCACTCATTTTATATTATCCTCATTCACGAGTATTCCATGATATTACTTAATCACATCAAGGATATAGTCCCAGGAGCTACCAAGCAATTTTGGAAGATTTAGAGACAAAGCCGTATATATTGCAGTGGCTTATACACTTGTCCTATAAATGCAGACTTCCTCTGTGCAAGACTCGCTCCCTTGGTGGACCGTCCCACCTTCGTGTCAGCCTGATCAAGCATTTCCATTAGAGTATTAGTTGTTATCTGAGGTCTTCTTGACTTCTTTGCATAATTTTCTGGCAAGTTTGGGGGACATCTTACGATTCCTGCCAGGCCAGTTGAGGTTTTTAATACTGTCGAACCTTTTGCACTTGTTTTTTATGCTCTGTGTGGTCACCACAGGGACATCATACTGCTTTAAAATGTCCTTGTAACATTTTCCTTCACTGTAGGTATTCACAAGGTGCTGACACATGCCCTCACTCAACTCCTTCATATTGACCAAAAATTGATTATGACGAGACGTCTATTACACTATTTATACTATTCTGGAAAGATGTTATTTCCTATTTTGTTTAACATTTGGTCATCAAACGAGGCTTTTATTCTATTAAGGCAGTTTGAAAGAACATTAAAACAAAGATCAAAATGTTTAACACATTTTCATTGACATTATTGTCACGGCTATAAATAATTTAGAACAATGTATTTTTTGGTTATCCATTAATAAAATACCCATGAAATCAAAAGTTCCTTGAATTGTGTGTATTAATGTCATTCATTCAGAATTTCTTAAATATATGATAACTTAAAGAAAAGACATATCTACTGATAACGTTTGAATTTAATTTGAAATGCACGGATTTTAATAAATTAACTATATATTCATTTTTAAATATTCCTTACTCGTCTGATGTTAATAAAAGTTGTTGGAAAATAAAGACATTTTTTAATATGAAAAATATATAAAACATGACTATAATTATTTTAAATTATCTTGGATTATTAAATATGGTTTTATTTCAAAGGCACTCAAAGTTTCTTAAAGAAATTCATTCATTCAAATGTATTCACTTCAATTTAACTCCATGTTCCTTTTATCTGCCAAAAATAGAAAAGAAAGCCTTAAATAGAAATATATGTTTATATTTTTGGATATACGAATAAAGATGTCTATTATTGTAGATTGTCTTCTCGTATAATAAAGAAGCAAGAAGAAAAAAAAGGAGACGAAACTAATTTTCATGATGTTCTGAAACTATGTATGTCAGAGAGTTGTTTAAAAAAAGCTTATCAAATTGTATTTTGAGAAGAGAAAACGAATATGAGCAAAGGGCCTTAACTATTGTTCATAGACACGATAAGAATCTTATTGAATTCTTATACATATATATGTCCATCTATTTACATTAGAGTGTGTGGAAAATTACAGAGTGTGATAGGGAATTTTTCCGCAATTAAGATGCAAAACCGAAACCTTAATAACTTTTGATTAGAAAAGTATAATGAAAAAATGTTATTACAAAACTTTTAGCAATCCATCTTGGCAAGAGTTATTTAATATGGTCACATCCAGTCTTTATCACAGCCTCCACACGAGGTGAGAACTTGGTATAGGTTGCACCAATATAATTGACATACTTGTTAGCCCATTGCTTTTTTATACTGACCTTGAGTTCCTGCACATGTCTGTGTAATGTCTTCTTAAATTGCTCTCTAAGACTCTCCACACACTGAAGTGAAGGGGATTGATATCAGGACTGGAAGAGGGGGCAGAAGGTCTTGTCCCAGAAGTCAGAAAAGTGCTTCTTGCAGAAGTTTTGTGTCTACAAGGCCTTATGGCTCGACCACCATCTTGGGTCCGTACATGTTTGTTCTCAGGATAATTAGCCTTCAGCCAGGGCAAGATTTTCCATCTCAGGACCTTATAGTAGGCCTCAACCCTGATTTTCTCATTGTCCAAACACATTGTTTTGGCTTGATGTTTTGTCCTGAAGGTACAAAACGGAATTCCTCAGGTGATGCTGGTATAAATCTGTCGTTTCTGGGGTTCAAAACCTGTTCGACTTTCAAGATCTTCTTTTTGTAGAAGATTTTCACAGTCGTCGGATGACTCTTCAACTAATTAAGGACTTTTTTGTATTTCTCAATCCTTAAGACATTCATCCAGTCGGTGAGGATATGTCTTGGAGTCCTGACAAAGCTCTTAAGGCCGAGGTCATCATCCCTCCTGATGGGGATCTCATCCACAGGGAACTTGTCAGCTAAGCAGTGCATTGATGCTGGTGGATCTTCCTTGATCTTGGCCTCCAGGCGCTTGAGAAATGTTTCATCTCACTTCAAACCATTACCTCCATTTCCTACCTTTTTGATTCTTATTCACTCATTTTCGTCCGATTTTGATCAAATCAAAACAATGCACTAGAAAAAAAACACATGTATCGGGACATTGCTTGAAATGTAACATGAAACCTTAAGTAGCTCAATTTTTTTAAATGGCATTTGTAATACTACGAAATATTTTTTCCTACCAAATTTCAGGACGATTGAATGTATTTGGTAGGTTCTCTAATTTAGTTAAAACTTTATTATATTCACCAACAGTGCAAATATGAAACTCCAATTTTTTAAATAGAAAATACGCGTCTATTTCAAGTAGATGATAAATAGTTTTTTTAATTGAAGATTGCCTATACCTAGCTTTACATACATCCCTCCCCTCACCACCTGATTGACAATTTGTGGATACGACGTCAATAAAATTGTTACTCTTTTGAGTTAAACTAGCCATTATCGCCATAAAAAGTGAAGCACTTCTAAGCAAGTGCATGCCCCATCAATGCAAACAGGCAGTGATCTCACAGAGCGAAGTCTGCTAAAGTTTTCCCAAACCAAACGTCTCATTTGTTTCCTCGACCCATTTTTCTGCATGTGATGGTTCATTATTATTTTTTGTGTTGCCTTTTTTGATATTTCGGTCATTTTTCACAAAAAATGCTATTCAAATTGATTATTTGTTTACGGTAGTCTTCAGTATTAAATGGTTCTCCAGATTTTAGAAGCTCATAACAGTCTTCAAACTTTTTCGGTGGTTTTCCACGTTCTTCGTTCCTCACGTCAAAATGCCAACTTTTTAATTTTTTTCAATCCACTTAAACACTGTGGTTTAACCATAACATTCTCATAGTAAGCTTTGACAAGTATGCGATAAGACTCTACAGCAGTTTTCATCAAATGGTAAGAGAAAATAAATGATGTTCGCAAATTGATGTATACAAGTACAAAAGTTCGATATTTTCAACGTTATTACAGATGAATGTTGTATGAAACATCTTTTTTTTTGAGGAGAATGTAAAATATTCTTTGTTAGAAGTTAGAACAAAAAAAATGGTGCTCTGGTGTTGTCTGATGGCAACAACATTTGACTGCTTTTGCTAATTCTAGTTCATGTTTACACACCTTTTAGTACATGTTTTTTTCCATTCTTACAAATTATGATCATAAATTTGATCCCTGGAGAACTTTGATGTGTATTTTTAACCTAGAATAATCAAATAGTTCTAGTTTGGTTCAAATTGAACATAAATTACTGGTCCCAGAGGTACAATTATGTATTTTCTGTTAAATATTGTCTTATTTTCATCTTTATGTATAAAAAACAAAGCAATAATTTTTTCAATTGTTTCTAAAATAATTCTTACCTAATAATAATCAGCAGGTACTTAATGAATAGTTACTCCTTCTAAAACTTTATAGAGGGATCTTGTCATTACAATAGAGTGAATAGAGTTAGACAATCAATACTATGGAAAAAATATACCAGTTCTAACAAGGAAATCTGGTGCTTCAAATTTCCATATTTTACGGTATATATGAAGACAAAATGTCAAAATGTTTCTTTTATGTGGAAAAATAAAGGGGTTTGAATTAGGGCCGCCTACATTTTTTTCCTTTAGGAAAAAACAACTCCATATTTATTTTCTTCCTTTGACATTTAAAAACTTCATCAGTATACATTTCATCAGTGATTACAAATTATTCAAATTTATTATCAAAATAACCTTTCAATGCTGATACGGACTTTAACTGCATTTTTGACGCAATGGCTTTGGTAATAAGCTAAATATGCTTTATTGGTCAGGCAGCAATCCACAAGTTCTTCACGAGACATCATTCCATCATAAAAATTGCATTAAAAAAACACTTTTTGGTGTGGACATCATGCTCGAGGGATCATTGGCCCATACTTTTTCGTTGAACATGATAATAATGATTTTAGTTAATGGAAATTGCTATCATACCATAATAAATGTGGTTTTTTTGGGGCCTCAATTTCAAGATATGGACTTGGCAAACATGTGTTTGCCAAGTCTTGTCATACAGCAAACGTTACAATAGATTTATTGCCAAACAAATTTGGTGATTTTGTTATTTCGAGAAATGGACCAGGTGATTGGTCACATCAATTGTGCGATTAAACGAATTTAAATTTTTTTCTTTGGAGTCACATGACCTCATTGGTATATAAAAATAAGCCGGAGACGTTCAAATGGCTCAGAGAAAATATCCAGTGCAAAATTGGTGCCCTATGGCCAAATTTTTAGAAAAAGTATTGAAAAATTGGGTTCAATGATTGGACTTCTGTGAACGTGTTCGTGGTGTTCAAACCAGAGAAATCTATTTTCAAACATAAATGTATATGCATATAGTTTGTAATAAAATAAATTGGCAAAATCTTTAACCGTGTGTGCTGTATTTATAAAAAGTTGAATCGCTCTTAATGAAAAACCATTTACATATGAACGTTTCACGTAGTACCAAAAAACCCTCCATAGAGTTAACTACAGAAAATTTGAAGCCTATTACATTTTCATATACAAAACGCAGGTACGCTGTTGTGATTATTTTGATGAACAATGATCTGGATGTTAGTAATGCTGGTATCTCAAAGATGACAAGAATCGAGTGGAGAAAGTTTACTGAGTTGAGTAAGGGGTTAATCAATTATCCCAGGAGAGGGATCACTACAAAGGAGGTGTCAAAGAACAGCAGAGGGATCGTCCTAGCTCCCCCAGCTTGAATCTGATGGATTATTTTGTCCTAAGCTACCTTCAGTCAAAGATCAAAAGAGGTTTCACACCACTAAGAAGTCCCTGATCGACTCCATTGTCCTGCAAAGCAAGAATTTAGATCATGATCTAGTTTTTAAGTGGTATGCGCTGTTTAGTTCTCGAATCGGGCAATTGTCAAGACCAACAGAGCCGTCATTTAATCATATATATTATCAATGATTTTATCAGCATCTCAGTTTTTTTATATGAGTAAATCTTAAGAAATTAAAATATTACGTTAATTCAAAATAGATGGATCAAAAGTGCAGGATTTTGTTGTTAAACGATGTATATTGTTAATGGTTATTTAATTTTTTTGGTTAATATAACTATCTATAAGAATCAATAACCATCTGTGAGAATGGGAATCAAATAGTATCTATTCTTTACTAATTGTAAGTGGGAAGTATCAATTCGTTTAAAGAGTTATAGGCGCATCTAATATTAAAAAAAAAAAAATCTAATTCCAAAAGTAGACGAACAACACTTTTCAATTTTGATGATTTTTTGTCAAAGGTTTCATTTAAACGAACACTAGGGTGCATTAAACCCCACCAAGTAAAAAATATAGCACTTGGGTTATGATGAAAATGTTCTATCTATGATAATAACGCACCGTATCAAATATTTTTAAATTCGAATAAATTTTACTGCTGCCGCATCAATCATTATGAAATTGGAATATTATAGTATATGGTTATATTACTATGGTAAGCAACACTAAACATTCATTTTTGCTTTTTTTTCCAAAAATTATGTGTTTAATATTATTATTGTTAACTTGCACTTCCAAAACAAAAATTTATGAAACTTCAACAAAATTATTTTTTACCCGGTAAAACACTTTTGATATACCGCCATAACGAAATAAAAACATGTTTTAAATCATAGGGGTTTGATGCATCATAGTACCCATAAGTTTTGAATCCTAATGAAGGGATGCAATTTCTTTGACTTGGCTCTCTTAAGCCATTAAAGTCATACTTCTAGATTAGTAGCCATTTATTTCGTACTAAATATCAACAAGTATAAATTTTACAATAAAAAATAATTCGATGAATAACCAAGAAAAGTAATTTCAACTCATCATAATTGAAATATGATGAACGTTCCAAAGATGTGCTACAATTGAAGGTAATGAGTTGAAGCGAACCTAACCCGACCCACCCTAATGAACACATGTACATTTATGCGCCAAGAGTGAACGAGATATGTAAATATGTTATCCTATTTGATCCAAACGAGCTGTTTTTAAACTAATTTTTTTCCTAATCTTAACCCATTAACAGGGTTCTGAGAAATGTTGAGTTTTAAAAAAGAATGAAAACAACAACAACAAAAAAAAACAACTCACAGAACAGTTTAAATTAAAGGGCTTAAAGGGATTTGTTGAACAGAGACATTTTCATTCCTCGTATTTGTATACAAATAATAGCTTTAAAATGCCCTCAGTCCGGATTTTTGTACCTGCATTTGTCACATTTAGGTTTATTTCGTCATGAAGAGAAAGTTTTGTTTTGGCCACAAAAAAAAAATTAAAAAAAGTTATATCGTTGTTGCCATAAAAACCAAAATGGCAATTGGCAATTCTGTAAAGGTGTTCGTTTTAATATGGTTTTTTTATCAGAATAATTCCGGTTCCAATTAGTTGATTCTAACAAATTGCACCAGCTTAATTTTTTTTTTTTTTGCATAACACCGGAACTGAAAGCAATAGTTTCAGCTCTACGGCATTATTATTAGTGATGTGCCTCGAGGAAAACTTGTAAATTGGTACTAGATTTTTACAAAAAAAAAAAAAAAAAAAAAGGACACAAAAAAACTCAGCTCGTGACCATAAAAAGCCGCGTATTACTCGGAACTCGTAATAAACTTTGAATATTTTTTTTTCTTTTTCAAGCCCAATATAAAATGTAAATCTTCCTTGACTAAGTTCCTGTCTTTGCAAAATTTAGAATTCATATTTTCCCTCAGTTAGAAATGTGTTGATTTATATGCAATTTCTAATCATAATCCCAGTTCGTTTTGATTATAATCTTTGTTTGTTTGTATAAGACTAGCGGAAGTACTCAACATTGCTTGGAATTACTTAGCTGTCTAAAAACTTTTATTTTTCTATATATTATTATTAATATGCATTCATATTAATAGGCATCAGTGCCATTAAAAACATATTTGTTACAAGTTATACCCAAAATATAGTAGAATATTGGTTTATTGACTATATAAACTGTTGAATGACGCTTATGACCACCATTAAAATAAGTTTTAAAATTAGATTTAAAATAAGATTAGTCAGTGGAACATAAATTACGAAAAAAAAAAAAATTGTGTG